>NW_027526225.1:43973434-45173434 GCF_048455015.1 Haemaphysalis longicornis | reverse complement strand
CCTTCGTCTTGCGTCGGGTGCTTTTCGCACTAGCCCTGCCGAGAGTCTTTATGTCGAGTGTGATAAGCGGAGCCTTGAAAACCAACGAACGTATATGGACTTGCTTTATGCTTTTAAAATTTCGTCGCTGAATAATCATCCTCTTTATCCTTTTTAACGATACATCAACATCTCTGCTCTTTGTAAATCGCCCATCCGTTCCTCTGCCCTTTTCACTTAGAGTGAGAGAGCGAGCCTGGCGAAAAGAGCGCATCTCCCACTCACCCAGATGAGTGGATATATTAGGCCGATGGACGTCGCGCAGTAATTCGAAGAGACCTACAGGCAATGCATCCTGACGCACGCGTTGCAACTGGCAAGCGTTTTTTCGGTTGAAAACGTTTTTTGTGCGAGTATGCGCAGAAGGAGCTGGTAAACGATAGCTTTTTTTCAAATTTAACACAGCAGTGTTGTTCCTTCGTTGTACGTTTAGAACTACCCTCTAAAGAAACACTTGGGCATGGCACATCGTTCATGAATCAGGGATATAATCGCTCTCAGAAGACTGGAAAGGGTGAAGCACTCCTCGATACTCCCAATGAAATGCAAAGCTGGTGAATCGGAGAAACACTATAATATTTGGGAATTAGCAAAAATTTCATAACAATCGCCGGTCTTTGTGTTTTTTATTTTTCTGCTTTTTGATTTCTTTGACTCTGCTTTGGAACTTTTCGTTGTCTTTTTTTCCTTTTCTCGTCTGAGTCAATTGTGTGAAGGGATTGGGTTAGATAGCACCTCGTGGCTTCTTTGAATTTGAATAATTTCTTTTATATTCTATATTTCATGTTTGAATTGTTTTCGTGAGAGTGCGTGTGTTGATATTTTTTGTGTGATGCGGTTATTACCTCTCAAAATTGTCAGTCGTGTATTTTTGTCTGTTTGTTTTTGGATTCAATACCGGATGGGTCAGGAATAGTAGTTTTTTGTTGATTTAATTGTTTTTTTTTCAGTCTTTTTTAACTTCTTCTATGGTTTTCATCTATTGGAGAGGTAGCTATTATACAAATTACACGTGACGGAGATGGTAACAATAAGGAAGACGTGACTCCGGCCACATAAATTCCAAATCCTTATCATTGTATACTGCTCCAGCTCGCTCAACGGAGATGGCGGCTCGTGTTCGGGGTCCTGTCTTGGTGCTTTTCGCGACGTGGTGGCAAAATCATGGATACACGGCTGTTGCAGAGACACTTAAGAGACACTTAACAATCGGGGACACTTAACACTTAACAATCGGGGACACTGTTGAGACACTTAACAATCGGGGGTCCTATTGATCTCGAATAAGATTCCGGCGGTGCATTCCTGTCCTCAACTGGAACCGCGCCCAGGGAAGTCAAAGGTTAAAGGCGTGAGCGGGGATTCCACTCAAAACAACATGAGACATGGGCTTGGAGCGAGGAACTGAACGATCGCAGAACTAACTTGAAGCATCTGGCAATGACTGAACTAGAACAAGCTTTTGCATCAGCACTGCTAAAAGGCAGCCACGATTGAGTCATCACCTGGGCTTTTTCCTGGACTTCCTCTCAACAGTTTTCCTTATTTATCAACTTTGAAAGAAAAAAATGGAGGCCCTCATCAACATCAAGCCCAAGCACGTGACGAAGTCTCCGAAATCGTTTAACGAGTTGAGGAAGATCTTTCCTCTCGGTCACGTTCGCTAATCGAGCTGTCGAGCTGTGGTATGACGCTAATCAAGAAATAAAAAGCGCTGAAGGAGGTGGACAGAGATATCGAATTTTTTTTCAAATACACAGCCTTTACGCAGCAATCGAATCCGCCGAAGCATGTGAAACTTTCGTCTATTCAGAAAAGGTTTAACTGGAAGAACTCATAAGCGATTGCCGAGAGCCTCTAAAGAACAAAGTTACACAACGAAACAAAGAAAACCGAACCATGGAGATATTCGTTCACCGAATTCAGCTCGTACACTCAGAGCGCGTGTGATGACGTATCAGCGACATCCCTGATTGACATACCCGACGAAGCACATAACAATGACTCCAAGACTATCAACAATTTTTTGCGTACTGGAACTCGACTTTACGAGGATTCTGATAGCCGTCGTTTTCCAAATAGCGCCCTGTTGTCTTCAAAACCACCGGAAACGTGGCCCTGTAGCCCTCCTAGACGTGAAGTGATTCCATTCAAGGTTGTACACGGTGGCCTTACCTAAAATGGCCTACCAGGAACGGTGTCACCCGTCATTGTAAAGGAACTGCTTTCCTGTCGGGGACGTGCAAAAGCAACTTCTCAGAGGAATCCACGAAGCAATGATGGCACAATTGGATTAAAAACCAGAGGGTCATTAAACTGCCAGAAGGAAGGCCGAAAAAATATATATTCCTTTCATTGCAATAAAATAGAAGGGAGAACTCTTAATAAGGCTGTGAAGAGGGTGCCCACACGTATAACAGGAAAACAACCCTAACAAAAATTTGGAAGGAAGATTCGACGCCCCTTCAGGACGGCTCAACAAACCAAACTAGTCCTTCACAGAATGAAAGCGCTGCTTTCTATGGAGAGCTAGCATGGCAATCTTTGTGCCCTATTTCAATTTGCTCGACTCGACACAACAACTTTGAGGCAGACAATACGAGCACCGATGCCGGAAGAAGGGCAATCGGTACTACACAGAATCGACACTCAGGACTGCACTGTGCAGTATTTGAGTTGCTCTCGAATTTTGAAAAAATAACGCTGCTTGATACTATTGCTTGTCATCCTCCTTTTTTACGGCAGGAAGGGGGTCGGAAAGTACAAGGAGGTGAAAGACGGCGCTCCGGCAACATACTTCCCGAATCATGCACATTATATACAGTTATAGTTAACCCCATTAAAATGGCGGCTCCCGTTAGTGCTCCCGACTCGGTACTTCCCAGGACATGGGGCCAAGTTTCGGCAGCATGTCGCGGAAAACAGCAAAACGTGACCACGATCAAACTCCAAGAAGCGAGTTTTACTGTTCAGCTAAGCACGCTACCAGACAGGAGTCTGCGCTCACCCCAACAAGTGTCGTCGAAACGCGCCGAAACATTTATAAATACGCCCCTGATCTTCATCTCCTCGTGCTTTCCCCTAAATCTAGGTAAAAAATGAGAAGAAACAAGCAACGAGCAAGCGAAAGCACCGAGCCGTGTACCTTTCCCGCAGTGACCATCTCCATCGGCCGAAATAAACAAGATGAGCCTCCTTCGACGGCGTCATTATGATGCCACCCCCACATCCTGCCGCTACGAAATGGTGGAGCGCAGGCGCCTATCATCCCCCGGAATCATGCAACCAACTTGGGATTCGACCGCGCACTACCGCACAAGGCAATGCGGAAAGTGAGTGCTGAAGCTTGTAGCCCCACTTCCGAGCATAACGCGTTTCAGCAAACAAAACCCCGTTACCCGATACCGCCTGCCGGGATTACACTGGCTGAACAATCATGCACCACAGTACATCTAATGACTAACCGCAAAGTGAGTGAGTGATTGAGGGAGTGCGGGATTTACTGAAATAGAAAGTGGAAAAGAAGTGGACTGGGGTCATTTTTAACTCATTTGGGAGTTCTACACCATACAAACCATTCCGGGGAAAGGGGAGAGGTGGCGTGAAAGGGGATAGGGGAGAACAAACGCGTACATAGAAAGAAGGAGAAAAAGAGCGAGATAAGGCTTGCCTAAGGCTGGCTGGGTGGCATTGCGCTGCAGCCGTTTGATGAGCTCGGTCTCCCCGATGATGGCCAGGACAGGTCGGACGGCTTTCCGCCGGATGAAGTTGGGGCCCGTCGGGAAAAGCAGGTTCATTAGGGTGTGGCTGGCCCGCCAAAGACGCTGGAGTGGGGCCCGAAGCTCTGGTCGGGGGGCACTGGGCGGGTGGTCTGGCCAGTAAGCTCATGTGGGCGACGACGGGGGGCACTGGGCGGGCTCTGGGCAGTCACCTCATGTGGCCGACGACCGGCAGCCTTGTCGGCGTAAGCGGGCTGCCACATTGCAGGAATCGAGCCGCATTCGGACGAGAATAGTGCGGGCGTCCTGCTGATGTGGCCAGGCAGGACCCGTGGAGGTTGGCCGCTGATGAGTCTAGGGTGCATCGTCTCTACCTCCCGCGCCAGGATGGGTTGTGCGGCGTCGTGGGGCCTCAGATCGCGGGATGCAGGGACACCCTCCTTGCGAGCAGCACCTCTTGCCAGGGCGTCAGCCACCTCATTACAGGTGATGCCGACATGGGATGGCAACCAGTGGAGCCGCAGGTCACAACCGCGGGGCTACACCATGTGAAGCTTCGACGCCAACGGCAGATCCACGTAACCGCTTGAGCTTGATGGCTCGTCCGCCACTCGCCGTCGCAAGAGAGGGGGCCGGAAGTCGGTAAACAAACGTGAACGTGAAACGAATGTGATATCCGTCACAGTAGCATAACGATGCCGGGCTAGAAACCAGTAATGGACGGCTAAATAATTTTTTTTATCCCAAAATAATATGCTACACCGTATGACCACTTCACGTATGGGAGCTTTGCTAAATTGAAGCGCTAAGTTGGGCAAGTTGGTTACTATCTAAGGAATTCATTGTACTAGCGAACATAGCGACAAAGCTACACAGGAGACAAAACAGAAGTTAGAACTTCAACTCAGTTTACGCAGCGGAATCACGGAAAATGGAAAGGGTGAATATAAAAACGCACTGAAAAAACCAAACACTATCGCGAACGTCACACTAGCTCTTACCACAAAGTCACACCAGAGCGCCGGACCATATCAAACGGCGTAAACTAAACCTACACGTGTTTACGGCAACCAACCCACGCGCGGGCACAACGTGCTCCTTCTCTCAAAAAAAGTTATTTTCTTTGCAGACAGCACCAAGAACGGTGTACTGACGCATCTTTCCCCTGCTCTGCCCATTAAGAAGTACCAAAGAATTTGTCCCTCTGTTTGCGAGGAAGACCTGGCCAAGGTGCGCGTCGGCGAGAAATCTGGAGTGCATCCCTTGCACCTGCGACGCTGATCAGCCAGGTGTCTAGCCCCCAACTGCGCGTGCACAACCACTTGCTGCTTTCTCACACCACAAAGCACCAAGGCTCAGAGCGCACCAAAGTAAGGCTCACAGAGGTAATCAACGATAACTGAATTCAAAACAGCGCAAAAAGACCGGACAAGGAAACGATGACACAAGGGGCTGTCTTTCTTGTGCCGTCTTTATGCGCTGTTTTGAATTGAGTATGCACCAACTAGCCCAAACCACCGTTCTAATCAACGAGGCCACGGAACCAGGAAAATATACCTTTTTTTTGCTTCGGCTGACCACCCGACCCAAACAGGCCTAGCGTCGACAGCCGGTGTGTATTTGAGTGTAACACAAATTATACCCAGTCTATAAACAGTTTCTGCTTCTGTTTGACGACTACTGGATCAGACAGGGAGTATTCCACAAATTCAATCATGTCTCTTATTAGGTCAGATACTCAGGTTAGTTATTGATTTAGGTTTGTTATTCAGGTCATGTTGGTTATCAGGTGATATTTTGAACCGGATTTATTCATTGACACTATTTTGGTACGCCTTAAGTTCTAGCACGAGGCGTTGGAAAACGAGTGTCCTGATGTTTTAATAGTGTGACTGCAGGAGATAACGGCACGAGACGCCAACAGCCCGAGCCCCTAAGAGGCTTCGCCACTGAAATGTGCCTAGTCTCAACAAGATAAATTCAGTTGAATCCCTCGGCCGTTTTCCCGCTTTCATTATTGTACAAACATTCTCTCCATCTTTCCCGAAGCAAGAGTCTAGGACAAGTATGAAGTTTCTTTTGATTAGTCTACAGATGTTTTCCTTTGCAAACTCAAATTTCTGGCATGGCCTGCAGGTGCTTTGTTTATTCTCGTTTCTACGAAATTCGCCCTCTTCGTGCTCTGCAGTGCATTGTCTCTCTTTGCACACTACATGTGCTTTTACAGCTTGTTTTTTTTTCGGCCAGAAAGAAAGACAAATGGAAGTACCTGCTTTTATTTGGTCTCGAATTTACGCCATTCGTATAAGCATAAAAACGAGCAAAAGGCACACGTGCCTTCAGAGCGGAAGGCCTCAGATTCAACCCAGGCCGCATTTTACGAGTGCGCGCGAAACTAGGCCTGGTCTACCCACTTGCGCCAGGTGTTCCTGGCTAGGGATTCCTGCGTTCACGTCGTGATTTTGCCAGGCACTGCTAGCGTGGCGTTGCGCCTGCCGTCTGCAACTGTGACGTACGCATGTAGCAGCGAACAACGTCTGTTCACAGACCGGAGTGGCAATCAAAGGTGTGTGGCTCTATGATCAACAGTTTGTTGCTTAGGGTGGGACAAGTGAGGTGATGTCACTTATGCACGTGGCTGTACTGGTCTAGGGGTGCAATTATTCCTTTGTGTTACCGAAAAATCATTTGCAGTGAAATATGTCAACTCAATCGCGGACAAAATAATTATTCCATTGCCAGGTAAACCTCTACTAACTACTGGCTCCTGCGAAAGATTTGTGGTTAGGCTTGAAATGCTGTGGGAATATTTGTTACATTGGTTCTCAAGTAGGTTTGAGCTATTTGAGCGTAAACATTTACTACTGATTACCTACTACAAAAGACTCTTGTATAGGTTTAAAATTTTTTATGGCCATTTGTTATATTTGGTATGCATTCAGTTTTGTGTTCTTCGATAGCACTACCACGTCTGCGACTGCTAATGTGAGCTCGTTACTCCGGAAATATCACTGTACAAAAAGCAGGCGGCTCTTTCACATGGTCCTACTGCTTCTTTTGTGCCATTGAAAAATAAGAGCATGTACCGCCTGCAAAACATCAACGTCGGAAGTTTCATCACCTCTGAGTAACTAAACATCCCTAATTAAAGCATACACATAAGTCGGCCTAGTTCAATGGTGCCCAAGGAACTTTCCCTTCTGCGACTCGTGTACGTCGGGTGATGAGGTATTTTTCCTCTATCTAAAGGAGTTCGAGCAGACTTTCCTTGTTTTTGTAGCCATTAGTTGTGCTAAAAGAATATTATTCGTCCTGTTTGTGTGACGAAAATAGGCAGAATGGCCTTAGATAGTGCCGCCAGAATTGCCGGTGGCTGGAGAACCTAAGAATAACGACATCAAGCGTCTTCTGCTTTGTTTTACCGTTGGAACGGGTAGCAACATATACTTACGCAGCCCATATAAAGGACGCACAAACCTTGCTTTCTTTGCAGACAAAAAAATGTTGAGGTGGTGCTGAATACCGCAGTGTTGTTATTGAATCCAACTGAGCCGAAGGAAATACGCAGGATAAGAGAGAGTGAGAAACCTTGTAGAGACCTCTCAACGCCATCTCCAATGTAAATCGAAATCTTCGTCCTTTGCAAGATTGCATGGGTGCAGCGTTGCGTCCACAAACGATGCCAAAGCACGCTGTTCCTCTTTCCTCACGTTTCTAATCTTTACTTTTCTCTCTCCTATCCTATTTCCCCTACCATTACCGCTTCCGGACTGTGTTAAATGCAGGTGAGCTCCCATGACAGCTTAATAATATCGCGTCCATTTCGTTTTCTTCTTCCTTTAAAAACAAATCACTTCCCCCGAATTTTTTTCCTGGTGGCTTCCCCTTTATTCGCGCATGAGCTGTTTCCGTATATGCTCTTTTGTATGTGGTAGAAGAGTCAGTTGATATCCACCGCTAGTGCTGTGTAGTATTTTCTTTGTTATTTTTGACATGTTTATTTTGACATGTTTCACACGCCTCCCCCCTCCCTGGATGCGTCAGCTGATTGTCTTCGCGATCTGTTGAGGTTCTCATTATAACTGCTTGCTTTTCTAGCGAATGGTAGTTCGGACTTGACAATGCATCCAAAAAATGAGTGTAAATGGAAATCGTATCCTTTACTGCACTTTATGCTAAACAAACACGCTCTTTGAGATTGTGTAAGTGCTTGCCTACGAGTACCCTGCAGGACGTGTGCCAACTTTTTGTCTCCAATTTGTCTCCAATTCTTTCAGGAAGTGGCCCTTGCACTAGCTTAGATTCAAAAACCATGAAATACCCAAGCCTAATATTAGTATGTTATGTGCATCGAGAAACTTACTCAAGAGATTTTTCGTTTTTCTATGTAAGCTTAGAAAATTAATGGGCATTGGTTGTATGCTTGGGAACGTCACACAAAATATATTATTAATGTTTCCAGGTTGCATTAGGTCGCAATTAATCTACGTAGTAGCAGCTTAAACAAAATCTCAACAAGAGACTAGAAGGGTATCATGGAAAACATGCAGTGCCATGCTGGGTTAATGGTAACTATAGCTTTCATTACTTACAACACAAAGAACGTAGTGCAAGTGTTCATTAGTATCACCGCAGGGCTCTTTTCCCTTTCAAATTCCGTGTCCCCCCTCTCTCAATGAGGAAAGACGAAAATAATGTGGGGAACTGACATGCTCCAGCAAAGCCATTACAGGTTTAAAGCTTTAAAGTCGATAAACACAACGGGCTAAAAGCCAGAAACCTTTTGGAAGGAAAGCCATGCAATGTGAATACAAAAAAAAAACATTTTGCAGTTGAGAAGAGCAAAACTAAATAAACTAGTAAAAATAGAGGCAGCATAAATGAAATGAGAGGCAGTATGAACGAGAGGCATAAGTGAGAGGTAGCGTGAACAAAACAAGTGCAATTCTAAGAGTCAGTTTGGCACAAGAGCCTGCCAGAAAGGAGCAGCTCCACGTCAAGAAAAAATAAAAATTATGTACACTATTTACATCATGTGCGTAGCAAATCAGTCATATTTCAGTTGTAGACATGGTGCGGCGGAAACAATCAAATCAATTCTCGTCTTAAAGAAGCAGATTGAAGTGCATAAGGGTGAAAAAACATAGAGTAGCATTCTTCGTTTCCCGATTTTATCGTTTTTCCTGACTATTTTTATGCTGTTCTGCTTTTGGTTTGTGGTGCTAACTTTGTGCTTGTCATTTCCACACCCAGTTTTTCAAATTTTCTCCTCAATTTTCTATCCTTTATTTTATATCACTCCTTTCTTTCCTTTTCAAGCCCCTTGTTCCCATATCCATGGGTAGCGCAGCCAACCGGACAGTTCTTCTCATTCTTTCCTTGAGTAACCTCCTCACCTTTCTACTGTTTCTTCCTTTCTTTCAATTCGCACACTAGATCACTTTCGACTCGCTCTGAGCATTACCAGCTTCCCTAAGGCCTGGTGGGGAAATAAAATTCCATGAGAATTTCTCGTAGATTTGGGCCCGTTGCCTTTTCTGTGTTTCTTTTTGCTTGTTCTTTCAGCCAAAGAGTAATTTACTGTATGTTCTGTATGTATGAAAAGTAATGTAGTGATGTTGTGTAGAGGATTTTATTGGGTTCAGCTTGCACAAATACCTTCTCAGGTCTCAAACATAATCAATCAATCAATCAATCAATCAATCAATCAATCAATCAATCAATCAATCAATCAATCAATCAATCAATCAATCAATCAATCAATCAATCAATCAATCAATCAATCAATCAATCAATCAATCAATCAATCAATCAATCAATCAATCAAACTTTATTTCAGGAATGTATACATGTACATGAATAAAATGTTACAGTACAGAGGAGGTCCCGAAGTTAGAAAACTGTAGGGGGGACCTCCGTTAGAGAATAAGTCTAGTGCAATAAAAACGCAGCAAGCAGTGGAAACACTTTGTACGAATTAAACAAAGAATGGGTAACATGTCATAACAACAAGGCAAGAAAATTTCCCTGTAACAGCACGTGGTATGGTAAGTAAAAGAGATACTAACATGGTATAAATTAGAAGCATGGCACGATGGTTGAGTTTAGCAAACAACACGTTTTGTGATCAGGTACTCTTTAAAGAGTTTGCGAAACGAATAGACTGGAAGCGAATAGAATGCGAAACGAATAGATTAGAATGCGAAACGAATAGAATAGAAACGAATAACTTGATGAAGAATGAGAGGGCACGGCTGTTATGGTCGAATTTGTCCTTTCGTCGCCGGAATAGCAACACAGAATATGTTCTGTGGTGTTAAGTACATGATACATAGGGGTTGATGTCCTCATCATGCCCCCATTATTTTTGATGAAAATAAGAATGCTGGTGACTTCAACGAGAATGAGCGTTAGCCGAAACTTTCACAATAAGCTGCAGCATTACTGGCACCCAGCTCTGGTAGTGACTTCCTCATTGTTCTTGTTGCTGTGAGCACGCTGGAAGGAAGCGTGGAAATTCGACAGGGTTTGTCACCAGTTTGACGTTGCCATAAATAGTAAGGAGTGTGCTACGCGTATAGAACTGCGAGGGGGCTGGTTTATTAGCCCTCCCTTCTATAGAATCTATACAGCTGAAGAACATCTCCAGGTGGCCTTGGCTGAACCGATACGCGCAGATGTAATTGTCGCAAATAGAAAAATACTGTTTAATTTATTGTCGGCTATCTTAATGACTGCTACATGCAATACATATTAAGTCTGAATACTCTACACTGATGAATGATGGTTATTCGGTGCTAAGCAATTTAATTCACCTTCTATAGTTAATATTTGTAAGCTGTTTCAACAATAACCCCTATGATATAACTGATAAGTCGCAATAACTAATTCGTAGGTTCACGGAAATTCATTCACTTGTGGAGGGAGACATATATCCTTGCTCGGCTTGCCTTGCACAAATACGCGACAAGGCCATCGCAATTTGAGAATGCACGTTTGTACATTAGCACAAGAGGCTTCAAAGGTGGTTTCTATGGACAGAGATTTCTGGCCAAAACCGCAGTCGTTTCATAAAAAACCGGACGCGAACGGAAGCGGTCGTTTTCCTTATTTAGCAAAAGCACACAGGAAAGGGCAGAATATATTTTTAAAAACACCAACGAGCATGGCACCCAGACATCAGCACCTAAGGCTCGCATGAATGAATTTTACTCCTCCGAGTCCTTCTCTGTGCAGCTATATACGTGGAGGGTATAAGAGTGGAAGTACTGGTAGACACAAAAATATGTAACTTCGCTGATCCATCGAGCATTGGTAATGTGTCATGCGAATCCTCAACAGGAGTGCGTACGGGTGCACTATATCATCATATCATCATTTTTGGTTTGCATGTTTCAGTGATTGAAGGAGTACGCATCAATTGAAAACTTGTACCTTTCTGCTTCGTCTTGTCCTCCTCTAAAAAACCACCTTATGGTGCAAATAAAGTTGCCACTATTATTATTATTAGTTGGTGGTTGTTTTAGTTCTCACTCAAGTAAAACACCGTTCAGTGAAAGTATAACAGCACACGTAAACAAGAGCCTAGTTATACGCTAGGCATGGTAAAATGGTTCGTGCATTGGCTTGTTTTTAATTTACGAATCACATACGCTCAAAAGGAGGCGATCTGCCCAGCGATGTCTCGCGTGACATGATATCACCGGCTGACGGCGAGTTAAAACCGGCAGCAGCCACTACGGACATGTAGTGAAGGTGTCCTTGAAGATAGGCGGCGGCGGCAGCTTTATTCCGTATCGTCGGCAGTGCGTGGGCTTCATCGCGGGGGTAGATAAGCTTGTTTTCTCAAGCAACAAAGTGACAGCAGATACCAAGGTGTGGTACACATTACTGACCCTCCTCACAAAATACCGAAACGGAATTTGGCGCCTCAGCCCGCACCCCTCTTTTTGCTTCATATTTCATTTATTTTTGTCCGGCAAACATAAATGCCTTGAAAAAACTTATAAAAAGCATATAGACTCGTAAATATGCTGGGTTATTGCCATAAAAATTGACTAATTGTAGTGTAAGGGCCTAAATGTGTTCCTCGTTTTCAAAAACATTGTCAGCAGTATCTTCAACTGCTGATCTGGCAACTACAGCGTGGCATCATGGCAGCATCCATGTTTAGACACATTTGAGAGCCAGCTTTACCCGCCTGCTGTCGTCTGCGTTAGCGGAGAAGCACATACAAGGGTATACGTCCTCGCAGAGGAGATCATAGCTGCATTGAGCTTAAGAACAATACATGCAAACGTTACGGTGTGACAAGACCTGTTTCATTTAATTTAATCAAGTTATTTACTTCAGAAATATTCCCTACAGACAGTTCTTCAGAGCAATGATGGACAATTATAAGAATTGTTTTGTTCATTTTTTAGTTGCAGTTTTTCTAGAGTTAGATGTAACAGCAGAAGTGGGTGATGTTGCTTGTGTCTCTGGCAATTTAACCTTTTATTCGTGGTGGTAAAAGTTTATTGGCACGCCCTCCTCTTTGACCGGACCATTCCTTCACACTGCATGTCCTCCTTACAGTTTTTTCGCTTTAGTTCAATAACTGAGAACCAGTGCATAGCCTACGGCTTGGTAGATGGTTGCCTCTAATATATGTGTCCGGTTATGTACGTGTTGGCATTAGGCAGGGAAGCTGCAGAAGTAATTCGAGCCAGTTCGTGGCCGATTTGTTTGTATGCGTCCTTGTTTTTCTTCGGGATGTAGCTATTTTTAAACTGTTATGTGTCACTTGATTTAAATGGCCGCCACTCCACTAACAACCGCAAAACATACACCAACTCCATAATTTAGTGCACAGCCACAGTCTACGACGCAGTGTAGGCGCTTTTCTAACCATAGTGAGGTATTATGTAAATAAAAGGACGGCTCAGCCGGGAGTTGAACCCGGGTTTTTTTGCGTAGCAGCCCAGTATTGTACCCGCTGAGTTGCGATAGACGGGTAACGTTCCCAGCGCCCCTAAACGGTTTGACCCCATTTTTGCCTCAACTTTTGGGACCGGTTTGACCCACCCTATAGTTCTAGTTCACTCTATTTTAAATATGCGCTAGTTGCGGTGTTCCTTTATCACGGTTCCTACTCCTGTTAGGGTGCTCGGTGCACTGCAATTCATTTCGTCCACTTTCCCGTTAAAGCTGTTTGTTGAATGTAGTTATTGTAACTAAAAAAAGGGCATTATATTACTAGTTCTGAATTTCCACTCAGTTCTACATATCCCCGGCGAAAACAAAAACATGCTACAGTCATGAGTAGTATCTGATATTTATTTTTTGTTTATTTCGTTTGCCCTCAGGGCCATACGAATTAAAGGCATACATGCACAGACACAAAGGCTACAGAAAAATTTTGATTTGGTGAGTACAGGCTCTTTAGGTTCCTCTGTGTACATACTCAGCGAGTGCGAAAAGAAAAAGTGGGTGGTCGATAACTGTGGTTGTTGGTTCGGGAAGGTGGTTCCAATGTTTGGAGTGAGCGGAATGAAGGACTGAAGGAAAGCTATCGTTCTTAAAGTCGAAATTCCAACTTTATAAACGTCGTCAAATAGTGATGCAGTGTGGATTGATTAAAGTACGAGTTCTATGCGCAAATGCGAGCTGCGACAAAACAGCGTATAAAATTTGCATAGGCTAGGAAATAGACGAGGCGAGATCGCATTCATACAGCGGTGCTCAAAAACGCTGCTGGTAGTCGTACTTGCGCCAGCTGCTGCACGCCAGGGATTTGCTGCATATGCACAGTCCCAGTTTAGCAGCAGAGCGTCGTGCCAGCAGTCGGCACCCGTGAGCTGTGCTTGCAGCAGGAAACAACAACCTGTTCACATTTTGGTTTGGTGCGTCGCCTTTTGATCAACAATTTCTCGCTCGAGGAGAGGCCAGGTAAGGTGATGATAATGGTAGTGTCACTAAATAATTAATCAGAGTACCGCCTCTGTGCCGCACAAGTCAGCAACGGCGGACATTTTGTCCTTCATCAGTGGAGCTTGATTGCCGTATCGGGGGCCTCGCCATTTACGTCAACCGAGTTGCTTGTTAACGACATTACCACAGATGCAGCAAGAGTGCATCAATTTACACAATTCTGGTGCTGAAAAGCTGTTACACGCTTTCTATTTTAAGTCGAGTTCGGAACGACGCCAGTCGAGCGCAGCCACAGAGTACGTAAGAAAAGCTAAGCCTACTTTATCTTCACCAACTAAGACGCACAAACAACAAAATGGCGGCGCCCATTCACCGTCGCAGTGTAAACAAATATCCCGTGATGCGAACTGACCAATTATCATGGCGACGGCACAGAACAATCAAAGAATGGAGTGCCGATACCCTGTAACCATACCCAGTGACGCTAGGTAATGGTATATAGTTTTCTATGCTATTCTGGAGCACGATTCATCAGTCCCTGCCCTTGACTAATCTTCAGGCGAAATAGTCAGAAATACTAGCTACTAAAACCACCAGTTGATTCATTGACGCAAAAATGTTCTTATGTCGCTGAGCTACAGTGGAAGAGGACACGATAGCATTTAAAATTTCTATTTGGTGTTATCTGGGACTTTTTTATAAGACCGAGTTTTATTCTCAAGCATCAGCACGAGCGACATTTGGTGTCTAAAACACTACAGGCCGAGTAGTTCCTGTTCAATTTAGCGCCATGGACTGGTAAGATTTTATTATTGGCGCTATCTTCATGTTAACTGCTGACTTGTCATGTATGGCCGACCCCTGTGGTCTAGAGGTTAGCGTCGTGTTTTCTAACGCGTAATTACAGGGTTCTAGCCCCAGTAGGGCCCGATATTTGTTCTTGAAACAATGCTCGATGGGATCAGTTCTTGTCATTGTTTTCGCCAATAAGGGTGGTTTAGTTTCTTTTAGCTCGATTTATGTGCGGAGAGGTATCGATGACTACCCGGAATTCAAGTTTTGTACAGAACCGGAATAGTTTGGCCTGCACGGACTTGACATCGGACTATCAGGCTGCAGACGTAACTTCGTGGCCGTGCTCGGTGGCTGTGACACAGAAAACCGAGACAGTGGTTTCGAAATGGTAGGTATTCTTTTTTTACTTTCTGTAAAGAAATAGTGCAAATTTTTGGTATCTCTACTAGGGTTTATTTTAAACGTAATTTATTTTACACAAGTTCAATCGTCCTTAGCATTTTAGAGGTTGAACGCGTCGAACCTACATGTGGGCGATGAGGCGCGCCTTAGTGGAGGGCTCCGGATTAGTTCAGACCACCTGGGGATCTTTTACGTGCACCGAAATCTAGACACACGCTAGGAGGTTTTCTGCGACCCGCCGCGGTGGCACAGTGGCTAAGGCGTTGCGCTGCTGAGCACAAGGTCGCGGGCTCGATTCCCGGCCGCGGCGGCCGCTTTTCTGATGGAGGCGAAAAGCAAAAACGCCCGTGTGTACGAGATTTCAGCACGCGTTAAAGATCCCCAGGTGGTACAAAGTAATCCGGAGCCCTCCATTACGGCGCGCCTCATCGCCTGCGTTGCGTCGGCGAGTTAAACCCCACAATCAATCAAATCAATCGAGGTTTTCTGCGTTTGGCCTCAATCTGAGCATGAGCCAGCAAGTCCGAGTTTGAACCCGCGTCCTTGGGCACAGCTGTACAACGCCATAGCCACTGAGCCATCACTGTGGTGTTAATAGTGGAATTCATGGTGTTAATAATAATTATGTTGCCAATACTGGAAGCTACTAGGTTTCACACTGACACTCCTTTACCCATCATTGCAAGTCGCAAGCTCTTTGATCATTCAATTGAATATGTGATGACCCAGCAATAACAACTGATAACAGGGTCCGCTTTCCCCGCTGGGACCGACTGTCATAGCGACACCGGAAGTAATAAAAGACTTGTTGTCCGTTTCAGGTCGTAAATCCGCCAACCATAGAGTCATAAAAGTGTCCGCAAGTGGTCGTCGTGGAACAAGAAAAATCGGTAAGCGTCGTCTTGCCCTGCGAGAACTTGTGGGATAACTGTAACGGCTAAGAAGTCACAAGAAGCCTTCATGGATCAGATACAATTAGCAAGAGGGAAGGTGCGTTAACGGCACAGAGCAGTGTTTCTTGACTGCCGTGACTACGATGTTGTATTCTACTCGGCTTTGTCTTGATGGTCCCGCAAAGGTTGAATGATTAAAAGTCGACTGTATACCAGGAAGCCTTCTGCGCACAGCGATTTTGTGGAGTATGAGTAAATGGCCTTTTGACCGGAGGCACATCCCCCGGGACAAACCCCTCGAAGCGCATCGCGTTATCCGCCGGTCCCGCTTTTGGGGCCAGCGGGCGCCCACAGCGGTCGCCACCGCCCCTGCGGCCGAGGCAGCCAACCACCCCCGCAGCCTCCTATGAATGCGGCGCTGGGTCGTTTCGGGCAACGTGACTCGTCTCGCGCTGGGCATATAAATAAGGTTCGCTAGATATAATATAAATATAAGGTAAATATAAGGTAATATAAGGTCCCAATAAGGTAATATATAAATATAAGGTTCGCTATAAATGAACGCCGCGTTCGCCACGGCGAACGCCACGTTCGCCCGGTCGCCTTCTGTGACCGTTACGCGATATCGAACGGCTTTGAGACGTGGTCGGCAATACAGCTAAATCAAAGGCTAACCAAGAGAAACCAAGACTCACCTAGACTAAGCAAAGCTTTTGCTTTACATATCCAAGTTTTGCAGAGTTAAGCCGCAGCCCTTTATTTAATTATTTATTTATTTATTTGTAGCAACGCCGCCGTTGAAGCCCAATTCGGTTTTGGCAGGCCGGCCGAGTTGTATTGTCTTAGTTTTTGTCGAATAAATTATTATTATTATAGTTATTATTATTAGGTGTCGTATTATTATTATATTGTTATTAATATTATTGTTATTAATATTATTATTATTGCTTTTTTTGTTATTTATGTATTTTTGTATTTATTTATTTTCAATACTTTTATGACAACTGAGACGATTGTGTTGATGTCGACAGATACGAAACGACCGTGACGGTGTCTCTTTGCTGGACGATTTCGATCGTTCTGCAAGGTGGCGCCAGATGCGATACATTATGTTGTATCCAAAAAAGTTTGTTTACATGCCTGCATGAAAAAAGACAGAAACAAATAGAAACAGCAGAAATCATTAAAACGTATGTGACTACACCGAACCAACATGCAAATATCGTGGTATTGTTTTATCACATGATTGTTCATAGAATGTCTTTGTTTAGCATGTGGTTGGTAAACCAGAAACAGCTCTTGGCTTTATTCAGCGGAAACTAAGATGGGCACGACTGGTCTGCGTAGGACCCTACAGAGACCAAGTGTATAGATAAGCTCGAAAAAGGTCAGGACAGTGTTGCGCGGTTTCTTTAAGGGTGGTAAAAGCGGACAGACAGTTTCAGTGCTACGGAAACGGAATTGGGTTGGGAGTCGCTTTTTTTTTGCATAGAAAAATAGCAAACTCCCTTTTCTAAAACAAAGGTGCTTAAAAGATGAAACTTTCTTCTGTGAAACCTGAGTCAAAGACGAAAATCTAAGCTGCGTTTGAAGCTTCTATTTTATGTATTTCTTGGCAACACTGAAATGGTTCGTAAGAACTACCTCAACGCAAGAGCACTGCGCAAGGGCAAGTATGTCTCACAATTTCTTTTTGGTGTTGAGTGTTAGAAATTACAACTGGTTGCAAGAGACGCAAGTGTGTTTATGAATGAACAAGTGTTTTATTCCATTCTTGAACCGCCTGCGGCAATGCCCTTTTGGAAAAACGAGAAACTCACTCAGTAAAGAAAAAAAAGAATGAATAAAATACTGCCAACGTTTTACAAGACGAAAGGAGTAGGGCATCAGTTCTGGAATAAACTGAACACTATTTACATTCTTACAGGCGGCGTGTAAACAGAAAGTAGCGCTTATTACACACCACAGTAAACAATTATTACGTACCTCATGCGGCATATAAGACACTACTCCCTACTACACTACAGAAAATAACATCCGCAGTTGCATACAAATCCGAGAGCATAGGCATTAATACACCCCACAGTACACACGCCGCCAGCCGTGGGCTGTAAAGCCGCCAGATATCCCTGGGCTAATTAAACGAAATAATTTCGGTCTCTCTCTCTGTCTGTCGGTCCGTTTATCTGTCTGTCTGGCTGTATATCTATGTGTCTGTTGGAAAAAAACATATTCGCGAAGTTTGTACACACGAAGCATTACACTACAATGGCAGCACTCATAAAATTCATGTGCAAGACCTGGAGGTATATACCGACACTGATCATGGTCAGCACTTATTACGCGGAATGTTACTGTATAATTATACAAGCCATTATAACAAAAATGATGGGACTATGTTGAAAGGTGAATAAGCCATGCGACGATGGTTTGAAAGTCTATCTGTCTGTCTCTTGATTGAACCGCCCGGCCAAAAGTTAAAAAAAATTCTTCAACGAGACGTGTCTGTAAGCAAAAAAGTTACGAACTACTGGTGGCAACGTTCGGACTTGTCAACATATCTATGCAAAAAGAAAACATTAGGCACATTTGAGAAAGAACACTAATACATACATGGCATTTGCAGTGTTGTGTTAATTAGACGTACATGACTTCTGAATACTGCCCCTTTAAATTAAAGAATATGCCTCCAGAGAAGTCTTTTCACCTACAAATACAAAAAGCGTTCGCGCGTGGCACTAGCCACCAGGGCGTAGTTCACAAGTAACGAAAGGTCCCAATAGATGGCGCGGGTAGTGGAATGAGGTAAAATAGAATTGACTGGAGAAAAACTCCACCGTATTTATCGTGGGAGTAGAGAGACTGGAGGGTAAGATTGTGAGCGGTGAGCGGTAAAGAAAAGAAAGACATTTACATGGCAGGGGCGGCTGACGACAATCGTCTTTCGACGGCAGTTTCAAGGAAGTAAATCTACACACGCTCAATTTATTAATTTTGATTTGCAACCAATTGAAGTCGTAAGGTTACTTTCGTTTCAGGGTATGAAGCACAACCAGACTGAATGTCTACTAGGACACCCGCACCCAAGCATTTCAAGAAGCGACTGCAAGAAGCCATATACGCTGTCTCGGCACATTGTCTGGTGGTGTCGTGGCCGTACTTCGCATGGTCAGTAGTGTTCAATAAATATTTAAAACTTACATCGCTACAATCTGTCGGCTATTTGGCAGCTTTGTATGGAAAAAGTATGGCTTTCTCGTGTAACAGGAACCCACCGCACCAGCTATGACTGAAGGAAGGGCCAAATTAATTTACTTTTGCAGCTGACCCCGACGTGTGTGGGGTCAGCTTCAAAAATTGGCCAAAAATTGAATTTTAATAAAAGCTACCTACTAACACCCGTTTATTCAAAGCTGAGACAGTTTAAGCACAGAGGTTATTCCTCGTTATATGTCGAAAAAGCTGAATTTGCACTTGCGCTGTGATATCCCCAGCTGCACGCTGCTTTCGTTTTGCCGATGGATAATTTAAGAACTACCCACCCCTTTTAACGAATATAGTCTTTCTTGTGGTATTTAGACGCCGAACTTTTGGTGTCTCCATCTGTCTGTCTGTCTGTCTGTCTGTCTGTATGTCCGTCCGTCTGTCTGTCTGTCTGTCTGTCTGTCTGTCTGTCTGTCTGTCTGTCTGTCTGTCTGTCTGTCTGTCTGTCTGTCTGTCTTTTTCTCAATTCAGCCGGCCGAACTACGCTGAAAGAGCTGTTGAGCAAGGCGCTTATATAGGCAAAGCATTTCGAAACTTCTAAACCTTGCAGAAATGTTCATACTTGTGAACACTGTTGAGCAAGAACAAAACAGTAGACATTTTTTGAGATAAAACGTCCAGGAATGCCCCACATAGGCCATAGTGCTGGAGTTTATTTTGCAGAATCCTGGGTTTTATCTGATAAAAGGCCTTACAAAAGCCGATAAAAACACCTACTGTAACTACTGAATGCACTACTGTAACTACTAAACACCTACTAAATACTCTACTCTTCCAGCGTAATTTCATCTTTTTCTCCGATTTCGTTTGCTCGTTTCTGGACGTACATAGCTTCAACCCGCAGACACTTAATTCGCCGCTTCCCAAATTAAGTATTGTCTGGCTGAAGTTCATATGTTCTACTACCGTTCCGCAATATTCACTTGTCAGAAGGCATTCACTACGCTCTTTAGTAGCACACGCTATTGGGCAACTGGGTGCATATTTAGTAAAACTTCGAGCGCGATTCAACAACGACGACAGAAAGACGACAAACACCAGCGCTCGTTTGTGTCGACTTTCTGTGGTCCTGGTTATATCGCGCTCTAAATTTTACCAAACTCTTGTTCCGCCGTTTAGGTAGCGCGTTGTTAACCCACTCGGCACTTAGTTTGGAGACCCGGGTTCAGTTCTCATACGAACTGAAATATCATGACGAAACCTTAGGTGCACTATTGTGGGGAAAACGAGCGCTGTTGCTGTAGTAATTGTTGCTGTTGACATGTGCATAAAATTGTCATAACCCAGCAGATTCGCCTGCTTGAATTTTCTTGCTGCATTTGCGTAAAAAAGAGGGCTCCTCTCTTTCTCTCATGGATGTGTTCTTGTTGGCGTTGCATTTCGGTTGGTTGCTCCCCTTTGAGGGGCAACATTGTTCAACTACGGAATCAAAAAGGAAAACAAGATTCCGGAATCATTTTTTGGAGTATTTCCTATGGTATAAGGCGCACACTTTTATCATCTAGTTGAACAAAGGACGCTGTGAGGATTGGTAAATGGCCTTGTTTCCAATGACTCTATGAGCCAGCCTTAATTTTATATAATTTAGCATGGTCTGTAGCAACAGTCTGTCCTTTGCAGAATGCAGTGTTCCAGTTCTCTTTCTGAGAAAGTCCAGAGAACGTAAGTGTTCACAAGCTAGGAAGGGTTATTTTATAACCCGACGACGAAATTACGCAAAATTGTACCCGTAACAATATTGTTGCTGGCTTACTAATATTGCTCGTTGCAAGCAGTTAGTATATGTCCCTTAAAGCTGCCATATTCAAAAGAGAATGACAAGTATTTTGTGTCGTTATTTTTTTCCTTGCTGCAATGGCGCAGAGTAGTAAAGCTCCCTTTACAAGTAAGCACCTACGTTAAAGTATCGTTGTTTCGCAGGTAAATGCACGTATGTGCTGCAATTAATTCGTCTCCAATAACGCGACACCTCCAGAGGACCGCTCATACGTTAAAAAAAACCGTTGTTCTGATTTAAGAATACAATCTCACGCTTTCAAAAATAAAATTTATACGGACTTTTTTCTTGCACACAGGGCGGTGGATGGGCCGGCTGCTTCTGGTTCTCATAGCATCATTATGCAGCGCAGCAATCATGCTTCTCTTGAGGAACCCAAGCAGATGCACTACCGTGCCGAATATGCCTCCAACGAATACTTTTGTGGAGTTCACTGGATCAAATGCTTTAAGCGGCGCAGCTGAACGCCTAGCTTCTGACTTGAATTGTAAGTGAAACAGATTTGTTGGTTAGCCTTCGACATGTCGCTGAATATACGCTAGGCACGTTTACAATATACCCGCCGCGGTGGCTCAGTGGCTAAGGCGTTGCGCTGCTGAGCACGAGGTCGCGGGTTCAATTCCCGGCCGCGGCGGCCGCTTTTCTGATGGAGGCGAAAAGCAAAAACGCCCGTGTGTGCGAGATTTCGGCGCACGTTAAAGATCCCCAGGTGGTCAAAATTAATCCGGAGCCCTCCACTACGGCGCGCCTCATCGCCTGCGTTGCGTCGGCGCGTTAAACCCTACAATCAATCAAACATGAGCTGTAACTCAGTCATGTTCATATTCACACAGTAGAGTACTCACGAAATAAATGTCCACACAAAATATGACTGCATGACGAGTTGTTGATGGCAGTCTTTTCGATTAAATTGCTATTTCAGTTAATAGCTCAGTTTGAATTCCTGCAATATGGTCTACTATAGAAACAAAATTTGCGGTTATTGTGAAAGAAGAATTTCTCGATGATGAAGGAGTGCCAAAGAAGATTTGACAGTGATCAACACAGTTGTTACCGAAAGTCCAGGCCCACATCAGAAACTAAACAATGTTTGATAATTTCCAATAACTACCTCCAAGAAAAGAAATAGTGGTTGTGCTGATAATTAAAATCATTTTTATGTTCTGCAATTTTTTTGGCGCGGCTGCTAAACGGGTCATGCAAACTCTTTTAGATACAGTTATTAGCGTAAATACAGATTTTTAGCTCGTTCAGCCAACGACTTTGCCTCTACTATTTTATATGTAAGGTAAAACCGCAATCGACTCAGAAAACCGGCACAGCGAATTTTTTGTGCACCTTCCATAGCCATTTGCTGTATAATCAATGTATTTTCTTATCCTAATTTGAAAGTAAAGGTTGAGCCTTCGCTCCACTTGCTTCCCTTAGACGTTGCTGACTAAACAAAAGAAGTGCCGCCTTTGCCCATTTTAACCTGCTATGTAATTTAATAAAGCAGAAAGCCAGGCGTTACAAAAACATATACTCGGGAGAATTAGGTTTTAAATCCGCAGACGGATTTCATTATCTGCTTTACTATTTGTTAACCGTCAATTACGTTAATGATGCTTTAATTATACGGAGTAGTGAAATACTGCTGCTTTTACGTGCAAAGTTCGCAGTAATTTAAAAACGCTATAGGTTTGGGGCGCAAACAAACTCATCTAAGTGCAACTCAGACTGCTTCCTTTAGGTTGACTAAACAGACTAGTTGCGCGCCAATAATGATGTGGGCACGATAGACACCTGCCATTAGACATCCTAAAAAATATGGGTTTCAGGCGTTATCATAGATAACAATTGAAATACACTGAACATATTGCCCAGGCGAAGCGAGATCTGTTTCATGCACACGGACCTCCTTTAGCGGGCGTAAATCAACTCGCACATTTCTCCCTCTTCATTCTCATTGGTTCATTGCCATCCTCTTTATTGGCGGGTACCTTGGTGTAACTTATATACGCGCTCATGCACCATCGCCATAAGTCGTCGGTTTTACCGATCCCATACAGAAGCAATTTTTACGCCGAGAGCTGGTTAGGTCATTGGTGCGGCGGCATCCGTTGTCTTCTTGAACATATGAAAAATGACAGGGTATTTTCTTGCCTCCCTGCAAATTTTTCACGCCCTTTCCGAGCACTTTTGCTCTTCCAGTGTGTGCTGTATTGGAGGATCGCTCAATTGAATGCAATTTACTTTCATTCACACAGCTCGCACAACGCCGCCTTTCTTTGGGGACGTTTTGTTTCACTTGTGCATGGAGCAGCTCCAGCCGAGATGTCTTACTGTATTGTTTTCTTTTATCTCACCTCTCTTCGACGCAGTTTTTCCTTTTTTCATTTCTTTGCTTTTTCACTTGCTATAGCAAAAATGTATCCAAAGGGTATTCTTAACTGCAAGTACACTCGTACTTTCAGTTTTACCTCATTCATTTTTCACTTGCTAAAGTAAAAATATATCCAAAGGGTATTATTAACTGAAAGTACACTAGTACTCTCGGTTATGTACTTTTATTTTGCCTTAATTATGTCTGTGCTTTCCACTGCGCTGGATATTGTGAAACTGTATGAAAGAAGAAAGCAGTTTTGGTAGTTTTAACAGCCTAATTTATGTATACTTCCTGTTGAAGCGTTTCTTCACGTGTGTGTGCCTTATAGTTGAAGGGAGAAACAGATGGGCTAGCAAGTCGGCACACAGGCAGAAAACATCATCATCGCCACCATTGCCGTCAGCGTCATTGCCGTCATTGGCCTACCCAAGTTACGTCTGGGACGAAGGCCTTTCTTATCAATATCAAACCACTCCCGTTCTGGCCTGCCGGACTCTAGTACTTTCGCCTTTTACAATTTCCTCCCTCCCTCCACTTAATTAAAGGCCATCTCAGGAACCTATTCGGGTCTTTTTATGGACATCCAGTTAGCCTGCCGGTCCAGTAGCTGCCATTGTGTACCACTATATTCGTCACGATCTCAATTTCACATACAATTTCCGGGGGTTTCACATTTATTCGTTTTTCAAAGAGTTTTTTTTTCTTTTTCTGACTGGCTTTATTCGTTTTCAGTTACGAATATTGTTTTCCTACAGCTAGTGCTGACTCTTTGATTGTGGTCTTCAGTTTTTAGTTCGCGTTTGTTGCCTTCGTAATGTGCAGTTCGAATAGGGAATCTGGTCTGAAGGTTTATTTCAAGCTTCTGCACGGTGGTCGGTGTTTGCAGAGAGTTGGATGGCCTACGTTTCGCAAGCTTTCTCCGCTTCCTCGTACTTCTAGCCTGATCCCACATCTCACCGCCCTCTGACCTCTGCTCATGACATTGCCTATCACTTCTACGTCCTGCACAATAAGCTCCGTTCTCACTTAGAATGAAATTGATATTTCTTCATGTTCTTTTGGGTCTTCCTCACGACCATATCATATTCCCTTGTTTCTGAAAAAATATATCCGTGATCATTAATTTTGTTTCTGTACGGAAACCGCGCTATTGCAACTGCTGTAATATTCCGACTTCAAATTGAAAAGCTTCCCCCAGCGCTTTCGCTTATTTGCTTCTCATCTACCTTTGCGATCGAATTTTCCATCGCTGTTGTGAACTGTGCTGCTTCCTAATTCATTGCTTATGCGACGTCCTCGTAAAACAGTGTACGGCCTCGCGTCCGGAACAAGAGATAAACGCGCAAACATATGCAGTACCTTTAAGCTGTATGGCTTGTTAGCTTGATCACAACAGCTGTGATTCTCCAGCTAATACGTAATATTTCATGCACATCTACTACATTCTTTCGGTTGAACCAAGAATAAAACCCCCTAAAGTAAATTGGTGGTCCTGATTGTCAAATGCTATTCCCTGATATCCCTGCTAATGCCGGGGGGCTTTTTTGATAAACTATCGAAGCTTCCGTCACAGCAGAGTCTTTGCGTTGAGCGCTGCGAAGTTTAAGTTTTCTAGAGGCCTGCCCGGACACAGTATTCTCTGATACTATATCACTTTCCTGACCTCCGCCCTTAACAGGTGCTTTACAGGGACCGCGGACCACCAATTTCTTTGCTTGGTTATGGTGAGGTTGTGGCTAAGCACTACAAGAGGGTGGCAAAATTCTCGTGTACTGAAGTACCCTGTGTGCGCGGAAAGGCTTTCTAGTATGGTGATGTAGCCTCTCATGTATTGATCTCTACTCTGTAGCACGTAGCCGCTTCGTTTCTTTTGTTCTAGGTGGCCCGGAGTCCATACGATGTGTGCGAGGTGCACATGGGTATTCTAACATAACTTTTCTGGGGCTTAATGAGGGATACGGCGGGTGAGGTAGTTACGGCAGGCTAACTGGAAATCTGTGATGATCGCGGTGTATTCTTCTGTGGTTTGTAAAGTGAGTGTGATGACAACTTCTTCCGCTGTGGTGGTTCTGTGGTGCGAATCATAGCGGCAGTGGTTTCGTGTCCCTGAAGGTTTATAAGCGCCTTTACATAAATGCGACCGTAGCGTATCGCATTGGTTCATCGAATCAGGCGAATACGACGCGTTTGCGTTTTCATGCATGCGCATTGGAGGCTAGCTCGGCACTGTGTCATATCTGGGAGTTGTGGAGTCGCATTTCCGGTGTTACCAGTTTCCGGTAGCCGGCAAGTTGCTTGTGTTCGTTTTGGCGTCTATCGCGGCTGAAGCGAAACCAGCGGGTCGTTCCCCGCTCCACCCGACCAACTACGACGATCGCTGAGCTAAATGTGTACATTCCGCGCGTCATTCGCAAGAAATGGATACAGCAGGCAATCGTGAAGCGTTTACTTGCCCTCCGTAACGGTCCGTGCATACGCCGGCCGCACCTGCCTGTAAGGACCACAAAGCGGCTCGGACCGGCGCAGACCACGGCAGCAACAGCTTGTCGCCACTCTTCCAAATCAACCTGATCGCGAAAAATAAGTTGCACATGCGAGAAAGTAGATGCTAGTGGTGTGAAAAATTCACCTAGAGATTATCAGCGCTAATTTTAAAAGCGGCGATCAGATATCTACTGCGATGCTTAGCCTATGCTGAAAGGCCGCGGAGGTTCGAGACCCGGCACCACGGCGCGCGGTGCGGCGAGCGGTCGAAAGATGGCGTCTCGACTGGGACCAGTTGGTTCATACTGAACTTAAACAACAGCGCAAATGACAAGGACAAGTAAAGAAGCACAGACAAAAAGAAGCGCTTGTCTGTGCTTCTTTCCTTGTCCTTGTCATTTGCGCTGTTGTTTAAGTTCAGTCGAAAGATGGCGCTACCGGCGCTGAAGAATCAAGACAGGCCACGGCAGGTGTGTTGGACACTCATCGCCCATACGGCAGTTATCGCTGAAGTAAAGTTCCACATATGAGAAGGGGGGTGGTAATGTAGCGAAAAGTTGTGTCAAGGATCGTCATCCGCAGTTGTAGAGACAGCGGCGATCAAATATCCGCCATGATACTAAGCCTAAAGTTCCCAACACCGAGCCGAGCCGAGAAATGCGATGCGACTGCCGCTACATGCGTTCGAAAAGTCGCATTTGCGTTCTCGATCTACCCTGGTTTAGCGCATCGTATGCGACGCGTCTTCCAAGCGAATTGGCCTGCTTTCATTCGATGCGATGCGGTATGGTAATGCGACAAATCCAATGCGATACGCTACGGTCGCATTCTTGTAAACGCTCTTTATGACGCTGACGACAAAAGTTCGGGGTTAATGTACGGCGTGGCGTCTATTTATTTATTGGTGGTTTGTTGGGAATATGCAGTCCGATGACGGTGAGCTGTGGTTTACGGCGGGGGGTGTGTTACTGAGGATACATACTGCGTGGTAGGGGTGCCCTGCTCGGTTGCTGGCGGATTTTGGAAGGATTCGTTCCTTTTGGGCACGTCGTTCTTGAGCTGAATAGCCGATTCTGGCAAGTAGGTTCCCCCCAGTGGGTGTGAGGATAAGCCGTCTTTGGATAGATTCTTGTAATCTGGTGCCTTTTACGGTATTGCATCTGTAGCCTCCGGACATTTGCGGTGGGTTAAAATAACCGAGGACAGTCAGGGGCAGTGTTTCGCACTGGTCGTGGAGTGATTAATACCTATCGAAAGTCAGTTAGCAAATGTTAGGCGGACTGTAAATGTTAAGTACAAACAAGCTTTACTGCAATATGTGGGCAGCCAGATCTTTTGTACACGTGCTTGGTAGGGTTACAATGTGCGCAATAAAGATCCAAGAGACGACAATTGCAGCGCGGAAGTTTTGGTTTGGCGTATAAGCCGTGTTGTCGCGGAGGTGTACATGGGGAATGCCAGATTTTTGTAATGCGATGCTGCCTGGATTGCTATATAGAGCGGTAGAGGAAGCCGTGCTTATTGATGTACGAGGGGCAGTGGCATTCCCGTACACGCAGTATGTTTGGAGTGACGGTGGACTTTTGGTCAGGAAGAAAATTTAAAGCCGCAGTCCACACCGTCGCAATCAGTTCCGTTTTTTCCGGGTCTTAAAGCACGAGATGTTGCTTGACCGTCTTGTGTTTTTCGGCCTCAGGTAATCGTCCGTCGCAGTTTGGGAAGCGTCCCTCCCTGCGGCCTATGCTTCCGTGACTGGCTACGTCAGCGAGGTTTTGTTGCTATCTGTGGCGGAGGTTATCAGTTCTTGCAGTTGCGGTAACGGGGGGATCGGTGATGACGTCAGGTGATCTTGGATAGCATCCCCATGGGAGGTGGTGTTCGCCGTGATGAGTTGTTTCAGTTAAGTGATTTGGGTTTGCAATGCATAATATGGTCTGTTTTTTGAGCGAGCTGACTTTTGAGGCGTGTATTTTCTTGCCGGGGGAGGGCTACTGTTTAGGGATCTACTCGGGTGGTCGTTGTTTGAGGGGTACTTGGGAAAGTATTCTGTTGGCAGCAGTGGGTCGATGAGAGAAAATTGATATCCAGTTCACCCTTGTTGAGTTAGCAGATGCCGGTCTTGAGTAGTAATTCGGGTCAATGGTGGGGGTGAAGGGTAGCGGTTCGGGGCGACGTTTCTAAAAGCAAGAGGGGGGTGGCTTCATCTTGCGTTTGCACTCTTTGGTGCTGGTAGTGTGGGTAAGTCGACAGAGTTTGTAGCAGGGGATCTGCCATGGGTGAGAGCAGGGTTGGGAGTGTGGCACTGCGGGCAAGCTTTTCTTTGGGGATCGGTGCAGATGCCTTGATGGTTGCAAGTTCGCAGCATTGAACACAGCACTGATACGTGCATGCGGTACAGGTAAAGCGCTGTACGCGCGCACATAGAATGGGACGTCTGGTGCGTTGAAATGTAGCACTGCTGCATACTGTTTCCGGAGCATTGTGATCTCCAAGATGGATGGACCAGCAATACAGATGGCCATGCATTCCTAAAAGCACTTTGCAAAATCGGAAACTTCTCCGAACTATTTGAGGCAGGAAGGGCTTAGCACGAGTAGGGGCGGCCATTTTGCTCGCCCATCTAAGATACATTGTCGTTTGCTATTCTCCTGAGCATTATTTACCAAGAAAAACGTAATAAACAGCATCGAGTAAGATTACTTTTATTCCTTGTCATAAGCAAAAAGCGCCGAGCGCACTGCATTTGCTGTAATCAATACGCGAGGGTACAGTTCCTCTGCTCAGGAAGCTCGCTGGCGACGGGAAAGCTTGTGCCGGTAAGTTACCGTTCGAGGTAATTCTCGCGCATGCGCAGTCGACTCTCACAAACACGGTAGGCGGTAACGAAAACACTGTAACGCTATGCTGAAACCAGAGAATAACTATATTCAATACCGTCATTTGCAAAGGATTTATTCAAGTAATTTTGTATAATTTATGGGACACGTTTTTGTGCAGAATAATTTGATAGGTGATTATCGTCATACTTTGCAGCCGACTCAGGCGCTGTTAGTGGGGGGCAAGGTCAAACAAACTTTTGTGATCGTGCATACTGCCGTGATCACCGTTTGCGGAGCACTACTAAAAACTTCAGAGATAATTCGCAATCGCCACAAAGGAGGTTTAACAATGCCCCCTAACCCCACGATGTACTTGAAGAAAAAACGATACAAAGAGAATAAACTGCAATAAATAAGTCCACCAGTTACAGCAGGCCACGATATCAAGTCTACTCGCAAGAGTTATTCGACAGCTGCAGCGCCGCGGTGCTGATATTGAGAACGTGCATGCGGTATAAGCACCAGAGACCATTTTTTCCTTGGGGCGAAAAGCGAAAACTCCGAAGTGTCGAGATATTGGTGCACGTTTACATTACTAGGCGGTCTCCATTCTTTGTGATCCCTTCTGTGCTGCTGCCTTGCCCGCTTAACTCCGTAACGTTAAACTCAAATTAAGAACTTTGATTGCAAAACACAGCAGTTCACCCCAGCTCTGTTTATTAATTTTTGAATTCTTCTTTTGCACAGGGACAACCTGTCCAAGCCAGCAGGAGCAGAGAACGTCACTGCACTTCAGCCATTGGGACAAAAAACTGCTTCAGAAGTTCCGCAGTTCGAGTATTGCCGCTCCGAAAATGGAGGAAGAATCGTGGTACGCTGTTACAGATGGCGTACACGTATTCTCTGCGTTCATCACGACTACCACAGAGCACGCCATACACGTCGTAAGCCTCGTCCAGTTTCGTTACAGCAATGGCACAGAAATCGAACCCCCTCCATTGATTTGTGCAATTCGCTCATCACTTGGAGTCGAGGAGCACAAGGCGCGCATACGACCTCTGTGGACTTGGCTGGAGCCTCGTTTGAAGAGTGCCTTTATTTTGTGCCCAGCACCTGGTCTCCCTGAAGACGAGATACAAGTAGCCATCTCTGTGCTGGGTTCTGCGAAAATGTTCCCATTCTGGATCCCAGTACATCAGCCTCTGGAAACATCTCAAGCAAAGTGCTGCGCGGTGTGCGTCCGACCGATATTTGGTCCTGCCATCAGTCTCTGGAAGGTCGCCGAGTTTATAGCGCACTATCAGCTCATGGGTGCACGTCATCTTTACTTTTATGACTTGGAGATGTCTGAGGACCTGAAGGTGCTCCTTAGCTACATGCAGATGAAAGGGGTTGACATTACTGTGGTCCCTTTCAAACTCCTGGTTGACAGCTCAGAAGTCCACGCGCAGGGTCAGATGGCGGGGTTATATGACTGCATGTTTCGATCAATGTCCAAGAGCGAATATTTCATCCATGTCGACATGGATGAACTCATGGTTCCCTTGCAGTACTCTAATATTTCATCACTGGTTTACGGAGTAGAAGCCGCCAATGGTACGGACGTTGTTGGGAGTATTGTGGTGCGTAGCACATATTACTGTGCCGAGTATCCCCTGAGGCCGCTCGCCATGCAATATCCTCTAGCACCCCTCCAAACAAGAATGTTCAGTATACACACAGGTTACGTCCCGTACAGCGATGTCACAAAGTATGTTGGACGCACGAGGACAATTTGCAATGCCGGCGTTCATGGCGTCGAAGAACATTGTGGCAATTTTAAGCGTTGTCGTGTACCTGCCTCGATGGCGGTTGTAAACCACTACCGGCGATGCTGTGAATTCACTTCGTTTGACCCGGTGAAGAGGTGGGGTTTCAGACTCTGGACTCCAAGTGAACTGTTTGTTGACGACATGGTTGAGAAGCGCGCTGACATTATTGAAAAAGAACTTGATCTTCTGGGTTTTCATAGAGTTGTGCCGTCAATTACGGTTGCGTAATTTACTGAGTGTACTCACGAAACTATTTACAATCTTCCTCCTTTCACTGGCTTGTAGCGGAGGTTATATTTGCGGTGCATTTCATTTTTGTTTTCTGCAACTGTTTTAAAGAGACAAAGAACTAATTTTTTGGAGTGTACACACTTAATCCCAAAATAAAGGGCATCCCTTGAAACACCTTGGACCAAAACGGGTTCCCTGATAGAACCCAAGAATGTTTGAAAGAGTAATTTGTAGCTACAAGCCTTACGTAACTGCCAAAAGGAATGAGAAAGCCTGACAGTGACCGCGCAGCAGTGTATTTGTAGCTGTACGCGAGGTTAAAGAAAGATATGTAAGAGCCTTGCACTGCAAAAGAATAATAAGGAATAAATAAATAATCAACTGTTGGAAGCAATAGAAGGGAGAGTCCCCGTGTAGGCGTAGCTTGTTTCACCTTAGGGTGGACAGCAGAATGCCTGCTGGTGTTGGTGTGCAGGGAATGGGAAAAACAGACGGGTAGGAGAGAGAGAAGAAAGAGTGCTACAGAATATAACAAAGTGCATTCTGTACTCTTCCTTTCTGCGGTTTTCTAATCACGCATCGTAATCGACGGCGCCGGTTGCTAACGTACGCAAGTGTCAAGGGTAGGCATTACATGGTCCCACGTTTCATCTTCTAGAAGAGACACGTGAGCGATTAAAACATAAAACAAAAAAAAGCACTTAGAAAGAAAGCTGGCCATTTCGCTTTTTTTTTTTTCAACCACGATAACTCCAAAAAAATAGTGCTTCTATGGGGAAGTTTGTTGGGATTGACCAATGCGCAGTGAGGGGAACGCTTTCTGAAATGAATGCTTTGGCGTGAAATCGTGAGCATATTTCGGGAGCGGAGCCCTGCAGGGACTTATGTGACGCAGCATGTAACAATTATATTATTTTAACTGTTTAGCCAAGAAACATAGGCCACTTAAGCCTCTTGAACGCGAAAGCCAGCAATTTGAAGGCGAAAGCCAGCGATTATCAGTGTTTCGCTGCTGCCCCGTGCTTGCGTTGCCGTCCCGTTCCCTTCCCATGCGTTACGCAAGCGGATAATTCTTGTTACATCCTCGCACAGTAAAGGGCTAGTGCTGTAGTGCAGAAAGTATACCAGTGAGCATTTACTGCAGCCATAATACATTTGTCCTTTGGGAAATTTAGCGCCCGCCGAATGGCATTATTCGTGACTTTTTGACGCAGTTTAAATTTATGTTAAAGAAGTTTGATTACGCAAGCAACCCTGATATTGCTGGAGATTTAAACGTAAATACTCTTAACCATTCCAAAACCGGTGTCAACAATTATTTAAATATTGTCTCACAGTTTTACTTGGAAAGCACGATAAATGCAATAACCCGAGAAGAGCGTTTAAAAAGATTATATTACAAAGTCTTGCAAAGACCACATTCTTAGCCTTACATATCACTTTACGTTGCTGCCAGCTATTATCTCTAAAAAAAAAACTCGCCGATCATTTTGCGTACACTAAACTTACTTGGAGAACGCGTTAGTGTAAAAAACAAGAATCCAGTAAAATACATAGATATCGTTGACAATAAAGCATTCGATCAGAAGGTGCGCCAGTTCAACTGGAACGATCTGGTGTCAACTGATCACTTAGAAATGTACGCCCGAGTAGTTCAAAAACTGCAGACATTTTATAAAACTTCAAAAAAAAACAAGTGATAGTTACGCAAAGAAAACCGGAAAATAAGTGGATCGACGATGACATTCTAGCACTGTGCCAACTTAAAGAACAAGCCTGAAAACGTTAAAATAGCAGCCAGGGGACAGGGTGCTAAAAGAGGAATTTCGCGTACTCAGAAATAAAGTTACAGCGAAGCTCCGACTAGTAAAGAGACGGTATTACTCTGACAAAATAAATAAGGCCTAGTGAAACAAAAAATTATGGCTGCGACTAAACAATCTTATGGGCAGGAACACTAATCGGCAAGCGGACTCGGGAATTCGCAAAGGCTTCGGAGATTCCTGCCAGACTACCTCATTGTGTGACACATTTAGTTCGTTGTTTATTGGTAGCGCCATACTTCTTAATGAACAAATAAGGGTACGTGAATCAAAAATTACTAATGTGCCCAGCATTGTTGACTCAACCTTTCTCCCAGACATGACCCTGGGGGACCTCCACAGTATTGTTTACCGGATTTCAATTCTGAAACCACCGGGATACGATAAAATCCGACCGCGAGATACAAAAGTTCAGATAGACAGCTTAGGGTTGGTGATTTTGTCCATACTTAATGGCATATTAACGACCGGTAGTGTTCCAGAAAAAATAAAGATTTCCGTAGTACGTCCTATACATAAGATCAGTGTTAAAGACGATCCTGCGAACTACAGGCCAGCAGCCATCTTGTCTGTTATGTCGCATATTCTTGAAAAGTATATTTCGACAGTAATGATAAATTTTTGCCTCAAACATTCCCTTTTATCTGAAACGCAATATGGTTTCCGCCAATGCAAGAGCACGAAATTACTTTTAAAAGACTTTAATGATTCTATCATTGAAGCGTTAGATAGCAATAAAATGGTGTTAGTTCTCTTTTTGGATATGTCTAAGGCTTTTGATACTGTTGATCATGAAATATTGTTAAAGAAATTAGCGCAGATGGGATTCAGAGGAAAATTGAGCCAATTATTCAAGAACTACTTTACAGGAAGGTACCAATCTGTTTGAATAGGAAATGCCATGGGCGGAAAATGTATTCATAAAAAGAAATTGTACATCTCGAGCTAGAGAAAACCCGCAGTGTTCCAAACTATTTTGTGGTAGTAAGGCCACGCTTGCTGTGCGATAGTTTTCGCTGCACGGGGAGGGTGACTACTCGCATGTACAGCATGAGGTTTTTGCAAGCCCAGTCAAGCGAGTTCACAAATTCACTTCAAGAAGAATCACTTCTGCAGTGTGTGGGGATAGGGCTCCTTGCGCGACACTACGTAAATTGTGATAAAGGCAAGTTTCACCTACAGGACAAGACACTAGTTTGAGTTTTCACTGCAAGTTTTTTACATTGTTGGGACACTTATCCAAGCATGGGATGCCGAAACAGTTGCAAATAAAATGCCTAAATTAAAGCATGTAACTGAACATTGTCTGCCCGTGTGGCTGGCTGAGCCAAGTTGTCTTCTTATAGAGCGTTAAGAACAAATAAATCTGCTTCAGTCTCTTGTTGCTCATTTCATTTGCTCTGCATAATTCAACAGTGTGTCTGTTTAACTGTTTGATCCAAATCTGACTTATCATAACAGCAGTCAGGACAAGAAAAGTTGCTTCGGTTTTTATTTCTACTTTGATTCTGTTTAGCTTCTGTCTGCTGTCTTACGCAGCTATTAGGATAAATAAGTTTTATTTGTTGTCGAAGCCACTGGACAAAATGCAGAAGTACAATGTTAATAAAAATTCCGGAGGCTTTGGGAAGAGGACACAATGCTGGCTTCAATCGATCCTCCCATGTATGGGAATAATTTAATGTAGTGCATTTTTGGTAAGATAATACATTTTTTCCTGAGTATATGATCCGATTCTGGCTCTTGCGTAAGAAAAAAGTGTAATGTGCATTTCCCAGTTTCATCGGAGCGATATGTACCATATGTGTGTTTCCATGAATCCACTCAACCGACATATCATACATCAACCAGTGCATATAACGTTTTATGGTACCGACCACTAAGTAACCGTTCAAACATACTTCATTGCTCGTGTTATGAACTTGGCATCAATTGATGTGCTGTTATTGTGAGTTAAACTCCTAATATATGCCTAGACATTGCACGTGTTTAGTTGTGAACAGCGCTGCAGCAAGCAGTAGCTTCCTATTCGACTTGGCATCCACGATGTTACGCTTCTTGCTCCAGCAGCCACTTGTGATGCGACAGGGAGAATGGGTGAAATTCTGATATGTTTTCTACCGTGAATGCTTTATTTTAAATTTACAGCACCTGCATTCAGATGACCATTACAGCAGCAGCTTTTTACTTAAGTGACATAAACACACGGCGAGCACTGCCTATATAGCTTCAATAATGCACATCTCTGATGCAAGAATTTGATTTGGTGAAGAATATGCACATGCGCATGTGTAGGAAAAGCTGAAAGGTGGTTTATTTGATTTCAGTGCAGCCTTTCATGTCTTCGCATGCATTTTTGCAGCTAGTCATGCCAGTGAAATCTAGCTCAGGAAATTGCACTATCGCGAAGCACAGCTAATGAAATTGAATGATAATGAAATGAAATGAATGAAAATTGAATGATAATGAAATGAAATGAATGATAATGAAACGAAAGAATGATAATGAAATTGAACTTACATTAGTAATACTCATGTGGAATCTTTATTATCATAGACAATGCAAACTCAATGCAGATCTCTATTCGTATTTATTTCACAAAGGTTTTTGTCCAAAACAACAACTTAAAGCGCTCCAACAATAAACAGGCGACGAAAACATACCAGCTGCAAATAGCACATTTAACAACAGAATCTCAGCGTAACCGAGAATCAAAATAGAAAAGGTGGCATATTAAATCACATCACGCAGCTAAGCTACAGCTCGTACGCATTCACGTTCAAAAAACGCGAAAATTCTGCTTCTTGTATTTGGCGACTTGATCACAATTTGGGCGAATACGCTTGCGCCCAGCATGGACTTGGGACACACGGCTCGACATATGCTATAGCGAAATACAGCGCGCGACGTCGCGCTGTTTGCGTTTCGCCCCGTGCATAGAGATAATAAAGTGGCCCCGTGCATAACTCTCCATTGCATTAACGTCGTGCGCTATGCACAACAGGCGTAATCTATGAGAAATTTACAAGGAGTTATCGCCCCCTGTCGCAGCCACTGGTGCGATAACGTGGGTAGCACAGATACAGGAGGGACTAAATGGTAGAACGATAAGCACTTCACGCTCAAGACAAAACGCCCGCACAGGATGACGACGACCGCTTTGTATTACACAGTGTACACAGAATCCAGTACCTGCCACGGTGGCTGTTCCCCGGCAACACCGGTCGCTCACAAAGCAGAAGAAAAAACACCATAGCGATTGTCTTTACCGAGCACGTTAAGAACACTGCACACAACACGCAAACAAGGAATACGGCTGAACGGCACTAAAAATCATTCTCAGAGCCCTACGACGCCGATGGATTGATGCGAACGGCGGAGCCGGCCATTTTGGTAGAAGTCCGGAAGGGCGGAAAAACATGCTCTGTGATTTCTTCTGTGAAGGCGGCGTGGAGGCGGTCTACCATGACGTCACGTTGATACGGTGACACCATTGGCTGGATGGGGGTGCTTTTATGAGGAAAAGCCGCATTTTTTTAGTTGTATCAGAGTATAGTATGAGGAAGGGTTTTTTGTTGGCGACGTGGAGGGCTGCTTTAAAGAGGGGATGGAAGTTGTGTGAGTGTCCTTTGGGAGCGCTATAAATATTGAAGATGTACAGAATGGGCTGTGGGGGTTTTGGTGGATAAACGGCGATCGGCACATGTTGAATAGGAGAGATGAGAAGAGTGGTGATAGCTGTGTGGAGGATGCGGTGAACAAGAGTGGCGATAGATGGGAAATCGGGTGATTGAAATGGTTGAAACCCACGGAGTTTGACTTTAGTAGAAGGGCCTGTTTCTTGAAGCGCGATGACTACCGGAGGCGTGGGCAGGGTGGATAATCGGGGGTGTAGGAGTGCTCTTTTGTGGGCGAAGCCCCTGCAATTGCATTGCCAGATGTGGCAGGTTTCATATTATTTTGAAGGAAGATATTATTTTGAAGCACTTGCTTTTATTTCTCAAACAAATAACTTTTTTTACTCCCAACCTATCCGGATTTCGCAGTGGCCTATCTACCATACTCAATTGGCCGAAGTAGTCCATGACCTTGCCCTGAGGATTAATAACGGCGGCCAAACTGAGATCATCCTCTTAGACCTAACGAAAGCATTTGACCGTGTATGTCATAGCAAATTATTAGCCAAACTGAAAAATGCTATTGGTACTGGAAAAATTTTGGAATGGATTAAACATTATCTCACTAACAGATCACAGTTTGTTTCATTTGAGAACGTGGCATCCAAATCACTGCCTGTGTCATCCGGGGTTCCTCAAGGTTCTGTTCTTGGACCAGTATTATTCCTCATTTACATTAATGATATCACCTCAGACATTAACTGTAATATCAAGTTATTTGCCGATGATTGTATTCTTTAGAGAAAAATTACCAGTAACTATGACCACATTCACCTTAACAAATCTCTTAAACAAATAGCCTAGTGGTGTTTTAACTGGCAAAAGTCCATTAACATTAAGAAGTCTGTATCCATGTCTGTAACTAGACGAAAGAATTCATCTGTTTTCACCTACAAAATTACCGACACCCCACTAGGGAAAGTAAGTCAACACAAGTACTTAGGAAAAACCATTACATCCGAGCTCAGGTGGGATACCCACATCTCAAACACTGCTGCATCGTCCCTTCGCAAACTATTTTTCCTTAAGAGATCATTACGACTGTGGCCACCATCTACCAAAATATTAGCTTACACTACGTTTATTCGACCGATTCTTGAATATGCCAATACAGTGTTGTTCCCACATGCTACAACTCATATGATGACTTTAGAAAATGTCCAACGAAAAGCTATTAGATTCATTCATAATAAGTACAGGCGCACTGATTCACCCACCAACCTACTGTCGGCCTCTGGCCTGCATACATTGGAAATTAGGGCAAGGCAGGCGCGTCTTAAATTTCGGTTCCAGTTCCTTCATAACGCTTATAAAATCGACGTTACCAAGTATATTTCACTTTCACAGTCCTGCCAAACGTGACATCAACACGACTACACTTTAACAGAATATTTATGTCACAATGATATTTTTAAATATTCATTTTTCCCGCGTGCCATAATGAATGGAACCAGTTAGATCCTGACATCACCAGAATCACTTCATCAGCTGAATTCGCGAAATTATCGGTGAGTTATGTGAAAGCTAACACTAAATTGTTTTTCTGTTAACTCACGTTGTGGGCTGATACACATGTTTACTATCCTCTGATTATTGTCTCACTAAAAAGCGTATTTCTCTCGCACCCTTGCCCCATTTCCATGTGTTCCCCCTTAGGTTTCCCTATCTTCAATGATGAAATATTTGCGTTTTCATTGTTTTTTTAAGTGTCTTAGCGTCTGTAATAATTTATCTTTGTTGCTTCTTTTGATATCTTTCGTTGAAAATGTTAGAATTACACAGTTCATGCCGGCGGTTTTGTGCAAAATAGAAAATTATGTTGTGAGTAATGTGAGTGTACAAGTGAAAAATGTTTGTTTCGTTCCCTGTAACTACTGTGGCATATGAATGCATTGCATTTGTTCTGCCCAACTGCAATGCTCTCAAGCTGAGAGTGCCAGTATTGGAAATAAATAAATAATCAAATATATTTTCTTCCAAGTCATCGTCTTTAGGGAGAGGGGCGGAGTGGATGGGATCAGAGAGTGATGGGGCGAATTGGGAAGTTAGTATTTCCTTCATGCATGTAAGGAGTTCCGTAAGGAGGGCAGTGATTGAGTCTTGCATTGCTGTCTGGCTGGCTACGATGGTTTGGTGGAGGTTTAGGTACTCTTGTCTTTGTGTCTCAACAGCTTGTACTAGAGGGGGGGGGGGGTCATGTTGTCTCCTTTGTCACAACCCTCTTCTCGCAAAGGGGCTTTAGGTTTGACAGGTGGCGTTTGGGTGGGGACGGTGGTTGGGTGGAGGTTGGGCTGGTGGGGGGAGTACAGGGGGTTGGGATTGGCTGTGTTGCTGCAAGCGCAGTAGTGCCTCGTGTCGACGGCGGATGACCTGTGCTCAAAGTGATTGGATTTCCTTGATGAGTGCTTCATATTGTGAGGGTACAGTGGGTGTGGTAGTTGTATTTGCGTGGGGGAGGGCTAAGGGAGGCAGCCGACCCCATGGGCTCACCTGCGTTGAAGTGCAGCTGCTGGTGGGTCCTGAATTTGTCGTGAGGACTTAGCTGTAGGTCGTCGATGAGTGTAAAGGGGTAAGGGGGGACGTGACGCATGTAGTTGGGGAGTGTTTGGCTCAGTCCGACTGGAAATTCCGGTATGAGGGTGGTTTATGGGTGTGTCGTGCCTGGAACATTTTGGCGCAGCCTACCGTTGCCGTGCTGTGGCCTTCTCCGCAGAGAATGCATGACGGCTTCCACTGGTGAGGTTCGGCCGGGTTGGTGGGACCGCAAGTGGTGCAGCGTGGGGTATGTGGCAGGTTTGGGCAAACGTCTCTCCTGTGTCCGGGGGTCCAGCAGTTGAAACATGCTTCAGACTTGCGCTTGAAGGGGTAGCAGCGGAGGAGAGTGGCTCTGTAGCGTACCCAGAAAGGAACCATGCACCGGTGAAAATTATTTCAACAAAGTGAGTGTTGTGCAGGCGTTTGACGTCGAGAATATGCAGAGCCGGGATGCAGTCCAGTATAGTGCGTACGATGGTGTCCGGGTCTTCAAAGGGCCGTGCGTCAAAGAGCACGCCGACGGTGGTGTTGCGGCGGGAGGTATATGGTTGGCTGGGGGATACGTGGCGTCTTGACAGCGCAGGGAGGAGAGGGCAAGGTATTTATGGGCTCTTTCTTCGGAAGGGGTGGTGAGTATGGTGAAGGTAAAAGGGTGGCGTATTCGGAGTTGGTCTGCCGGCGTACGGGGTACCTGCGCCTGTGCTTGGATTATGTGAGCGAGGTTTTGTGCGGAGATGGTGTGGAGCGCCAGGCCTCCTTGAGGGCGGAGTATGATCTTGAGGTCGTCCGCAGGAAGGGACTCAGCTGGTTGCGGGGGCTTTGGGCGGGTCGGCGTTTGCGGCTATGTGGCGGCGGCGCACCGCCGCTGGTGACGTTCGGGCATTGCGTGGGGGGAGGAAGGGCGTTAGGGGTGGCGTGGCCTTGGTGCGCGAGCTGTTCGCGGCGGGTGCGTACCCAGCCCAGCTCGTCGAGGACGGTGGGATCGATGGGCTGGCCTTGTACGAGGCATTCCATAGCGGATGCAATGGCTGCGCTTGTCGGGCAGGCGAGAGAGCGCGCAAGGCAACGCTAGGCGTTGCGGTGTTAGGCGAGCGCATCTGGCGCGGTAGACGTCGCCGCTGCTAGCGAGCCGGGATCTTTCCAGATAGCGTTATGCTTAGTGATCGGCTTAGAATCGGGTTGAATCTTGGACGTGGGTGATCGGGGCTCACCTTGAATGGTATGAGGGGAAAGCGGACGCCTAGAAGAAAGTCGGGAGGCAGGATCTGCGCGGCTGGCACGCTGCGGTAGGCTCATAGAGCTTCCGAAGCAGGACAGAGAGCGTTCGACAAATCCTTCAACCATGTCTGTTATTAGGTCACATAGTCAGGTTAGTTATTGAGTTAGGTTTTTATTTAAATCGTGTTAGTTACATGGTGTTATTTTGTACCGGTTTTATTTATTAACTCTTTTTAGTACGCGTTAAGTTCCAGCGCGAGGCGTTAGAAACGAAGTGTCCCGTTGTTTTAGTAGCATGGCTGCAACAGACAACGACAGGAGACACAAACAGCCCGAGCCCCTAATTCTCGCCCGTTTTCCCGCTTTCATTATCCTACAATACTTCTCTCCATCTTTCCCGAAGCGTGCCGTCTAGGACAAGTATAAACTTTTTCTGAATAGTATACAGACTTTTTTCTTTGCAAACCCAAATTTCTGGCATGAGCCTGCAGGTGCTTTATTTATACTCGTTCCTACTAAATTAGTCGACTTCGTTCTCTGCAGTTCATTGTCTCACTTCACACTCTAAATGTGCTTTCACAGATTTTTACTGCCTTAAAAAAGACAAACGTTAATACGGACTTTTATATGGTCTCAAATGTACGCAGTCCGAACAAGAATAAAAACGAGCAAAAGGCACACGTGCCTTCAGAGCGGAAGGCCTCAGATTCAACCCAGGCCGCATTTTACGAGTGCGCTCAAAACCAGGCCTGGTCGCCCCACTTGCGCCAGGTGTTGCTGGCTACGGATACCCGCGTTCGCGTCGTCACTTTTTCCAGGCACTGCTAGCGTGGCGTTGCGCCTGCCGTGTGCACCTGGACGTACGCATGTAGCAGTGAACAACGTCTGCTCACAGACCGGATTGGAATCAACGGTGCGTGGTTCTATGATGAACAGTTTGTTCGCGAAAGGCCTGGGTTCAAATCCCCCTCAGAGAAAACATTCAATGTTTATCGTTGGTTGAACCTTTACAGCTGTAACATAGCCAGTTCCTTTTATTTTACGGCGGAAAAAAGCTAACATGAGCCGATCCTAACGCAAATCAACAACCGGCCTTTCGCTTTCTGTTTTCTTACCATTTATTAAGAATATTAAAAAAATTGGCCGCGTATCTGCTCCTTTTGTTGCAAATGTCGACGGAAGACGATAGTCTTTGCCAACATTGGTCCGCTCACCTCTCATGCTGGTCCTCTTCCGTCGCGCTCCTCTCAAGGTAACCTCGGTAAAGTTATGACGCCCTTGAATTGAGGCGCCGTACTTCAATGCTTATAGTACCGCGTTTCATTTCGAATTTGCATTGCCTGGAAAATGGGCGAGGCGAGATCGCATTCACACAGGGGCGCTCAAAAACGCTGCTTGTAGTCGTACTTGCACCAGCTGTTTCGCGCCAAGGATTTGCTGCCTATGCACAGTCCCAGTTTAGCAAAAGAGCGTCGTGCCAGCAGTCAGCACCTGTGAGCTGCGCTTGCAGCAGGAAACAACAACCTGTTCACATTTTGGATTGGTGCGTCGCCTTTTGATCAAGAATTTCTCGCTCTAGGAGAGGCCAGGTAAGGTGATGATAATGACAGTGTCACTAAATAATGTATTAGAGTACCGCGACTGAGGCACGCAAGTCAGCAGCGGCGGACATTTTGTCCTTCATCAGTGTAGCGAGATTGCCTCATCTGCGGCCTCATCATTTACTTCGACCAAGTCGCTTGATAACAACATTACAACAGATGCACCAAGAGAGCATCATTTTACACAATTCTGCTGCTGAAATGCTGTTACAGGCGTTATATTTTAAGTCGTGTTCGGAAGGACGCCAGTCGAGCGAAGCCACAGAGTAGCCAGGAAAAGCTAAGCCTACCTTATCTTCACCGACTAAAACGCATAAACTACAAAATGGCGGTGCCCGTAAACCATCGCAGTGAAAACAAATGCCACGTAATACGAACAGACCAATTACCATGGCGACGGCAGGGAACAATAAAAGAATATAGTGTCGATACAGTGTAACCTTACCCAGTGACGGTAGGTAATTGTATAGAATTTTCTATGCTATTCTGGAGCAGGATTCAATTCATCAGTCCCTATTATTGACGAATCTTCAGGCGAAATAATGAGAACTACTAGCTGTTAAATGCGCCAGTTTGTTCATTGACAAACATTTTCGTAAGTCTCTTAGCTACAGTGAAAGACGACACGACAGTGTTTGCCCATTCGGCTCGGTGTTATCAGGGAGTTTTTATGAGGCGCTCAATTTTAGTCTCAAGACGCAGCACGAGCGACGTTTCTTGTCGAAAACACTGCAGGCCGAGCACTTCCTGTTCAATCTAGTGCCATCGACTGGTGAGATTATAAGGATGCCGTAATCGTCATGTTCAACTGCTAATTTGTCATGAGTGTTCGACCCCTGCGGTGTAGAGGTTAACTCCGTATATTCTAACGTGTCATTACACGGTTTTAGCCGCAGTAGGTCCTGACTTTCGTCTTGGAAGAATGCTCGATTTAATAAGTTCTACTCATTCTTTTCGTCAATAAGGGTGGTTTAGTATATTTTAGCTTGATTTAGGTGCGAAGAGGTACCTATCACTACCTGGAATTCAAGTTTTGCAGAGGACCGGAATAGTTCGGCCTGCACGGACTTGACATCGGAATATCGCGCCGCAGTCCTAACTTCAGGGCCGTGCTCGGTGGCGGTGACACAAAAAAACAGAGACAGTTGTTTCAAATGGTAGGTTTTCTTTTTTACCTTCTGTAAGGAATTAGAGTACATTTTTGGTATCTCCACTAGGGTTTATTTTCAATACAACTTTTTTTTTTACCCAAGTTTAAGCGTTCTTGACATTTTAGTGGATGAACGCGTCGAGCCTACATGTGGTCGATCAGGCGCTTCCTACTGGAGGGCTAGTTCAGTCCACCTGGGTATCTTTTATGTGCGCTGAAATCTAAACACACGGGAGGACTTTTTCTGCGTTTGGCCTCCACGCCTCCACCTGAGCATGAACAACCGCGTCCGGGATTGAACACGCGTCGTTAGGCACAGCTGTACAACGCCATAGCCACTGAGCCATCACGGGGGTGTTATTATTGGAATTCATTGGGTTAATAATAATTAATGGTGCTAATATTGGAAGCTGGTAGGTTTCGCACTGACACTCCTTTACGCATCATGGCAAGTCGCAAGCTCTTTTGCTCATTCAATCGAATATGTGCTTACCAAGCTGAACGACTGATGATAGGATCCGCTTTTCTCTCTGGGACCGGCTGTCATAACGACACCGAAAGTAATAAAAAGCTTGTTGTCCATTTCAGGTGGTAAATCCGCCAACCATGGAGTCATCAAAGTGTCCGCAAGTGGTCGTTGGGCCAGATGAAAAATCGGTAAGGGTCCTCTTGCCCTGGGACGACTTGTGTGATAACTGTAACGGATAAGTCACAAGAAGCCTTCACGCATCAGATACAATTAGCAAGAGGAAACGTGCGTTAACAGCATAGAGTAGTGTTTCTTGACTGCCGTGACTACGATGTTGTATTCTACTATGCTTCGTTTTGATGGTCCCGCAAAACTTGAATGATTAAAAGCCGACTGTATACCAGGAAGCCTACTTCGCTCAGCGATTTAGCGGAGAATGCGCAAATGACCTTTTGACCGGAGACTCATCCCCAGTGACGCAACCCTCGAAGCGCATCGCGTGACTTGCCGGGCGCATTTTGGGGCCTGCGGGCGCCGACAGTGGTCGCCACCGCCGCTGCGGCCGAGGCAGCCAACCACCCGCAACCTTCCATGCATGCGGCGCTGGGTCGTTTCGGGCAACGTGACTTTTCTCGCACCGGTCCAAGAGGAACGGTGCGTTCACAATGAATGAACGCCGCGTTCGCCACGGCAAAGGCCGCGTTCGCCCGGCCTCCTTCTGTGCGCGTTGCATGGAATCGAATGGCTTTGACACGTGCTGGGCAATACAGCTAAATCAAAGCTTAACCAAGCGAAACCAAAACTCAACCAGACTAAGCCAAGGTTTGCTTTGCATATACAAGTTCAGCAGAGCGAAGCACCACCCATTTTATATTTATTTATTTATTTGTAGTAACGTTGCCATTAAAGCCCAATGCGGCTTTGGCTGACCGGCCGTATTGTATTGTCTTAGTTTTTGTGCAATTAATTTTTAATATTCCTATTAATAAATAATATTGTTATTATTATTATTAGCTGTTGGAAAATTGCTAAAGTTGTACCTGTACACAAATCCGGGTCAAAAACAGATGCAAAAAATTATAGACCGATTTCCCTCCTGTGCAGTGCTTCTAAAATTTTTGAATCTATAATTCATTCCCTCATTACATCCAGAGTAAGATATGAAATTATTCCAACTCAACATGGTTTTATACGTGGCCGCTCGACCACTACAAACTTAGTTTCTTTTATGAAACATGCGTCAAAGGCAGTGGAAGACCGAGGCCAACTTGACGTGGTATACTGTGACCTTAGCAAGGCGTTCGATGTGGTTTCCCATTCATTGTTGTGTAGAAAACTTTCCCACCTTGACATTCCTGATCCGTTGCTGGATCTGCTTCGTGACTACCTTACCAGTCGTCACTGCTACGTTCACTGTAACGGGCGACACTCCGGAACGTACTCAGCCACCAGCGGGGTGCCTCAGGGCTCAGTCCTTGGTCCTCTTTTGTTTTCACTGTTTGTCAACGATGTTTCGACAGCAATTCAGTACTCATCGTTCTTGCTATACGCAGACGATATAAAAATATTCAAAGTTATTGGCAACATCTCAGACTGTGCACAACTGCAATGTGATATCGCCGCGTTTTCGGGCTGGTGCAACAGAAATAAGTTGATACTGAATAGTGCAAAAACCAAAGTGGTGTCGTATACCCGTAAAACAGATGATATCAATTTCACCTATCGCAGAAATGAAGATCTGAATCGGCTATGCCAAATCAGAGACTTGGGAGTTTTGTTTGACTCTAAGCTCACATTTACAGCCCATACTAATGAGATTACCCGTCGTGCTTTGCGAACACTAGGTGCAACATGTCGTGTCTCCAGAGAATTCAACTATCCAGACACATTTCTTCAGCTCTATACCTCAATGTGTCGCCCTCTATTGGAATACGCATCCGTCGTCTGGAATGCAACGTGTCGGTCCAACGCGGCGGCCATTGAGAGAGCGCAAACTAAATTTCTCTCAATACTAAAGCATAGGTACGCTACTGCGAAGGCTAAAGATGATCCTGGTGTTGATGACGCCAGCTTGCTGGTAATGGACCCATTACACAGTCGGAGGGCCAAGGCTGACCTTTTATTCTTGTACAAACTGGTCCACAGCCTCATTGATTGTACAGAGTTGCTGGGTGCCATAAATTTGAGAACCCCGACAGGCAACACCAGGGCACCCAGACCGTTTCATGTCTCTGCCCGTGTCAAGAGTCCCGTGGGACGCATTCAGCACCTATACAATATGCACGCAGAAAGTTTGGACGTATTCCATCGTCCCTTTCCAGCTTTTTGTAAGAAACTGCGTCGCTTGACAAACCAGTAGTAGTTTGCTTGCCCTAGTATGTAACGTCCATCCACACACTTTATGCTGCCGGGGTCGGTTAACTATGTATGTATGCTAATTGTTTCGATATTTACTTGTGTATCTAAGTTTTATGCCTTCATTGTGGCGTGATCTTTAGCTAATATCTTTTTCCGGTCTACATGTTTCAGTGTACAGAGTTTTAATCATGACTTGTTGTATTACACTTGTAGTCTCCATAGCAGTCAGCAGTGTCTTATTGCTATGCATTGATTGCAATGCCTTGTTTGCATATGTGCTCGGGTCATGTGCGTGTGTTGGCGTGTGTGTATCTCAAAGTGTCTCATTCTCGTTCAGACTATACAATGCTATTTTCTACATTTCTCTGAGATATACACTTTAATTTCTTTCCGCACCAGCACATCGTTCCTTGACACACTAATGAACAATTAATTGGTTGTTACATTCATCATTTTTATTATCTCTGCGATTTGTTGGTCTGATCATTTATGTCTATACTCCTGCCATTGTTTTTTTTTCGCTATTGTTCTGTCAAACTTGCTGCTCTGTTTGCTGTGTGTCTCGACAAGATGGGACATCGCAAAGGCATTGCTCGTTTTAGGGTAATACTTTATTGCAGTGTGACTTTTCAAAAATCAAAACTCTCGTTTTATATGTACATTCTGTCTCCATCATGTGCACTGTGTATTTTGTTGTATATTTCCTTTTCTCAAGTGCCTTGAAAGTTTCGCTGGCCGAGTGCCATAGCTTGCAACGCTGTTTTTATTTTTTTTTGCTTTTCTGTCATATCGGGGATTTTGTGTGTTGTTCCGTGCTGTCTTACGTTTCTTTTAATAATGTATTGTATATGGTGTGCCAGCACCAAGACCTTAGGGTTGTTCCTGGGCACTGAAAATAAAGGTTGATTGATTGATTGATTGATTGATTATTATTATTATTATTATTATTTTTTTTTTTTTTTCTGTGTTGTGTTGTCTTGATTTTAGTTTGTTTTTATGAATGCTTGTATATGGTGTACCAGTACCAAGACCCTAGGGTTGTTCCTGGGCACCAAAAATAAAGGTTGATTGATTGGTTGATTGATTGATTGATTGATTAATATTATTATTATTATTGATATTATCTTTCTCTATAAACTTCTTCATGGTAATATTTTGTGTGACGATTTGGTTACACTTATCAATGTCAATTTGCCAAATAAACTTTTCAGAAAATTTCCAGCTTTCAGACCAGTTGCTTTAAATAGCCGACGCTCGTTCACCTGCCGAATACAATGTGCATATAATGAATATTCCGTTCGGCTTGATATATTCCAGAGCTCCTTTACTTTGTTCTCTAATGAGTTGAAAACTGTTGTAGCTTAAGTCCTTTATGTCATTCCAAATTTATGTACCCTATGTATTATGTGCAAACTGTTCTTGCTTGCTTTTCACTTTTTCTTGTTTTGTGTTGCTTGAATATTTGTACGTTTTAGTGTCAGTGTTGGTAATGCTGAAGCTTTTCCCCCCTTTTTTTTTGGAACTTCCTAATATGTTGTTAGAAAACCTTGGTTATATACGTATACTCTATGTCATGTTGATTCAATATTTGCTTGTATAGTTCCTATAGTTCCTATCTACTGAACGTTTCGCTGGCCAAGTGGCATGGCTTGCAACACTAAGCCTGCCTTTTCTTTTTTGACTTTCTGTTCTTTTTTTTTCTTTTTTTGCTTTCTAATATTTCTGTAACTATTTTTACTTTATTGTTTATGTCATACATATAGTTTTTGTGTGTTGTCTTGTCTTAATTGTAGTGTTTTTTTTTGTATGGTGTACCAGTACCAAGACCCTAGGGTTGTTCCTGGGCACCGAAAATAAAGGTTGATTGATTGATTGATTGATTGATTATTATTCAATTTGTGTGTGTCTTATCGCTTGTTTGTTTCTTGCTATATGTTTCTTGTATTTTGTTTTCATGTAACTACCCGTCCGCCAGCACTCAGGCCTCTGGCTGTTCCTGGGCACGTAAATAAACATGATTGATTCATTGATTGATTGAATATTATTATTATTATTATTCCTTATTCCTTGTCTGGTTTTCTTTACATATACATTCCTTCCATGCTCCTTTTCTTACATATAAGCTATCTTGATTCACTCCGTTTCCGTGCAACCAAACTTTAACATTTATGTATATTTTTGAAATTATCTGTGTATGACGACCACTGGCGTGATGTAACATGCCTTACTGCAAGGCACTGTACTTGCTTGTGTGTGTATGTGTGTGTTTGTGTTTTCCGTGGGTGCATGTATATTCTGGTGTACGACTGTGTGTAATTTTTGTGTGTGTGTGTCAGTATCGCTGTCCTTTAATTGCATTACCTGTGTGGTGTGGGCATCTATCTTACATTGCCTGTTTTTTCTTTCTTTTTTCTTCGTGCGCCAGCACAAAGGCCCTCCGGCTGTTCCTGGGCACGTTAATAAACGATTGATTGATTGATTGATTTTTTGATTGATTATGATGATTATTTATGCATATTTGTATTTATTTCTTTTCAATGCTTTTAATTCAACTGAGATTATTGTATTGCATATCGGAATATACGAAACGACCCTGACGGTGTTTCTTTGCGGGCGATTTCGCTCGTATTGCAAGGTGGTTCCAGATGTGGTGCATTATGTTGTATCCAAAATAGTTTGTTTGTATGCCTGCATGAAATGACACGGAAAAAAGTAGAAACCGCATACATCATTAATATGTATGCGACTACTACCGAAACAACATGCAAGTATCGTGGTATTGTTTTATCACATGATGATTTTTCATGGAGTGTCAATGTTTATCATGTGGTTGGTAAACCAGCAAGAGCTCTGGACTTTATTTAGCGGAACCTAAGATGGGTACGCATGGCCTGGGTGGGACCCTACGGAGACGAGGTGTATAGATAAGCTCGAAAAAATGCAGGACAGTGTCGCGCAGTATGGTACAGAGTGGTAAAAGTGGACACTCAGTTTCAGTGCAACGAGACGGAATTTGGGTTGGAAATCGCTTTTTGTTTGTAGAAAAATATCAAACTCCCTTTTGGTGGTTAAAAGGCGAAACTTTCTTCTATGCAACCTGAGTCAAGCCCAATAGGCAAGCTGCGTTTGAAGCTTTCATTTTAAGTACTTCTTGGCAACACTAAAATGGTTGGTAAGAACTATTTCAATGCAAGAGTACTGTGCAAGGACAAACTTTTCTCACTATTTATTTTTGGTGTTGACCATTAAAAATTACAACCGGTTGCAAGAGACGCAAGTGTGTGTATGGATGAACGAGTGTTTTATTCCATTCTGGACTTCCTGCGGTAACGCCCTTCTAAAAAAAAGAAGGAATTCAATCAGTTAAGAAAAAGAATAAATAAAATACTGCCAGCCGTTTACAAGACCAAAGGAGCAGGGAATCAGTTCTTGAAATAACTTAAGACTATTTACATTCCTACAGACGGCCTGTAAAAAGAAAGTAGCGCTGATTGCAACTACGGTAAACAATTGTTACGTACTTACAGGCGGCATATGAGACACTAATGCGTACTAAACAGAAAATAGCACCGGCAGTTGCATACAAATCCGACAGCACAGGCATTAATGCACCCTAAAGTAAACACACGCCAAGAACAGTGGGCTCTAAAGGCGCCAGATATCCCTGGGCTAATTAAACTAGATAATATTGGTCTGTCTGTCTGTCTGTCTGTCTGTCTGTCTGTCTGTCTGTCTGTCTGTCTGTCTGTATGTATGTCTGTCTGTTAGAAAAAACTTATTTGCCAAGTTTATACACACGAAGCATTACAGTACAATGGCAGTACACATCACATTCATGTGCAAGACCTGCAGGTATATACCGACACTGACAATGGTCAGTACTTACTGGGCGGAATGTTACTGCAGAATTATACTAGCACATTATAACAAAAATGATAGGACTATGTTGAAAGGCGAATAAGCCATGCCATGCTGGTTTCAAAGTCTATCGGTGTTCCCCTCTATTCAAAACAATTCTTTAACGAGGCGTTTCCGGGAACAAAACAGTTGCAAACTATTGGTGGCAATGTTCGCACTTGTCAACGTTGTTGTGCAAAAAGAAAAGATTAGGCATATTTGAGGAAGAGCTCAAATCATACGTCACATTTGCAGTGTTTTCTTAATTAGACATAAATGATTTCTTACTGCTGTCCATTTAAATTAAAGAATATGCCTACAGAAGAGTTTTTTCACTTAGAAATACAAAAAGCGTTCGCGCGTACACTAGCCACCAGTAACGTAGTTCACCAGTAACGAGAGGTACCAATAGATGGCGCGGGCAGTGGAATGAGGTAAAATTGAATTGACTGGAGAACACCTCCACCGTGTATAGCGACGGCAGGGCAGATTGTGAGCGGGGAGCAGTAAAGAGGAGACAGGTATTTATATGGTAGGAGCGGCAGACGACTATCGTGTTTCGACGACATTTGCAACGAAGTAAACCGACACGCACCCAATTTATTAATTTTTATGTTAGAACCAATTCTATTTGTAAGGTTGCTTTCGTTCCAGAATATGAAGGACAACCAGACTGAAGGTCTTCTAGGACACCCGCACCCAAGCATTTCAAGAAGCGAGTGCAAGAAGCCACATACTCTGTCTCGGCGCATTGTCTGGTGGTGTCGTGGCCGTACGTCGCATGGTCGGTAGTGCTCAATACATAATTAAAACTGACATCGCTAAAATCTGTCGGCTGTGAGACAGCTTCGTATGCAGAAATTATGGCTTTCTCGTCTAAATGAAACCCACCGCACCAGCTATGACTAAAAGAGGGATAAAAGTTAATTTCTTTTTGCAGCTGACCCCGACGTGTGCGGGGTCGGGTTTGAAAATTGTCCGAAAAGTGAATTTTAATAAAGGTACATACTAACACCCGTTTATTCAAAGTTGAGAAAGTTTAACCACAGTGGTTACTCCTCGTTATACGTCCAACGGCGGAATTTACACTTGCGCTGTGATAACGCGAGCTGCACGCTGCTTTCTTCTTGCCGATGGGTAGATTTAAGAACTACCCCTCGCTTGTAATGAATATTGTTTTTCTTGTGCTATTTAGACTCCGAAATTTTGGTATGTCTGTCTGTCTGTCTGTCTGTCTGTCTGTCTGTCTGTCTGTCTGTCTGTCTATATGTTCCTCAATTCAGCCGGCCGGACTACGTTGAAAGAGCTGTTGAGCAAGACGCTTATATAGGCAAAGCATTTCGAAACTTCTAAATCTCGCAGCAATGTTCATACTTGTGAACACCGTTGAGCAAAAACAAAACAATGAACATTTTTTTAGGTAAAACGTTGAGGAAACCCCACAGAGGCCATAGTGTTGAAGTTTATTTTGCAGAACCTTGGTTTTATCTCATAAAAGGCCATACAAAAGCCGATAAAAATTCTTACTGTAACAAGTAAGTAATCCTCGATTGAGCGCAACAACAATTCCTTTAGCACTCACACAACACGCCGAAGACCGATTTTTGGAGAAACCAAATTAGGAATATGTTATTCTGCTGCATTGTTTACAAAACTACGTAATTTTTTCAATGATCAGTTCTTCCAGGGCCTTAGAAAACACTGTCTGTACCAATATAGGTTTGTAAGTTGAGAATACAACTTTACCCATCTCCGCCATAGAAGACACTCGCTAGTTGTCTGCCAGATAAAAAAAAACACAGTGTAAAGTTAAGCGCATGCTCTAGTACCTGGCAGATAATGTGTAGTGAGTACCTTGCAGGATAAATTTGTATGTCGTCAGCATCAAGAGTCCTACTGTGGCGTAGGGTGCTAAACACACGTTCGATTTCGTGATCCATCACTGCTTGTCGAGGAAAGAAGCGGGCTACTGAGCCGTCAGATTTTTCGGACCTGGTGGGAAAAAAAGTATAGCCCGAATAAAAGGGCAGTCCCAAAAATCCTGGAGTCATTTCTCCTATGGAAACTGGCAGTTCCTCGGGAAAGTCTGGAAGATCCAGGAAGACCGAATTTTTGGATTCCGAAAAAAACGTTCGGCTACTGTACTGCAATTTCAGGCCGATAAGTGGTGGCTCGCGGGTCATATGTGCTCTTGCGAAGCGAAACAAAGTTATTAAATTTCTCCTTCAACCTTTCTCCGAGAATTTTACGCCGGAAATCGTCAGCTCATTGTATGTTCTGTATTTCTGACTTAGACCTAGCACTGTGTTCAGATTTTCCCACAAAATGTGACATAGGTTTATTTTATCGGCGTTAAACAAGTTGTGCCGTTAATTTTTATAGGCTACTTTAGGAAAACGGTTACTTTGTTTCCGAACAGTTTATAAATTTTTTCAGTTCGGCAACATCTTTCTTACGCACAAAGTGCGTGTACAGATAAACCTTTTTTCGTATATATAAGCCTGCGTTCGTCGTGATTCATGGTTTATGCGCTTTTTTTAGCTCGCGCCTCTTTTGACAAAAAAGTTCGTATGCCTCATTGAAGAGCTGAAAGAAAGTTTTGTATGCTAAGTTCATACACACGGTTCCAGTTTAGTAAGGCGAGGTAGTTCCGAAAAAAGTTCTGAAGTGTTTGGGATTACGTCCTCATATGCGATGATTGGGCCTTTTGCCGTTCTTGATGCTACGTTCTTTTCGGACAAAAAATATTTAGGTGGTCACTAACATTTATAGCAATGACACCTGAGATGAAGAGGTCGATTAGAGTTGCAGAGCGAATCTGAATGCGGGTGGGACTGATCACGGTATTTATGAAGCCATGCAACTCGCGAGTTAACATAATACTCAGGTGTAATGCTGGAAGGTCAAGCATGGTAAACTAATATCACCTCTCAGCGCTAGAGTCACACCATTGTCGTTAAGCCAGCCAAGGGAAGAGGGGCCTGGGGGAAAACTTGGATTGGATTGAAAAACGTTTATGGCTTTCTTAGTCCAGATAGCCGCGAGCTAGCGCGGCAGCTTGGGCGCGAGCGGTGAGGCATTCTTGATCCTCGCATTGTGAGCTGGCCAGCGCGTGCTTCCACTGCTCAGGGGATGGGGAAGGGAGGGGGTTTGGCGCGTAGGGGCATTCCCAGACCAGGTGGTAGGTGGTGTTAGGCACGGGGGAAGAGGGGCAGTTGTAGGGGTAAGTGGAGGGAGAGATGCAGTGGAGTATCGAGGTGTTTTAGATGGTGTTGGTGTGTAGTCGAAGCCAAATGCGAGCCGCCTGTGTACTGAGGGATGGGTGAGGAGGCGGGTATTGAAGCCGTAGTTGACGATTATGATATAATATTTCAGTGTATCGGGTATGGACCGGGGGATAGGTGGAGGGTTCGGAAAGGTCCTCTTCCATCGGCGAAAATGCCCGGAATGTAAGAGCGCGGACAGCGGCGTGTGCCGCCTTGTTTTCCACGAGGGAAGAATGGCGTGGTGTGCACACAATCTGGATGTGGAGAGATCCTTGACTGAGGATAGAATCTTCAGCGCTGAGGGACAGATGCAGCCTCTACAGTAGTTTTCACAAGGTTCTTGCGAGTCTGCGAGGATTGCCACTTAGAGAAAACATTATTATGAGGTCAAATGTGAGAGTGCAACCCTAGTCTTGGAATGCATGCCTTTCCCTAGCCGTCTTGACCCGTGTCACCAGGAGCGTCTGGTTCTTCTGTTGACAGCTGGTCAACAGTGTCTCTCACAGCTCCGGAAAGGAACGGGTGGAGAGGGTTGGTAGGGCTGGATTATGAGCGAATTCCAGAATTATATGCTGGAGGTTACCTAGCTGTGGACAAAATTGGCATAGAGGGGTGTACTGTGTTGGAAGAAATAGATTCGTTCGATCCGGGTATAGGTGCGTCCTTGCTTCTAATTGTCGTAGTGTTATTTCCTGGGATTTACTGAGAGATAGGTGAGGGCACAAGAAGTGTTTTCTGGTGGTCTGGTAAAATTTAATGATGTCCTGATAGGTGAGAAGTGGCGTCGGAGCTGCGGGGACCTCGGGGGTTCGGTGGGTTGGAATATGACGGAATAAATATGGGTACCACAACACACAGTTAACCCGTGGAAATCATTTGTTACTTTCAGAAATCTCAGTGTTTCAGTGCAGCGTAGCTTTTTTTCTTGTCATGAGCAATGAAACACCACCATTTTTATTCAAAATGTTTGTTATAGTTAGCTGTTTAAGCACATCCCCATGTTTGTACCATGTGTCGGCATAATAACACCGAAATGTAAACCAAAACACGCGAGAAGCTAACACGTCCCTTCTTTGCTACGAGCAGATTGCCCGTTAGGTGCAGAAATGGCACTGGCTGTTTACAGTTTGTTTACGTCCGTCTCGGCAAGGGGGCTATCAGCGATGTTTATCTACAGGTGATACTTGTGCACATTCACTACTTCTTACAGAATATGTTCTATATCTTGAGTAAGTTTCAGAAGCAGAATGCTGTAAGACTCAGTTTTGCGAGCGAAAACCTTCTTTCATTTTTGTTGGTAATGGTCTTCCAAGCAGATTCTTCAGTGTCGGGGATTAGTGTTCGTTTATGAAAACAGGTGCGCTGCTGGATTGGCGAAAGTTAGGAGTGTAGAGACGTTTTGTTTTCCGAAACTTTCAAACTACGGCACTCTGTTTTGCCCGCGAGTTAAACTGAACAGCTATGTTCCGGTAATCATCGTCTCTTGCGGTACACGGTGACACACCAACGTCTTTGTCAGTGATTCCTTCGGCGATGATGGTTCAGAGTGTTTTCATGATTCACGGCAGGTTCTCATCTTCAGAGAACGGCAGCCGTTTGATTTCAATATTTTTATTCTTGAATATTGCTCAACATCAGTTATCCACTGTTCTGCGATAGTCGCAAATTCCTGAGCGATATGCACTATGTTAAAGGCGTTTTCAAGGAGGCATTTTGTTTTTCGATTTTGGCTCGGCGTTGAGCCGTTGCGTGGAATTGCGGGGGGAAGAATTCAAATAGCTGTTTAAGTTCCTAGCACTCTCTGCAGATTTCCTGCTTGAGTGGAGACCGCATATCCTGCATTTCTCCCCGAAAATTTGTCAGCAGCTTCGTCACTACAGGTAGCATTTAAGAATGAGGCATTTAGATTTTCACTATGGCAGCACTAGAAGCAGCAGAGTACTTGCGTAACGAGCTGCCAAAAGCCAGAGAAGCAATATGCGCGGGAGATGTGTACGATGTCAGCTGTGGCTGCCCAGAACAATACGAAAAGCTGTCACCCACGACACCAGCCCTCCTGGGAGCATTCGAAAAAATCAAAAAGCCACGGTAACGCAAGGCTCCAGTAGATGACGCGTAGAGCGTGCGTGGAGCGTCGGAACGCGGTAACTTTTAATAGACTTGAGCAAACCTCTAGTGTGGTTATTGTGGGAGGAGTGAGATGGGAAACAAAGAGCATGAGCGAGGAGCGGAAAAGAGAACGGGAGCATTGACTTGGCGGTATTGCAGACGACTACCGTCTTTCAAGGACATCTTCAGCGAAGTGATCGGATACACGGCCATTCTTTAGAGCGGTCCCTATCAGTGGGCAAGCTCCATTTACACTTTGTGGAATTACACTTCTTGCAAACCAGTTTTCTCGCGACATACTCTGTTGCAGATGAGACTACAGCTCCAAGTAGCAACAGTCCAAACAATTCTTTTTGTGTTTTATCAACTCCTCATTTGTCTGGTATCCATGAAGCTACACAACATTCCACATCCTCGTGAATGAAATCTGCTTCTTGGAAATCTCGTCACGGCCGTCACTCGACCTTTAACCAATTTTGCGCTTTCTAAAGTATGGAATGGAAAGTATTATAAGTGAAAAGAAATTAAATTCTACCCATTACACATCAGAAAAAATAAGTATGTGTCACCAAATTTCCGTCATTGATGGGCTAGCCTTTGCGAATGCGTGGTCAACAACATTTTCGTGCAGAGGGCAGCGAACAGGATCAGACCAAAACACTAAGAAAGCTGTGCGTGGAGCACCTTGTAAATGATAACCGGAGTTGGCTCACCTCCTCCCACGTTTAGAAACAGTATGAGTGCTCTGCGGAACGAAGGCACCCTGCACCGTCCCGTTAGCATATTTTACATGCACGCAGCACAAAAACACACTTAAACAGCCTGATGCTCCGACAAACGGATCTTCATCCCTGTATCACCTGTGCCTTTTAATTTCAGTATCCTCGAGCAGTACCGCACGCTCGGCAGCCCCTTGCGAGATCATAGAAAAATCTCGTAGGTTACATATAAGCAGGTCTTTTCTCCTCAGATACCGCTGAACACACAACCCATTGGAATAGCCAGCTCCTTTTTAGGTTGGAGCAAACCTTCCCTAATAGATCATTATTCTTCTCTGCCTCTCTCCCGTGATGAGTGGGAGCCTGCGCTAGCCCGTTTGCACCACTGCTTCAGCATGCCATTCGGTTCAGGCTCGCGGCCTTCTGGCTGACCACGTCCCCGTCAAAATGCCCTATTGTTCAACTAATTGTGTATTCCTCCTGCTTCTAGGTGTGTTCGACCTACGACTGCTGCGGTGATGCGGTTAACATACTTAGACGCACGGCAAAGCACAGACCACAATCACAAATAATGACACAAAGCTTCACGATTTATTACGCTAGAGGGAAATGTGTGGCTCGAATCACATGCTATGTAATACCGCTGGCCAATCTCCGAATGTTACTGGTCCTAGTTTGCAACGCTCTTTGCAGGCTCTTCATGAACATGCATACATTTGCCGTGTACTCTACGCGCGCGCATCTTAATACTAGCGTCACCCAGATCCCAGTGCCTGACGTCTGTCCAAAACAAGAATTTACTGTTTTTATGGCCGATACCCTGGTGTTACCCGAATTGTTGTTATTCCTACAATGGTTACGGAAATGTAGTAAATATTAGGCACGACGGCAGTTTATCCAGTAGGCGCTCATAAGGGAATGGAAATTCCCAGAACACCATCCTTCTCTGTTATTCTTTGAAGTGCAGCCATAGGGCGACCAAAATATTGTTCATGTATCCTTTTAACGCAACCAATGTACATGGCAGGACGGAAGGAGACTGCGCACGAATTAGGATTATTTTGCTGGGAGAACAAGCAATGCAGCAAGGTCTGAACACAATCTCTTCTTTCTTAACAGAGGTCTTACAAAGCACGTGGTATTCCAGACAGAAGTATTCATACAAATATACATATTGCTCGTTCTATATAGAACTGCGTATAAAATCCAATGTAATGGTTTGAAGTGTATTAACGTATTCTGCCCTAATTTTTTAAAATTCATTTTCGTGTGAACCTATGGAAATATATGGGTATTCGAAATTGTGGCGCACTTTCGGTTATTGCGGTCACTGCGAGAAAGAAAGTCGGTAACCGTGACTGCTGCGGGCTTCATGGTATTTGAATACTGCTGATTGTTTGTATTCTTCTTATTGATAATGTTTCTTTTACTTGTGCGGGTTCATGTTTGCCTTGTACGTTGCCTAAAACATGAACGTGTGATATTGTACACCATTTTGGGATGGAAGCGGATGCTACTCAAGCTGTTCGTACAGCTCTTTTCCCGTGCCTCTCTCTTCTCAAAGTATCGAAGAAGGAATCATTATAGCTGGCCCTTACGCAGATTGACCTTGCGAAAAATTTTATCCGGCGTCGCACGATTTTTGTTTCGCACTTTTGGAAGCAACTAATAAAAGTGACGTGCTGTGTCAAAGCACTCAGCTTTGTTACAAACATTACAATAGGCAACTTGTTGTCAAACGCGTTCTTTCGAAGCCAATTCCGATCAGGTCATGTTAGACAGGGCTTCCCTGTATCGCATTTATTGTTCGCACTGTGCACTGCTAGTTCATCCTCTTTGTCTTAGCATACAACAGAACGATATGTAAATTACGTGATGTTTCTTTAGCGTCGGTGGCAGTGAACGTTATTGCGTATAGCGATGGCATCGCTTATTTTTGTGCTGACACGCGTGGCGTGGAAGAAGCCCTTTTTTTGAATAAGGAGTTTTGTGACGTGCTTGGAGTGGCAATGAATGTAAAAAAAAAACTAAGAGGTTTGGACAGTGGGGAACAAAACCTTCCAAATTTGCGGTTATCAATTGGGACAGTACACCACTTCATAACCTTCGCATGAGTTTGCAACAAATAAGAAACTCGGGCCCCACTCGTCTTCGGCACTCACGTATGTCAAGCGCGCCTCTCAGGCGTGGATGGCGAGAAAGTTTTTTGTATTTTCCCGTGTGCGAGTCCGCAATGACTGCTTGGTAGAGAAGTTCTCGCAGGCTAACGTCCAGGCTCTACACAGAGTATCTGCTAAGGTTTTTGGGGGATGTGAACGGGAGTGGAGTTCTGAGTGGGGGTAATTTGTTTCTTCTTCTGGTGTCTGGTGGTGTTGGAGTAATGCAGAGGCGCGCGCACCAGCTTGTGTCTCGTTTTTCTTAAAACAGTTCACGGATCATCCATTTATAACTACACATTTCAAAAGCGCATAAGTCCTCGTTATCACGGGTGAGGTTAACAAGAAGCCTCTTTGCGGTTTTCTAAAGGAAGCTGTGGATGCTTTTAATTTCCTCAACTGACTTCTATCGCACGTACGCCGTTTTGAACGCGTCGTGTTTTTCTTCGATGCCCACTTGTTTTAGCTCATTATCGTAAAAACAAACCCACTGATCATTGACCATGAACGCGTGCACTGACGGTTATTATATATATTTTCCCTCAAATGTACCTTAAGTTTTCTTAGCGCTAAATAATGGGGACTTGTGCTACTAGTGCCAGCGGCTGCAGAAGTTTCGAACGGTGCTGCCTGTACAAACCTCTTGTTCAAGGATCCTGGTAATTTTTGGCCGGAAGGATAAATCGACCGTCAAGCGGGTATCTTTTCGAAGTCTCTGTTTGAGTGCGTGACGTCGCATGACTGCGGTGGCAAGATAGACTGTCAGCGGACGAGCTATACTACGACAAGCCGGGCCTGTGAAGTGGTCTGCACGTAAAGAAAACCAAATGCCTAACCATTGCCATGGTTGCAGATAAACCAGCAACGATGTTTCGGTTTCGTTAGGTTCCACAAATACACGAAACGAAAAAGTCCGACGACACCTTGACATTTTATGCTTGTTCTAATGGCCAAAGCGTGAAAGTCCGGTAGGACATCTGAGACGCCTTGACTCTGCCACGGCCTTTCGAAAGGCTTTGCTATCTAACCTGTATAGACACTTCCCTTTGCGACATATTTTAACGATATAGAATTGCTCCAACCTGTTCCATGTAAGCGGCGCCGCTGCTCGATGCTGCGACCAGGCAATTGAAGAATTGGTGACTTACGATGATGAATTTCCCTCCTTTTCTGTTCGAAGGCTTGGATGCGTTCTTTCCCTCCTTCCACCTGTGGTGCAGTAGCGTGGCCGGTCGCCTTTGGCTAGTGCAGAGTTTAAGCTCCTGCTATGGAACACCCTGTACTAAGGAATATCTCACGCTGTAAAACCTTCTAGCCGCGTGTTCTCTCTTCATATCACGATTTCTATACACGCACAATTCCCGGCTAGTGAAGCCCTGCTAGGCTAGACGGGAACTCTTTCGCTGCACAATTCCTTGGCGCTCGTATTTCGGCTGAATGTAATTGATTGCGAAGCGTTATGTATTCCAGTACGATACTTATCAAATACTTTTTTACTGTTCAATCGTGCTTTCATCTTTTTTTCCGATTTTGTTTCCGCGTTCCTGCACGCAAATTATTTCAACCTGTTGTCGGAAGACACTTAACGTTGCTGCTTCCCAAATTAATATTGTGTGGTTGAGGTTCATCTGTTACACTTCCATGCCGCCCCATTTTTTGTTAGGCGGCGCGTACTAAGCTCTTGTTCTGCCGCTTAAGTAGCACGGTGGTAACACACTCGGCTCCTAGTTCGGAGACACGGGTTAAGTTCTGATACGAACTGAAATATGTTCTCAGGAGAAAGCCTCTGCCCATTTTGCGGAAAGCTGTCATTGTGGCTGTGGGTATGTTAAGACGAAGCCTTAGGTGCTCATTGTGCGGAAAATGAGCGTTGTTGCTTTAGTAATTGTTGCTGTTGACTAGTGCAGAAAATTGTCATAACAGAGGAGATTCTATTGGTTTATTTGCTTGATCCATTTGCGTGAAAAAAGGGCTCCTCGCTTTCTCTCGCGGTTGTGTTCTTGTTGGCGTTGCATTTCGACTGGTTGCTCCCCGTTCGGGGGCAACATTGTTGAACTTCTGAAATAAAAACAAGAACAATATCCCCGAATTATTATTTGGATGTTGCCTATGGTATAAGACACTCTTTTATCATCTATCTGAGCAAAGGACGCGGTGAGGATTGGTAAATGGCCGTGTTTCCAATGCCTCTATGAGCCAGCCTCAATGGTATATTATTTTATCATGGTCTGTAGCATTATTCTGTCTGAAAGAATAGGAGAGACCAAGGACCGAGTCGTCCCGGTGATGAGGTGGTGTTCTATTTTACAAATTGGCGAAAACGAAGACGAAGCAGCTCGGGCGGGAGCTGCTCCCGCGTGGTGACTGGCACCGATGAGATAACCACCCCTTTGTGCCACTTTTGCCAAGAAATTGAATCCGAAGAGCATTTCTTTCTTTTTTGCCGCCGATTTTCCAACCATCGGAGAAGGCTGCTGGAGATTCCCCTGCTACGTCTTGGACTGCCTTTAACTGTACCTGTGCTTTTGTCGTTTGGGGGGACTAGTCTGGGCCGATGCCATAGGGACGTGTGCAACGCCATCCACTCCTTCATTTCGGAGACAGCTCGTCTGCAGTGTTAAAAACATTCCGATTAGGCTGATTTTTACTATAGTTTTCCTATTCTTCTCTCTGTGTTTTTTTTTCTCGTGTTTCCTCTCTCTCTCTTTCATTAACCTAGACCAAATTCTTTCTTCTGCTCCATTATTTTGCCTCGCTTGATTTATTCTAATGAAAACATAACTCTTCTTGGCCAATCCCCCTAAGTGGGTATGCGCCATTTTTCGGACCACCACCCCCACCACCGATGAGATCATCATCTGTGCAGCGAGGATTGTTTATAAAGTCTCTACATCTTCCCTGGCCCCATAGTAGCGGTAGCGCGTCCACGTCCTGTCGGTACATCAAGTTCGGTCTTGGTCTCTCCGCTAGTAAAACCGCTAGTCAGACGGGGAAACTGCTGCAGCTGCCGTCTTTAAACCCACGCATAGAATGTCGGCGCAGTCCACGCAGCCAGGTTAAAATTCAATTGGTGTCATCGGTGCTTTTCCATTCTGGTGCGGATTCAGGTATTTTCAGTGGGGCTAGCTACCAGTGCCTTGACGGCTTCCGCTTCTCTCTCGAACGCTGTACTCTTGCGAGATGTATCCGTTGCGAGTTGTATCCTGGTTGTTCGAACGGTGCCTGCCAAGTGCTTCCTTCGTTCGAATGCGTTGTCAGGCGCTTGCCGCTGCAATCTTCTTTGGACGTCTTAGCGGACAATAAAGATAGTGTTCTTTAGCTTCCTGCGTCGGTTGGTTCTTCGTTACGAACAGTTGTATGCCGTCTTTCCGGCGTTTCAAATTTTCAGAAGAAGCATCCGTGTCTTCATGCTTGAGCGATGCGGTATACGTAATTTCTGCCAGCGTTACGGCATCCGATGAGCAGGATCTCTATTTCTCGGTCACCTGGGGAAATTCTTGAAAAAACAAGATAATATAGAATCTTCAGATTGGAAGTCGGGTGTCGCCAAAAAGCGAGTCTTGATTTCACATTCGGTTTAGGATAAGAGGTCTGACGCAGCCGAGGTTTCTTGTAGGATGGTTTGTTCCTCGGGGTCATTCAAACAGCATGCGTCGCAGAACAGTTCAGTCAGTGTAAAAACATTCACTTATATTTGTTCAGAAATGCAACTTCTTGATGATCTGGCACTGGTCGCTGGTTCCAGATCTGTTGTCTTTGAATCGGTAGTAAAATGGGATCATAACATGCTTAATTTCGTCTTCATAGTCAATATTTGTAGCAAATTCTTCGTCTAGGACGTCAATGTCGATGAGCGGTTCAATTTCCTCGTTTAATGTTCTCAGTTGTATGTCAGTTCTGCATAACTCGTGCAGACAACACTTCACCAGATCGTACACATCACTGGTCGTTACGGATAATTCTAGTGCTGCTTTCGCGTCTATGCATAGCCTTCAGGGGATCAACCGGTTTCGTTCTCTGCTTGCGGTAATTTCATGCGCCGGCATCGCTGACACAGGAATACTCCGTTCCGGTTGTGCATCTTGCCTTTGTCGATAAAAATATCATGGCCATCACCATTAACAAAATTAGTTTCTGCACCCATCGGGCAGTCTCGTCGGAGGTGAGGTTGCATCGTCGTGTCATCTGGCCATCACGTAGGTCGGCGTTCAATAGCACCACCGGTTCAGTATATCCCACCGGTACGTCGTTGGCATCAAAGGGGCCCTCCTTCTCACAGGCCAAATTTCGGATGACTCCGAATCCCACAGGGCCTTCTTCCCGGGTTTTTCGGCACCAAATGAAAGAATAGGAGAGACCAAGGGCCGAGTCGTCCCAGTGATGCGGTGGTGTTCTATTTTACAAGATGGCGAAAACGAAGACGGACCATCTCGCAGCTACCAATGAGATCATCATCATCTGTGCAGCGAGGATTGTCCATAAAGCTTCTACGCTGTACTTTGCAGAATGCAGTGCACCAGATCTCTTTGCGAGAAAGTCTAGAGGACATAATTCTTCACAAGCTAAAAAGGGTTATTTTATAACGCGACGACAAATTTGTGCGAAATTGTATCCGTAACAATATTGTTTCGGGCTTACTAATATTGCTCGTTGCAAGTTGCACTAAATTTGCTTTGAAGAGTGGTGAAGCCCCTTCCTCAATTACGCACCTACGTAAAGTATAGTTGTTTCGAAAGCAAATACAGGTATTTGTTGCAATTAATTCATATCGACATGACATCTTCAGAGGTCCCCTCACGCGTTTAGCAAACCGTTGTTCGGAATTAAAAATACAGTCTCACGCCTTTGAAAATAAAAAAAATAATCCCACTTTTTTCTTTCACACAGGACGGTGGATGGGCCGGCTGCTTCTGGTTCTTATAACAACATTATGCGGCGCAGCCATCATGCTTCTCTTGAAGAACCCAAGAAGAACTGCAAGCGTGCCTAATTTGCCTCCAACGAATACTTTTGTGGAGTTCACTGTAGCAAATGCTTCGAGGGGCGCAGCTAGACCCCTAGCTTTTGACCTGAGCTGTAAGTCAAACAGATTAGTTGGTAAGCCTTCTACATGTCGTTGAATATACGCAGGCACGTTTACGTTATGTGCTGTAACTCAGTGATATTCCTATTCACACAGTAAAATACTCACGAATTAAATTTTCACACCAAAAATGACTGCCTGACGAGTTGTTAGTGGGAGTATTTTCGATCAAATCGCTATTTCGATACTTACCTCACTTTGAATTTTGGGAATATGGCCTGCTATAGCAAGAAAAGAGCTGTTATTGTGAAAGAAGGACTTCTCGATGATAAAGTAGTGCCAGACAATAATTGAAAGTGATCAATACTGTTGTTACCGAAAGTCCAGGCACACATCCAAAACCAAACATTGTTTGATAATTTCCGGCAATCCGTTGGACACAAAAAGGCTTGTTTAACTGAAATATAGACTGAAGCCACACAAGCGCTGAACATGACCGTATTTTTCCACAAAGTCAAATTCATTGCTAAAGTAAGGTGAAGGCAATTTAGATTATTTACGTCTGCTACAGTAGTAGTCTTTAAACTGCCGAATAAACAATAAGTACCTCCGAAAATTGGGGGTGGTGCTAATAATTAAAGTCATATTTATGACCTGCAATTTTTAGGTACGTCTGTTAAACGGGTTATGCAAAAGTTTTTACACACAGTTATCAACATACATACGGATTTTTAGCTGGTTCAGCGAACGACTCTGCCTGTGCTATTTTAAATGTAAGGTAAAACCGCAATCAACTCAGAAAAGCAGCACAGCGAATTATTTGTGCACCTGTCAGAGTCATTTGCGGTATAATCAGAGTATTTTCTTATCTTAATTTGAATGTAAAGGTTGAGCGTGTACTCCACTTGCATCCCTTTGACGTTGCTAACTAAACAAAAGAGTGCCGCCTTTGCACTCATTAACCTCCTATGTAATAAAAAAAGTAGAAAGCCAGGCGTTCCAAAAATTAAATGCTCGGGCGAATTTTAATGCAAATCCGCAGACTGATTTCATTGCCTGCTTTACTTGCTCTCAACGATCAATTATGTGGATAGTGCTTTATTAATACAGAATAATAAAATATTCCTGCTTTTACGTGGAAAGTTTGCAGTAATTTAAAAACAAATTACTTTTGAGGCGCAAACAAACACACCTAAGTGCAGCTCAGACCGATTGCATTAAGGTTGAATAAACCGACTAGTTGCGCGCCAATAATGATGTGGTCACGATAGAGTCCTGCCATTAGACATCTTAAAAAATATGGGTTTCGGGTGTTATCATAGATAACAATATAAATACACTGAACATATTGCCCAGGCGAAGCGAGATCTGTTTCATTCTAACAGGCCTCTTTATAACCAGGCTTAAAAGAACTCGCACATTTGTTCCTCGTTGTTTGAATTGGTTTATTGGCATCTTCTTTACTACCGGGTACCTTGTAGTAACATGTACAGGCGCTGATGCACCATCGCCATAAGAAGCCCGTTTTGACGAACCCATATAGAAACAATTTTTAAACCTCAACTTGTTCAGGTCATTGGCGGTTAGGTCATCTGTCGTCTCCTTGAACATACATAAAAATATGACCGCCTATTTGCTTGCCTCGCTGGAAATTTCTCACGCTCTTTCCTTGAACTGTTGCTCTTCAAATGTCTAGTGTATTAAAGGTACGTTCAATTCAATTCAATTCAATTTACTTGCTTTCACACAGCTCATACCCACACCTGGGTGGATGTTTTCTTTCTCTTTTGTTTGGAGCAGCTCCAGCCAAGATGTCTTAGTATATTGTTTTCTTTTATCTCACCTTTCTTCGTCGCCGTTTTAACTAATTATTTTTTCGCTTGCTATAGCAAAAATTTATTCAAAAGGTATGGTTAACTTAAAAGACACTAGTACTCTCGGGTATGTACTTTTCTTTTGCCTTAATTATGTCTCTGCTTTCCACTGCGCTGGATTTTGTGAACGTGTATGAAACATGCAAGCAGATTTGGAAGTTCTGAACAGCCTTATTTACGTATAGCTCTTGTTGAGGCGTTTCTTCACGTGTGTGTGCCTTATAGTTGAAGGGAGTAACAGATGGGGTAGCAAGTCGGCAACAGGAAGAAAACATCATCATTGTCATAATTGCCGTCATCGCCGTTATCGTCATTAGCCTATCAAGGTTTTGTTAGGACGAAGGCCTTTCTAATCAATACCATCCACTCCCTTCCTCGGCAGCCGGACTCCAGTATTTGCCCCTTTGTTTTATTATTTTCTCTCTCCATCCACTTAAAGGCCTTCCTCAGAGCCTATTCGCGTGTTCTCGTCGCCACCCTGTTACACTGCCAATCCAGTGGGTGCCATTTTGTCGTATTATATACGTCACGAGCTCAAGTTCACATACGATTTCCGAGGGTTTCACATTTGAACGTGTTTCAATAAGTTTTTTTTTTCTTTTCCTGGCGTGCTTTCTCGGTTTTCCTTTAGGATTATCACTTTACTACAGGTAGCGCTGACTCTTTGATTACGGTTTTCTGTTCTTAGTTCACGCATGCTGCATTCATAATCTCCGATTCGAATAGGGAATCTGGCCTGAATCTAGCATTACCATAGACGCAGTATGTTTGGAGAGAGAGAGAGAGAGAGAAACACGTTTTATTTATGGCCAGGCTTAGTACGGACGGTGGAGCCGCGGAAGCGCAGTTTTATAGGCCCGAGCCCTGTCGATCAGGGCGCACTGGGACTGGGCGTCCGAGCGCGCGAGGGCAGACAGCCAGGAGTCGAGGGGATTGGTTAGGGGAAGAGGAAGCAGGGCGGGGCAGTGCCATATGGCGTGAGGAGTGTCTTCGTAGTCCCCGCAGTGGGGACAAGCGGGAGTGGACGTTTGGTGAGGAAGAAAAGGTAAAGGCGGAGTCCCCACCGTCGCAATGAGATAGTTCCATTTGTTTTGAGTCATGAGGCGCAAGATGTTGCTTACACGTCTTATGTTTTTTGCCCTGTGCGTATTCATCTGCTGTAATCAATCGTCCGTCGCAGTTTGGGAAGCGTTCCTCCCTGCGGCCTATGCTTCCGTGACTGGCTACGTCAGCGAGGTTTTCTTGCTATCTGTGGCGGAGGTTATCAGTTCTTGCAGTTGCGGTAGCGGGGGGATTGTTGATGACGTCAGGTCATCTTGGATAGCATCCCAATGGGAGGTGGTGTTTGCCGTGATGAGTTGTTTCAGTTAAGTGATTTGGGTTTGCTGTGCATTAATATGGTCCGTTTGTTGAGCGAGCTGACATTTGAGGCGTGTATTTTTTTGTCGGGGGAGGGTTACTGTTTAGGGATCTACTGGGGTGGTCGTTGTTTGAGGGGTACTTGGGAAAGTATTTGAAGAGACAATTGATGTCCAGCTCACATTTGTTCAATTAGCAGAGGCCGGTCTTGTGTAGTAGCTCGCGTCAATGAATGGGGTGAAGGCAGCGATTGGGGGCGACTTTTATAAAAGCAATTGGGGGTTGTGGTCTTCATCTTGCGATTGCACTTTTCGGTAGCGGTAGTGTGGGCAAGTCAACAGAGTTTGTAGCAGGGCATCTGTCATGGGTGAGAGCGGGGTTGGGAGTGTGGCACTGCGGGCAAGCTTTTGTTTGGGGATCGGTGCAGATGTCTTGATGGTGGCCGAGCCTGCCGCCTTGAACACAGCCCTGATGCCCATGGCGCTAAGAGTGACAGCGAGAAAAAGCGCTGTCCGTGTGCACATAGAATGGGACGTCTGATCCGTCGACATGTAGCACTGCTGCATACTGTTTCCGGAGCATTTTGATCTCTAAGATGAATGGACCAGCAGTTCGGATGGCCATGGAGAGTTATTGCGGCGGTTGCTTGAAATAACGCCCTGACTGACACCCCCGAAAGTACCCGGAGGGGGCTTCAGGTAGACTGTAACTTCGTATATAGTACAGCCCAGATGAATAGCGGTAAGGAAATGCAGCACATCAACGAATGATACAGTCGGAGTGCTTACCGTAGAGAGTTTTGTTTGTGCTTGGCGTTGCACACTGACTGGAGAGTAGAACTCTCCGGCTTCGGCTGGCGAGATAGGCCTAATAGGCCTAGCGGAGTTTGAGGCGTGGCCCGGACGCTTGCACTGAATATTAGAAACTTTTAGCATATCGTTACCGTGTTTGCGTTACCGTTTACTGTGTTATCGGAAGCCGGAGTTTCCGTTTACCGCTGAAAACGGTAAGACAGGTTTTTGCATACCCTTTGTGGTTTGCGTATTCCGGCCATCGTTGCTCAGGTTGCCACATATGATGAATTAGTCACAAAGCAAATCATGCATAATTTTGTTGCTCATATCTATTTTCTTTCATTTAAAGTATCTTCTATATTTCACTTTCCGTTAAAGCGTTCACAATAACTGTAGGTGGCTTGCGGATACTGTACCTATCACCTGTGGAGCTTTAAAAAGAAAACGTGTCGGTGGTGCCATATCCTGAGTAGAGTTATTATCAAGGTAAAATATAATTTGCCCCCCCCCCCCCCTGCTAAATGTTTAGGCAAGAAATTAGTAATATATTTTGTAATTAGTCAGTAACGTACATTAGCTTGCCCAGCACAATTTTGCAGGCCTAAAAACCCTTTGCGAGCTCATAAACGTACTCGAACTATTTGAGTCGTGCAAGGTTTAGCACGAGTTGCGGCGGCAATTGCACTCGCCCATCTGAAAAAAATGTCGGTTGCCGTTCTCCTGAGCATTATTTACAAGAAAAACGTAATAAACAGCATCAATTAAGATTACTTTTATCTGCTGTCCTCAGCATAAAGCGCGGAGCGCACTGCGTTTGCTGTAATCAATATGCGACGGTACACTTCGTCTGCTCAGGAAGCTTGCTGGGGACGGGAAAGCCTGTGCCCGTAAGTAACCGTTCGCGGTAATTCTCGCGCATGTGCAGTCGACTCCCGCAAACATGATAGACGGTAACGTAACATGGTAATGCTTTGCTAACACTACAGATTAACTATATTCAAAATCGTTAATTGTACAAGATTTATTCAAGTCATCTTGAATAATTTATGGGACACGTTTTCGTGCACAATAATTTGATAGGTGATTGTCGTCATACTTTACAGCCGACTCAGGCGCTGGTAGTGGGGGGAAGGTCCAACAAAATTTTGGGTTCGTACATTCTGCCGTGATCACCGTTTGCGGAGTACTACTTAAAACAATTGTGAGATAAATCCTAATCGCCATAAAGGAGGTTTAACGATGCCCCCTAACCCAGTCATGTACTTGAAGAAAAAACAACACGAAGGGAAGAAGCTGTATTAAATTAAAGCAGCAGTTACAGCAGGCCACAATATCAGGTCTACTCGCGAGAGTGATTGGACGGTTCAAGCGCCGTGGTGCTGACATAAAGGACGTGGATAAGGTATAGGCACCAGAGACCATTTTTCCCATGGGGGCGAAAAGCGTAAACTGGGACGTGTCGAGATATCGGCGCATGTTTAACAGTACAAGGCGTTCTCCATTATTCGTGATCCTTTCTATGCTGGTGCCCTGACCTGTTTAACTCGGCGACGTTAGACAGAAATTAAAAAGCTTGATTACAAAACTCAGCAGTTCACGCCCGCTGTGTTTATTTGTGAATTCTTTTTTTGCACAGGGAACACTTGTCCGAGCCAGCAGGAGCTGAGAACATCCCTGCATTTCAGCCATTGGGACAAAGAACTGCTTCAACATTTCCGTAGTTCGAGAAATATCGCTCCGAAAATGGAGGATGAATCGTAGTACGCTGTTACAGATGGCGTACACGTCTTCTCTGCGTTCATCACGACTACCACAGAGCACGCCATACACGTCGTAAGCCTCGTCCAGTTTCGTGACAGTAATGGCACAGAAATCAAACCCCCTCCATTGATTTGTGCAGTTCGCTCATCACTTGGAGTCACGGAGCACGAGGCGCGCATACGGCCTTTGTGGACGTGGCTGGAGCCACGTTTGAAGAGTGCCTTTATTTTGTGCCCAGCACCTGTTCCTCCCGAAGAAGGCATACAAGTAGCTATCTCTGTGCGGCGTTCTTCAAAAAGGTTTCCGTTCTGGATCCCAGTACATCGCCCTCTGGAAAAATCCGAAGAAAAGTGCTGCGCGGTGTGCGTCAGACCGATATTTGGACCTCCCATGAGTCTCCTGAAGGTCGCCGAGTTTATAGCGCACTATCGGCTCATGGGTGCACGTCGCATCTATTTTTATGACTTGGAAATGTCGGAGGATCTCAAGGTGCTCCTTGGCTATATGCAAATGAAAGGGGTTGACATTACTGTGGTCCCTTTCAAACTCCTGGTTGACAGCTCAGAAGTCCACGCGCAGGGCCAGATGGCGGGGTTGTACGACTGCATGTTTAGATCAATGTCCAAGAGCGAATACCTCATCCACGTCGACATGGATGAGCTCATGGTTCCCTTGCAGTACTCTAACATTTCAGCACTGGTTCACGGAGTAGAAGCCACAAATGGGATGGACATTGTTGGGAGTATTGTGGTGCGTAGCACATATTACTGTGCCGAGTATCCCCTGAGACTGCTCGCCATGCAATATCCTCGAGCTCCCCTCCAAACAAGAATGTTCAGTATACACACAGGTTACGTCCCGTATGACGATGTCACGAAGTATCTTGGACGCACGAGGACAATTTGCAACGCCGGCGTTCATAACGTCCAACAACACTGTGGTTATTTTAAGCGGGTTTTTGTACCTGCCTCGGTGGCGGTTGTAAACCACTACCGGCGATGCTGTGAATTCACTTCGTTTGACCCGGTGAAGAGGTGGGGTTTCAGACTGTGGACTGCCAGTGAACTGTTTGTGGACGACATGGTTGAGGACCGCGCTGACGTTATTGAAAAGGAACTTGAAGTTCTGGGCTTGCATGGACTTGTCCCGTGAATTGCTGTTGCGTAATTGTTTCAGTGTACCTACGAAACTGTTTATAATCATCCTCCGGCCAGTGGTTTTTAGCGGAAGATATATTTGCCTTGCAATTCATTTTCGTTTTGTGCAACTGTTTTAAAGGGACAGACAACTGATTTCTAGGATTATACACTCCTAATCCTAACAGAAAGGCATCTATTAAAACACCTTTAACAAAAACGGGTTCCTTGATAGAACCCGAGAATGATTGAAAGAGGATTTGGTACGTCTATAAGCCTTACATATACTGGCAAAACGAATACTTTCAAGCCTGACAGGGAGCCGCGCAGCAGCAGATTTCTACCTGTGCGGGAGGTGAAAATGGTATTTAAGAGCCTTCCACTGTTAAAACAATAACAAGAAATTAAGTAATTAGTTAGCTGTTGCAAGCAATAGAAGAGAAAGTCCATCTGCAGACGTAGGTTGTTTCACCCAAGGGTGGGCACCAGATTGCCCGCTGGGGGGGTGTCCAGGAAATGGGAAAAACCGACGGGTAGGAAATAAAAAAGAAACAGTGCTAGTGAACCTAGTAAAGTACGTTCTGTACTTTTCCTTTGTGCGGTTTTGGAATCATGCATTGTAATCGACGGCGCTGGCTGTTGACGGAAGCAAGTGTGAAGTGTAGAAATAGAGATGTGAGTCATTAAAAAAATATAACAAAAAAAGCATTTAGAAAAAAAAAGGCAGGTCATTTTGTTTTTTTTGCTCAACAATTATAACTGCGACAAAAACAGGGCTTCTACAGGGAGAATGTGTTGAGATTGGACCAATCTGCAGTGAGGGCAACGCTTTCAGAAATGAATGCTTTAACGTGAAATCGTGCGCACATTTTCAAAGGGAAGCCCTGCATGGACGTATGGGACGCAGCATGAAACAAATACATTATTTTAACTGTTAAGGCAAGAGTTTATAGAGGACTTAAGTTTCTTGAAAGTGGAAGCGAGCAAGTTGAAGGCGACAGCCAGTGATTTTCAAATAGTTTTTCGCTGCTGCATCGTGCTTGCCGTGCCGTCACATTCACATGTCGTGCAGTACGCATCCAGATAATTCTTGTTCCATCCTGGCACAGTACAGGGTTAGGGCTATAGTTACCACACTTGGGTGCCCTTATCGGCGACCCGGGTTCTAATTCCATTCCTACCGAAATCAGTTTACATGCCTGAATTATTTCGACTTTTCGGCAGCGGCAATTCCTGTAGTCACCACCGACTACCGTAAACTTTCGAATTTGATGAGACATCTGATGCTTTCGGTTTAAGAAGTATGTTGAATGTTGTATAAGCATGCGTAGAATGGTCTTTTTCTTTTTTTCTTATTTCTTTGAAATAGAAAACAAAAACAAAGTTTTTTACACCCTAAATTTTTTTTAAAACTCACATCTCTTGTCAAGAAGGCTTATTGCGCAACGGTAGTTATTACCACCAGTTTTTTCGCAAATTCCTTGTGGTTTCTTCACTATACCAAGCGCTGGCTCTAAAATGAGCTAGCTGAAACGCCCTCCACGGAAACAGGTTGCCTGTCCCTTTATTGGTGAAAAGTTGTATTGTAGAAAGTGTTATTTTTTTTTTTTGCTTGCGTGCAATAAAACCGAACAGAGCAGCTGATTGCAGCACCACGTCTTTTACAGTCGCAGTTGTCATAGATTAATAGGAGTATCGTCGGTTTGTAAGGTTTTGTTTCTAAAAAGAACGCACAGGAATCATGGTACATGCGTGGCTGTCTGCGGATGTTTCTCGCCAATTAAGAACTTATAAATGTGGTTCCTGTGTTGAAGGGTCATGTGTTGCTAAACCGCCTACGAAGCAAATAAAAAACTCATGGCTTGCAAACGCTGACACAACTGCAACACAGAACGCCGCAATAGCATGTCATTGCTACAGCAGGCCAAATGTGCTGCATACAGTACTTATCCACCGGGGCAAATAACAATAAATGAAAAAAGAGCAGTTCCCAACAAACAATAATAGTAACACACTATGGTCTGAATACTTTACTAGCCTCAGCCTTGTAGGCACAACGGAAGTCGCATCCCTGTCAAGGATCTGGTCTTCCTTTGAAAGCATCGTTTCTGGTACGTTCCGCATGAAGAACATTTGTTGAGAGATCCCGTAATTCCATTTATAACGCCAGAAGAAGTCGCTGTTAAATGTGTAGCTCGCGGGTGATCATCCACGAGTGATTTTGTGTGCCTTATTTGCATATTGCAGACTTGCGCACAACGCTGTGTGTGTATTGTGTTAGGCGACTACTTTCTTTGCCTCATACCTTCTGCCTGTATTTGTTGGGAGAGACCCACCGTCGCTAGCCAGGCGGATAACAGAGCAATCTGACGAGCAAAACAAGCGCAAAAAGAATTGCGTGCATAGGAGCACATAGAAATTCTTTCGTGATCTCGATGCAGATGGACCCGCCGCGGTGGCTCAGTGGCTAAGGCGTTGCGCTGCTGAGCACGAGGTTGCGGGTTTGATTCCCGGCCGCGGCGGCCGCTTTTCTGATGGTGGCGAAAAGCAAAAACGCCCGTGTGTACGAGATTTCGGCGCACGTTAAAGATCCCCAGGTGGTCAAAATTAATCCGGAGCCCTCCACTACGGCGCACCTCATCGCCTGCGTTGCGTCGCCGCGTTAAACCCTACAATCAATCATCAATCCATGCAGATGGGTAACCAGCGGAGCTGTAACGAGGGGCCGTATCGGCTCGGCATGGACGACGTCGTTCCACACAGAACACAAATTAGCGAAATGGGAGCAAATTAATTGGTGCCTATCTGAATCCCAAGTCGGAGTATCCAATATTCCTTCCAAGGGGAGTATTGCCATACTCCCAGTATTTTCGCAGTTTATTTAGTTCTACATGGCAGTAAGGTTCTACTTACACTTATATAGGAGTTTTCAAGGTTTGGTTTGGGCGTATATTATTTTCTCCCACTAGGAGTTTGCGGGATGCACGTAGGGAGTGTTGTTTAGCTGCATGCGGATAATGTTTGCTGCTTTTACATGTTTTATAGAAACGCTGTGCGAGAATTTGTGACACAATGTGGGTGCTGTTATGTACATGATAGCTCATATTTGGTTTATTTTAAGAGCTAGAGTAACCGCTTTGGGTGCAATTGCTAGTTTATTTTCGTGAATTTTATTAGCCAAGCGTGAAAGATCTGTTTTCTGCACACAGAACATTTATTACATAACAATTGTATACATACAAGCATGCTTCTAAACACAGGTAACCCCACAATATTAAAACGCTCAATCAATCAAACACGTACATCGAGAACACAAGGTATCTTGCTAAGAACTTTAGCTACTACAGCTCTCTTCAACTAAAAAAAAAGTCAGCCATCTGCAATCAGTGAAGTCCACCAGGCATTCATAGTTGCGCCGTTCGCTTGCAATTGCGCCACAAACATTGATTTTTCCGCCGCCTCTTGGGATGTTTCCCACGAAGCCACGGAAGCATCGACATTACACGGATAACAGTCTTTTAAACCAACTTCAACATTTACAGGCCGTGTTGTACACCCGATCTCAAAAAAAGAAAGAGAAACGGCATTGTATAGACGTCGCACTCGTCACTCTGTGCTCAAAAAACTCTGTTTTCATGGAATCTCGTGTTCGTTGCACTTCGTAAAATCATGAATGTAATATTCATAGGAGGTCCCGTTGCAGTCTGTGACTTTGGGACCTTCTTCTACATATCCTAACCATGTACTCACCATTCAATTTATCATAAAATGTTCTGACTTGAATTGACTTGACTTGAAGTTCTGTGGTGTCTGAATTATTTAATCCCCTACACCTCCGCTGACCAGCTGGTCAAGACCACGGAGATCAAGAGGAGGTGTTGTCCGAAACGGAATGCAAGCCTTGTAGCGGTCACCTTCTCAAAATGCTTTTACATCGCCCTCTTTCCCCATTGTGTAGTGACGTGTTAGCAGCTTTCACCCCACCGCCCTTTCCTTGCGGGCGCTTCTCCCTCTCTCCTCCTAAGGTTGCGAAAGGGTTTCAAAGACTTATTTTAGCCAAAAAAACTGCCATTCAAGCTAATTTGTTTTCTGTGTGCATGTGACGCGTGTCCTTTCTATTTCGGAATAACGTGCTGCCTATGTTTAGCATATTTACGGTAACGCTGCTCTGTCTGCAGCGTCGCTACGGCTGCCGTCTGATGTCATTTGAGCTGTGCAACACGCAGTAGCTCGCCATGCGGCCACTCTTCTGCGGGAGGCGCTTTTCGCTCCATTCAATGTTCCGTTCCCACTTACATGTTACGGTAGATGCAACACGGTAGATACGTCACCTATAAACCCAGCCAATGTCTCTCCCCGGGTGTAGCCCCAAACAACCCATTCCCATTTGAACCCATTCCCGAAACATCCTTCCCATTTGATCCGTCCCGTATGCGCCCGTTCCCGAAACTACCTTCCCGTTTCAACCCCTTCCGATAACGACCTTCCTGTTTCAACCCGTATTGTTCACTTTTCCGTTCGCGTTATCGTTTTGGAAAGTGTTCCCCAAAATATGCATCGAAGAAAGAAACAGGTCATTCATTATTGTAAAAGCCCCTGCGCACCAATGTATCTAGGATGGAGCATACGGCCGATATTTTCAGCGTATAAAATTTAGCGAATTCCTGTGGCCCGTACTGTGAAAAAACATTTAGCGAATTCCTGTGGCCCGTACTGTAAAAAAAAAGCTTGAAGAAGTAAATGCTTCTTGAAGAAGTAAATGCTTGTGAATTTCTCTTTCGTCTGGCTTCTGTAGGGAATCATAAAGTTTGTTCATGCATTCGAGGCTTGTACTAGAAAAAAAACCATCGCGCTAGTGAAAACTAGTGAACGGATCATCCTGCATAGATGTGGGTTCAAACACCAACAGTTTTTCCATAATCAAGAAGTGCGCACCGAAGTGCAAATGCAACTACTGCAAGGACTCATTCTACGAAACTGTGTTGCTTTCATGCGATGCATGTCTGTGCTGGCGTGTTAAAGAAAAGTTCCTAAGTAGGCAGCTGATTCTACAAAAAAAATTACACCATCTTCCCGTGGGGAACCCTGATGAGGATGCGAAGCATCGTGGCGGTTCCGTGTGGTTCCATTGTGTTGCCGTTATGTTGAGTGATGTGGTTTTTACTAGCGCCAGAGGGAATTCCGCGTCCGGGTCCACACCAGTGCCAAAGGCACGCAAGTGCTGTTGTGTTACGGTGAGTAGGCGGTGGTTCTCGACGCGCCGAAACTCGTCCATCATGTTCTTGTCGATGTTGTCTCTGTGGTAGAATCGGTAGTCTCCATCAGCTTTGGTGAGGTAAAAGTTGTTGACATTGGTGCGCCGGCTGAGAGCAATGTACACGCCCTCCTCTTCGCAGCTTTGTCTTCTCGTTCTTCTTCTTCTTCGGCGGTTCCCCTACGGGAAGATGACGACAATGGTTGAACGCGAACTATCTCGTGATGAATTCTTTGGTTGTCCAATCCCTAGGGTCATCCGGCCACAATCAGCATCAGAGGCGCTGCGGACGGGGCTGGTTGAGCTGCAAGGCGCGTGGCGCTTCCCGCCACAGCTTTCCCACGGGAAATTCAGCATCCCCCTCTAAAGTTTTCAGTTCTTCGTTTCCGTTGACGTTCAGCTTCGCGTGCCTTCGTTGTATCAGTAGCTTCTTGACGTAGTTTGAATGAGTCAAGACATAAGGCGCGTTCCTAGCACTTGCTCCTGTCCCGGATTTGTAGCGTAGTTGGAAGAGCACCGTGTACCTCCCGTTGCGGCCAGAGAGTCGTGGGTTCAAAACCGGGCGCCGCTATTTCTTTTTTTTGTAGGGTAGTATCGCGGAGCTGTCGGTGTAAGGAGGAGAGTTGCGCATGCGCAGTGAGCGTGTGGACGGTGCCGCCATCAACGACGGAGGACCAGGCGAGCCTAAGAAATGCTCCGCATTTAAAAAATGTTTCATGCATTAGATGGGCGACTACCTAAATGTTATGTATTACATGTGCTCTTCCACGTACGGCGTGCCCACCTATGTATTAGCCCTAAAAGGTACAACAAAGAGCTTGAGGTGCTCATAACACCTGAATGAGAACTGTGTGCGAACCGTTTCCTCCAAGAGAAAATTTCATTTTTCGATTTTAATGGGCATCTTTTTACGGAGATCTGCATATAAATTCATCGTCAACCCAAATTAAAACGGGTAGTAAAAACCACTGGCTTGGCCCAAAAGTAGTTAACACTTCCATAAAACACGTTTCTTAATAGGTAGCCGGATCTCGTATTTAAATTTCGCGAGAGATTTTTCCAGAGTAGACATAAAACAGTATCACTTCGCTACCTATTGAATTCCTAATTGTATTTGTTGAAAAACCCAAGTTCGTTCTCCGCGCGGTACGAACGCTACAAACTGACACTGCGCCCGTGACAAGAGCTTCTCCTTGGTTAATTCCCGTATTTTTCATTTCTTTTGGGCGCTAAATATGAAAAGAAGTGCATGTGGATTCGTATATAAAACAATCCAATACCTTGAAACTCCCATGAAACCGTCGGGACTCGAACCCACACCGCTGCCGTTGTACTCATGTTAGCAGCACACTCCAGAACACTCGACAAACGCGTGCGCCTACGGAAGGATGCGGTTTCGCCTGTAATTTCCATCTTCGCCGCCTATCGTAAAACAGGCAATGGCAACAAGTTTGTGTAGATTGATAGCGCGTGTCTCTATACAGTTGTTTCCGCCAGCCGTAACTTTTTTACTGGGGAATACGTTTAACGTAACTTAATTTTCAGGTTACGTTGTATGTAAGTGCAATTTTTACTTTGTGTTACATCGGACGTAACTCAAGAGATTAGGACGTAACTGAAGGCTGCGGCCCTAAGTTTCAGAGTGAAGATTACTTGGGCCCAGAGGACATCGACCCCTGGACAGCAACAGGCGGATGCGGTGACCCGTATACCTCCAACGACGCATCCACTGCCCTTATTTCCAGTTGACGCAATGTCAAATTTGGCCACCGACAAACAAGACCTTCGGCACTCCACACGCGCACTTATTCCACCGTGTGGATCAAACCTCCCTGGTGGGCTCACCCGCCGTGATGAGGTGGCGCTACGAAGGATTCACGTCGGGGCTGCTCTTACACCAGCTGTCACCCACACCTGGCCCCCGGATTGACGGGCTCCGTTTGGCCGGACCTGCCCATTTTGCACCACGTCGGTATCGACCGCAGACATAAACCATCTTCTGTGGACTTGCCGTGCCCTCCAACGTTCCCGACAGCAAGTACTACATAGTGTGGGACTCAACCCAGGCCGGCCTGACCGACTACAGACGCTGGCTCTTTGGGCCGTATCACCGGAGCCTTTTAGACTTTCTCAGTGAAACCTTCCTGTTTACGTACATTTAAACACACTCGCCTCCACCGTTTTATGCTGCACAGCAAACTTTCGCAAATAAAAAAAACTGTAATTTCAAAAATTGCACGCCTCGAACAGACTCATTTGAGTCTAACTTGGGTGCGTTATTCTGAGAAGGGGGTAAATAGGAAAATACGAAACGGGAAAGTAGTTTTCTACAGGGTTGAAACGGGAGAGAACAAACGAAAAGTTTGAAGTGGGAAGGTGTTCCAATGGTAAGAGGCGAAATGGGAAAGCGCGAAACGAGAAGGGCGTTTTGGGCCAGGCTGAAACAGGACGGAAAAAGTAGGAAGGTTGAAATGGGAATCTGTTGCAGTGAGAACTTCCCCTCTCCCCCGACTTCGAACTACTCTCCAACCGGTTTTGGTTCCGCCTGCATAATGGGTTGCGCCTCAGGACGAATCTGCAGAGACGGGACTGCTCGATTATCCTTTCACCCAGCCGTATGAACCTTTGGAAATTGGATGCTACGATCTTCATCCAGAGAATATGACTTTCTAATGTCCTTACCTAGTTCACCATCCGCCATGTTACAGCAGAGGGGCTGTGAGGAGCGAAAGAAAGTAATCCAAACAATAAACATTTGTAAGACACAGCCCCTCAATTGTTCGGGTTATTTCCGCTAACATAAAAACTATTGGTGGTGATGGGAACCCCTGAATTGACCAGTGTTTGTCGTCACACGTAGGATACCGGACCTTACCGCACTGTGGTGCCTACTATCGGCTTCCTACAATCGGATAAAATTGCGTTTTGTCTGGATTTTTTTGTGTTGGGGATCTGTCTCTGTATTGAAGCGCGCGCCATCTAGAACAGCAGCAAACATTTTATCGCCAACACGGTCGCGATGCATGGTCTTTGAGTGACAATATGTCTGTTTGGCTATCGTCAGGGCGTGGCTGGAACAAGCCACTGGTCTGAGCACTTGATCCCATTCATGTAAATGTACTGCCCGAAGCCATATTCTGTAGGATTTGTTGATACGGAAAAATGCATTATTAGGCCAGATAGTTGCAAAGATGCGTTTTTTGCCACGGAAGGAAGGAATCAGGTAGAAAGAAGGAAGGAAAGCTAGTCCTCGACAAAGATTAGAAAGTGTTTTGGCGTTGCGACGGCGAACACTACTTTGTGATCTTACGGAGTAGGTGTAAAGCCTTCGCGAAATGGTTGCGTCGTGCGGGCGCAACTGCTGATATGATAGAACTATGCCAGAAAAAGTTGCAATATTTCGACATTGTGAGTATGCTGTACTGTAACATTGTCTGGAGTTCCCACGGGTTGGGTGCAAGAATGCCGTCCTAGAAAATCAATCCCAACAAGTCAATTTATTCTTCGGTCACGTGTACTTTGCAGAGATGTATAGTTGGCCAGGCGGAGCGCATGCGTTGCCGAACTTTCTGTAAATGTTCTACGCCATCCTGGAACAAAAGTCAAAATTTACACAATGCGAATTTGTGCTTCGCATTACCCTGCGCTACTTTATCATCGTCTGATTTAAATTAGGACGTTTTCCTAAACCAAACTGCCTACGCACTGCTTCAAATAACCCTTTCTTACATGTAAATATTGTGTTCGGCACATTTTCGGGGAAACTTTTTTGTCTGCATATAGCCCGGCGAGAAATCAAAGGTTACGAAATACAGTGGAACCCCGCTGGTACGTCACCAGGAATTACGACGACCCGCTTCTTACGACGGATCACCGCGGTCCTGGCGAACTCCCCATAGAAACGATGCATTAAAAACCCCGATGATATGACGCTCGGGTGCACGCGGTTCGCTTCATACGACGAACCCTGGCACGGATAAACCTGCCCTTTTTAAAGGTCTGACGCCTCGTCAGACCTTTATTCTTAACAACGTTTGACGCTGCTTGATGTGCAAAGGTCCGTACGCAGGCGACACCACTCGGTGAATAGACGCAAGCAAGCAGGAGGGTACTCGTGAGCGGAAGTTAACCTTAGACGGCCACACGCGGCAGCTGTACGCCATCGCATCAACCGCGAGATGTCATATTTCAAGGTTCAGGTGGCCGGCTGACCCCGAATTTGAAGCTCCCATCGAACCGCCGACGAATGGAATAGGACGCAATTTAACGGCGATTACTCAACACCCGCTTTCCTCGCCCGATCTATCCCTGTTTCTTCCTTTCACGGTGTTCTGTCCCCCTCTCTTTGCTCTCTTCCTATCAGGGTATTTCAATGCGGCGTTGTCACTCCGCTTCTTTCGTTGCCAGGATGCCTGCATTCGCATGCGTTCGACGCAAGGGTGGAGACCCGTATACGCTGGCCCCGCTATTTTGGGGCATTCGCTAGCCTCCGCAGCAAGGCCCTGTAGCAAGACCGCGCTATAATTTTCGCCGCAACATGGTTTACTCGCTAAGTTTGAATCATCTTAACTATTTTGCGTTGCTGGGTCTTGTGTGAAACGAAAACAGCTGTGTTGAGCAATTTGAACCAAGCAAGACGGCACGGGACCGTTCAAAGGGTTTCTTACCCTGTACGGAAATTTCGTTTTGTTTATCTCCGCCTTGTGCTATCGTTCGTTTCGCTTAACCCTGGCAGTTTCCACTCGTTTTTTCCCTCTCAGTTTGCTGGACCACGTCCGCTTTATCTCGCGCGTGCAGGGTGTGGGGCTGGCGGACGCTTCGCTGGTGGGCTAGCTGGGCTGCCATGGAGGGGCGGGGGCCACAACGTAGATGTTTTTTATTTTTAAACTTGGGATTTAAGATACAGGTTCACAAATTGTGCGAGAACGCGCCCAATATGGCAGTTTAAATAAGTTATTAGCCTACCTGTCGCGTGAGACCGTCTACTAGGCCAACATTTAGCCGCACCCCGGCCGTACGACACCCCGGTCATACGGCACTTTTTCTCGGTCCCTTGAAAGTCGTATTATCGCGGTTCCACTGTAGTTATCTGCAACCTCCTCCTGGGACAACGTATGTCAAGCACAGGCGAAAACGGGTTGGCATCGTATTCAGTTATGGAGTTCAGTTTCCGGAAGTGTACACAAATGTGTACCAAGACATCTTTTCTGCCGACTGGCGCGTCGAGCACTTGTGGGATCTAAGACAGTCGAGCCACGCCCGTGTCAAGCTTCCCGTCCGAAATGTATTGGAAAGTGCTCGCCTGCAGCTTTCATTAGCTGTGAGTTGTATCCCGATGGTTATCGATCCCTGCTGTCAATGTGGTGTTGCAGGATATCTATCTCCCTTTGGATTCCAGAAAAAGTGCCCCCACACTTGGAGTTGACGTGTTCGAGATCTCGGTGCTGGCATAACGTTCCTGTGAAGTTCTGCAGCTGGTTGGCGAGGTTACAGGTAGCCTTTCAGTGCAAATAAAAGCCTTTCTGGAGGCTTACTACGCCAGCTGCAGTACATGAGTTGGCAGGATATGGTTGCTCCGCCCACGTGTGTATAGAAGACAAAAGAAAACTGCTGGGTCGCCCCCACAGTGCCCATTGCAACATCTGCAGTAAGCGTTCTTCCAAGGATGTTGAGAGCTGACAAACCCTTCAGACAAAAAATGCATGTATATTTACACGCGAACAAACCATTAGGCGTTACCAAAGCACATTTGTTGGCTCCCTGGCAGCGCTGCACACCCTTACAACCCTTTTCTGGTGCCTGCCGGAGTTTCCCTTCCCGTTAGAACGGCCGAATAAGGTAACGGCAGATCCGGTAGAACAGATACGGCGTTACGACGCGCTCTTTCTCGATTGGAAGAATGAGCTTTCGCCGACATTGCATACAGGTTACAGAAGAGATCACAGGTTATTTTCCAAATAAGTTGGTTCCACGTGACTCTCTGCCTGGCTTCAGTGGGCGAAGTGTGGGCAGTTAGCATCTCAAAGCTCGAACATTTGTCGTCAGAGGCGCTCTTCTTAGATAGTTGTTGCATTCCGACCGGCTATGTCTCCGGGATGCGCAGGCTGGTAGGGAACCGGATGGATCAAAGCCGAATAACCCACTTCACTTGGGACAGGGTAGAGGAAACTGAATAACCCGTGATGGCTAAGAGCAGGGGCTGAAACCCCGTATCCCGGGTTGGTCGAAACCAAGTGGCCCAAACATCGCAACCCATGTTGGCTGCCACAATGCAGCTTGAGGCCCGGAAGCCCGCGTCCTCCGAGGTACGACCTTAGTATAGATACCGCGGCAGCCGTTTTGATGCGTGCCCGCACGGATCGAATATGGGATGTGTCTTCTCCTGCAGAGACCCTGAAAACAAACCTCCAGGCCCGATCAAGGCGCCGCTGACTGGCTCAACGTTATCGGTAGTGCGTACTGCAGCTACGTCACCAGGTACTGCTGAATAGAGCGCACCGTTCAAACCATTGTTTTCTAAACAGCATCCCTTCGACCATCCAAGTGTAACCAAAAGTGCAGTGGGACTGTCACAAAAAGTGTCCACCTTTGTCTTCATGGTTCTTTCACTGCTTGCTCTCCGGAATAGTTCCTACATCGCCCGCACATACTCCACGATGCTGAGTATGTGCTGGCGTACACTCCACATACTCCAATATGCCAGTACTCCGCTCCAGCACGTACTCCAGTATTCTATGGTGTTGCGTGCAGCAGTATAATTGAGGCACAATGCGAGTCTCCTAACCCGGGCTAGATACACCGGAGAAGGCTCACAGTAAATGCGTCCGAAGCTCGAAAGGGGACTGCGAGTTGTAACAGGATGCTGCTGACTGTTCAAAAACCAGCGAAAATACCTTGCTGGTCATGTCTGTTCCTGATGCTCCGACGGTGATACTGTAAACACCCAGCTTGTCTACGACGTTGCAATGGACAGGCAATCTTAATAGCCCTGAAAGGATGACATGTCGGCCTTAGGTTGTTGTGTTTAGTCTTGCGAGGTGTCCAGACTGCACCGTAGTCTTCTCGTATACGCTTGTCACACTCTAGAGCGACAACTCTAAATTGGCCTGAACTGCCACACTCTAGAGTGGCCCAAATGACGGCTCCCTAAGGAAGTTCATTACAGACCACCATGTCTTTATTGCTGAATACCGCAACAGCTCAAGAAAATCTTCATCGGGAACCCCAACATAATATACATCAAGATTATGTCACAGTGGGCAAAGCGAAATTAAGTCGAGGAATCGACCCAAGCCCGTCCGCTCGGCACTGTGATTTGTGTTCACCGCTCACCTAAACAGCAAAAATGCCATTGAGTTGGCGGTAAAGACGGTTGTTGTACAAATGTCCCTTTTTCGAAGATGTTGGCTAACTGAAGTTATGTGGCCCACTCATTTTGTGTCTACCAAAAAGGACGCAATCTCCGCTACCAAACCTTTGGTTAGTTCAAGCCGCCACGCAAGAAAGACCTGTTGCTGATTCTCTGCTCAACAGTGCGACCCGCAATTGCACGACGGCGAAAGACCGATTTACCGAACTGAAGCGGATTTAAAAAGGCCTCTCCTTTAGCTATTCCAAGTAGGTCTTGAATGCTGTGAACGTAGTTTCTTAAGTTCGGTACGACCAATTATTACCCGAAGCCTAGAATACACGCTGCCCGTATTTGCCCCATTAAACATGAAAAAGTCCATGTGGGGTAGCCTAAATGCTTTCATGTTAGAGATACATGCTTCAGGAATAGAACAGTTGGTTATTTAAAAATTTCATTACCTCCTCTGGAAGGCTTATTTGTACATACAACAAATTTTAGCCCGTCTTTGGTTAAAGTGGTCTCCTACAGCGGAATGATTTGTGTGAAGAAAACCATGGAATATTACCGTGTTTTCATGCTGTGTCGAATGAATACGACGTTGCAAAAATAACGCACGCGAAAGGCACACGTGCCTGCCAAGCGGAAGCTCTCAAGCCGTACCTAGAAAGATATATTGGTTGGCTGTAAAGCGGGGTTGGTCACCGCACTTGCTCCAGCTGCTGCTTTTCAATGAGTTCCAGTGGCTGCCTCGCCATATTTGGTAGAGGAGCTAGCGTAAAATAACGCCAGGAGTGTTCAGCGTTGCCCGTGGATATTGCAATAGAGAGTTTTAGAATAGGGGAAGCCGGCTTTGGGGGCCCCCAAGAAGTTAGGGGAACCCAAACGCAAGGCGCTCGTGCGCGGAGACTTTTAGAAGAGCGGCGCCCCCAGCAGCCCGCAACCGGCTTGCGTTGCTCGGGTCGGCTCGGGTGATGGGAACTTTATGCTTAGGATCGTGGCGGATATTTGATCGCCGCTGTCTGTGCAACTGCGAATGACAATCCGTAATACAACTTTTCACCACACTATCATCCCCTGTATTGCATGTGGAACTTTATGTCAGCTATAAATGCCGTTCGAGCGATCGGTGACCACGACATCTGCGTAGCCTGCTTCGATGCTTCCGCGCAGGTAGCGCCATCTCTCGGCCGCTCGGCGCACCGCGCACCGCGGCGTCAGATCGCCGAGCGTCCGGGACCGGTCAGCGTAGGCTTAGCATCACGGCATATATCTGATCGGCGCTTTTAAAATAAGCCCTGACAACAAGCCCTAGCACAATTTTTCATTGCACTAACACATACTTTCTCGCATGTGCAGCTTCTTTTTAGCGATCAGATTGATTCGGAAGAGCGGAGATAAGCGGTTGCTACCGCGGTCTGCGCCGGTTCGAGCCGCTGAGCGTGCCGAGCTGGCAGGCGCGGCCGGCGTGGGCGCAGACTGTTTCTGAAGGCAGAAAACGCTTTACGATTACCTGCTTTATCCATTCCTAGCGAACGACGCGCGGAATCAACAAATTCAGCTCAGCGATCGTCGCAGTTGATCGGGTGAGTCGAGGAACGAGCCGCAGGTTTCGCTTCAGCCATAGTTACGCGCAGTCTCACTGGCTGCGAGAGCGACGCAAGAACGCAAACTCCAGCTTTGGGTCGCCCGCTAATTCAGCAAAATAGCGTGCGGCCTAACCGCAAGCGCAAAACCCCCAAGGACGGCTTGGGATCTGCGCATGCGCAGTACGATGCCCCAAGACGCTTGGGGGCCCCAGAGCATTGGGGCCCGCTATTCTAACACTCCGTTGCAGTACAAAACCATCTGTTTGTTTACAGCTCACAATGAATCTCAAAGGTAGGTGATGTTCTGAGCTAAAGTTTGTTGCTGCATGGTGGACCTTGTAGTATCAGCTGTGGTGACGGCTATGCTCTTGGGGGGAACGAATCTTTTCTTGCGTTGTGGAAAACCTTGAAGGCAAGAAAATAGAATTCACTATCTGTCAAAAGAATTGGCAAGTGTGGTGGCTCCAATAGTCCCGCTTTCGGTTTCCTGCGGTGAATAATTTCAAGAAAGGATTCAAAACCTTGAAAGCCATTTAGTATTATGTGTTCACATTACCATTTCCCATATGGAAGTGCAGTATCACATTAACGTCTGATAGTGTGTTATCATGACAAATTGGTAGAAACTAAGGCACTGCAACAAAAAAACCATGACTAATTTTTTTTGTAGATTGTAAAAACCAGGGCTACCGGTGTTAGGTCCATGGCTAATACCCTCCGCAGGGAGGGCACCTAAAGTAATTCGCTGACGTTCTCAATCAAATTTATTTTCCTACTCAGCTCAAATTTATTTCTCTACTGTGCTGATTAGACACAAGGTCCTGGCTGACTCAATCGACATGAACATTCCGGCATGCGAAAATACACAGAGGAAAAGACCGCGCTTTTTGTTTCCCTTTCCTGTCGTCTTTGTCTTTCACGTGGGCTGGAGTTCAACAAAATTGAAACAAATGTGGCCTCCCCGCCTAGCCACCAATCTATAATTGAAACTTCACGGCAGGAGGCTTCTTAAGCTGGTATTAGCCACAACCGCTGTTCGGAATGGAACAGACACAAAGTTTAGGTCATGGCGACCTACTCGCAGCTTCTTCAGCTGTAATTTCCTAACTGGGTAGTAATAATTCTTGTTCGAGAAGCGCAATAGGGAGGTGAGGAACCTGCTTTCTGTACTTTACGAGACGTCTGCAACTGGCGGAAACGGCGACTAACCATCGCGTAAGGGCTCAAGTTTACAAGTCTGAATCAGCCATGCAAGGCATAAAGCTTTGCATTTCGACTTCAGTTGTGATTTTTTGTTTCAGTTGCCATCACTTGGGCTACACTGAAAATTTTTATGTAACCAGATTTGACTGTATAACTGCAGCACCACTGTGCGGCTTTTATTCAAGGTTCCTTTCTGTATTCATTTATTTCTTCTGAATACACTTGAAGGCTGTCTTGCAGGAAGGTACTGCATAGTGGTAGTACAAGCAGAGTAGTAGTACCGTAGTTCTATTTTCAGTTAATGAGTGGCCACCGGAGAGAATGTGCTAGATACCTGCTGCTTCCGACCAGTCCACTCGACGACTGCGAGAAGGCACATGCAGTCAAATTTTGGTGCAAGGAAGACCACATTAACGAACTTTTCAGATGAACGAGCATTTAAGAAATCTCACGCCGACTGCCTATAGTTGTAATATAAAATTATTTCACTACTACATACTTCAGAATAGCTAACGTTTCAAAATAACGATCGTTTTATGTATTTTGTGCCATGGTAACAACGCCTCAGTACTAGTTACTCATATTTTTATGGCCGGAGATTCTTAGATTTTCGTTACACAATCGCGGCAATCGGAGCCGTATGCTAGCAGACTACACGGCAAGCGCAGCGCAGAAGAGGATGTCTTGCAACTTGCTCCGCGGAATGCGGGAACCGAGGCGAAAGAGAGAAAAAAGACGGTGAGAAGAAGAAAAAAATGAAGCAGGGGTGGCCTCCTCCGTCCAGAAAGCAGCGGCCGCGCTATTCGCGCCCCTCCCCAAGTTTTTCTTCGTCCCGCTGCTGCTCGGGTGGCTTCCTGTACTTTCACGGGCATCAGCGGAGCTCACATCAGAGGACATTCTCCGGATCGTGAGCGTTCAGCATGAAGAAGGTCGCGAAAACGGCATGAAAGACGATGCCTCCGAGAATGCCGCGGCAGCACTCGAAGACTGCGATGGGCACATGATGACTGTGGATGTGCTGTGTAGCATACTAAAACTCCGCACATTTCCGGGGAAAAACCGCACGGTCACTGAGTCAGTCCACAGGAATGTGGAGGAGTTGGAGTCCTTTGTACCAGGAAGCTTCTGCCTCACGCAGTAGAAGAAAATTGCCAACTACTTTAAATAAACGTGCATTGTGTCATGATCACTTGTGCATTTTTTGTGAAACATGACTTCAAGGATGCACTGCTCTATACAGGTAGGTCGTTTTAAGCATCGACATATTACTTGTTGTGTTACGTTTTGCGATTCGCGCTACAACGACCTTTCAGAATAACGAGCAATTTTCGGCGTTACCTTGAAGTTCGTTATATCGAGATATCACTGTACATATTCTTCCCTGGCAAATTTCCTGGTGTCGTTGCCGTCTGCCACACGGTCAGTAGTAATGAATACGCATGTAAAGCTTAAAACAAACAATCTGTTGGCTGTCTTTGCTTCACCCCTAAAAATTCTTCCCGTTGTCTGAATCGAAAATAGTTCTCCGGCGTATTGGAGGCGATGTCCACCCGATATCGACATTCTGACACGGCCAAAACGGTTTTTATTTTTGAGTTTCAGTTTAACTCAGGTTACACGGGAGAAACCTTCCCTTTCCACCATCATTCTGTTTAGAAAGGGGCTTTAATTTTATACCTCAGTACTAAACATTGCCTGCTACCGCTTATCCGTGTGCAAATGTTTCCCCCTGATGATTGTAGATGCGTAGTGTGGTGCCCGACATAAATTTGTTGAGTGCGAACACTAGTTTTTTAGAGTTTTTTTAAAGGCCGCCTCTTATGTTCAAAAGTGGTCTTTATAAGCGACGTCTATAATTGACCGAAACTGAACGAAAAAGTGTAAGTCAAGAAACATGCCAACGACGTGCTTCTCAAGCAGAAAACATGCATAAGTTACTGTGCGCAGACTTCCCATAACACGTTTTGTTTACCAAAAATCATTTCTGGTTCAATACTAAACTTTCCATAAAAATTGCCGTCGTCCTCCTTAAAATGATAGAAATGCGGTTTGATAAATGATCAACAATACCATCTTTTTTGCCCCCCAGGCCAACGGCTACTGCGACTGATGGTATTTCTGGGTGCATTCTTGTGCACTGCTATCGCCATGCTAATCCGGAAACATCCAAGCAGCTATACCGCCGGCTGTGTCACGGCTGTAACGAGTACATCTGATGGCTTTACACAGCCAACTGCTTCGAGAAGTTTTGTTGCGACCCCGGCGCAGGACTTACGTTGTACGTCGCCGAGAATTTAGCAAGCTTTCAACTTGTTTTTAACTCTACAAAAGCATTTTCATGTATTGCCTGGCAACGGAGTAATTTTTATATCAAAGTTTCAAATTACGCCCGAACAGATCGCCAGACTAAATACCGCATGCTGGGATTCTTGGTCGACATGATTGTACAAAATACCCCAAGCGAACATAATGATTATTCTGACATGCATAAGATCTGAACTCTTGTACACACCGCAATTCCCAATGATCTTAGTAGAACGTGACGCTAATGGGGGTACCGAGGCGTTCTTGGGCTAAGATCTTGGACTCCAAGTAAATTGATGTCGTGAACAGTTTGTGCCCCCTTTGCCCTGAAGCCATATAACAATCAACTAATGCGCGCTGCTGTTTGTCGGCAGCATCGTAAGTCAAAGCATGGGCGGCGTGTGATAACGAATTGAAAGAAGCGCAAATTAATCGATTTACAATACCCAGGAGCGTATCTTGGTGAATATGGTACCGGTAAAGCTGACACTGGTGATATAATGGTCGAAAGCATTGCGTACTTGCTGTAACGTCGCGAATACCACGCTCTCGGGAGAAATTTTCATTGCCCGAAAGAAATCCATCAATTGTTTCTGATTTATTGGACGGGCACCAATTGTCCGACCAAGGAATAGACATTTTGGATCTTTTTGAAAAGACATATGATCTTTTTGTCAGCGGCGGAGGCGAGAAGCGAGCAGCCCGACTGAGCTGTGCTGTTTGAACTGATTCAGGATCGCTGCTATGCATCTTGAAGCCAGGAACCCCCGCAGCGGAGCAACATCCTAGAAAGCCGAAGTGCCTGCCGCATCAAGAGTGCAGGCGCAACCACCGGACCTGCAAGGAGCATCTTCGGCGACGGGTGTTGCAGCGGCGACGGCGACCAGCGTGCAGCCCGACTGAGCTGTGCTTTTTTAACAGACCCAGGTTGGTTGCATATCCCATGTACTTCCTTTCCTTTGCCGCCGTTGCTGCCACATTTGCTGTCTTGAAAATTAATTTGGATGTACGGTGTGGTCTGCCGTCATGTCTCACTGCTGTACCGGTCGGTCTCTTATTACAGAGAACGGCCAAAGCATGAGTGGCTCGGAATGTAGATTTTTATTTCACGTTGGCGCATGCTCAGGTGTTACTGAGGAGACCTTCAACTCTAAGCGTGACAGCTATAAAAAATCTTGGAAGTGTGATGCATGCAAGGGCGTTACACAAAAGGCAAATATTGAAGACGAAAAGCAAACGTTTGTAGGACATTTAGGGCAAAGGCTAGTTCAAACCGAAACTATACTGGACTGCCTCCTAGAGCTACCAAAAAAGATAGAAGAGCTTGAAAAATCTGTGACGCTCTTCGAATTTCAAAGCCGTCTACTCAAGCAAGGGAACTTGACTAAAGAACTTTTAAAACGGGTCGACGAACTTGAGAACACTGAGACATCAAAAAACATTGCCCAGCTCACAACTGCCGTGGTTAATCTTGAGTGGCGGAGCCGTCCACTGAATATTGAATTACATAAAATTCCGGAAACTGAAGAAGAAAATTTGCAGGAAAAAATTAATGAACTGGCACTGAAATTGAAAATCCCACCTGTCCCGGACCATGACATATCAGCGCTGCACAGGCTTCCTGCCGAGCCAGGCGAGACGCCTGGCGCTATTAGCGTTATTATACATTTTGTAAACCAGTCGTTACGTTATAGCTGACTTGCGATGAGGCACGCGCTTGAAGAATTAGTGGACATGTGCTTCTTCTGTGAAAACATGACTTATTACTCTCGCGCCTTGCTTTCAACAACAAGAGTGGCTTAAAGAAACGGATATGCATGCGCTTGGAATTCTAATGGAAAGGTGTTGCTAAGAAAACGAACTGGTGAACCACCTATCGTTATTTGAAGAGAGGAGGATCTGGCCAAACTGGGAATGTTGTCGTGTCCTTGCCGTACTCTCACGTTGACTTCGTTGTCTCAGGTACAAGGAATGCCTCAACATTCAAATTTTTCTTTCGATGGTAATTCATCAGAGCATGAAAAACGTTTTTTCTCTTTTTCATTTAAATGCCAGGAGTATCAGAAATGAAGATGATGAGGTTGACCTGTTTCGATTTAAATTATTCCTTTGACTTATTATGCTTCAGCGAATCCTGGTTTATGGGCGACGATGATTGCGTTTTATTTTCGGGTTATGACCGTATAACAGCTTGGCGGGCACACAAACGTGGTGTAGGCATCGCTATATATGTCCGGTCAGACGTTCCTTATCAAGTACGTGCAGACGTCTGAATAAGCGATGACAACTTTGAGTGCATTGCGATCAGATGCTATGATGTACTCATTGCTGTGATGTACCACCCCCCATCTGGATGAGTGAGTGATTTTCTCTATTTTGAAAAACCTATTGAGCCTGGAATGGACTTGAAACTTCATATAGCCTTTATCGGTGATTTAAACATAAATGACTGCCCACAAAGCGAAACCTATCTAACATTTAAAGAGCTGTTTGAATCTTGTTGTGTTCACAATGCGATTAATGTGCCAGCTAGAACAACTTTGAACTCCCAAACAACCTTAAACCTCTGCATTACTAGTTTTCTCTTTGACAATATCCTATCAGTCACGCTTGCATGTAGTATCAGTGATAACCTACTAATTCACTGCTTCCTTCCTTCGAAGAAACCGTCGATGTCTAGGCAAAAAGTTTTGGGAAGAAGCATAACAGAACATAGTGTTAAGGCGTTTGTTGACAGTGTATTATGTTTGGAAGGGGACAACGTCATACAATGTACAGAGGCGAAAACATGCTTTGAAACGTTCCTGCCGTATTTCTTTCCTGCTTATAAGGCGTCCTTCTCCCTCAAAGTATTTAAACAACGTATAAAACGAGGCAAACCATGGATTTCCGCAGAACTGTGTGAAGAAATAAAACACCTAAGTGGGTTATTAAAATTTTTTTAAACACTAGATGACAGAGCGGCGTACTGAAGGTTTAAAAAGAGCGAAATAAGTTTAATAAAGATCTTAAAAAAGCAAAATACGATTATTACATAGAGAAATTCTCTGGAACGGCAGTAGACGCAGGTTTAGTTTAGAAAACTGTTCACAAAATAACGTCAAAAATTGTGGTGACAAGACAGTTTAACTTCCAACCGCCAGGCTTATCCCGTTTTGGTGTCGCAAAGTTATTTATTGATCACTTTGCAACTCTTGGATATTGACAACACCATGTTGTACAAATACCGTGCGAAAACGTTATCCCCTCAAATTGTCTCAACACCATATATTTGTACCCGACAGATGAGCACAAAATAATTAGCAAAATTTTGTCTCTTAAAGATCGGTGTTCTTCCGCCGCATGCGAGATAAAACCGCGACCTATAAAATCTGTCAGCTTTATAGTGAGCATACAACTGGCGCACTTAAGCAACCTTATTATTTCAACTGGCAATTTCCGGATAAAATGAAACTGGCGAGAGTAGTTGCTATCTATAAAGAGGGCCCACCTGACGATTTAAACAACTATCAACCGATCAGTGTGCTCTCGATATTTGCAAAAATAGTTGAAAAATTATAAATAAAAGGATCGTCGGGTCATTGAATTCAAATACGTTAATTGTAAAGAAGTAATATGGTTTCACAAGAAATACATCACTTGAGTCGGCCTTACGTGCTATTAAAGAAACAATTATTGAAAATATTGAGAAAAAGGCTCCAACACTAGGCATATTTCTAGACTTGAAAAAAATTGTGTGATGGTCTTCACCTCGACATCCGCCTTTCGCTCCCTCCCCAATTCTCCTCGCCGCGTGAGCTGCGGTCTCCGCCGCTCACCCCCTCTCCTCTCCAATAGCGAACACTCTCTCGCGAGGGGCATTGGATTGGCTTGGCTTGAATTAGATTGGATTGGCTTGGATTGGATTTGGATTGGATTGGATTAAAGTGGATTGTGTTGCGTCATAGCCGCGGCAGACGCACTGGCGCCGGCGCGTCCCCTCACCGTTATCGCCCTTTTTTGTTTGGCAACAAACTTCGCCTACGCTATGATTGGTTAGCCCAACCAGTCTTCCGGTTTGGGACTTCCGGTCCGCCCGCCGCCGCTGTTTACCTACGACGCGGGCAGCGACTGAGTTCGTTGCGGAAATAAGAGGTTGGTGAGAAGTCGCTCGGTCGTAATTTTATCCGCGTGAGAGTTACACCATGAGCAGCGAGTACTATCGAGCGTTGGACATCACGGCCAGAGAGAGGTACCGTCAAAAGTTGACTTTCAACGGGGAAGAGCTGCCGGACCCACTCGATCCACCGCTCCGTCAACACGTGTTTGTGACCGACTCGAGGCGGTTGCCTTCGGTGCACGTCGGCGACATCTACATGTACCTCGTAGAGGGTACGTGTTTCTACTCTAAAGAAGAGTTTAAGAGTTTCAAGCTTTCCGACGGGTACAACAGCTTCATCAGCGGTAAGGTTCGACAACTGCGCTGCTTCAGTGCAGCTTTCGGAAGCAGCGCGGTAGTGCTCGTCGCTGCCGACGTCGAGGCCAGCCAGACCGTCAAAAAAGTACACCAGCCCTGGACTCTTGTGAAAAAAGACGGCACCGTAATCAACGCCCATTGCACTTGCATGGCCGGGTAAGCGTTTTTTTCTCAACTGCCAACTCCGAGTTGAGTAGACGCGCCGTGCTCGCGATCTAATGTGTATGTTTCGCTGCAGTCTGGGTGAGGCGTGCAGTCATGTGTCGGCGCTGCTGTTTCGCGTGGAAGCCGAGGTCAAGCACGGGCTCAACGACCCATCGTCCACCTCAGTGGAGTGCCGGTGGATTTGTCCGTCCACGTCAGTACAGGTATGACATGGTCATTCGCGTGTTGCCGTCCAAAAAAAAATGCACTCCAACGCGCGCATAAGTGATACGACCAGTTTGTTATCTAGTCATCTTGAAAAGGTGTTCGGGAAGTATTATTCTAGGAGAAAGTATAACTTCATTATGGATTTGTCATGCAGGCTGCCCAGGTTGTTGACATTCAGTTTGTCAAGCCAGGAACTCAAAGAAAAAGGAAGTGTTGTGGGAACCCAGCCGCAGAAGCCCGGCAGCAGCATCAGGTGGCCACTGCATCAGACGACCAGGTGCAAAGTTTCCTGAAGAGAGTGAAGGTACGTGCGTAAACCATACTTGGTGAAGTAAGGCAGAAAAGACGGCTGAAAGTTTTTATTTTATTATCACTGCTAGTAATGATACAAATCAACATTTCAAAGATTTACAAATGTCACTATTGCACTTAATTGCGAAATTACGTGAGTACCTTGTATCTATTGAAACCTTGTTTTTAAGTAGGCTCAATCACCCAGGTGATCAATATTGCTGTGTGTGTATATTATACATGCCAATATCCAAACATGTTCTGGCAATGGGTGCATGAACGAAAAGCTTTGGTTGGCTGGGAGCAGAATTAGATTCATTCAGGAACTGTTTTGGCATAACTTGGCAAGAAACATAGTGCGGCCACCTCAAGCTCAGATTCACAGTGCAAAGCTTGTAGCCACACTCCACAGGAGGCAAACATTCGTGTAGTGGATTGTCTTGTGTGCCTCATTCCATTGATCTTGTCTGCTACCTGCGACTCTTACTTTTATCTTTTACCTGTTTACGCTGTCATTTGGAAGCTTATGCGTGCCCTGCAGAATCATCTGTTGTCCTTATGGCCAATTCACGAACAGAAGGGCTGTGGATGACAGCACAGCATTCATGCTAGCAATAAGCTCTAATTTCAAAACGATTTTCAGTGATCATGAGTCATGCTGGTCAGGCGGCATTAATTTCACAGCCTGTCGAGCTCAGTAGTTTAATGAAAGTAACAATATAGTTAATTAATAAAAAGAGCAACGCATGTGCGCATTACGATCAGTTTTATGGTGACCTGTCGCCCCCTGCTGTTCATAATAAGTTGCTCATGAAGATGTGCATGGCTCTCATTAGGTCACTCTGCAGTACTGTTGTTGTCTGCCGACTTGATAGTGTAAAATTACAATCATAAAAATACACTGGCGGCCACTATGCTACTGGTATGGATGACCAAATTACATCAGTGCAGTCCATCTGTGTGCAATTCAAATGCGGGCGGTTGACAACAGTCGATTGCGGAATGTTAACGAGAGTGCTCCTGGCAGGCTCATAGCGAAGGAACACCCTGAAATATTTTTGCTCGGTCCCTTTTTCTTCCCATTCATAGCATTTTGTTGTCGGCGTGCCCCTACTACTACAGTAAAAGCTCGTTAATTCGAACTCGAAGGGGACCATAAAATTGTTCAAATTAAGCGGAGTTCGAATTAGTGGGAGGGCGCTAGAATTGATGAATGGACATCACGCCACACTGCGCAGGCAGAACCAAAGAAGCCACCCCTGGACTCATTATCGTGAATTAGGCATTATGACACGTTTGTGGCAGATAATTTCGTAAATTATGTTTTGTAAGTAATAATGGCATGCGCCGGAGCACTGGCACCGGGTGCTCAGTGCCCTCTGTAGAAGCGAAATACACTGTTGCAGGAGCGTAGTGCACGCCACGCTGTTGTTTTTCTGTTTTGTTCTTTTGAGTCTTAGTAAATTTGGTTTGGTTTGTATTTGCAACACATTGTAGTCACTCTGGGCCGACTTTTTCTTCCAGGAGCGATGGAAATCAGGGGATCATAGTTCGAATTAACTGTTCTAGACGCCAATGTGTTCGAATTATCAGGCGTTTTCCCCCATTGTAATATACAGGGCTGTGCCGGGACCGGGGCGTGAGTTCGGATTAACGAGATTTTACTGTACTGCTGTCGTTTTCGGAAAAGGAAAATGGCGCTTTGCTTGTGACTCTGAGATGTCGGTAGGTCCCCCCAATACCAAATCTTGCTTTCATGCCTGGTGCAACAATTTTTCCATTTCGGTCAATGCTATGTGGAATGGATCCTGACGCTCACAGCCATAACAGGCAATCATGTGACGTGCCTTGTGCTCTCGTTTTACGCCACTGGTGTTCAGCATAGCCTTTGCGCTAGTGGAGGCAATATAAAGGACAGATGTTCTTCCCCAAACATTGTTGAAGCTGGGTAATAGTAATTGATGTTTTGAGAGCAGAGTCTAAGGAGACGTACACTTGTCCCGCAACAGAAGTTGTTACCAATTAATTAGCTTTATGACTGCCCATTGTGTAGCTGCTTGTCCACAATAGTAGTTGTGAAAGCAGTGTGCGTTAAAGGGTTTTCTTTTTTCTCAGGAAATAGCTCCAAGCACCCTGCTGCTCTCTCCGGTGACGGACAGCGAGGATACGGATACCTGCAGCGACTCAGACGGAGATCTCCCAGCCGACGGAGATCTCCCAGCAGCCAGTGCCACGTTTCCGAACTCCGTTGTAGAAATGTATGCCCCTCATGATGAAGTGTCGGCACGGGGTTCGCAACTGGCTACCCTGCAGTGTGGGCAGATAGAAGTGGGCACGCGAGGTCAGGCCCAGTGTAAAGCCTGGTTCGAGCAAAGACAAGGAAGGATAACTGCCTCAATCCTTGGGAGGGTCCTTTCATCCCGTACTGGACAGGAAGGCATTGCGTCGGAGATTATGGGCTATGTCAAGGCTCCTGACGTAGCAAGTCTAAGACATGGAAATGAGACTGAGGGTGATGCTCGGAGGGCATTCGTCGTATCCGAGGAACAAAATCACATGAACTTTAAAGTAGAGAAAACAGGCCTCTTTGTCTGTCCTGAGAAGCCCTTCCTGGGAGCCTCACCTGACGGTCTCGTTACACGTTCGTGCTGTGCTAAAGCAGTGTTAGAGATCAAGTGCCCCTCAACGTGCAAGGGCAAGAAGCTGCGAGACCCTGCTACTAAGCTGCCATCTTATTTAACAAAGGAGCTGCAGCTTCACACCACTCACCACTATTATGCTCAAGTACAGGCAGAGATGGCGCTGAGTGGTGTAGAGAGAGCCTTTTTTGTGGTGTACACTGGTGCCGACATTAATGTTGAGACTATATGTTTCAACGCTATTTTCTGGAGTGCAGCAGTTGCAAAGGCAGAGATTTTTTTTTTAGCCATGTGTTTCCAGAGCTTCACTCTAAGGATTTGCAGAAGAAGCTCGAAACTGCAAAGAGGTCCTGCGTCTGTAAAGGAGCAAAAGCTGGCGCTGTAGTGCAGTGCAGTGCATGCGGAGCAGTAGCTCATTTAAAGTGCTTGGGGTTAAAACGGAGGCCCAAGGTTTGGGTCTGTTCAGATTGTCAGGACTGCATCGGGGAAGATAAGGAATAGTTCTGTCTTTTTACACTGCAGTGATCTCATTATGAATGATGTGTGTAGGCTAGCATTTTGTTTTTGGCCATACCAACAGACCACCGGTCATCGACTTGTTCAGTGTTGCCTCATTTTAACAGAACTTTTTCACTGTCATGCCCGAGGGAAGACGTGCTCTAAATGTTTTTTTGGACTAGGGACGCCTTCCACGGGGCGACGCCCACACATCAGCCTCTGCTGGAGAAATAAAAATTTTTTCTCTCTCTCTCTCTCCTATACTGCTGGTAACTTACCCCAAAACATTCATGCTTAGTGCACACTTTGTGCCATCCCTTGTCACAGTTTAGTTCAGTTTCTAGATTTCTTTGTTTGTCTCTTTGGTGAGTGTGTAAATGTTTGGTCCTTTGAAACACACGCATAGCCCCGCAGGTTTCAATACGTGCATGCAAACACTTTTTTTTTATGGATGCTTGACTGGTGGCTTACATCTGAACTGGTGTTGATGTCAATACTTGTCCTCGTGAAGCTGACAGAGCGAGCTGACAGACGCAAACAAACTTGCAACCTTATCACAAAAAGTAGGTGTGTGTAAAAGAAAGAATGGCAATATGGCAATTTACTAGAGATGGGCGGATATTTGGTTACTACGAATGCCCTATCAAATTTTGTTGTATTCAGCATTCGCTCCGAATCGATTTTAAGTATTCAACAATGTTGAATTACTTTACCTCTCCCAATAATTTGGCTTGGATTTCCAGCCACGTGCCGCAAGCTCCCAACCATTTCAACCATGTCGTGTTCTCGACCTCAGTACACGTTTGGAACTGGGGTACCAGTACATATCTGGTACTTAAAGAAACAAAAGTACTAGAACATACAAATGCACAGGCACTGCAGAAAAACTTGAAATTAACAATTGCAGTACTTCTAATAGATAGTCTTGTGGTGTTTGTTGTACTATTTGATTTAAAATTATTCGAGAAAATCATTATTCGTTTCAACTCAAACCCAAAATCTGCTATTTGCCCATGCCTACAATTCACCAAACGTGATAGGAATGGCTAACAATTATTTTGATTTATCTCTGCCATTGTTTCCTATCACGAGTGATTTCTGAGCTTTACTTTGCTCTTCTTCTTTAACGTGGAGCACTGTAACAAAGATACAGGTGATAACTGCAGTTTGCATTGGTGGACTCTGCATTTCTGCTTTATGATGAGCCTTGATGTCACCGGTGATTCGAAAGCAAGCCACCAAACTTGGAGAACGGTTTGGAATTAAGAGCATTAGTAATTACACATGTACCACCGTCTGTGGCAGAGAAAGCAGCCAGAGACGGTCGGGGCTTTCCTGGTTGCCCTCTACGCTACTAGATGGTGCCGCCTTGCTTGTGGTATAACAGTTGGAGCAGGTGTGTGTCATGACCCTGTCGACCAATTGGAACTTCACTTGTACACTGCCACCGCTTTCCTGCTACGCGAGCTCCTTATGCTATCGCCTAAAATGCTTTGCCACTGTTAATGTGCCTGTGATGTCGAACCTGAAATATATGCTTGTCCAAGAAATCTTGTACTACAGTATGTTACGCAAGACAGTAAAGCTCTTTCTGCTCACTCAAAAGCAGCTTTGGCACGAATTTCGTAGCCATTGAATGTAAGCTGCTAAAATTGTATGTGCCCTGAGATTTGTTTGCATGCCAGTAATGTAGGAACATATGACAGGCAGTTTTTTGATCACCTGAATTGGTTTGTTATGAATCATTATTCACGTCAATACTCTTTCATTGTGAAAAAGCCAAATTTGAACAATGCAAGACGCACTGAGAACCACTAGATATGCTGAGTGATTTCAATCTTCAGACCACAGTACACAAAACAAGATTTATAACAAGTAAACATGAGACACTGGAGTGCAGGACATACTGGTTGACTCTTAGCTTCTGGCCTTAAAACATAGTATGCAAAAGAAAGCTCAGCAGCAAGGAAGAAAAGTTTGCACGGAGACTGCTCACTCTCTTGTGGAATATAAAAAAAACAGGTTGGGGTTCATGACGTGTCATTTTGAGGTCGTAGTGCTCAGCCCGCTTCGGCCAGAACTAGTCATGTCCCTTTAATATGGACCCATCTGCCGTCTAAGAAACCTTCCATAATGTTCTCTTCCGTTATTGCCTCAGTCTCAGGTTTTGAACATTATGATTAACTACCACCAGCTCGCTTGCACATTCACTGTAATTTCATAATGGAAGTCGTATATAATAACAATAAAATGTGAAAAACAGGAACCATAAGGAATTATCTCTTCGAAATAGATCACAGAAAGCTTTGTCCGCTTACACACACTGGAAGCCACGGCGTTCCAGAATTGTCAGCCGTTCTGGCCCACTCCAGCGATGACGGGGGTTTGCAGGTTCACCAGTGCGGAGCACACAATCAAGGTCTTGTCGATAGTGCTGAGCCCTACATCCCCAGCCTTCTTTACGTACGAGATGGGGAGGATCATTTGAAAGATGCGGAAGGTTTTCAACCTCTGAATGGTGCGTTCCACGTGGATCCGAGCCCGGGAAAGCTTCCTTGACAGGGCCACTTCTTTGCCTGACAGCTGTTTCTTCCCCTTGGTGAAGGACGGCATCAGCACTGAGGCACCCTTGGCTGCAAGGAGTTCCTCACACTTGAATCCTCTGTCAGCCAAGATGACGTCGCCCTCATCAATCTTGTCCAGCACTCCGCATTTCGCAGTGAGCTCTTTGTCAGAGACACGCCCACCCCACGCTTTGGAAATGAATGTGATTGCACCTGCTGGAGACACAGCTACTAAAAACTTGGCCGTGTTGTGGTGCTTGTACTGGGAGAAGGTTTGCCTCCTTGCCGACATGAATGATGGCTTGTGGATAAAGATTTCAGAACAGTCAACTGTGCATCGAACGTTCTTAAAAACCGGGTCACAGAACACATCAGGAAGGTTGCGGCAGATAGCTTTTCGTGATGGCCAAATCAAGAGCTTGCCCAGACTGGATGATAGTATGTCCAACCATCTGTGAAAGATCACACTCACGCTTGATGATGGAATTCGGAAACGACATGCCAGGTCCTCGGTAAGCAGCCCAAGTCGCAATCTCATCAGAACCATGACAAGCTGCTCCTCTGGCTCGAGAAATGTCTGTGTGTCGGGCTTCCAGAACGACAAGACAAAGCTTAGGAGAGAATAGAACATGTTCCGTGACACAAGTCCGGTGTAGAATTTTACACGAACATCATCTGTCAAAGCATCTTTCGTGGGGGTGTTGCTTTCAAGGCTTCTTTGAAGATTTTCATCACAAGCTTTGAAGCCCCTCAATGTTTCTGTCGTCTTTGTGAGCTCTTTCTTCAGGTCACACACTTCCTTCTTGAGGCTCTCATTTTCTTGCAGCAGGGTCTCAAGTTGACTACCTGTCACTTCGGTGTTCGTACCTGAATCAGCTCTTGCTGACTCTTCTGCGCAGGGAAGTTCCTTATGGCTGCACTCTGACTCCTTGGTAGCAATAGCTCTGTCTGTTGACTGGGCGTGTTCCTTCTGTCGCTTCAGACGTTCCTGAAGTCGACCGTGACGAGCAACCTTCTTTGCTACATCTTTTGGAGCCTTGAAAGGGAAAATCGAGGGCACATAGTCAGGATGTGTAGGGTCCTGGGATGGACAACCTGCAATATAAAAAAAATGCTGTAACAGTTGCTCCTGAGAGTGTCACATGAAGCAAAATAAACACGTTCTCGTTAAAAAAATTTGCAGCTGCCCACACTTCACGACGCGGTAGGCAAAAAAAAAATTACAGACAGAATTATCCGGTTTGCTTGTTTTGCAGATAAAAGACGTTGTAATGAAGTTTAAAAATAGGAAATATGATCTCGCCAGTTCTCTACGGCCAGACAGCTGCGTGGTATTTATTGATGTATATCCGCAAACTGGTTCTGGGCGGAAGTATGTAGCAATGAGGGAGTTCAATTTTCTTATTATACTGCCTAACAAAAAGTACAAAAAGATGTGATCGTGAGATGCAGTCTGGTTTGCCAGTGGCCCATCAATCTTCAGCTCGCGCGCGCAAGTCACGTTCGATCCTCGCGACCACGGGCTTCGTTTTTTCGTTCGCTGTCGCCTCTCGCTACACATGGATTCTAAACGCTCAAAGCAACACCAATTGGCGTGTAAAACTGCTCCAAAATGCGCAAGACCGTTTCGAATAGACTTCATCTAAGTTATCGGGACACCCTTCTTTTCAATATCCAAAACATAAAAAAGCAGGCGCGTCGAAGGCGTTGTGAAATCCCCGCCCCCCCCTCCCCACCCCAAGACTCAATTCCCTCCGAGCCACATGCGCGCATTTCACCTTAAATTTCCACGTACGTGAACCCTATGCTTCTATGAACTCTCCGTGAACTCTAAGTTAAAGGGGTCCTGAAATGCCTTCCGCCGATGCATGGATGTACATGTAACCAAATAAAGCAATGTATTAGCAATCTCCTCCTGCAAGAATTTTGTTAAAGCGATGAGTATTAGCTGAGAAATCGTAAATCAAAAACCGCGAATTATCGTCGCGCCGTATTTCCTCCTCCTTTCAACTGTTTCTTCGCTGTTGGCCTCCCCTCCCATGATGCTCCGCTCCTCAGCGGTGACGTGCTTCCGCTATTGCGCTCCCACAGACTGCCGTCTGCTACGGGCCAGCTCTTTCGGCTTTTTCATCTCTGTAGACACCATGGACACAGGCTGGAAAAGCGAACGAATGACCTGGCCGCATGTGTGCGGCCTGGCCTTGCCCTTTCGCGGTGAACGTAGCTGCAGTTGGTATCGGCGGCGAACTCGCAGCCGCGTGGGGAGAATCGTGCGCTCGTTCCCTTTGGTGCACCGCGCACTGTTTATCCAAAAAGCGCGGTCTCAGATGTGGCCCCGCTGGTGCCGGGTGTTATTTTGCGGTGGTTGTAATACCTACTACCGGCGGCATGTGAAAAAAGACATTTTCAACCGACACAGAACCCGTGCACAAAACGCGCCGGATCGGATCGCTTTATCAGCGGCGATGAACGTGAAGACGAAGAGCAAACCAACGCTGCACTCGATCAGCGAGAACCCGTGTTCTGACAAGCTGCACCCATGTGTTGCATTCAACACTGACGGTAAAGCGTTTGTTTGCACTTGTTTGGATAGTCGTAAAATGTCCAAACACTCCGGCACTCCGCTAGCAGATCAGCCGGCGAGACATTTCGGAAAACATTTGACAGATGGCGCCGTATGCATTAGTGTGTCGCTACGCGAAACTGATGAGACGCTCTACTAAAACTCCCATCGCGGTGTCACGTAGCGGGACGCAAAAATTTAGCGTTTAGCGTATGCAAAGGCCACAAACGCTGTACTAAAACTCTATTAGCAGCAAAATAGCGTGCGTATGTGAAACCGCTTGCGTTTACAAAGCTGCACGCCGAGCGCGTACGTTTCAAACCTAGTGACATCGTTTAAATACACTGGCAAGCACAGTGTAACGTAGTCAGATATCAACCGTATGCTCAGGCGACAAGCAAGAGCTTGTTTTATGTGGGGCGGAGATTGCGCATAAAGGCCCGTTCGCACTTGCGACGAAAGCGAGTGACAGCGGCAGGAATTCCGTCGCTTTGTCGCGCGACGATCGTTTTTGTCGAATGGTCGGGACAAATTTTGGTTGCGCGACAGAATTCCCGTCGCTTTCGCTCGCTTTCGTCGCAAGCGGGAATGGAAAGTTCTGCCGCTGCCGTCTGCTACGCAGCTCGGAGGTACCGCGCGATCTGCTCGGGCCGGATGAACGCGCACACTCCCGCACGGTAGCGCCCCAAGCGGCAGACGGCCGCGTACATCGCTCCCGGCGCCCGCCTGGAGCTCGCCCTCGGCACACTAGCCAGTATATTTCAGGCACTATAATGGAGGAAAGATTTTTTGCTTCCGATGAACCTAGTTCTTTGCCCCTGTGTTTTTAAATACGTGAAGTGGCTAGCACGTCGTCCTCACGCAGCTCTGTATCGTCGTAGCATCGCTGATTGTCCGAACGAAGCTTGCAGCTAAGCCAATGCAGCGACCGAAGCTGTGTGTGTGTGTGTGTGCATCGCCTCCTGTGTGTTGTGGACGCGTTCGTTTCGCGATGAAATGCGACATTGTACTTCTGCGGGTGGATAGTGCTTCCCATAGTCTGGATTATCTTTCTCGAACGACGTACCACTCAACCTCGCATGGGGTATGTGCAGTGTGCCTGGCTAAAAGCCTTCTCGCTTGCGCGCCAGAGTTGTGACTTGCTGCTCGTCCCCGCAAACCGGGTGTGAGGTGAGTGCCGAATTTACGACGGGCAGGAGGAGGCAACTCATCGTCTGTCAATCGCGGTTCAGACTTGCAACGCATGTTGTGACGTTGCGTTCGTTCGAAACGCATCTCTGGATTGTTTTGAAGTTGAATAAAATGTACGCGTCAAACCCGGGCATTCGGCTCAGGGCGTTCTCTGCGATTGCACCAAAGAAGTGCCACGGGACTTTCTTTATGGTACGTACTCACGTAAGATAAAATCCACGTCGTGTTATGGCCGTGTTGCATTCAATACGAACGGTTAAGCGTTTGTTTACACTTGTTTCGTTTGTCGTAAAATGTCAAAGCACTCCGGCACTCCGCTGGCAGATCAGCCGGCGAGCCGACGCTGAGCAGACGACTCATCTCTTTGCCGGAAGTGCGTGAAAAAGCCGCCCAATAGCAGGATGTCTAGCTCATGACGAACATCTGGGAATCGATGATGTAGACATGTGAAGATGGCGGCGTCCAAAAACACGAAGGAAAGGGTGAGAAAAAAGCGACAAACTTTGCAACAAAAGTGTGAGCTTTCCGCTGCGCGTAAAAGAGTAATACTTGGCACAGGTGACGTTGGCGACCCAATCTAGCGATTGCGCTAGTTCATTTAGTGTGCTCAAAATGCCTTTCAGGGCCCCTTTAAAGGGCGACGTGATATGTGCGCGCCGTACTCATGACGCTCGGCAACAAATGCTGGCGTCGTGACATTGCCGCACTCGCTCGCCGGCGCGCGGCCCGAACTCTCTCACCGTTTCCTGCCCTTGCATACTATTTTCTCCCCCTGCACTTTGTAAATTTTCATGTGTTTAACTACACCTCCTGCGTCCTATTCTCTTGCCTACACCAGCACAACTCCACCAGCACCCGGTCGACGCGCACGCTGCCGGGGCGCGTTGGCGAGCGAGTACGCCGAATTCACGACGCCTGACGCCGAGCTTCAGGAGAGCGGTGGTGCGCATACCACGACGCACGTTTTCGGGCCGCGAGGCGGAAGGTCCCGAAGCGCACTAAACAGTCTCGGGTCGGGGGAGAGATTTCACAACGCCTACGAGGCGCCAGCCCATAGGCACAACAAATCCGGGTGTCTTACCTGTGATAAAGTGTGCGGAGCAGATTACACTCCTGTCGTTCGGCAGCCACTTGTCCCGTCGAACCGCCTGCACCCAAGCGGCTCTCCGTGACGGATCTTTCGGGAACCGAAACGACCGAATCGCGGACAGCAGGTTCGCCCCTGAACGCTTGCTGCACCCAGGGACTACACAGCAGGGGCCTAGGCGCGGTAGTTGCGCTGGGTCACCCATATATTCTTCTAAAGCAACACAATCGAACAAAAAAACTCAGCGAACGGGATTGACACGGCCACAACACAAGCACTCCGAAGCAAGCGCTTCGCCCGTACCGGAAACCCGAAAGGGCGCTTTCCGGTTGCCGGAGCAGGTGGCGCCCCCACGTCTCAACTCACGCGAGAAAGAGAGAATAAAACGCGGTGCCTGAGCCGCTCCGCTCCATCGTTCAAGCGCCGTTCCTCCGCTGTCCAACGCTGAAACGTGAACCACCTATGCGTCGCATCTACACAGCGGTTCCCGCGAGGGGAGGTGAGAGATTTTTTCTTCTGCACCCGTCTAGTGCGCTTTTTACCATGTCGTTGTCCTGGATGCCACATGTAGACGCTTTGCGGAAAGACCTTGCTCGAGCAGTAGGGGCACTGAATAGACTGCGACAGTATCTTCCGAATAAAATTAAACGGCAGACTTTTTATGCACTTGTCCCTGCTCGACTACGTTACTGTGGCTTTGTGTGGTCCACTACAACACAGACAAACGTAAACTACCTTTCTTCGTTACAAAAACGGGCGGTGTGGGCTATAGATAACATATTGTTACCAGAGAGTTGTACGCCATACTTCGAGGTGAATGGGATACTAATTATGAGTAAAATATATAGGTATCAGCTGTCTTTAGAAATATATCGTAAGTACTAACGTGACAAACAAATTTAACACCCAGTTTCATAAAACCCAAAGCCCGTATGAATTAACAACAAACTTAATCGCGAAACCATATTCAAGGACAGTTTATGGATAACATCGATTAGTTTCTCAAATACCCGGGCAACTGAGTCAGTACCGTGTTATGTTAGATCACTTACATACCTATGTTTCAAAACATAGCTCTAAAAGAAACTATGAAAGCTCTCTTCCTTGCGGAAAATTGATTTAGTACCGTACGGTTTTGTCTTGTTTATATTGAATGAAAACGTCGTAACTGTGTGGGCCCCTTATGGTCATTTATGATTTCTGTTCTGATTGTCTGTTTACTTTTTCACTTGTTGGTGTAAATTACTTTGCTTCTGCTGGAAAAATGATTCCTTTATTGAGGGCATGTCTAAAAAAAAATCTATGTCTCAACTTTCATCGATACGCCTCCATTTAATCAATACTACTTGCTTTTCCGGAATTCACTTTAACGCCCGAAGCCTGCGCAGGAACTACGACATTTCAACGTTTGTCCACTCGTTTCTTCAGCGATTTTCCGTTATCTACTTCTCAGAAACTTGGCTTTCTGTCCATTACAAGGATAGTTTTAATATTCCAGGCTACAAAAAGGAATACGGTCATCGTGACGGTAGCGCGTACGGAGGCTCAGCTATTTATGTTTTGAATGGCGTGGCGCATCAACGGCGTTTCGATATTTATTTAAATGTTCCTCCTTGTAAATAGGTATGGGTCGAATTTGAAGCATCATCTTTAAAGGGTAATCATTCCAATGTCGTCTGTGGCGCTATGTATCGATCTCCCTCCTCTTATCCTTCAATTTTTCAAGTACACTCTCGGACATACTTCACCAACTTTCATGTGAAAAAAAAAAACGTCTTTATTTTCGGTGACATTAACATTAATCTTCTCGATGATTCAAACCACGATACCCTGGAATACATCACCTGCATTTACAGCTATGGGTTTCAGTGTCTTATTAACGTTCCTACCATATCTCCTAATAATGGCATCCAATCCTTGATTGACCACTTGCTGACAAATTCCAGTGGCTTCTCTGAAGAAGGCGTAATTCAAACTGAAGTTACTGATCATTACCCTGTCTTTATGACCGCTAACCTGTTGGTTCTTGCTATCATCAACCCATGCTTTAGAACTATTTTTCATGCGGATGAATACACACGGATTATATCAGATACTGACTGGTCGGCGATACTCGATACACAAGATCCTGAAATTGCCGTGCAAATGCTTTGTGAAACCACTCACATCAGCCATTGACTCGTCCACTACTTTTCAGGTGTTCAATCGACGTTACCACGCCCGTCGTTTTCCTTGGCTGTCGAATGGCTTGTTATGTTCTTTACGAAAAAAGACAACCTGTATAAAAAAACTAAGCGCCAACCATTTAACAATCACCTCAAAACCAGGTACACACCATATTGCAATATATTATCCGTATTGCTAAATAAGGCCAAGCGAAGGCGTCCCCCCAAGGCTTTGTTTTAGGGCCGCTTTTATTCCGTACTTCCGTAAATGATTTACCAAAGTGCCTCACGCGCTCGAAATGCATTCTATACGTCGACGATACCACCATCTTTTCAAACAACCCTGATGCAGAGGTATTCATTTATGATTTGCAAAAGGATTTATCTTCCCTTCAAAATTGGGGTGCTGATAACAGACTATCTATTAACTCGTCCGAATTGTCCATAATGGCATTTCACTCCCCGAAAAAATTGCAAACAAACCTTTGCCTCCATATAGGTCACAATTCCATTCTACTGCGGAACCAAACACCCTTTTTAGGTGTTATTGTAGACACTCACCTAAGGTTCCAATGCCAAATCTCCTCCATTTGCAAAAAGATATCATTTGGCATTCGAGCGCTTCTTAGAGCTAGACTGTACTTCAATACGAAAATTCTGTTGGATTTATATTATGCATTTATTCATAGCCACTTGAACTATTGCATCACATCGTGGGGTCGATCGTATAAACATAACCTTTCATCTACACAAAAACTTCAAAAACAAGCAATTCGTATAATAACGTTTTCCCGAAAAATGTCACCATCTCTTCCTATCTTTATTCAACTTAACATATTACATTTGCCAAAGATGTACTTGTATAGCGTTGGAGTTCTATTTTTTGAAATGCTGCATAGCCTCCTAGATGTTGACGCTTTCCCTCGCCACATGTTATCCAACCCTAATTGCACTAGATTTTCCTATCGACAGAACTTGTTATTGCCCAAGGTAAGGCCTAATTATGGCAAAGTTAGTCTACTTTTTTCTGCTTTATTTTGTTGAAACGACGTACCCCTGAAAATAAAGGTAGTCAGATCACTTCAATCTTTCAAAAGAAAATTGAAAATGTTCTTAGTTGCTCACCAGTAAATCCTAGAAATATTCTACTTGTGTGATATCTTTCACTGCTTGTTCTGTTGTCAATTTATTTCAATATTTCAGTTTTTTCCACAATGTGTTGTATTTTTTATATTATCTCATCCTTACACGACGTTTTATAAGATTTGTATAACGTCTGCAATATTTACTGGTTGTAGTGTGCTCACTACTTATCTCCAAAACATCTAGCATAGGAGGTCCCGCCTGCGGTTCGGAAACCTTGGGACCTCCTCCTGCAAATTCCCCCAATCTTAATACGCTCTTGTACATTTCTGAATAAATTTGAATTTCGAAAATTTGAAATGTTTTCAAAAGGAATTTCCCGCTGTGTTACTGTTGTAGTGTATCGGCATGTTTTGTGCGTAGTTGAGTAATTTGATTTCGTTTTCCAATATTTTTATGCTCACAGTTAGCTCACTGCATGATGGGCTGTCTCCAGTTGTTGAATGGGTGTCGTGGCCCCGTCAGGAGTTAATTCTGCCTACAGTGACGCCACCGAAAACAAACTGATTATGAGGATTGTCTTGAATAAATTGAAATTGAATTGAGTTGAATTTCTTTTTTCGCGCACCCATTTATCAAGTAGAAGTGCAGAAAAATGAAGCTTGAAGAAAAACATTTACATGGCCACGCAGAACCCGGACCCTAGGGATGCTGCGGCTTGTCTGCTTGCAGGCGTAATTCGCGCCAAAAAACAAACAAATAAAGGCGAAGAAAGGGGCGAAAATGGATGTAGCACTACAAAATAATAAGTATCCCCAGGCTTTTGCCACTAAAGCACGTAAGCGGACTGTATTACCCCGAGCATTTTTTTTTTAATTTCGCAATGTTGCAAGGTTTCGCGAAAGTGTCTTACATAGCTTCAAAAATAGTTGCATAATTTGTTATATATTTAGTGCTTGGTTATGGAATGACTGTGCCCTTCGTTTTTACTGGTTGATGAAAACCACAATCGACTTTCGAATATAAGCAAAGGTACTTTTTTTGTTTTATTGCGAATTATTTGACTCCAAAAAAAAAACACTCCAACTCACGAACTTTGCTTTAACGAAGTAGTATCAAGGCGCTAAAGTAGTTCGTTATATCCGATATTTGTTATAAGAGTAGAGATAAAAATTAGGTACAAATAATCGGAAACATCCTAGATAAAAAACGCGGTATTATTGGCTTCAAACCCACTCTAAACGAGATATCCCTTCCCTGTCTCCTTGTGGATTTCGAAGTAAATGGATGGGAGTATGACAACGTGAGATTACGAGAAAACAAAGCTCGTTTTACAAAGCAGGCATGCGTTTTTGGTTGAAAAAGATGTATTCTTCGACTGGTCCCTTTTCACAGCACTCAGCGTAATGAAGATTTCCAATGTCTATGCAGGAAAGGGCCTACATCTGCCTCTACATCTGCCGTTTTTCGGTATATTAACAGTGGTCCTGTAATCTCTCATTTTTCATGGTAGCAATATAGTTTTGAGCCTCGTGCAAGCCAAATTTTCCGTCGTTACAGCCGCTAGCGCGTGCGGCTCTGGGGGTGTTGATTTGGTCATAAAAAGAATAACTGTCACTAAAATGAATATGAGCAACTAAAGCTCGTATTTATTTCGATACAGCCCATGGTGGTGGTGGTGATGATGTTTAATTAACGGGTCAATCTAGCCTTGCGTGATATGCCGGCAATTGCTCCCCCGTTAAACAGCTTCTTGCCGCTATGCGGGGGAAATCCCCAGGAGTCACTGAGGTGTGCGTCACTTAAAAACCCGAGGATCAGGCGCAAAATATCTCTCCTGGCTATCTACTGTTCTATAGAAAACATTATATCACCCAAAGAGTCATGCGGAACAGCCCTCTTACGAAGTTTCTTAATAAGCAATGCTAACCTCTCCCTTGCAGGCTATCGGCAGTTCATAAGGAAATGTCTGATATCACCTGTTACACAACACGTTGCGCACAGAGATGAGCAGACAAGGGTCAGATGATGAAGCTACGCGGGTGTCCGCCCTGAGTTGGTCTGGAAGCGGAGCAGTAAGGGTGACTCTGTCCTCTTCATTCCTTTGGTAACAGAAGGTTGGTGTTGTGGGCGCCAAAGAGATTTGAAGTGTTGTTTAATTATGGTCTTTACGATTCGACGCTCGGCTGGAGCTAGTTTGAAAAACGAGTACAAGATGTCGCTTTACGGGCCAACTTGTCTGCGGCTTCGTTTCCAAGCACTGCGATATGGGTAGAAACCCACTGGAAGCGAACGCTAATCCAGTTTTAATTTAGCTGCTGAAGGACACGGAGGAAGCGTTGACAAGATTTATCTGCTGGAAATCCAAGCTGCAAATGTTGTAGGGCTGACTTGGAACCGTTGGAATTACCGCACGTCACACCCGAACCCACAGAGAATTGCCGACAGTGAGGGGTATCGGTCAGAGTTGTTCGATTTTTTTTATTTATTTATTTATTTATCATAGTACCCGCAGCACCTTTTCAGGGAATTACAGGGGGGGGGGGAGGAGAAAGTAGAAATTAATACAAAATACACGCAGAACAGAAATATCACTTAAAGCATAATGACAAGCCAAAACTCGTCATGTTCAACGAAGATACACTACAAAGAACACGAAAATACATCATTAGACACAATTGTCACAACATTTCTGGGTAACTTATTCCATTCACTAATAGTTTTGGGGAAAAAGAATGCTTAAACAATTCCGTTCTACAACTTATTTTTTTTATTTTACAGGAGTGATCTGTCCTGAGTGAAACGTAGTCTGGACTCATTAAATAAAAACTTTTGTCTATCCCTGTTCCGTTATGAAATATATTTTATTTATTATTTTTTCTATATTTATTCATTATATATTTATTATTACGGCTTTATTGGGCTTCGGTATCAGGGAGATGTCGGCATGGCGCCAGGAAGTGGGGAAAGTGCCAGACCGCCAGTGGTGCTTGAACAGGCTCAAGATGGTGTCGAGGGTGCTTCAGTCTAGATTACGTGGGAGTTTATTAGTTATGTTATCTGCTCCAGGGGCTGTTGGATGCCGAATTTCTGTGATGGCGTGTTCGATCTCTGCGATGGTGATGTTGGCGTCGAGGGTGGTGTTAGGCAAGCCCGCGTATGTATCCGTAGGAGTAGAGGTGGTACTGAGGGGGATGTATTGGGACCCAAGTTCGGAGAGCAGCTGGGCGGCGGTACTAGGGTAAGTGAGGATAAGGGAATGAATGCGGGATGATGTGTATTCTTTGGTAGTGGTGGAGTCAAGTAAATATCGTAGTAGCACCCACGTGCGTTTCATGGAGAGCCCACCACGCATATCGTCGCATATTTGGTACTAGTGAGCTTGGGTGAGCGCTGCTGCATGTTCTTGAATTTGTGTTTGGATGCGCGCAAGCTTGCGGCGCAGGATACGTCTGTGTTTGCGGGGGTGCCACCTACGTTCGATGCTACGATATGCTTCCAAGAGGTGCGTCATTCGGGTTCGGCAAGGGCAGGGGTATTTCGGGGTCGACCGCGGCGTCGTGGGACGTCTTGACGCTGATTAGTTTTGCGAGCCAGCCGTTTAGGCCCGATTCAGAAAAGGTTTCGGGAGGGGTAGTTCGGCACATTCGGCGCGAAAGGCGTCCCAGTCCGTGACGTGGTGAGGGGTGATCGGAGGTGATAGCCGATGAGAAAGCTGAAGTGTCGTTTGGATGATGTAGTGGTCACTTCTCAGGTTTTGTGGGGTGGGTAGCAACGTGGTGTGTGGGAGGTGGCTGGTGAGAGATAGGTCTAGGGTGGTGTCTCGTTCGGCGCTGTTGCCGATGCGGGGGTGGTGTGGGGGTCGGTTTTGAGGGTGAGGTGGAGGGATTGGATTGCTTCCCAAAGTAGGCGCCCTTTGCGGGTGGTGTGGCCTTATCCCCAAGAGGGGTGCGGTGCATTATGGTCGCCTAGTATGAGCAGGGGGTTTTTATTGGCCACGTGGAGGGCTGCTTTGACGAGGGTAGGGAAGGTGTGTGAGTGTTTTTGGTGGCGCGATAAATATTGAGGATGTACAGAATGGGCTGTGGGGGTTTGGGTGGATAAACGGTGATTAGCACATGTGGAATAGGAGAGGTGGGAAGGATGATTAGAGCTGTGCGGAGGCTGCGGTGAACCAGCGTGGCGATAGATCGGAAATCAGTGATTGAAATGGTTGAAACCAAGGGAATTTGACTTTAGTAGAAGGGCCAGTTTCTTGGAGCGCGATGACTACCGGAGGCGTGGGCAGGGTGGATAAGAGGGTCTGTAGGACCGCTCTTTTGTGGGTGAAGCCCCTGATATTCCATTGTCAGATGTGGTAGGTTTCATATATCTTCTTCCAAGTCATCCTCGTTAGGGAGAGGGGCTGAGTGGATAGGGTCAGATAGTGATGGGGTGAATTTGGAAGGTAGTAGTTCCTTCATGCATGTAAGGAGTTCCGTATGGAGGGTAGTAATTGAGTCTTGCATTGCTGTCTGGGTGGCTACGATGGTTTGATGGAGGTTTAGGTACCCTTCTCGTTGTGTCTCAAGAGCTTGTGCTAAATGGGGGGCATTTTGTCTGATTTGTCATAACCCTCTTCTGGCGAAGGGCCTTTGCGTTTGACAGGTGGCGTTTGGATAGGAATGGTGGTTGGGTCGAGGTTGGGCTGGGGGGAGTCGGGGAAGTAAGGGGGGTTGGGATTGGCTGTGTTGCTGCTGGCGGAGTAGTGCGTTTTCTTGCCTAAGGCGGGTGACCTCTGCTCGAAGGGATTGGATTTTCTTGATGAATGCTTCATATGGTTAGGGGACGGTGGGTGTGGTAGTTATGCTTGCGTGAGGGAGGGAGCAGACTCCGGGACTTCATCTGAGTTGAAGTGCAGCTGCTATTGGGTCCTGCTGTTGACGTGAGGACTTGGCTGTAGGTCTTCGATGAGCGGGAAGGGGTGAGGGGGGCCGTGCCAGATGCAGTTGCGGAGTTTGTGGCTCGGTCCTACTGGGAAGTCCGGTCTGGGGGTGGTTTCTGAATGCGTCGTGGCTGGAACCTTCTGGCGCAGCCTGCTGTTCCCATGCTGCGGCCTTCTCCGCAGAAAATGCATGACGGCTTACAGGGGTGCTGTTCGGCCGGGTTGGTGGTGCCGCAAGTGGTGCAGAGTGGGGTAGGTCGCAGGTTTGGGCAAACGTCTCTCCTGTGTCAGGGGGTCCAGCAGTTGAACATTCTTCAGACGCGTTTGAAGGGGTAGCAGCGAGGAGAGCGGCTCTGTAGCGTAGCCTGTAAAGAACCAGGGCACCGTTCAAAATTATTTGAACATATTGTGCAGGCATTTGACGTCGAGAATTTGCAGAGCCGGTTTGTAGTCCACAAAACTGTGTAGGATGGTGTACTGGTCGTCAGAGGGCGGTACGTCAAAGAGCACGCCTACGGTGGTGTTGCGGGGGGTGATAAATGGTTGGCTGGGGGATACGTGGCGTCTTGATACCGATGGGTAGGGCAAGGTATTTATGGGCTCTTACTTTGGAAGGGGTGCTGAGTATGATGAAGATGGAACGGTGGTGTATTCGGAGTTGGTCTTCAGGCGTACTGGGTACCTGCACCTGTGCTTGGATTATGTCAGCGAGGTATGGTGCGAAGATAGTGTAGTACCGGGCCTTGTTCAGGGCGGAGTATGATCGTGATGTCGTATGCAGTAAGGGGCTCAGCTGGTTGCGGCGGCTTTAGGCGGGTCGGCGTTTGCGGCGATGTGGCGGCGGCGCACCACCACTAGTGACGCTTGGGCTTAGCGTGGGGGGGGGGGGGTGAAGGGAGTTAGGCGTGGGGTGGCCTTGGTGCACGAGCTGTCTGCGGCTGATGCGTACGAAGCCCGGCTCGTCCAGGACGGCGGGGTCGATGGGGAGGCCTTCTACGACGCATTCCATAGCGGCCGCCATGGCTGCGCTTGTCGGGGCGGCGAGAGAGTGCGCCAGGCAACGCGGGGCGTTGCGGTGTTAGGCGAGCGCATCTGGCGCGGCAGACGTCGCCGCTGCTAGCGAGCCGGGATCTTTCCAGGTAGCGTTAGTCTAGTGATCGGCGAAAGCGTGGTCCCACAAGAATCGGGTTGAATCTTTGGCGTGGGTGATCGGGGCTCACCTTGAATGGTATGAGGTGAAAGCGGACCTCTAGAAGAAAGTCGTGGGGCAGGATCTGCGCGGCTGGCACGAGGCTCATAGAGCATCCGAAGCAGTACATGGAGCATTCCACAAATTCTTCAATCATGTCTGTTATTAGGTGGGATAGTCAGGTTAGTTATTGAGTTAGGTTAGTTTTGTAAATCGTATTGGTTATTTGGTGGTATTTTGGACTGGTTTTATTTATTAACACTCTTTTCAGTACGCGTTAAGTTCTAGCGCGAGGCGTTGGCAAACGAGTGTGTCGTTGTTTTAGTACCATGGCTGCAAGAGGCAACGACAGGAGACACCAACAGCCGAGCCCCTAAGAGGCTTCAGCACTTAGTCTGAACAAGATAAATTCAGTTGAATTCTCGCCCGTTTTCCCGCTTTCATTATCCTACAATACTTCTCTCCATCTTTCCCGAAGCGTGCCGTCTAGGACAAGTATAAACTTTTTCTGAATAGTATACAGACTTTTTTCTTTGCAAACCCAAATTTCTGGCATGAGCCTGCAGGTGCTTTATTTATAGTCGTTCCTACTAAACTAGTCGCCTTCGTTCTCTGCAGTTCATTGTCTCACTTTACACACTAAATGTGCTTTTACAGATTTTTACTGCCCAAAACAAAACAAACGTTAATACCGACTTTTATATGGTCTCAAATGTACGCAATCCGTACAAGAATAAAAACGACCAAAAGGCACACGTGCCTTCAGAGCGGAAGGCCTCAGATTCAACCCAGGCCGCATTTTACGAGTGCGCTCAAAACCAGGCCAGGTCTACCCACTTGCGCCAGGTGTTGCTGGGCACGGATTCCTGCGTTCACGTCGTCCTTTTTTCCAGAAACAGGTAGCGTGGCGTTGCGCCTGCCGTGTGCACCTGTGGCGTATGCATGTAGCAGCGAACAACGTCTGTTCACAAACCGGAGTGGCAATCGAAGGTGCGTGGCTCTATCATTCAACAGTTTGTTGCTTAGGGTGGGCCAAGTGAGGTGATTTCACTTATGCATGTGGCTGTACTTGTCTCGGGGTGCAATTATTCCTTTGTGTTACCGAAAAATCATTTGCCGTGAATTATGTGAACTCGTTCGCGGACAGAATAATAATCCGTTGCCAGGTAAATATCTACTACCTACTAGCTCCTGCGAAAAATGTGTGGTTAGGTTTGAAATATTGTGGGGCTACTTGTTATATTTGGTTCTGAAGTAGGTTTGTGCTCTTTGAGAGTAAAGGTTTACTACTGATTACTTGCTGCTAAAGACTCCTGGATAGGTTTAAATTTTGTATGGTCATTTGTTATATTTGGTACGCATTCAGTTTTGTGTTCTTCCATAGCACTACCACGACTGCGACTGCAAATGTGAGCTCGTTACCCAGAAAAATTACAGTACAAAAAAGGTGGTTCTTTCACATGGTCCGACTGCTTCGTTTGTGCCATTGCAAAAAATAAAAACATGTACCACCTGCAAAAACTTAATATCAGAAGCTTCATGGACTCTCAGTTACTAAACATCCATAATTAGGAACTTACACACCGGTCGGCGTAGTTCAATGGTGCCCAGGGAAATCTCCCCTCAGCGACTCGTGCACGTAGGGTGACGACGTATTTTTCCTCTTTTTCAAGGAGACCTGGCTGACTTTCCTTGTTTTTTTGACCGATATTGGTGGCAAAAGAATATACAGACCCGTTGTGTGATGTAAAAAGGCAGAATGGCTTGAAACAGTACCTCCAGAATTGCCGGTGGCTGGAGGAGCTAACAATAACGACATCAAGCGTGTTCTGCTTGAGTTTAACCTTGGCAGGTATAGCAACATTTGCTTCCGCAGCCTCTATAAAGGACGCCCAAACCTCGCTTTCTCCGTACACAAAAAAAATTCCCTCGCACTTCCCCGAGGGGGAGAGTGTGTAAGTGCAAATGCACGGTTGTTGATTGCGCGATTACGGTGGATATCGTGATCTTGGAGTGGAGAGGAGGCGCCCAACACCCGCAGTCACTGAGCGGAGAGAGGAGGAGGATAGTAGCGCCCGCCGTTACGGCGAGGGCTACACGAGCGCCCTCACGCGTCGGAATGCGGAGCGCCCGCTACGCGAGCGAGAGCTCTCCCGCCCAAAGTGGAGAGGAGGCGCCCAACACCCGCCGTCACTGAGCGGAGAGAGGAGGAGGAGAGTAGCGCGCGCCCATCTCCCCCCGTTGCTAGGGAAGACGAGGAGGAAGACGAGGAGCGCGCGCACCCGCAGCGCTTGCTATGCGGACGACGGCGGCGGACGATTCAGGCTCGCTTAAGAAGTGCATTCGCACTTAAAAGTTTCAGGTGTCGCTGAATACCGCAGTGTTGATATTGAATCTAACTGAGCCGAACGAAGTACGCAGAATGATAGAGGGAGAGAGAGAGAGAGAGAGAAGCGTAAATATCTCTCGAATGAGTGAATGAATGAACTGATTGTTAGCAAGGAAAGGAAAGACCACCAGCAGGGGTAGTTTGTCTTAGCCTAACGGTGGAAACCAGAACGCCTGCAGGTGTGGGGGTGTGGGGAATGGGGAACACAGTTTTACAGGAAAAGGAGGATAGAGAGAAGGAGAGGATACATATATACAGATATACAGGACTAGCAGCGACACATCAGAACCATATATACAAGCTAAACGCTAAAACACTAAGAAACACACACACAAACACACACACAGACGCACACGCACACACACACACACACACACACACACACACACACACACACACACACACACACACACACACACACACACACACACACACACACACACACACACACACACACACACAAAACGGCGACAGTTCAGTTTAGCCCAGGAGAAAGCAGAGAGATGGGAGGAGTCCTAAGGAGTCCAGGTAGGACCCCCAGGCCTCATGGACTCCGTCCAGCTCTCTGACGCTGCCTGGCGGCCACAGAACCTCTTCGAGGGGCAGAGACCCTCCCCTGAAGGCGGCGAAAAGTTGAGTCCTCCTGCTACAAACTGGGAGTACTCCAGGATCAGATGCGGCAGGGTCTCGACAGCCACCCGGCAGTGCTCGAACGACGGGTATTCGACGAGCTCCAGGCGGTGTTTTCGCTCGGCCGTCCCCACGCACCCCACGCGGAGGCGCAGGACACCCGAGCCTTATTTTCGGGGCATCCGTGTGGCCCGCATGGGCGGCGGGGCCTCTCCAGCGGCGAACTTCTGGTCAGGGTGCTGGGCCCGTGCATACCGCTGGATCAGCAGGCGGGCGTCAGCTCGTCTAGTGGGCGTAGGCGGTCAGCTCGTCTGCCCTCTCGCTGCCCTCCAGCAAAATGTGGCCTGGCATCCACTGCAGCCGCATGCGAGCTCCCCGTTCAGCCGCCGTGCCACCTTCTCCCACACGGTCCCCACGAGGATGGAGCGCGGGTCGCCCTCCCGGATCCACAGTAAGGCTACTAGGGAATCGCACACAGGGCGCAGCGCTCGAGGGCTGCCCCAGCTCCTGTAGTAGGTCAAGGTCAAGGCTTAGGCCCACCATTTTGGCCGTGGTGGATGATGCGGCTTAGTACAGCCGGGCTTGTCTGGAGGCCTCCCTCAGCACATCTGCCAGCGTGGCCGAACCCTGCCGCTGCCGCATGGAGCCATCCATGTAGACCGCGGTGTGGCCCTCCAGGTCACCCCACAGGACGCTTCGGGCCAGATGCAGCTGCGCGCATTGCGACGTCCGCCGCTTGCTGCAACCCAAGTGCACCTCGGCCTCCAGGACATGATAGCGGCTGGCGGGGTCCTGCTTCCACGGGGGCCACCCCCTCCCCGTACAGGGCCAACATACGCCCCATGCGGGAGTGGCGGTGTGTACACAGCCGCTGCAGCAGGGGGTTGCCTACCTCAGCCCGCCCCAGCCGGTCAATGTGGCCCAGGGCACGCTGGTCCGGCGTCTTTTGGAGCGCCTCAGTCAGCGTATTTTAACAGTGAGATTCTCGAGGCAGGCCCAGGCAGGTGCAAAGGGCCCTGTGCTGGTCGGCCTCCAGCTGCCGCCAGCTGGGCTTGCGCAGGGTGACCACTGGTAGCCTGTACATTAGCAGCCCCACAGCTGCGGCAGTGTAGATCCGAAGGGCCGTTCGCTTCGGGCAACCGCGGTCCCGGGCGGCCATTTTTCGTACGGCCATGGCGGCCATCTGTGCCCTGGCTCGGCGCTCCGTGGCGGCCTGCTGCAAGTTGACGCAGGGGTCCAGTGTGATCCCGGGGTAGCACACACTGGTCTTCCAGGTGAGCTCCTTACCATCGATGTGCAGGCACCTGGCCCTGCGACGGGACTGGGCATCCGGGTAGACCAGCGTCGCCTCTGTCTTGCTCGTTGACAACTGTAGGCCAACATTGACCAGCTTGGCCCGCACCACATCCAGGGCCACCTGAAGCTGCAGCACGACGCTTCGGCAGCTCCTCTTGGGACCCAGCACCCACAGGGCGATGTCGTCGGTGTACACAGACATGCACCCCTGTGTGCCCCTCCTCTCGGCAGGCAGTCTGGTAGTGCGGCCATGACCAGGTTGAAGAGGAAGGGCCTGACGACTGAGCCCGGCGGTGTGCCCGCGTCCACTTGCCGGGGAGCCGACAGGGCACTGCTCACCTGCACCCGCACCGTGCGGCCCGTCAAGAACGCCGCGACGAAACCCCGAAACTTCCTCGCGACGCAAACCTCCTCCATGGCTGGGGAGATGGCAGGGCGCTGAAGGCTGTTCAAGGCGCCCTTGATGTCTAGTGGCACCACGGCTGCGACCTGCGTGGTGGCCCAGGCGTGCGCCAGTGCTGCCACCACGTCGGCAATGGAGTCCGTCGCAGCCCTATGCCTCATGAGGCCTGTGAGCTGCACTGGAATGAACTCCTCGTCCGACGGGATGGCCTACATCCTGCGCTTTGCCACCCGCTCCAGCAGCTGGCAGCCACAGGAGGTCAGGGCAACGGGGCGGTAGGCAGTATCTGCCCCAAAACCACGGCCTGGCTTGTTACGGGCCACACGATGGCCAGCAGCCAATCGAGCGGCGTCCGCCTTGTAGCCCAGATGCGGTTGTAGGCTTCGAGAAGCTTCGTGAACACCACTTCGTTCAGGCTGTGCAGCATCAGGTAGGTGGGGTCGTCGGGTTCTGGCGCCGACTTCAGCTTGCAGGAGCGCAGCGCCCCACCGAGTTCGGCCTCCGTGATGGGGGCGTCATTGAGGGGATGTTGTCCCTCTGACTCCTCCGGCGCCGCAACCACATGCCCAGGCGCCTGGTGTGGCGGCAAGAAGTGCTCCCCGAAGAGCTCGGACAGCCCGCCGTAGCTGGCGTTCCTCCTGATGACCAGGGCGGCCAGGGGGTGACGGTTACCACTACCCTTGAGGACCGATTGGAAAATGCCCCAGAGGTGGGGGCAGCGTGGGTCGGCCTCCGAGCTAACGCACAGCTCTCCCCAACACTGCCTGCTGAGGTGGTTGGCGTGCCGTCTACAGGCCGCGTCCACGCGGTGGTACGCCGTCCACTCAGTCCGGAATCCGGTGCGCTGCGCCTTCCTCTCAGCCCGGTTCCGCTCCGCTCGCAGCTGCATCAGCTTTAATTCCGGCGTGGTGGCATCTTTGGCAATGGAGCAGCTCCACGTGGCTCGCTTGGCACAGGGAATCAGGCCCGCGAAAAGCTGCACTCCCTCCCCCAGGTAAGCCTCTTGAAGGCAGCGCCGGAAGTGGTCCCAGTGGGCAAAGTGGTGCAGTATGGGTCGCCTGTCAGGCTTGTCGGTTGGTGCGATGTGCAGCGAGTAGTGTTTCGAGCCCCACGTTCTGGGCTACCGCCTCCACGTGTCCTCAGCCCAGGCTGACACCAAGCTAAGGTCAATGACAGTGGCAGTGGTATTACCTCGCCTAAAGGTGCACTCAACGGTTTTAAGCACAGTCAGGATGAAGCCCAGCATACCCGTCTGCAACGTAAATCAGAACTCTTCGTCCTCCTCAATATTGTATAGGTGCAGCGTTGCGTCGACAAACTATGGCAGTGCACGCTGTTCCTCCAGTTTAAACCTAGAGGCATGCAATTGAGGTGTGGAAACGGCGGTTTTTAAGGCATCGCAAGGCTAACTTGTGTACTCCTTGAGTTAGGACATGTCCGAGGGCGTGGACAAGGTTAAGATGGTCTACATAAAGGCGGAATTTAGGGGGTGGGGTATTTTGTTTTGCGCGTGAATGGCACGAAGCTGGAGTAGTGTATGAAGGAGCTGTGGTTGTCTGCGACAGAGTTCTGTATCTGAAAATGGAAACTCTTCGTTTCGAGCGAATAAAGAGAGTTGTTATGCACTGGCGCCTGGACGTTTATCTCCCTGTGCTGGGCAAAGAGCTTGACCCAAGCGTAATTTGAGGGGTGAGCAACGTTGTCAGCTCATTCATTTAAAGCACTTGCTCATTACTGAACATTTATAACACCTTGTGTATTTTGCGTGTGTATTGATTTAGAATTTCGGCCACTGTTACAAAATAAAGTTGCCTCTTCATTAAAATCTCCTTACGAAGATAATACAGTCGCCATTATTCTTGAATATTCAATTCGTTGAAATAAATTAAAACAGTTTGTCGATTAGTCCCGAAGTGCTCTAAATGATGAGCCGCGAAGTTCTTGACAGGAGCGAAAACTTGTTGCTTCACCGAGTAACAACCCCCTCATGGCGTAAACCGACTTGGAAGTACTAGGTTATTTTTGCTTCAGGTGATCTGTTTGGTTCGTCGTGCGGTGGGCCTGGTGATATAGATCACTACATTATAAGCTGTTCCAAAGAGAGCTTGCGAATTTTCATGACGTTCTAAATATTGAGCTGCCACATGCTACAGCCGAGGGCAGCTTTTCTAGAAGTACTGTATATTACTAGAAAATTATCTAGTTTTGTCCTGCAGGTACGACAGTCCAGAGGGCTAAGGGGTAAGTCGCCATTTAGCTGAATCAGTATGGTACCGATTTGACTAAGCTATTTCCCGCACTTTTATACTAGTCCGGCTTTGTTAGCAATATACAACTACAACACTAATAGCTGAACACGTAGCGAAAAACGAAATCGAACCTGAACATGTCACGCTTACCAAGGCCAACTGGGTGAAAACTGGAAAAAATGACTCCGACGTACCAGGAGAAACATGTCGGAGTATCGTCGCTCCATTTTTATTGCTGTACGCGTACTCAGACTGCTCATAGAAAATGAGAAACCTTTCCGCACCACGCATTCTAAAGACTGGCAGCGTCGCACGGACCTCTACAGTGGCCTTTCTTGCCGAAAGCAGGTCTTGTTTAGAAGGGTATCAATCGAAATGGCCTTACCCTTACGCGCCACAGTTACTCTTGCTTGGTCTTCGTCTTTCATGTTTGTATTTATGTACAGTTTCTTCTTTTAGAAGCTCAGGCGAATCATCTGTTTTAAATGTGCCATACACCTCGTGCCGTACGCTTGCCCCGTCTTCGTGGCACACGGACTTTTCCTGGATGACCGGCATACCTCCAGCCTTAGCCAAAGGCGCCAGCCTCGGTGTACTTTACATTTTCTGTGTGAAACTTGGGCAATGCTCCACGCTGAAAACTCTTCAGCTGTACAGTTTTTAAAACAAATGTACAGCAGGCGTACCCTGGGCCGAGAATATTTTCGTTATTCCAGAAAGAAATGAATCAATGCTTTGAGTAGAGTAAACAAGAAGATAGAGGTATTAAAACGCCCCGAAGGGCCCATGTATTAAACGTGAGGCAAAAAGAGGTGTAAACCGTTAATGAGGGCTGCGTACGTTACCCATTCATTGTGGGGCAACGGATACTGTGCTCGTCTCCTACGCAAAAGACCTGGGTGTAAATAGCCCTCAGAGACAATATTTTTTTTCTGTTGGTTAAACTTTTACAACTGCAACGTAGCCATTTCCCTTTATTTTACTACGGAAAAAAGGTAGCATGAGCTAACCTTAATGCAAATCAAGAACTGGCCTTTCGAATTCTGTTTTCTTCCCTTCTAACAAAATACACGAAACAGAACTTTTTGCGTGCCCCGGGATTAAGACGCCCATGCAACAAGCGTTGTGTAGCAAAAGATGTACATTTAATGGCCTTTTTGAAGGTGCATCAAAGGTGAATTCATGCACGTCGCTTACAAATTAAAGTCATGGTATACGTCCAGATTGAACAGAATTTAATGATGACGCCAATTGTGTGAAACAATATCTCCACGGTTTTCTACATGTGCCTGATTAGACTCTGTCTCTATGCTCACCAAAAAAGCATGTGATACTCAAACTTTACAAACGCGTCTGAAGACAGCGCAATAAAATTAGAAACATTCAGTTTCTAAGCATGACCACTGGCCTCGACATCAAAAAATTCTCCATCCGTGCAAGCTTACCGAAAAATTGTTGAAAGTAACGGCGCCGAGTAACTTATACAACGTAAACGGTGACCAGAACCGTCAACAACGGTATTTTTTTTCTCTCGAGTTACAATGACAATAGAGCTTGCTTCTGGACTTATCAGATGTGGGTCGGTCAGTTGCGAAGCCGGTAGATGAAAGCTGAGCAAACAGACGGCTGTGCACTCGGCTTGCGCAACCGTGCAGACGACGCAGACGATCGTCAATCAGCGAGTACAGATGGGGTAATCTTTATTACTCATTTAGCGAATTCTAGGACAATTAGCTATTAGTATTAAATATATTTGGCCACAAAAACAATAATTGTGCATTTAATGGTTGTTTGTTATCGCCGAGAGCATGTCTCGTCTGCGTTATTGAAGAAGCGTATACAACGGCATACTCCTTCACAGACAATTCATGGCTGCATTTAAGAACAATACATGCATACGTCACGGCGTCACAAGACCTGTTCCACTTAACTTATTCACGTTATTATAATAAAAAAATATTCCCCACAGAGAGTTCTTCGAAGCAATGGTGAACAGTTACGAGAATTGTTTGTTCATTTTTAGTTGCAGCTTTTCTAGAGTTAGATTTAACAGCAGAAGTGGGCGATGTTCCTAGGACCTCTGGGAATTGAAGCCTTTTGATGGTGGTGAGAAAAGTTTATTAGCAAGCCCTCGTCTATGACCGGACCTTTCCTTCATGCTGCATGCAGTCGTTAAAGTTTTTGTCTCTTGATAGCAATAACTGAGAACCAATGCGTAGCTTACGGCTGCGCCGATGGTTCCCTGAAATAAATGTGTCCGGTTATGTACGCGTTTGCAGTAGGCAGGGAAGCCGCAGAAATGATTTGAGCCAGTCTATAACCGATGTGTTGGCATGTATCCTTGTCATTATTCGGGCGGTAGCTATTTTAAACTGTTATGTGTTGGTCGATTTAAATGGCCACCCCTCCAATAACAACCGTACAACATAGACCAACTCCCTAATTTAGTGCAAAGCCACAGTGTACGATGTAGTTTAGGCGCTTTTGTAAGTATATTAAGGTATTATGTAAATAAAAGGACGTCTCTGCCGGAATTTCAACCCGGGTTTTGCGCATTAGCCCAGTACTGTACCCGCTGAGCTACGATGGAGGGGTAACGACGTTCCGAGTGCCCCTAAATGGTTTGAACCCTTTGTTGCCTCAAATTTTAGGGCCCGTTTAAACCACGCTATAGTTCTAGGTCACTCTATCTTGAGTATGCGCTAGTCGCGGCATTTGTATATCGTGGTGCTCGCTCCTGTCGGGGAGTACGGTGCACTGCAATTCATTCTCTCGACTTTCTACTTAAAGCTGCAGGTTAAATGCAATTATTTTAACTAGAAAAAAAGGTTATAATATTACTGAATCTCCATTCGGAGCTACACATCTTCGGCGAAAATAAAAACTAGCTACAGCAACGAATAGTATCTGATATTTATTTCTGTTTATTTGTTTACCCTCAAGGCGCGACGAAGTAAAGGAGTGGATACACAGGCACAAAAGCAACACGAGTAAAGCCTCTTTAGGTTGTTCTGTATACATTATTAGCGAGTGCGAAAGTAAAACGTTGGTAGTCGAGAACTGTAGTTGTTCGTCCGGGAAGGTGGTTCCACTTTATTGGTCCGTGGAATGATGGACTGCAGGAACGCTCTCGTTCATAAACAGCAATTCGCACTTGATAAACGTGATCAACTAATGATGAAATGTGCTTTGGTGGAAGCGTAGGTTCTGTGCGCAGATGCGAACTGTAATAAAATACCGTATAAAATTGGCATAGGCGACGAAATTGGCGACGTGAGATCGTATCCACACAGGGGTGCTCAAAAATGCTGCTGGTAGTCGTACTTGCGCCAGCTGTTGCACACGAAGGATTTGCTGCCTATGCACAGTCCCAGTTTAGCAACAGAGTGCCGTGCCAGCAGTCGGCACCCATGAGCTGCGCTTGCAGCAGGAAACAATCACCTGCTCACAGATTCGAGTGGTGCGTCGCCTTTTGATCAACAATTTCTCGCTCCAGCACGGGCCAGGTAAGATGAAGACAATGATACTGTCACAAAATAATGTGAAATAATGCTTCTGAGGCACGTAAATCAGCAATGGCGGACATTTTGTCGTTCATCAGTGTTGCGAGATTGCCTCATCTGCGGCCCCGCCGATAACTTCGGCCGAGTCGTTTGTTAACAACATTCGCAAAGATGCACACGACGGCATCTCTTGACACACTCGTGCCGCTGAAATGCTGTCGCATCGCGTTATGTTTTGAGTCGCGTTCCGAACGACGCCAGTCGAGCGCAGCCACAGAGTGCGCAGGAAATGCTAAGCCTTGACCGACTAAAACGCCTAAACAACACAATGGCGGAGCCCATTAACCTTCGCAGTGTAAACAAATGTCACGTGAGGCGAACTAAGCAATTATCATTGCGATGGTACGGAACAATAAAAGAATAGAGTGCGGATACCCTGTAACCTTACCCAGTGACGCTAGGTAAAGGTATGAAATTTTCTATGCTATTCTGGAGCATGATTCATCAGTCCCTGTCATTGACGAATCTTAAGGAAAAATAATGAGAAATACTAGCTACTAAAACCACCAGTTTATTTAATGACGCAAACATTTTCGTATGTCGCTTAGCTACAGGGAAAGAGAACACTACAGTATTTACACATTCGGCTTGGTGTTATCTAAGATTTTTTGTGAGGCGCTCAGTTTTATTCTGAAGACGCAGCACGAGCGACATTTCTTGTCCAAATTACTGCAGGTCGAGCACTTCCTGTTCAATCTAGTGCCATTGAATGGTTAGATAATAAAGGTGACGTAATCGTCATGTTCAACTGCCAATTAGTCATGGGTGTTCGACCCCTGTGGTCTAGAAGTTAGCGTCGTATTTTCTAACGTGTAATTACAGGGTTCGAGCCCCAGTAGACACCGACTTGTGTTCTTGGAATATTGCTAGATTGGATCAGTTGTAGTCGTTCTTTTCTTAAATAAGGGTGGTTTAGTATTATTTCGGTCTATTTATGTGCGGGGAGGTACTTATCACAACCCGTAATTAAAGTTTTGCATAGGACTTCAATTCTTCGGTCTGCAGGGACTTGACATCAGAATGTCACACCGAAGTCCTAACTTGGTGACCGCACTTGGTGATCGTGACACAAAAAACAGAGACAGTTGTTTCGAATAGTAGGTATCCTTTTCTACCTCCTGTAAAGAATTAGCGTCAATTTTCGGTTTTTCCACTAGGGCTTGTTGTCAATACAACCTATTTTACCCACGTTTAAGCGTCCTTAACATTTAGAGGTTGAACGCGTCGAACCTACATGTGGGCGATGAGGCGCGCCATAGTGGAGGGCGCCTGGCTATTTCAGAACACCTGGGGAACTTTCTGGACAGACGGAAGAGCGTTTTTGCGTTTGGCCTCCATCTGAACTTGACCCACCACTCCCGGGGTCGAACCCGCGTCCTTGGGCACAGTTTCACAACGCCATAGCCATTGAGCCACCACGGTGGTGTTACTAATAGAATTCATGGTATGAATAATGGAAGCTGATAGGTTTCCAACTGACACACCTTTGCGAATTATGGCGAGCCGCAAGCGGTTTGTTCATACGATCGAATACGTGCTGAGCCTGCTGAATGACTGCTAACAGGGGCCACGTTCCCTCTGGGACCGGCTGTCATAACGACACCGGAAGAAATAAAAAGGTTTTTGTTCATTTCAGGTGGTAAATCCGCTCACCCTAGAGTCATCACAGTGTCCGCCAGTGGTTGTCGGCCCACAAGAAAAATCGGTAATGTTCGTCTTGCCCTGCCAAGACTTGTGTTATAACTGTAACAGCTAAGAAGTGACAAGGAGACTGTATGGATAAGCTAAAATTAGCTAGGGGAAATGTGCGTTAATGGCATAGAGCAGTGTTTCTTGATTGTCGTGACTACGATGTTGTATCCTACTATGCTTCGTTGTGCTGGACCCACAAAGGTTGAATTATTAAAAGCCTACTGTATACCAGGAGGCCTACGGTGCGCGTATCTGGTATTTTTTTAGTTATTTATTTGTAGTAACGCTGCCGTTAAAGTTGTATTGTTCTAGTTGTTGGGGACAGAGACAGAATAATATTTAATATAGCAAACGGTGGTGGTTGAGCCGGCACTCGGTGGGGTGGGTTCGCCTCAGTCGAGGTACCCTTGGGTCTTGGCTGCAGCCCTGGCACGGGTGACCACAAAAATCTGGTCAGCCTGACGGGAGCTGCTCAGCAGGCCCTCCCACTGCTTTGGGCAAGGTCTGGGATTGGGGGCAAGCGATGGGGTGTGTTGATAGGTATGTAGTATTAAGAGAGAGTCAGAATTGACAGGTGAGGGTATATTGGGTAGAGGAGATAGCGTTGAGGATGGGTGCGTTGTAATAGGTGTTTGTTTTTAATCGACGCCAGATGACTGCTTCCTCCTTGGTTAGTTGAGGGCGAGGTTGAGGCAAAGTGAAGCGAAGGTTGCGATAATGGTGCAAGATGTCTTGGTAGCGTGATGGAACAGCTGTAGGTGGAGGAGGCTGAACCTACGGTTCTGTTGCTGAGGGAAATGCCCGGTGTTGAATGGCGCGGGCAGCGGCGTGAGCTGTCTCATTTCCCTCGATGGACGAGTGGGCAGTGTCCAGACGATGTACAGCTCGGGGAAGGGATTGATGGATGCGAGTATGCGCAACGCGGGAAGTGAGGTGCGTCCACGTTGAATGTTACGGCAGGAATAAAAATAAAATCAATCAATCAATCAATCAATCAATCAATCAATCAATCAATCAATCAATCAATCAATCAATCAACCTTTATATTCGGTGCCCAGGAACAACCCTAGGGTCTTGGTACTGGTACACCATATACAAAACCTTCATAAAAACAAAATAAAATCAAGACAACACAACACGAAAAACCACACGCATGACAGAAACAATAAAGTAAAAAAGTTACTGAAATCACAGAAAGCAAAACAGCAAAACTAAAAAAGAAACAGGCGGCCTAGTGTTGCCAGCCATGACACTCGGACAGCGAAACGTTCAAGGCAGGTGAAAAATAGGAAATATATAAACAAATACTCAATGAACATGACAGAGGTAGGTAATACGTATAAAAAGAAGGTTTGATAACAAACTGGTAGGAAGTTCCAAAACGGAAAGAAGAAGGTCAACGGTACAAGCTCTGACACTCAAACCTACAGAAATTGAAGCAACGCAAAACCAGGAAAAGTAAAAAACCAAACAAGCAAGAACATGATTTGCCTAAAATAAATACGGCACATAAATTTGAAATGACATAAGGCACTTAGGCTACAACAGTTTCCAAGTCATTAGAGAACAAAGGGAAAGAGCTCTGGAATATATCAAGACGATCAGAATATTCATTATATGCGCATTGTATTCTGCAGATGGACGAGCGTCTTCTAGTTAAAGCATTTGTTCCAAAAGTTCGAAATGTCCGGAAAAGTTTGTTCGCCAAGTTGACATTGATCTGTGTAATCAAGGCGTCACACAAAACATCCCTATGAAGAAGTTTATAAAGATAATATCATCTCGCATTCGTCGACACCAAAGGGAAGGAAGACGTTTCAGAAAAGGCACACTGCCGTTTGCGTCTTCTTGAACATGACGGAAACGGTGCTTAAAAATAGAAAGGAACCTATTTTGAACCCTTTCGATACGGTCACTATTAGACTTGCAAGTTCCATTCCAAACAACAGAGCCATATTCGAGAAGAGGTAAGCAGAGAACCGAATACAACTTTAATAAAGAGGTCCTTTGAACTCTATAGAATACCTGAAAAGAGAACCCACACATCGAAGAGAGCGACGGATAATTTGTGTATGGAAAGAGGAAGTCAGAGAAGAATCAAATAGTACTCACAAGTCCCGAATTTCGGTCGCCCTCGGCAATGCAGTGCTTGCCATTTTATAAGAGTATTGCAACTGTTGAGTTTTTCTGCTATAGGAGACAACTTTCGTTTTTGAGGGGTTCAAAATTAGGTCATTTTTGGTGCACCAACGATAAAATGTCGCGATATCAGCCTGAAGATAATTACAGTCATGAACATTACGCACTTTTCTAAAGATTTTCATATCATCAGCATACAACAAAAAGCAGAATTTTGAATTGCAGAAGCTACAACGTTAATGAAAATGGAAGAAATAAGGTGACCCAGAACGGAGCCTTGGGGTACACCACTGGTTGCTTTGTACCTAAATGAAGTTCGACCATCACAACTTACATAGCAATATCGCTGCTTGAGATACAAACGTATAAGACCCACCAAAGAAGCGTGGACATCTAACAGGATGAGCTTGGCAAGCAATAACGAGTGGTTGACGACATCAACGGCCTTGCTCATGTCACAGTATACTACATCAAGCTGGCTTCTACCAACAATTGTTGGGACAGCCTGCTCCATGAAGCAAGCGAGGTTTGTGGAAGTTGAACGACCACGCATAAACCAATGTTGATTAGGAATGAGGACATGTTTAAGTAAGAAATACAAGACCATATGAAGAAATAACTCGAATATTTTAAAGACAGAACAAAGGAGGGAGACTGGCTTACAGTTAATGGCGCCAGTTTTTGGGCCTGACTTGAATACAGGGAATACGCGAGAGATTTTTCATGAGCGAGGTAACGCGCCAGACTGGAGGCAGTTATTAAATATTGAAGTGAACGCAGGGACGAATGTGTTTTCATATGTTTTTCTAATCACGGCAGGAATACCATCTGCTCCACAAGAAAGCGAGGGCTTTAGCAGCTTGAAGCTGGTCCGTACAATGTTCTCATCCAGTTGGAGACAACCAGAGTTACCGCCCTGGTGACAATGGACACTGCTGTTATCACTACCTCCGCTAATTTCAAAAAAAAAAGAAGAAAACTGACGAGCAAAGCAGTCGGCTACCTCCGCAACCTCATTGCCGTGGGAGTCTAGTAAACGAATAGATTATTTAGTTTTACCAGATCTAGAATGAATGTACTTTCAAAAGGCTCCCGGTTGATAAGTTGATTTAGCTTCTACCGATGCCAGGTACGAAGCATGATCATGTTTGTGCAATATTTTGCATAGGGCACGTAGGCGCCGAAACTCCTAAGCGAACTGGTTCGCACCAGACCGCTTCATCTTTCTGTGCGCACGCTCGTTGAGTTTTAGGGCATTACGCAATTAAGAAAAAAAACCAGTGTGGGAACTTGAACTTCTTTGGTAAATATTGCGGGATGTATTTCTTCATACCCAAAAGCACAATCTAAGTGAAACGGTCAACTTGTTCATTGACATCACATTCGTCAATGACTGCAACCAAATGGCAGCAGAAAAGTAACCATACAGCTCAACCTAATCTCCCCGGGCGAAAGCGTAGCAAGGTTGCGTGTTGCTGGAACTTACGGAACGGTGGAGCATTGTAGGAAGGCCACAGGAAATAGAAAGAGGAGCATGAATTATGTCGGGTATAACTAAAGAACAATTAGGGCGCGACACAATAACGTCATCAAAATTCGAAAAACACAGGTCCAGAATGTTTCCACTGCAGTTTTTTATGTGAATACGCTGTGCCATGGAAGTGAAAGACGAAAAATCTAGTAATCTATTACCCTTCTGTTTAACGTGGTGGTTATGGTGGGAACAGGTTACGTGGCTCTACTGAACGCCACGAGCGGTAAAGTCTCCAAGAAAGAGGACCTTTGCGGTTGCAATGAGTATTATTGTAAGGTGTTCGGAGCCAGTTGTAGCGGCCATCGCCGGTAGAACTGGCACCAAATACCTTACAATAATTGCAGTTTACCAGTTCTTGCGGAATAAATTATTATTATTATCATTATATTTTTGTACTGTCAATATTTTATAATATTAATAATATTAATATTTTTAATATTATTTATTTTAATAATTCCTTTCAACTCGGATGATTATGCTGTATATCGGCTGATGCGAAACAATGGGGGCCGCGTTTTTTTGAAGAACGATTTCGATCGTATCGCAAGGTGGTGCCAGGAGTGACAGTTTATGTTGTATAAAAAAATGTTTACATGCCTGCAGGAACAAAGACAGAAACAAATAGAAACTGCATACATAATTAATACGTATGTGACTACTAGCGAAACAACTTGAAAATATCCCATAATTGTTTTATCACATGATTTTTTATCGAATGCCAATGTTTCTCATGTGGTCGGTAAAGCAGCAAGAGCTCTTCAGTTTATGCAGCGAACCTAAGATGGACACGCGTGGCCTGCGTGGTACCCTACGGAGACCAGGTTTATAGATAAGCTTAAAAAAATACAGGACTGTCGCGCGTTATGTTTTAGAGTGGTACAAGCGGACAGACAGGTTCAGTGCTACGAAGAATGAATTGGGTTGGAAATCGCTTTCTCTGCGTAAAAAAATATCAAACTCCCTTTTTATGGATGAAGCTGCTTAATTTAATGCACTAAATTTTCTTCTGTGCAACCTGAGTCAAAGTTCAAAATCCAAACTGCGTTTGAAGCTTTTCTTTTCCGTATTTAATGGCAACACAGAAGTGATTCGCCACAACTACTTCAATGCAAGAGTACCGTGGAAGGACAAGCTTCTCTAACAATTTCTTTTTGGTGTTGACGTTGGTGTTTGGTGTTTGGTTTTGGTGTTTGGTTTGGGTTGGTGCTTGGTTTGGTGTTGACGGGGCAGAAACTTGGAGGCTCGCTAAGATGGTTCAACTTAAATTAGGAACGCTCAACGGGCAATGGAGCGTAAAATGATAGTTATAACGTTAAGGGGCACGAAGAGAGCGGAGTGGGTCAGGGATCAAACACGTGTTAAATACATATTAGTAGAAATTAACAAGAAATCGGCGTGGGCACGGCATGTAATGCGAAGGCAAGATGACCGTTGGTCATTAAGGGCAACAGAGTGGATCACTAGAGAAGGCAAGCGTTGCAGGGGGCGGGCGGCAGAACGTTAGATGGGCAGATGAGATCAAGAAGTTTGCTGTCATAAATTGGTCTCAGTTGGCCCAGGACCGGGGTAATTAGAGAATAATGGGAGAGGCCTTTGCCTTGCAGTGAGCGTAGATAGGCTTGTGATGATGATGATGATGATGCAAGAGACGCAAGTGTGTGTATGGATGAACAAGTGTTTTATTCTATTCTCGAACCCCCTGCGGTAACACCCTTCTAAAAAAGCGAGGAAGTGAATCAATAAAGATTAAAAGAATAAATAAAATACTGCCAGCCGGTTACAAGACCAAAGGAGCGGGGAATCAGTTCGTGAATAAACTGAACACTATTTACTTTCTTACAGGTGGCATGTAAACAGAACGTAGCTCTGATTACACACTACAGTGAACAATAGTTATTTATTTATTTATTTATTTATTTATTTATTTATTTAGGCATACTGTTGGCCCGGAGGCCGTTACAGGGGTGGGGTTACAGCACAAATCGAACATTAACAAGGAAATACATTAAACAGAGTGTATACAAACAATACATCCGTATTGTCACTATGAATTTGTATGTATGAATTTAACACCGCAGAAGCGCAACAGAGCACACCTAACAGCAATATCTATAAGCAAACGAACACAACCATTTTGATAGAATTGTTTTTCACAATGCACTTCTTGCTTAGGACATCACTCGTTTCAATTTGTCCTCAGACTGTGTTACAGAGTCACTCTGGATAACGGTTGTTGGCAGTGCCTTCCATTTTTTTATTGTTCGGGGGAAAAATTAATTGGCGTATGCATTAATGTGTAGTGGCGAGATTCGGAAAATTTGTTCATGTGTACGTCTTAGGGTTCTGCCTCGTAGTGGTGCTAAGTATTGAGAGGTGTCTATTTTAAAATGATTTTTCGAGAGTAACAAAAGAAACCATAGTCTAGCTATGCGGCGTCGTTCGGCTAGGGAGGGTAAATTAAGGAACTGGAACATTTCAGTAACAGTAACAGAATGGGTCCGAGAGTAACGAGACAAAATAAATCGCGTTGCTCTTCGTTGGACTCTTTCAAGCATATTGATTAACCCTGTTTCACAAGGATACCATACGACACTAGCATATTCTAATGCCGGTCTGACCAAGTATAGATAGGCAGTTAATTTGGCGTCCTTCGAGGCGAGCTTAAGCTTCCTACGCAAAAATCGTAGTTTAATTTCTACAGTCGAACAAATCTTTTTTACATGTTCCTTCCAACTAATATCACAAGCAATGGTTACTCCTAAGTATTTAAGGCTATTCACTGCGGCAAGTGTAGAGGATCCCAGGGTGTAGGTACAGGCAATAACATGCTTTCTTTTATTTGTTACTTGAAAAACAACAGTTTTTTCCCTATTGGTTTTCATTTTTGAAGTTTCACACCAGCATTCTACAACCTTGAGGGCGTCACTAAGGATTTTTGAATAGTTTTCATTGTTAATTTCTTTGTAAAGCAGGCAATCGTCCGCAAAGAGTCGTACTTGAATGTCTTTGTTGATATTTTGGGCAATATCATTTATATAAACAAGAAATAGGACTGGTCCCAGCACAGACCCCTGCAGAACACCCGATGTGACGTCTAGTAATTCTGATTTGGAACCATCAATTTCTACGTACTGAGTTCTGCCTGTTAGGTATGCGCGAATCCATTGTGTGATATTGTATTGCTTCGTAACAGCGCAAATAAAACAGGACACAAAAGGAAGATGCGTATCAGAGGGGGTGGACGTCCTGAAGAAAAGCAAACCTGTTTCGAGTGTTGGTAGTTTCAACAGAGCAGTGACGTATTTGAAAGAGCATTCCCTCGCCCTCTTGCCGGCCGACAAAGAAGGAGGTTTTCTAGTGTTACCCCGTGAGTTGTTCTTAACAAAGGCGAAAGAAGCCATTGTGTCCGTTTTCAAGCACCACAAGGACGTTGTCCTTGCAAAGGTGAAATCTAAAGCGAAAAAGTTGTGTAACGAATTAGGCCTGGAGAAATTAGGAAGGTCTGTGAACCAGAGCAAAACTTTGGGATTGCAGCTATTTTTCACCGCTAAGACGCACAAAGACGGGTGCCCTTTCCGTGTCATTGTGTCAGAAAACGGGTCGTGGTTAAAAAATGTTTCTTCGTTTTTACAAGAAAAACTAAAACGGCTTTCCGTTCAGGATCCCTTTTTAGTAAGCAATTCTAAAGATGTGATAAGTTACCTCCAAGAAAACAGGGACCGAGGGTACATGGCGGGCTTTCGATGTAAAGGACCTGTACTATTCATTACCGCAAAAAGATGTTTTAGTTTGCGTTGAAGACTGTATTGATCAGTACGGCAGTGTGGCATTCCAAAATGACGTCGGCATGTCAGTGCAAGGCTTCCTAGAGCTGCTCTCAATGTATTTGACTTCTACCTACGCCAGTTCCTACAAAAGAACGTTCTTGCAAAAGAACGGTGTCTGTATTGGTTCTTGTATAGCGCCGATCCTGAGCGACTTATTCTTGGCCAGTCGGGACAGGGCACTTGAAGGCAGCTTACAGGGGTCTAGAGTGGAAAAAGTATTCAGGTTCGTAGATGATTATTTCGTGCTGTTTAACGCAGACAAATCAGGTTTTCCATCTGCAATGGCTCAGGCCAGGTGCACCTTTGAGTCGTGTTTGTCCCCGCTCATCTCGACTCAGGAGGGGCCATCAAAAGGCTCTATCAAGTTCCTTGATCTGAGACTCCGGCTTCTCGAAAACCACGTCTGCTGGCAATATGACCCACGTGGTAACAAGCCACTCTTGCCTTACGCGTCTGCTCACACGAAACTCGTGAAAAGAGCAATTGTCAAGACCTGTCTTGGCAACGCGTTGAGGAAATCTTGCCCTCATGCCATCAAGAGCAGTTTTGAGGTGCAAACAAGGCGGCTTGTGACTGCAGGATACCCGATGGGGGTTCTGACAGCTGTTTCCGAGTCCATGTTGAAGGAAGGAAAGAAAGGGGACCTGCCTGAGGCTGCCCCCACCAAGAAAGAGCGCTTTGCGGTTATTCCGTACATACACAGAGTTCCCCATGGCCTGAAAAAAGTAGGAAGTAACGTAAATGTAAAGGTGGTATTTTCAGCCCCACTGAAACTGTCCCAAATGTGCCGAAAGGTTAATTCAGGATCGGCTCGAAGCAAGTGTACTACCAATCATTGAAACAAGTTTGTTTCTTGCACTGAAAAAGTTGTTTATTCTGTCCCCCTGTCATGTGGCAAGCAGTATGTAGGCCAAACCGGTCGATGTCTCAATGAAAGATTAAGGGAGCACCACTATAAAGTTTCCAAAGCGTTCAGTGGTCATCTCGCCAAACATTGCCGCGATTGTGTTTCCAAATGTCAGCCAGCGCTGGATCAGAGCATAGTGATAGGGAAGCATGACAACCAAATTGTGCGGGAAATTTTAGAAGCCAACGAAATCTTAAAGTTAGGACAACAATGCGTAAGCACTCCATCTATCTCCCTCTCAGATAAGGAGTGTCAGTACTTGGCGCAGCACACCCCTCCCGGTAAATGAAGATTACTTAGGCCTGTCCCACGGTTCGATTGCGACCATGATTTTTGTTATGTCATTTGTACTTATCTCGTTTCGTCATGACCACTGTGAGTTTTATGCCTTCCCAAAATTCTTATCGTGACACGCCAAGGAATACGTGATGTATCTATTCCTTTCATGTTATCATGTATAAAAACTTTTCTTTTCCTTCTCCTTTTCTACTTTTTCCTTTTTGTTGTTATTGCCAGTGTTCCTACAAAACCGCTGGCAACCGCAATAAAATTTCAGTTGTAAGTCAGCGCTGTGTCCGTTCCTTCTTCCTTTTGTGTCCTGTTTTATTTGCGCTGTTACCAAGCAAGACAATGTACCAACTCGCCAGTCGTCTGTTTTGGCTTGGTGATATTGTAGTTTCCACCAAAATATACCAACTTGTCAATTAGGTCTGAATAAGGTACTCTGTCGAAAGCTTTGGACATGTAAAGACAAATACAATCGATTTACCGTTTGTCGTACAAAGCCCTCTTATATATACTTATATATATATATATATATATATATATATATATATATATATATATATATATATGTATATATATATATATATATATATATATATATATATATATATATATATATATATATATATATATATATATATATATATATATATATATATATATATATATATAGTTATATACTTACATGCGGCGTATAAGACAGTACTCCCGACAGAGCAGAAAATAACGGTTGCTGCATACAAATTCAAGAGCACATGCATCAATGCACCCCAATGTACACACACGCTGGTAGCAGTGCGCTGCAAAGTCGCCAGCCTTCCCTGCGCTAATTACAACAATAAAATTTTGGTCTGTCTATCTGTCTGTTAAAAAAGCTTATTTGCCAAGTTTATACACACAAAGCATTACACTACAATCACAGGACACATAACATTGATGTACAAGGCCTGCAGGTATAAACCGAAAGTGACAGTAGTCAGCACTTAACTATGTTCACTAGGCGGAAGGTTACTGTTACAAGCACATATATAGGTTACAAGGTTACAAGCACATATATAGTTAGAACAAAAATGATGGGACCATATGTTAAAGGTGAATACGCCATGCCACGCCGGTTTGAAAGTCTGTCTTTCCCCCGATTCAGCCGCCCGGCCACAAGATAAAGAAATTCTACAATCAGACGTTTCTCTAAGCAATACAGTTGCAAACTACAGGTGGCAATGTTCGATCTTGTCAACATGGTTGGGCAAAAAGGAAACGCTAGGCATATTTGCGGAAGAACACCAATTTACATAAGTCGTGTTTGCAGTGTTGTCTTAATTAGAAATTTAGGACTTCTTCATAGTGTCCACCTAAATTAAGGAATACGCCTCGACAAAAAGTTTTTTTCGCCTAGAAATACGAAAAGCACTCGCGTGACACAAGCCGCACGGGCGTAGTTCAAGAGCACCGAAATGTTCCAATAGATGCCGCGGGCAATGGAACGAAGTAAAATCGAATTGTCTGGAACAAAATCTCCACCGTGTTTATTGCGGGAGAATAGAGCCAGAGGGTAAGATTGTGAGCGGGGAGCGGGAAAGTGGAGAGAGGTATTTACATGGCAGGGGCGCTAGACGACTACAGCAAGGAGGTGAACCGACACGCTGCCAATTTATTAATTGTCATTTTCAAACAATTGTAGTCGTAAGGTTGCTTTCGTTCCAGGATATGAAGCACAACCAGACTGAATGTCTACTAGGACACGGGCACCCAAGCATTTCAAGAAGCGACTGCAAGAAGCCACATACTCTATCTCGGCGCATTGTCTGGTGGTGTCGTGGTCGTACATCGCATGGTCAGTAGTGCTCAATACACATTCTAAACTTATATCGCTACAACCTGTTGGCTGTTTTCCAGCTTTGTATGGAGGAATGCTGGCTTTCTCGTCTAACATAAAACTACCACACAAGCTATGACTGAGAGAATGGTAAAAAGAAATGTACTTTTGCAGCTCAACCCGACGTGTGTGGGGTTGGGTTTGAAAATTGGTCCAAACTTTGATTTTAATAAGAGCTACCTACTAACAATCGTTTTTTCAAAGCTGATGCACTTTCAGTACGGAGGATGCTCCTCGTTATACGGCCAAAGGCGGAATTTACCCTTGCGCTGTCATAACGCGATCTGCACGCTGATTTCGTCTTGCCGAGGGGTAGATTTAAGGACTACACATCGCTTTCAATGAATATCAATTTTTTTGTGCTAATTTCACGCCGAAAATTTGGTAAGTCTGTCTGTCTGTCTGTCTGTCTGTCTGTCTGTCTGTCTGTCTGTCTGTCTGTCTGTCTGTCTGTCTGTCTGTCTGTCCCGCAATTCAGCCGCCCGGGCAACGTCAAAAGAGCTAGTGAGGAAGAGGCTGTTACAGGCAAAGCATTTCGAAACTTCTAAATCTTGTAGCAATGTTCATACTTGTGAAAATTGGTGAAAAAAAAAACTAGTGGACGTTGGTTTAGGTAAAGCATCAAACACGAGTAATATTTGCAGTGCTCCTTCTTTTGACAGTACATGGTTGCTTGTATAAATAAAAAGTAATCATATGATGCTTTACTCGACGTTTACGTTAGAAATGTCAGGGGCACAGACAAAACGACACAATGATGAACCCTGACAGGGCATTTTTCTTTTGATAAGCCCAAATATAATATAGAAAGGAGGCGTAAACTTGGAGAATATTTCACAGAAGCGGGGTAAAATTAAACAAGTGATCTTGCCGGGACGGATTTGTGTTGAACACGGCAAGAAACACGGCGGTCTCAGTAGTGTAATTGAGAAATTGTGGAAATCAGCGCAGTGTGATGGTTTAAAAAACAATAGAATTCACAGCTACACATTCAATTAAGGACGGTGCAGTATGGCCAGTTATCGTTTTTTCTAGCGCTGCAAACATAAGAAGTAAGGCGTAGAAATTTATCAATGGGGGTAAGTAAGCAGTGATGATAGTGCGTTAGACAACAGTTGTCAATATTATTGTACGAACTTGTACAAGCAAGGCACCAAATCAAATGCGATTGCATTTGATTGCGATTGAAATCAAATGCGATTGCATTTGATTCGTCCATAAAGGCACAAAAAGTAGTTCTTCGGAATACCAGATCATCTCTTTCTGAAAACGTAAAACGTGATGTTACAGTGCAACATATTTCTGCATCCTCATTAGACACAAGCCCCTAGCTGATTCAATCAACATAAAAATTCGGGCATGAGAAAGTACACGGAGGAAAAGACAGTGCTTTTTGTGCCACTTTGCTGTCGTCTGTGTCTTTTCGCTTCCGCTGTGGTTGAACACGATTCAAGCAAATATGGTCTCCACGCGAAGCCACCAATCTTATTTTGAAACTGCACAGCAGGAGGGTTCTTCGGCTGGGACCAGCCCTAACCTCTGTTCCGGATAGAACAGTCCGAAGGTTTAGGTTTATGGCGGTCTATTCGCGGCTTTTTCAGTCGTTATTTCCTAACTGGGGTTTAATGGTTCTTGTCCGAGAAAGGCAATCGGTGGGTGAGGGACCTGCTTTCTGTACTTTCTGAGACGTCCGAAACAGGCGCAAACGGCGACAAACCATCGAGTAAGGGCAGAAATTCACAAGTTTGTACCAGCCCTGCAGGCGTAAAGCTTTGCATTTAAACTTCAGTTTTAATTTTCCGTTTCAGCTGGCATTGCTCGAGCCGGCCTAACAATGTCTGTTTAACCAGATTTAAGTGAATAACGGCAGAACCACTGTGCGCGGCCTTTATTCAAGGTTTGTAAAATAAAGGCCTTGTTTCGTGAGAATACAATTTAAGGCTCTCTTGCAGGATGGCATTGCGTAGGGGGTATTACAAGCAGTGTAGTAGTGACGTAGTTCTTGTTCCAGTCAATGGGCGGCCACCAGAGAGAATGTGCTGGAGACCTGCTGCTCCCGACCAGTCCACTCGATGACTAAGACACGTCCGTTGTTATTCTCCGGCAAATTTACTGATGTCGTTACCGTCCGCCACATGGTCAGTAGTAATGAATACTTATTCAAAGCTTAAAAGAAACACTCTGTTTCTGCCTGCCAAGTGATATATACAGGTCGAGCATTCGTTTTTTTGTTTTTTTTTTGCGGGGACTGGTGCCACAACTTCCCGGTATTATCATGCTGGTAAAAAACACCAGCCTAAATGTGGGTGGGGTTGCGCGTCGAAATGTGTTTCAGTTTGTAGGTTTAATAAAATCTGTCTACCACAAGGCGTTTAGGCAACAATATCTATGTATTCGTTGCAAGAGAGAGAGAGAGAGAGAGAGAGAGAGAGAGAGAACGCTTTTTGTTAAAAAGCAGAGAGTACTGCCAGCGTTTGCAATCGCGTACATGCTTGTCTGCTAAGGGTCGGGGATATAGTTTCAGAGCGTTTTTGTATAGATTGGTCCTCCAGAGGACTCCTAATTTTTCTGTGACAAATTCAGCTTTCCAGTGCTTGCGTCATGTGCAAAGGTGGGAACACAGGATCCACATCATGTTTTTGGGTAGTCTCTTTTCCGATTTGGAGGTTTCGGTATAAAATACTGTTAACCCTAGCCTACATTCAGGTCCGTGCGACCCCTACCCATTCGTTTTTGTTGGTACATTATAGTGAGAAAATAGCATTCCAACAGATCATTTCTTTTTGCGGCTTTCAACATCGTCCAAGTTCAACATCGCCCTGCTTTCAACATCGACGCCCACAGCTCAACTTCCCAACGTGCTTCACCCCTAATAATGAATCCAGTGGTCTGAATCGATCCTGGGTCTCTGGCGCAATTCAGACGACGTGTACCCGATCGCCCCATTCTGCCACTGTAGAAGCGGTGTTGATTTCGGAGTGTGAGTTTACCTCAGGGGACATGGGAGAAACCTTCGCGTTTTAGCCATCATTCTGCTAAGAAAGGGGCTTTAATTTTATAACTCGGTACTCACATTTGCCTGCTATGGCTTATCCGTGTGCGAAGGTGTCCCCCTGATGGTTGTAGATGCGTAGTGTGGCGCGCGGCAAAAGTTATTTTTTCTGTGAAAACTGATTTTTTGGAGTTGTTTTGTGTGAAAACGTGTTTTATAGTTGTTTTTCCCAAAGTTCGCCCTTATGTTCTCAAGCGGGCTTTATAAGCAACGCCGCATAATTGACCAACACTGGACGAAAAAGTCTAAGTCAAGAAACATGGCAAGTAGGGGCTTCTCGAGTAGAATACATGCATACGTTACAGTGCGCAGTTTCCTCATAACGCATTGTAGTTGCGAGAAATCTATTCTGGTTCAACAGCGAACTTCCCATATAGAAAATTGTTGTCGTCGTGCTTAAAATGGTATAAATGCAGCTCGATAAATGATCAACAACGCCTTTTTTTGCCACCCAGGCCGATGGCTACTGCGACTGATGCTGTTCCTGGGCGCAATATTATGCGGCGCTATCTTCATGCTCTTTTGGAAACAACCAACCAGATATAGCCCCTACTCTATCACGGCTATAACCAACACATCTGATGGCTATACAGAGCCAACTGCTTCCGGAAATCTAGCTACAACCACGGCGCTGGACTTAAGTTGTACGTTGCCGAGCAGTTCGGAAGCTTTCAACTTGTTTTTCAATCTACAAAAGCATATACATGTATTGCCTGGCAATGCAGAAATTTCAATATCAAATCTACAAATTACGTTCAAACGCGCGGCCAGACCAAATACTGCATGCTGGGGTTTTTCGGCGACATGGTTGTACAACATCCACAAGCGCACATGTTTTTTGTGTGACATCTTTAAGATGTGAACTATTGTACATAGCGCTATGCTTACCCATCTTAAAAGACCGTGACGCGCGTGGTGGTACAGAGGCGTTCTCAGGATAAGATGGCGGACCCCAGGTAAATTGCCGACGTCATCCTTTACAACAGTTTGTGTCGTTTCTGTGCAGCCGCCATGCGACAATCACCTCAAGCGCGCTGTTGTGTGGCAGCAGCATTGTAATTCAAAGCATGGACGCTACGTAATAAGAAACCGGGCAAAACCGAAATACAGCGAGCGTATTTTGGTGAATATATTATCGGTAAAGCTGGCACTGGTGAAAATAACCGTCGAAATTATTGAGTGCTTCTTGTAGCGTCACGAGTACCATGGTCTCAAGAGAGATATTCATGGCGCAAAGGAACGCGATCAATTGTTTCTGGTTGATTGCATGGGCGCGAATTGTCGGTGCCAAGGAACAGATATTTCATTCTTCGCGCACCCGTTTGTCAACTACAAGCGTGGAAGAATGAAGCGTGAGAAAAACTTTTTCGTGGCCACGCACAACCCTGATCCTCCTGCGGCGTGTCTGCTTGCAGGTGTAGTTTGCGCCAAAACCACACAAAGGCGATGAAAGTGACGTAAATTAGATGTAGCACTACAACATACTAAGTTTCGCCAGGCGATCGTCATGAAATAACGCAAGCGAACTTTATTACCCCGAGCATTTTTGTTTTGTATCAGAATTGTTTCAAGTTTCCGCAAAACTGTTTCAAACAGCTTTGAAAATAGTTGTACAATTTGCTAAATATTTTAGAGCTTGGTTATGGACTGACAGCGACCTCCGTCTCTACAGGTATGTTTAAAACCACAATCAACTTGCGAAAGTAAGTAAGAGTATTATTTTTATAACATTACGATGTCTTCGACTCCAATAAAAACATTACAGACGAATCATGTTTCAACTAAGTAGTACCCTGACACCTAAACAGTTCGTTATATCCGATATTTGGTATAGCGCCAGAGGCTAGAACTGGCTATAACAAAGTGGCAACATCGTAGATATAAAAACGCATTATTTTTGGATTCGAACCTACTATAAACGAGATATTCCCTGCCTGTCTCATTGTAGAATTTCAAACTAAATGGACAGGAACATAGCAACGTGACACTACGACAAAACAAACTTCGTTTGAGAAAGTACGCCTGTGTTCTTGTTTGAAAAAGGATGTAGCCTTCGGCTGTTCGCTTTTTATAGCGTTCGGGATAATGAAGATATCCAGTGTTCGTGCACGAAAGGGTCTTTTCTATATCTGCTGTTTTTCAGAATATTAAAAATGGTGCAATCTCTCACTTTTTATGGTGGCAATAAAAGTTTCAGTCTCACGCAAACCAAATATTTCTTCTTCACTGCGGATATGGCGTGCGGCTCTGGGGTTTCGGTTTCGTCATAAAAAGAAAAAGTGTCTCTAAAACGAAGGCGACCTACTAAACTTCGCATTGCGTTCGCTACAGCAGATGGTTTTGTTCTATATCAGTGTTCGTTATAACAAGATTCGACTGAATTTCGTTTGGAAATTTCGACACCAAACGTGTTGTTTTTCAAGGTCTGCCACAAATTCAATGGCACTGATTTATCCTACGCATGCCTGTCGTTATATCTAGGGTGCTAACAAATTTCAATACGCCAAATACAGATTCCCAGTACAATCACTACTCGGACCAGGTTTTTAATCTACAATATTATTCTTGAATCTTGCTTAATTTCAATGGAAATATTTGTTCACGCTGATATTGCGACCACATTATGCTCCAGTGTGTATTACGTGTAAACCCGTAATGAATTGCAGCACACTTTGGCCCAAAGAACATCCCGTATATAAATTAAATAGGAACAACTCCTAGCAATTTCCTCTCAGAATAAAAAATGCGTTGCAAAACAAGAGTCACAAGTTTTTTAAGCAAAGCCATGTACATTCACGGGTGTTACCATAATAACGATAAAAATACATGGAGCAGATTGCTGGCTGAAACGCAAACTATGTTAGGTGGTTCACATTTTCAGATACCGACGACAGACAGACAGACAGACACACAGACAGACAGGCAGACCGACAGACAGAGACAGACAGACAGACAGACAGACAGACAGACAACAAAATTTTCGAGTTTACGTAGCTCCAGAAAGACAGTCGCTTTAAAATGCAATGATATCTGACACAGGACGTCAGATGATTTAAAACGCCAAGCTCAGTACGATGGTCCGGATGATGCTGCCGTGCCTTTTGCAGTCGGACTCTGAAGGAAGTTGTAAACTTCATTGATTTGTTTCCTGTTTCGTTACTTGTTTGCGAATTCAACCTAAGAGGGTGGTGTCCACACGTGCCATTCCTAGCAGGCGGAAATGGTAAAATAATATTCCAACAGTTTTGATGTCAGGATGTCCTGCTATGCTGCCTCAATTCCGCAGCGGAGATGAACATCTACAACTGGGAGCCTATTTCGGTAACGAAAAGTGGGCCTTGGTATCTGTACAAAAAGCTACAAGCCACTTTAAGGCACTCAGCAACTGTCTGCGATAAGTATTGTTTGTTAGACGCAACTAAAAAGAGTGGTGAACCTTTCTGTAACCACCCTAAAGGTGCCACAACAAACCACTTTCTGAAAGCAATGTTCTGAAGTGCCTGCAAGTTTTTCATACAATATCCGAAGTTATGATAGGTGTCTCTTTTAAAAATGTTTCGTTGGAATTTCGAGCATGCGTATTAAATTTTCGTAATTCTTCCTTTTGCGCAGTGTCGACTTGTCCTACCCAACAGGAACAACGAACATCACTGCACTTTGAGATTTGGGATAGGGCACTGATTCAACAGTTGCGCTCTTCCGATCGCGATCTACCCAAGACGGAAGAAGAGTCATGGCGCCCTGTTACAGATGGCGTCCACGTGTTCTCCGCCTTCATCACAACCACCGTACAGCACACTATACACGTCGTGAGTCTCGTCCAGTTTAGGGACAGTAACGGAACCTCCATCGAAACACCTCCGTTGGTTTGTGCAGTTCGAACATCAGGTGGAGTCACCGAGCACACGGCACGCGTCCGAGCTGTCTGGACGTGGCTGGAGCCACGTTTGAAGAGTGCCTTTATTTTGTGTCCAGCCCCAGCCAACTATGAAGGAGAAATACAAGTGACCATCTCAGCGCGTGGGTCTTCGGAGGGGTTGTCGCTCTGGATCCCTGTACACCGTCCCCCGGAAAAGTCTGAACAAAAGTGTTGCGCAGTGTGCGTTAGACCGATATTTGGTCCTGCCATCAGTCTATGGAAGGTTGCCGAGTTCATCGCACACTACCGGCTCATGGGCGCACGGAACTTTTATTTTTATGACTTGGAGATGCCGAATGATATGAAGGTCCTGCTTAGCCACATGCAGATGAATGGGGTCGACATTACTGTTGTACCCTTCAAACTCCTAGTGGACAGTTCTGAGGTCCACGCACAGGGCCAGATGGCGGGGTTGTACGACTGCATGTTTCGATCAATGTCCAAGAGCGAATACTTTATCCACGTCGACCTGGATGAGTTTATTGTACCGGTGCAGTACTCTAATATTTCGGCGCTGGTTTACGGCGTAGAAGCCACCAGTGGCGCGGACGTTGTTGGTAGTATTGTGGTTCCTAGCACGTACTACTGTGCCGAGTATCCTCTCAACGTGGTATCAATGCAACATCGTCAAGCACACCTTCAAACAAGAATATTCAATATCCACACTGGGTACATTCCCAGCGACGATGTCACGAAGTACATTGGACGCACGCGTACCATTTGCAACGCAGCTGTTCATACCGTGGCTCAACACTGCGGCCATTTTGTGAGCGTTCTTTTACTTCCTTCGGTTGCCCGGATAAACCACTACAGGCGGTGCTGCGAATACACATCTTTTGACCCTGTAAAGAGATGGGGCATCACTTTGTGGACACCCAGTCAGCTGTTTCTTGACGACACGGTCGAGGCGCGTGCGGACGCCATTGAAAAGGAACTTGCTATTATGGGTCTGCATTCGGTGCTGCGGTCTACAAGTGGGGACTAAGTGTATGAAATTTAATTAATGCGTTTTCGTAAACTTCATCACACAGGTGGATCAACTGAGGTTGTTCTCGTTGTTTAACGTTTGTTTCGACATCTTAAAATTGGAATATGGGCGTTTCAATGGATCACAGTTGCTAACAGCACAACTGTGTCCATCTCCGTGCAGTAAAGGCAAAATGCAGCGTTGCTGAATTTGAAAGAAGTAGCCTTTGGTTGCAGTAAAAGTAGCAATTAGCTGCATTTTAGCAGCAAAGTGTGTCTTTCCTAAACCTGAACAACGCAATACATATAAAAAAGCGTCTAATTTCACCTAACAGGTACAAAAATTCAGCCAGAATGAAAAACGTAGTAATCAGTGTGCTAAATTCACTTTAGTATACAGCTGACAGAGTAAAACACAACTAGAAGCCCCAATAAAATGGCCCACTCATATTTTTTGGCTGTGACTTAGGCAGGCGGCCGGAAATCGCAGAGACAGGAGTTTGCGACTTCATACACAAATCGTCAGAAAGTGTTGAAGATACGCCCCTGCTTAATGCATTTCGTTTATTATATCGATTATTTTTGAGCAGCAGAGCTGTTTAGGCGGACACAAATCCGTCGGGTGTAGATAGAACACCAGGAGCGCACGCGATCGCGTGCCTCGCGGCGACCGCCCGGTGGGGACGATGCCGGCGAAACTATTAAACCATCCCTTTACAATCTCCACGTCGAGATGGCTACCGGAGCAACCCTAGCAAGTGGAGGTCTACCGAGGTGACCACGTGCAACAAGAGGATTTGCCCTACGCGGCTGTGGCGTCGGTTGGCTACGACAGTAGGGATGATGGTGATTGCTACTGAATAAAACACGGTGTATAGATGGTATTCGTTGAAAAGTTTAGTGGTCGATTTGTTCGCTTGGCAACACTGGAAACGGCCAGAGACATGGCCTATGCTCCACGGACATTGAAAAGTACCGCCATCCCGCGGAGCCCGACTTAACGAGTGACGGCGCACTCACATGGTTGCACGGATGAGAAGAGTGGTGCTTGATCTGGGGGCCATGCGCACAACGTCGCCTAGCAACAGACGCTTGGCCATAGATATGCGGCGCACTCGCATGGTTGCCTGCATGCATTCCACGCTATTGGATATTGACCATACGGTTGTGGTCTTTGTTTCACAGTGCCTAGCAAAACGATCTTGCTCTTCTGTGGTCGCGCTTCTCCCTCTCTCATTGAATCGGCTAAGATCAGATATGAGTGTGGGAGAATTTGTTCGCAGTTTCCAATATTATTAACCATTGTTACCAAAACAAATCAGTTTTTTAAGTGCACCTAACATGTATTTGTGAATGGCACCTTTAAGGGTTTATTCGTGTAAATATGTAATTTTTGCAAAATGCAGGATAAGAATCCTAGAGGTTGGTGAGAAGAAAACCCAGAAAAATCTTTCGGTTGGCCTGCGGGTTACCTATTGTTTTGAAAACCTGTCTGCTATCCACACGAAGAATGCTGTGTGGATCCTGCAGAATGATGTGTACTGTATGAAAAAGAAAACTTTCATCCCTCTTCCCTCCTCTACTTTGGCTTTGTAAACTCCCACGGCATGACAGGTATGTACTGCTAACATTTAAAGCTCCAGGTTTAGCAGCTTCTGTTTTACGTTGGTGATTCATTTACGGCAGTCTGTATGTCAGTTACTCAGTGAGACAGACACGTACATCTCTTTTCAGACGGAGACGCATGTCCCCACAATCGATGCGTGTAACGTGCGCAGTGTTATCTCAGTTCAATTCAAACCATTATATATTTTCGAGATTGCTCTAGACAAATTTCTGGACAGAAAGCAGTGAATGACAACTTGACTGAGGCTGTCATATTTACCCATAGGGAAAAGAAAGTTTAGGAGATGCCCCGTTTGCTACAGGCGCATTCGAAAGGTTGTGGCGGAAGACGCGGGGTTTTTTCATTCTCAGCAGGTGCCATTGGCAACCACGTCATAGCACCGGCGCCGAATGCCCACCAACGCCCTGCGTCACTGCGCGGCCCAACAGGCGGCCTATGGTCGGCAGGCAGAGACGAAACAAACAGGGGAGTGAGCAGGGGCAAAGGAGAAGACGCGTGTCTGCAAAAGACAAGCAAACAAGGTAGGTCTCCGAAAACAGCGGAGCCGCTTCACCGAAAACGTTACGTCAGGGCCACTGCTGCTTTTCTTTACTCCCTGTATTTACCCTACCTTTGCCATTTGTACGGGAAAATTGCGAGGCCTGTCCCATGAAGAATGCTTGCAAAGCTTCGTGATTGATGTATTACGCATTTCGGAGAGTACAACTCGTTTCCGGAAACGTTTATGCGTAGCAGAAGGAACGGGCGATGTGGGCATGCGGTGTCCCGTAATGGGCCTGACGTCCCTCCTTAAGGCCTGACGCCAGATGTCGTCACGCATAGCACGACGTACAATGAGTATGAAGTTACTTGGCACGTCCCAACGTTAAAATTTAATGTTACTTAGCGTTGGACGTTAGGCCTAACGTCACGATAGGAGGCGTAGCGTCGTCAGCCGGCACCACTCAGAACGTACTCGTACTGTACTTAAGTGGCTGCCGCAACTGGTTTACAACAGAAAATACGACGAGTGGGCTCGTCGAAGACGGCCTCGCAGCAACCAGCTCGTGGACCAACCCACCCATCTGGCAATGGCGGTGTTCTCTCCCTCCTGCTTGCGGATGGAGCCTCCCGTCGCTCATGTTTACCGGCCGATGCCTTTGCCCAAACCATAGTATGCGCGCGGTAACTGCGCTGCTCAGTAGAGTGTCTTTTGATGTCGGAGATGACGAGTGTGTATGTGTTTGCGTGCAAGTACGCGTGTGTTTGTGCGTGTGCGTGTGTGTTTATGTGCGTGCCTGTGTGTGCTCGTGCACGCGTCTGTATGAGTGGGAGATAAAAAGATTGAGAGAATTACAGCAATGATAATTAGGCGAGATATGAAGATATGAAGTAGTCTTAACAAGCCTGTTGCCGCCTGAAGCACCAGCAAAATACCGCCTGGTTCGTAATGGAGTTGAAGGGATCTGGGCAGGGAGTAAGGGAGGCAATACAATATCTCCAAAACCCTGACTCGGCCATCTTGGCTCACGGATCTACCGCTAATGAAGATACGCCTGTATCCAATTGTAGTTACGCCACGCAAGTTATCGCTGTCCGCAGCCATGGCGCAATCTCTGAAATTCAAAGAGCTCGAGAAGCACTCAGACACCCGGCAGGAATCCACTGGCTTCCTCATATAGTAATTGTTTGCTTTAATATGTATTCATACTGAAACACACCTTTAAAAAATGGGGTAATCTCAGAATAAGAAAACAAAGCAGCGAGCAATTGAATTTGATATCTCCGACCTTTTAAAGCACTTACGTTCATTTATTTACATTTCACGGTGAAGCTGCAGTGGGCTAGGATAACGGGATTTCGGTGTCTGCGAACAAAGACGGCTACTGACACAAACGCAATTACGATCAATGTTATGGGGATTGGAATATATAAAATGGAGGGTGCACGCACATTGGAAGGAATGCCATACTCGTGTAGCATGACGCTTGCTCTCAGCGGCACGGCCTCGTTGGTCTTAACGGGCCGGGCCGCCTGATAAGGCCCGACGGCGACGTTTACAATCGGCGACGTTTACAATATATGAGGGGGAAAGGTTTGAGCACGAAGGTGTCAGGGTAGGTGTTTCAAAGGGTTTATTTACTTTATGATGTCTAAGCATGACCTAATGTTTCTGCTTTTTGCGAAGAGAGAGCGAGCGAGAGAGAGAGAGAGAGAGAGAGAGAGAGAGAGAGAGAGAGAATGAACATCTTTGCTACCGAAAAAATAGTTTGGGGTTCAGAAAACGTGATAAAGATATGGTACGGAGCTCTAGAACTAAACCTGAAATCTAGGGCGCCAGATGCAAAGGGATTTTTTTGTAATGAGCAAAAGGAGGAACAATTGTTTATTTTACATATTTACAGCAGATGGGCGGCCGCCTTAGTCCAGGTAGCCGGGTGCTATCGCTGCTCGGGTGGCCCGCTGAATCAGGTTTTGCTGGTCCTGCAGGTTCGAGCTGGTCAGTGCGAATTCCTCTGCTCGGGAGTAGGTGCGGGGTGGTGGGGGCAAAGAATAAGAGTTGGGGGGAGTCAGGGTAGTTATAGGTGAAGCGGCTGGGGGAGATATGAGACACTGTGGTGCCGTTGTAGAATGTATTTGTTTGGAGACGTCACCAGATGCGGGATTCTTCGTTTGTGAGTTCAGGGTGTGGGGAAGGGTATTCTCGCGGGTGTGGCGAAAGTGCCTACGATATTTGTGTAGCTGGATGGTAGTGGCTGTGGTGTGTCTTTCAGGATGTCCAAGTTGCCCGGTCTCGTCGGGAGTGCTCGGCAGTCGAGTTCGCCTTCCGCAGCGTCGGCTGCTTCGTTTCCGGGGACGGAGGCGTGACCTGGGGTCCAGATGATGGTTACGTTAGGAGGTGATACTACGGCTTGTAGGAGCTCGAGGGCAGGTAGAGGAAATCTTCCAATGAGATATCTTTGGTAGGCTTGCTGCGAGTCAGTGATAATAGCGAGGTAGTCGCAGGTTGCTGTATGCATTGCTAGGGCTATTGCCGTAGCTTCCGCTGCAGATGGGGAGAGGTGGCGATATGTGGCCGCAGTGTATGAGGTGCCGTTATTGCCGGTAACCGCTAGGGTTGAGTGGGAAAGTGAGTGAGCGATGTCGGTGTAGAGGGTGTCGTTGTCCGATGAGTACTTCTTATGTAGGTAGCGAACATGAGCGTTTCGACATCCTTTGTTGTACTCGGGATGCATATTGTCACGAGGAGGCGAAGAAGGGCGGAGTAGGGTATGCGCCGCTGTGGGCCCGACGAAGAAGAGCTGTGTGTGGGGCATGCAGCCTGGGCGAACGCTCTGCAACAGCTGCCTTGTAAATAATGTAAATAGGCCATCTCGTACTGTAAATAGATTGCGTCGTCATCCTCCATAGTTCGCCTCATTCCTTCTGCGGCCACGTAAGAATATGTCGTGGGATTGAGGTGACTTTGATGGTGGCCCGTATATGGGGTGGACTCGGCTGTAGTGCTTCATGGGGTTCTGGTATAGGACGGCCTAAATTCTGGAGGACTGTGCGGCCTGTGGGGGTGAGCGTACGTCGAGAGAATTGGCTGGTGTTTTGAGCTTCTATAGGTTCGGAGAGGGAATTATGTAGGCCAAGTTGAAGGATCTTGTTGGTGGAAGTGGAAGCCGGTAGACCCATGGCTATCTTGTAGGCTCGGCGGATGAGAGTATCCAATTTGGAGTGTTCTTGGGGTCGGAGTTGCACATAGGGAGTGCAATATGTAAGCCTGGTGAGCAGTAATGCTTGCACAAGTTGAAACGTGTCTTGTTCTTTAGGACCGTGTTTGTGCATGCTTATACGACGAGTGAGGTGGGCGAGTTGCGATATAGTGGAGTGTAGTTGAAGTGGGAGTGATGTTCCAGATCCATCTGCGTGGAAGTTTACTCCCAGGATTGGTAATGTCTTCACTTGCGGGACGAGTTGCTGGTGAATCAAGACCGGAGGGTCCGGTACAGGTTGGGGGCTCTTCCACGGGTACGTTCACGAAGGACGAGAAGGGCTGCTTTTGAGTGGTGACAGGTGAGACCACGTCATGCGAGGTAGTTGAGGACGGTGTCCACCCCTTGTTGTGAAACCGACTGTTGGGTGCCGGCTGATCCTTTGGTGATCCAGAAGGTAAGATCACCCGCGTAGAGAGCATGGTGAAGGTTAGTGATTCCGGAAAGCTGCTTAGGCAGATCTAAAAGGGCGATATTGAACAATAAGGGGGATATAACCGAACCTTTTGAGATTCCCTTGGGGATTGGATAATGTCGGGGAGATGAATGATCCGAGTCGGATTGTGGCAGTTCGGTCGGCTAAAAATGCCGTGAATAGTCGAAGGTGCGTTGACGACAGCGCGTGGTGTTAAGCCAATCGAGGATGGCGTAATTGGTGATGTTGTCAAATCACCACGTACATCTAAAGCTAGGATTGCACTGGGATATATTTTGCCGAGGTTTTCTATTACCTGCTCTTTTGGCTGAAAAACGTCTTTTGCGGAAAGGTGGTTACGGAAGCCAAACATGGTGTGGGAAAAGCTTGTTAGTTTTAAGATGGGCAGTGAGTCTTTTGTGTACTGTAGCAGCCGGGAATGTCAGCTGCTGAAGGAGCGAGAAAGCAGACGTGGAGCTGTTGTGCAGTTTTATTTTGACTGTTTATTTTCAAAAGATGCGTACGCTGAGAGCGTACCCCGATGAGCGAAAGAAGTGTAACCCCCGCGTCTCTCAAAAGAGAGAGGAAAAAGGCCCCCAAGCGACGACTACGGCGAGCACAACGGCGCCAGGACTAATGCCAGAAGTCCGCCGGACAACACGTTATGCGTCTCCCGACTGCGACCGTTGAAGGGAGTGTGGGAATGACCCCAGTACTAAGCCATCGGAGGCGACGCCAATAGGCGTCTTCCACAAAGGCGCGCTGTCGTGAAGCCGGCGGCCGACCGGAGGGAAAGGAAAAGCCCCGTCTCGCGAGAGCCGCTTGTGCTCGGATGCTGACAGGATTCCGCTACAGAGGCTCCCCCCTATGTTGCGGAGCTTTTTTAAAGAAAGGCAGCAGTTACCGGCTGAATGTCGAAAGGTCAGAGACCACTGGGTATCACTGAAAACGTACGTGAGAGGCTGCATGAACAGAAAACTAAATATGAGCAGGCTTGGCGCAGACGACGGCGACGAGTTCTCGTTGTCCCCGCACGTTTCTTGTGATGGTCTTGTTATTACGTCCCAAAACTTTGAAAGGACCGTCGTACGGCGGAGTGAGGGGCGGCTTCGTTGCGTCGTGTCGCACGAACACATGTGTAGCTGGGTCCATGTTGGAGAAAGGGAAAGCTTTTCTGTTGCGGGCGATGCGAGGTGCTGTTGGCCTCAGTTGCGAAAGCAATGCGCGCAGCTTTTCGATGTGGTCGGAGGCTGGTCGGAGTAAGTAACTGGTCGGAGATGAATTCTCCCGGGAGGCGCACTGTTGAGCCGTACCCCATTTCCGCTACGCTGAAGCCGAGGTCTTCCTTCATTGTTGAGCATAGGCCAAGAAGAACGAGCGGGAGCTTTTCCACCCAGTGCTGGCGATCGAGTTTCGCTGTAAGTGCAGCTTTGAGTCGCCTGTGCAACGCTCCACTATTCCGTTGCTGGCGGGGTGGTAGGCGGTTGTATGCTGCAGCCTCATGCCGAGCAGGTAGACAGCGCGGAAAAGAGGTTGCTCTGTAACTGCCGTTCTATGTCTGAATAAAGGCACCCATGTCTGAATAAAGGCCTGCGTGACGGTATCAGCTTATATGTCCAAAATTGGTATAGCTTCGGGCCATCGGCTGTATCTATCGATGCATGTGAGCAGGTACCTGAAACCTTGTGAGGGCGGTAATGGTTCCACCAGATCGAGGTGAACGTGGTCAAACCGAGACTCAGGAGTCCGAAATTCCTGTAGTGCAGAGCGAGTAACCTTCACTTGCTGATACGTTTCGCATGTCCGAGCGCAACTTCACACGTCCGCGTGGACGCCGGGAAAACGAAGTGTTCTGTTATAAGCCGTTGGGTGGCGCGGACATCTGGGTGTCTGATGGAGTGGAAAGTGTCAAATACCATTCGGCGAACATTCAGTGGGACGAACGGCCGTGCGGTTGCCTGGGAGGTACCGCAGGTTATCGTGCCCTGGACGTAGGCAAGTGACACCTTGATAAGCACGAGTGAAGATCCCCCCCCCCTTTCAGTCTCGTCAACTCAGTGTCCTCCCGCTGCGCCGCGGCCATGGCCTCGAAGTTCAGGTTTTTTGTGCCGGAAGCGTTGACGCGAGACAAGGCATCGGCTGCTTCGTTTTCGACCCCGTGAACGTGGCGGATGTCTGTAGGGAACTCAAAGATTAATGAGAGCTAACGAATTTGCCGTTCTGAGTAGGGGGAACTGTTGTTGTTGAATACGTAGGTGAGGGGCTTGTGTTCTGTCAAGATTTAGAACTTACGACCTTCGAGGAAGTAGAGGATATGCCTAGTGAAACAATAGATTGCGAGCATCTCCCTTCCAAAAGTGCTGTACCGTAGTACCGTACTTCTGCAGGCGCAGGCTTCAGGCGTTTCGAAAAGAAGCCCAGTGGCTTCCACTGTGCACCCTCCTGTTGCTGCAGCACCGCTCCGACCGATGTGGAGGAGGCATCCACCATGAGGCGTCTAGGAGCGTCAGGCAGTGGATGGATGAGCAGGGTAGCCGCGGCAAGTTCGTCCTTAGCTTTCTGGAAAGCGTTCTGGTGTTCGCCAGACCAACAAAATTCTGGGGCCTTTTGGTTGTCTAGGCGCAGCAGGTCGGTCAACGGCTGGCGTGCTTGAGCACAAGACGGAATGAACCACCGATGGAAGTTTAAGAGCCCGAGGAACTCTCTCAGCTTGCGGAAAGATGCTGGAGCAGGAAACGTCTTGACGAATTCCACCCTCGATTCCAAGAGCATAAAGCCTTCAGCAGTGATGTGCTGGCTGAGGAAGCTGAGAGCCTCGACAACAAACACGCACTTTTGAGGTTTTAACACCAGATCGTGCTCATCCATATGCTGAACGAGCTGGCGTAGGTGCTGTTTGTGCTTGCTAGGAGTTCTGCTGGCCACTAAAATGTCATCCAGGCGGACAAAGACGAAAGGAAGACCCCGGGTGACTTCATCCATGAACCATGAAAGGTCTGTGCTGCATTTTTCAAGCCGTAGAGCATACGGACAAACTCAAACAGGCCGAATGGAGGTGTTCCTGTTTTTGGTATTCCCTCCGGTGCGACGGGGATTTGGTGGTATGCCGCTACGAGGTTGTCCTTGGTGTATATTTTTGAATTTGCCAGCCGCGCACTAAAATCGTGATTGTGTGGCAGAGGATACTCGTCCGGCTTTGTTGACGCGTTCAAGGCTTTGTAGTCACCGCACCGGCGCCAGTCGTTCCCGTCGTCTTTAGGCACCATGTGCAGCAGCGATGAATGGTTGCTAGACGACGGGCGAATAATTCCCAGCTACAGCATATGCTCGAACTCAGTGCGTGCAGCTTGAAACCTGTTGCTGGACTGCTGTCGTGGCCGGGCGGTGACTGGTGGCCCGGTGGAGGCGATGTGGGAAGTCACGTTATGTTTCACCGGCTGTTCCGTGTTGCGGGGCTTGGTGAGAGAAGGGAATTCGGCCACGACGTGGTTGTAGGCAGATACTGGGTGGAAGGCGCAGATGCCAAATGAGCAGATGTTTGACTCCAAATCACGTACTTTGAGGGATGTGTTGTTATCCTTGAGGCAACGGTCACGTACGCTCACATCCAGGTTGAAGTGGCTCAGAAAGTCTGTTCCGTGTATGGCGAAATGAACGTCCGCCACCACGAAGACCCAGCGAAACAGGCGCCTGAGTCCGACGTCTATTGTCAGCGAGCGGAAGCCGTACGAAGCGATGGCAGTCTTGATCACCGCGTGCAGCGACGATATGTTCTTGCTACTTCGGCGATCTTCGGGGGCTGCCGGGACAATAGAGATTTCGGCTTCTTTGTCAACTATCAGGTTCGAGTTGCTTACGCGGTCGACTACGAAGAACAGGCGGCTGGGTGAAGGGCTGATGTCGTAAGCCGACATGAACGACTAGCCGGAGCGTTTCCCGGAAACGAGCAAGGTTGAGTGCAGCGGCTAGCACGCTTGCCCAAATGACGGTGGTACCAGCAAACTTCTTTCTGTCCATCTCGTGACTAGCTTCTCTTGGAAGAGCTTGGCTGCCTTGAAGGGGATCGGTTGCGTCGTTGCTCGTCCTGTTGGGGTGCGCCCGGCAGCAAAAGTTGCTGCATGGTCTCGGTAAGTTGTTGCACTTGCTCCTCAAGGCGCGACAGTCGATCTGGCTGTTCGTGTGTTCTTGCAGCAGCTATGGGCGGGAAGGTTGGTGTAGAGTATTCTGTGATGCGATTGGCAAGTTGCGCCATTCGATCAAGGGACGTCTCATCTGAACCCGCGAGAACCATGCGCACCGACTGGGGCAGCCGTTGCAGAAAAAGTTCACGAAGAAGTGGGAGGTGGTCGTCCTGACGCGCGTGCACACCGAGTAGCTGTCGCTTCCGGTTTAGCAGTTGTGAAGGTCGTTGGTCGCCCAGCTCTTCCTAACATAAGAGCTGCTGAAGCCTGCTTTCTTCAGGCGCGTCGAGGCGGTCCAGCACCGTCTTTTAGATGCAAAGCATCTCTTGCTCGGGGCTATGGCCGTTGTCCTTCCTGCGTCCGTCTGCACCTCTCCTCCTCTCCACGCCAGCTGTAATAACGTCACTCTGTCGCCTTCTCTTCTCCACACCACCTGTGTGCGCTGCAACCTCCTCTCCCATCTCCACCTCAGCTGTGATAACGTCACTCTCTCCTCTCCCCAACAGCTGTGCGCGCTGCTCCTGCTCTCCCCTCTTCCTCGCCACTTCAGATAAAAAAGGTCCGCGCCGTTGCTCCCTTCAGTTGCTGCTTCGGTCTGCGCAGTCCAATGCGCTGACAATGGACGCCAACGATTCTGGCAGTGACCCGCCGCGGTGGCTCAGTGGCTAAGGCGTTCGCTGCTGAGCACGAGGTCCCGGGTTCGATTCCCGGTTGCGGCGGCCGCTTTTCTGATGGAGGCGAAAAGCAAAAAAATTACACCATCTTCCCACGTGGGAGCCCTGAGTAGATGCAAAGCATATCGAGTTTGCACGGCTTTGCATCTCCTCAGGGTTCTCACGTGGAAAGATGGTGTATTTTTGAGGGTGTCGTATTCCCCTTATGTGGGGGGCGAAACTGAAATGTAGTCGATAGCGTAGGTGATTTCCGGGGGCAGGGCTGCGAGGACATCAAGGTACTTCGTCGACTGCGAGGTGATGTGCCGTAGCTGAAAACGTGCCTCCAATTGGCTGAACCAAAGTCTTGAATTTTTAGGCCAAACATTTGGTAGCTTCAGTTCTGTGGCGAAGACTGCAGGCGTGGAGGCAGCAGTATTGTCGTCGGAGCTCATGGCGGCGTGTTCGTTGAAGCGTTGTTCGGGTCACCAATTCTGTAGCATCCGGGAATGTCGGCTGCTGAAGGAGGCGAAAAGGCAGACGTGGAGCTGGCTTGCAGTTTCAAGACAAGCATGTTTATTTTCCAAAGATGCGTACGCTGAGAGCGTCCCCCGACAAGGGAAAGAAGGGGAACCCCCGCGTCCTTAAAAAGAAAAAGGAAAAAGGACCCCCAAGCCAGCAGACGGCAACGGCGCCAGGACATATACCCCTCTCAATTTGTTCAACCTCATCGGCCTTATCTCTCTCTCGCAGGCGCACTGCTGACGCGCTCTAAAAAGCGTAGGCTGCCATGGGTGTCGCGTAGCGCGCGGAGCTTGGCTGGTGGGCTAGCTCGAGATGCTGTGGAGGGTAAGGGGCACAACATGGGCGTTTCTTTTTTACCTTGGGATTTCGATCAACCAATCGTACATAAAGCGAGAACACACTAAATATAGTAGTTTCAATACCATTTTAGCTCACCTGCCGAGCGAGACCGCGTACAAGGCCGGCATTTAGTCGAACCCCGGTGATACGACGCTTTCTCTCGGTTCCTTGAAAGTCGTATTGTCGGGCATCCAGTGTGCCAGTGTTAAAAGCTCTATTAACAATACAGATTTTCCTGTACCCATGCCTAAATTGAAGAACTGGCTGGCAAGGGAGGTGCTACTGCAACAGTCTGCACCAGGCGCCTGCTCAAGCTACTGTTGATGGTTTACTTGGCACAGGAGTTCTCCTGGTTTGGGAAAAAAACGAAGCACGCTTTTTCCAGCCTGCAAGTGGCATCTTGCATTGTGTGTAACTAGATATCTTCATGTTACAGACATCAATTTCTTTCACCAAATAATGTATAGGGCCAAGATTTTTATTGTCAGTCACATCCTGTGCAAATATCAGCTTTGTCGGCAACCTGCGGCTTCCTTAGTTTTTATTGCTAGAAGAGGTATTAAATTTCTTTCAGCCTGTAGACCACGAAATCTTTTCTCACTTTCCGACCATTCTGGTCTGCGACCATTTTGGGAGTTGCTGGTACCGCCAAGAACGCAAACTGTTCAAGTATCACTGTCATAACTGGGTGAAGGAGGGACGCACCATTGAACCACCATTGAATCATTTCTGTGCTCCCGTGCATTTTTATTTGTGTCATCGTTCTTTGATCGTATCACTTGGTGTGAATTACGTAGTCATGTAAATCTGTCTTGTTGTAACTATTATTAATGAGTTCTGTGTTTTCCTGTTTTTTTATTCCCAAAGCATGTCACATGGTTTGAAATATCGAAATAGTGTAACTTTGTGTTGTATTCCTAAGCACCATTCAATAATGTCTGTTTCTAACGTTTTCTTGTTGTTTTATTTTCCTGCCATTTCGCCAGGTGTGAATAATTTCGTCACGTACATTTCTACTGCTCGTCTAACTGCCGTACAGTCAATTTTGTATATACAACTTTTCTACTGTTCATAACAATTTCCGTTGATGTGGGTTTATTTAAAATAGCTTATGGCACTCGCAACCACCACTCAACACCACTTCTGTGTTTCAAAGGTGCTTTTGTTTTTTTGTTCGCAATCTTTTCAGTAGGTGTGAGTTCTTTAAAGTTTCGTAAATTTGTCTTGTTCTGGTGACCACCATTCAATCATTTCTGTTTCCACACTTTTCTTGCATTCTGTCCCACCCATTTCACTTAGTGTGAGATATTTCAAGCTGCATAACGATATCTTGTTCTTGCACTGTGGGTTTACATGGTTCCTTTCTTTCCTTTTTTTGCCATTCTTTTTACTGTGTGTGACTTATTTATAGTCAAGAAATTTGTATTATTTTTATAATTATACAATCTGCACCCTTTAAGCCAGGGCAAAAAGCAATCAAAATTTAGGTGCTTGTCTTGCGAAAATGTATTACATAATTCTGAAGTCAATATAAACTTTTACCTGAACTCTTTTGTGTTTTATGTGTGCTTTGAAAGCTTTCTTTCTGCCCAGCGGCACTTATTCACTGCTAGCTTTGCAAGACTGTCAGTTTGATCCTTTTAATTCTTTAATTGTTTTTCCGATAGTTTATTTGCAGATGGCCTGTACAGCCGTGCCGTGTAGTCCAATTCGATGACACCAGTGTGGTTGCTTTAGTGTCAAGGGCACTTGTCTGATCAGGACTGGTGTGCTGTTACTGCCTCTTGTTTTCAATGAGACATTTCTTGTTTAGAGCTGTGCTTCATGTGCTTCTGAAAGAGTGTGTGGTCAGCTTGTCACTTCACATAAGAGACTTCATGCAATATGCAGCACTTGAAAAATGGGAACACATTATTCTAGAAGCCAGGTGCCAAGTAACAGCAAACAGTGCTCTGAATAGCTAGCACGACATGCATTTGTTGTAAAAGTGCCCACAACACATAGGAAACCTCACAAAGGGGGCTGTACAAGCTGCAAATAATGTATAAAGAATGTAAATTTATTGCATACATGTTGTTCTCAACAATATCATACTAACGTGCACTACACAAGGATATAACAACCTAATGTTTTTGCCAAAGACAGCAAAACAATGTAGACCAGACGTACATATACGTCTTGCATGTGTACCACTACAATATCCTTAAGCTGTGCCACTAAGAAAACTTCCCATAAACGGCAAATAAAGGTACCCTGAAATGTAGATTCTACGTTATCCTTGGTGTTATTTGGATGGGTTTTCTGTAGCTTTAGCAAGGTTTAATATATGTAATTTCGACCCCAACCGTACATCTCTTGCACATCTGTAATGTCGATTGCTTACATCGTCTGGATATCTGAAGCACGTAACGTGGTTTGCTATGTGATTTACTGATTGGTATTTGGGGCTCTTTTTTATCCTTTTACTTTCGGCTTCAGTCTCACTATTTCCCTTGTCATCCATGAAATCACGTCCCGAGATAATTTCAACCTGGTTAGAACAAACTCCTGGACACGTTTCAAGACAAGGTTCCTAAAGAAACACCACAAATTGCTTACCTTGCATGGGCTAGTTTCCGAAAGATCGATAAAGCGTCAAAACAAGATGTCCAGCGTGTCGGTATGCCCAGGTCCTCAGCACGCGAGAATACGGGAACAACACGCTTTTCTTTCTTTTTATTCATCGCTAACGTAAGGCAGGCAGTTCCGTGATCCGATATGCCATCAGTCACTTCGATTTTAGAGTCGCGCGTTAATAAAGTATTTGAGAGAAGAAAAATGTGTAAAATATACTCGGTGTCATTCTTAGTGCCGGTTGGGTGTCGAACTAACTGGGTTAGATTGTGAAAGAGAACAATATTGACAAAATGTTCTGCAGTAGTAGACCGAGCATCAGAGAATTCGTTGTTTCAATCCATTGACGGGAAGTTGAAATCACCGAATAACATGACTTTGCTTTGATATGTTTTGCAGATGCATAGAAATTTGTTGTTTCTCGCAAAACGTATTGTCCGAGTTTGGTGGGCGGTAGAATCCTCCTACAATAGTACTTGAATTATCAGACTGGACTTTAATAATAACGCATTCAACCCCTGGTATGTCGGGAAGCCTTGTAACTGCGAGCGAATCACGGTAGATGATAGCAAAACCCCCTCCACGACCGTTTCTATCTTTGCGGTGAGTCTTGTAACCTGGTGGTGGTATTTCATCATCGCTAATATCACTGTAGAGCCACGTTTCGTAATTAGTATGAGATGGGGTGCATACGTTATTGATATACTTTTTAGTTCTGAACTGTGAAACATAGTTAAGTAGCGCTGTAAGGACGGGACAAAAGTAGAGACCACACACGACTTGCGCTAGTCCTGTGTGGTCTCTACTTTTGTCCCGTCCCTACCGTGCTACTTAACCATGTTTCACAGTTCGAACCAACTAGCCAACATTTACACTTTGTCTAGTTCTGAAGTTTTCTGCACTATAATGCCAGCATTTATGTTTAAGCAACACAATTGGTTCTCAACCGATGCCTCGGTTCAATTGTCACGACTTTGTGTGCTGCCCTGCTTACCCGCGGGGACTCGCTTATTTTGGCAATCATCCAAGAGGTAGAGCTGGTTTCCGATCCTTATTTTATCGTAAATCAGTTTCGGCTTGTCCCCGGTCCTCCTCAGCTCTGTCGCGCTGTCCCATGGCTTTTTGCACTTCTGCCTTGTGTCCAGGGAGTAATCTCCCGAGATAGAAACCTTCGCTCCTTATAACTTCGAGCATTTTGAAAAGACATCCATTTTTTTGCGGTAATCGAATAATTTTACTATCACCAGTCTAGCAGTATGAAACACACCTTGTACTACGGCTGCCTCTAGAACGTCATTGGTTTCATCGTCTTTTTTGTCAAGCCCGTAAACAAGGATGCTGTTTCGTCTACTGCGATCTTCTAGCTCAGCGAGCTTGTTTTGTAGGATTAGCACTGTTTTGTCAAGGGCTGTCACTTTCATGTCAATCTTTTTGAGAGCCAGTGCTGTCTCTTCGACGGTTTTGGGTGACAATTCAACCCTGTCTATAGCCTGTGCTGAATAACAGTCTGCCCCTTGAGCAGCTCCTGAAGTAGTTCTTCATAAGTAGACTGTCCCGGGTTGGATTCTACATCACCGCATAACGAAAGTAGACGCGACAAAACTTTACGCACACTCAAACAAATCTCCTGCAGCTTTCGTGGACACGTCAGCTCAATAAAGAGTGGATTGCTTGTTTTGACAGCAGAGACATTATTACTGACCTGCATTAAGAACAGCGGATTTGCCATGATGCTGACATGCGGCAAGCTGACGTGCCCACGGAAGTGGCCGGGTGGCGACAGGCTTCTTATACTTTGCTGCAGCGATGTCGTTGACGATGGTAACCCGAATGCCCAGGGCTCATCGCGCAGCGGTAGCTCTTGGGCGCAGTCTCCGTTGGTGGTGCACGTGTGAAGGACGAGAATTGGTTCCCCTTCCTTTGTACTGCCAGCCGTCACAGCGTCGAAGAGAAGAAACTGCATAAAAAACAACAGCGGATTTGTCATGATGCTCATGTGCGGCAGAACGACGTGCCCACGGTTTTCGGAAGTCTAAACTTATGCGCATCAAGCCAACTTTCTTGCCAACTACGGCGAAAGACCACATTTGATATCTTGGAAGGTCGAATCATGCGAGTGTCAAGCCTCCCGTGCTAACTCTTGCAGAAAACGGCTCGTTTGAGTCTTTCATTGGTTGTGTGTTGTGTCCCCATAAATGGTTGTGCTCCCTAGTGTCAATTCAATGTACATAAAAATCGGTTTACTTAGTGTTGCAATAAAGACGCCCGCAAACTGGCAGAGGACTTCGTTGAGCTGGTGGCGCTGCAACTTCCTTCCCATAAAGGTCCGCAGCTCGGTCTTCAAGGCTCCAGGCAGCCCTACAGCCTAACGAAAACACTGCTACAGGCTTGCTACACAAGCTGTAGCGGGTGATGGGCCGGGATACGGTTGCTCCACCGAGATTTTCAACAAAAAAGTCACGGGGTCAGCATCAGTGAAGCCGCTAGACTCGGCGTCAATCCGCATCGCCATGTCTGTAATAAAATGTCTGCCAAGAATCTTGGCAACCGACAAACTGTTTGTATGAAAAAATTGTTGTCTCTTTCCGAGTAAATAACTGCTATGCGTGAACAAGAAGCGTTTGTCACCACCCCTGAAGCGCTTGACGACATTTTATGCATGACTGGTCATCCGGAATTTTTCCTTGTTTGTTTTGTAGGTAGCGGAAAGTTGACCACCGAGGGAAACGACAGAACCCGCGCGGCAGTTAGAGTCGGAACAAACATTGCATGTGGTCAACAGAAGTGACCAGAACTGATTTACCAAATAGGTTAGCTCCATATCCCTTTTTCTGGAGATGATGGCTAACCGAAATGATGTGGCGCTTTGATTTAGTGTCCACCAAAAAGCCCTCACAGTCTACGCTACCGAAGCATTACGTCAGTTCAAGCCGACAATCCTGAAAGGTCTAATGCTGATTCTTTTTAAATCCGTACGACTCGCAATTGCACGAAGGCGAATGACTGATTGATTGAAGTGAAGCGGACTCGAAAAGACGTCTCCTCAAGCAGCAATCCCAAGTAGTTTTTGGATGCCGTGAACGCAGTTTGTCCGATTTCGTCCGGCCAATTACTCCCCAAACAAGAATGCGCGCTGCTCTACCTTCCGTCCCAGGCATAACGTACTTTGACACCTTGTCCCGCTTGCTGCAAAAGTACGATGCCGAAGTCTCACAGGGGCCCATATATGCCACTTAAACAGCATAGAAATCATCTACGAGAGCCTCGGTGCTTTTCATGTTACAAATAGGATCTTCAGATACGAACCTGTTGGTTTTTAAATGCCAACTACCTCGACTGTGTGCATTTTGTACTTGCATCAAATTTATCACCACCGTGGTTATAGTAGTCTGCTGCACCGCAGATCCTCTTGTGTGAAAAAAACATAAAATATTTCTGGCTTTTCATTTTGTGTAATGTATACGATGGGGCAAAAACAAAGTACGCAAAAGGGACACAAGCCAGCTGAGCGGGATCTCTGAAACCGTACTTAGACGGGTACATCGGTGGGCTGTAAACCGGTGTTGATCACCCCACATGCTGCAGCTGTTGCGTTTCACTTCGTTCCAGTGGTGCCTCGCCATCTTTGGAAGCGCCGGTAACGTAGAATTGCGCCAGGAGTATTCAGCGTTGCCCGCAGATATTGCAGCAAAAAGTCATCTCTTTGTTTTCAGATCACACTCACTCTCTAAGGTATGTGACATTCTGATTTAAACTTTGTTGCTGCATTGTGGACCTTTCGTATAAAGTCAGCTTTGGTGGCGGCTATGCTCTTAGGGGTTTGGAATTGTTTCGATCTCTTGTGGGCAAACATAAGATCGCGAAAAGAGAACTCCGTAGCCGTTGAAAGAAATCTCTTGTGGTGGCTCCAACATTCCCGATGTCTCTTTCCTGCGTGGTTGATTCCAAGATCGAATTTAAAACCTTAAAAGTCATTTAGCATGATTTTTTCACGTGACGATTTCCCTTATGGGAGCGCAGTACCAAGCAAGTGTCGAATAGTGCGTTACCTGATGACTTTATACGAGCTGTTATACACTCCAACAAAAAAACGGGGACTTTTTTTCTTTGTACATTCCAATTCCAGGTGCTAGTACTGTCAGCTTCGTGACGAATACCCTCCAAAAGGGCGGGGGTCCTAACATCATTAGCTGATGCTGGACAGTTAAATTTATTTCCCAACTTTTCCCTGAACGAATCTATTCTCTTTCCTCAAGTTCTCTTCCGGGAAGTGATAGCTAAGATCGGTTAACAAAACCGCATGTGTAAGGTTAGGAGCTCTCTCTGTTGATCCCCATGCTGCATTAGGCTTTTGTTGTAAGTTGTGTAATCATTGGTTGCCCTGTCTGACTGGCATCAGGGATATCGAATATTATTTCCATACGTGTCATTTTCGAAGCCCTGGGAATTCCTGTTATACTTTTGTTATGAAAGCTGTTGTCGCATTGCTATTTGTTGTGGACCATCCTCTGCCTCCATGCCCAGTGAGAGGAACTATCCTTGTGTTCGTTATTCGGCAGAGTACGTATTTCACTTTCACCGAATTTTGCTTGTTGTTGAAAACTTTCTGTAGTGTATCTTCGATATCTCATGGAGTCTCGGTTGCACAGTGCAGCGGTACCTTTTCAATATAGCAATTTATTTTTGATCTCATTTAGGCAGCGAACGACAAGAGCTACTTTTCGCTAGGTTGAAAAGTTTTGAGTAAAAAGTTCCTACTTCCTACCTGTCTCCCTTTATGAAAACTGAGCCTTCAAACACCTAGTGTCTGTGTTAGTTCTTTTGAATAGTTATCAAGTTGTAAAGTATTGGACAAATCAAATGCCATCGAAAAAATATGAACCAGAAGAAACAAATAACGCCATTTCTTTTAACTCAGGTCAAATTGAACTGCGTGCAAACAAATCGCGCGGCCAATGACGGTAAACATGCACTTACAGACATTTGTCAACACTCACACTACAATTTTTCTAACCCGTTTCTTGCTTGTTTTTTTTTTGCAATTCTAGTTCCCTTGGATCTCTTCTCTCAAAAAACGCCTATCTGTAGAATAAAACACAGCTCCTGCGTTGTCTTAGTGGCGAATCTTGTATAAGAACCCAACAATTATATAGGAAATAGAGAAGCCGCAGCCGAGACAGGAGGAAAAATATCAGGAAGAGTACAAACCCAGGCATAAAGACAAAGTAAAGCAGAAGTGCACAATTAGGAACGAGTACTAGCAGCAATGCCGCGCTCTAAACTGATATATGGCGGCGACCGGACCAGTACGCCGATCAAAACCGACCTGACTGAAGGAGCCACAGTGACAACAGCAGTGAGCGAGCACAAGCTCAGCCAGGCGAAGGCACGAGGTACGTCGTTATGATTCGCAGGCAGACCATTTTCATGTACAAAAGGTGGGAGTAGAGATGGGGATCTAGCAAAGCACGTCGCGACCACGTAGAATGGGGGCCGAATGTGTCCCGTTCCCACAAGGCGGCCAAGAATACTCCATCAATAGTGAAACAAACGTTGCTCAGGGAAGACGCTCACAGAAAGTAGAGGGAGCAAACTTCATTCTGCAGAACATCCAGCCATCTTTATTGCGGAAAGTACAGCTTAATTTTAGAGTGCGACTTGTTTCTGCACCCTGATTACACACAAACCCCTTGCTGATTCAACCAAAGTGAAAATTCGGGCACGTTGGTGATGTACGTTGAAGCAGAGCGCCAGCGTAAAAACGCAGACAAAAAAACACAGCGCTTTTTATGTCCCTTTGCTGTTGTCTACGTCTTTTCGCTTGCGCTATGGTTCAACATGATTCAATCAAATATGCTCTCCTCGCTTAGCCGCCGATGTAACATTGAAACTGGGCGGCAGGAGGCTTCTCCGGCTGGGACCAGCCAGTACACCTGTTCTGAATGGAACAGACGCAAGGTTTAGAACAGGTTAAGCGCCAGTCACAACTGGAGGAAGGGAAACCGACAGGAAAGCGGCCCCTTTCCTGTCGGTTTTCCTTCCTCCAGTTGTGCCTGGCGTAACCTCTTCCCATGATAATGTACCAGACAGCTCGCATCGACACATTAATTCAGTGCAAGGTTTAGGGCTATGGCCGCCTATTGGCCGCTTCTCCAGCCCTAATTGGCTAATTGGTGTGTCATGGTTGTCGTGCCAGAAGAGCAATCGGTAGGTGAGTTACTTGCTTTGTATACTTTGCGAGACGTCTGCAACATCCGGAGACGGGGACAAATCATCGCGTTATGGCTGAAATTCACGCGTTTTAACAAGCTTTGGAGGTATGGAGCTTTGCGTTTTGGCTTCGCTAGTTGTTTTCTCTTTCAGTTGGCAACACTTACGAGTTCTCGACAGCTTCTATACGACCAGACCCGAATGAATAACTGAAGCACCACATTGCGCAGCCTTTATTCAAGATTCATTTAATGTGAACATCTTCGACAGAACTCTGTCTGGTTGGGTTAAACTTAAGTGGCAAATACACCAACCAAGGGCGTTTATTCAAAGCGGTCCCAACGTTTCGGAGCCAACTCGGCTCCTTCATCAGGGGTGACTATGTACGACAAGAAGCAGCGGTTATATAGGTGTCTTCTTCTTTTTCTTTTTTCTTACTGTATTCTTTCCCTTGCGCGTCGGAGGCCGTGGGCGTAGATGGTGGGAAGGGCTCCGAGGGATCTGTTCAGGCCTTGCCGGTTCCCTTGTATGTGCCAAGACTCAAGCAGTAATCTTTGTGAGTAATTCGTTTCGGTGCCAATCACCTGCGCGCCGTCAAAGTTAATCCGGTGGTCAGCTTTTTCGCAGTGCTCGGCCAATGCACTGCGCTGAGTGTCGGACTTGCGAACGTCGTTTTTGTGTTGGCGGTGGCGTTCCGGGAAGTTCATGGTCTCCCCAACATAACTAGCGGGGCATTGTGCGCAAGCAATTTTGTAGACGACCCCTTGTGATTTTTCTTTTGGCGGCCGCTCTTTAGGTCGAGGTATGAGCCGTCTAAGAGTTGACACTGGCTTGTGGGAGATGACAATGCCTTCCTTGCGAAGAATGCGGGATAACGTTTCGCTCGTTCCTTTAACATAGGGGACGGAAATACGGGTGGGTCGGCGTGCGGAGGGGGTGGGGGGGGGGGCAGACGGCGGAGACAGGAGAGGGGTTGTTGACCGGCGGCGTCAGTGCAGAGGAATTTCCTTGGTTGCAGCCCGGCTGGGGGAGACGGCGTTTGACGCGTCGTATGAAGTTGCTCGTGTATCCATTTTTCTTCAGGTCGGCGATTACGGCTTTTTCTTCTTTCTTCCGGTCCTCTTCTGTTGAGCATATAGTTCTGGCTCTAAGTAAGAGAGCTGAGACCACAGAAGATTTGTGGGAATTTGGGTGGCAGGAATCGAATTGCAGGTAGCGGCCGGTGTGGGTGGGTTTCCTGTATACTGTGAAATTTAGTCCGTCTGGCTGTCTTTTTATCAAAACGTCGAGGAATGGTAAGGTGCTGTTCGTTTCTTTTTCCATGGTGAATTGGATGGCTGGTTCAATCGAATTTAGCTGCGACAGGAAGTTGTCTGCTGTTGTTTCTTTGATGACACAAAAGCAGTCGTCCACGTACCGGAGAAACACCTTGGGCTTTTCGGGGAAATTTTCCAGAGCGGTCCTTTCAATTTTTTCCATTACAAGGTTGGCTGTGGTCACGGAAATAGCTGCCCCCATCGCAGTTCCACTTACTTGCCTGAAATATTCCTGCTTGTAGCAGAAATATGTGCTTTGCAGGCGGTCGCGACGGCCAGGGAAACAGGGACGCTGGTGAAAAGCGACACGACGTCAAAAGAGACGAGTCTGTCCCCAGGGTCGATCGGCACTTCGGAGACAAGTTCGACGAAGTGGCCGGCGTTCTTGACGTGGGTGGGCGTTTTGCCGACGAGAGGGGAGAGAACCTGATGAAGGAAGTTGGACAGGGCTCGAAGTGGTGAAGTTGTGAAGTCCACAATAGGCCGGAGGGGCACATCGGGTTTATGAATTTTTGGTAGCCCATAAAAACCAGGCGCTGAGCCATTCCGGCAGATCAGTCGCAGATATAGGCTTCGGAAATCGGGGTACTTCTTGAAAATGTTGGCCAGGAGTTTGTTAAGCTCCCTTTGAACTTGGGGGGTTGGGTCCTTTTTCAGTTTTTCGTACGTTGAGCAATCGAAGAGGTCTTGAACTTTGCTTTCGTAGGCTTGGCGGTCAAGCACGACGGTACAATTTCCCTTGTCGGCAGGGAGGATGACTACATTATCATCATCTCGTAGGTTACGGATGGCTGCGGCTTCATCTGCGTTTAAGTTACGTTGGTGCTGTCGGGGAATGCTCCCGAGAACGCCAATCACCTTCAATCTGACTTCCTCTCGGACGCCTGCCTCAAGACGCATAACCCCACTTTCGATGGCAGTCACCATTTTTTCCAGAGGGGGCCGGGTAGTCGTAACGTTAAAGCCATGACCTTTGGCCAAAACTTCCGTCTCGGAAGGAGAGAGTTGTCTGGATGACAAATTAACAACAAAGCTGGCACGGTCAGCGGGTGTGGCCTCTTTTTTCTTCAGTGCCGAAAGCTTGCTTTCTTGGGCTTGCTAACCAGGCAAGTTTGATTCACTGGATTCTTTTGCAAAAAGTATCGCTTCGTCTGCATCAGAAAAACATCAGGCATCCCAAGAAAGCAAGCTTTCGGCACTGAAGAAAAAAGAGGCCACACCCGCTGACCGTGCCAGCTTTGTTGTTAATTTGTCATCCAGACAACTCTCTCCTTCCGAGACGGAAGTTTTGGCCAAAGGTCATGGCTTTAACGTTACGACTACCCGGCCCCCTCTGGAAAAAATGTTGACTGCCATCGAAAGTGGGGTTATGCGTCTTGAGGCAGGCGTCCGAGAGGAAGTCAGATTGAAGGTGATTGGCGTTCTCGGGAGCATTCCCCGACAGCACCAACGTAACTTAAACGCAGATGAAGCCGCAGCCATCCGTAACCTACGAGATGATGATAATGTAGTCATCCTCCCTGCCGACAAGGGAAATTGTACCGTCATGCTTGACCGCCAAGCCTACGAAAGCAAAGTTCAAGACCTCTTCGATTGCTCAACGTACGAAAAACTGAAAAAGGACCCAACCCCCCAAGTTCAAAGGGAGCTTAACAAACTCCTGGCCAACATTTTCAAGAAGTACCCCGATTTCCGAAGCCTATATCTGCGACTGATCTGCCGGAATGGCTCAGCGCCTGGTTTTTATGGGCTACCAAAAATTCATAAACCCGATGTGCCCCTCCGGCCTATTGTGGACTTCACAACTTCACCACTTCGAGCCCTGTCCAACTTCCTTCATCAGGTTCTCTCCCCTCTCGTCGGCAAAACGCCCACCCACGTCAAGAACGCCGGCCACTTCGTCGAACTTGTCTCCGAAGTGCCGATCGACCCTGGGGACAGACTCGTCTCTTTTGACGTCGTGTCGCTTTTCACCAGCGTCCCTGTTTCCCTGGCCGTCGCGACCGCCACAAGTGCTCTCGAGAACGACGACAGCCTGAGCTCCAGGACCTGCCTCAGCGTCGGCGAGATAACGCAGCTTCTACAGTTCTGCCTGCAAAGCACATATTTCTGCTACAAGCAGGAATATTTCAGGCAAGTAAGTGGAACTGCGATGGGGGCAGCTATTTCCGTGACCACAGCCAACCTTGTAATGGAAAAAATTGAAAGGACCGCTCTGGAAAATTTCCCCGAAAAGCCCAAGGTGTTTCTCCGGTACGTGGACGACTGCTTTTGTGTCATCAAAGAAACAACAGCAGACAACTTCCTGTCGCAGCTAAATTCGATTGAACCAGCCATCCAATTCACCATGGAAAAAGAAACGAACAGCACCTTACCATTCCTCGATGTTTTGATAAAAAGACAGCCAGACGGACTAAATTTCACAGTATACAGGAAACCCACCCACACCGGCCGCTACCTGCAATTCGATTTCTGCCACCCAAATTCCCACAAATCTTCTGTGGTCTCAGCTCTCTTACTTAGAGCCAGAACTATATGCTCAACAGAAGAGGACCGGAAGAAAGAAGAAAAAGCCGTAATCGCCGACCTGAAGAAAAATGGATACACGAGCAACTTCATACGACGCGTCAAACGCCGTCTCCCCCAGCCGGGCTGCAACCAAGGAAATTCCTCTGCACTGACGCCGCCGGTCAACAACCCCTCTCCTGTCTCCGCCGTCTGCCCCCCCACCCCCTCCGCACGCCGACCCACCCGTATTTCCGTCCCCTATGTTAAAGGAACGAGCGAAACGTTATCCCGCATTCTTCGCAAGGAAGGCATTGTCATCTCCCACAAGCCAGTGTCAACTCTTGGACGGCTCATACCTCGACCTAAAGAGCGGCCGCCAAAAGAAAAATCACAAGGGGTCGTCTACAAAATTGCTTGCGCACAATGCCCCGCTAGTTATGTTGGGGAGACCATGAACTTCCCGGAACGCCTCCGCCAACACAAAAACGACGTTCGCAAGTCCGACACTCAGCGCAGTGCATTGGCCGAGCACTGCGAAAAAGCTGACCACCGGATTAACTTTGACGGCGCGCAGGTGATTGGCACCGAAACGAATTACTCACAAAGATTACTGCTTGAGTCTTGGCACATACAAGGGAACCGGCAAGGCCTGAACAGATCCCTCGGAGCCCTTCCCACCATCTACGCCCACGGCCTCCGACGCGCAAGGGAAAGAATACATTAAGAAAAAAGAAAAAGAAGAAGACACCTATATAACCGCTGCTTCTTGTCGTACATAGTCACCCCTGATGAAGGAGCCGAGTTGGCTCCGAAACGTTGGGACCGCTTTGAATAAACGCCCTTGGTTGGTGTATTTGCCTCTTAAGATTCATTTAATATGTTTTTCTTCCAAAAAAATACATTTAAAGGCTCTTGCATAAGGGCGTTACAAAGGGGTATTGAAAACAGTATACTTCTAACGTATTTATCATTCCAGACTATGAGCGGCAATCAAAGAGACTTTACTCGAGACCTGCAGCTCCTAACCATTCCAGTGGACGACTGCGAGATGTCACATGTTCTTCCCCGGCAAATTTTCTGGTGTCGTTGCCGTCTGCCTCATGGTGAGTAGTAATGAATACGTAGGCAAAGCTCACAACAAGCAACCTGTAGGCTGTCTGCCAGGTCATAACATCCCGGGACACAACTTCCGCCACACCTTCCCGGGATTATGATGGCAGCGAAACACTCTGGCCGCAACGTGAACGGGGCCGCGTTTTGAAATGGGTTGAACTTCGTGATTTTAATGAAATCAACCCACCATAAGCAGTTTAGGAAACGCTTATGAACAATTAGTTACGGAGCGTTTTTATTTGTGTTTGTCCGGCAGTAGGACTCGTCTTTTTTCTGTGCCAAATTCAGCTTTGCAGTGCTTGCTTCACGTGCAAAGGTAGGAACACAAGCTCCCCATCATGTGCTTGGGTACTCTCCCCTCCGATATCGAGGTTTCGGTATAAAATACTGTATGCCGTAGCCGGCATCCAGGTCAATGCAATCGATACCTATTCCGTCCAAGTTGGTACATTAGAGTGAGAAAATAGTGCTCCAACAGATGATTCCGTTTCGCGGCTTTTAATATCGCCCAATTCACTTCTGCGAAGCCACGGAATATTCAACATACTTCTGAAATAATCCGACTGATTTCAAAAGTATACGCTGCAGAAACAAACGAAAGTCAACAAGAGAGAGCGAACAGCAGGGCCGTGTCTGTTCGTTAGTTCCTCCTTGTGTTTCATTGTTTTTGCGCTGTTTGTTCTTCTCAATCGTACCACCTCGCGCACACGTGGGAGCACTTTGTGTAATAGAGACATCATGCTTCGATTTCAGCGATCAGTCTCAACTATCATTGCAAACCATGTCGCACCGTTGACTAGGCTACGACAGTTGAAATTCTGAACAACCTCAAGAAGGGAAACGTGCAATGTGCTAATAACAATGACGTTCCGGTGCTTTTTGTTTAAATGAGAGTTCGCTTAATTCGGCAGTTTCCATGGACTTCCTATTACCTGGTGTGGACCATAATGCGTTTATAGCTCCGATGGTCATGCACATTCGCAGGGAATATTGGCGTGGAATTTGTTTTTTTTAAGAGGGCGGGACGGGGTTGTGTTTTCTAAAAACACAAAATTCAAGTTTTGGGTGCTTAACGTGCCGAAGCAGCACATAGGATATGAGATGGGTCATTTTTTGAGTCTCTGGAATAATTTTGACCGCCTTGGTATATTTAGCGGGGCTCTGTTTTCGGCTCATTTGTTTTTCGGCGTTTGCAACGTTTGGTGCATTTGTGGCCTAGGCACGGCTGTTGCCTAGGGTTTAGACGAGCCACTAAAAAGATCAATGCGTGATTGCATAACCACATGATTGACAATTCGATCGGCGAAGTGTGCAAGCTCTTCCTAGCCAAACTCGTCGGACGCCGATCGGATGCGCGAATCATGCGTTATTTCCCTTAAACGAGGCATTGAGGCACAACGCATGTTTGGTTAATTGAAAAGATGGTCTCGTTAGTATCATAGACATCACATTTAACGCAAACGTCGCTCTAAAAAGTCATATAATTCGGAAAATGAAAATGGCCTGTCGCGGAAAGGACCGAGCCGGGACACGAACGCTACTCGCCGCTTTAATGGGACAGGTTAGAACACTATGTACAATGTTGATGATTCGAGAGGTATGTTGAAAGGGCCACTTCTTCCTTGCCGTGATTTCCAACATCACCCCGACCACGAAAAGAAGATGGTACTAAACGACTAAGAAAAATACAGCGTTATCGTTCTAAAGTACATGGGTAATTCAAAAACGAGCCGGTGTAGTCTTGAAATGAGTCCGGTGCAGCCCCAGTGCACTTGCTTCGCCATCGGTGCTTGTACCGTCTTCCCAAAGGTCGGAGTGTGGAGTTGCACGACGTGAAATGGGGCACATAACTTAACAGCGTGAGGGTTTGAGCTAGTTGGTACTCCATAGTGCAAATTTAAAGCGCAACAAATTTGTTGTCTAAATTTGTTGTGCTTTAAATTTGCACTATGGCGCACATAAGTCGCTGTATCAGCTCCACAGGAAACAGTGGTATCCCCACTAGAAGGATTCTCTTGACAGCGTTGAGACATCCTCAGGCGGCGTGGAATCCTGCCTGTACATCGTTGCTTGTGAGGTTTCACCGTTGTATGTCTCTGCATCTTCTTTGCTGCCATTTCAAGAGCGTTTCCTCTTTTCCCACATGAAAGTATGAAGACACTTCTTTTCAGGCTTTTCTCCGGGAGGTTAGTACCTCTCCCTTTCTTTCCTTCTTTGCGCGTTCGATGCGTTCTGCATTTCGTTTGGTGCATTATTTTCGCACACAGCGTACGCTCTTCTACGTTGTTACTCGTTGGAGCCTCTTCGTTCACGGTCATAGGAGAGACCTCGCGGATTAGCCTTTTTTGGGTGTCACCGCAGTTTTCTGCCTCCGCTTCCCTATGGCTGCATTGAAAATTTTCTGTTGGTGCTGAAGGCAATGACGTGCTGCTCGCAAAATAACCGATGTAGGAGTCTTGATTACGCTTCCGTTCTGGATGGTTTCTGAAGTCGGTGATGTTCTGCTTGTTATATGTTTCGTCTGTAATGCCCATCAGTGACGTAGCGGACATATCGGGAGAAGTTCCCTGCCCATTTGAACCGTAACCCTGGAACGATGTTACGTCTAGATGGTTCGCATTGCGTTTGATTCGTTGTCGAGCTGAGCTTTTTAAAGACTGCCGAAAACCGCTGAAAACCTCTTGTATTTTCCACTTCATGGTTACGACGGTATTGGCCCATGTTTCAGCACTTTCAATCTCCTCGGCAATCTTGTCTATGGCAATAAGCTCTTCGATTTGCCGCCCAGTTTCTTTAGAGCTTGTTCTTTCTCTAGCAGTGTTCTATTCCAGCTAGACAGCATTACTAGCGAAAGTGAACCAGATGAAAGATGCTTCTGAACTTGCTTAATAATTGTGGAGACTTCGTCACGTAGCTGGAGTCGTTGGCTGATAAGCTCCTTCATCATTCTCCTCAGCGTTAGTCAGTCCACAAAATCGTTGGAAGATAGGAGTTGCTTGGTACGGTCACAAAGAAATCAACCGTCTTTGCAACGTATGGATTGATTGTAGGGTTTAACGCGCTGACGCAACGCAGGCGATGAGGCGCGCCGTAGTGGAGAACTCCCAATTAATTTTGAGCACCTGAGGATCTTTAACGTGCGCCGAAATCTCGTACACACGGGCGTTTTTGCTTTTCGCCTCCATCAGAAAAGCGGCCGCCGCAGCCGCGAATCGAACCCGCGACCTCGTGCTCGGCAGCGCAACGCCTTAGCCACTGAGCCACCGCGGTGGGTTTTACAACGTATGAATGTGGTGTCTTCATCGTGAATGCATGTGCTTGAAGCTCGTTCCCCTCTGGTCGTTTCCTTGTGCTTCAAGCTCGTTCTGCGTCAGGTTCAGCGGTCCTCGCCCCATGGTTCACGTTGTCGTTGGTTGGTAGCCCGCTCAGACCTTCCACCGTTGAGTTCCCTTGGCGCGGCTCCAGACGAGGACGCAAATGCACCGGCGGAAACTTCTTCTCGTAAGTCGATGGGGCCGGCGCTCGTTAGGGTGCCTCACGTCTGTGAAAGTCGCTTTTTCCGGGTTTCGGCACCACGTCGCGGAAAGGACCGAGCCGGGAAGCACGAACGGGAGCCACCGCTTTAAATGGACCGGATGGAACACTATGTACAATGATGATGATTCGAAAGGTATGTTGTAGGGACCACGTCTTCCTCCTTGCCGTGATTTCTAACATGGCCTACCGACTCACTAGCACATTTCCCGCCATAAAACATGCGTCGTAATGTGCAGAACCGTGCGATTGGCTAAGGCTGGGCAAAGCGAACGCAAGTGAGGCAGGACGTATACGCTTGCAGAACGAGTTTTTTTGTGCTTAATTGTAATACAGATTCATTTTAGAGCAGTAAGAACAGTAGGGGAAACGAAGTTACGAAAGTACACGTAAACATAGAAGTATCAGCGTACTGGTGCATCTGTTGCGCGCACTATGCGCTTCTTTTAGCTGCACAGCATCCGAAGCGTTGGGGTTGTCTCACATGACATTTCACGATGGGCCTAAGCATATTGCCAATGGTGACGCTGTTTGTCGAGCGCACCCCATGTTTCAAGAAACGATTACATTCTAGCGTAACGAAGCAACGTAGCGTCACAGACCTAACGAAAGCAAGCCAGGTGGAAGTACGGTCAAAAACAAAGCAAACGTGGGAAGTGGTCCGGCGCACTATGGTGGCGCTATCTAGGAGCAGTGCCGGTAAACAAGGCTCCGCAGTCCGCTGTAGAGCGTAACAAAGCACTGACGTCCGCTTGAAGACCCGTCCTTGTCATGTGGTCGTAGACGCCATGAAACACGATATGGCGCGAGAATCAGAACTGTAATGAAAATTGACTAAATTCTGCGTGCTTAAAGGATCATTTGCTGCTGGACAAGCGGTGGGGGCGCTATAATACCCCAAATCTTTTAAATTAAACACACTTGTGGTTTGTTTCAACTTCCTCAAGCGCGGAGGCGCGGTAAGTGACACAAAACATGTGAATAACAGGAAAAACACATGTACAGACGAGGTGTGTTTTGTAACGTGAGCTACACTCACCGAGGCTGATCAGCTTCGCGTGGCCCCTTCCCAGCCATTCTACGCTTGCGCGAGGAGCATTGACGTCACACGGCGCACAACTGGTGCGCCGGAGCCGCAACCTCCCGGAGCTCCACCGCCACCGAGCGCGCCTCTCCGGCCTGCGCATTCCAGAGGAGTGCCGTCATAGCCGCGGCAGACGCACTGGCGCCGCCGCGTGCCCAGCTGTGCGCCTCCGTTGCGCAGTAGCGAAGTCTGACGCTGTGTCGGAGCGCCTGATAGCGCCTCTCATTTTGTGTGCATGCGAAGAGGTATCAGGGGTGGGGCAGGAGTACATATAGCGGGGCGCTGGCCAGTGTGGTATAGGCATGGAGAAGGGGAGCCAAATCGCTGCTCAGCGGTGCAGAATAGCGGAGACGCTTAACTCATCGGATCCTGAAGTAGCCGCCTGGCAATTAGCGGTTGAGCGTATTAAGAACGAACACAACAAGGCTAAACGTGCGGAGGAGACACCGGAGCAAAGGGAGGAAAGTCGTTACCTAAGCTAAGCTAAGCAAACCTAAGCTAAGGAAAGCTAAGAATAGCCCGCTGAACCTTAGCTCACGCTACGTATACCTTGGCATAGACAAGCTATGCAACTGGTAACGTTTTTCCTGCTCGTCACACGCTGTAGGGTCAGAAAGGGCATTTCGGCAATTTAAGATATTTAAACACCACCAACTAGCCAACTTCCAAGCCTACTTGTATTTTGTCTGCTTGGGCCCTTTAAAACAAGGCAGCCTGCATTTTGGATCGAAGCTTGCCATGCCTTTTTAATGGCGTTTGACGTCGCGCCAAAATGCAGTCCACGAAAGAAAACATTACAAAACGAGCTTCACAAAACGATGATGATGTTAAGCGAAGTCACATCAAGCGCCGCAACAAACAAATGCTTCCAGTGGTCTAACTCGAAGTTGGATCCCTGGTGTTATGAAGCCGACGTCTGTCCCATTGCACTATTCTGACAAGGTCGAAGCAATTTGGATTGCGGAGTTTGACTTTGACTGAGGTTACATGGGAGAAAAATTTGGGTTCTAACCATCCTTATCTTATGAAAGGGGCTTTGATTTTACAAATCGGTACTCAGCTTTGGCTGCTATGGCTTATCCGTGTACGAATTTGTACCCCTGATGAATGTAGCTGCGTGGTGGGGTGCCTTGCATAAATAATGTTTTTGTGCGGAAACTGTTTGTTCTTAAATTTTTTTTTCTAAAATTTGCCCCTTATAATTTCAAGTAGGCCTCAAAAGCTACGCCGTATATTTGACAAAAAACTGCACAGAAAAGTCAAAGTCAACAAGCGTGCCAAGGACAGGCTTCTTACGTAGAATACATACATCACTTACAGCGCGCAAATTCCCCAATAAGCGTATTAGTTCCCAGAAATCATTTCTGGTTCAGCACTCAACTTTGCATTCAAAAAATTGTCGTTGTCGTTGTCGTTGATTACATAATTATCAACAACACCCTCTTTTTTGCCACCCAGGCCGACGGCTACTGCGACTGCTGCTGTTCCTGGGAGCAATATTGTGCGGCGCTATCGTCATGCTAATCTGGAAACAACCAAGCAGCTCTATCACCGCCTCGATCACGGCTATAACCAGTATATCTGATGGCTTTACAGAGCCAACTGCTTCCGGAAGTCTAGCTACAACCACGGCGATGGACATAAGTTGTACGTTGTCTATCAGTTGGCAAGTTTTCAACTTGTTTTTTTATGTAAAAAAGCATTTTCATGTATTGCATTGCAACGCAGTAATTTTTATATCAAAGCTGCAAATTACACCCAAACGAACAGCCAGACTAAATACTGTATGCTGGCTTATTGTACAAGATCCCGCTAGCGAGCAGAATGTTTATTTTTATATGTAGAAGGTAAGAACTATTGCACATAGCGCTATCCTTATCCATCTTAGAACCGGGCGCAGATGGTACAGAGGCGTTATCGGGCTAAGAGGGTGGCTCCAATTAAAATCGATGTCGCCATCCTTTACAATGGTTTGCGTCTCCTTTGTAATGCCGCCATGCAACAATCAACTGAAGCGCGCTGGTGTGGCTGCAGCACTTTAATTCACACGCTTTTGTTTCATTATAACTACAACGTTGTACCGAGTGCTTCATGATTTCTTCACTCAGCTGCTCACTGCGACATAATATTGATAAGCCTGTGCATAAAAATATTTACAGTAAAGCCAATAATTTCTTATTAGGCGGTGCATCCCTCATGGAGCAGAAGCCGTACTTTCAATGTACTTTGAATGCATTTATACATGTAATATTTTGTGTTTTTAGCATTAATTTGTTCGCATTGCCAATGCATTTTAGATATTTTAAAAATTTATTCCACATCTATCGCCGAATTATGTTAGGAGGACAGGAAATATATGTACCAAATGTATTTCAAATTCATTGAAAACGCACAAAAAATATCATCCTTAATACGCACAAAACGTGCTATTAATGTATTTTAAGCGCACGGAAAATAGTGTTTAAATTATATTCGAAATGTGTTACTAGTTTATGGTGGTGCAAACTTAAATAAATTGGGAAAATGATATTTGAATGTGACTTTGTACCCTTCGTTACACTAAAATTCTAACTGGCTCTAGTCTGAAGATATGCTCGGATGGTTAAATCTAAACCGGCCCTGCACTGAATGGGGCCAGCAAACGGCCACAAAGAACGCGTACGCACACAGATTGGGATTTTGACAATTGTTTATTGTATACCTCATCCTAGTGGCCAATTTCGCCATTGCAATGAGCAACATGGAATGAATACCCTTCAGACATCTGCGCATGCAGCGTAGATGACGCGTTTTAAAATTGACTCTTCCGCACTTCGAAGTCTCCGAGGCGCGTAATTTCACTAGCACCTGGAATGAAAAGAAAAAAAAACAACAACCCAAAAGCATAAGTGAAACACTGCTTTTTTAGAGACAAATGCACGAAAAATAAGTCACGCCTTTCCTCTAGCGCTACGAAATTCTTTTAGGAGAATGCATTTTTTACCATCCCATTCAAAATAAAACAGAGAAAAAATCTCATTAAAATCTGGAGCGTGGTGCGGGGCTATATGTGGCAATAAAATATGGCGCAAATTAGAGAAAAAGATGCCGCTTGACAGTTGTGGGAAAGTTATCAATCATGCAGGAGGACTCTTAACGTTGTGCTGCAATATTTTCTTAGGCGCTTAAGGGGTCATTGCGGTCGTTTCTGTTTCCCAACTAACTTGGACAAACCTGGTTTATGACCCCCCAGGAATCACAAAAAATAACATTATAATAATATTAAGTACGTTTTTTGTGCATTCAGTCTAGTTGAAAAGGTAAAGAATGTTACCGTAACCATATTTTGCAGGAAAACAGTTTCAAGATTAAGCGCCAGAGAGGAAGTAAAAGGCATACATACGGCATAGATTCGCATGCGCATAAACGATGCCTTTCAACGAACGGCGCTATAATTTCATTTCGAAATAAACAAAACCAAAAGTTCGCAAGCCATCTATATAATTGCAAACTATCATACGGCAGGCACATAAGCAAGGTGATTAAAGTAAGTTAACAAGAAAGGTCCAGTTCTGCTTATGCACCTTTATTAGCAGCCCCCCCCCCCTGGTTATGTTATCAGATTCCCAACACGCCACCCAAAATTACGCCAGGGGCACCATTTCTTCACTAGCCGTCCGAGTTCTTCGCATTCGATCCCCTGCCGAACCCGTGACGGTGCTGCGGATGGCGGCCCACACCGCCTTAGGTAGTACCCAGGCTGCTCACCAGCCAGCCCGATTTCTTATACCCCGGGCAGGTGCTTCTTTTACACTTAAACATGGCGTTCCGGAAATTTACCATTGGGAACTTCTCACATACCGGGTCGTCACCCAACATTATTGCCTCCTTCGCAGACCACTTCCGCCTCTCCACCCCTCCTCTCGAGCCGAGGCTGCCCACATGTCGCGCCTTCTTATGACGTATGCATTTCCTCAAAGCACTCTATTCGTTTATCCGTACCCTCGCCCCTTTTCCTCTTCCAAGTGTCAATTTGTGTTGCGCGTCCGACACGGTCTATCACTCCCTCGATGAATGTCCGCGCAACCCCTATTCCGCTCTTCACTCCCTCACTCTTTATTCCTTTATTGATTCCTTGTTCGCAGTAAGAAAAAAAAATACTTGGGGGAACAAAACCCGCTCCAGAGAAGCTGTGGCTGGTTATAAGCCAGTAAAAACTACATAACAAGGAGTGAAAGCCCCAAGGCATGTTTCCATGGAAAACAATTTTTAGATGATAAAAAGACAGCTACAGCGCGAAACCAAACTTTCCACACCTACCCGAATCGCAGGCAGCAAGCTAATGGCGAAGAGGTCAAGCACCAATGACAACACAAAATCCGAATCAGTACAAGTAAAACAGACACGCTAAGGCAGCCCAGCCCACTGCGGAAAAAGGTGACCAGCGCACATACTATGTAGTCTCGCACACTGCAGAAAAACGGCCTACGAACACTATATAGCCGACACCATTTAACAAAAAGTGGCACCTGTGACTGGTTGTAGAAGCACATAACGCAGTGATTCAAAAGCGGAGAGAAACAGCATGCCACTACCCAGTTCACACTGCACAAGGAAAAGAAAGAGCAGTCAGTGCATGTGTCGCTTTTACGACAGAACTTCAGTCCGGCATACCGAATCAGTCTAGGGAACCTACCGCAGTGTACTTAAATCAAATTTTTTCTGCAGCCGCGCTCACTGTTGCAACCCTGCACACTGCGAAGAACAAAAACCGGTCACACTAAAAAATAAAAAAAAAGAAATTGGGCACATCACACGTGGAAAAGCACCTCTTGATAAACAGCGCAGGGAACGAGACGAGGAGTAGAAAGACACTAGGTGACTCTTGTCCTCCTATAGCAAAACATGAGCGTCTGTTCCCACACAGCCATCGTCCCCGACAGCAACCCACCCATCAAGTGTACCCAGATCTTCATCAACAATGAATGAGCGAACTGCGCGAGCGGAAAGACGTTCCCCGTGTAGAACCCCTCTACCGTAAAGAAGATTGCCGGCGTCCAGGAAGGCGATAAGGCCGATGTGGACCGTGCCAGGGCGGCAGCAAAGGCTGCTTTCCACCTCAAATCCAAGTGGTGCAGCATCGACACCTCCGAGAGGGCGCTCTACCTTCTCAAGCTCGCCAAACTGCTGGAGCGCGACAGCGAATACATCTGCAGGCTAGAGACGCTGAAAAACGGCAAGCCCTGCACGTACGCCCAGGCTGACGACACCTGCTTGAAGCACCTGGGTTACTACGGCAGTTACGCCGACAAGATCCATGGCAAGAACCTCCCCGCCGATAGCAGCTACTTCACTTACGCACGATTGGAGCCAGTGGGAGTCTGTGGTCAAATCCTTCCATGAAACTTCCCCGTGGTGCTCATCATCAGGCAGAGCTCTCCGATGCTGGCCGCCGGCTGGGTGTGCGTGGTTAAGCCCTCCGAGCAGACCCCGCTTACGGCACTGCACGTGGCCCATCTGCGGAAAGAGGTAGGTGTTACTCCTGGCGTCGCGAACGTCATCCCGGCACATGGACCCACTGCTGGCCCCGTTATCTTGGAGCACCCAGATATCAACAAGGTCTCCTTCACGGGATGCACCCGCGTAGGCAAGCTGTTACAGGAGGCTGCTGGCCGGTCCAAGACCGAGAGGGACAACCGAGAGCTTGGTGGCAAGAGCCAGCTCGTCATCTTCCCGGATGCTAACCTCGATGAGGCCACCAGAATCGCTCACCTCCACGTATTCCTCAACATAGGCCAGTGCCGCGTGGCTGCTAGCCGGCTGTGCGTGCTTGAAGACATCTACGACAATTTGTTTGCAAAAGCTAAGCAGCTGGCAGCGTAGCTGTGGACCAAAGTCGGCAACACCGACAACAGTGACCAGAGACCGCAGATCGACGACGAGCAGCTCCAGAAGATCCTTGGCCTGATCTAGCCTGGCAAAAAGGAAGGCGACGAGCTGGAGATCGGTGGTAACCGGTCTGGCAGCCAGGGCTAATTCGTCGAGCACAATGTATTCATCAAGGTCACGGATGATATGAAGATAGCGAAGGAAGACATTTTCGGCCCCGGCCAGCAGATTCTCGAGAGGGTGAAGACCATGGACAAGGTCTGCGTCGTGTCAAAAACACGTCACATAGCCTTGTCGCGGCTGTCATCACCAAGGGCCTGAACACTTCCATCCCGTTTGCCGATGGTGTTCAGGCTAGCACCATTTCGGGGAACACCTTCCTTGCTGCCAAAGTGAAGGCTCCATTTGGTGGTTTCAGGCAGTCCGGTCCCCACCGGGAATGCAACGAGGACGGTATCACGAACTATATCGACGTTAAGACGGTTAGGATTCAGACCCCGCACAAGCACTCGTAAAGTTCGCCACGGCGCTCTGAAGTCATCTTGGTGGAATACAAAAGCGCTCAAAAAACAAGGACGAAGGAAGAAGCAGACAGCACGGCGCTTACTCGCAAATACTCGTTTATTGAAAAACATACACTGTCTACTTCTTCCTTCGTCCTTGTTTTTTGAGCGCTTTTGTATTCCAACAAGATGAACCCATACCAACTAGCCCAACTTTTCGTTCTTCTGCTCTGAAGTCGTTTGTCTTCCAAGGTACCTTGTTTGTTTTGTACCTGCAACCTGAGCGTTTTTATAAATAGAATCTGCAACAGTGCTCGTCCCGTGTCTTTCTGCTCATCGTCTCTTTCCCTGCGCTGTTTATCATGATTCCAAACAAACTGGCCCAAATTACCCTTTTGCTGAAGTACCTCTTGCTTCGGGGTGGTGGATACTTGTCAGACTTCAGGCAGTACCTTCGAAATAAACTCAACCATTTTCGTTGCAATTTTAACGGCTACACACTCGTTCAGTATTGTTCGTAAGGGTCGAGGTTTTAGAGCTTGTTTAATGTACAGAACTTCTCTTGTAAAATCAAATAAATAGTGAGAAACAGAAGGTGGGTCCTTTCCACAGAAGCACTGACCGTTGCCGTCGGTTGTAACCTATAAAAATAATCTGGGAGTTGTCCATGTCCAGTGATCAAATGAGTTAGCTTTTTGGGTGGAGGGGAGAAGTAGGGAATGACCAATGCGTTGGGTATGCATCTGTACAGTTCCGTGTCGGTATTTTCCATCAACCGCCTTCGCTGCCACTGCAGGTGGCCCTCTTTTGCTTATCTTATTCTGATCATGCGTTCGGACAGTTTACCGCGGGCATCGTCTCCGCTCGTAGCCGCACTTGTCACTAGCACGTCCGCGAGCTCGTTACCCAAAACACCCGAGTGTCCCGGTACGTGATAGAGAAGGACACAAATAGCATTCGCGAAAGAAAGGATGGCTATGTTGAATTGATTAAACGGGTTATCAAGAGCGGTTAGGACACAATGGCTGTCGGTGTAGAGGTTAACCGGAGAAGAAGGTGGATTTTCAAGTAATGATGATGATGAATAAATCCTTATTTGTCAAGCTGGTGCAGATGTTAGGGCAGCCGCCCGGTGGGGGGCTTCCCTATTCCGGGATACCCTGAGCTCGGCTGGCGTCCAAGCCCTCTTCACCAATTCACGCTGGATCCCAAGGTCCGGGCTCAGACTGAAGTAGTTTTTTCGGCGCTATTGCTTCTATGTCGAACAAAGAGGTTGGGCTAACGAGACGGTAACAGCACCCTGCTGTAATGAAATCACCCCCAGACATGATAACAAAGCCAGCTGGTGCCGGCATTCTTATCATGTATAGGATCCATGTGTATAGGCGTGTAGGCCAGGGATTCGTAATCTGTGGTTAGCGTCAGCAGCAGTAAGCATCTCACTGCAAATTCGAAGAAATCTGGCTTGATGAGTAAGAGAGTCAATGAGAAGGTCAATGTCAAAAGGTTCGTAATTAATTGAGTTGAACGTGATGCATGGTCGCCCAGAAAACAGAGAAAACACGTCTAGGTGTGTTTAGAAGTAAGATGTCAACCTATACCTAAAGATATCAGATACCTATAGAGCAGCCATTCGTCATGTACGCCCATGTGACCGCACACAGTGTAGATCTTAGAAGCGAGCGCACTCTTGACCGAAGCATGTAGTGCTAACTGGTATACCACCACGCAGGAAGAGCATACGAAACGGCCGGCATCACAAGCAAATGATGTAACAAGTGATCATGACGTCTATTTACAATGGTGTGCATAACACTGAAGCGTACCATTGACACCGCAAGTTTTTCGACGACGGTTCGGAGGTTATTGACGTCCGCGACAAAGGTTAAATGATTGTCAAAAACAACCACAAGGAGCCTCATCTAAGGCACATATCCTAACGACGTTCTATAAAGTCTCACTGTGGGTTTTTGGATCACTCCTGGTTCTTCCCTCGAAACCAGTAAACACGAAAAGTTCGTCCGATTAATCCTAAGTTTGGCTGTTTGGTTTCAAGTGGTAATTCTATCAAAGGCTTGATGATCCGCTGTTTCAAGCTGCCTTTGCGTATTCTAGGTATGACAGGGATCGTGTCATCCGCATATGTCTGAAGGTATACGTTATCAGGCATCCGAACAGAGAGTAGATCACGGATATCAGCATTTCATATTAGCGGGCTTAAAGGTGAACCTTGTCGGCTTCCCTTTGTCGGTACGGGGGTAATAGTCCCGGAATGTGAATGAAAAGAAATAGTTCATTCCCCCAGAAAGGAATGCGAAAACCGGTAAATATTGCTAGGGCAGCGTTGCCACGGGGAAAAAATATAGAAGCCCCGGATGCCAAATAGAGTCAAATGCGTAGGCTAAGTTTAAAGTTATGACCAACGATAAATTTCCTTTATTCCTGCGTTCTTTGAGGGAGCGAAGGCTATCCACCAATGCGGTTGTCGTATTGTTCCCCATGGTAAAACCATTTTGGTGGGGATGAAGGAGACCAGATTGATGAAGAAAGAAGTAAAAGCGGGAGTTTTAACATCCTCTCTAGCAGCTTGTGCAGCATAGATGTAGGAAATTTTTTTCGGTACGAAGAGGGTTGATGTCGTGACCTTCGAGATTTTAAAAGGAACGTAACAAGGGCCATTTTCCGCTGGGACGGGAAGTGTCGAAGCTGAAGACCCGCGCCAAACAGATTGAGGGAGGACGTTGAAATGTGGGTAATAAATAGCTGAGTCATAATAGTAGCATACCGTCAAAGCTAGGGTTTAAATTAGAGTGAGGACGGCGGGCTGCTGCTCGTAGTTCCGTTTTGGTGAAGTCGACATCTTGGTCTAGAATAAGGTCGGCAGATTCTATGGCGCCAGTAGTGAAACTGCCGTCAGCTTGTAGAAGGGACTGCACACCGCCGAAATGCGCTCTTCAAAGGGACGTCTGAATCAGCATCTGCTTGTTTCCCATAAACACGCCTGTATTGCTGCAGTGACCTTGGCTTCTTCTATGTGAATCCTGTAGTCCCCGGGGGCGAGATGTGCTTCGTGACGTGCATCCTTGCATCGCTGAAAATGCCGCCGTAGTACACGTAGCGCAGACTGCTCCTTACCAAGGGCATCAGTCCACCAAATGTTTCCGCTGTTTCTTTGGGATGCCCTTGTACTTCTTTTTGACACGATCAAGTTTGGTATAAAATCTCTGAAATGCAGCTTCGAAAGCTTGAGGTGTGGCAATGTTTAAAGGATCGATATCATAAAACAAAGGGTTAGTTGTCAGGCGCTCAATCATGTGACATGTAGCCGCTTTTGTTAGGCGTTTCTTAGAAGTGAATGTAACTGACAGAGGGCCAAAACAATTAAGCGATGGTTCGACAAAGAGGGCGTGTAATGTTCTTTCCAATGGTGAGCACTTTCCCAAACAGGGCCAAGCATCATTGTCAGGCCAATTCACGACTGCATACTGATTAAGAAATATCAGCGGTGACGTCGGGTCATTGAGCAGCTGCAGTCCTTTGCAATACAGAAAATGGGCTAACTGCTGCCCAGAAGTGTTTCAAACGGTGCAACCCCACAAGCGGTTTGGGGAATTGGAATCCCCCACTAGTATAATAATAACACAATTGTACGCCCGATAACATCGCTCAGCAAAGTTAATATGTAATGGAGTGGAGCGGGCGGAACAGAATATGTAGCCCTTCCCTCCCTCAACGTTTGGGAACAGGCTGTGGGATACGCAGACCTCAGCCGATAAGAACTGGTCCTCGACGTATCGGCCGCCTTCTGAGCCATTTCAACTCCTGCGCCCTAAAATCAGATATCCAAATAAAATTGGTTTCTCTGCCTCTCCCGTTACGCCAAGAACGGCTACTGGGAAGACGTGGCGAGCGCATCCACAAATCGTCTGGTAACCAATTAGCGTCGAAAGTTTACCCTTTTCAGTGCATTAAAGTGAAACACTATTAACCAGAAAAAGATTGCGTCACGTGTTCAACCACCCCCGTTCGTGCAGGAGGAGGAACCGTTAGGTAACTTCCAAGCGTCAAAAGGCTTTATGCACCTCGAAAACACTGGGAGGTTCCTTATCAGAGAACCGGTACTATCTAAGCGCACGAAGAATGATGCGGTGCGATGCTGACTTGGTGAACGAGAATGCTTTATAGTTAGCTGACCACACACTTACGTCATAGACTTACGGGGGAGAATGTTTTAGCTGGGCACAAAAAATTACCCCTGTTTAATATCATTTGTTCTAAAAGATTCCTTCAAGTCAATTTGAGCAGTTTATGTGACAAGATTTACTGCAGCAAAATTTGATTCTGAATTATTACCAAACATTTTTCCACAAACTCCTGGCGTTGACAGGGGGTGAAAAGTGATACATTTGTTGTCGTGCACTCTGCGGAGCTCCGGTAAGAAGAAATACAGAATTATTGGCAATCACCACAAGTGGTGTGTAACCATGCAAGCTGACCATGTCTTGTACTTGAAGAAAGCAATGCGGCGAGAATAAATTGCATTAAATGAGACCAGCACTTACAGCTGGTTACGTAATGAAATGTACCCGCAACAATGGTTCAGTGGCTGCGACACCATGCTACTGTCACAGAGATCGTGAATGCCGTATTTGCACCGGAAGCCATTTGTTGAATCGAGGCAAACAGAAAAAACTCCGCCGTGTCGAGATATCGGAGTGCGTTTAACATTTTTTGGTGGTCTCCATCATTTGTGATCCTTTATATGCTGCTTCCCTTTCCGTTCAACTCCGGCACGCTAAACTCGAAAAAAAAAGTTTGTTTGAGAATTCTTTGAGAAGCCCATTTATTTGAGAATTCTTCTTTTTCACAGGGACAACTTGTCCGAGCCAGCAGGAGCTCAGAACATCACTTCACTTCAGTCATTTGGACAAAGGACTGCTTCAGAAGCTTCTCAGTTCGAGGAACACCACTCTGAACATGGAGGAAGAATCGTGGTACGCTGTTACGGGTGGCGTGCACGTGTACTCAGCGTTTATTACAACTACCATAGTGCGCGCTATACACGTCGTAAGCCTCGTCCAGTTTCGTGACAGTAATGGCACAGAAATCGAACCCCCTCCATTAGTTTGTGCAGTTCGCTCATCACTTGGAGTTACCGAGCACGAAGCGCGCATCCGACCCGTCTGGACATGGCTAGAGCCACGACTGAAGAGTGCGTTTATTCTGTGTCCACCCCCTGTTGTTTTTGAAGACGACATACAAGTGTCTATCTCTGTACGGGGCTCTCGGAAAGGCTTACCGCTCTGGATCCCAGTACATCGCTTTCCAGAAAAATCTGAAGAAAAGTGCTGCGCGGTGTGCGTCAGACCGATATTTGGTCCTGCCATCAGTCTTTGGAAGGTCGCCGAGTTTATAGCGCATTATAGGCTCATGGGTGCCCGTCACATCTATTTTTATGACTTGGAAATGTCGGACGATCTCAAGGTTCTCCTTAGACACATGCAAATGAAAGGGGTTGACATTACTGTGGTGCCCTTCAAACTCCTAGTTGACAGCTCTGACGTCCACGCGCAGGGCCAAATGGCCAGTTTGTACGACTGCATGTTTCGGTCGCTGTCTAAGAGCGAATACTTCATCCATGTCGACATGGATGAACTAATGGTTCCCTTGCAGTACTCTAATATTCCAGCACTGGTTTACGGCGTAGAAGCCACCAAAGGGACGGACGTTGTAGGGAGTATTGTGGTTCGTAGCACATATTACTGTGCCGAGTATCCCCTGAGACCACTCGCCATGCAATATCCTCTAGCACCCCTCCAAACAAGAATGTTCAGTATACACACAGGCTACGTCCCATATGACGATGTCACAAAGTATCTTGGACGCACGAGTACCATTTGCAACGCTGGCGTTCATGACGTCGAAGAACATTGTGGCCATTTTAAGAGTGTTCTTGCACCTGTTTCGATGGCTGTTGTTAACCACTACCGGCGATGCTGTGAATTCACTTCGTTTGACCCGGTGAAGAGGTGGGGTTTCAGACTGTGGACTCACAGTGAACTGCTTGTGGACGACATGGTTGAGGAGCGCGCCGACTTTATTGAAAAAGAACTTGAACTCCTAGATTTGCATTCAGTTCTGCCGTCAATTACTCGTGTGTAATTTATTAAATGGGCCTATGAAACTATTTACAATCTTAATCCGGTCACTGGTTTGTAGCGCAGGTTATGTTTGCGGTGCATTTCATCTTCGCTTTCTCCAACGGTTTAAATAGACGGACAACAGGTTTTTTGGAGTATGCACATTCAAATAAAATGCGACAAATCAAATCAAATTCCAAATCAAATGCGACCCTTAAAACACTTTGGACGTAAAAGGTTTTTCTAATAGAACCCTAGAGCATTTGAAAGAGAAATTTTTAGATCTACAAGCTTTACGCACACTTCAAACGGAAGGCTAAGAACAATGTCAGTGAGCCATGCGGCGGTATTTTCGTAACTGTACCTGAGGTGAAAAAAGCCATTGAAAAGCTTTCCCCTGCAAAATTTATAATAAGGAATGAATGAATTTATTTTTTTTGTTACAAGAAATACAAAGGAGAGTACACTTGCACGCGTAGCTTCTTACACCTATATGTCGACACCTGAATGCCCGCTGGTGGGGGTGTGCGGGGACTTGGCAGAAGAGACATGTAGAAAAGAGAGTAGAAGCAGTGCGAAAGAATATACTGAAATGCAGTTTCTACTTTTCCTTCATGCAGGTTTTTAATCACGCATTGTATTCGACGGAGCTGTTTGTTGACGTACGCAAGTGCCAAGTTCAGTCATTACATGCGTAGCGTTTGGGACTCGAGAAAGTTCATTGCCGATATCACCACGAAATTATTTCTCAAATTCTTTCTGTTTTCGTCACTATATAAACAGCTGCATTTCATATGAGCTAGAGGACATGCACTCCTCAAATATCGGTGGAGGAGGAGGAGGAATAAACGTCCCTATAAAGCAGTTCGCCTTGGGGAAGAGTCCTTATTCCAGGACCCCTTGAGACCGTCCGGCTTCTTGAGCCCTCTTCACCAGCCAAAGCTGGTCATCAGGGTCCGAGCTGGTCAGTGCTCTCTCCCAGTGCTCAGGGGAGGGGAAGGGCAGGGGGTGTAGGTTGGGGTTCTTCTCGCAGCCCCACACAATGTGGTAAAGCGTGCCCGGAGCCTCACAGAAGCGGCATTCCGAGGAGTAGAGGGTGGGGGCCAGAATGTGGGCTCCAGTTGGGTGGGGAAAGGTGTTGGTTTGGATGCATCGAAGGTGGTGTTCTTGCTCTTTTGTGAGGTTTTTGTGTGGAGGAGGGTACATTGTTCGCTGCAGGCGGTAGTGCTGCGTGATTTCTGTGTATGACAAAAGGGGACAGACACGCCACTGCTCGCCGAACTCCTGACTAGCCCGGTGTGTCAAATCTCGGGCATGCTGGTGGGCAGCTTCGTTGCCGGGGACGTCGGCATGGGCGGGAGCCCAAATAATCCTTACACGGTGTTGTGGCGGATGCTGCAGTAGAATTTGTGTGGCGCAGGGTGAGAGGAAGCCGCTCGAGAATGTTCTGCATGCTTGTTGGCAGTCTGTAATGATGATCTCTGCAGGGGTTTGAGCAATTGCTAGGGCTATGGCCACTTGTTCTGCCTGTAGTGCATGGGTGGTAGGAATTGATGCACTTGTGAGGAGGGCTTGAGCTGTAGTTACAACAGCGGTCATAGCTCTCCTCCCGGGATAGGATGCTGCGTCCGTGTATACTGTGGTGGAGTTTTGGCCGTACCGTTTGAAGATTGCTTTCGCTCTGGCATCTCTGCGATCCTCGTGGTGTGTTGGATGCATGTTCCGGGGCAGTGGGGCCACATCAATAAATTGGCGAATCTCATGCGGAAGCTGAGTCGCATCGGCCTGTGGGTGTTGAATCGGTGAGCGCAGGCATAGCTGGTTAAGAATTGTCCTGCCGGTGGAGGTGGAACTCAGACGTAATAATTGGTTCATGTGATGAGCTTCGAGGAGTTCATCCAAGGTATTACAAACTCCCAAGTGTAGTAGTTTCTGTGTCGAGGTGCTGACAGGTAGTCCCAACGCCAGCTTGTATGCCTTGCGTATGATAGTCTCTACCTTGTCCTTTTCAGCCTTCGAGAGCACAGCGTAGGGGATGGCGTAAGTAATCCTAGAGATGACAAAGGCTTCGACTAGCCTTAGCACATCCGCCTCTCGCATACCTCTGGTTTTTGTGCTGACCCTGCGGATCATGTGGGAGACTTGCTCCGTGGTGTGCTTAAGTCGGTCCAGCAGTTTGGTATTGGAGCGATCCGCTTGTAGAAGCATGCCTAAGATTCTCACCTGCTGAGTTGGAACAATAGGGTGGCCATCCACTTCTAGGGAGATGGTTGGCGACCCGGGCGGGAGTTTTTTACGTGGTGACACGATAAGCAGCTCAGATTTTTCCGGCGCACACGCTAGGCCACACTGTCGTGCGTATTCACAGACAAGGTCGGCTGCCTGTTGTAGGTTGGTCTCCATTTCCCCCAGTGACCCAAGAGTGGCCCATATGGTGATGTCATCCGCATATAATCCGTGGTGTATGCCTGGAATGGCATCCAGGAGCGGAGGGAGGCCTACGAGGGCTACATTAAACAGCAACGGGGAAAGGACCGCACCCTGGGGTGTGCCCTTGTTGCCGAGAGAAATTGTATTAGACTTTAAACGTCCCACCTTCAGAATGGCTTTTCGGCCGTCGAGGAAGTCTCGAATGTATTTGTAGGTACGTTCCCCGCAGTTAAGGCCATTCAGTTGTTTAAGTATGGCCGTATGACTGACATTGTCAAACGCACCTTTTAAATCTAAGGCTAAGATGGCTTTCGGGCTATCCCTCGAGCATTTCAGCATAACCTCTTCCTTCAGTTGAAGGAGGATGTCCTGCGTGGAGAGGTGATTGCGAAATCCACACATGGTATGTGGGAACATGTTATTTTGTTCGAGGTACTGCTGTAGCCTTTTGTGGATGACGTGCTCTAGAAGCTTTCCTAAACACGAGGTTAGGGATATCGGGCGCAGGTTCTCGGTGCTCTGTGGTCTTCCGGGCTTCGGAATAAGGCGCACCTCTGCCGTCTTCCAGTCTTCCGGAAGTTGGCCCGACCTCCATACCGTGTTCAGGTGGGCGGTGAGTTCAATGATGGAATCATCATCCAAGTTCGCTAGAAGCTTGTTGGTGATGCCGTCCACCCCTGGGGCTGTGTTGCGTCTGATGGTCTGTAGTGCCGCTTTTACTTCATAGATGTAGATGTCTTCATCCAGTTTGAGATTTGGCTGTCCCGTGTACGGCGGTAGTGGCGTTTTCGGATGGACGGGGAGGTACCTGTCCAGGAGGGACTTCATGAGAGCACTGGAATCTCCTGGGTGCGACTGAATTATGTTTTGCATGGTTTGGTTTGAATCGGTCTTGCTTTTTGAAGGGTCCATAAGATATCTGAGCAGTCTCCAGGTCTTTGAGGTACTGAGTTGGCCCCGGAGACTGTCGCAAAGGGATAGCCAGCTTTCTTTGCACAGGTGAGCCGCATAGCGGGCTGCTTCTTCTGTTAGAAGAGCTATTCTCCTTTTCAAACGACGATTAAGGCGCTGTCGTTTCCAGCGTTTGATGAGGCTTCTTCTCGCTTCCCATAAGTGGAGGAGGTGAGGGTCTACACAGGGGGTTGTAGTAGTTGTCCGAATTTTTTTTGTGAAAGAATTCATATCATTCCGGAGTTGGGTAGCCCATTCCTGTAGAGTGAGCGGTGGGTTGGTTGCACTGTCGAGTCGGGCTTGTTCCCTTCGCTCACGAATGTTAGGCCAGTCCGTGAGGCTCGCCCTGCCCAGAGGAATAACGTATTCTTCTCCTAGTATTGTCGTGGCTAGGATCGAATGGTCACTTCCCAGGTTTTCCCCGGTGTGAGACCACATAGCCGTGACGTTCCCCGAAGTGATGGAGAGATCAGGGGACGTGTCTTTGGAGACGCTGTTACCCATGCGCGTGGGAGTATGCGGGTCCGACAGCAGGATGCAGTTTTCCTCTTCAAGGATGGAATGCAAAGCGGTTCCTCTCTTGTTGGTGTAGCTGTATCCCCACAAAGGGTGTGCCGCGTTAAAATCTCCAACGATGATGAGCGGATTAGACAGTGCAATGCGTTTTGCTTGCTTGATGACGAAAGAGAGGTTTGCATCTTGGCCTTTTGGACGGCAATATATGTTTAGTAAATAAAGGCTCTGCCCCACTTTAACTTTCCTCGGGACAATTTCCGTTAGGATTCCATTTTTTTCCGACTGCTGGAGCGGATGCTGTATAGCTGTGACTCGTTTGCTTACTAGCGTGGCGAGAGAACCTGAGGGTCCGTATTCATATGATATAAAGCCGGGAAGTTTTGCCGGGGAGTTTGTTTCCTGAAGAGTAATGACATCTGGTGACTCCTGAGCTGAGGCAATGTACTGAGCCAATGAGCTGGCCTTGTTCTTGTAGCCCCTACAGTTCCACTGCCATATGGTGAGTTTTGACCCCTGCGTAGGAATGAGTCTATTCTTGGGTGTTGCCATCTTGGGAAGTTCCATCCTCTGCCAGGTGTGATGGCCTGCTGTAGGGCTTGAGATCTCGGCGAGAGTGACGAGCAGCAGCTGTCTGTCCCTGTACTTCTAATTTATCTAATCGTTGCGTGATTTGTTTTAACATGACCATCATTTGCTTTACGGTTTCGGCGATTTGGGTATTCTCTTGAGCCAGCGGGACTTCTATCGTGGTGGCAGATTGGCAAGTTGGTTCTGAATTCGGTGTTTGCGGGGGTGTTGGTGCGGGACGTTCGGGCTTTTTGCGTTTCTCTGGCGTAGTGTTTGCCCCTTGCCTAATTTCTGCCTTGAGCGCGAGAAGCTCACTATGGAGTTGTCTGTTTTCCTGACGTTGTTGTTTAATCTCGTTAAGAAGCTGCGCGTTTAGTCGTTTAAGTTCCGCCAGCTCGTCACGCTTGGGGGTATTGGGGGGAGGGGGAGGAGGGGTCTGAGCACGTGGAGAGAGCATCTGAGCCCAGCTCACCGGTACTCCCGTCGCATCTTCTGCGATTCTTCGCTTGGCGCTGGGTGTTCTTCTGCGGGACCTGGAAGTTGATCGTGCCTTCCTCCCGTCTCTGGAGGGTCCCCGGGATCTGGAGCGGGATCTTGACTCCCGGCGACCCCGACTGGATCCGCGCTGCTTTTTCCTCCGGTTGACTGGCGGAAGAAACCGGTGCGGGCATTCCTTGCTAGCCGTGACGTGGTCCCCGCTGCAGAGTGCACACTTGGGCTTGCAGTCGTGTTCCGCGCCCTGTTTAGTCTGGTGGCCGCAACGCTTGCAGTGGGCGTCTGTAAGCGTGGTAGGCTGAGGGCAGACGTCGGCTCTGTGACCTGTAGCATGGCACAAGTGGCAATAGGCGTGGGTCCGCTTGTAGAGGTAGCACCTTGTTTCTACTCCTCCGATGTACACGAAGGACGGGACTTTCTTTCCGGCGAATGTTATTAGCACGGTTCCTGACTCGCCAAGTCTTCTGCACGTGAGAGGCTCATAGCCGGGAGCAGAAAGGACCGCCATTATTTGTTCTGTTGTGACGCCGATACAGATGTTGTGGATAACCCCTTTGCAGGAGTTGTCGGGTGATATTCCGTAGGCGTTGACCGGGAAAATGGTGCCTTCTATCTTCAGTTGCTGAATTTTACTCAGTGCTTTCGCCGCCGCTAAAAACGGAGTGCTCACGACGAGCATATTTTGAGCTTCATTAATTCTGATCTTCAGGTCCGCTTCTCTCCACGTGAGCTTTGCTTCATGCAAGATGCAGCTGGCAAGCGTGTACGGGCTGATTTTTCGCAGTGCTAGGCCGTTGCGCGGGCGAATCGCCATCTTGTAATCATTCTCCGGAAGTCGGGGTGGTTTCGGCTTGTTTGAAGGTAGGTTGGAGTTCCTGGGTGCCGTGATTGCCGGTCTGAGTGGGCTTCGGCCTACCGCAGTCGTGGTCGAGTGCTGATTCTTGCATTGAGCTCGCCTGGTCACTTCTATCCATGGTGCAGTGGCGTCTTCGTCGTCTTCTGCGGAGCAGGAAGATGCGTGCGAAGGCTGCTGGTCCATGTCGTCGTCTGCGCCGTCAGGCAAGGGTGTTTGGCCAGGGACGACGGACGACGAAGCCTCAGGGGCCACGACATGCGACGACGTGGCATCCATAGGCGAGGCTCAGCCAAGGCGGTGCCCACCGCCTCAAAGGTTGAAAAGGCCGTAAACTGGTGAAAATTGAACTTACGGCCAAACGCGGGATACTGACGTGATCCGGGTGACTTATGGAGCACGATGGTGACACTTTAAGAGGATGCTGAGAGACATTTTTCGAATATTGAAGCTTGATAGCAGAGCTGATGAGAACGAACCAGCTGCACTCTTCTTCTTCGTCGTCGTCCTTCCTCGGTGTTCTGTCGGTGTTCTGTCTTCATATTGGCACATAATTGTTATATAGAACGTGTTATTATTGGTTGTGTGCAATAAAACCGAACAAAGCACATGATTGTGGTGCCATGTTTTTTACACTCGCCGTTTCTAAATAATAATGTAGCATTTTAGCTTTGTAAGGTTTTTTTTTAAAAGGAACTCCCGGAAATCATGGTGCAGGCGGCGGTCCGCGGATGTAAAAATATGCGACGGGAAGTGGGCAATTTATGGGGAATTTGAGATGCCGAAATCTAACTCTGGGCCAGTATTATGTTTCTCGGCAAGTAGGACTTTATAAATGAGGTTACTGTGTCGAAGGGGTATGCGGTGGTGGACGGCGTACGAAGCAAATAAAGAAAATCATCCGGGCTTGCACATCTTGCCACAACTTAAGAACGGAACTACGCAGCTGCATGGCGTGGCTACGGCAGGCCAAAGGTGTGGCACACAGGGTTTATCCACAGGCGCTAATAACAATAAATGCAAAAAAGACAGTTCCCAAATTATTAATGGTAATATGATAATATGGTCTGAATACCTTTCTAGCCTCAGCCTAGTAGGCAGAACGGAACACGTCACCCCTGTCCAGGATCTGGTGTTATTTGGTTGAAAGCACCGGCTCTGGTACGTACCGCATGAAGAGCGTTTGCTGAGAGATCCCGTAATCGCATTTGTAAATTCAGAACAAGTCGCTGTTAACAGTGTAGCTCGTATGTGATCGTCCACGAGTGATTTTTTGGGCTTTATTTGCATTATGCAGGTTGGCGTCAAGGCTGTGTGTATTGCGTTAAGCTGCTATTTTCTATGCCACATATCTTCTGCCTGCAGTTGTTGGGCAAGACCTACCACCTATAGCTAGGCGGATAATAGGGCCATCTGAAGAGCAAAACAATCTGAAAAATTGCGCCCACCTCCCCGCGAGGGGAACCCTGTGTAGATGCGACGCATCGTGGGGTTCACTTGGTGTTTCCGTTGGATTGATTCTGAACTTGCGTAAAACGTGCCGGGAACGCGTATGATTATTATGTTTTATGATTATTATTATGGTTTATTGGCCAATCTTGGTCAATCTCTCTAAGTGGTATGCTTGGGGCTTCGCTGTCGCAACGACCTTTACTCCATCATTGTTGCTGTAAGTGGGAGCTTCTTTTCTTTTATTGCAAGTGTTAATCACTGCCCCATCATGCGTTGTATCAGTAGCAGCTTGACGTAGTTTGAATGAGTCAAGGATATAAGGCGCGTTCGTAGCATTTGATTCTGTCTCGGTTTTGTGGCGCAGTGGGAAGAGCACCATGTACGCGTTCCGCCCACAGGGTCGTGGGATCGAAACCGGGCGCCGCTAACTATTATTTTTTTATATAGTGTAGGGGGAGGGGTGTGGATGGACAACGCCGTATGGAGGGACAAGGCGAGTGAATGAGATGCAGTCGCATCTAAAAGAAATTCTTGTCTAGGAGCACATAGAAATTCTTCCGTGCGCCCTATGCAGGTGGCTAACCAGCGGAGCTGCAACGAGGTGCAGTATCGGCTCGGCGTAGACGACGTCGTTGCCGATCCTGCTAGCGGTGTCGCTTGACGTGACGTGCCTGCTCCTCGGTAATGCGTGTGACGCGTGAAATTCTTTGAAAACTTGGAAATTCTTCCCATTTCCAAGTAACTTGCTGCCTATGTTTGGCATTCTCACGCTGAAGCTGCTTTGTCCTCAGCGTCACCGCTGCTGGTGTCGGTTGTCACTTGAGCTGTGCAGCATGCCGTAGCTCGCCCGGCGAGCGTTTGTGCGAAAGAGTCTTTCGCTCCATCCAATGTTCCATTCCCACTTGTGACGGTCGGTAGACGCAGCACTTTAGCTATGTCACCTATAAACCCAGACAATGTCTCTCCCCGGGTGAAGCCCGAAACAACCCATTCCCGTTTGAACCTGTACCGTTTGAAGCCATTTCCACAACTTCCTTCCCATTTGATCCGTCCTGTATGCGCGCGTTCCAGAAACGCCATTCCGAATTGAACCCGTTTCGTTTGCGTTGCGTTTGCGTTATCATTTTTGAAAGCGTTCCCCAAAATATGCCTTCAAGGAAAGAGTCATTAATTATTGTAAAAACCTTTGTGCAGCAATTTATAAGAATTGAGGACATGACGTAGCTGGATCTGGTAAATAACTTTGGCGAGATATTTTTCCCAAGTAGAAATAAAACAGTATCCCTTTGCTTCCAATGAATTATTGTATTTGCTGAAAAACCCAAGTTCGTTCCGGCACTGTGCGAGCGCTACAAACTGGCACTGCGCCCACGGCCAGAGGTTCACTTTGGGTAATTCCCGTATTTGTCATTTCTTTTGGGTGATACATAAGGAAGGAAGTGCATTTGGATTCGTATATAACACCATTCAATACATTGAAACTCCCATGAAACCGTCGGAACTCGAAACCACACCGCTGCAGTTCTACTCATGCGAGCAGCACGCTCCAGGCGACTCGACGAACGCGGGCGCATACGTAAAGATGCGGTTTCAGCTGTAATTGACCGACGCTGCCTTGTCGGACGAAACGCAGCAGCCTGCGTATTGTTTTGTAGCGTACTCTACACTGGGCGAGGTTGAGCAGTTTCGCGTGGACCTTGAAGGGCCGTGCTCCGCAAGCGCGAGGAGCATTGGATTGAATTGGATTGGATTACATTAGATTAGATTGGATTGGATTGGAAATCCAATCCAATTGGTGTACGGGTGTGTAGAGAATTGGGTCTGCACATTCGCCGGTCTGCGTATTCCAGAGGAGGGACGTCGTAGTCGCGGCAGACGCACTGGCGACGGCGCGTGGCCAATTATGCAACTCCGTTGCACAGTAGCCAAGTCTGGCGGTGTGTCGGAGCCACTTGATAGCCGTTTTCGATGGCTTCCTGAGAGCCGTGCTGGGCATGCGCAAAGAGCAGTGACTCGACTGGACTGGACTGGATTGGATTGGATGGAAAATCGTTTTAGCACCAGTAAGCGTGATAATAATCAATCTTAGACAACCCGGAAACCTAAGAATAACCAGTTCAACCTTAGCTCATACTACGTATATCCTGGCATAGCCGATCTAAGCCACTGCTAATTTTTTAATCGACACCTCTTATCGTAAAACAGACCATGGCAACAAGTTTGTGTAGATTGATAGGGGGCATCTCTGTACAGTTGTTTCCGCCAGCCGTAACTTTTTTACTGGCGAATACGTTTGATGAAAGTTAATTTAGGTTTCAGAATACGTAGTCTGTAAGTGCAATATTCCACTTTGGGTTAATTCCGACACAACTAAAAACATTAGGTTAAAGTACAGAAGGACGCAACTATAAGTTAAAAAATCGCACGCCTGGGGGAGACTCATCTCAGTCGAACTTGGGTACGTTATTCTGGAAAGCGGATAAGTGGGAAAATACGAAACGGGAAGGTCATTTTCAACAGGGTTGAAATGGGAGGGAACAAACTAGAAGGTTGAAGTGGTAATGTGTTCAAATGGGAACGGGCGAAATGGGAAAGGGCGAAACGAGAAGGTCGCTTTGGTCCGTTTGAAATGGGGCGGACCAAGTGTGAGAGTTGAAAGGGGAATGCGCTCAAACTGGAACCTTCCCTCCCACCTACTTCGAACTGCTCTCCGACCGGTGCTGGTTCTGCCTCTACAATGGGCTGCGCTTGAGGAGGAATCTGAGTAGACGGGACTGCTGGATCATCCTTTCACCCCGCCGTAGAATCCTTGACGTTGGAACCTGGACAACTATGTTCTTAGTCCGTCGAAAATGACATCCGAATGTTTTTGCCCAGTTCACCATCCGGTGTCTTACAGCGGAGGGGATGGGAGGGGCATGACAAAGTAACCCAAACAATTAAACATTTTTAAGTCACAGCCACTGAATTGATTGGGCTATTTTCGCTAAGATGGAAACTGTTGGTGGTTATGGGCACCCCTTGATTGACCAGCCCTTCGTAAGTTTAATGTCACACGTAGGATGCCTGATACTACCGTACTGTGGTGCATACGACCGGTTTGCTAAAATGGGATGTAATCGCGTTTTGTTTAGACTTTTTTGTTTGGATTTTTTGTGTTAGTGATCTGTCTCAGTAGTGAAGCGAGCTCCGTCTAGAAATGCGGCAAACATATAACCGCCAACGCGGCCGCGATGAATGCTTTTTCAGTTACAGAATACTTGTGTTTGGCTGTCGTAAGCGTGTGGCGGGAAGAAGTCTCTGGCCTGACCACTTCATCTCATTCTTGTAAATTTATTGCCCAAAGACGTATTCGCTGGCATTTTTTGATACGGGAAAAGGCTTGTTCAGGCCAGATAGTTGAAAAGACGGGTTTTCTCCCATGAAAGCAAGGACGCAGGCAGAAAGAAGGCAGGAAAGGTAGCCTTGGGGAAAGATCAGAAAGAGTGCTGGCGGAGCGATGGCGAACGCTACTGAGTGGAGTTGCAAAGTACGGGATACAGCCTTAGCGAAATGCTTGAGTGATGCGGAAGCAACTTCCGATACAATAGAACCATGCAAAGAAACACCTGCAATCTTTTGACGTGGCGAGTACGGGTTTGCTGTAGTATTGTCTGGAGTCCCTATGGGTTGTGTGCACGAATGCTCTTCTAGAAAATCAATCCCAACAATTCCATTTTTTCTTCGGAGAGGTGTACTTTGCAGAGGTGTATAGTTCTCCAGACGGAGCGCATGTGTTGTAGAACATTCTGCTAATGTTCCACGCGCTCCGCGAACAAAAGTGAAACTTATGCACAAAGCAAATTCGTGCTTTGCGTTACCCAGCGCTACATCGATCATCCTCTGATTTAAATTTGTACTATTCTTAAACCAAACGGCCCACGCGCTGCTTCAAATAACCCTCTGTTGCATGTAAATCATCTGTTCAGTACATTTTCTTTCGCATTTTTGTCTATATATAGCCCCACGAGCAATCCAAGGTTACAAAATACCCATCGGCAACCTTCTCCTGGCATAACGTACTTCGAGCACAGGCGAGAACGGGTTGGAATTGCATTCAGTTATAGCGCTTAGTTTTCGGAAGTCGACACAGATGCGCATCAAGACATCTTTTCTGCCGACTTGGGCGACGAGCAATTGTGGGATTTAAGACTGCCTAGCCAAACCCGTGTCAAGCTTGCAGTACGAAATCTTATTGGAAAGTGCTCGTTCGCGGCTTTCCTTAGCTCTGTGTTGCATCCCGATAGTTATAGACCCCTAGTGTCAATACGGTGTCGCAGGATATCCGTTTTCCTTTGGATTTCCGAAAAAATGCCCGCACACTGGCAGTTGACGTTTTCTAGATGTCTGCGCTGACACCAGTTGTCGGCGTTAATATTATTGCACAGTTCGCTTCCTTTGCTCAACAGAATACCTTGGCTGAAATATGGGCAGCCTGCGATGCGCAGAATATACTTTAATACGATCTCATTTATCGCGCCGACGAAACAGCACGCAGAGCGGGACTCGGCAAACGGAAATCGGCGTGACATCATCCAGTGGTAGCCAGAAGTGACGCGGACAGCGCTCGTCAAAAACTTGTGACGTCACTTCACACGCGTGGCCCCGCGAGCGGTGACTGGGCGCCGCCGCATTCACAAACGGATGCCCGTAGCCAGAGCTACAGGCATAAGCAGTATACCAACAAAGGCACTGTTGGCAAAATAAAGTTTCACACACGGGAAAGGAAGCGATAATGTAGCCCGGAATCGTAATAGAAGTCGCCATCAGGACTTTTACTGAAAGCGGTCATCGAATTTCCGACGGTATTGTAGGCCAAGCACCTTCAGGAAGCTAACCCGTTCAGCTCCGGCGGCGGCGTGGTCGAAAAAACGCCCCCACCAGCATCCGCAGTGCTTTGACGTCCGCACGAAGCGATGAGGTCATGACGGATTTATTTATATGCACGTTTCAGGCTAAAAGCGCGGGAAATTGAAACAAACGATTTTAAGGTGTTCGATGAAATTAATTACGCTCGATAAAGTATTTAAAGTTATGTGTCGGGTTCACCAGACCACTAATCAAAGACAAAAGCAACAAAAATAGATCATAAAAGTTTCGTGTATGTACTTCTTTACTTCTGCAGCTGGTTTTGCTGGGTTACAGGTAGCCTTTCAGTGCAAATGAAAGCCTTTCTGGAGGCTTACTACGCCAGCTACCGTAGATGATGCGGCGGGACATGGTTGCTCCGCCCACGTGTATATAGAAGACAAGAAAATACTGCTGGGTCACCCCCACAATGTCCATTGCCACATCTGCAATAAGCGTTGTTGCAAGGATTTTGAGAGCTGACAAACCCTTGAGACCAAACATAGATGCCTATTTACACCCGAATTAACGCTTATGCGTCACCACAGCGCGTATGTTAGCTCCCTTGCCACGCTGGACACCCTTCTAACCCTATTTATGTCTGCCGGAATTTCCGCTTGGCCTTGCCGTTAGAACGGCCAAATAAGGCAATGGTGGAAGCCGTAGTACAGCTACGGCCTTATCACGCGCTCTTAGACGGTTGCAAGAAGGTGCTACAGATTAGATCGCTCTCATTTGCCATAAGTTGGTCCCATGTGACTCACCGCTTGGCTTCAGTAGGCGAAGTGCGGGCAGTTAATGCCTCACGCTCGAACGTTTGTGCTCAGAGGCACTTTTCTCATATTGCTGTTGCATTTTGACTGGTTATGCCTCCTGAATGCTCAGTCTGCAGGGAAAAAGGTGGCTCAAAGCCATATTACCCACGTTACTTGGGATAGAGCAGAGGACACTCAGAGCCCGTGTTGGCCAGAAGCAGGGGCTGAATCCCCGTATCCCGGGTTGGTCGAAACCAGGTGGCCCAAACACCGCAACCAATGGTCACTTAAGAGTGCTGCCCGATGTCGTGAAGTCTGCATCCTCCGAGGTAAGCCCCTAGTATCGATTCTGCGACAGCCGTTTTGATGCGTGCCCGCGCGGATGGAAGATCACACTAAACTTTTTTACACCCTTTTGGCCAAAAAGGGCGTAAAATAATTGAAAAGAGGGTGTTGGGAGGCCCTTACGCCCTTTTTCTTGAATCTCAACACCCTTTTTTGTAGCTTTCCACCCTTTTTGCGTGAAAAAAAGGGTGTTGACCAACCTCAACGCCCCCTCTTTTTTAAGGGTGTTGAAAGGGTGGGGAAAAGGTGTTCAGATCATCATTGATTGAGGTCATGCATGCAATATAATTTCAAAAAGACATCCCATTGTACCATCCACCCAACCTCGTCAAAAATGTTCAAAAGCAAAAAAAAAAAAAAAGCTGCCAAATGCAATAAAAAGCAGCGGCAGCACCGACGTTGAAACAGGAAAAATATCAGCCCTTGCTTATTACGACATCGACAGAATAACACTCCCCCTCCCACTTTTTGTTTCCTACAGCCTTGCACGGAGCACAGCACAGCCTTGAACTGTGACATCTGTATCATCATTCCGTCGTTCCCTGTTCCTCTCCTGCCCCACCAGCACAATCATAGCCCTCTCTGACAACAGTCATTCTCGTCGCTCAGTGGAGTTATAACGTACTAGCAATTACAATTTTATTCCATTCTTATTGTTAGCGACCGTAAATATTGTGTACAAATGCAATAAACAGACCACCTAGTTTCTCCTGCAGAAACAACGTTGGAGAACAAGGCAGATATCAAAAGAAAACAAAAGTTGGGGAGGTAGGGGCATGAAATCGGGCGCTAAATAAACAGACGCCAAATAATAATACGATTACTTACACTAGAACACTGCCAAATTTCATTGCGCAGTGTTATCTTACTATCTGCTGCTTTTTTTAACGTTCAAATCGAGCGCCATAAGCTTCAGTTCGCGTTTTGTGTTTGTAAACTTTAAATATCTAAGCTTCTTTATTATAATACACACAGTAAATAATAAACCTAAAGATTATGTTATATTCAGTAAAAGAGGTAATTATTTATTGTTGTCGTTTTAATTTGTTTACGCAACTCCCTGCCAACGGCCGATATCTTGAGTACGGCGCGCGGCGGCGTGGCCGGATTCCGGAACAGATACCCCGTGACCCGTCTTTCATCGGATTGTTTACGTGTTAACTGTGGTGTGCGGTTAAACAAGCGCAGTTATTATGATTAATTGGGCACCTCGTCGTCTTCGGTTGTGTCTGTCGTGTTCGACTTCGCGATGAAGTATTTGAGAACAACTTTGCCACCTGAAGACGGCGCTTGCCTCTGAACGTCGCTCGCTCTTCTGCGTCGGCTCCTCTCGGTAAGCTGTCTCGTCACATTTGCCGCCTTTCTTGTCACTGGATGTCGTTTGTAGCTGTCATCGCCGCTTTAAGGATTCGTTAACAGGAGCACGCGTGTGTGAATTGTTTAACTGAACTGGCGAGGTTGAACCTAGAGGGCTCGTCTCTAGAAAGGCGATGTGCGAAAGATTGTGGTGCTTGCATTGAGCGCTAAACGCACTGGCGCTCAGTAACGCCGTGGCGCTCAGTAACTCAGTAACGTTTCCCATTCCGCAGCACTATATTGAACAGCTTCAGAGTTCACCACTGCGAACCACGTCTTACGCGTAGTTTATCAGAACACGGGCGGCTACTCCTCTAAACTGTGCTGCGCAGCGTTTTCGGCTTCGTTGATCACCGCAGTCGTTTGTGCCGTGTTGGGAATTGCGAGGGAGAATCGTTTGCGAGCGAATGTGCGCGCCTCGCAAGCTTCGTTGCGTTTGCGGCGAGCCACCTCACCATGTGTACGGTGCGGCGGTACGCGGGCAGTGATTTTGGCTGAATGTTGTGTTGCCCGAGACGTAACATTCGTGCACCTAATCATTTCCATTCTTGCATGTGTGGTAATCATGTGTCATCCCGTTTTAGACCTCTGGACGGTCTGAGCGCATCACGTCCCTCCATTCAACCGGACAAGAGCCACAAGCATTGTCAACAGTGTTTGGCTGCCAGAACGTAAGTTTTCAAACACAGTTTTGGTAGCACAGTGGGCTATCATACTTGAATAAGGTTCGATCACTTGAATGTACAAGTTCTCTCCCCCGTAACAATTATTGGTGTTTCATGCATAACCTAACATGTAGGCGCTCAATGGCAACCTTTATTGTTAATTTCGGAAAACTCAAAAGTTTCACCCAAAATCATAATGTGGGCGTAGCAGTTAATCACCATGTATACGAACTTCCTGGTGTTAGTCATGTTTACGGTGAAGCCATATTTCTTAGGTGGTGACACAAAAATGTTATTACCTTTGTAGTTTAGTCTTCGATAAAGCCTTACCAGTTCTGTTTTCAGCTATTTTTTTTATATTTATCATGTGAATTGACAGTCCTTGCAGTCCACTTTTTCAAATAGTTATGTAACTGCCTGTACCATTTAAACAGGCCTGATTGGGGTTCTGAAGGCTGCGATTTACGCACGCTAGTGCTGTACCGCCAATAAAGAAACATCCTTCCACAAAGAAAAAGATTTGAAAATGTAAAGTATCAGCAGCATTATTCTTAACTGGAACATGCTAATTGCTAGGCCTGGGGCTTTTCCTGAAAGCACTGTGGACGTTATGAGAGAGGAAAAACCACTCAAACACATCTGCCAAGGCCGTTGCTGCTCCAAGATGCGTGCAAGCATTGAGTCTTCTGAGCAATACATTACACCCTTTTTTTTAAACAACCGACGTGCATGCTGAACGTACTCCTGATTGGGCGTTTGCCAGGCGCGTAGCAAGGAATTTTTTTTCGGGGGGGGGGGGGGGGGGAACCGTGGTCGACCAAAAGATGGGACGGGGAAATATGTAGGCAAGGCATCTTGCGCGTTGTTTTGCAAACGAAGCTTGAAATAACTGACTTTAACATGCGATTTGTGTATGCTCAACGCTAACTGTAAAGCCCACCTTAAAGGAGCCATGAAGAGAAAATGCAAGTTGGTTTTATTCGAAAGATTTCGTGTTTTATAGTGCCCCCAGCGCTTGTCCGGATACAAATGGTGCTTTATTCACTGAGAAATTAAACAATTTCGGTTAAAATTTTGATTTTCCCGCTCAATCGTGCGTTTTCGTGGTCCCAAATGACATCACAGGAACCGACCGCTCTGCAGCCTAGAGTACCTTCATTCACGCATCCGCCGTACAGGGCAGAGACACGTATACGCTGGCGGCGCCATTTTCGGTTGCTCGCTCGCCGCCGAAGCAAGTCATTGTGTCATAACCGAGCTAAAATTATCGCCGCAACGCGGTTTACTGAAGAAGTTTGAATCATATTGTCTGTTTCGCGTTGCTAGGTCTCGTGGGAAACGATAAGAATAACGCGTTGAGCCTGTTGGCCCAATTGCGGCGGCACGGGACCGTTCAAAGGTTGTCTCCACCCTGTACAGCGGTGTTGGTTTGTTCCCGCGTTTTTTTACGTTCTGTAACCTAGATGGCGCCACCATACCGTGGCAAGCGTTTGGTTTGTTTTTGCCGAGCCAGAACTTGGTGCAGGAACTTCGACAGGTGGCCCTGCACCAAGTTCTGGCTCCGCTCGTCGGTAAAGGGACCACTCACATTCATAATTCTTTCGATTTTGTCGAGAAGACTCGCAACACCGTGATCGAGAAAGACGACTTGATGGTGTCCTTCGACGTGAAGTCCCTTTTCACGAGCATTACGATTGACCTGGCTGTCAACCTATGCACCGCTGCTCTCGAGGCTGATCAGACGTTGCCCAAGAGATCACCGATGGATGTGCCAGAACTACGCAGGCTTCTAGATTTTTGCCTCAACAATACGTACTTCGTCTTTATAAGCCATTTTTACAAGCAAAGGCAGGAGACTCCAATGGGTGCCGCTATTTCGGTCACGGCGGCGAACCTGACTATGGAAGCGCTGGAAGCACGCGCGCTAGCCTCCTTTGCCCCTCAACCAAAAGTGTTCTTGCGTTATGTCGACGATTGTTTTGGCGTCGTTCAGAAAGACGCGGCGAACAGCTTGCTGGCCCACCTCAACAGTATGGAACGTGCCATTCAGTTCACGTCAGAAGAGGGGGCCGATGGCAAACTTCCCTTCCTGGACGTCCTCGTGTCTCGGCAGGGCCAGAGGCTACGTTTCAGCGTGTACCGCAAGGAAACGCACACAGGCCGCTACCTGAACTTCAACTCCGTGCACCCCGCTTCCCGCAAGACGGCTGTTGTTAGCACGCTACTGCAGCGTGCGAAAAGATTGTGCTCGAAGCCCGAGGATGCGGCGGTGGTCACGGCAAAGGTACGGGACGACCTGGCTAGCTGCGGTTACCCTAGGCACTTTAAAAACGCAACGGAACGCCAACTGACCCGACGGGGACAACTGGACGTGCCTCCTGCCCCGATGAAGCGAGCTCCTGTGCCCTACCTTCCAGGAACAAGTGAATGTTTGGCACGTATCCTACGGGAATATGACGTGCAGGTGGCCCACATTCCAGCCAAAAAGATGCGCCATGAGCTCGTGAGAGTCGAGGACCGCTTGCCCAAGGAGCGCTTCTCCGGTGTGGTATACGAGATACCTTGTGCAGACTGCAGTGGCGTGTATATCGGGGAATCAGGAAATTATAAGAATCGTCTGCAGCAGTACGCACGTGACGTAAAGAATAAAAGCGTCCGCAACAATGCTTTAGCCGAACACGCCGTCGTGAATGACCACAAGATTGATTGGGACAATGCAAGAATCGTCGCTACAGAAAAAGTGACAGCATCACGGCTACATCTGGAATCACTAATCATTCAGACCACATCTAACACAGTCAAACGTAACGACGGAAATCTAAACCCGATCTACGCACTCTCTTTGCAGCGATTATTTAAGCCCGCTTAAACGACCCACTTCTGGTGATGCATTTATTGTGAACAAGGCTTCCGTGCTGGAAGCCCAAACGTCAGTACGTTTTGTTTGGACTAGTCGTCGTCTCTTTTTCGTTCCTAATCCTACATAGGTGAAACTGGAAATTTTTAAAAGAATCCAATAGCACCAGAACGATGTCAAAAAAGGCAATGCAAGTTGAATTGCCTTGGCGGATCATCACCTGGCTACTGACCACCCCATTGATTAGGATTCCGCAAGCATAATCGCATCAGAGAAGCGCCTGTCGACACGACTACTTTTAGAATCAGAGCATATTCAACCAACTAAAAACACGATTAACCGGTAGCGGGGTAATCTCCCCGAGATATACATGCGCAATCTGCGCCACCGAACCTATAGATAGTCGCGACCTTTCACCCCCTCTTCATTGTGAACAAGGGGCCAGTAGGGGCCCCAAGGCATCTTTATTTATTTGTTTTTGACCAGGTAAGTGCCTTCTTGTATTTCATCAATGAATCACCCTCCCCTGACGTGTTTTTTAGTCGAACCTTGGACTCTGTTAGGTGTCAGTGGGTTTACACAGCCAACTTGTGGGGACGCACATAAGCTCTTAACAAATGAGCTGCATAGTGGCTATGCACTAGCCATGGTTTTTATTAGTTGCCTTGATGTATATGATCTTCTGTCGCAGTGTTTTAGGTAGCTCACTCGCACATTATTCCTTTGTTTTTGGACATTGTGGAGTGTCCAATGATTATTCGTTCTATTTCTGATTTTTATTGCAACTGTAAATATGTCAGGAGTCCCGTAATGAGTTTCTGGCAGTAATAGAGCACTACTGTGTGCATGACGGCAGTCTAAACAGAAAAATTGGCTGCCTTGCCTTTGCTTAGAGCGGCCATGCAGACAACCCACAAGTTCGGTTCATTCGACAGATTGCCTCGTTAGAATCATACTGACACCATTTTTAACGCGCACTTCACTCGAATAAGCTATATAATTAGGAAAAAGGGAATGGCCATGCGACCCACTAGCTCATTTCCCACAGCAGTACCTATGATGTCATATGTCCCCAGCATTGCGATTGGCTGAGGCCGGCAAAAGCAAACGCAAATTGGGCAGGCCTTATAAGCATGCCGAACGAGCTATTTGCGCTTAAATGTAATGCATATTCATTTTACAGCAGTAAAAATGGGGCAGTAAACAATGAAAGTTACGAAAATACGCGTACACATACAAGTACCGATGCGCACTGCTGTTGGTACGGCGTGCACTATGCTTGTTTTAGCTGCACAGCACTCCGCCGCTTTGGAGTTGGCTTGCACGGCCCTGGCCGATTGGCATAGGCGATGTTGTCTTACGTGACCCTGTTTGTCGAGGATACCTCATGTTTCACAAAACCATTACTTTCTACAGTAACGAAAACAAGCCAGGTGCAGACGCGGTCAAAAACAAAGCAATGGCAAACAACGGTTTGTGGATGAGTATGGTAGCTCCACCTGGGAGGACTGATGGCTAGCAAGGCTGCAGACCCGAGTGACGCAGTAGTTTGTTTGATTACATGCACTTATGGCTTCATTGCTGATATCCCAAAAACACACGATATGGTGGGAGAATCAGACTTTTAACCTAAATTAATTTCTCAGTGAATGAAGCGGTGGGGCACTATAAAACAGGAAATATTTCGAACGAAGCGAACTTCTATGTTGTCCGAATGGCCCCTTTAATGCACTGTATTGTATTTCTGGTTCCTGTAGTGATGTCACCATGAAGGAACCGCAGTAGACAAAGTTAATGTTAGCTAGCGCTTTACCATGCATTTTTTTTGTGTGTTTGATGGAAACAAATATAATACTCTAACCAAGGACTTTATCCGAAGCGTTCCCAACGTTTCGGAACCTACTTGGCTCCTTCATTAGAACTGTCTATGTTTGACCAAGAGCAATAGTTCTACATAGAAACAATTTTTTTGTTTGCTGCAGCGGATCAGAGGCTAGGGCACAAATAGGGGGTAGGACAGCTAGATATCTGTTCATCTTTCGCCGGCTTGCTTGGGTGTGACAACTGTATCTAGTTGTCAATTCCAATTTGTTGTGGTCAGTTTTTATCAACTAAATTGTAGCTTTTTTAAAGATTATGGAAGGTTTTGTGGGCCTAAAGGGTTGCCGCATTGCATGTTTGGCCTATGTAGCGTTGAAAGCGGATATTTTGCTTCAAAGTGGTTTGTTGGCCTAGCATCATGGTCCTGTGGTTGCTGCTCACTTTCATTCATGCCATTATTTTTTATATTATCACTTAAAATTAAAAGTTAACCAATCTGCTGTCATTTTAATTTTGTCACCTGCTTTATACTTTCTTTTTTTTCAACTGTCTGTAAGGAGTGACAATTCGTCTTTTTATGATACCAAGGCATCGGACTGTGCTAGTTGGTACATGTTTGAATGGATGAAAAACCAGCGGAAAACACAGGGTACGGAAGATAACGACAGGATAAGCTTGTCCCGTTGTTCTCTTTTAACTGTGTCCTGTGTTTACCGCTGGTTTTTCATCCATTCAATTTTCATGAATTTGTTGAACAGTGATTAGTTTAAGTGCTCAAGCAATTTTTGGCTTGAAGGTTCCCTGTAGCATTTATATAAGTGCTCTCTGCTCTTTTTTTACCCAAGACCCCATTACCCGCCTTAATGAGATTGTCTTTTGTAGACATGAAGTTGAAATAAATATTTGTTTGCATTGCTTTGCATATTTTGAAAGAATTGCTTGCTCACTTTCTTTCAACCCTGTTTCTTAATCCTGCTTAAAGCATTTTTCCATGTTTATTTTTTTTCAGAACCAGTAAGGGTGCTCATCCTCGGTTCTTGCTGGAGCACCAGTATCTGTACTTCACACGTGAGCTTTGAACACGCAGTAATTATGGTATGAAACATTTTACCAGTATTAGCTTGCTTTGTAGATGTCAAAGCTCTCGACAGTGTAGTACATTGTCTGGTGTAGTGCACAATCTCTCTATAACAGCACCCGCTGGGTGCTGTTGTAGAGAATAATTTTGTGGCTATAATACTTGAGATTATTCTAAAATGTACATCAAATACTAGTAAGAATAGCTCTCTAAATTGGTGGCCATTTTCCTGGTGGAGGCAGAAAGTGAAATTGCCCATGTGTGGAGATTTAAGTCCACAATAAATATCCCAAAGTTGCCAAAGCTAATCCAGAGCCCTCCTCGCGGTGCACTTAATATCCCATGTGCAGCTTTGTGTAAAAACAGCCAGAAATGTATGATCAATTTAAATTGATTTTAATGTTTCTAAATGCAAGTATTCTAAGTTTAAGCTGCCTTATTTAGTAAAATATTTTCTAACAATTGCATAGCTACCAAAGGTTTACAGAAAAGCTTTCATTGGTTATGCACCTTCTCATCGAAACAAAAATGTCATTAAGAAAAGCAGAAAAAACCTAAATATGGAAAGTAGCAACACTAAAGCTGCTAATAAAAAAGATGCTAAACGTTTTATCGATAATATTGCTGATTTTATTTCTAGTCAACTCTAAAAATGGCTATAGACGGGTTTGATGGTTCCCATGACGCACCTCGTAATACTAGACGAAACTAATGGGCACTGGCTGTTGACTTTTCATTTGCAACATCGAAAAATGACCCCACATCCACCAGCAGGGACATAATGCAAGGCACCATGCACAAGCTAGACTCATGATAAAATACTGCTATAACAACAATGTCATCACATTTCAACCAGGGAACTCATATGCATTGTTCTGTGATGTTTACAGTTCTTGGTATTGCTATGTGGGGTCATTTCTCATGAAGCAACAAGAATAATGTAAAATAAAATAAGTGGCAGTGGCGACCCAACTTTTATGGGTAGAATAAAGCCACAGTACGTAGGGAAGTATACATATTGTATTTGGTCTGCCTTAATATTGAGCTTTTCTGCTCAGCTCAAGAATAAGGCACTAAACATTGCGAGTAGCTACCGTGATTGGAAGTTTGATGAAATGCTGAGAAGCCAAGGGTTTTAAGGTTCGAACAACTTTTGTGCAGTTGATCTGTTGCACGCCTACTTGCTTTCACTGCATAACACGTTTATGCTGTGCAGTGAAGCTCGAAGGATGTGCGCTGCAGTTTAGCAAAATGAACATAAAATTGAATTTTTAACACCGTTTCGAATAATCAACATCCTCTAATGATACAACTTCTGTACTGCGATTTGGCTGTAATATTAGACTTTATAAATGGATGTTTCAAAAATCGGTGGGTCAAAAAGTTCAAGTAAATTATCAGCTGACATTGAGGTTTAATGGAATGTCTCATAGAACGGAGCTTGGAAAGGACGAATGTTTCATACCGTAATTGTGTGTCATACTGTGCCATATGTGGCTGCACACCTGCAGCGGCATTTGTGAACCGAGGATGATGCACCCTTTGTGTACCCCTTTAGGTGGGTGCTTTTGCAGGAAAAGCTCCTACCTATGATATTTTGGGCAGAAAAGGGTGCTCCTGCGGCGAAAGAATCCAAGCACCCTAAAGGGTGTGCTTGGATTCTGGCGGTACTTGTTCGTGCTAAGCGCATGATATGGTTTGGACATTCCAAGCTCTAGCCCGCCGAACGCAAAGTAATGCCTTGACTCCAACGCGAGTGCTTTTAATAACAACTTTGATGACACCACTGTTGAGAATCGGTTGAAACGGAGCAGGCGACGCACGTCGGTGTTATATTTTTCTTCGGCGTGCGGCCGCAGTGGCACGAGCCGCGCGATCAGCCATGTTCGTGGCTATTTCAGTGTTGCCAAACGAAGAAATTGACAGCTAAACTTTTCAATGAATACCGGCTATAGGATGGGTCAAAGATAAATGTTCTTTATAGTTCAGACTGCTGTGTCCACCTCATTGCATTCGGAGGGAAGGAAGTTCATAATTGCTTGTATCTTAATATTTGGTATGTGCTTGGCTGTAAAGTTTTAAGGGAAGTTGCCAAAATGTTTATTAATAGACACCTCAATCATAGTTTATGGTTGTGAATTAGTTTTAGTCTCAGGATTCATGCACAGAATTTTGCAAACATTCTTGTTTCTTTTTTTGTGTTGCAACATTTACTGTCGATTGTAAAAGTTTGTTCGGAAAACGTGGTTTCATTCGGCTTGAGTCTCAAGATTTTTGACACAAAAGAAATTTTGCAATTTATGGTCAATAGAACTTATAAATGTGATTGTCTGCCTTTTAAAAAAGTTGTGACGACAAATACCAATACAAGTTCTCTACGGGTGCACATCACATGGGATATTGTTTTTGGAAGCTACCACCAGAAAACATGATTGCAATTGTAGTGGGGGTCCAGTTCTGTCTAGTTGTATCACTTGAATGCTAATGTGTAGTGAGCACACTGATAACGGTTTTCAGTGGTCCCTCTAGTGCACCAATGTTGTGATCGTCACGTGCATGAAATTGTGAAGTTCTATTATTTCTTCTTTTTTGGTTCAGACTACTACGTTTTTTTTTTTTGTGTGTCATGTCAAGTTAACCGATATTTCAAGATATCCGAGTTTGATGCCACGAGGGATCACTGTATATATAACTTAAAATTGTGGCATTAGTCATAAATTGTTGCATTTCATTTACTTACAGAGCCTCCAGACATACACCTGTCGCCATGAATTGCATTAGGACACCTTGGTGATAGGTTGCAAGCCTCCAAGGCTATGGTGATGACATGCGCAACACCATGGTACTGCGCATGCCATCACCTTTAAATAACGGTGTGAGGATGCTCAACACCCTTTATTTAGGGTGTTGAGCGTCCTCACCACCCTTTAAGGGTGTTGAGCGTCCTCACCACCCTTTAAGGGTGTTGAGCATCCTCAACACCTTTTTTTTGTTCTTACACCCTTTTTTCGTCCGTACACCCTTTTTTTGCGAAAACACCTTTTGAAGGTGTTAGCCATGGGACAAGGTTTTTACACCCTTTTCGGCCGAAAAGGGTGTAAAAAAGTTTAGTGTGTGCAGAGACCGTGAGAGGAAACTGCCAGGGCCGATCAAGGCGTAGTTGACTGACTCAATGTTAGCGGTAGTGCGTAATGCAGCTAGGTCTCCAGTCAGTGCTGGACTGAGCACGCCATTCAAACCATTGCTTTCTAAACAGCATCCCTGCAACTATACAAATGCAGCCAAAAATTGGGTGGGACGTAAAAAAAAGGACAACTTTCTCAGTCACAGTTCTTTCATTGATTGCTCCCCGGTATAGTTCCTACATCGCACGCACATACTCCACAGCGCTCAGTATGCGCGACAGTATACTCCACATATCTGCAAGGCTGAGTATGTGCGGCCATATACTCTGCATACTCCAATATTCCAGTATTCCACTCCAGCACATACTCCAGTATGCCATGGTGCTCCGCGCTGCGGTAATATAATATTAAGGCGGAATGCGAGCCTCATAACACGGGGAAGGAACACCGGAGAAGACTCATAACAAATACGTCCCAAGGCTCGAAAGGTTACTGCACGTTGAAACAGAAAGCTGCCGACTGTTGGAAAACCAGAGGGAATACCGTGCTGGCCATGTCTGCTCTGCTCTTGATGCTACGACGGTGGGCATCTAAACGCCCATCTTGTTGAGTACGTCTGCGATGGACAGGTAATCTTCGTAGCTCCGAAAGGATATGTCGGCTACAGTCGCTGGGTTTAGTCTTGCGAGGTTCCCAGACACTGCGCCGCAGTCTTCTCGTATACACCTGCCCCACTCCCAGAACGATAACTCTACAGTTGCCCGAACTTTCACACTCTGGAGTGGCCCAAATGATGGCTCCCTAAAAAGTTGCTTGCCTTCCGCTGCATTTTTATTGCTGAATACAGCAGCAACTGAAGAAAAAGTTTATCGGGTACGCCAACATATTTTACAGGAGATTGTGTCGCAATGAGAAAAGTGAAATTAGTTCGAAGGTTCGACCGAAGCCCGTTCCCTCGGCACTGTGATTTGCGTGATTTGGCCAGTGAGTTGACGGTAAGGACTGAGGTTGTAGAAATATCCCCTTTTCCTAGATCCTAGCTAACCGAAGTGATGTGGCGCTTTCATTTAGTGCGGACCAAAAAAGGCGCCTATCTCCGCTATGGAAGTTTAGGTATCTAGGAACCGTATACGTAAATCGGACTTATGACGTGGACGTTGTTTGCTTAGGTGCGGGCTATCGATGTAGACTCCCGCAACGTGTACACGTTTCCTCGCAACAGAAAGAATGGTGGAGACAGGGAGACGTGGAGACGGGGAGACAGACGGTGGTTTGGATTGAGCGTTTGGGGAGAGGAAGGGCGCTTTTTGGAGGCCACAGATGAAATATGAGTGAAGGGGAGGCAGTGAGAGAAAAAGTTCTGGGTTTAAGTAGCCCAAGAAAGACTATCGTCTTTAATAACGCTATAGCCGCGGGTCGCCCTCTTTCTCCCCCTTCGAAAGTGTTTCCACCGACGCTGCGTTCGGGACGCCGCACCGGCGAAACCCAGGCAACAGCGGAGTCTCTGGTTTCACTCTTTGTAGAGTCACCTGTGTGAATTCAAGTGACTCCGCATGGGCAATCGTTGTGGGTGTCGTTTACAGCTTCGGAGTCCAACCACCTTCACAGCATGGATTGGAGCAAAGGGGGTGTCTAGTCAATTACAATTTACCGCGTGCCACTGCTCCACGCGTGTTCAATGCTCATCTACTAGGGTCATTCGTTACCGTTACCTTTTGGCTTATAGAAATGCCGCTAGGAGAGCTAGTTCCTGGGGGACCACCTTTCGTATTTTACTGGGCAGCTCCAGCTTACACGTACCCATTTCCTGAGCAGGTTGGTTCTCTGGCTTGTTTCCAGCTAGTAACCGAACTACTCAGTTGCTGCTGCCGTACGAAATATCTAAATGCCTCATTTTTAAATGCTACCTGTAGTGCCTGCTGACCAATATTTAGGCAGAAATGCACGATGTGTGGTCTGAACTCGAGAAGGAACCGGGGAGACAGTGCAATCAGCTTAAGCAGTCTACTAACTTATTCAGCAAGCACTTAACGCAACTGCTCAACGCCAAGCCAAAATCGAAACAGAAAACGCCTCCTTGAAAATGCTTTTAGCCTAGTGCGGATCTCTTAAGGGAATTTGCGACTATCGTATACAACTGTGGATAACTGGTCTTGGGCAATTTTGAAGGCAAAAATAACGAATTCAAACTGTTGCCGTTCACAGATACCGCGACCCTGCAGCAAATATTGAAAACACTCTTACACCATACCAAATCAAGCACTGAGAAAAACATTGACGTGTGTCACTATGTACCAGGAAGCGACTATGTTTGCCTGAACATTCCTGTTCAGTTTAACTCGCGGGAAAAACAGAATGCCGTAGTTTAAAAGTACCGTAGAATACGTATCTGCACCTCTAACTTTCGCCACTCAAGCAGCGTACCGGTTTTCGTAAGCGAGCACATATTCATGAGCATGAAGGATCTGCTTGAAGCGAATATTAACCGGAAAATTAAAAAAAAAAGAGCTCGCTCGCAAAACTGATTGTTTGAGCCTTCCGCGTATGAAATGTACTTAAGATATAGAAAAGATTCACTAAGAAGGAGTGAACATGCACCAGCGTAGCCTGTAGGTAGACGTGACTGATAGCCCCCTTGCAGCGTATGACGCAAACAAACTGTACAAGATTTAAAAACAGCCAGTGTCATTCATGACTTAAACGGGAAATCTGCTCGCAGCAAAGCATAGAACCTTGTTGCCTTGCTCGCGTGTTTCGATTCCAACTTCGATTTAATTATGCTAGCTGACATTCGGTACAAACAACATGGCTCTGTACTTGAACAGCTCACTGTACCAAACATTTTTGAATAAAAGCGGTGGTGTTTTATTGCTCATGACTAGAAAAGCACTATTCTGCACTGAAAAACTGGAATTTATGAAAGTAACAAATGATTTGGAAGTGTTAACTATGTGTTCTGGTAGCGATATTTATTCCATCATATACTGACCCATCCTCCCCCCGCGGGAGCACGTCACCTTTCTTAACGCTCCTAGATGAGTTCCTTCGCTGGGTTAACGGAAATGGTCTGACTCTAGCGCTGAGAGGTGACATTTATATTAACATGCTTGACGTTTCAGCATTCCTCTTGGGTATTACATTAACTCTTGAGTCGGAAGACGAAGATGAAGAACGAAGACGTCCTTCGCGCTCGCTCCGTCTTTTCTTGCTAATTGTGGTGGTAAATTAGCCTGGATCTCCATAGGACTGCGTCGCCTGGATTCTTAAGCCTACGAGGACAACGCAGATACCCGAAACCTAGGTAGGGAGCCCATATTTCGGAAATTAGGAGCATGTTTGTGGCCCACGCGGCGCGCTCGAAACTAAGCCTAACGCAGAGCTCTCGTCGGTGGGGGAAGCGATAGGCCTAACTAATACCCCACCCAGCTCGACAGTTAAATACTCTGGGCATTGAACCCAAGATGTCGTCCGCCATGCGGATCGAAGTGGATGGTGAAAAAACTTCGTCAGAGAAAGTTTCTAGAGGGAAAGGCTGGAAAATCAGCCGGCGAGAAATTCAACCTCACCGGCGGCAGGCAGTCAAGCGTAACGCAAGGAAGCCATAGCGGCAAAGATGGCGCCGGGTCCGCAGCTGCCGAAAACACTTGTGGCCACGACGGCGATTTCGGAGGTGCTTCTGGGAAGAAGCTCCGTCACAACAGGGCAAAACAAGTAAACAAGAGCAGACTTCTTAAGGGCGCGCGGGTGCCAGAACTCGCGCGCCCACGTGAACATCATTCTGCGACCACGTGGCGGGCTGCGCGTCAGCGAAGTCTCGGAAGTGCAAATTAGCGGAGCGATCACAATGGCGGCCCAAGTCACCCCCAAGCGACTCAAGAGAGGATGTAATTTGCCTCAATAATCAACAGAGCATAATTTTTCCCTGCACGCCAAGAAGGAAGAACGCGGACAATTACGCAGCTGCGACCAGCATCGACATAAGAGGGACGGCCTATGAAGTCAGTGCGTACGTGTCCGCCCCCCATGGAACAGTCAAAAATGTCATTCGGGCCATCCCGTTCGAGGACTCTGCCCAAGAGATCCAGGACTACGTAGTACACAAGCACAACCCCAAGGTGCTGCAGGCCAACCAGATCGGCAAGACGCAGTCCGTGGTCATCGCCTTTGCGGGGACCAAGGTGCGAAACTACACATACTCTGGGGACTTGCTCGTTGAGTGTACCCTACACTTCAAGCAGATGTCTGCTACACGTGCGGGCGACTCGGCCACAGGATGGAAGTCTGCCCTATGCCCCAGGACCACATCTGCCGGGGCTTTGGCGCAGCCAACCCGGACTCTAAACACTCGTGCGTGGCGAAATGCAGCCTGTGCGGCGGCAAACACCTCACCACCGACCGGGCCTGCAAGGCCGCTTCAACACGCCTATGTGGTGCGACACCGGCAGTGGGTACACCGGCGAGCCGAAGACAGCGACTCAAGTCAAGAGGAAAGAGGTCCTACAGGTCGACCCCGCCGTAGCACCTCGCAGCGGAGCCCATCGAGAACTCCGACTCGCTACGGCGTCCACCAGAGCCATAAGCGTTCGAGAACCCGCTCCCGTGGCGGCTCCAAGGGGGCCAGCCAGGGCGCTATCGGCTGGCCCCAAGGGGAGCCGCCGCTGGGAGACGGTCAACAGGGGGTCCCGGTCCCGGTCCCGGTCCCGAACACCGAGGCCGAGGTCCCGAGCCCGTTCCAGTCAGCGGCAACAACAGAAGAGTAGCGACAAACAGGACAAACGGGTGCGCTGGGCAGACAGGTTGCCGCTTTCTAGAGCAACAGAGTTCTCTCCCCTTACCCCCTTCCCCTCCCAGCCTCCATGTCAGTGCGCTGTAGCCAAGTCAGGTGACAGCGAATGCATAGAGTTACAGAATAATCGAACGGAAACAAGCCTAAATCATGGAGCGGAACGCACGAATACCCGCTTTCATGAACAAGAGAGAGGCGCTGACGAGCGGGAGCTCCGGCAACCTGAGGTGTCGGACGGCGCGAGCGAGAAGCGCAAAGTGCCGTGGTGAGCCGCCATGCGTCCGCCTAGAGTGGGTGGAGACAGGTAACGCCGAGCAGGCGCGTAACCAAGAAGCCATGAATACTGCGAAGATATGGCTGTTGGAAGTGTACCTACAAATCCCTACAGGTCTGAAGAAACAGAGTGTTACTATATTTTTACCGTGCACGTGACTCGTTTTGCTCAATAAGCCGCCATACTGGTTAATTACACGCCTGGTATAAAACCACCACGCGCCTATACACACAGTAGGTTATTTAAAACCAAGCCTAGATTTTTGGCAGCCCATAATGCATGTCGGCCTACTGTCATGCAATGACAACGTGAAGTGATGTGATACACTACTTTCGAGCATTCGGAAAATGGAAAAAACTGTTTTACCTTACATACGATTAGCGGCTATCATAATTCCTTCTGCGAAAGCCGACAGCCCCGAAGACCTGTAATTTGCTTTCGTCTTGTATGTTCGCTGTTGTCAGTTATTATCAGATGGCTGTTCCCTTTGTTCGAAAGATTGCTCAATACCAAAGCTGGCGCCTATCTCCGCAGCTTCGCGCTCTTCACAGGACCGGCTTCGCAAAGAACGGGTCAACGCCGGCAATGTTTATTTCTGAGCGGTATCAAAGAGTAGCATACTTTAAAACAAACTATACTTTAAAACACGCCTTGATCTAGTGCATGCGACTTGGCTTTTTATGATAAAAAGTTACGCTCACCCAAAATATAGTGCAGACAAGCATCAAAAGTCAACTGAGCGCAAAGAAACAACACGGAGAGCGAGCCCGAACGAAGCAGGCGACAAATGCGAGAATCCCTAAGCCGACGTCACGGACACGCGCTTCGAAGCGCCGCCCCTGTTGGCGCTGACCACCATTACAACACCGACAGAATTGTCTGTCATTAAGCACAGCACACGCATGACACAAGTCCTATCCTTCAGCTCAGCTTCAAGGCATACGAACGAGGTTCTCACCTTTCGCTAGCAGCACTCCGACTTCTGCCGTCTAGGCCAGTCGCTGTGAATAACTCACCGTATTGGTACGCATCAACTTCTTGAACATCAACGCCATCATTTTCATCACGTCATCAACTAGCGTAGCAAGTTAGGCATTTTAGCCAAGCTAACATCGCCAGACTTCATTAAAGATCTCTCTCTCTCTCTCTCTCTCTCTCTCTCTCTCTCTCTCTCTGCCGATTCGTACTGGCGTTCTTAGAGCACGCATGAGAAATCTTCCAGCAGCGGTGATGGTTTCCGCAAATGCGCCACCAGTCGCGCCAGGGCAAAACTTAGAAAAAAAAAAAAACGAGAAGAGCAATATTTCCCCAGGTCCGCTACCTCTACGAGCGCAATAATAGAACAGAAACTAGAAAAAGTAACGTCGACGTGGTAACGGCGTGTACTATTTGTTTTCAGAAACCATCACACTGGTCTTACGTCTTGAAGTTTTGAACTATACGGCTGCTACGGGGGGCTGTGACCTGACATTGTACATCACAAAACAGTTACTGCAAAATCATTAGTTACTTCTATAACGCTGTGGTTATCGGTGAAATATTTCTGTACTTTACGCACTCTTCCTATATTACATATGTGCGCATCAATGGGCACAGTCACCTTCAAGCCTCATCATTGAGGGTTTTTGTCGGTGCCCCTGGCCTTTTTAACGTTATGGCACATAAATGGTGATTTGGTGTTCATTTTATTTGATTAATTTTATTCAAGCAGCCATGCGTCTGAGTTAAAAGAATACTGAAAATTTACCTTCTCTACTGATTCTTTACCTCAGATACTCCTAGTGTTTTATTTTTGCTCAACAATGTTCACAAGTAGAAACATTGTCACCAGATTTGATTGATTTGATTGATTGTAGGGTTTAACGCGCCGACGCGACGCAGGCGATGAGGCGCGCCGTAGTGGAGAGCTCCGGATTAATTTTGACCACCTGGGGATCTTTATCGTGCGCCGAAATCTCGTACACACGGGCGTTTTTGCTTTTCGCCTCCATCAGAAAAGCGGCCGCCGCGGCCGGGAATCGAACCCGCGACCTCGTGCTCAGCAGCGCAACGCCTTAGCCACTGAGCCACCGCGGCGGGTTTGTCACCAGATTTACCAGTTCAGAAATACTTTGCGAAAAAAGCGTCTCATTCAACAGCCCTTTTAACTTTTCCAGTGCGGCTCAATCGATCTACAGACAGACAGACAGACAGACAGACAGACAGACAGACAGACAGCGAGACAGACAGACAGACAGACAGACAGACAGACAGACAGACAGACAGACAGACAGACAGACAGACAGAGAGAGACAGACAGACTGACAGACAGACAGACAGACAGACAGACAGACAGACACCACGTTAAAGTAGCACCAGAAAGACTGTCGTCTTTAAAAGCGATGGGTATTCCTTAAGCCTACCTTTCGACAAGACGGAAGCAGCGTCCAGATTTCATTATCACAGCGAAGCGTGAATTCCGCCGTAGGCCCTATAAGGAGGACTAAACTCCGCAGAATGAACGAGTGTTGGTAGGTAGCTTTACGTAAAATCTAATTTTGGATTCCCTTTCGAAATGCGACTCCGCACACGTCGTGGTCAACTGCTGCATAAGTAAATTGCCTTTTTACCCCTCATTCTCTCAAAGCCGGTGTGGTGGGTTTACGTTATGCAAGAAAACTAGAACTGCGCCATAAAAAACTGGCAAACCGTCAACAGATTGTAGCGATGTAGGTTTTAGTTTGGGCTCAATACTACTGAACATTCGACGTACGACCACGACACCAGGCAATATGACGAGATAGAGTATAGTGCTTCGTGCAGTCGTTTCTAGGAGTGGTAGGGGGCCGGTGTCGTAGTAAACATTCTGTCGGGTTGTCCTTCATATCCCGGAATGAAACCAACGTTACTACTAAAACAGGTGGTAAAATTGCAATTTAAAATTGGCCGCGTATCTGCTCACTTCGCCGGGAATATCGAAACGAGATATTCTTTTGCCACTCCTGCCACGTAAATGCCTCTCTTCTCTTTCCCGCTTACCGCTCACGCTCTTCCCCTCTCGTCTCGCTCCTCCCACAATAAACATGGTGGAGGTTTCCTCGAGTCAATTCAATTTTACCGCGTTCCACTGCTGGCGACATCGATTGGAACCTTTTGGTGCTATTGCACGCCTCGGAATGCCGCCTGGAGGGCTAGTGCAGATTAACGAGGAAAACTGGGCGTTTTGGTACATAATCCAGGCAAAACTGCGCCAAAAAAGACAAGGACAGATTTACACGCCAGGGACTGCGCTGACCCTGTCGTGTATGGTTCTCTGCCCTTTTCTTTTTTGCGCTGTTTTCGCTTGGGCTAGTGCAGCGGGCAAGGCCGTTTTGTATTCCTGCGTCAAAACATTTTTTTCAAGGCGTATTCTTTATTTTCCATTACAACAGTTCTGGAGCTGTGCACCTTTAATTACAACCACACTGCAACTATGACATGTATATCGATTGTTTTCCTCAAATATGCCAAATGTTTTCGTTTCGGTCGACATTTTTTACAAGTCTGAACATTGTGATCAGTAGATTAGACACCCGCCGCGGTGGCTCAGTGGCTAAGGCGTTGCGCTGCTGAGCACGAGGTCGCGGGTTCGATTCCCGGCCGCGGCGGCCGCTTTTCTGATGGAGGCGAAAAGCAAAAACGCCCGTGTGTACGAGATTTCGGCGCACGTTAATGATCCCCAGGTGGTCAAAATTAATCCGGAGTACTCCACTACGGCGCGCCTCATCGCCTGCGCTGCGTCGGCGCGTTAAACCCTACAATCAATCAATCAATCAGTAGATTAGAATTGTTTTAACTATTTTCTGGGTGGCTGATTCGAGACACAGGCAGACATACTTTCAAACTGGTGTGGAATGGCTGATTCGCCCTTTAACATGTATTCCAATTCTTTTTGTTTATAGCTATAGATGTGCTTGTATAAGAACACAATAGCGTTCCGCCTATTGTAGATATTTACCTTGGTTGTGCCGACCATTGCCTGTGTCTGTATATACCTGTAGGCATTGTACACGAATATTCTGTGTCCAAGTTTTGTAGTTTAAGGCTTTGTGTGTACACCCTTTTCAAATAAACGTTTTTGAAAGACAGACACACAGAGAGACCAAAATTATCGCGCTTAAGTAGCCCAAGAAAGACTATCATCAAGCAAGCACGCTGGGGACGTCTGTGTCTTTGGGGTGCATAATTGTCGGTGGTCTTGTACCTGTGTGAAACCAGCGTTGTTATTTTCTGTTTAGTAAGGAGTACTGCCTTATATGCCACGTGTTAGTATGTAACTATTGTTCCCTTTTACTGTGTAATTAGCAGTATTTTTTGTTTACATGCCACTTTTGCGAATTAACCTATTCTTCACTGTATTCAAGAACTCACGCCCTCCTTCTTCGGCAGCGTAAAGGACTGGCCGAAGCACTTTTAGTTATTCTTTTATTCTTTAGTCCTTGGGTGCCCCACTTTATTATAAAGGCGCTACAGCAGAGGGGGACGGAATTGAATAATACACTTGTGCACCCACGCAGCACACGTGCGTCTCTTCCAGCCGCACACAGTGTCTAATAGTAAACACAAAAAAGGAATTTTAAGACGTGCTTATATTTGTGCGGTACTCTTTCTTTCACTTTGCGTCGGTTGTCATATCGACCTGTTATGTAAATGGGTTCATTGAAGTAGCTGTTACAAGCATGTTGAGTGTCGCCATGAAAAACTTACAAGAAAAAGCACTGATGATTACTATACTGCCGAATGCAAAATTTTCGCGCAGCGCGAACTCCAGTCTTCTCAGTCACTGCGCACATCTGCTGCGGCTCAGGAAGTGATCGTGTGATGAGCGAGCGCACGGCGGCGCGCGCTACTCCGCAGGTATATCGCAGCGCGTCACCGTGGCCGAGTATGTTGCAATCCATATTTGAACCTCCCGCGCAAATGACACGTGGCTCGGATGACTCGGGAACGGAGGAGCCTCTAGTGAAAGTATGAGAGAGAGAGGGCTCTCCTTGGCAGCGAGGTATGGTTAAAGTGTGAAGGGGAGGCAGTGAGAGCTACGCCGACTGTATAAACATTGCCTAACGCGCCGCCCGTTCACTAATGGGAACAGTAGGGACGCTTAGTTCAGGCGCACATCCGCTATGTGGTGCGTGCCGGAGGACGTCCCAGCCTAACGTCACTGCTCGCGAGTCGCGAACGCTGCACCCACTTCTACGACGTGTGTCTGTCAGTTTGCTTGTTAGGTTTCAAGAGCAGTTTCGCTTACATCATAGCCGTAACGGGGCGTTCGCTGTGGGTGCACTGGGGTCTCATTTAACGTGTCGCTCGCTTCATACCTGTTGCATTTTTGTAACAATACTGACATAGGCAGAACTGAAATAGTGTAAGAACACATTAATTGTCGGTTAGAAAAATAGCAAACATAGAAATGGTGTTTTCGGATGGTACAGCCATTATTTTAGCGATATATTTCTCCGTGGAGGATTTAGTCAGCAAAAAAATTGCGTGCACATTTTTTTTTGTTTTAGCGTTCACTTCTAACATTACTTTCCAAAAAAGATCACGTGCTTACAAACTTCAGGAGGTGATAGAAAACAAACGTATGAGCAGTTCAGGGTCCAGCCCCGCTGTGAGGGCGCTGGTGCAGTACAGTCCTCGATTTTAAAACTGTGAACTGATGCGGAGTGCTAACATCGTTGACAAAACAACGCCGAACCACAGAGGGGACAGAGGGCGGGATGCCCCACTTAGAAAATTTCGGGGCCCTTGATCCCAGTAGGAAAGCGCGCAAAGCCGGCATCAGCCTACGGCACCACAACTGGTTTTGCGTCCGCCGTATTGCATGCGGTTCTATCAGCGACAGACAGAGACCGAAAGGCACAGTAATAAACAAGAAGGCGTAGGAGCGCTGCCTAGGGAACGCTAGACAAGCTGTCAACTATTTTGCATAGTTTCCAAGAAGAGGCACTGGCTGTCGTACATGAAAGCAGGCAGAAAGGCAAAACACTAAACTTTTTTACACCCCTTTTTTCTGAAAAGCGTGTAAAAATCTTGTCCCATGGCTAACACTCTTAAAGGTGTTTTGATAAAAAAGGGTGCACAGATGAAAAAAGGGTGTTGAGCTCAACACCCTTAAAAGGTGTTTTGGCAAAAAAAGGGTGTACGGATGAAAAAACGTTGTTGAGTTCACCACCCTTAAAAGTTGTTTCGGCTGAAAAGGGTGCACGGATGAAAAAACGTTGTGGAGCTCAACACCTCAAAAAAAGGGTGTTGAGCATCCTCACACCCTTTTTAAGGTGATGGCATGCGCAGTGGCAATTTGAATCGTCGGATCGCGCAGCATTCAACACAAACAGTCAATACGCATAAGTTACAGTTGGAACACAAATGAATTGAGCAAGAAAACCAACGGGATGCAAGCCGTAGAGGGAGTGCATACTTCCTTAGTAATACATGTGCTGTTCTTGCTTTTATATCCAGCAGAGGAAAGCCCCCGGAATGAGTCGGGGAGCTTGTTGCAAAATACAGATATTGTAGCGCTAATTTTGGAAGTGTGGATTTTAGTCAGGATATACAAATCAACACGCGGGTTTGCAAACACTTTTTAATCACGAGGTAGTTTTTGTGTTCCATAGCTTATAGAATTTTATTAAATACCAGACAAATCTTCCTGGCCATATCAATACCCTTCATAAAGGGTGTTAATTATTTCAACGCCCTTTTTCCATGAAGGATTTAAATGTACAAATTATGTTCAAAACTAAGAAAAAGGCGTAAAAAAGGGTGTAAGTAAAGACCACCAAGAAAGAAAAAAGGTGAATAGACCTCCAAATTTGGAAACTATTTGTACCTGTTTACACGGGTGGACTGAACATTTTCTACAAGCGGGATGTGTTTTGTACCTAACGATATTTTTAAGCAATATGGATCGGCATAATTTATTACCAGTGAAGCTCTTTAAGCTTGAGTTAGTTTGGGTGGTGTTAGGAAAAAAATACAAAGAAAAAGAACTGCAGCACCTGTAAAGGCGGCACCACCGCAGATAGGATATTATAACAGTGAAGTCGGGTTTCGAGCTGGTTAGAGTGTGGGAACAAGGGGCGTATGCGTAAGCGCACCTCTTGATATACCATTTCAAAGGTACAAGTCATTTTTCGATTCTAAAAGGTAAAAAAAAATGGCGCAGCTTGCAATAGTGGTGCAAGGCTGGAGAAACAGCAGAGCTGGGGGCCGACCTAGCTTGTTTGCCCCTCGGATCCCCTGGTAGTGGGGGGAGGGGGGGCACGCTTGAACAGCCTTGTAAAATCCGGTTAAACTTCGCCTCACCCCTCAGCGGTCATCTTTTCTTAGCAAGAACATTGCCAAGCTTAGCAAACATAAAAAAAACTTAGCAACACCGGTAGAAAGTAGGTCGACAGCCGGCTCCGCTGTTCTTTTTAAAGCAAAGCGTTTTACCTCTACTCCCCAAGGGTTCTTTCGCGACCGTTGGTGTCACCAGAAAACTCCAGCGAACAAATAAAATAATTGACTGGCACCGCCGGGAATCGAACCTGGAACTAATAGACTAGCAAAGCGAGAGCCCGTTGTCTTAACGATTTAGCTGCGAGCCCGCGCGAAGACTGGGAAGACAGGAGGTGTACTCACCGAGCACATCTACGGGTTTACCCCCTGCGTTCTCGCTGAATGCCACGTGAAAGCGTCACGCGACCACTCACGCCCGTCTAGCGGCCCTGTACCCACTTTGCTCATGTGCTAAGAGTTACAAAAATTAAAGAAATTTCACACCAATGCATGGCATCTCACTTCTAGTACGCCAATGTGCTAAATCCTGTGGCCTACAGTGTTCATGTAAACAATCACAGCTCCTTGTCGTCCGCCCTCAAGCCAAACCAAGAAATACATTCAAATACTCCTTGACGGCCGGACCATCACTCCAAGCCCCAGCATCATGATCCTGGGCCTACATCTCGAGGATAACACCAAGAGGGACGTGTCCTTGCACGGCCTCAAAAACAGCATTAATCAAATCATACACATGGTCAGGAGAGTTGCCACCAGGAAGCGAGGCCTAAGGGAATCCGGTACCTTTCGAATAATTGAAGCTTTTGTCCTCTCGAGAGTTGCTTACGTCAACCCCCTGTCTTCTTCTCGACAAGGAAGACATAGAGATTCTTTATATAATGATTACAAAGGCGGTCGAGCAGCCCATTGGTCTTCTCATGAGTGCGTCCACACAGAGGCTGCGTAACACGGGGTCCACAACACGGTGGAGGAGCTGATAAACGGCCATCTTTCTAACCAGAAGGTCCGACTCAGAACTGCGATGGGTAACTGCATGCTTCACCAGATTGGCTGGGCAGCCCCGAATGTCACTCCGCTTGACGTACTCCCAGACTCTTGCCGACTAAAACTAAAGATGCTCCCTTTGATTAGAAATATGAACCCCTCACATGACGAGGATAACCGAAAAGAACGGGCTCAGGCGCTAAACACCACCCTCGGTGGGCATCATGCAGTTATCTACACAGACGCCTCCAAACATCGAGGGCAGCAATACGCCATCATCGTGGCTACCTCCAGAACCAACCTCCTTGCGTGTACCTCGCTTAGGACAAAATAAGTGACGGCAGCAGAAGAGGCAGCCATCACATTTGCTTTCGCTCAACCAGGGGTTCGGGGGGTAGTAATTACCAGTAGGGTTGCGTGTCCTGACCTCAACTGTGCGTGCTAAAACACCACTCCCCAAACTGTTCCATTCAGCTCATCTGGACACCCCCTCACGCTTAAATGGAGGGCAACAAATACGCCCACCCAACAAGCCTGCGCATTTACCTCCCGTGCTATGGAGCTGCACGAGGCCAGTCACCCGCTTGTCACGTTCAGGGAGATAACCCAGCATTATCGCCTTCTGAAACAGACCCTACCTTCGACTTACCCTGACCTTTCCAGAGAAAAAACTACCCTACGACTCATACAATCCGGGCTCCTTCCTACAGGTTACGCGTCTTCACTTAGTGTATCCCAATCGCTACGACGCTGAATATAAATTTTGCTCAGAAGTAGGAACACTCCGTCCCGTAATCGGGGTGTGCGACTTTAGCCCTGAGCACCCTCCTCTCTTTCCGTCAACTACACAAGAAGAGCAATGGGAGATGCTGCTGTCCGGGCCCTCTCTACCTTCCCAACTTCAGCGGGTGGACAGAACACAGGCCACGCGGACTGCATATGGGCCCCACAGAAGAAGGAATCACTCCTCAGGGCTGCACTCTGGGCCGTTCAGAAATCTGAACACAAGTATTTCTTCCTTCTCCTTCTCTGCCGTAGATCTCGTCGCCTTCGTCCGCGGCGCAGAGACGGAGAAGACAGATCATCTAACACCGGGTTGGAGCTTACTTTAATTTTATAAAAAAAGTTTCCACTCTTGTGCTACACCAATACAACTCAACCAAACACCGTTCATGCTTCATGCATTGATTTAACCTTAAAAAGAATATCTCTTTGAAGTAATAAATGGTGTGGTTAAGTGCATTTCACTTTTCTCTGGTTTGGCTATTTGTAGAACGATGTGAGTGAATTTAAGTGACGTCGCATGGGCAATCGTTATGGGTGCAGTTTACAGCTTTGCTTTCCAACCACATTCACGGGGTGGATTGGCGCGATTTTTTTTTGCAACTGAACACCTATTTCACACCGCTTCAACAACCTAGAAAGCCAAGCGTGTGGCAGTCGGTAAACACTTTTTTCTCCACACGACTATAGCCTTTTTAATTTTGAATGTTCAGATCGGTGTTTCACGTGGCAAAGCTAAACTTGGGGCATGAGGTGCACCGCACGAGCAATTATTTTTTTGCGTTTGCAAATTTCTTGCGAGTAGAGGAGTATATGAGGGGATGTCTTGTTCTTTACAGTGCTATTAGGCATCCAAGCATGGCCTTATTCAATTAAAAGCTCAACAGCTTTTCCACACCATTTCTACACCCTAGAAAAAACCAAGGGTGTTGAAGTTGATCAACACCCTTTTTATCGCAGAAAAAGGGTGTAGAGCTAGGAAAATGGTGTTGAGACTCAAGACAAAGGGTGTAAATGCCTCCCAATACCCTTTTCCCACTTATGCTACACCCTTTTTGGCTAAAAGGGAGTAAAAAAGTTTAGTGTGTACGGAGCCGGAAAGGGTAGGAGAGAGCAACAGGAGAGTGGTTGTTTGGCCATTTTTCGCTCACGCGTTAGGCAAAGATTATACAGGCGGCGTTGGCGAGAGAGATGACGCCATGGCAGCGCGTGCTGCCCTCCCCATACTAATTTCGTGAGCCGCTCCTCTCCGCTGTCTTTCTGCCTTCGGTGCCTCGTTAGCGCACTCGGTTACGCGGATATCGGCGCCGCAGACGTCAAAAAACGTACCTGGCGCAAAAGTGCTCTGCACTAAAATTTCAAACGCAGTTTAGCAGTTTAGACTTTTACTCAAGTTGCATGGGAGAAAGCTCCGCGTTTTAATCTCCTTTCCCCTAAGAAAGGAACGTCCATATTTTTCTGCGCAAAGAAATGGTTCCCAACTCAATACCGCTTTCCTAGCTTTGCAGGTGTATGTCCGCTTGTATCGCCATAAAACAAAGCGCGCTGACCTGCTGTGAATTTTTTCAACTTATTATTAGACCTGGGCCTTTATAGGGTCACAGGTAGGGCAAGCGTTCTCGAAAATCGGCAGAGTACTTTTGAGGTAGCCTGTATTCTTTAATTTCTAGGTATGCTCATCTTAGGTTCCGCTGAATAAATTGTTTTTGCTGCTTTACCAACATGATAAACGTTGACATTCCATGATTGTTGATCAAAAGTGGATCTGTGGGCAGATTGTTGTTTCCTGCTGCAAGCGCACGTCACAGGTGCCGACTGCTCGCACTATTACGGGCTACTGTGAAACCTGGGGCTATGTATAGGCAGAAATCGCTTGGTGTGCAACCGCTGGCGCAGGTATGAGTATCAGCAGCGTTTTTGAGCATCCCTGTGTAAATGCGATCTCCGGTCGACCATCTCTCGCCTATGCCAATTTGATAGAATACGCTATCACAGTTCGCATTCGCCCAAAGAACTCATTCCTTAACCAATCGACATTTCATCACTAGTTAATCCCTTTCATATGGTTGGAATTGCAATTTTAAGAAGAAAAGCTTGCCTTGATTCCTTTATTCCACGCACTCCAAAAGAATGGAACCGCATCTCCGAACAAACAACCACAATTGTCAACCACCAACGTTTTCGTTTTCCACTACCTAATAATGTATACCGAAGAACCTTACAAGGCTGTACTGACAAAACTGATTTCTTTACAGCGCAGCTGTTTAGCAATCTTATTTTTTCGTGTCGTCAGGTAACAATAGCAAGAAATTGCCGAGCGCACGCACGTGAAGGCGAGCCGCGCGGCGACCGCACGGCAGTTAACAAAACTGAAGAAAATGCCGAGCGCTCATGTGTGCATACCTCGCGGCGACCGCCCAACATCTCTGGTGCACGTTTGTCATGTTAAGCATACCACATAGGGACATTGGCCAGGATTTTGGCGACCGCCCGGCAGAAAAAAAAAACAAGAAAATGCTGCGTGCTCGTGCGATCACCCAGCGTCCCTTGCGCATGTTTGGCAAGCCAAGAAGGTCACATAAAAAGATTGAACAAGATTTTGGCGACGGCCCGGCAGCTAAAAAAACCAACAAAATGGCTAGCGCTCGAGCGTTCTTGCTTCGTGACTATCCCCGAGCGTCCCATGCGAACATTTGTGAAGCCAAGTATACCCACTTAGCTAGATTAGCCAAGATGCAAGAAATAAACTCCAGCGTCCGCTGTAATCATGGCAAAACTTGCTCGGAACGATAAAGACGTCATAGCGTACGCCCCTCCAATGGGATGTCCAATGATTATTACTTCATAAACAAGAAGGAAGCTCAGACGCATCGGAACAATGATGGAGCAAAGGTCATTGCGGCAGCGATGAGGCAGCAAATCAGCTGCAATCATGGAGTTGAACTTTCTTGACGGTCGTGAGGGTTGCGTACAGCTTCTATACCTTCAAGTCTTACCTGTTAGTGTGAGCTTCCTTCATGTTTTTTGTGTTGATTTTCTTTCTGTGTATCCAATCTTTTCTTTAATGCTTCTGTCCTTGAAGGTAAACGAAACAAATACAAACTAAATATCTCATCCCACTGGTGACGATAGCATGATTTTATTTTCGCCAATGATATATAAACTATAATAGAAATTTGAAACGGGTAATATTGTGACCTTTTTTTTTTCACAATTAGTGCATTTAAGAAGCCGTTCCAATGGGAAAGTAGAGAACCTGAATTGGAAGGACATCGAAAGCCCTGAGAGGAGCGTGACCCACAATAGAGGAACGCCGCAACTACCCATTACTCACAGCAATGATTCCTTTGTTTCTAGAATAAATAAAATACTCTCGTCCAGCGTTGTGGCGGCTGTTTATTTCTCTGAGAAACCCTACTGCATAAGAGTTTTCAAAATGCAGCATTAAGTGTCTCACAGGAAAAGGAAAGTACACCGGGTTCGCCGTGGCTAAGAGGTGTGACGGTCACCAACAGAAGAACTTTCTGCCATGAAGGCGGGGCAAGCGTGCGGAACGAGGTGTATGGCGCATTTAAAACAGACGATTCGTTTGAGGAAGTAAAGTTGGGCTAGTTGGTTTGATGATACTGGATACGTTGTACTACCAGAAGGACGGAACACAAGACGAAGAGAACCCTAGCGTTCGTCCTGTGGTTTCCTTCTTTGTTCCGTCCTTCCGCTAGTACAATGTACCCAGTATCTTTTGAGCTTTTAAAGGAGAAATTTTACAGAAGTCCAAGCATGAGACATGGAAGCCCAAGCGAGAGTAAGTGTGGGGCGTAAGATTAAGGCCACTTCGTTTGGTACCCTTCGGACCAAGAACTCCTCTTAGCAAGAAAACCAACTGCGGATGTCCGTGCGACGGTGCCAGTCTACAGAAAGCGTGCCGCGGCAAAGTTCCTTGTTTTCTATCACCAAGCTGACTACATGTATAGCAATAATAATGGAGGGACGATACGCTGACACGTTTCTCCGGGTACGTCGTAGTCATGTGGGCTGCAGGCAGTTTTTTTTTCCGTTTCCACCCAATTGGACTTGGTAAACATGACATGTTCGCGTTCTACATTGTTTTTCGCTATGGCTTCAGCTACTGGTAGTTGCACTAGTATATTGCTAACAAAGCCGTACTTGCATATTGCCGCGAACCATGCAATGGGTTTGTTTTTGTTTTGTTTTTGCCCACAGGCAGCTCCGGGCTGTGTTATCGGTGTGCCAAGTGAAGCCCGTGTTCTATTCTTTATTTTTATGTCGCACGTGTTATGTCTTTTGATAGGGAGATCGTTTCGAACTAACGTCAACAGCCTAGAGTAATCTGCTTTCATCTACAGTGTTCAGGATGAAATTGAAGTTCGAGAAACACTCGCGCCCAAAGATATATCCCCCGGAGCAGACTCGCAGCATCCGACTTGCCGACGCTCGCTTGAGCACGTCACTTTGATGACTGCTGCTGCGCCACCTGTGTATTATTTGAGTTTGTTAGAGGAGCACAGGTTCGCTCCAATAAGCGTGTTTTCCTTGAAGACATCTGCGTCGTCTTTGACTTCATGACACTATAATGCCAATTGCCCCCATACTGTTTCAGAGAAGGGGAGAGTTACCACTTACGACTCCGGACTGCCGCAACTGCAGGACGATACTTCACAATTCTCTCGTAATATTCAGTGGTTCTTAGAACACCTAATGTACTCGGCTGATGCATGTCGCACTCCATGATTCAGAACGTCATTAATAAAGTTGGCAAGCTCTAAATTGCCTTTGGAACAGTTTGTAGTGTAGTGATTGATTTCCCCAGGCACATTGCACGAGGAGGCAACGGTAAGGTCACATTGTACGTCCAAGTCGGTTTTCGCGCTCAAGCTGTTCTTTCTCGGTGGAGCACAGAAGCTTCCGCTCATGTCAAGCCTTTCGCGATTAATCTTTTAAACAAGCAATAGACAAACATTTTGATCTATTTCTATTACTTAAATAACCGAGAATAACGTCGAGAGTATTACCTTCGTAACGAGAGTTTACAGAAGAGACACCTTTTTTTGTAACAATGGCCAACGTTCCAAGTCAGTACACGCGCTACAAGTACAAGGTATAAATTTTCAGCAATGAACAAGTGCTCTAAAATAAAATAGCTGACTCTATTATCGACAACCAAAAGTACGCTAGAGTCAAGCTCCTTGTCAAGCACAGGAAGGCCAGGGTCGAGGCACCAATACATAGAAAACACCCTTGATTCGGTTGAAATGAACAGTTTCTGGTTGCAGACCCAGAACTCAGTCGCAAACAACCACAGATTCTTCATACACTTGACCGACGTCGCAACGCACAAGAGCAAAACAAAAGAATCTGCCCCCTAAATGCCGCCCTTGTGTTGCCAAACTAAACCATGTCCACGCCCTCCTACATGTCCTGACTCAACGAGTGCACAAGTCAGCCTTGCGATGCCTTCCTAACCTCCTTTTCTACATTAACCTACCCCCCGGCCTCTAGCTCTCAATTGCAAAACTAGGGAGCGCTGGAGTCATTCGTCGAGGTTCTACAAGACTTAGGGACACGCAGAGGGAGTAAGAGAAATCGGACCGTCACCCTTTCCGGTGTACTACATGCCGCTTCATGCAGTGATTCGCAACTAGTCCACAATTACCAAGGTCCGAGTAGCTTTCGACGCCTCGTCACATGGGCCGGAATACACGTCTCTCAATGAACACCTGGTAAAAAGCCCAAGGCTTCTGGGAGACTGGACCACACTGCTGGTAAAATTTCGGTTGCATCCCATCGCTCTGACCGCTGATAGATAAAAGGCTTTCCTGAAAATCGGCACTCGAGAGAAAAGCAGGGATGCGCTGCTGTTTCTGTGGTTCAAGCAAGTTCCCTCTGACGTGAATCCCAAACATGAAGTGGAAAAATGGAGTACCCGACGCCTTACACGCACCCTGTCCTCAAACTGTCACGCATGTGCTCGTGCGCCACGGACCGATCCGAGGACCATTGCGGCCTCATTACCTTGGTCCCTATCCGGTCGTTCATCGTCACTCGACTACTTTTGTCGTGGGCATCAATGGAACCAAAAACACCATGGCCATTGAACGACTGAAGCCCGCGTACCTCGAGCCTCCCGCCGAAGCCCCTTCGTTCGAACCACGTCGTGGTTCGAACCTGTTGTGCCCCCTACAACAAGACCACCCCGGCGTGTCCACTGGAGCTTCACATGACTTTTTCGATCGTCACTCTCGCTCTTATCTTTCGGGGGATCCCTGCAGCAGCAGATCCAGCGACATCGCTGGATCGAGCGCCGCTTCTTGCGCAGCAGACCGATCGACAAATAATGACAGGCTGCGCGGCGTTGCGAGCGCAGGAGGACACGGGGGTCTCGCAGAGTTCTGGCAAAATAGAATGCGTTTGGCCTTGCGACGAACGGTCGTCCTGTCGGAGGCTCCTTTCTTGGGCCCGACATAGCGCCCTACAATGGTAATAATAATATTTAAAAAATAATTATAATGAATCAATCAATCAATCATGTTTATTTACGTGCTCAGGAACAGCCAGAGGCCTGAGTGCTGGCGCACGGATAGTTACATGAAAACAAAATACAAGAAACACATTGCAAGAAACAAACAAGCGACACGACACACACAAATTGAAGTAGTGAAAATGACAGAAATAAAGCACAGGCGGAGCCTGGGTACAGGTAAAAAAGAAAAAAAGAAGATGCCTTTGTGGTTCAGCTCATTGTAAAGACCACACAACAAGCAGAGAACAAAGTTTGACAGTAAAACGACAAAAACAGTGACAAGAGTATAGAGACAAATGATAAGACAAGCATGATAAGTAAACAGTTTCAAAATAGGCAACTATCTATTGGTTAAACAGAACCGCAGAGAAACGAAATTTCAGCAATTAAAAAAAAGAAAAAGGAACGACAGAGATGTCATAGATGTTTAACATACTGTATTCAACAGCGCAGTACGGTAAATTGCAAAGGAAATTTGAAAGAAGTTAAGGCGTTCAGAGAAACGGTTGTAACAATTCTGTATTCTGCGCACAGGAGAATGATTGGAGTTGCGCGCAGCGGTCAAGAAAGGGCGATGCGACCTGGTGGGCCCTTGTGGACCACTAAACTCTAAACAGTTAAACAGGTCTGCTCAAGAAAGGTCACTATGAACAATTTTGTGAAGAAATGTAAGGTCTGCACGCATACGTCTGCAGTTCAACGAAGGGATGGAAGGAACTATGGGTAAGTCATAATCAGGATGAAAACTGTGATTGTGATGACGGTGCTTAAATATGGACAAAACCTTCTTCTGCACACGTTCTATTGATTCACTACTACATTTGGAGATGCCGTTCCAGGCAACAGAAGCATATTCTAACTGACCGATACATATTGCATTGTATAGCATTAGAAATGGATCTGGAGAATAGAATTCCTTTGTAATCCGACACACATTTCCAAGGCTTCGGAGCGCTCGCCGGGTGATGAACCTAATATGAGAAGAAAAAGAGAGGGTACTGTCGAAAAGAACCCCGAGGTCCCTAATTTCCTCAACCCTTTGCAAAGGAGCTCCCTGTATACTGTACGAAAAGAGTAGACGATGGGTTTTCCGGCTGTACGTGACAACCTTTGTTTTTGGGGGGTTTAAAATTAGACAGTTTTTGCTGCACCAGATTGATAATTCCGACACATCCCTCTGCAAGGCACAGCAGTCCTGAAAACCGCTAATGTGCCTAAATAGTTTGACATCTTCAGAATAGAGAAGAAATAAAGATTTTCTTAACACTGTTGACACATCATTGATAAAGATAGAAAACAATAGTGGACCGAGCACAGAACCCTCAGGTACACCAGTCGTTGCAGTGTAAACACTAGACCTCTTGAAGTTTACATCTACGTTAAAGGACCGGTCAAGGAGATAGTTGGACAACAAGGCAACAAGGCTTGCGTCTACACCGGACCTAGTGAGCTTGTTAATTAATAATTGATGGTTCACCACATCAAACGCCTTACTGAAGTCAAAATAAATAACGTCCAACTGGCCGTTTTCACAAACTGCAGCTGAAGCCTGTGTCATAAAGCTTGCAAGACTTGTAACCGTCGATCGACCCGAGAAAACGCCGTGCTGATTTGGTATCAGAACGTTCTTGACGCAGGCAGCAAGAACGTTGTTCAGAGCTGACTCAAAGAGTTTTGAGGCGACACAAAGGAGTGAGATTGGGCGATAGTTCGTAACGGCTCACTTATCACCAGACTTAAATATTGGAAAAATTCGAGCGATCTTCCATGCACGAGGAAATTTGCCGAAAAGTAAACAGTTATTATAAATGGAAGTTAAGACAGGCTAATAACAATACTCAATCAATCAATCAATCAATGTTTATTATAGTGCCCAGGAACCGCGGAGGCCTTCGTGCTGGAGCACTGAGAGGGGGAAATGCAGCACTGTAGCACATCAACAATTTGCTAATGAACACTCAGTGAGCAAAAAAAAAGAGAAAGAAAGACCTACAAGAAACGGCAAAGAAGATTAGAAATAAAATAGTGCAATCCAACCGACTTTACACAATGAAGTCGTGCTGGCGCACAGAAAAGGTATAAGACAGCAATGAAATGCATCAACAGCTGGCAAAAGAACAGTGAGTGAGCAAAAAATAAGAAGAAACTACAACTTCAAAGAAGAATAAAAATACCATAGTGTAATTTTAGGCAACATTACACAATCAATAGAAACTGTAATTTCTGGTCAATTGCAAGAAGACATCTTACAATAAGCGTAACTACACGGAAGAGTGAGTGAAAAGAAGAAAGTTTTTACAAGATTCGGGAAGCGTACATTTTCAGTTTCAAATGGACGCATGAAGTGAATAGGGCAACTTGTAATGATAAAAACGGCAGAAAAAGAAAAATTTTACGATAATTAATACTGATGATAATAATAATAATCAATCAATCAATCAATCATGTTTATTTACGTGCCCAGGAACAGCCAGAGGTCTGAGTGCTGGCGCACGGATAGTTACATGAAAACAAAATACAAGAAACATATTGGAAGAAACAAACAAGCGACAGGACACACACAAATTGAAGTAGCGAAAATTACAGAAATAAAGCACAGGCGGAGCCTGGGTACAGGTAAAAAAGAAAAAGAAGATGCCTTTGTGGCTCACCTTATTGTAATGAATACACAACAAGCAGAGAACAAAGTTTAACATTAAGACGACAAAAACAATGACAAGAGTATAGAGACAAATGATAAGACAAGCATGATAAGTAAACAGTTTCAAAAACAGGCAACTATATCGGTTAAACAGAACCACAGAGAAACGCAATTTCAGCAATAAAAAAAAAGAAAAACGAACGACAGAGATATCATAGATGTTTAACATACTGTGTTCAACAGCGCAGTACCGTAAATTGTAAAGGAGCTTTGAAAGATGTCAAGGAGTTCAGAGAAGCGGTTGTAGCAATTCTTTATTCTGCGCACAGGAGAATGATTGGAGTTGCACGCAGCGGTCAAGAAAGGGCGATGCGACCTGGTGGGCCTCTGTGGAACACTAAACTCTAAACTGTTAAGCAGGTCTGCGCAAGAAAGGTCACCATGAACAATTTTGTGAAGAAATGTAAGGTCTGCACGCATACGTCTGCAGGTCAACGAAGGAATGGAAGGAACTATGGGTAAGTCAGAATCAGGACCCGGACTGTGATTGTGATGACGGTGCTTAAATATGGATAAAAACTTCTTCTGCACACGTTCTATTAATTCACTACTAGATTTGGAGATGCCGTTCCAGGCAACAGAAGCATATTCTAACTGGGGGATACATATTGCATTGTATAGCATTAGAAGTGGATCTGGAGAAGAGAATTCCTTTGTAATCCGACACACATTTCCAAGACTTCGGAGCGCTCGCCGGGTGACGAGCCTAATATGAGAAGAAAAAGAGAGGGTACTGTCGAAAAGAACCCCGAGGTCCCTAATCTCCTCAACCCTTTGCAAAGGAGCTCCCGCTATACTGTAGGAAAACAGTAGACGATGTGTTTTCCGGCTGTACGTGACAACCTTTGTTTTAGCTGGATTTAAAATTAGACAGTTTTTGCTGCACCAGACCGATAATTCCGACACATCCCTCTGCAAGGCACAGCAGTCCTGAAAACTGCTAATGTGCCTAAATAGTTTGACATCATCAGCATAGAGAAGAAATGAAGATTTTGTTAACACTGTTGACACATCATTGATAAAGATAGAAAACAATAGTGGACCCAGCACAGAACCCTGAGGTACACCACTCGTTGCAGTGTAAACACTAGACCTCTTGAAGTTTACATCTACGTAAAAGGACCGATCAAGGAGATAGTTGGACAACAAGGCAACAAGGCTTGCATCAACACCGGACATAGTAAGCTTGTTAATTAATAATTTATGGTTCACTACATCAAACGCCTTACTGAGGTCAAAATAAATAACATCCAACTGGCCGTTTTCACAAACTGCAGCCGAAGCCTGAGTCATGAAGCTTGCAAGATTTGTAACCGTCGATCGACCCGAGAAAAAGCCGTGCTGATTTGGTATCAGAACGTTCTTGATGCAGGCAGCAAGAACGTTGTGCAGAGCTGACTCAAAGAGTTTTGATGCGGCACAAAGGAGTGAGATTGGGCGATAGTTGGTAACGGCTGACTTATCACCAGACTTAAATATTGGAAAAATTCGAGCAATCTTCCATGCGCGAGGAAATTTGACGAAAAGCAAACAGTTATTATAAATGGAAGTTAAGACAGGCACAAAAATGTTGCCGTAAGCCTTCATGAGGGCTGCTGGAATTCCGTCTGCACCACAGGAAAATGACGGTTTCATCCGTTTAAGGCTATCATTGACAAGTTTTTCATCGAACATAAGTGTACTAAAATTAGACATATTATTAAACGATAGGCGTTCGTCGTGACCATCTGGCAGTTGAAAGACAGAATGAAAGTACTGAGCGAAGCTCGTGGCGACATCCTCAACCTGTTCCCCATCGCAATTAAGCAGGCTAATGTGTTCTTTAGACGCCTTAGAACGGCCGCGTACATACCTCCAGAAGTCAGCCGGTTTCTGAGACGCAGAAGTCTCTAACGACTCTATATAGAGCTGGTGGTCACGCCGGTAGAGGCTTTTACAAAGTGAGCGATACCGACTAAACTCCGCTTTCCACTTGTCAAGCCCAGAACGCTTGGCCTTTTTGTGGGCGCTGTCCTTAAGTTTAAGCGATTTTCGAAGTTCTTTAGAGAACCAGTGGGGAAATTTGGAATGAACAGGCTTATAACAAGGGATGTACTTTTCCATGCCACTCCTGACAATTTCGGTAAAACGTCGAACCTGTTCGTCAACATCATTGACATCAAAAACACTATACCATTCAGCAGATGAATAAAAGTGATAGAGCCCAACATAATCTCCACGCTTGAAAGCATATCGCGGGACTGCACAATCGTCAACACCACCATAGCAATGCTGGGCAGCGACAGAGATAGAGAAAATAAGAGGGGGGTGAAACTTGTCGGGGCGTACAAGAGATATTTCGGAGGCACACACTTGTACGTTTTTCAAGTTCGAGAAGCACACATCTAGGACATTACCACAGAAGTTTTCTATGTGGCAGAACTGCTGCAAGGAGGTGAATGATTGAAAATCTAATAACATGGTGCATTTCTGCGCTGCATAATGGTTTTTATGCTGAAATGAAAGACTGTTCCAGTGAATAACTGGGGTGTTGAAGTCCCCAAGTATAATTAGCTTATGGTTGGAGTGTGAATTGGAAACATTTTCAATAAATGTGAGCTTTAGATTATATTCAGCAGGTAAAATATCCGGGGTTATATAGAATGCACCGATGAGCAGCTTCTCGCCCCTCTTGAGGCCTACCTCAAGCCAGACTGATTCCTCAGTCTGGCTTGAGAATAATAATAATAATAATAATAAAAATAATAATAATATTAATAATAGTAATAATAATAATAATAATAATAATAATAATAATAATAATAATAATATAAGGCGCGCACCAGGAGTCTTGGGGAACGTCTTTATTAGGCGAAGCTTGTCCTACGCGACAGGGAGCGAGCCCCAGAGAACAACCAAGACGGGCGTTGATGATGATAGACAACTGATGACGATGATGAAGCATGATTGCATGTGGAAGACAGGCCTCCGCAGTACGAGTCCACTGGCGCATACCCTTCTGCTAGTACTTGGCACAGAGCGTTTGTGTACAACTACCGGGGGATTGCCCGGACGCATATTCCTCTGTTGTCGGGGCGCTAACCAGCGCTTACAATAATAATATTAATCAATCAATCAATCAATGTTTATTATAGTGCCCAGGAACAGCGGAGGCCTTCGTGCTGGAGCACTCAGAGGGGAAAATGCAGCACTGTAGTACATCAACAATTTGCTAATAAACACTCAGTGAGCAAAGAAAGACCTACAAAAAACGGCAAAGTAGATTAGAAATAAAATAGTGCAATCAAACGACTTTACACAATCAATTCGTGCTGGCGCACAGAAAATGTATAAGACAGCAATGAAATACATCAACAGCTTGCAAATGAACAGTGAGTGAGCAAAAAATGAGAAGAAACTACAACTTCAAAGAAGAATAAAAATACTATAGTGTAATTTTAGCCAACATTACACAATCAATTGAAAGTGTAATGTCTGGTCAATTGCAAGAAGACATCTTACAATAAGCGTAACTATACGGAAGGGTGAGTGAAAAGAAGAAAGTTTTTACAAGATCCGGGAAGCGTACATTTTCAGTTTCAAATGGACGCATGAAGGGAATATGGCAACTTTTAATGATAAAAACGGCAGAAAAGGAAAAATTCTACGATAATTACAGTCGCAGTATCAGCACAATACACGAATAACCAGGGACAAGAACAAGCTCGGTGAAGTCAATGCACACGTCAGGACGATAAGTGAAGAAAAAGAGCACTGCCAAGATGAACCTAGTGTGTCAGAGCTAATAATAATAATAATAACGATGATGATGATGAGGAGGAGGAGAAGGAGGGTGTACAGGAAAATAGCGGCGACGACGACGACTTGAATTCACGTTTACAGGTCTATGGGTAGGCCACGGAGGATTCGTTCGACCGAAGAGCAGGCGGTTATACTGGCAGGCGCTTCTCAGCGGAAACGCGAGCGTAATCGTGAGCGGCGTGCCGACCTCGAAGTTCGTCACGCGGAAGTGGAGGCCAGCAAGCGACGAAGGCCTCAGTTGTCCTGCGTGTTTGCCACCAAGATTCGCGTTTTTTTTCCTTTTCTTTAGAAAAGGTACAAATATTTTTCTATACAGCTGTTAAAAACGGACAGACGAGCACGATTTGAAGGTTATCGTGCGAGCATCGGCCGGCCGAGCATGCCGGGTGCCTAGTGCGCACTCTCCTCTCCCTCGTAAGCTGTTCCATGCTACAACAGCGCCCGCATGACCAGCTTGCCATTTTTTCTGCTTTAAGATACGAATTTGGTGTGAGCAAATAATGGCTTGGTTGCCTTTTATATAGTCTCACGGTAACGAAATTGCCAGGGAAGATCTGCTAAAGCTGGTGTTTCGTCTGCTACATTTGAACGAGTTGCGCTCCCGCCATTACCTTCAAATTACACTCGGCTGTACTTGCGGTACATTCATTTGATATGGCAGTGAAGTAAGTGAACGTGCATCTTCGTCCCTAAGTAATCGCCGTTTTGTGGTTTTTTCTGTGCTCGTAACGTCACTAAGCACCTACACTCACTGGATCACTTCACTGAACTGTTGCGACCGGGCAATCTCCCACCAGCGAAGACATGCATTACCAGCGTTGACGAGGAAGAGGCAATCGACGCGCTCGTCGAGAAGAAGTAGAAGGCGAGATGCGGATCCCCCGGCCGCAAGGAGCACTAGCGGCCATTTTGAAGACATCCTCGCTGGACCCGGAGCAGCGCGAATGCGGAAGGAGCACTGCTGCCCAGATGGCTGCCAAGGTGAGACGGTTTGCGCATGCGCCCTGCGTTGCGGCCCAGCAGAGGAATGCACGCGTTGCTCAGCTACAACTGCGGCAAGAAGGGTGGGCGCGGTACCGGCGGCCAGGAAAGCGCGAGCGCCCGGTCTACCGAAATGTCTTTAAACAATCCAATAATAGAACGGGTGATGCTATGGGCCTGACGGTGTGCACTCTTAGCCACACAGTTCTTCAGTTGCTCAGCCAGAAATATAGTTACCCTGCCGGTAAAAAAAAAAATATATACAGGCCGGACCCCAAAACTATCTTTTTTTTATTTTCTTCTCGTTTTTTACATTACAATTTATGAAGAAATGTAAAGCGCATTGGTGAAAAATTCCCGCGCCTTCCCGCGAGGGGAACACGAGTAAATGCAGAGCATTGGGGCCTCAGTACTGATTGAAGGCAGTTTTGCTTCCATCGCTTCTTCCGTGATGCTGGAGTAGCAGACAGGAGTAAACGTGGGCACGAGCGTCAACCAAGGAAGGAAGGAGCAACGCAGTGACTGAAACACGAGCGACCGCTAGCCGCTATATTTGCAGCGCGCGCAGTAGAGGGCGAGCAGTACGGGGGGGGGAGAGCGCGCATGCGCAAGCAGCGCGCGCCCTTCCACGCCCCACCGCGCTGCTATCACGCACCTGTTACGCCGAGACCGCGACGGAGCGAACGGGCTGACTACGACGCATGCGCGCGCCAGCTGCGGTTGCGAGAGAGGAGGGAAGGAGAGGCGCACCTGCTGCAGACGCGGAACTGTTGACACCGTCCGACGCAGGAACAGGCGAGGCTAAGAAATGCTCTGCATTTAAAACAGGCCAAAGCAGTGGGTATGCACCACTTATAAAATTTCGGGGAGTGATGTGACACTGAAACACCCTCCCTGGCTACGCGCTTGAATGATAATTATACTAAATGGAAATGCGTCGCTAGTGTCTGGACGAGCCGCGCTCCAGCGAGAGGGCCGTCGTGTACCGCGTAAGAACGTTCCCCTTGTCCCAGATATAGCTCGCCAATCTCAAAAGCTGTCTGTGGGTTGAAACAGCCACAGTAGTGTTGTTAGAAAAGTATTTAAATTTATCTTACCAATCGAAAAAAAGTGCGTTTGAAAGATCTATTGGTCAGAAATTGTTTTGAAGCTTCGTGCAGGACGAAGAAATAAAATATAGCGCTTCGTCTTGATTTTTGTCCTTAATAGCAAAAAGAAGCCATGTGGCAAGCCAAGCCAAGCCAGGCCAAGTGCTCTTAGAACAGGAGCGCGCGAGCAGACGATGTCACGAAATTGGCTGCGCGCACTGCCGGGCGACTACCATCGGCGCACAAATGCGGTCCAGCGCTCCGGGCTTACAGCGCCCTGCTATCGCTGCGGGGAACCACACTCCCGCTCATTGGCAACCGGAAGCAGTAAGCCTACGGTCAAACAGCTCTCACCCTCGCGGTATATAACTATGCCACACCTCGCTTCCACGGGAGGCCACGGGCGGCGCTACATGTGCCGGCGGCCACGCGCTCGCAGTGTCGCGTTTCAATCCGTGAGCACAGTACATTTCAGGCCAAATGTAATAGCCGGCAGCCACCCCGTTTATTTAGTTAGAAACGCTCGTTGGGTTGGTTTTGTGACCGCCAGAAACGGCGCGTTCCAAACTGCGCAGAAAGGCGCCGGCACGTGCGAAATGAAAGCAAACAAGAAAAGAACATAACTCCCGCCGGCGCTGTTGGAAGCAGGGGGCGCGCGAGCACTGCGGAGGCGAGAAATTTTAATTGCATTGGACAAACGTCCATTAAACTCCTCAAGAGAGGAGTGAGACAGGGAGGCGAACAGCGTTACGGCGGTAGCAGTGAGCGGATAACGGCGCCACAGCCCATTATGGTGATTTGCGGTGGTGCGCTCTTCCGACAGCTTTCATGGTGAGTGAAAGGCCTTTAACTTTTTTCATTGCATGTTGCGTGTTTGGGACCAGGGTTTTCTTTCTTTCCCGTTTGTGTTCGGTGTAAGCTGCCTGCTGCTCAGGAGTGCGTATGACGTGTGGCCTACCCATTTCAGTAGTAGCGCCTTGCCCTTGCTTACCATTTCCCCGCTGACGCAGGTCACCCGAACCGGTGACCACCCCTGCCCCCCCGTTGTTGTCTGGCCTGTGCTTCACGCAATAGCTCGCTGTGACACAGATAAACCAATCCAATCTGTCTTCCCTTACTTCTAATTTATCTCCAACGCGGTTTTTGGTGCATACGATTGGGTTGCACAGCAGGCGTTTTCTACGTACACAAGACCACCGTATTTTCTTTCCATCTAGGCATGTAAGCCGTCATTGGCTTTAACGCATTAGTGCCCTTCCAGGTTCCTTTAATGCCCATTAGTGCCCTTCCAGTGCTCTTCTAGTGCCCTCGGAGGTCATCTGTCTAAAACGGATGCCCTCCGAAGCTGCACGCCTTCAACGTAGTGCAGGAAACAAAACTCGTTTGTTTGCAATAACGTCTTCGTATATTTCCTAGCCAATTACCTGCATGAAATTTCGAAAGACCCGAGCTTTAGCCTAGCGGGCAAACGTAGAGCTTTCTCTTACCTCCCTCGTCGTAGGCATCTTACTCTTTGTGTGTCACGCCAACCAAATCCACTTTACCACTGGGGACACCGGACCGTTCACTATGGCCTGTTTGTCGGCCACGTTTAAACGTCACCCCAACGCAGCGGGCATGTCATCAGTAAGGGCATAAAACGTTTAGCTCCGCGTGCCCGCGCCGTCCTCTTTCCACACTCCGAACCCGTGCCCGCCCAAACCGACAGCCGAAGGTAGGCACATAATTAGTCGTAAAATACACCGGCGAACAAATGAAGACTTCATATGCTGCGGGCTAAGATCTGTAATCATTTTTCTCCAGAAGGACTATGACCAGGTGGTCAACGAGTGCCGCCGACGCGACAAAGCCGCTCGGAATGGTCTTCAAGCTAAAGAAGAATTATGTAGTGATGCGGCCGTTCTAACAGGGCAAGTTGCTTTCAACCGGCTGGAACCTGCAACTAGTTGGCGAGGTGTAATTTGAGGCGGCAACGGCCGTGGCTACATTCTCGGCTGCGGCGGCGGTGGCGGCGGGGTTCGGGCGTTTTAAATGCAGAGCATTTCTTAGCCTCGCCTCTTCCTGCGTCGGACGGCGTCCACAGCTCCGCGTCCGCAGCAGGTGCGCGCATGCGTCGTGGTCAGCCCGTTCGCTCGTCACCCCCGGAACGCTCCGTCGCGGTCTCGGCCACGGCCGGGCTGGAGGAGCGGCGGGCGCGCACTTTCATATGAAAGTGCGTGCTCGCCGCTCCTCCAGTCCAGCCGTGTCTCGGCGTAACAGGTGCGTGATAGCAGCGCGGTGGGGCGTAGAAGAGCGCGCGCTGCTTGCGCATGCGCGCTCTCCCCCCCGTACCGCTCTCCCTCTACTGCGCGCGCTGCAAATATAAAGCCGCTAGCGGTCGCTCGTGCTTCAGTCACTGCGTTGCTCCTTCCTTCCTTGGTTGACGCTCGCTCCCACGTTTACTCGTGTCTGCTACTCCAGCATCACGGAAGAAGCGATGGAAGCAACACTGCCTTCAACCAGTACTGAGGCCCCAATGGCATTTACTCGTGTTCCCCTCACGGGAAGGCGCGGGAATTTTTTTACACCCAATCGCGCTGCTATTGATTCCCCGCAATCATCTCATAACAGCGCAACGGCCTCTGTCAGCTGACAGCGCAACTCGTGAATGAGGCATCAGTGGGGGCGTGGAGGAGCCCCGGAGCGGCGCCGAGTCAACCGGATTCACCATAATGAAAACGGGGTGGGGGAGTAAGACGTATATGGCTTTGCAGCAAAAGTGCCAATTCTAAAACGCCACCTGATTCCTGTCGACGCATGGGAAGCCATCGTGTGCCCCACTGACAGCAATTGGCGCTTCCGCAGATGGCCGGGGCAAGCCCTGGAGGTGAACGACGGCCACGGGTTCCCGATGGCCAGCACGACGGCAAGCAGCGGCGACGGAGTGCTACCAGGCCGCCCCCGGCGAGGCCTTCGTCGAGCGGAGAGTCAGCAATGGACGGGAACAAAGGTGCCACGCATGCGCTTTGCTGTCCCGGTGTATCATATGCATGCCCCCATGGCTGTAAGAGTAGTCCCACTTGGGCGCACCCCATGAGCAGCAGCACTAGGGCCTCAGCTGGGAGTGAATCTGCCAGGCGGTTACACGGGAGAACTAAACAGCGCCAAGCTCTGCAGATCTGGGCTGTGCTTTAAATTGGGCTCCTCGGTGATGTAGCGATCTCGGGAATGTAACTGCTATTACCGTAATTACCCGATTCTAACGCGCACTTTTTTTCCGGAAAAATAGGTCGAAAAATCGCATGCGCGTTAGAATCGGATACGAAACCGAAACTGCCGAAACAACAGAAATTTCCCCGCCCATCACCATCGCCATCTCAAGCAGAAAGCTTTTAGCAGCGATTTTTCAGACGCAGGAAGCATAAGTATAGTGCCTAGAATATTCTAGGCACTATAGCATAGGCGCATAGGCTTTTCTATCGGCGTTCACACAAATCGTCAAATCGTTCCACTTGCGCGCTTGATAATAGCAATGGCGGCAGCGGCTCTCACGCGTTCAAAACGAGCGGTCGGCTGAAGCGTGCGCCTCTGGAGAAGCTCGCAGGATGGGCGTGCGAGGCATGGGCCACGATCCCATCGATCATAGTAGAACGTTCGTTATGAAGTGTGGCATCGCGAACGCGCTTGACGGCACCAAGAACGAGATGTTGTGGTCAGCGGAGAGCGACGAGGAGTGAGATGAGTGAGATTATTTCGAGAAATAAATCGCCCGTTTCTCTCGCATTCGTTTTTCTTGCTCACAAAGTTCCGTGCGCGTTACAATTGGAGGTGCAAATTTTTTCGGTTTTTTTGCCAGGAAAATCGGGTGCGCGTTAGAATCGGGTGCGCGTTAGAATCGGGTAATTACGGTATATCAAATATATCTGGTTTCGCTTGAAGCGTGTACCGTCATTTACCCCAAGTTACAACCGGCCCCAAATAAACGGAAACGCACGTGAACTTGTCCAAAAATTATTTGCCGCTGCACTGTGCCACTTACGGGAACACTCCGCCTAATCGTAGTAGCGTAGACGAAGTAAAACACACGCGGATGAAGTGCCGCTATGACATTACGCTTGTTTTCTATGTCCTCCGATGTAACCTCAGCGCACGGAACGCCACAAAGTGCGCGCAAACCATGGCCTCCTCGAGTTTATTAACGCGATGCATTACTGGACTCCATTCACGGTTTTATCCTGGGTGCTTCTCGCCCAATATGAGCCGTGTTCATCAAGCGACCGATGCAATACGCCATCGCTGCCGCCAGATTTAGTACTGGCCTCAATCATGTGAACCTTGAATACGGCGCAGCGGCAACTACAGCATAGAAAGGAGGACACTTACGTTGTATCAGTGTCCTCCAAGAAATGATACGTGATTGCAGCACGCGTCGCGTCAGCGGACTGACGTCCGTTGTACACCCTGCCGGTGGCACCTTGCACGGGAGACTGTCGCCGGCCGTGCCTGCAACTCACGCCATCACACCCAAGCGCCTCTCCCACCGGAACTGCCGCTGGAGACACTTGTGCAACCTAACTGAAAAAGGGGGCGGGGGGAAGGCGCAAAATGAACGTCACGCTCTCAACATCCAAGAAAGGCCTAGATTAGAAGCAGAAACGAGCTCAAATCTGTCCCAACAAGGTATAAAAAAATTTTCTATTCAATGTGAAAGCGGTCGAAATTGCAGAGAAATAATTTGCCATAATGAATTACAGCGCCGCTATCCGCTCACTGTTGCCACCCAATGCATTTCAAATTTCCCGCTTTCGCAGTTCGAACGCGCTCTCTTCCTGATAGTGCGCCAGCGGGAGTGGTGTTCTTTTTTCGCTTGCTTTAATATCGTATGCTGGAGCTGTTTTGCGTCATTTAGAAAGCGTAATTTTTTTCTCGCGCGGCTGGAGCCTTTCTGCGTTATTTCGAACGCACCTTTTTTTCCTGCGTGGCTCAATACTTTCTGCGGCATTTCGAACCCGCCATGTTTTTCTTGCGCGGATGGAGCCTGTCGGCGTCATTTCGAACGAACCATTTCTTTTTTGCGCGGCTGCTTTTTCGCTTACTATCGTAATAACCAACCCAACCAGCGGTTTTAACGTAGTGAACGCGGGGTCTGCCAGATATACACATATTTTGCCTGAAATCGACCGGCAACATGTTTTCTTTGCGCTAAATACCGGGCAGATGTATGGCAAGTGCCAGCGGTTCGCGAGGTTTGAACGGTTCTGACTACTTAAACCACGTGGGTTTCGAGGCGTCAGCATGACTCCCTAACACCGGTACCGAAGGTTCTAGTTGAGTCCGTTATCTCGCTGTGCCGCCTGACTCCGGCAGTAGAATCGACCGTTAGCCAGCTAAGACGACAAGGCGAGCCCATGATGTGCTCTCCACTTAAGATTGCGACAAAGCACTCAATACAGGTGTTTAACCAGCGAAGCTCTAATGTGCGGCCGGTGTTTACGCATGCGTTACTCGATTGTTATGTTTGCCTGCTCCTCAGCCCTGCGCACGACGAGGGCGCTACCCATTTCGAAGTAACGTGCGGCCGGTGTATGCCATTGCAACGTTGACACTGCTCCGCCCAAAGTACACCACTACCCTGTCCACCATTGCCGCTTGCGGGGTGCTCCACGCGGTAGCTCGCTGCGCGTGCGTTCTGCTTTGAGAACGACCCTTTTCGCCCCCCGCCCGATACGCATGCAGTTCAAAAGTACCAATTTCGGCACGTGCGATAGTGTAGTACCGTCATTTATAAGCCCGGCCAATCTCTCTCACCTCACTTCAAACTCTTCTCCAACCTGTTTTTTTCGATCATGTGCATGGAGTTCTGTAGGAGGGGCTTTCTGAGTTCAGAGGCCCAGTGATTTTCTTCCCTGCCTGGCCATATCAATCCTCACTTTCTAAAACCCTCGGTGTATCGTCGAATTACCCAAACTTTCTGATTCCTTGAGCAACCGCCGCAAGCTTTCTCTGGCAAACGGAGCACCTAACCGAGTGAAAAACCAAACCCAGGTATAGATATCATCCCCGAGAGCGCTCACGTAAGAATCCTCGGTATGGTCTTATAGAGATGCGGCAGAGCCGCTATCACAGTAACCAAAATATAGGAAATCTTTACAACCTTTTCCCATATTCCAAAGCGTTCAATATGGGGAGCAGCACGAATGAGGAACGAATAAACGATGACGTATGCAGCCACTGATCGTGGGCCGGAAATAGTGCAGCTTTCCGTGCCACAAACAAACCTACACAGAAGAAAACCAAACAAACACTATCGTCAGGACAGCATACGATGCTGCCCTTACCCTCGCAATTTTCGTAGTTACCGGATAGGTAATCGAATCGAATCTTTAAAACACCTTTAAAGAAATCACAGAAATCTCACTTAGGCCAAAGGAATTGGCTAGGAAAAACAAAATCGCATGGGACACCAGATGGAAGACATAGGCACCTCTCCGAAAAAAGAACGATTGTGTGCCATGATGGACATGCCACCGTTACAGTGACTGCCCCCAAAACTCTCCCCGAATAACGTACGTTAAAACCTTCACAACGGAGGGCAGCAAGCCAGTATCACATTGCTTCGGGCATAGTTCCAAAACACTCAAGGCACTATACACGAAGCCAGGAAGTAGAAAACTGCGAACGCAACTATTGTCGTAGCTGACTAACCTGGCAATCTTTTACGGCAAAGCAGCATATGTCTACCCCTCCCCCCCCCCCCCCCAGTTTTCATTCCGGTGTCATTCATCGATTTACTCGGCGCCGCTCCGGGGCTCCTCCTCTTCCCCGCCGACACCTCTTTCACAACTACATTTCCTTCTCCTCCGCCGATGCCCCTTTGGCAAGTTGCGCAGTCGGCAGCTAACGGCGGTGGTGCGGTTATCAGATGTTTGCGAAAAATAAACCGAAGCATGAATGGTCGTTAAAAATGCACTGCAGATTACAATACTCCCTAATATGAAACTTGTGCGCAGCGGGAGCTGCAATCTTCTCAGCCACAGCGCATTTCTGCTGCGTCTCAGGAAGTGTTCGCGTGATCAGCGAACACCCGGTGGCGTGGGCTACAGTGCTGCTACCTCGCAGCACGCCGCCGCCGCCGGCCACTGTTGCGAATTGTTTTTGAAGTTCCTGCACAAATGTCGCGTGGTTCGGATAAGCCCCGCAAAGGGAGCAGCGAGCACGTCGCTTCAAGTCACGTTGGCACTTCCCGCGCAAATGTGACGTGGCTTAGATTAGCGGAGAATGGAACAGGGTCTGGGGAAAGTGTCAGGAGAGGGCGCTGCTTTGTGGTGACGCATGAGACCTGCGTGAGAGAAAGGCAGTGAGGGATATGACGCCGTAGCCGCACGTGTCGCATTCCATCTCCCCTTTTGCAGGCGCTCCTCTCCGTCTTCTTTTGTCGCTGGTGCGTTCGCTCACTCGGTTACGCGGATAAACAGACGCCGCTCCAGCGAAGCCCAGGTAACGGCTAGCAAAGGGCTGCCCCCTAAACTACCGAAACCCGCCGTCGCCGTTTGCGCTGAAATTTCTCCTCGCCAAGTAGCTGCGAATCCCTTTCGGTTGAGGAGAAACTTGCCCAGTTGGAACGAAGGCGTGAGCCCATTTTTTTTTCAGCTTGGAAGGTCTCCCGTGCGACATTTGCTCCGCTGTCTTTACGCCTAAGCGTGGGCCATCACCGGCTACCGGATTGTGCGTGCACGGTTTGCGGGTGGAAAAAGGGGGAAGTGCACGCAAAGCTAGGCTTCATGCCACGAACGATGAAATGCCGGTGTGCTGGTGGGAGATTTAAATGTCAAAATTACCTGGCTCAACGCCATTAGTCTGCTGTCCTGCTTATTCGAGTGGTTCGGGTGTGGCTTGATGTGCTACACAGACATCTTACAAATACAGTAAGAGGCCTACGAGGGGAAGGAAACGAACAGCCACATGTTTGTAGGCGAGATTAGAGCTGAAGGGCTTCCAGGTTTTAAATCGTTATAGAACGGATGTTTGCCGTTCGTTTGGAGGGAGAAGAGCAAGAATTGAAGCGTTCGCCCCAACACAAGTGCGATTGGGCGCAAGAACAAAGGAATGCTGATGGCGTTGCCGTAACCACCTGAAGTTCAGCTCGTCGAGTAGCGGCGAATCCCTCCTCGATGAATAGCAACTTGCCAGCTTGGAACGCCGGCGTGAGCACATATCATTTCTTCAGGGGGTTTTCAGGAGATAATTTCGACTGCGTCTGTCATTTCTTAAGCACGCGCACGTGACCGGTGGCCGGCATATGCGTGTTTTGTACGAGGGAGGTGGGGGGCGTGCACGATCAGCTATAGGCTATATACCCGTACTGATGGATGGCATGTCCCCTGTGCTGGTGCAAGGTTTAAATGCGAACGACAAACTGCTCGAAGGGACCCATCCTGAGTCCGTAGCGGTAGAGCGGATTGAGTTGGCGTGTTACACAAACAGTAAGATGCTTACGATGAGGAAGGGACACAGGCAGCTTCATGTTTGTCTGCATGAACAAAGCTTGGATCCTTCAGAGGTTCATTCAGCTAATTGGCTAGGAAGTATGCTCCGAAGCAAATTACAACAAACGTGTTCTGTTTCGTGCACTCCGGGGACTGTGTCCTGCTTTGCCGGTCATCCATCTCCACAGAGTGGAAGGGCACTAATTTTGTTTCCCTGCTTTCTAATCGTTCCAGTATAGATTATAAAAGCTGGATGTTTGTACCTGAATCGTAATTGTGCTTTGTAGCCTTGTTTGGTTTTCTTCGGTGCTGCCAAATTTTTCCAAGAGAGTAGACTGTACGTTTTGAAGGTTGCGCAGAATGATAACAGTGCTAGGCCCCAATTTTCCCACGATATCACCAGCTAGTAGCACGAAATTTAGAATAAAATACTGTGCCAAATTAAAGAAGTTACGCGCACTTTGTTGAAAATGGGAAATCAAGTTGAGGGGAAAGCTCACTCATATCGTTTTGTAGATACAGAAAAGCATTGCCAAGCTCTGTAGTGACCCCAAGATTAGATCTTGGTCCGGCCACATCGCTCTGTAGTACAAAAGACGTTAAACGGCGTAACAAAACCAGAACGTGAGAGGTTGTGTGGGCGCTGTGAGGATGGGCGAAAAAAGCACAGTATTCGATGCTAAAACACATGCACCCTGATTTAAGCGCGATTTGCGGCGTCGTTGGTCTCTCGGAAACACAGGATGATCACTGGCTCGTTTTCGTGGTCACCTGCCGATGCCACTTGAGCTTTGAAAGAAGATGTAACGGTGGCTCATCAAGAGTAGCTGGTGAAAGTGCTGACGTCTTTCTCCTGTCACGTGAGGACCATTTCCCCCGCCTATTCTTTCTTCTTTTTTGCCTAAAGCAGGTAGCCTCCTGCTCAAGGGGAATCACATTTGCTTTCTGCAATGCGTGTGCACGACTGGCCCTGCCTGCACCCTTTTTGTTGTTCGCCTCCATCTGCAAAAGGCCGCCGCGACCGGAACCGAAACTACGTCCTTAAAGAAGCTGTAAAAATTGTATGTAGTCTGGATTATGTAGGCCAGGTTGCCGGGACTTTCGCTGAATTTACGCTACTTTATTCCCTAGAAAAATCAATTCGAAAATGCAGTCCTCCTCTCTGCACCCTTGCCCATTTTCCGCGGCATTTTGTATGACATCACAAAGAGGTGGCTTGGCTTGACTGCGCTTCTGCACGGCTCGCCGACCCTACGACAGGGTAAGACCGCCCAGCGTTTAGTCCACCAGCCGCCTACAGGTCATCACAATTCGTTCGCTCAGTTGGAGCGAAGCCACGACACGTTTGTAAATGGAAGAATGTGCCTTTGGTTTGTTAAGTTGTACACTGAATCGAGCTGTAATTCCAGAACGCCCCCACACAAGCGCACGTGCCACAGTTCGCTGTCTTGCATGCTAGTAGGAAAATCAAAGTTCATTTGAAGGCGGGAGAAGAGTGGGATGGTAATATAGGTACTAGGGAAATAAAATCAACCGAAACTTTCACCGTATACCGCAAAAAGGCTGTAGGAAAGAGTTTTTTGCTCTCTGTGAAAAGCACAGCGGTCAGCAGCACGACCACGCATCTGCGAACGCTTTTCCGTCTAAGAAATGCAGTCGCTAGACATGAGATATTGCGCAAATTTGGGGGACACTTACTGCTCGAGCGCTACACAAGAAATAGTCATCTAAGCTGCTTGAAATACTAAAACGTACTAAGAATGAAAACTGGTATGCATTATATACATTATATTTCGACCACTGGCAGCGCTGGCTCGTGGAAGAGTGGTCTGGAGAGCTAGGTCTATTGTTTTGCAAGTCGCGAGCTCGAATTCCCGAGAGTGCATGCTTTTTTCAGTTAATTTCTTTGTTTTTGGCCGATGTTTTCTATACTGAATTCGCCATTTCTGCTCTGTAACGTTTATTCCTCCACGCGCGCGTTCGCAGAACGCGCGCAAACTCACACTAACGCGCGAGCGAGTTGTCGTTGGTGTGCTCATACCAGAAGCACCGACTTCTTGCGGGTAGTGAGCACAGTTGCGAATCATTAGGGCCTTGGCCTTGTAGAGCTCGCTTTTTACAATACACGCATGAGACGGAAGGTCCAAAAATGGGAGAAAAGCGCATAGAATTTGAGCGTATGCGGCGACGCGGAGGGCGTTCATCTACTTCGTATGCCTTGCAAGTGGTAGGTACGATTCCAAGCCGTCCTTGTAGGCTTATCTGACTCATTTTACAGCCGACAACATGGTAGAAGCGCGGTAGGCCGATTACTGAGATATCGAGAATGCCCATCCCACGATAACATCGGAAACAAAGCATGTTGTTTCACAGAACCGAAACCGAAACTTGTTTGAATGCTAATTTGTATATCACCCAGTCACGTAGCAGCTTTTACTAGCGTCACTGGTGTTAGTTGGCGCGGCCTCTGCAAACCGCGGCATGGTAGTTTTTTCGTTACAAAATAAATACCCCCTTATCGTCCGGATAGACGACTAAAGTTATGTGTATTTGAGCCAGTCTACGCAGCTTAAACAAAAACGAGAGTTTGACAAATGTGCCCCTTTATAGCCTAGCGGCGCTGAAGGGAAATAGCCCATAGGCGTGCTCGGCTAGGACAGAACCTTACTCCAAATGAGGCTGGATGGCTGCTTTGGGTCATATGAACGCCCCACAAAACGTTCTTGCCGCTCTGCATTCAGCGTCTTCAATTCATGCAATATCCATTTGGTGTGCCGTGGTAGGCTTTTACGCACGCGAAGAGCGAGCCACTTGCAATCTTACCTTCCCTAACTAGGCGTCGTGCTATCCCACCTGGATAAATTATTCTGCTCTATACTCCACTGTCTGTGAAACAGTCTCAGGTGTTCGTGGTCATTTTCACAACGCTTATTTCCACTGCGTACAAAAATGTGAAGGCAACCACGTTGACTTCCCTTTGCACGCCTTTTGCCCCGGCGTTGTCTGAACCTATCGGCGTTGTCGTCCATACGTGCTCAATCGCAGGAGCAGACACTGGCGAGGCCTTCCGGCACGGGTTCGACCACTGCAACCACTGCGACTGGATCTGGAAAGGCGACGCCTGCGACATGTTCTACCGAGAACTCGGTACGGCGCGCTGCCGATGCTTATACCGTATTGGGGTGGTCGCATTAGAGAATTCTGCAGCATTCTGAAAACTTGCTCCATGTTCGTGTGGTCGAGGTGGAGCGGTCGAAGTATGCGCGGGTTGTCATCAAAGAGCGTGGTCATCCGACTGCTTTGACTGAAGTTGGAACGCCGCAGAGATCTGGAGGCGAGCAGTCACGTGACCATGGCTGCCGCCAAGAGCAACCGCAATCTGCCGAATTGGGCGGCTCTAGCAACTGCGCTGCCACCACGCCGAGGTCTAGCGAATGTTTGTCATGGAAGTATTTAGTCGGAAGAGATTATTTTGGTTTTCACGCTAATAATCGCCGCGCACACTACGGACGCACTGGCGCAGCCGCAGATGCCGCCCGGGCGTCGCCGGCGGCGGTGGCAACATGGCGGCTGACGGAAAGCGGCGCTGGCCGCTCGAGCTACCGCTTGTTACCGCTTCCCAAATTACCTTCAAGCCGCAGACAAAGTTCCACATGCAGGAGTGTAACCGATGATGTGGCTGAGAAGTGCAGTACAAATCGTAATTTAAGCCCATTATGAAAGCGGCCTTAAAGTAGCTGCCATGGCGGTGAGCTTAAACGTCTGTAAGAGGCCCCCTCGGCTGCTCCTGACGCGATTGCACCTGTTTAAAAATGGCGTCACCGGCGCTCCGTCCGACTGACGCAAGCAGGAGGCCCCTGCTACTGCCGCAGAGGGCGGTAATGGCCGCTGCGCGGCGCCATAGTCCCCTGTTGCTCCGTAATCAAGTAAGCGTTCGGTGGTAGAGCTACTGCTCTCGCTCGAATTGGAAGTGGCGTACGCATCCAAGTGCTGTGTTAGTTATTATTTCACCGTACTACAGGCCAAAAATGTGGCGCAAGCAGGAGGAGATAAAGATAACGATATGAAGAAGATAAAGATAAAGGAGTTAAAGATAAGGAGGAGATAAAGATGTCTGCTTTCTTGTGTAGTTTGAAGTGCGATTACACCATGGACGTTGTTTCAGCAGTTGCAATGGATTGTTGATTGATTGATTGTCGGGTTTTAACGCACCGACGCAGCGCAGGCGATGAGGGGCGCCGTAGTAGAGGACTCCGGATTAATTTTGACCACCTGCGGATCCTTCACTTGCGCCAAAGTCTCTCACCAACCGGTGTTCTTGCTTTTCGCCTCCATCAGGAAAGCGGCCGCCGCGGCCGGGAATCGAACCCGAGACCTTGTGCTCAGCTTCAACGCGTGTTAGCGAGTGAGCCGCCATGGCGGGTGCTATAAATTTTACCGTAGCGTCCAATTAAGTGGTGTCAGCGGCGTGCACATCCATACTTGATCACTGCCGAAACTTCGTAGCTCATGTAGGTCGCCACGGTATGTTACAGAACCTTCGCGGAAGCGCTTCAAAGTACGGACATATGTGAGTGCCCTGGCGCACCGCCAGAAATATAGCGTAGCTCAATGATAGCAGACGAGGTGGGACCAGACCAGATCAGACCTAGCAGACGAGGTGAGAAAAACCAGCGAAAACACCTTCGCAATTATTGATTACAAGTCTGTCTCCGAGCGCATGTCCTCTATCAAAGAAAAAGCAGCGCAAAAGTAGACATCGACTGCTGCACTGCTTTTTCTTCGATGATGTATCTCCACGCCCTGTTTTCCACGCTGTGTTCTCGGTTCGCGTCCTGAGCGAGCATCAGGTACCTTGTGAAAGCCACCTTCAACGATGTTCATTACCTGTAAAATCATGATCGGTACATTTCATTGTGCAAATCTTGTTAGCGTGGAATGTGAGTATGCGTTACGTTAACACCGTACACTGATGCAGCGCCACAACTGAAAAGCTTTAACAAGAGAAATTCGCCCGTTAGCTCCCAGTAATTAAATTCTGCGGGTGGTTCCTTTGGCGGAATGCATCCATGGTTATCGCAGTTAAGTTAGTAAGCCAGGAATGTATGAAACTTGCTATAAAATAAAATAAAAAATAAGATTTCATGTCCACAACATTATTTTCCCGCGCTGGAAAAATTCCGATGTGCTGAAAAAGCGTGCTTACTTGATTTGGGCGTTTACAGACTTCACTGCACGCGCTAAGTAATAGTCGCGAGTTGCGCACCGAGCTGGCTTCGCGATAAATACCACACACATGCGAATTTCCCGTCCACTGCATCCGCTCTACGGCACTTCCAACATCTGTGTTGACACAGCCGGAAGTTAGCAGACAGGGAACAGGCTACAGCTGATAACGCGTTAGAGGTGCAGGCTGGCCGCGTCAGCTGGAAATTAATGCTGAGCGCTGCAGCTTCTTTATCGCAAGTCTTGAAATGAAACGGTCAAGGAGAAACACCCAACTTCCACACCCATGCGGGGTCATTCTGTTTCATGGCATTTCGTATTCATAAAGTCGGGTTTCCACAGCCAACCATTTTTGCATACGCAAGCTGGAAAGCCAACCTTCAAAAACACGCTATAGACAATTATTAATACATGCAGAGTTCTCTCACATTGCGTAATATTACAGCTAATAGGTTTTACTGATGTAAGAGAGTACGTAGAAATAAACATAACTATAGAAATCACAACAGTCTGTCTTGGGAAAGAATGTGCACAGAAAACTGGTCGAGAGACACTAATCAAAACAGCGCTCAGACGAGGTTTATGTGCGATTGTTCATAATCAAGTAATCACTGAAGGTTGTACACACTACCTACTTTGGATGTTAAGTTTCAATTATTTGAGCCCCCCGAAAAAAAAAAAATTGCCGAATTCGCCCATCAAGCCTCGCGGCGCTCGGCGACATCCGCCCACGTGCACCAGCGAAGGCCCCGGCGAGACAGGCGTTCTTGAAGGCCAGCCATTATGAATGACGTATCGTCAGCCAACATGGCCGCACCCATGACACGGTGCCGTAGACCTCTCTGAAAGACCCGCCCGTAAGAAGTTTTGGCTCGCTGAAAGGGCGAAGACAGCACGCCGCACCAACGGAGTGCTGGACTGAAGACGCCGTTCACAACCCCGCTGGACTTCTTTGTTAATAAAGTTTTGCTCCTCCATCGCATCCCGCCCGCACGAAATAGGGATTTCCTAGACTACACAGATCTCACATTGTACGAATTGTTTTACCAAGGTTCTTCCAGCATGCACCTCCAGCTGCCTTTTCATTATTGATGGCCAAATGTGGCAACTATTATTCATCGGAGGAAACTTAACGGCACACTAAAGGCGGAATGAAATTTCGTTTCAGCGGAAAGATCACACGTTTCGTAGCTCTCTGGGATTTTGTTCGACTAGCAATGATGCGTAATTTGCTGAGAAATAAGTAAATAAATCTGTAATATGTTTGTCCCATTTCACTTTTATTTTGGGGGGACGTAGCCATTCCGTCATCATGTAGGAGCTCGGGACCGGTGCGATCTAGGCGCCCTCAAGCTGGTAAAGGTAGCTTTTACATCTGCAAGCAAAGGCCAACGCCGTACACGTGTCTCTGGATTAGGCTGTTATGATGTTTTTCCGGTCGAACCAGATATGCCTTTTCACATATCAGTGATGCCCATTGCAAAAACACAGCATCAACTGCTGCCCAAGACCACAAAGCTGAGACGTTATACGTGAAACGGGTAGAGCGTGCGATATTTCTGTGACGCTGCTCTCGCGAGCTCCTACGCTGGCGCCGTCCGGGCGCGGTAAACATTGGAACAGTGAAACGCGATCAGTCGCGACCACACTGGCCTCTTCCAGCAGTCGACGACAGTGAAGATGTCATTTTGTACGATCTTTGAATAAACCGCCAGTCCCAAATTACGGCCTGCGAAAATTACCACTCAGCTGTCCTGCTCAGCTCCTCGGGCCCAAGCGTAGTTCTATGTGACTCTTACGGATTATTACCAGCGGCTTCTGGTGAACGGAGAAGCACAAGGCAATCATGCCTTCACCTTTAACGGGTGATAAGTATCGAAACGAGCGCGGGCACGCTTTACCGATCGTAACAACCGCGCGCGGAGAGCGGAAGGTTGAAAGTTCGCGCGGACGCCTAAAATCTTGTCCATTTTGCCGCTTCCAGCCGGTATTACTCCTTGCAGGAGCTCTGGCGTTGAGCGTCATAGAACTGCGCACCAATGTAGAGCAAGTTTTTTTTTAAACGGAACGGAAAACATGGTAAGGGTTGCCGCCTGTCACGCAATGCATATAAGCTCTAATCTGTGTTTTTATTAAGATGATCTCACGTAAAGTTGTGATTTATATTGCACGTGCTAAACCATATAAGAACGGCTTACATAAAAAAAAAGATTTATAAATGCTTCCTAAACAACATATAGTCGCCAGATTGTGGTTTTTAGATCCTCAGCACCGTAATCTGTCGATACAGGCCAACTTTTTACCCTTTACTGTCTCTTTAGGAAAGGGCAAATAAAAAAAAAACTCAGAAATGACAAGGAAATGGCAAAGCCGTTCGTATAAAAGAGTGACCGCACCAATTACACTACAAATATAGATACGAATGAAAAATGAACTCAAGAAATAAAAAAAAAATTGCAATGCAGTGCACTCGCACGATTTGCTACAAATGCAAAATACTACGAAAAACCGTTCGGGGAAACTTGCACTCACACGCATGACTGGAATGGCAAAGGAAGGAAGGAATACGTTTTTTTCGTCCATCGGGATCAGGTATTGGGGGTGGAGGAGGCCCACAGGGCCGCCGCGACCGCCAGGGCCCGGGAGGTGGTCAGGACTTGGCCTGACTCCCCCGGGTCACGCAACATCTGCTCCCAGTGGTGAGGGGAGGGAACGGCGGGGTACGGGTCTGCGGGGCGTTCGCAGAGGGAATGGTAGTGATTGTCGAGTACCCCGCAGGCTAGACAGGTAGGGTCGGTAAAGAGGTGTGGATGAGCTGTTGCCAGTGCACATCGCCGGACACAAAGATTTAAGTATCATTGTTTATCTGCATAGTTTAAGTGCTAGTAATCGTCGTCATATGCATCGAAGAGGTCGTTGTCTTCGCGACGAGTGTGGTCAGCAAAGTCCTCCTCAGCATTGTATACTACCGCCAGCTCAACTGGCGAAGCTTGCCTTAGGTCGTGCAAGGCTTGAAAGACAGCGAAGCTGCAATATTTCTTTACACGTGTGGTGAGCATTGAACGACAAATTGTGAGCCCTTTGTAGAAGTTTGAAAAATGTTTATTTCCACTTTCCGTCATTACTTTGCACTGTGCTCGTATATATAGTCATCGTCATACGCATCGATATCGTCGTGTTCCTCATGCCAAGCATTGCATGCGCGGTAGCGCACGACGATAGCGCTGAAAATTTTTTTTTTGTAAAGCGACTGCTCGACCCAGAAACTGGGTGGTCCTCGCGAGGCACGTGCTCACTAGTGCTCGGTATTTTCACGCTCCTCGTGATTCTTGCCAGTTCTTTTTTGCTAAAGCCACTGCGCCTGCCGGGAACGCTCGGTGATCCCCATGTGGCCTGCCATCACGAGCGCTAGGCCTTTTCTTGGTATTTTTTTGCAACACCAAACTTACTGCTTGTACAAGAGAGAGAGAGAGAGAGAGAGAGAGAGAAAACACTTTATTCAAAAGCCCGGTTAAGTGCGTTCGGTGACCGACAGCCGCAGCCTGTCGGTGACCACGGCAGCTCTTTCCGCGAGACTCTTCTGGGTCTGCAAGTCCGAGCTTCCCAGCGCCTTCTCCCAGAGCTCTTCTGAGGGGATCAAGGGAAAGGGGTCTTCAGAGCATGCCCATATGAGATGGGCGACTGTGTCCTTCGCACCACACGCAGGGCTATTAGGTGACAGATATAAATTCGGATGAATATGGTGCAGTATGGAGCGACATGGCAGCGTGTTCGTCTGTAGTAGGCGCCACAGACGTTCTTCGGCATTAGTAAGATCCCGATGTGCGGGCGGATACATTTGGCGGGAGAGGCGGTAGTGTGCGGTGATTTCTTGATATCTTAGTAAGCTGTCTCGGGCTGATCGGGCTCTATGTAAGGGGACGAGGCTTGGTCCTGCTCGGGTCGTGAGCTCTCGAGCTGCTTGGTTGACCGCCTCGTTACCCCCCAACCCTGTATGGGCAGGAGTCCAGATCAATTCCACTTCGGTGTTAGGAGGATTTAGTACGAGAATTTTGAGTGCCTGAGGGAAAATAGTCCCTTTGGCGAAGTTTTTGATGCCCGTTTTCGAATCTGAAATTATGATCGCAGGGGTCGGCCGGTGAGCTAGTGCCAGCGCAATAGCCGCCTCTTCTGCCGTTGCCGGATTTCGGGTGCATACAGTAAGGTAATTGATGGGTGGGGTGTTGGGGTCATACAGAGCCGTCACAGCATAAGCGTCGTGATGTCTGTATTCGGCCGCGTCCACGTATACAGTGCTTGGGTTTATTAGGTATTTCTCCGTTAGAGTTCGGGCTCGTTGTTCCCTGCGCTTTTGATTGTGCAACAGCTCCTTTTTCAACACCGAACTTACTGCTTGTACAACAGCTCCGCCCTTAAAACAGTCTTTTTTGACATGTTCCTTCAATGCCACCAACGACGCGTAAGGTTGGTGAAACGGAGAAGCAGCGCCATTAGTATACATTTCTTAGTATACATTTCTCGGTATCCTTGCATTTTTTCTTACCACGCAGTTGTACATTAGGGAGAGAGTAAAATTTCGGGACCATTCGGATGTAAGGGAAGTTGGACGGCGTAGTGCATCGATACGTTTCACGGTAGGAAGGGGGGTCAGTGTCTCCGAAACATATTCACCGCCTCTTCTTTCGAGCACCACCGTGTGCACTGACAGCGACCGTATTCGTTCAAGAGCCATTGTTAGGTAAATAAAAGGTCTCGTATTGCAACCATTCGGCGCATACAACATCTCCCTGAGCCCACGCAGCTGGCGAAAACCGGGGCGGAATTCTGAGTTGTATTTGCAACATCTTGATGGTAGCACACTTGGACACTAAGAAAAGAGACGAAAAACCACAGCGCTGTGGTTTGTCATTTCTTTTCTTAGTCTCAGTGTGCAAGTGAGCTACCATCAAGATATTCCATATGGAATACCAACTAGCCCAGTTGTCACTTCTTTAGAAACTGTGGGCGTTTCCAAAACGTTAATTACGCGTCCGTTTCTACCGCGACACACTTGAGCTTTAAAGGTCTCGATATATGAATTTCATAGAAACCAACGTCCCCTCTTGCATGTGCTGCGTCACATCCAGTTCGTTTGCTTCCGGCCAATCAGGCCTCGCTCGAAACGAACGCTTTTAAGGGAATCTGGAATGAACGAAACCTGAAATTGCGCCCGTGGCTCGGCAGCGTTTGGTGCGTTCGATGTTACACATCGTGACGCGGGCTTTGGGGCGCCACCGCAGCCGAGTCGCAGCTGGAGAGCATCACATACGAGCTGGCATCCCGGCCCAACCCGGGGCTGTTCGCGCGCTTCTTCAGCGAGAAGGGTTACCAGAAGGGGCGCGCCACACAGGAGTCGACGCCCGGCGGACTCGACGCCATCGCGGCCTCGCCTCCGCACGGCAGCACGTGGGCTTCGGAGGCCGACTGGAGGGCGCGCATCTCGGGACTGGCCACGCACGAAAAGAAGTACGTCCGCCCTTCTCCACGCAGATACATTGCAAGCGCGCATGCTCATGAAAATTCAGAGTCACCTCATTCGAGGCGCTATTACATCCGCCCAGTCAGTGCATCCATCCGTGACTGTACTTAACCGTCAGATGTGTGGACGCGTTGGATGCATAATGACACGGGTGTATGCTCTGTTTTACTCGTTGAATGTACTGACTCTGAATGTTCTTACTCGAATTGGCAACACGCCGGTGGGAAAAAGCGGGAAGGGAGGGTGCCGCCATCTTGCGTACGAGGCGCCGTATGGTGGCATGGTTGACTTGGTGACTTAAGCATTTGCTCCGCGGCGTGTGCGAACAGGCTGTGGTCATTGGCGAAGTTTTGCTTGATATTTTATACGCTCCTTCACACAGTATACTATTTCCAATGCCAGAGTGGTTATTGCTTCAGTCCGACTAAAACTATCTAGATCAAAATATCAGTATTTTTGTACGCTGGGAAAAAAAGTTTCACCATACAGCGTGATACAAGGCGGTTAAATGGTAGAGAATCGGGCATGTGTGCCAATACGTCCCCGTGACGTTCGTTAACCGATGCTTATATGGCAAGAGTTTCATGTATTTTTAAGGTCTGCAAGCGAAAAACTCCGTGCCTCGACCTGTTTTTCGAGCACGAGCAGTGGAAAAACGAAACACGCGGCCGCTACAGAAGTTGAACGCCGTTTAAAACATGGTTTTGACCTTAATGTTAACCTAGACATCACTTTGGTGGTTGTGTTGAGTATGTTAGTTAAAAATAGGCACCAGTTGCAAAATCATAACATCATTTTGAGATTCTATTGCGGAGGTCATCGTACCGCAGTACCCCGCTTCTCCACCAGCGCACAGCCAGAGACGCCAAATCAGCCATGTGTAGGCTTGGCGCGCGAGGCAGCGAGCAGATCGGCGTACCCACAAGCCCCTCTGGTGTGGGAGGTGTCGGGTTCCGTCGCAGACGTCGCCGCACCGCTAGCGCACCCCCTCCCACCTCCCCTCGTGACCACGTGAACGATCTCTGAAGGTACTCACAGAAAGGTATATTCATTGAAAAGTTTTTAATCAGTTTACATTTTAGGTTTACAAATAAACCTGACTTGCAAACTTTCCTGATTACGTAGCTTTTGTTTTATTTTGGTGTTTTTGGTTGGTGACGTAACGAGACGTAATCAGGACGGCGCCAGGCCATGTTGAAAGGATTGCGGCTTGCTTTCACCACCTAGGGTGGCATACGCCCCGTGCGTCAGCGGCACTGAACTCGGTTCGCGCGCAAGCATTGCCATGCCGTTTTCCGCTTTCTTTAAAGTTCTCGTTCCTTAGCTGCGGGTATTTATTCTGCGCCCTTCGAGTGGAAGGGGGTCTTTTGGCGATACGACTTGCTGCAAGTCACAAGTCAAGGAGGTAGAGAACCACAGCGACGGCTAGACCCCGGTAAGCTTTTATGCCCCACTCCGGGCTACTTCTGTTATCTTGAATATGCTGTGTAGATTTTACCGTACATAAACTGTGCATAGTTTGGACATTGGAGTTTGCCTCGTCCCTCACGGCGACACCAGACACGGTGGCGCTTTCCTGGAGAAGTCCTGAAAATTACTATGACTTCGACCTTAAGCTTATGCGCCTGTATTTGTGTCCTTTTCTTAGGAATGACCGCCGTAAACAATCAAGGAAATAAAATTTGCTCATCCCCTTCACTTAGGTTTTGCTACCGCTATTTATAGTCGAACAAATCTTCGCTGGCCACCCGGCATCCCAGAGTGGAATGTTTATGACTTTTCTTTTTTTTTTCCACCTCAGGGTTCACGTACAACGGCTTGTTGAAAAAGTGTTATAGCAAAGAGACCCGAGCGTTGGAGGCCCCCAAGAAGTTAGAGGAACCCAAACGCAACACGCGGGTGCGCGACGGGAGGGCCTTCGCCAACAGCTCGCAGCCGGCTTCGGATGCACGTAATCGGATGTTGGGAACTTTAGGCTTGGCGTCGCAGCAGATATTTCATCGCCGTTAGAGTTGCGAGTGACAGTCCCTAACAGAACGTTTCACCGCGCTGGGAACTCTGTAAGCGCGGTGATTTCCGTTGAAGCGATCGAAGATCAAGATACTTGCACGGCCTCGGCCGATTCTTGCGCGCAAGCATAGCCATCCTTCGGCCGCTCGCCGCACCGTACTTGAACGGGCCGGCGCTGCCGGGACCGACCTCCGCGGCCGGTAGGGGTAAATCATGGCAGATATTTGAGCATCGCGTTGAAAACCACAGCTGATGACATTACCTATCAGAATTTTTGATCACACTGACATCCGTTTTCACCAATCTGGAACTTCTTTTCCACGACTTGTGTGATTTTAAAAAGCAGCGACAAGTTGTTGCTGCCGCGACCTGCGTCGGTTCGAGCCGCACCGTCGGCTGTGCGGGCAGGCACGGCGGGTGCGTGTGCTTCTGCGAGCAGTTAACGCTTCACGATTTTCTGCTTCATACATTTGTTGCAAACAAGGGAAATCTAGAAACCTCACTCGGCGGTCGTCGTAGTCCACATTGTTGATCTGGGAAATGCGCTTAGGTCGCATGCGTAATACACCACCACGCTCATGGCGTTTGCGGATAATCTACCACAGTTGATACGGTTATACAGTCACCATTAGGTCGCATTGCGCTTGACGCACTGAGAATTAACTTCAAACGGAGGAAATTAACACGAAAATACTTTTAGAACGCGCTTCCTAAGCGAAGTGTCACGCGCTGCAAGCCAACTACGCAGCAAGATAGGAACGGTGATCCTACAAGTGACGTCAAAACGATCGCAGCGCGGGCCTCTCCAGTGGTGGGCCTCGCGGCCAATATGCCGTTCGGGATCAAAACTGCACCTGCCGTTTTCACCAATCTAATGCGCAAGGTACTCTCCGGCATTGCAGATGTTGCATACTACTACGACGATGTTCTCATTGCGAGCCATGCGTGGGAACAGCCGTGCGGAGCTTTGCGCGAAGTTCAGAGGCACCCGGAAGGCTGGACCCACCATTAAGGCAGCTAAGTGTGAGGTAGGCGTGCAGGAGATCTGGGCCATTTTATTCGGTGAGGTGAAAACACCACCATCGTGAAAACGGTCCCGAAGATCTTTGACGCGCCCCGACAAATGACCAAACGGCAGGTTCAATCTTTCTTGAGACTCACCGGGTATTACAGGGAGTTCGTACCAAACTACTCCCGCGTGGCCATCCCCCTCTCCCATCTAACGAAAAAAAGCACTGCGGGAAAGCCAACTGTCTCTGACGACGGTGATGTTTGTGAGTAAAGTGAGAGGGAGAAAAAATGCTTCCCGTGATCAGAATCGAAGCTGGTTCCATCGCGTTTTGAAGCCGACGTCTATCTCAATGCGCAATTCCAACATGGTCAAAGCCATTTGGAGAGGAGTGCATGGACGTGCACATGTAATTAGTCAGAAAAATTATCCACTCCTCCACTCCGCAACGATGGTTGAACACGAAGCTTTCTTCGCGTGAAATCAAACGGCAAAGGGTCGATTTCAAATCCGGTGCGATCATAAGTCCAAAATGTGTGCCAGTCAAAGTGGAAGCTCAATGAGTCAAAGCCAAAACTCGGACGACAAGGAAGCGCTCACAAGAAAGCTTCGCGTTCAACCACCAATGTTCAGACAGTGAGATCCCGTTCAAAAAATTACGAAAGACATCCCCCTCGCGAGGGGCACGATCAAATGCACAGCATTTCCGAGGGGGTGCGCCGGCAAGTCGTATCTCTCGATCGCGGGACCCGTGTCGCCATCTTTCGGAGGCGCGGGACAACTTGTGGCGCTTTCGAAACAAACCAGAAATGAGTGAAGGATATAAGGCGCGTTCGGTGCACCGAAATCTGTGTCGGTTTCGTGGCTCAGTCAGTAGTGCGCCGGGCACCTTGCGTTCCACCCGCGGCGTCATGGGTTCGAAACCGGGCGCCGGAAACTGGTATTTCTTTTATGGTGTGGTGGCCTGGCTGCGGACTACGACAAGGCGCGCCTGCGGACTACGACAAGGCACGCCAACGCCGCGTGGCATTGTGAGTTACTAAAATGCTATGCATTTAAATTTCATATTTCTTGCGCGTTTGTCATCGCAACGCCTTAAGCAAGTAGCCAAGTTTGACGCCCCGGACAGGGGGATAGCTTCATTTTAAGGAAGAAGAAAACATGGCGCAATCTAGACGTAGACAAAAGAAACGAGGTAAGACATATACAGGCGGCAACTTCCAACTGTTTATTTGAAGCAAAGCTCGCGAAATTTATACAAGTTCGCGTGGTTTGCTTCAAATAAACAATTGGAAGTCGGCGCCTGTATATGTCTTACCTCGTTTCTTTCGTCTACGTCGAGTTTGCGCCACGTTTTCTTCTTCCTCAAAATATGTACCAACTAGCTCAGCAACAAGTTTTGTTAAGGATAGCTTCACGCTACCCACTAGCAGGATCCTCACGGAGTTGAGGCGAAAAGATGCAACAGGGACTCGACTATACCAACAAATAAATAAACAATGAACTTGGGCTCTGCCGACACGGTCACCCGTCTAGATACTTTGACTCTGAGGAGCGGGTCAGGAAGACGGCTGACAAGGCACCTCGTGGTAGCGGCCTCTCGTTGTGGGCCCACGGTACACGGGGTGCGCTTGCTCTGTTGTCCGAGGAAGGTTGGGGCTCTCATTACGTGGCGCGGTGCGGTCCACGCACGCTGCAGGGCCGTGGGGGCGAACTGAAGGCGCTGCTGCGGGCTCGCCGGTGTGTGTGGGTGGGTGCCAAGGATGCGTGATACTGTCGTCTCGAGCTCGGCCGGGATGAGGTATTGCGCTCTGTAGTCGTTTTACGGCAGCTCCGACAGCGGCGGGTGGAGAGAGCGATTGAGGGACGTGCAGGCCTTGTTATCCCCTCCGTCGGTGCGTAGACGGAAGACAGGGCTGGTTTTGGGAACAAAGGGACTTGAACGGTAATTGCACGCTCCGCGCGGATACGCGACGCCTCCACCGGCAGCCTGGGGTCCACGAGGACGTCTCGAACGCGGGGCCGTATTCGCGTCGACTCTTCCGGGCTTCCGTGCACGCATTCGGGTGCCGGTATCAACACGCTATAGTATACGGAAATGCCATCGCAAGGACGGAGCCACTTCAAAAGGGCGGCTAATCACACATTGGCCAACCACTTCCGCACAAGGGATTTCTTTTGCGGCACGCAGGACTTGCCATCTGTCGCTAGGATGAATGCTGCAACATAAAAAAGTTCTCAATATTTCCGCGTGGTAATTGAAACACCTTGTTTCGCACCTTTCGTTTTGTTTAACGCTTGAAGTGAGTTAAGCCGTGTGACAGCTTCGCTATCCAATGCGGCGATTGCAGGGCCGCCGGGGACTTCTGCTGCCCCGCGGCTGGCGGGGGTACATTCCTGGAAGTGCAGAGCGCCACTTCATCGGAAGAGGCCTGGTCTGGCGGCGGCAAGAAGAGTCGCCACATCTCCAGCCAGAGGTCCATGGACGGCTTCTTCAAGCTCTTCGGCCGCAAAAAGTGAACAAGCGGGCCGCCAATGTGTGCACTACGTGCCCGCTCGCCCCGCTAGCCTCCCCGTGTTCTGCACGGCCGACAGTCTCCGAGAGCGAACATCACAAAAAAGCTAGCACTTACACGTTAAAATGAGATTCTACCTTTCCTTGGACCTCGGGAAAAAACGCGACTCTGCTTTTAGGTCGCTCTCTGTTTAACGCCAGATCAAATCATTGCCTAAAGTAATTATTTATTGTGATGTTACTTCCCGCTTTTACGCCCGCTACACGCGGCAACAAGATTCGTTGATTTATAATAGGAGTTGAAGCGTCCTGGAATAGTATATTAGCGTATGCGGAAACGAATTCTACGTGGGGTTGTTTGTGATGGTAGATTCATTTTGAGTTTTTTATTTCACGGTGACTGAAAGAGGGGTATTTCCATGACTTTCAACGTGCGGGAGATGGTAACTCCCGTTATGGGCAGCATGCGTTTAAAAACGGGGGTAGGGGAATTCAATTGCGTAAAATTCGCGGTATTGGTGTGCTGCTTTTTAAGCAACAAAATGGAAAACTTCTACTTAGTCTGTATTGTGACATGGAACGGGAGAAGATTAATGCACCTCTCCGTCTAGTAACGGCGATGGTTGAACACAATGAAATTTAATGTGCGATTTTATCCTTGCTGCTATTTTCTTGACATTTCAGAATCCAGCAAACAGTACACGCTGTGCATTGTTTGATCTTTGGGTAGTCTACATGCGTGCCCTAAACCTACGAAATAAGGAAAGCCATAAGGTAATCCTTAATGGCATGACATCTGCTCAATAATATGCACTATCGGACGCCAGATCAGAGGCTTGTAAAAACACATTTTTAAAATAAATGGATAGTTCATCAATCATGGTTTATAACGAGCCATCGTTTGTCATTCAAGCACATTAGTTTTGATTCGCATAATCCAGCTCTTTCAATGAGGGCATGAGCCAACAAGAAATTTTTAAAGCCCCTCACATTTTGTTGTGCCAAATGCCTGGCGCTCCACATTAGAATAAAAAAAATCATGTTCGGATATGGAACAGCAACTCTTCCTTCTCGTTACTGGCGGCGCGTTTCGACTAGCGGAGTGCCTCAACCGCCCGTTTCACTTCGGGGCCGTGGCACGAGGCAGCGACAGCCTGTAAACGGTCGACGCGCCTGCGTTGCTTTAACAACAGGGCGCCTGCGCAGAGAGCGGTGAGGGTGAAATCAAGTGCGAAAAGCCTCTCCCCCGTGTTGCCGCTCCTACCGTATGAAAGTACTCCCTTATTGATGAGCAGGGCTGCTTGTATCAAAAGAGTGCATATCTGTAGCCCGAGCGCTGGAAAACCGGGAGTGTTATCCTAGGACCAGCAAACAGGGGGCTGAACGAAGGTTACCACACCAAGGTGCCCCAACCTCGTTTGGCGTCGTTGACGGTTATTCGCCATCCGCCGGCCTTGAGCCTTTTTTGCCTCCATCTCCCTCTCCCTTTCCCAGAAGCCCGCTGACGCTACAGCATGGAGGAAAAAAAAGCTTAGGAGAGGCCCTGACGTCACACCCAGCGCAGCCGGAAACGCCATTTTTGTAAGTCGAATGGCGGACTCTTTTTCCCCTCTCTCGGTGCACCTTCTGGTGGTGGTGGTGGTTGGTGTTTAATGGCGCAAGGCCGACGAGGGCAAAGAGCGCCAGAGAAGTTATTTAATGAAAACAAGTGATTACCACAAAAGGTAGGTATAAAATGTGTACACTGTACATGTAAGATCAATAAAGATAATGGTGATGGCTGGTGTATAGGGCCAGATGTGATTACGCATGATAGGAAATGAGGTTTAAAAACTTAACATCTGACAAATATTTAAAAACGCGTTTCACAGAAACCATGGCATCGTCACCTAGAAACAGCGATGGGTGTAGGGGAATATGTTGTCTGTAGAGTTCTCTGAAGTGTTTGTGTCGTGTTGTGTCAAGTGCCTTGCATTGTATGAGTATGTGGACTACGGATAGGCCCTCCCCACACCTGCTACACAGGGGTCTTGGAGATCCCGTGAGCAGGTGCGAGTGCGTTACATGCGTATGGCCTATCCGTAACCTAGCTAAGGTAACTTCAATGTGCCTGTTGTGTGAGTCAGTAGTGTATTGTCCCAAGTGTGGTTTTATTACGTGTAGTTTGTTGTCTGTCTGTTCGCTCCAGTCTGCTTGCCAAGTTTTACGGAGTTGTTGTCTAATGTGTGGCTTGAGGTCTGTGTAAGGTAGTGTTGCCATGTCGACTGTGTTTCGGAGTGCAGCATTGGCGGCCATTTCATCCGCCACTTCATTACCGCCAATGCCAGAGTGGCCTGGCACCCAACACACAGTCACCGCAAGGTTTGAAGAATAAGCTACCATAATAGTTTTGAAGACAAGATTAATGACGTGGTTTTTTGATGACTTTCCGGATGATAATGCACGGACGACGCTCAACGAATCTGTATAAATGACGGATGTAGGAATATGATGTTCAACTATGTGACTTACAACCAGAAATATGCCATATGCCTCTGCCGTAAAAATACTTGTATTGACATTCATTGTCCTACATGCTTCGAAATTGGGACCATGCGCAGCACACGACACTGCAGTGAACGTTTTAGATGCATCACTGAAGAACTCTGCAGCCCTGTATTTATTCTGCAGTTGCATGAAATGCTGCAAAATCCCACTTCTTGGTGTCCTGTTCTTATTGTATTGTACGAAAGACAAGTCACATGCCACAGGACGAAGATGCCATGGTGCTACAAGATCAGTGTGAGATGATTTGAATGTGTGTAAGAGGGAGACATCATGAATAGTCACCTCGTCCCTCACTCTCTGCGAGAAAGGAACAGCAATGGATGGGCGGTTTAAAAAGAGTTTAGTTGTGGACGTATCATTAAAAACCGGTTTAAAGGGATGGTTATTCATTGATGAGATTTTGGAGGCATATAGGAGGTCAACATAAGTTCGCTGGTACGCTAAGCACCATTTGTCGCACTCTGCATAAAGACTGTGGACAGGACTGGTACGGAACGCCCCACAAGACAGGCGAAGCCCTAAGTGAAGCACTGGGTCGAGCATTTTAAGTGCTGTTTTTGTGGCTGAACCATACACGACGCTTCCGTAGTCCAACCGTGACCCTACCAACGCGGCATAAAGTCGAAGCAGGAGTTGTTTGTCTGCACCGTACGATTGGTGAGACAAGACTTTTAGAATATTCATTGTTTTTAGGCATTTTTCTTTAAGTCGTTTTATGTGGGGTATGAATGAGAGTTTCTCGTCAAACACCACACCCAAAAACTTGTGTTCACTTTTTGCTGGAATCGAGTCACCAAAGAGTTTTACGTCGGGATCGGGCAGGATGCCCCGCCTTTTTGAGAATACAACACAGGTACTTTTAGAAGGATTAAGTTTAAATCCATTTTCATCTGCCCAGCGAGAAAGTTTATTTACCCCAAGCTGGACCTGACGTTCACAAATGGATATGTTACATGATTTGAAAGATATTTGAACGTCATCTACATACATCAAGCAGGATATGGTTGGCGGCAGTGCCTTTCGGAGAGAGTTCATCTTAGCTATAAACAAGGTGCAGCTCAATACGCCACCTTGAGGCACGCCATTCTCCTGCACGTGAACATTTGAAAGTGCCGAACCGACCCTGACACGAAATGTTCGTGAAGACATGTAACTACAAAGAGTGTTCAGCATGTTACCCGAGATACCAAAAGCTTTTAGGTCTCTAAGAATGCCGTAGCGCCATGCTGTATCATATGCCTTTTCAATGTCAAAAAAAACTGTCATACAGTATTGCTTATGAATGAACGCATCCTTTATGTAGGCCTCTAGAGAAACCAGTTGATCATTTGTGCATCGCCCCGCCCTGAAGCCTGCCTGGCAACTCTCGAGAAGACCATTGTACTCTAAGAAGTACACGAGTCTCCTATTTATCATCTTCTCAAAGAGCTTACACAGGCAGCTTGTGAGGGCAATGGGACGATAACTGGCAGGAGAGGAAGAGTCCTTCCCTTCTTTTAGGAAAGCCACTACAATGGCCTCCCTCCAAGAGCGAGGAATGTGCCCCGAAAGCCAAATCTTGTTATATAGGTGGAGGAGTGTTAGAAGAGTGTCTGAGTGTAGGTGCTGTATCATTGTATATGTGATGTTGTCTGGGCCTGGAGCTGAGGGTTTACAAGTGCTCAGAGCGGTCCTCAGCTCATGAAGTGAAAACTCCGAGTTATAGGAGGAGGTTGACTTATCATTATCACGTAAAGACTTCTTTTCGGCCAATTGTTTGTGTTTCATGAAAGTGCTAGTGTAGTGTGCTGAACTGGACACGTGTTGGAAGTGTTGTGCGAGTGTGTTAGCCTGGTCTTCCAGTTTGTCCCCTGTTGTACTGACCAGGGGCAGGCTGTGTGTGTGTTGTCCTTTTAGTTTGCGTATTCGTGTCCAGACTTTGCGAGAGTCAGTGTAAGAGTTTATGGATGTTACGAATGAGCGCCAACTCTCTCGTTTTGCCTCACGGCGCACACGTTTTCCCATCGCCTTAGCCCTTTTGAACAATAAAAGGTTTCCCGACGTGGGGTACCGGCGAAGGATACCCCACGCCTTGTTCTGGGCCTCTCGCGCCCGCCTACAGTCCTCATTCCACCACGGCCTCCGCTGGTTGCGCGGGGCAACACAGGCGTGGGGAATGGACTTTTCGGCGGCGTCGAGGATGTGCGCCGTGAGGAGTTGGGTAGCTTCTTCAACGTGTAGGTGTCCTATGGATGTGTGGTGTAGTTTGGATGTCTCTGTAAATGTGTTCCAGTTAGCTCGTGCTTCATTGAACCTATTATGGGAAGATGGACTGCTCGGGCCTTTACCTATATACGTTAATGAAGTGGGGAAATGGTCACTGCCATATGGGTCCGTGCCCACACCCCACTCGAGAAGAGGAAAGAGAACTGCGGAGCCAATAGCCAAGTCAAGACATGAGTATGTGTTGTGACCTATGTTATGGTATGTAGGCTGTTTATTGTTGAAAAGGCATGCTCCAGAGGATGTAAGAAACCTCTCTATCAGGCGACCTCGGGCATCCGTACGAGAAGAGCCCCAAAGAGAATTGTATGCATTAAGGTCACCTGTTAGAATGTATGGTTCGGGCAGCTGGTCAACCAGCGCCTCGAAGTCAGAACTCAAAAGTGTAACATCAGGAGGAATGTATATGGAGCATACCGTTATCAACCTATTAAATATTATTAAGCGTATTGCTACAGCCTCAAGGATAGTGTTCAAGGTGACAGGGTGGCATGGTAAGGATTTCCGGACGATTATGGCCACACCGCCAGAAGAGTGTGTGCAGCCATCCCTGTCTTTCCTGTATACCAGGTAACTATTCAAGAAATTTGATTGTTTAGAATTCAAATGTGTTTCCTGAACACACATTACACTTGGCTGATTGGTATGCAGAATCTCATACACGTCGTCAAGATTATTCAGAAGGCCTCTGCAGTTCCATTGTACAATATTTTCTCTTCCCATTATTTAGTGTGAGAGCTACTGGAGTGTGTATGTTTATGTGTCGTCTTTCGGGGCTGTGACTCTTGGATTGGGCTTTTTGGGCGGCCTATCTGTAGGCTTGGACGTCGGAGGCCGCTCCTTGCGCTGCGTTGCAGGCAAGAACGGCACGACGTCCATCTCGTCGTCCGATGTCCTGGGTGTGCCCGTGGAACCGGGCCCCCCGGACTTGGCCCCCCTTCGGGGGCCCTTCGTTTGACCCGCCACCGCCGGTGGTGTCGGCGGCACCAGAAGTGGCACGGGCGGTGCGGTGGCGGTGGGAGCCGGTGCGGGGCTCGTGGTGTCCATGGCACACTCCAACGCACTGGACGATGGGGAGGCACGGACGGGAGCGGCACCGGCGCCGACAGAAGAGGTTGCCACCACAACCGCTGCTGCCTGAGCAAGCGGCGTGGTGGCGGGTTGGGCTACCAGAGGCAACCCAGGGGGGGGCGGGGGCGGGACCAAGTCCGACTCTCGGTACTGGGTCCCCGCCGAAACAAGACGCCGCTCCGCCCCCCGGCGAGCTGCGTCGGCGTACCTCCCCAGAGGGAAAGAGGCGAACCTCTTCCGCGCCTCTGGGAAGGTGATGTTTTCGTTGACTTTCAAGGCAATTATCTGTTTTTCCTGTTTGAACTTTTCACTGCTCCTAGAATAGGCAGCGTGTGGTCCCTGACAGTTCGCACAGGTGAAGTTCTCGGATTTACAATTGTCTGTTAGATGATCATGTGCTGAACATTTTGCGCACTTCAATTTACCACGACAAGAGGTTGTGCCGTGCCCAAACCGCTGACACTTGAAACAGCGGCGTGGGTTCGGCACGTAGGGTCGGATTGGACATCTCAAGAAACCTGCGTTGACCGACTCAGGAAGGTTAGAGCGGTCAAGTGTCAAGATTATGTGCTTTGTTGGAATTATTTCATCATTTCGACGTATGGTGATTCGCCTCACCGCTGTCACGCCCTGATCTCGGAGGCCCTCGAGCAGATCTGCTTCAGTCTCATTCATTAGATCCCGATCAGAGATCACGCCCTGGCAGCTATTGAGGCTGCGATGGGGCGTGATCTTGATGTCAACATCTACCATGCGTGTTTGCTTGAGGAGGTTGGAGGATTGTTGTTTGTTCTCTACTTCTATCAAAACTTCTCCCGTTGTGAGTTTCTTAGCCTTGTACGACTTTCCGATAAGGCTTTCAAGAAACTTGGATATTAGAAACACTGACTGGGAAGTGATGGGCTTTGCCTTGTCAACAGATTCCATGATCAAAAACCGCGAGAAATTATCAGGCTTTGGGGAAGAGATCGATTGCAAAGGAGGAAAAGAAACTTCGGTGCGGCCCCTTTTCGGGGGCCGATCACGTTTTGGGGGGGGGTTTGGAAAATGCCATGTCATACATTGGAAAGCAGGGAGACGGGGGTACTTTCTCCTTTGACCTTACCCTGGTAGTCAAAGAGGTCCCGGAGCTCCCTGCCTGGTAGACAGGCAGGGAGCCCATCGGCCGGAGCTTGACCAAGGCTCCGACGGCCACCGTTAAAGGTTTCTACCCTTCACCTTAAAAACACATCACCACGGTAGGGCACAGCTTATGTTGGGGGGCTCGGGGTCCGCGGTATCGCCAGTACCGTCACCAAGATTACTCAAGGTGCCCCGTGCGGGGCGGTGCACCTTCTCCGCCTCCTCCGTCCTGTATCGCCTCTCTTGTCGTCTGCATCTGCCAGCGCCGAGCCGGCGGAAATCAGCTGATAGGCAGGTAGAAGGCCGTTTTGCAGCGCGTGACCGTGAACCTAAACGCGCGGTTACACGGCCTTCAGTGTGGCCGCAGCAGTTTTGCGAAGCGGCTCGCTCTAACAATGCCGCAATGCTCGGTGCCAGGCTGCAAGTCGCGATCGGTACCCAAGGAATTGGGCGTCACTTTCCACCGGTGAATGCATCTTTCCGCTGACTAGTACTGCTGTACATTGGTGTACATTCATCCTTTGTTTGCAATCGCCGCCGTTTAGAGGTACCCAAGCGATGGAGAACGCCGCAAACAGTGGGCGAACGCCGTGCGGCTACCGCACTGGAGAGTGCCCAAGTTTGCGTTGCAGTTTCACTGGCAATCCCAGAGATGACTATTCAATTAAACGGCCGTTCTACATATATAGGTAAGCAGCACTTCATGCAGATTTCAAGCTAAAAAATTGTAGAATGTTTTTACCGTTGTTCGCGTGCCTTCGATAGACTTTTTGCGAAGGAGGGGGAGAAAGAGGAGGAGGAGGCCAAACGTTTTATCGAGCAAAAAAAAAAAAAAAACAAGAGGGTGGGTGGCGTCAATAAACTTTTTTTCGCCAAGTTTCAACTTGTCTCAGTGTCAATAAATTCAAGGTGATATAAGCTGAAAACGTTCAAACACTAACCTCGCAGTACGTCTGATGCGTTGAAAAGCGAAATCCAGAACGAGACCACAAAAAAGATAGATTCCAGATCCAGCACTCTTCCAGTCAACAGACGGACACCTACCAAGGTAATAGGACGATGGAATTATATCAACCGGGAATCTACCTTGTAACAATTGCAAAGGCACTGCCGCGCATCGCCGGCCTAGCAAACTACATGCACCTGCGATAACCAAAAAATTCAGTTGCGAATCGTTCGGTTGCAAGTCGGCTACGCACTTCAAGTTGCGAATCGTTCGGTTGCAAGTCGCCTACGCACTGCACACAGTGTATCACTTCCTGAACATCTACTTGACGGGTGTCCGCGCGTACGACGGGACGGCGCGTTCACGATATCTGCACTTCAATAGGCGCGTCGTGATCGCGACCGGAGCAAAATACTTGACGCGGTACAAGGTGCACTTGCAAGTAGAAATTAAATGACATATTCACATCGGCGCAGCTGTCGCAACTCGCAGCATCCTTTTAGATTTCCGCAAGACCACAGCGCAGCAAAGCGAAGCAGACATCTTCGCAATCGGACGACAAGGCAGGCGCTGCCTTTCCTCCATGACTGGCGGACGGCGGGCGGGCCGTTGCTAACGCGACTTCCAATGGCCGCCGAAAACACGTGACTTGCTCCACACTTTTTCCAATGAGCGGGGATAGCTGGGGGCCTCTCCTAAGCTTTTTTTTCCTCCATGCGCTACAGTAAGCTATAATCGGTGGCGTGCTGTGAGCTTGCGGCTGTAATTCAAAGCCGACAGATAAAAGTATGGTTCATTAAATGCGTGCTTTGACTCGGTGTAATGGTACCAGGTTTGACGACAATTTCAAAGGAGTAACGGAATTGTAAGGGAAAACAAGCGGCAGCGGCAACTCCGTATCCAGTTTCCAGCAAATATTCTATGACGTCACAAAACACTGTTCGTGCGATTGGCTGCCGCCGATTGAGAATACCGTGAAGAAAAATGTCTTGGCAATTGTAGTGGGGCCTCAAGTGCAGTTTGATTGTAGTAGTAGAATGCTAAGGTCCGGTTCCACACACATAACTATGCTTCAATGCTGGGACATATTACGTTAGTTTTGGCCCGTAACACGATACTGTTGTGTGAAGATTCAATGTTTTTAAAGGTTTCTTTAATTTTCTCCGTTAAAAACGTCTTTCATGGCTCCGATAGAGCCGAGTCGGTTACCAAAGTGTTGTTCTTAACAATTTACCAAGGTTCTAGTTTTCCTTCCTTGCCCTTTTAAGCAACGGAAGTTGGACGAGTCATGTCTGTGTTGTATTCGCCCCGCATCGAATACAGTCAGCCTCTGGCGGTGGCGGGGCGAACCGCTCCTAGTGTGGATAGCGCTTTCGCATCGTCTCCTCGTTCACGTTGCGCGTGGCGCAAGACGCGTGATGCACACGATAAAACGACCAATATGTGTACTTGTTTTGCAGTAAGCAATGACATAGTTACCTCTACTTCCGCATTTCCTCTAGAGATGCACAAATCAGCGGCCGTTGCGGGTCAATGCGTTGGTGTAGTTCCACGAAACATCTTCGCCGTGGTCACCGCTTGAGTGTGAAACCTGTTGTAAGAGTTTCTTCGGCGCATTGCACTTTTTTTATTGATGAGTGCAGTCGCTTGCCGTTTCGGGAACGTCAAAGTGTGCTTTTTGAAGTTGGTGTGATGGTTACTTAAAATATGAAAGTTTAATACACAGAACGGGTAAGAAGCGACAAGATCTGTGCATACCCGTGCGTTTGCCATACGGTCTCATACCCTTGTAAAATTGCGCAGTGCCCTTATAGAAAGAGGAAACAAACAAAGCCAATTACAATGTACATGGCCCGTGCGCTATCGTCCATACGTTACCGGGGACGTATTTTACATCCGCCAGCGCCTGTGGCATCGAATTCTTCCCGTACCTTTTCCAAAATAAGTACCATTTTTGGAGCTACGTTGCTTATATACTGTGTTGCTAATTTTACACATTATTTAAAATACGTTTCTCTGGACGAGCAAGCGTAATTTAGGGGCATTTCTGGATAAAATTAAGCCGTAGTGAGTTTGCGCCGGTCCTCTGGCATTTCGTGTGTCATTTTTATATATCCCATTTTGAAATCCCGACATGAATCACCTTGTCCACAAACGTGTTCCACTCAGCATGACTAAATGCCTAATATGGTCACGTCCTAACCTCTTAAGATAGACGTAAGTTTAAAGGAGGAGGAAAAATCGCGCAATATAATGCGCGTCGTTGCCCACTATCCTTCGTCTCTAAGGTAACAAAGGATGCCAAGTAAGAAATGGAGAAGTATGGCATGACTGTTACCTTATTAAACAGCTTTGCACCACCGAGTTTTACTGCTTGTACTCCCAAACATTTAAGCGCTGGGAAAATACACTTCACGTTGTGTGTAGGTACAATTGTGTTTGCATAAACAAAGCGCTGAAACACTTTCTCAAACTCTCAAATGTACCGTCCACCGCACTCCATAGATAACGGCCATTTCTGGCAGTTAGAGTACACGTCCACAACGGCGAGAAACATTGCCGGCGAATAAGGGTAATAAACTCAACGAGCACAAGTGTCCACAGGGGGTGGGCCAAGATATAGGTGCACGCACGAATTGCTCAAATCGCAATTTCGTCTTTGGCATCTTTTATAGGCCGTGGTGTGATGCTCGGGGCGTTTCTTAAAGCAAGGCCACCACACGTACCTGGGCACCAACTCCTTGCTTGACGCATTTTTTTCTACCCCGACACGATAACTCATGTCCCCGACAAGATGATCCCACGGTGGGCATTTAGCTAATTGCGGCGATCAAAAAAGGATTTAGAACTTTTTCAGTTTCACAAGATGGTCATCCCAAAGGTATGATTTTATTTTACTTTGAAAGCAAAATGCCTTCAGGTTTTGTTTGGGGGTTGTCCTTGCTTGAAAGTAAACTTGACACGCTCTTCCTTAATCGTGGCGACCCTGAACTTAAAAAAAAAATTCACAGCATATCCACGGGGTGAATGATGATGAGTGGGCGAAGCTCCTGAGGGGAAATCATCGGTAAAACCGTGACTCTTCAGTGAAAGTTCGCCCACTACATCTGTGTCGGAACGTAACGTCTAGAAAGTCTCGCTTAAACCGCGCGTCGGCACCTTGGGGCTGAGCTCGCCTGATGCGTTTTGCAGACGCCTCACGAGCTCTCACTGCATCGGGGTCTGCCTGCCGATACGCGCGCTTTCTCGCCGCTTCCCGTTCTCTGACGTTTTGGAGATCCTCTTCGCGCCGCAGCCGTGCCGCTTCGCGTACGGCAGGGTCCTCGCACCGTTGCCGTGACGCTTGGGCCTCTCGTTCTCAAACGCTGGGATCTTGTCGGCGTCGTCGCGCAGCCAGACGACACGCTTCGGCCTCCCGCTCTCGTACGGCAGGATCTTGGCGGCGGCGTCGCGCAGCTTCACGGAGCGCTTCTGCCTCGCGGGCTCGCACATCTGCAGCCTTATCCATCGGGCGACTCCGAGCGCGCGCCAACAGCGAACGGATTTTATTACAACGCTCCCCGCCATCTAGTAAACAATCCAAGAACTAAACTAGAGGTAGCCACGCCATCTAGTAAACAATACAAGCGCATCTTTTCATCATATACAAGTACCGCCATCTAGTAAACAATCCAAGAACAAACTAGAGGTAGCCACGCCATCTAGTAAGCAATCCAAGAACTAGACTAGAGGTGGCTACATACATACGTCGAGGATGGGCAGACCCACGCCCTAAGGAGCTTCGCCCCTAAAAGAAACGGATCGCACATGGCCAGAATTTCTTAAGATATACTTGAAGAAAATATGAACGGGATAATGTTGTTTTGGTCAGTTTTCCAGGTTTGACATCTTCATCTGCTGTAGCTGACAGTGTAACAACAGTGCTGTTCAAGTACAGGTAGTTACATGTGATCCACGACGTGGATGGAAAACATGCAAAATGCTCGACGTGCTGCCAATTGAATGCAAAGAAGCCCAGGGGTAGTACGCGTGATCCTGTGTCGCTTCAACCAAATGAAGTTTGACTGAAAGACACTACATTAGAGTATAGGCAAAAAGTTTACAGAACTGCTTCCCTGGCACGACAGAAGAAAACCGCTTCATATTTTACAAAACGTCATTGATAATCACCCGTGCAGTGACAGCCTAACGCCGACATGCCTACATGTTCACTTACTCCTGTATGAATACATCTGCCGTTTTTTAATCTATGCTGTCCACATCATAGATACCTTGTGCACCGCCTTTCACAGCGACGCTGTATTCTCTTACACGGAAACTCGCACTTGTGTGAACGCGCTGTTCTCTAGATTGCTCAGGGTATATACAAACTTCTAAAATATAAGAACTTAATCATAAGAATTCCGTTATATAATCAGATGTGTTATTGCTCAGGGTATATACAAACTTCTAAAATGTAAGAACTTAATCATAAGAATTCCGTTATATAATCAAAGATGTGGTATACAGCCAATAAAATATTTTTCCAGCAATCCCATCGTTTTTAGAGGTGAAGGCTAGAGTAGATATATCGGTGAAAGGTTGGTCTTTGTAGCTGCTTTACAAGTCTGGTTGCGCATGGAAGCACTGTCATCTAGAGGTAAATAGAGAGAGACAGAAACCACTTCAGTTTTTTTTTCCAGGTAGCCAGAAGGGTAAGAACTGGGACTTCCCTGCTCTTCTTTTCAGTCATTGGCCTGGCGTCCTTTTCCTCTAAAGCCTCTTTTTCAGCTTCCTGGATCAGTAGTGCTGTCGTAGTTCTTCGCAACTCACCGGCGCAGTCTCCCATTTCTCATCATTAAATATGCTTATTGTTTGTGTGCTTTTTTCTTTTCTGTGCATGCCCATATTATGTGTTTGAGAAGTGCCCTTTGGCCGCATGCTTTTCGAAAATAGATCACTGTCCCGGGGTAGTGATAGCTATGCAGAAGTGGTTTACGGAAAGTTCCTGTCGGTATTTGTCGCTAAGCAATGGCCTGGGATCTATACAGACTGTCGTGAGCCTCTGGATACTTTTTCTGCTACATCTATACTGGTATAAAATTTCTCTGTACGTTGTGAGTGGGTTTCTGTCATCCGATGTTTCATCTGGCAGTGCGTCCGCAGGTGGTTGGGGGGGCTCGGTAGACTGGATATCGAGAAGGCTCATGTGTGACCTCATTGTCAGGCATTCCGTATTGCGCCGGAGTGGATAATAATGGGGTTTTGTCTTCGTGGTTTCATTTTATATCTCTAATAGTATTGTATGCGTTTTTTGAGATGTAGCCTCCTGAGAAGTTTGTGATTTCTCTTTCCGAATTGCTAATTATTCTGTTTGCCTTTCCGGTGGCCATGCCCAGGGCTATTGCCGACTCCTCTCCGATCTGCGGGTTACTGTTCATAACCGTGGAGCTGTCACGATAGATTCCGTATTATCCACGACTGCAGATGTCATAGTTTTCCTTTTAGGTCCTTATTGCATTGTCGTAACTGTCGAGGAACCTCGGTTACAGCCCCAGTTTATGCTGCTGTCCACCGGCACTGTCTATATCCCTAGCCGTGCATACTAGTCGCCCAGCCCGGGGTCTATCACCCCACGCCATTGAGCAATGCTGTGCGCTTGTCTTCAGGCTTGTGTGCCCAGCACTATGCCTCGTGCTGTTATTTGCCCAGCCGCCCTCTATTAAAACATCGTTCCTCTTCCCAACAAACGGTTCTCTTTTAAATCTCTTACGCAGACACTGGGCCACTAGCTTAGCGATTCAATATACTAAATCCCCAGTACAGCGAAACGCAAGGTAGCAATCCAAAAACCTCTAGCCACGCAGGACTTCCTCTTCATATGATGGCAGGGGTCTAGTATTTTGTATATTCCACAAAGTGAGTCTCGTGTGTAAGAGATCCGTCATTAGTTGATATTTGCTTAGTCATTTCTGTCAAACAGCTCAATTTTGCTTTAGTTCACACTTGGACATGCATTGTGACGCGGGAGACTGTACACGAATCTTTGCAAGCAGACTCTTTGTCAGTACAAGATAATTCAAATTTGACTGAAGTTTCAAACGCCTATTTGATCACCCGGCACAAACGCACCGGCATGAGTCACCCATTCCTGTATTTGTAAAGGTAAAATTGGTACTGCCCTCTCATCGGTAGTTTTAAGAATACTCACCTTCCTTGCTTTGTGCTCGCCAACGAGTTAGTTGTAAAGTTGTCGTTGATGTTATTTGACTTCTTTCCGTGCCTCCGTTGCTCAGCACACCCTAATAGTGAAACTTTTCCAGCTAAAAAGCTCGCTATGATAGTCATCTAGCAGGTAATAGCTTCAACAACCCGTGCGTATGTAAAGCTACAGCACTGCAACAGTTCGCGTGTTGTACCTCTCGAGTAACCCTTTTACGATCACAAAAGACTTTAGCCACTTTTGGTATCAACACATTGCTGGCTGGTTCATAAAAAGGATGGTTCATCTCTGCTACTACCCAGATTCTGCGTAGGAGCAGAGATGCGAGAGCACGGGAACTCTCGGAAGCTTTTAATATTTTGCAAAAAGGTGATAATTGTACCAGTCGGTGGTCCTTTTAACTCAGACAAGTCTTTTTTGAGCATTTCGGTGATTGACACATATGCGTAGTTGAGATACAGTTAAACCTGGATGTAACGAACCTCCATGTAACGAATTCCTGGATTTAACAAATTTTTTCCAATCCCCAACTCCATCTCCATAGAAGTCCATGTATTTGTGACCTCTACGTAACGAAGGTGTTGCGGTAATCGACCTGAATGTAACGAATTCGCGGCACTGATCATTTATGATTTTGAGCCGTAACACTACTAAAAATTTGTAAATACAACGCGCAAGTTCTATATAATAGGGGAAAAAATATGGGGCAAGATGGCGGGTAGAACGCATACGATTGCAGCAAGCAAGTGCGTGCCATCCATGCGAGCATCGATGTTTTGTGACGTCTGGTGGCGCTGCCGTGCCGAACGGGCGAGCGCACTCTGGTTAGGCTGGTCCGGTAGGTGTTCTGTTGTTAGGCGTAGCCCGTTGCCTACAGCAAAGGAGGTCTTGGATGCGCTGGACGTGCTGCGCCGTCACGTCGGCTCGCAGGATGATGCGGAAGCTTTGGAGGAGTTCGTTTCTCTGGACCGCCGCGTTGCGTCGTCTTTGACGCGAAACACACAGGCGAAAATAACGCAGTTTTTTTGTGTTAAATAAACATTTGAGGTAAGTTGCGCTAAATCGGCATCTGCCGCATGTTTTTTTTGGTGTTCGTGATGATTTCCCTGGTGTTTACTTGAAAACTGCATGTAACGAAAACCTGGATGTAACGAAAATTTGCGAACTTTTTTCAATTTCGTTACATCCAGGTTTAACTGTACCCTATGGTAGCGCATGCTGCGCATGCTCCAGTTTATATATTTACCGGCTCCGTCGGTGATTAAAGTTCTGTCAAAAGTTAGCACTTTTCTCGCCTCCTTTGTTGTGTACCATCTTTGGATTTTGTGCTAAATATATTTAAGAAGACAGGTGTGTGGATATATCGGGAAATTTTGTCGCCATGCCGTGTGGCCTGCACCAAGGTTCTCAGAACCACGGAAGCAAACAGGTGGTGAGAGAAGTTCTTATCAGAAGGTATCTGCAAGCCACAGGTTAAAAGAAAAGGAAGGAAAACGGGGAAAATAACTACGTCAATGAAAACAAAAATGAAAAAAGAGAGACCCCACACACATACTCACACACACAATAACAAAAAACGCACAACTCAAATTCCGGGTGTCGGCAACACCAACGTTCCTGAAACAGGCCTCTTCTGCACCTCAAAAACGAAAAGATCGAACGGCGTACGGGGCGCAAGACAAAGCGCAGCAAAAAAGGCAGTAAAAAACAAAAATACCTTGGATTTTCAGAACACAGGTTGGAGGGATGCCTGCGCATGGTAAATTTGAAGTTAAGGCACGAAAACAAAAAGTAGGTGAACCGATGAGAAGGAGAGAGAAGGGTCATATTGTTTGAATAAGGTACAAGCAACACAATGCCTAATTCTGTATTCTCTGTGAATATCACAAGGATCCCAAGTTGCCCCTACACGCATGAATGCCAACAGTTTCTATGGGATTCTCTGTATTTTCTGTCCCCAGGAGACTTGAAGTTGACTGAAGTTTTTAAACCTTCGGTCATCAAAATTGTGTCCTGGTTGCTTGAAATGCCGCGCTATCTCTATGGAAGATTTGCTAAGAGTATCGTTGACTCGCAAGCGCCAGGACATCACAGACCGCGACTACAGCTTGATGAGGATGACAAACGCGGAACAACGTGAGCTACGGCGCGACATCATCCACCGGCACACGACGCCATCAGCACCTCCGTTACGGGTGTTCTTTACCGGATCTGTCGGTTGCGGCAAGACGTTCGTCCTTCGGCTTGCCACGGACCTCTTCAACCAGTACAGCAACACCGGCAACAACACCGCCTACAACGCATTCGTGATCTGCACGAGCACCGGAAAGGCGGCTGTGGCAGTGCGAGGAACCACAGTGCACCCGGCTTTCAAGCTCTCAGCGCCAGCGAGGTGAACACCTTCAACGTGGCCTTGCGCAACGTGAAAAACGTGATCATAGACGAGGTGGGTATGATGTCTGCGGACAACCTAAACGCAGTAGACTTGCGTCGACTCCATGGCTGCTTCACATACTACTCAGGGTTCTCCTACAGGAAGATGGTGGAATGTTTTAACATGCAACTACATTTCTCCATCGGTACACATGGATCGGTACACATTTAAATTAGGATGCAGGTATTCGGAATCACGTTCATTTTTTAAACTCCTGTAAACTAAAAAGACTTTCGCGCACATTTTCAACCAAGATTTTAGGCGAATAGTAAAATAATTGATATATTATATTAACGAACGAGGTCCCTGCACTCTGCCCTGGGGAATTCCTGGCATCATGGGATCATATCCGAAAGAACAACCGTTCAGAATGACCGACGGCTGTTTTAGAGAGATGTACTGGGCTATGCATGCAATGACCGATTCATTCAGTTGGTATACGGGCAATGTGCTAAATGGAACAACGTTGAATGCTATTATGAAGTCCAAGAAAACAGAGTCAACTACTTTATGCTTATCTATTGCTAGCGCCAAATCATGCGCGAAGACAACAAGCCGCGTTGATCAAGAGAAACCGTGATGAAACCCGTGTTGACTATGATACTGGAAATTAGGTTTAATCATAGGAGTTTTATTCCAAGTGTAGCTGAGCTCACCTGCAAACGCCGCAATTCAATTAAAATGCAGGCTTTGTCATTGACAAGGCTCTGTTATCGCAAATGTTAACACTCTTTTTAGGCAGGCAGTCATAAAATCAGACGAACAAGCATAATTATAAGCACGACTTTGAGCCTACAAATGCACGAGCTGAGCCTCTTCTACGAACAAAACAATGCAATATTCTTTTTAGCAATATTATTGTCAGAAAAACTGGCCGAAACTTTCACGTTTGCGCACCCTTGCCTTTCTTTGGTGGGAAGTCCTTGGCATGGCGCCGGTTAGGCTCCTTCGTAATAGCCGCGTGCTGGACGCCCTTGTAGGCCAGGTATTTTCGGTGAACCACAGCCATCTGGGGTCAAACATCTATGCCAGGTCAATGACTCCAATGATCTGCATTTCTAGAAGGAGCGAATCGCCTGTACTATGTTTGTGTTATTGGCGCAAGGGCTAATGAGGCCAAAAAGCACCAAGACAATCTTTCTTGTCACGTTTCTTGTTAAAATATCATGGCTACGATTGTGATGTACTTTGTAAAAAAATAGTGTATATATGGAAGAAAAAAATATATATGATTAAGACGAGAGGTAACAATCACGATCGTTAGGTGTTATAGTGCTGGGGGCATCATAACATGCCCCCAGCTCCAGCGATGGCAGCGACGTCCCAGGCACATGTTACGAAAATATTAGAGGCACCCTAACTTGCATGGGGTGGCCTTGATATAAGACATGGTATGAGAAATGTGATAAAAATTCAATGTCAGGAGGTAGGCTAAAGCGTTCACTTCTTATCGGGGGTTGATCATATAAATCCAATCATGAGTGTGTAGGCGTATAATTCTAGGATGTGTCGTTTCTTTGCATCATTTGATGCCAAAAATTCAGTCAATACGTGGAGAACTGTAGGTCGTTGTCCGCACTCGTCAAAAGCTGGTGGTGGTGTTCCGTTCAAAAGATATCAGTGTGCAGAGCGTGTGTGACGTGTTATCATTCCGCATTGAAATATTTCTGTGGACCTGTTTCTTTTGTCTGTGTTGTATTTCGCTATATGTGGTGTTATATAGTGCAGTTTGTTTTTTATTTGTGTGTACCCCTGTACCTGTCAGCGTCTCTAAAGCATACTCTGAACTAGTGAATTCATGTATAGGTAACGAACATGTAGGATATCGACAACACTACGGATTGCAGCCACAGTGGCATGATGGTCAACGATTTCGTTACTCTAAATGCCACTGTGCCCAGGTACACTACACACTACTAAAGTCAATTTTCGAGCATAGGCAGAACATTATGGATTTTGTAAGACAATATAGCTTCAAGTTTTCCATTGGTTTTTCTGAATGAAGAGCTAGTACTACGCTCAGGGAGTCTCTAAAAATAATGCAACTGTGTATTTTTCTTTGTGTAATGTGCTCTACAGTGTTTATAATGCCGTGTACCTCTGCTGTAAAAATACTGGTATTTTTGTTCATTGTGTTTGTGATACTAAATTTTGGGCCTTCTGCACCACATGAAACACAGCTTGGAAACGCCGAGGCATCTGTGCAAAACGTTGTATAAGGATATTTGTGCCGTACGTATATTTACTGCTGTCAGATGAGTTTTCTTGTGTAGTTCTTTTTTAGTGTCTTTAAAAGATAAATCACAAGCAACCAGAGACATTTTCCAAGGAGCAACACGGTCCTTGATGAAAGTTTTGTCAGTCTCACTAGAGCAATTCCAAGCTCCCAAGCTAACACTTTCACTCTCAGCAAAAAACACGTAGATATGGAGGGCCCATTAAAAAAAACACGTGCATGGCAGTAGTGGCGTTGGTAATAAACGGGGAAGGGTGATTTTTTATGGACGTTGATTTCACGGCATACGATACCTCCGCGTACATGGGTGGTCTTCCAGGCACCACTGGTGACATTCCATGCATAGGATTTGTGCACGACTCGTTAGGAAGGCTCCTGACGAAAGGCGAAGCTCCGGGTGCAGAACTGGGTCAAGCATTTTTAAATTGGTATTCGAAGCTAACCCGTACACAACGCTCCCATAGTCCAACTGTGACTTCACTAAACTGTTGTAGAGACGCAGCAGGCACATCTTATCGGCGCCGTAGGAGTGGTGGGGTGGTACTTGTAGGATATTCATTGTGTCTATACACTTTTAGTATATTTATATGTGTAATAAGTGAGAGCTTTTTATCTAGCACAATACCTAATAACTTGTGATGCTTCTTCAGAGGCACAACTATTCCAACGAGCTGGACGGTGGGCTTAGGGTGAATATCACGCCTCTTGCAAAATGGGTCACATGGGCTCTTTTGAGGATTTAGGTTAAAGTTATCTTCGTCTGGCCGTTTTACAACCGTGATAAATTGTGCCTGCGGTTCACAGATAGACAGGTTACAGGACCAGAAACTGATATGAACATTATTCGCATACATGGACTAAAAATGGTACGGTGGTACGGTGTTTTCTAACTGCGTTCATCTTCGGTATAAAAAGTGTGGAAATAAGTACTCCACACTGTGCAGCGCGTTTTCTTGCATATAAAGTGCGGATATTGCAGCCTCCACACTGTCTGAATATTCGTTCAGAGAGATAGCTTTCAAGCGTATAATGAATATTCCCACAAATACCAAAAGATTTTAGTTCCCGCAAGATGCCCTAGTGCCAAACAGTGTCATATGTTTTTATAAATAAAAAATATGGACATACAATACTGTTTGCAAACAAAGGCGTTTATCAAATTGCATTAATAGCAAAAAGCTGACCCGTTGTTGATCTGCCTGACAAAAATCTCGCCTAGCAGCCGTTAAGAATACCATTATATTCCAGGAAGTATACTAACCTTCTGTTGATCTTTTTTTAACAGCTCACACAAGCAGCTGGTCAGGGCAATAGGCCGATAACTTGACATAGCCTCGAGCTGGTGGGTAATAGGCCGTCGTGTGACGTGTAGCAGCGCTAAGGCTGGCGATCCTAAGCTCAGCTGTCTGTGTGGCGCAGTCTTCATAAAAAGGCCTCAAAAGGCCTAAAAGGTGAAATGGTAATGTCCAGTGAGCCCTTGCACCTTGCTGGCTCACCTAGCACCACTCGTTACTGAATGACAGGCGGAAACCGGTTATTCAAATCGTAAAAACACTGAGCGGATGAAAAATGCATCTGCGTGGCTAGGCTCTCTGATTTTTCCTCACCGACGGAAAATCCTGCCGTACACTGGCCTCTGAACTTTCCAACAGCAGTTGCAGATGGTCCTTGGCGCCAGACGAGTGCCGAGGTTTGACTGTACAACGTTTACCGAAGGAATGACGGATAACCTGAGACTTTACGTCGGCTGGTCTCCTCCTGAACACCGGTTGCTTAATATTTTGCGGCCTTTCGCATGATGTTATTCAGCCCAAGACCGCTAACCAAATGAAAGACGTACATTTTGGGCTTTACGTCGGCCGGGCTCTTATCACATCTGCTCCCCCCCCCCCCAAAAAAAAAAAAAATATATTGCCGCCGGACGCGCGGTTCACGGTAGAAAGAGCGAAAGCATGGCAGCCGCACTCCGTCTTCTCTCCTTCCGACCGATCTCCTCCCTCGACCTTTCCTAGACCGATAAACAGGCTGGAATTTCACACTAAAATTATACTAGTGCCAATGCCTGAAAATGAAGTATAGTAGAATTGTTCCCGAATCAATTTAAACAGAGCAGGAATATACTGGAGATATCAGTATTACTTCCGTGGCTACTTCTACAAGTCTTGCTGTTGCGAGAGGACGCCATCTTTTCTCCAGCATGAAAGCAATTGAACTGCAGGAATGTATGCTTCCATTGTGTTTTTGGTTGTAATGAGGACGGGCCAAGCTGAGTGAAACTTCCGGGCAGAAGTGATGAATAATGATTACAAGTGCCAAAATTCCCGCACTGGCTTTCTGGCATCAATATATCTGAATCCATACAATGCACTGAAATTGATACACCTAACTCACCTTGCCGTGGCATTAATTATGGAGCGGTCTATGTGCGCGATAACGCTCGTTGCGCACTACTTATACACTCTGTAAGTGACGCCGAGGATCATGTTCTACTCAGACACCTACCTTTCTGGCATGGCGCAACACGGCTGGGGCAAGAAACAAGGATGCTGGGATTCATGGGAGCAAGACATTCATGCAACGCCTACCACATAAATTTACCATGACTGCTCACGAATAAAGAGCCTGTTTAAGGTTACTTTTTCGTCGTAAGAGCTGCCTCCTGTATCCTTACTGCTTTAACGTCTATACATAATTTTGAACTAAGAATAAAGCCTATTTCTCAAAATTTCACAGGTTCCTTGTACTTCTTGAAAGTGCAATCATTTTGCTTTAAAAACGACACAAAACAGGGTTTGCTCAGGTAAAAGGAAAGGTGATATCAAAAGACTTAATTCTTGTGAGTTGATGCTGATACCTGCTACCTGTGTTGTGCTCACGCCGTCTTCTGTTGTTTTGCCCCCTTGATGTTTTCTTTGTTCACACACGCCGGACTTGGATAAGGCCGTTAGCTTTTAACAACTGACATGCCAAGCGGTTTTTAGAGATGACTCGACAACTTCCAGCCTCTCTTCTCTTAATAGTTCTTTTAGTATGCCACTTTACGCAAATATATTTACTCTGAGAACAGTTAGCAGTCGAACGGCTCTCTACTGTGCTGTGTGGTGCTGTTACATAATGCCATCGTGTAGTCGGATTAGATGGGAACCACAACTATAAACGGGGGGCATTCATGCAGATTGTCCCGCTTCGTGATGCAGTATATATGCAGTGTTAGAACCGCTAATTTGCATTACAGGTATGCAGCAATGCAACCTTAGGGGCTAGATGATCGTTTGAGATGCTAGGATGAAATGCGCAAAAAAGATGGTGTCTTTCGTTCGTCCACGCTTTTTTGTTCCTTTTATCACAGGTACGATAAGACGACGTCCTGAATGGTGGTTTAAGTATTTCCCATTCCTTTCGAATAAGTGTATGGGACTGCCCGTCATGCTAACTCTGTTTGCCCTCTCGCAAGCAGCTTAGATTTAAACACGCGCGGTTTAGTTTCTGTCAATCTTCTCGGGCTGTGATTCCCCTCTCTTCAACGTGCTTACATGTTCAGTCCAGAAGAGCCTGGTTTTGACAGATGTTATACTTTTAAGCAAGTGTCTTATAATCTAGAGTTTTCAAAACTACGTATTGTGTCCTCGGGCGTAGTTTCCTAGGAGGCTAAGTAATTCTTAGACGTTATCTCTGCGTACAAACCATTGCAGCGGCTTGTACAAAAGGAATACGATGATCACACAGCGTACTATGCAAGCTTTACAATCCCCAACGCGCACATGAAACAAAAGCGCTGAGTGTAGGTCCTCCGATTACTTGTGAGGAGATAGCCAGAACACCTTCGAGTTCGCCGACTGTGGACTGACGTAAGTGAGGTCCTCGCCGCGGCCTTTCCTTGCAGTGAGTTCGGCGACGCTCAGAATAGGAACGTCGGGCGGGACGAAGTCCGATTTACCGAAGAGAACCGACCGCGACATTTCTCCGAACGCATTATTGAGGTCGCGGATGTTTGTTTCGTTAAACTCGACGGACGGAGGCAGGGGATCGTAGGATGCCTCTTCGCGATACCTCTCCAGGGTGTGTATGGCGTACGCGTTGCGCCAGTACGCGGAGGCATGTGGCGCGTAGAGCACAGAAAGCATGTCCAAGCCACACTCAATGCCGTAGGTCATGCAGTGTGCCAGGTGAGAGTGATTCCTTAGTACCATGATTTCAGGCAGGCCACCGGCGTTGTAGTACCATTCGGATCCGTTGTAGCTGCAGAGGGTTTAAACATTCAGAATAAATTTCCGCATTGTTGCCCCAAATGTTACATTTGAGGAAGTACCCTTAGGTTATTTTAAGCAAGGATTTAAAGTATGCCCAAATGAAGTCGCGAAGTGTTCAAATTTGACGACTAACAATTGGTTTGATGAATTTTGGTGAATTGGTTTGATGAATTGGTTTGATGAATTTTCACATTTGCGCAGGCCAACACGAAGGTGGGAACGCCGTTTTGTATTGCAAAATGTCATAGCGGACATGTCTTTTTCATTCAAATTGACTGCTCGTCCACTTCATTCGTCGAACTTGCTAATTTGCCAGCATAAACTGGCCATTCTGAAGCAATGTGTTGACGACGCCCTACATACTAATTATAACATCTGGATACAAAGATAACTGTTCGCTAAACACACAGCAACAAATTTATTTTCACAAAACACCGTTTGACACATTTTTGCCATACCATATAATATTTGATCCGGTGGCTCAGGGACATCTTTACAGTTATAATTACATACGAAAAGGTACCACCACCTACGTTATGCCTGGTAACTTTCTCCTCTGTAACACGGGATTCTCTAGAAGACGCGAGAGAAGTGAAAAAGGCACCACAAACAGGGATAATTTACACACGGGCGCCGTGCAGTGAGAAAGAACGCTCGCTCTTACTGCTGTAATAGTATTTCTAAATATACTCCTCCATTTTGCTAAGCTAGAGGTGCTTGAACTGAGCTAATAAGAAACCAGGCAACACGTGAATTATATTCTGGACGCGAAGGTATTCACTAGAAGCAGCGCCAAGATTAGGAAGAAGTCGCGCGGCCGCAAAAGCAAGCAAATTGCACTAACGGGAGCACAGCGGACAAATGAGAAAGAAGCGCATCCTTCCTGCTTACACATTATCCCTCACAATACTCCGCCACTACCTGCCGCGGTGGCTCAGGGGTTAAGGCGTTCCGCTGCTGCTCGCGAGTTCGCGGGTTCGATTCACGGCCGCGGCGGCCGCTTTTCTGATGGAGGCAAAATGCAAAAACGCCCGCAGTACATGATTTCGGCGCATGTTAAACATCCCCAGGTGGTCAACATGAATCCGGAGCGCTCGACTACGGCACGCCTCATAGCCTACGTTGCATCGGCGCGTTAAACCCTACAATCAATCAATCAATCAATCAATCAATCAATCAATCAATCAATCAATCAATACTCCACCACTTCACTAAGCTAAAGGTACTTGAACATATGCACTAAAAACAAGCGAACGCAACCATAGTACTGTAAGCTCGTCGAAACTCACTGGACTCAGCGCAACTACAATTGAAGAGAAGGAAAGCCCCAAAACCAAGCAAACTGTACACGACTGCAAACAGCGTGCGAATGAGCAAGGAGCGCACCTTCCCTGCATAAATATTACCCCTCACAAAACTACGCCACATTACTGAGCTGGAGGTGCTTGAATGAGCTACTAAGAAACATTCTAATGGAAACGTTCTACTCTTAATGCGTAGCAATTCACTAGAAGAAGCGCAAACGCGACAGAAGAAAAAAGGCCCCAAAATCAAGCATATTGTGCTCAGGGTCATACTGCGCAAGAATGAACAAGCAGTGCACCCTTACTCGTAAAATATTTAGCCTTACTAAATTGATGTCACTCATTGACTTATTTTTCCTCACACAGTTCAATATCTGGCCTCACTTGGCGACACGTTATTAAGCGGGAGGGGATTGATCGTTGCTACAAGAAACAGGCGAATCCTAGACTTGCAATGTGAACGCGAGAGTATACTCTGGAAGCAGCGCAAAACTGGAGATAAGAAAGAGGAATTGCCCAAAAACAAGCATAGGTTACTCACGGACACACTCTGCGCGGATGAGCAATGAACATACACTTCCCGCCTAAATATTAGCCTTTACTCAGCTTACTACTCTCACTTCCCCATCCGTACTACCCTACCCTTAGTACCCCTTACTAAGCTGTAGGTGCTTGAACTTAGCTAATACGAAACCAGCGTTCTGTCGGTTTCGCTGTCAGCAAAGAACTGCAATATCTATCGGCTCGTTGCGAGCTGGCGTAAAATGGCTTTGTATTTCCAGTGACAGTGTATAGTTTTAAGGCCAGAACATCTACGATTGACTTTATAGACCCCTGACAATTTCGCCCTCTATCGTGTGACCTGTCGTTTACACAATTACCGAAAAACAGGGTACTGCAAATCGCGATTTCGCAAGATTTTCAGTGTCTGCAGCAAACATACCAGGCTGCAGAATTTTTTAGTGCTGCATCGAAAACTTCCATCCCGGTGTCTTGTGCTGCGCACGTACCCAACTTTACGGCCTTCACATCAATGCATGTAAATCCGAGCATCTTCACGGCGGAAGCGTATGGCATTTTTCTCGTTGCTGGTCATATTGTTCGACATCACATTCAAAAGTCCATTATCTACACAGATTGACTCAGCGTTGTACGTTAATTATCACCCCAAAAGCGTTCTAAAAACCACGTCATAAATCTAAATTTTAAGACTTTAATGTCAGCGTATGCGCAAAATCTCGAACTGATTATTTGTTGGGTACTGGGTCACTGTGGGATTGCAGGAAATGAGACCGCGGAGCAAATGGCCGCCGCTGCGGCACACACAATACAGTGGACATTACACAAATACCGTACACTGACCCCAAGCCATACATAAGAGAACACCTTCGCAGGACTTGGCAAGCCGACTGGAGGACACAGACAGACAACAAGTTACACCTAATAAAACGAAACCTAGGACCATCCAATACTGACTCGCACAACAGATTCATCAAAGTTGCCCTAGCTAGATTGCGGATAGCCCACACACACGCAACACACTCCCATCTGCTCACTGGTTCTCCAAGACCCTTGTGTAGCAGGTGTTGGGAGGGCCTATACGTAATTAAGATTCTCATTACACGCAGAGCACTCCACAGAACAAGACGCAAACATTCCCCACGACTATACAGACAAGACATCCCACTACACCCAGCACTGTTTTTAGCGGATGATCCCATGATCTCTCTACAACTCACTTTTAGGTTTCTTAGGAAAATCAAATTTTAAAAGCTCAATTCCTGTCACGCGTAATTCTTGCACATAATTTTATGCCCTGCAATATCACACCCGGGCCTTTTACACCAGCCATTATCATTGTCTTACTGATTTTACTATTGTAACCTCTGCTTTTGTCGAGCAATCTTAGAGTTTACATGTCCAACCGTAATACATAACCATTGTTTTGGCGCGCTTTGCCCTAGCTGACCTTGCCCCATAAACAGGCAACCATCATCATATAGTTTCAAGGCTATCTTTTATGCTCCATTATAAGTCCTTTGTGTCTCGAAACCCTATGGTATTGTATATAAGTGGTGTTGTTCAAAATAAAATTTCAGTTGATAGTAGCGTTTCGTCTCGTCTATGTTGTTGTTCTCTTCTCTGTCGTCGTGTTAATTCGCACTTCCCGCCAACCCACTGTATTAACAACTCGTCCAAGCTTCCGCTCCAGCAGCAATGGCGGCCTGGATCAATCCCACGTACTTGGGTTCGGCAGCACAACGCCTTAGCCCCTGAGCCACCGCGACGTGTGCGGCGTATTTTTATCACGCATATTTGTTAGGGTGCTAAGGAAGGGTTATCTCGGTTCCGAGGACCGCTTTCGCATAGACATTTAAAGCTTTGCTGTATTAGCGTTGTTTAGCTCTAATGATGTTATTAGTAAAGAAGAATTACATTTGATTATTTCAGAAAACTCGAACATAACAATAACTTCGCAGAGCTTGTACCCCGATTTTTGGCCAGCGTTGCTTCAAACTCGCGGCGTCAAACTATAAACTAAAGCTGTCAATATGCCATAGTGGCTCTTGTTTTTGTATCGAATGCACTTACTAGCGGTACGTGTGAAGATACAGCCTCAGGAAGCGTGCGTTCTTGTGGAAGAAGAGCATCATGCTGCCAATCGCGTCGTCATTGCAATTCATGACAGCCTCGTAACGCAGCAGGGGCCTGAGGGATCGCACCACGAACACATCACGGTCCAGGTACACTCCACCATATTTCATCAAGGCAAGTATCCGGGCGGCGTCTGTTGCGTGGTACGGGTTCTGCAAATGCCGTATATCATTTCATTTCTTTTATTCAAATATAAGGGCTCGAAGGCATTGCACGAATGCGAGGGATTATGTCAACGTTGTAAAGAATAATGATAAAGTAGCAAGGCTCACTTGTTTATAAAGTAAAAATTAAATTGACAGGAAGTAAACACAAAATAGCCCCCAGCAAGGCGATAAGTGGATTCACCAGTTGAAAAATAAGAAAAGGAAAAAATCGATGCCCCATTTTTGAAAGAACAATGTCTGAAACTCAAAGGTTTCTCTCGTGCAACGTGAGTCACAGTCGACGTCCAAAATCCAAACTGCTTCGATAGTGCCGGAATGGCACAGTTGAAAAGACGTGGAGTTCAGAACTTGAGTGACCCAGGTTCGATTCTGACCATGGGGAGCATTTTCTTCCTCCAGTCGCTTCATGCATCACGAGCCTAAAAGCCTGATCACGTGCCTTTGCGAAAACCCATTGTGTAAGCTAGCTTTCCTGCAGTGCGTTTTTGGCAATGTAGCCATGAGGGAGGCAGCGAAAGCTCCGCTGTAGTAAGCAAACGGAAACCGCACAAAACAAGCCTGGTGTTTAGGTGGCATCAATTGAGTTCCTGAAGTGAACGTTTTTCGCAAAATGTTTTGCGGTCGCTGCACGAAGAACTATTACCGCAGAGTGAGTGTCAAAGTTTTACGTTATGGTTCAGGAAGGAGCTATACACCACCGCACTACGGCTATTATTACCTTCAGGCGGCGAGCATAAATAAGATAAAGCAGCCGATGTTTCAAACGACTGCGTTAGTGGGCGTTTGGTGACAGGTACCAGTAAAAGATAGTACATTTCTTGGCAAACTTCGCCTCTTACATAACCTACTCCCCCACGAGAGATCACTGAAACGTTGACCTTGTTCCATGCGACCGAACGTCGCAGCGTGAGGGGTATGGTTCCTTGTCCAGACATGGCGTCCTTTAGAACCGTCAGAGGCTTTATTTACAATAAACGCTAGTTTCAGGCTACCGCTAGCGTCCATCGACGTCAATTCTGTGCGTCATTCAATCTGCCGTTTGTGCCTCCAACTTCTTTTTGTTAAGCATCTCAAACTAATAAAGGAGTTTTGTAAATCCTTGGCCATCCAGAGTGCATTCAATCCTATGTTGTAGCATTCCTACCACAGACATACGTGCGTATTTCACTGCAAAGGCGACTTCTTTCGAATTGCAGCACTGCGCTCGGAAAGGACTATTCAAAGCTTCCGCTAATTCTCTTTCGTTCAAGCGGCACTATTTCCTTCAAGACTTTGATCGGCAACGGCGCTACTACCGTATAAACCGGATTATAGGTCGACCCGGTATATAGGTCGACCCCCTAGCTTGAGGTGGGAAAAGTTCACAAAAAAAATAATTCGGCACAGAAGCGCACTCACAATCCCTATATTTATTTTCGACGCCCGTCCGTCACTGCCACTCACTATGCCTGCCGAAGTCACTCGTCCGAGCTCTCAGAGTCGTCCAAGGATGACTGCTTCGCACTGTCATCTTCCCTGCCATCAGGCGCGTTGCTGATGGAGCACTTCCTGATCGCTCGTGTAACCATGTCGTCGGGCAGCGACTGCCCACATAAGGACACCCAGCTTGACACGGTCGCAACCGGCCCGTATAGGTCTTTTTGTTGTCGCCGGCTATTCACTCATTGTACAGTTCGCGGAGCCCGTCCGCGCATGGCCTCCGAAGCGATCGTGAGCGAAGTTCCCGGACGAAGTCCGCCACTTTGTTCTCCAACTCGGGGTGCACCGCTGTTTCGGGGGTTGCACGCGCACAGCTAAGCTTTCTGGCTCCGCCAGTACCGCACACATATTCTCCAAAATGCCTAACTGGCGTTGCGCCGCCATATCCCCATTCTGCTCGGTGACTCAATCGCCGTCAGCTTAAACGCCGCGGTGAACTGGCGTCGACTGCCGCCACTCATCTCGGAACAGATACGTACAGAAATGCACGCACGCACGCACAATAAACGAGTAAAAGACGAAAAACTAGGGAACAGAGAAATCAAATAAAGGCCTGATAGTGCGAGAGAGCAGTCAGTCCGACACGAATGGCGATGGCGACGGACTGCGCTTGCACATTGTTGCCAGACAACGATTTACATTCTGCCAATGACCGCTATATAAGACGAGGGGTGACTTTTGTGCGGATTTTTTTGAAAAAAAACTCGACCTATATTCCGGTTTATACGGGTATTCTCGGGCGAGTGCCAGTTGGTGCTTGAGCGGACGCAAGAGAACCACAGCTCGGCTGTCTCACCAGAGTCCCACTGGGTAAAAATGTGTTGAGTTTTTTTTTTTCCAATTAGCTACCAAGCCTGTTTATCTCTTGCATCCGAGAGGAAATGGACCAAAAACTACCAGGCCTCTAATACATAGCCTGGGTGCTCGAATAAGGCGGACACGAAGATAACGAGACCGTCATTTGAGCAACTTTCCAGGTTATTTGATGAGCATAGATCGATTAATTCCGGCTGAAGTACTGTGTGTTTGTTGATTACGGTCTGAAATAAATTGGTATTTTGAAATTGGTCTTGAAAGTGGAGATTTGAATAAAACAATTTCACGAAGTCGCGCGTTTCTTCATCATATTCACCAATGACACGGCCATGGTGCCTATGGCTTCGAGAGCTAATATCCTAGAAAACTGGCATCAAGTGCACCACCCTAACTATCGCTTCTTACGATGATATAAACGTTTGTTATGCTACGATTTCGAGGTTACATCGACGTAGTGCCTCCCATACCAAAGCAATCTCGATTGACTGATGCATAATATCGATCATCATTGAAACGGTATCGTTAAAATAGTTCATAATAAATACGTGTTCAGTCATTCGTTGTTCAATGCACACAGCACTAATAAATCTTAATATGTCCACTTGTTTCAAAGGCCTATTGTTTGTCATTCTACCACGCACTGAGTCGTTTTTTTAGCTTGAATGACTCGGGGGCGAACAGTCGACTAACAGCAGGGTCTCCGAAATGTGACAACAGTCAGTTCCCAATGTTTATTTAAGCTCCATTAAAATGGGGACATTTTCACTGGAAGAAGCTTTCGAAATTGCTGACAATGTTATATTTGTCAATAAAAATTCAAAAGAAGCATGCGATAAGCGTATCCGGTATTACACGTTTGTAGTCTTTCTTAGGCTAACGTCTTATTCTTCTTCAATTCATAAATCAGAAAACAGTTGTAGTTATGAAACTAGTTGTCTTTTTCATAGCGGGAAGAATGCGATTTCATTATTCAAGCGTGTTGTATTGCAAACCTCTTGAGACTCAATTCCTCTGTGAGACAACAATTCTTCGAAGTACTTTTACAGAACGGTTGCAACGAGCAGTTTCCGGTATTGCCTTATATTGTGAAAGGCAGACATGACGGGGTTGTGCTCGGCATCTAAAAATACACCCCGTGTCATTCGGAGTGAAGATGGTCTTCTTTATCATCAACGGAGTAGTTTTGGGGCAAAACGAATAGTTTTTAGGAAGGCCGATGGTTTATTCCTGGATAAAGTTTAGGCTGTTTCCTACGTGCCTTTTAATAATGCTTGCGTCCAATGGAGGTGAGAAAATATATACCGGAAAATTTAATGTATACCTTTGAATGTCCACTTAAATGAGCCATGAAGGAAAATACAACTTTGTTTAATTTGAAAGAACTAGGATTCACTATGTTACTCAGCTTCATTACAGCCACAAAAGATGTTTCTTTAACAAAAAAAAAAGCAAGAAGCATTTAAAAACTTTGAAATTATGTGCCACAGGGACGTGTCATGAGTGCGTTAACTGCACGTTAGCATTCACGTGATGCGGTCAAATGGAACTAGAGACCCCATTACAGATGTCCAATCTTGTTTCGTCGCGACAGGTCAGTTAGGCGACCGCCAATGGCAGAAACAAGGTTCCGTGACGTCATGGAAAAGTTGCAGGAAACCGGCTACGGGGTCGCGACTGCTTCACACGTATTCTTTAATATCTCTGTTATTTTTTTTAAGATTACGATGACGTTGGTGTCATTGTTATCGGGACTAAGCAGTCTTTCTAATCCACCCAACTTGTATTTTGTCTTCATGGCTCCCGTAAAGCCCGGAAGGCTCTTCCCTGTCGGCTCTTCGCTGGCGCTGGATGTCGTAAAGAATCACACCAACGTTTACGCATAAACCTGCGCAGTTCAACTATTTGATTACTTTCAAGAACTACGGCTTACCTCAAAAGGCTTCCCCGAGATGCTTTTAGGGACCTTTGTGGGCACGAATGTGAAATTTATGCCTTGAAGCAAAGGAACGTAAGGCCCGCTGAACGTACACGGACTGCAGTGCACCATGATCTGCTTCGGCCTGTGATTGATGTACATGGATCGGTAGTACACCACGTCCGTGAACATTAGGTCTGGCTGATTAAATCTGGGCAGGTAGAGAGGCAACAGCGCTGTTATCTCCTAGGCTGGTGATAAAACCGCCATTATGATAAATTTCCAGAGAAGTTCCTCATTAAGAGAAAAAACGCTGTTCATTAGAAAGCTGTAGCCGCACCGAAAACTGTAGTGTTTTTATGCCGTCCTTTTTACGGCAGGACTCCACCTCGTTCAAAAAGGTTTGCTTACCACTTGAGAAGGTGTGATGTTAATTCACTGTCTGTGCCGACATTGGAGTTTTGTAAATTGACTTCCCATCGTCGCTTAACGGGATTAAGTATGTCTTTTGTTTGATAACAGCGCTAGGACAGGACACAGTGAAGGCGACACGAGACTGGGCGCTGCAGGGTGGTGCAGGAAGACGGTTGGTTAAGTGCAGAAACAAAGAAAGGGCCAACAGAGCATGACAAGAACTGAAAAACTGCGTTAATTCGGGCTTGTTGTGCATACTTAGTTTCATAACAGTGCTAGGACAGGACACACAGAAGGCGAAACGAGACTGGGCGCTGCGATTCCTTGTTTCTTCACCTAACCAACCGTCTTCGTGCACCACCCTGCCCAGCGCCCAGTCTCGTGTCACCTTCTCTGTGTCCTGTCCCAGCGCTGTTATCAAACTAAGTATTTACCAACAAGCCCGAAATAAAAAAGTATATCGTCTCTCTATTCCGTACATTACAGTGATTGTTTTGCACAAACAGGCGAAGCTCGTGTAACTACCATATTGTATTAAAACGCAGTAAACAGCTGTTCGTTGGGTTCCAATGGTTACCTAAGCATTACGCAAGCCAGTCACCCTGGTTCCTTTGGAGAATGCTCAAGACGATTACAAGAAAAACGTTTAGGTAAAATACCTCGGCCATGTTATCAACAGGTCACGTCACGTCACGTCAGCGTGATATTAGAGCTAGCCTCTAACAAATGCTGATCCGTAACGTAGGGTTTTCGTAATTTAAATAAGAAACACACGTGTAGTGCTAAAGATGTATTATGAGATTCGTGAAGTTTTCACGAACTACTTGACTGCACTAGTGCTTGTGAACAGTGTGCGTGCGCAAGTTTACAAACCCGTTTGAATCACTTCATAAACGCATGGTAATGTCAGCGAGCTTATTGTCACTATGGTACTTTACCCCTGTATTGACGTAATCTGAATAAACCCCATACATTACCCATTAATTGAGATACTTCTGGAGGCTATTAGCAGGCAGTATAGATAACCAGCTTCACACAGGCTCTGAACTAGTTCTGTCGTGTTTTTGGTATATGTTATGTATTGCACGTGTATAAAACCCCTTTGTTCTAAACACAACTTTTAGTTGGTGGTCAGTGCAGAGTTTAGACTTTATTGCTCTGGGCGTTTGCGCTGTTCTTGCGTTTAAGCAATATGCACCAACCAGATCGCGTTACCGCTTTGACACTACTGTTCGAAAAACACAATTTCCCCCTTTTCCTCGTTTGGAAGCACAATCTCGAAAAATCCCAACTTACTGAGCCTCCACGACACAAATGTGCTCCCGAAATTTGAAGTATGCAGGGCTAGTGGTTTTGGCTGCGCGTTTATGAGACATTCAGTCAGTAAGTGGGCGAATCAGCCAGTCATGCATTTTTGTTTACAAATATATATATATATATATATATATATATATAGGGAGTAGTAAAACTTTGAAGATGGTAGAGAACACAAGAGAAGAAAAACTTCGAACAAGGTAAAAGCACGATTGTGGCCTACGTTTCAGCAAAGAGAACTTGCTTTCATCAGGGCAAGCCCTGAGGAAAGCAAGTTCTCTTTGCTGAAACGTAGGCCACAATCGTGCTTTTACCTTGTTCGAAGATTTTCTTCTCTTAAATATATATATATATATATATATATATATATATATATATATATATATATATATATATATATATATATATATATATATATATATATATATATATATATATATATATATATATATATATATATATATATATATATATATATATATATATATATAATCCTTTGTAGAAGGTAGCGGCATAAGACCTTTACCAACGTTTCGACAAGCAGACTTGTCTTTTTCAAGGCATCAGGGTTCATCTCTGGCACACTGTTTTATAGATACAGATAGAGTTGGAGAGGAAGGGGGTAGGTTGTTAAAAGCGGGGCCGGAAGGACGACAGCAGAGTGGGTCAACCGCCGGTTGAAAGGAGTGAAATAGTGAGAGAGAAAGGGATGTGTGCTTCTTGTGCCAGGACCCCCCAGTAGAAAAAGAGGGGAGACTACGCAAGAGTCGGAGAAAACAGGGGGGAACGGCTTAAGCTGGGCTGCGGGGCGGCCGGGCGACCTCAAAGGATTCCCCCGGGAAGATCGGGGACGAGAGGGGCGTCTTGAGGGTGCAGTTACAAGGTTACTGAACTGTGTGCAAGAGAGAAAACTCGTAAACAGCAACAGCCCGTATAGTTTGAAGAATTCCGACTGCGAAGGTCAGTGTTCACAGAAGAATAGAAGCGCTATGCGCGGGTGCAACTCACGTGGAGCTTTGCGGTACATTCAATGACTTCTTTTCTGTTTTCTTTCTTTTTTCCTTTTTTTCTTTTTTCTTTTTGCATGTGTGTGTAAATCAGGTAGTACGACGAAATGTCGAAGGTCGAGGGAGGCGCGTGCGCTGGTATGTCGAAATCGGCTTGGAGCAACACAGAAAAAAAGGGGGGTGAGAAAAGCACAGAAATTGCATTCAAGTATCAGCATTGGGGATGGGCAGGGAGGAATATTGCGAATGGAGATGCCAACTTTTTGTAAGATTATTATTTTTCTGTTCGATTCAGATACCGTAAGGTTTCTAAGCTGCCTTTGGAAGCCTTGATTCCAACCGGCTCCAGGCAGTTGAATTTATGGATTAAGTACGATTCTTTGTATTTCCGGCCCCTTGGAGACTTAAAGTTTGACGGCAGAATATAGAGCTTGAGATCATCGAAATTGTGGTTCGGCTGGTTGAAGTGTTGCGCGAATGCTATTGAGGCACTGTTATAAGTGTCGGCCCGATGTCCATTCAGGCGTAAGTTCATAGGTTTCTCATTTCTCCAATGTACTGCTTTTGACAGAATGAGCGTTCTAGCATATACACAATGTTAGAAGAAATGCAAGTGAAGCTTGAATTAATCTTGTGGACGTATTGGCTGGCAGTGCTATTGACAATGCAATCCGTCTGCAGATGTTTGCAGGTCTTGCAACTAGAGCGGAGGCAAGGGCTGATGACTGGTTCCTGGGAAGCGTTAATTTTGGCATAAATGTCTTTAAGGTTCTTGTTTCTTCTTGTTTCTTGGGGCTTCCGGAAACGTCTTTTTGAGTCGGTCATTACTTGCTAGAATGGGGTAGTATTTCCGCAGGACGTTGTTTATGTTAGGGAGCACGTTTGAGAATTTGGTTATTAAGGGTGGTAGTAGGCCGCTTGTGTTTCGACGTTGTTGCTTGAGCACTTCGTCTCTTTTTAGCTTGGATGCTCTTTCGTAAGCCGCATCCACGGAGCTGACCGGTGATTCCTGCTTGCCAGGGTGGACTTTACTTCATTAGGTGTTTTATATTGTCCGTGTTATCCCTGAATACTCTTCTTAGTTTGGTATCCTGTCCTACAAAGATACCTTGTTTGCAGTGTCGAGGGTGATGACTAGTGTAGTCTAGGTACTGTTGCCTGTCCGTTGGTTTCCTATAACGCGTGTTTTCAAGTTTACCACTGTCAAGAACAACAGTGGTGTCTAGGGAGTTCACTTGCTTATCCGAGTACTAGCATGAGAACCTAATGGTCGGATGCGAAGAATTAAGATGGGAATTGAAACTTTCTAGGCCATGCTCCCAAATTATGAAGATGTCATCTATGTATCGAAGATAAACCTTCGGCTTTATGGGGAACGAGTCTAAGAGGGAAGCCTCAAGTTGTCCCATAAAAATGTTGGCGTAGGTGGGTGCGAGAGGAGTGCCCATGCTGGTTCCAAAAACTTGCAAGTAGTAAGATGAGTCGTACTCAAAATAGTTGAGAGTTATAACTAATTTTAGTAAGGTAATGTACACTTCCAACGCATATTGGTGCCGGTTTTCTGCTAAGGCCTTTGATGTAGCTTCTATTCCTTCGGTGATGGGAATGTTCGTATAGAGGGTGGAGACGTCGAGCGTGACCAGAAGGGCGTCATTGGGTATTTACCCACCATCGTTTATTGCTTGTATTATGCGGAGGGAGTGTGGGGTGTCTTTAACAAATGAAGGAAGAGAAGTAGGAATGTCTGCCAAATGGTGATTCAGAAACACAGACAATGTTTCTGTGGAGGTGTGTTTAAAAACTATGGGCCTTCCCGGAATGCCAGCTGAGAACAATGGTTCTGTGGGGACTTTATGGTTTTTGGGGAGGAGGTAGAAACGTCCTGCTTGCTTGTTCGTCGGTCTCATGAAGTTCAGTTCTGTTGTGATGATTAATTCTCCGGCCAGCAGATCTGTGAGAGTGCGAAGGATCGTTTGACTGCATTCGTTGGTAGTATCATGGCCTAAAGGCTGGTAGTGACCATGGTTGTTAAGCTGCCTACAGGCCTCATCTTTATATTTTTCCATTGGTAAGATGACAACGCTATGTGAGGTAGCGTTGTCTGTAGTTCTGCAAGTTTCTGACTTTATTAGCTATAAATCCCATTCCTAGTTTTCTCCTGTCCGCGAGACCGCGGTAAAATGGGACGTGACCATTTTTCAGCCTTGTAAAAGATGCATCTGTCCTCCATACAACTTAATTACGTCTAATTCCTCGAAAAACACCTCTAGACTCGCCTCGCTAGATACAGTTCGTGTGTGTGATGAGTGACATCCCCGGACAGCGCAGCGCGCCAGCAGACGACGGAGACGAGCTGGCGGTTGAAGACATCACGACTACGAGTGGGATCGCGCGGAGCGGGGAGCATAAGAGGGGAGTGTGCCGGCGGAGACGAGCGACCAGACTGCGCCAGAGGAACGGCGCAAGGGTTCTTCTCGGGAGGCGGTTCGACGTCAAGCCAAGAGCGTGCTTGCGCCGTGCTCCAAGAATCGTCCCGGAAGCTGTTCCGGGCGTTCCTCTGCTGCAACGCGGGGTGCCGGTTCCCGTTGACGTGATCCCGACGCGTGTTCCGAGCCCAGGTTCGGGGCGAGGGCTAGAGAGGCCAGGCACAAGCGCGGGCGTAGGCGTTCCGACCTGCGGCCACTGCGTCTCAACAGACGCCACAAGGAAAGTGTCCCGCCTCGTTTTCGGACCACCGGCACCGTACACGGGGCGCTCTCAACACGTTCCACCGACGTCATCCCGCCCATCGTCAAGTAGACGGAAATTTGAGCGGATCGCCTCGTCTTTCCTTCGACTCTAACTATGGTTCGGACTTGTTTTTTGTTCTTTCCTCCGCGATTTGCGGAAGCAGTATTTTCTTGCCGTTCAGGTGAGTTTCTTTCCCGAGTGTTTGTGTGTCCTCAAAAGAATATATGCTTTTTATTGACCTCAACCGATGGCATGACCTCTCGTCGATCCTCATCCGCGGGCCATACGCCAGCCTGCTTAACACACCGCCTCGCAGTGTCGTAAACGTTGCAGGTGCAGATTATCATAGAGGGCTGTTCGGCTCCAGGGATTCTTAGCACCCTCTGCAAGGTAACAGGTCTTATTGCCGCTGTTGTCAGGTGCTTCGGAGCCACTGGAAACTGAGTGCCGTGGATAAATTGGCGTATTCATTTTAGCTCTGGCCAATCCCGCTGTGGTGAGGCAGTGCGTTACCGGCAAAAATGGCCGGGGTCAGGCCACACCCCAGGCCTGATTCTGAAATTCCATGAACACGCGGATTTTTTTACAGTTAATGCGAATTTTCCAGCCCCATAATTCCAACCACGGTCCTTGTGAACGCGATGCGGATGCTCTACCTTCACGCCACCACTGCACCTATTCAACAAAGGCTATTCAACAATGGACCACATTAACACGATCAATCAGGTGATAGAGAAGTGCGTCGAGTTTACTGAACCCTTACTGAAGGTTTCATGGATTATGAGAGAGTATTTCACTCCGTCGATACCTCAGCACTGATTCAGGCATTACGGAAAAAGGGCGTACACCCACATTACGTACGAATACTGGAGGATAATTACAATGGGTCCACAGCTACCATCTTCCTGCATAAAGAGAGCAGGTATTTTTTTAAAAGGTATTTTGACCTGTAGGAAAGGGCGTCAGACAAGGAGGCCCAATTTCTTGATTGTATTCACAACATGTTTACAAGTATTCGGAACATTGTATTGGTAATGGCTGGGAGTGAGGGTTAATGGAGAATACCTTAGTAATCTCAGCTTCGCTGATGACGTTGCCTTGCTAAGTAACTCGGGGGACGAATTGAATAGCATGCTTTCCGCACTGGAAAAACAGTAGAACCGTAGGCCTTAAAATTATTACGCAGAAGACTAAAGTAAATATATCTATTTAGGCCAGTTGCGACCCTGGATCCCAACTCTGACCAAATTAGAAGGTAAGCAATGGGGTGTGCTGCATTCGGCAGGCATCCTCAGATACTGAATGGCAGCCTACCGTTGTCCCTGAAGAAGTAAGTGTATGGCAGCTGCATCTTACCGGTACTCACCTACGGGGCAGAAACTTGGAGGCTCACTAATAGGGTTCAGCTTATATTGAGAACGACTATGATAGGTGTAACAGAATATGATACGTGTAACATTAAGGGACAAGAAGAGAGCGGAGTGGGTAAGGGAACAAAAGCGTGGTAAGGACAGATTAGTAATTTCAAGAAGATTACTAGACGTTTGCAGGATATCTCTTGCGAAGGTAAGAAAACCGTTGGTCATTAATGGTACCAGAGTGGATCCCTAGAGAAGGCAAGCGTGGCAGGGGGCGGCACAGTGTTAGATGGACAGATGAGATCAAGATGTTTGCGGTCATAAAATCGTCGCAGTTAGCAAATGAACGGGATAATTAGAGATTAATGGGAGAAGCATGTGCCCTGCGGGGCTGTAAATGCAGTGGTGATGATGACGATGATGGTGATGACGACCCCTTTTCTGTAAAAAACCCATCAAGAGCCCATCATACATAGGTGTATCCCGTTGATATACTGTATGCACAATTTGGCACCCAAGCGTCAGTGCACGGGCCAATAACCCTTCGTTCCAACACAAGGGGTTGTCCTAGCGTAGCAATGCTGTCTCAATAAAACTATAGCGAAGCATTGGCGACCTATCTTGGTTTAGCTTTTTACCAACAATGGTAAAAAAATTCTTGCCCTGAATGAGGTAGCTTTTGGGCCCGAATTGAAACCCGAGAGGGAGCGGTCTGGCCTCGACTGTGTTAGGTTAAATCCTGAACAACAACCTACCTTATCAAGTGGATGATGTCAGGTATGACATCGAAGGCGTAGCCAAGTTCATTGTCGGCATCGTAGAAACTCCGAAACGGTATCTCGCTGTCAAAGGTGGTGGCTTTTTCCGGGTATTTGAATTGTTCGTAGAGGGATATATTCACGTCATTATCGTCGAAATCTTCTGCAAGATGTGCCGTCATGTTTTGTCCTTTGACGTGTTGAGGAAGGAAACGGGTTATGGTAAAACCTAACCCAAAGATGATAACTGGAAAGAGAAGTCGCCTGGAAAGAAAACGTAACACAATCACTGTACAGTGTCTCTCTTTGGCCACATTGAAGTGTGTTAGCATAACTGTCACGTATGCCACGCTAGTGGCGTTTGGTACCTGGACACCACTGCGTATGCGTGCGCGGTGTCACGGCGCGGTAGCATGCCCGTCACCCGAACCAACGCCTGCGTGCGCGGTCGTGTCCCGGTACCCACCGCAGCCGCAACAAGGGTTACACGCGCTACCCGCTATGCTAATACACTCATTTCGTAATCAAATATACGTACGTTATTTATCCGAATCCAGATATATTCCGACTAGTGCGCTTAAGCCGTAAAACGAGCTAACGGTAATGCTTGGGTTGGGTTCCGGAGGAAGATATTTGAAGCACAAAATTGGGGGAAATATCCCCAGCTGTCGGTTGGAGCCAATACCTCAAGTATTTGTTGTAATTGTAGCCTGCTAGCGCTTAGTTGTGGAATTTAAAGGAATGAGAAAACCTCTCTGTTTAGACATTTTAGCCTCCTGGCCCCTATGGATCAGCTGGTGTTGGTCTTCCAGGGCGGAGCTTGTCATCAATATCTCCCTTCGCTCATCTTGTATGGTGATGGAGCCAACAAGAAGTGGGCACACTTGAGTTTTCTGGTTTCTTCGATTATGTGTTTTAGGGTGCCTGGTTTTGATCATTGGGGCATTCTTTTAGGCATTTAATTTGGAACTTGCGGTTGAGGAGTAGAGAGTGTAGGAAAAGGCTGCTTGTATCTGTCGATATATTGATTTTTTTCCCTGGGAAGGCCAGGACGACGGCGCGGAAGACTTCTTCTGTTTTCCTTGTAATGTTTTATGATTTCTGCTTATTTATGTTTTATGATTTCTGGATATTTAGTTAATGTGTGCATCTTTTCGTCCGTTTCTTCCATGTCCCGGAGGTTTAAGTCTCGGAATTGTCAATGGGCGAATTCGTTGCCCTCGATATAGTGTCTGCCTTTCTGAGATGGAGGCACAGTGCTACGTATATTATCCCAGATATGACGAAGGCCTGCATCAGACGTAGTGTGTCGTCCTCTTTCATACCTCTTCTTCTTTTGGAGACTCTCTTCTTTTGGAGCTTTCTCATCTTCTGTTGGAGACTTCCGTATCACGTTGAGGATCTTGTCCATTGTGGCGTTGAGGTTTTTAACTGTTCGTGATGCCTTGCCATCTGCTTGTATTATTATTATCAGGCCAAGAAGTTTGGTACGCATACTAGAGGTAATCCTTGTTACGTATATTGCGATGTATACTTTGCATGCTCTGTCGGCGTTTCTCCATTCAAAGATGACTAGCTCGGACTATTCAGGTGAGCAGGTAAGTCCGCATTTCTGCGCGTATTCATTGACGGTACCTGGTACCTTTTTAAAGCGGCGCTTACACTCATCCGTGGGATTCTGCTCTTTCGAGCGATGTGAATTTCAGGCTCGAAGTATTCTATATTACCCATTAGTTTTGTCCCTGAGGGGAGTGCGAAATTGAAGAGCAGGGGGAGAGGACCGATCCTTTGAGGGATCCTGTGTCCTCCAGGGGATAGGTTTGGATATCTCTTCTCCTATCTATATTTTGGCTGTACTGTGGCTGAAGAATCTTTTACATAGTTGTACGTGGGCAGTCTACATCCTGTTGTTTTTAGGTTGTTGAGGGTGCTCCTGGGCATGATATTCTTGAATGCTTCCTTTATATCTAGTGCGACTATCGCTCTTCACGCTCGCTGTCTTGCTGGTTTGACTACCAGTTTGTGGAGCTGTACGAGTACGTATTGAGTTCCGAGGTTTCTGCACAATCCGTACATTGTTCGGAGCATGATGTCGTTTAGGGTCTGATGCCTTTGGACTTGTTGAAGTGTTATTCGCTGCATCACTCTTCCGACTCACGAGGGGAGAGAGATCGGTCTCGTGTTGTCGATGGGCGAGGTTTTTCACTGTTTGGGTATAAAGCGTGCTTCTGCTTCTGTCCATTCTGGTAGGAGGGTTACCGTCTCCGGCGTCGCGTTTGTGTGATTGATGAAATTTCCGGCTTCCATCGGTAAGGTTATGTGGCTGCCTGTACGTGATCGTGTCAGGCCCTGGGGCGTTGTCCTTGTTGCTTTAGTTCATGGCTGCGAGCAGTTCTGTTTCGATGAAAAGTTTGTCCAGCTGTTTGATCGGCGGACCAGAGTAGTTTTTGATTTCTTCTTCTCTTTTCGTTTTAAAATGCCTCTTATAGAGGTCTTTGGCCAACATGCTGGCATTTCTCTTGTAATTGCTGAGGGTGGCTTTGAGGTAGCGGTTTGTTGCGCTGTTGCGTCCTAGTGGGTCTTTCAGATGTTGGAGCAGGCTCCACGTCTTCGTGGTTGACAGTGGGCTTTGCAGGCCGTCGCAGAACTGTAGCCAGTGTCCTCTGCACAGTTGCATCGCATATCCTGTCACCAGTTTATTTAGTTCGTGAAGGCGCTTCCGAAATTTTTTATTATGTCTTTGTTCATTTCATCTCCCCGTTACGCCGTGTCGCGACTTCCATATCTGTAGGAGTTTGGCCTACAACAAATCTGTCTGCATTGTGCTCACTATGGTTTCTGTACATCGTTTAGCCATTTGGGTTCGGTGTATAGCGCATTGCACAGGTGCCTGTTTCTGTCTTGTATTCATCTGCTTCTTTCCTGAGTTTGTCACAGTCTATAAGCTCCCCATTGCCTGTTTGCGTCTTGAATCTCAGTCCTCGAACCGGGGCAAGATGATCTGCTCTGTTCCCAGATCTATCCCTGTGTTTGGCACGTCGTATTGAGGATCCCTTACACCATGGTGAGGTCGGGGTGGTGTCGCTCAACGTACTAGTTCCCATACGCTTTGGGGTCATTGGTTCATAGAGGACGACCAGGGCTTGTCATTCTATTACGCTGACTAATGCTTTGCTTCTACTAGGATTCAATTTTGATCCCCACTTTGAGTGTGGGCCGTTGAAGTCCCCACCAAAGACCATCAGCTTTCCCTGGGTGGTGTCTAGGCTGTCAGGTATCATTTCTCACTTTTTAAGACCTTTCTACGCTGGTCTGCGGTATACGCTGATGATAAATGAGCTCTCTTTGTTCACTCTATTCACGCTGCGTATTTCCAGCAGTACGCGTTCTCCTCCTCTCTCTGGAATGGGGTAGTGCGTGGCTGCAAAGGTATTTTTCATTAGAGTTGCCGTTATTTTATTACTTGGATTCGTGTATGACCCGAAGCCCTGGATTTTGGGTTTTGCGTTCATTTCCTGTAGTGCTATGATGTCTGGATTGCTTTCTGCGCTATCTTTGTGTGTTTGAAGTTCTAAAAATTTGTATTTTATGCCTCTGCAGTTACCTTAAAAAATTATCCGGTTCACTTTGGCCTCTGCTGCTCTATTGGTAAATTATCGTGTTCTCTTTTGTTTTGCGCTATTCTTCTATCCCATCGTTAAGCGTTTGGAAGTTGGTCGTGTTTGTATTTGTCTTGCACAGTCTTTATTGCGTTAGCCCACTTCGCCGAGTGATCACCGCGTTACCCTTTAGCCTGAGATGCTTGACACTGTTGTCCATTTGTTTGCGATTGTTCCTACCTTGGTGGACAGTTTCTTGTTCTGGCTAGCGAAGGTTTGGATCTGTTTGGTAGAGTTTTTTGATCATTTGCGGGAGTTATTGAGATTTTTTGCCCATGACCGGTTCGTTTGCGTATTGTGATTGCCGTTGATTGCAGTCTACTGTTGTGGGTGTATGCCTTTGGATCTCCTTCCTGGCCGCCTTGCGCTTAGTCGTATCTTTCTCCCCGGTTTTGGCTTTTACCAGGGCTTTTATGCTACTCAGGATTTCGCTATGCTGTCCATATTGCGTGGCAATTAATGCTTTGAGCTGTGCGCATTCGCCGCAATCGTTGTGTATTTTTTGCAGGAGGGGGTGGTAGAGTAGGTAAGAGGGCTGGGAATTCTCTGGTGCCACCGAGAGCGATGGGAAACTCCCCTGCCCAGCCAACCTGTTCTGTAGCAGTAGTCTTCTGTGGCTCCATAATTTCGCACCTGGGCCATGTCGACCTTGACCGGGAGCGTCAGCATGCTCCGTCTGTTCACTCCTTTGTCGTAGGTCTCAAGCTCGATCATCGCGATGAGCAGCTGCGCTCCCTCCCACCCTCTTAAGATGGGGAGTTGCATTGCAAGTCTGGCGCCCTTTTGAAGCTCCGAGGTCTTCCCGAAATTTCCGTCTAGCTGTCGTCAGCTCGTTGACGCTCCCACTGCCGTTTGAGCACAACGTGCAGCGTTTTGAAGCGAGGGAGGTGGACCTTCGCCGCGTGTCACGGCTTACAAGCTTATATACCGCACTGAGCAGCAGTCGAACCGGTGCCGCCATCTATCGGCCCAGCTGGGTACCTTCGCCTATCGTAACGGGCATCATGAACCGACATTGCGAGTGCCTAAACTGCTCCACTGTTATAACCTCGCCTGGAGCGCAGCCAGTGGGACCTTGCTACACTGGCGTGTGGGTGAAAAAGCAGTTAGATCCATCAACGTTTTACCAGAGTCCTTCAATTCTTCTCTGGCCATAAAACGCAAGGCCAAATTTCGTACGGGGACAATGGCTACCACGAGTGGCGCCACCGCAGATCGGAGGGCATCGGGTTCCCTGTGCTGCTTTGCAGCCAGACCGGCAGGCAGGAACGCAGTCGCAGCATGCCCGTTCGCACCAAATTTTTTCGCCACTCACAAAACGATAAGTCCATTTGAGCGGCCCACGACACGTAAAGCGAAAGCGCACTGCTGATAAGGCGACAAGCGTCTGTTTTATCTTACTCCATGGTCCGTTCCCTGCCAAACGCGCTCTGACCACGCCCCCGGCTGCCCTCCGATCCACACCAGCGAGGCAGCACAGCAGCATACGAAGCTCTCCCATAGTGTGACGGCGAAGTTTTATGACCAAAAAGGAATTGAAGGACCCTGGTTTTACTGCAAAGCAGTATATGTCTAACCCGCCCAGTTATCATACAGACAGACAAATGTTTTTATTTGGATGGCTCGAGGCCGCAGGCTTAAGGGAGGGGTTAATAATGCCCGGCCATGGCTGCCTCGCAAACGAAGTGCCACAACGCAGCCAACGTAGCTTGGTGTCGATCACGTGGCCTGATCCAGTCCTCATAGGAGAGGACCCAGGCGGGACGATATTTGGCGCGAAGCCGATCGAATGCCCCACAGTCCCAGACGAGATGGTGGATTGTGGGGGTCACTTCTGTGTTGCAGGCAAAGCAACGGACTGGTCTAAGGAAACGTTGCAGTGGAACCATTGTTAGAGAGGTTTCCATCGTGGGGTGTAGGTTGGGGAGCGTAATTCCGCCATCGAGAAACCACGTCATCTGTGTATGCGTACCCCGACCGCGCCCGCTTGAGGAACACCTGAGCACCTCGGGGTAGACCAGGGGGTGTGGGGTCGTCACAAGGGGGAATAGTAGTGGCCAATTCCTGCCTCCTTCGATTACGTCGACGGCGGCGCACCACATCTGGATTAGTAAGCAGTGTATATGGTCTTACAGGCAGCATGAACTGGGAACGGTGTAAAGAAGCCTCGCTCGCAAGTTCATGAGCCTTCTCGTTTCCTGGGTGCCCTTGATGGGCAGGAATCCAGCGTACCGGTACCAGTACTCCAGAGTCAGCCCTAAGGTCCTCGCATTTCTGCTTGATAGCGTGGGCGGTGCTGTTTTGCCTGGGTGGACCAATGAGGCATTTCAGTGCCTCAGTGCAGTCAGTCAATATTTCCACCCGGTCGTAACGCCGTTCTAGATGATCGGTGACAGCCTGGCGTGCAAGGTGAACGGTGAATACCTTCCTCTATGGCAAAAAGCTTAAGTTCCGTTATATCGGGGTCGGCGTCCAGCGAAATTAGTCGAATGCTCTGCAGTTCATTGGAGTTGGACACAGCGGCTACTGCCGCCATACAGGACTCGGCCCGCAAAGACGCGTCCACAGCTACCTCGAGTGTTGAACTGCTCCGAGAAGTACCACCGGTTACAACCAGCGAGGTCCGCTGCGACGTGTGCCTCCGACGCTGAGTTTTAGAGGGTGCAGGTCGTTGCGCTGTAACAAGCGCGTCCTCCCATGGCGGGATATGCTTCTTGATAAGCGGCGTGTCCGCCGGTGCAATATGGCCATCAGCGGTCAGTAATCGGCGCCCTTGGGATGTGAGCTCGTGGCGATCCGAGACTCCTGGGAACCGCGCAAGGACCGTTTCTTCGAGAGTAGGAAGGCCAGCATAGCGGTAGAGTTCAGTGACCTTCGTGTGCCGGGGAAGCCCCGTGATGACACGAAGGGCTGCCCTGTAAAGCGTCTCGAGGTGTTCCGTCTCACGTTTCGTGATACGGAAGCACAGAGCTTCGTATCAGGCTTTGCTCACCAGAATGGCTTGAACTAGTCGGTGGGCGATGTTTTGGGACGCTCCACCGGAGGTATTAGAAATTCTTCGGATTAAGCTTAGTAGAGGAGTCCATTGCGCCTTGAGTTGTCGAAGCCATTCTGAAGCTCCTCCGGACTCGTGGATTGGAATGCCCAGCACTCTGATCCACCGTTCTGGGGCCCGCCGAAGTGTTTGATCTCCCATGGTGAGAGCAACTAGGGCTTGCTCTTCTGGTCTACCTGGAATTATAATAAAGTTGCTTTTTTCCAAGGAAACCTCCATTCCTGTAGCGGGGAGGAGACTGGTGAACGTATCAAGAGCCTGTTGCAGACTACGCACAGCGCTTTCTGTCGAGGAATGATCCGCAGCTTCAGTCCATATAGTGACATCGTCGGCATATGCCGTGACGTGGTCGCCGGGGATAGCTGCAACCCCTCGCACAAGCTTAGTAATGACCAAATTGAACAGAGTTGGAGATAAGATGGCCCCCTGTAGAACTCCTGAACGGTTGTCAAAGTGTAGAGTGTCGTGGCGTCCAGAGCGGATTTCAAAAGTCCGGTTAGCGAGGAAACTCCGAACAAAATTATTCAGTCTCTTGCCCGGGTAGGCGTCCGCTAGCGCTTCAAGAACAGCTACGTGAGTGGCTGTGTCATAAGCTTTGCGGAGATCTAACGCAACCATGACGTGCGGGCGCTTGTGATTTCTTTTCTGTAGGATACGACGCAGGAGAAACAGGGAATCATGCGTCCCCAGATTCTGCCGGAAGCCAGTTTGACAGGGGTGGAAATACTCAGCTTCCTCCTCGAGGTGGTGATTCAGTCTGGTCACTGCCATCCGTTCTATTAGCTTACAGAAGGCAGACGTAAGTGAGATAGGTCGAAGATTGGCCATATCCGACGGGTCTTTCCCTGGTTTCGGAATGGGAGCTATTACAGCATGTTTTAGAGCTGCTGGCACCTGTCCGCTGATCCGGATTTCGTTTATCTTCGCAAGAAGCTCTCCCCGTAAAGGCGCGGGAAGGTTCCGAAGCATTGTCCACGTGACGCCATCCTTTCCAGGTGCACTACGAACATTGATTTGCTCCAAAGCCGCCGTAAATTCGGCAATAGTGAACAAAGACTCGATAGGCTGTGATTCGTCCACCTCGAGAGGGGCATATATATCCGGAGGAGGCAGGGTTTCTGGTTGCGGGAAAAAGATAGAAGCCGATTCCCTTTCCAAGTGCTCCTGATCCATCCCGGTGCGGAGCATCACCGCCTGCACCGTTCCTTGGAGCTTACCGCGTCCACAAAGAGACCGGAACGTTGACCAAAGCTTTCCTGCTTTAGTATGGCGTGAAAAGGTTTCACAATACTCTTCCCAGCGCTTGCGAGCGAGTAGTTTTGCATGGCGGCGAACCTTCGCAGTTTGTTGCCATATTTTCACCAAGTCGTAGTACGTGCGGCCACCGGCAATGTACATCTCCTCCAGTTCATCCCTGTGCTTCCAAAGGTTGACCAGTTGACGTTCCGGTGGTGGGGAGTCTCCTTCAACCTCTGAAATGCTAGTGGCGGCTTTCGCCGCCTCAGAATGCAATCTATTAATTCTGGGCAGGGTTTGTCTGGTCCGTCGTGTTCCGTCGGCTGAATAAGTAGGTCTCTGAAACGCTGCCAGTTCGTGTAGAACACGTGTTTCCGACACTTCTTGTCTATACCGGAGAGCTGAATCCAGATGGGGTAATGGTCGCTGCTCCACGGTGTCGGCTCGCGAGACCAGGTGGCCACAGCATTGGCTGTTGCCCATGTCAAGTCTGGAACGGTATCACGCTGTGCAGGGTTCTGTCTTCGTCGAGTTGCCTGACTAAGGTCGTTTACAAGGTGTAGCTCCGCCTCGTCAGCCTCTTCCAGAAGTTGCAATCCTCGACTGCGCGAAATTTGATACCCCCAGGCCTTGTGCTCTGCATTGAAATCTCCAGCGAATACCGCTGCGTCATGAGGGTAAAACGCGCGAAGGCGCCGCATCCACGAGAAGTTGACCCTCGTGGAAGCATGTTGGGCAGTGCGGGGGCGCACGTATGTGGAGGCAACCGTGAAGTTGCGGCGCCCAACACGAAACCGAACAGCCACCACCTCTTGGGTGTCTGTACCAAAAGCGGCAGTTGGTATCTGGCAGTGGGCTACTGTCTTTAAAACGTAAAGGATTGTTTGGCATTCGACGACAGTTTGCGATGGGTCTGACCGGGATGAACGTGTAATACTGGGTGCCGTGTACGCTCTGTAGCCGTACAAACTGGGGCCGGTTCCCTGTGTTTCTTGGAGCAAAACCGCCAATGGTTTGGTATTCATGCTTTTGATGCGCTCATTTAGTTCGGGTGCCGCCGCGCGGATTCCACGACAGTTTTATTGCAGTAGCAACAGTTTATTGCTGTTGGACATGGTTGTTCTCCCCGCAATGTAACTTCGAGCTTTGCTCTGTTTCAATAGAAGTAACTTCTTTTGCCTTCAGATACGGTATAAGCTCCCGTAATATGGATCTCACCAGCGTGGGAAGGTCAATGCACGGAAATCCCGAGGCTGCGGCACAGTGTGGCGTCTGTGTTCGAGAGGGTGAGCATTCCTGTAATGACTGGCTCGTTTGGTCTTCGTTCTCCATCATCTCGTCAGCAAGGGCTAGGTCAAGTTGCTTCTGAAGTTGCTTCTGAAACGATTGTAGATGGCGTCGCTGGGAGGCGATCTCTTGCCGCAGTATGTTGATGCTGTCTGGCATGTGTGGTTGCCTGGACCGTCGTGGTAACCTGTTGGGCCGAGAAACCTGTTTCCTCGAAGCTGTGTTCGACGTAGATGCTGCCGCCTGGTCAGACATTTCAGTAGAAGATTCAGTCATTACCTCGGTCTCACAGACGGGTTGTATTCTTCCCTGCACCGGTGCTGTCGGCTTTAGTTTGCTCTCTAGCTATGGAAAAGCAATGTTATTAGCAAGGTCGGGTGGTGCCGTATTATTTGGCCCACGTATCATTCCGGTGTCAACGAATTACTCGGCGCCGCTCCGGGCTCCTCCTCACCACCGCTGACAACTCTTTCACAAGTATTTTCCCCCTTGCCTCCACCGATGCTCATTGGAAACTTCATAGTCGGAAGCTAACGGCGATAGTCCGATTATCAGAAGATAGCGAAAGATAAACAGAAGCAAGGATTGGCGTAAAAATGCACTGACGATTACTACACCCCTTAAATGAAGCTTGTGCGGAACGCCAGCTGCAGTTTTACCAGTCACGGCGTATTTCTGCTGCGTCTCAGGAAGTGTTCACGTTATCAGCGAACATAAGCGGCGTACTCTACTCTGCTGCTATATCGCAGTGTGGCGCCGCCGCCGGCCAGCATGTTACAAATCATGTCTGAACCTCCTGCGAAATGTGAGGTGGTTCTGATCAGCTCCGCACAAGGCAGGAGGGAGCATGTTGTTTCATATCGTGCTTGAACGTCCCGCGCAAATGTCACGTTGTTTGGATTAACGGAGAATGAAACATCTAGTGGGGAAAGTGTCAGGGGGAGGGCGCTCCTTGGTGGAGACACGAGACATGCGTCAGGGGAGTACAATAATTGAGATGACGCTGTAGTCGCACGTGTCCTACTCCGCTTAACCCTTCTCGAGACGCTCCTCCCTGTTTTCTTTCTTTCGTCGTTGCTGCACTCGCTCACTCGCTAACGCTGACATAAACAGACGCCGCTCCGGCGAAGCCCCGGTAACGGCTGCCAAAGGACTGCCCCCTAAATCGACCGATACTTGCCCAGTTGGAACGACGGCGTGAGCCCATATTTGTTTTTCTGCTTATAAGGCCTTCCGAGCGACATTTTCGCCGGTGTCTTTCACGCCTAAGTATGCGCCACCAGGGTTGCCGGTTTATGCGTACACGGTTTGCGTGTAGAAAAAGGGGGCGTGCACGCAAAGCTAGGCTTTATGCCGCTACCAATGAAATGCCGCTTGTGCTGGTATTCAGATGTAGAATTTACATGGGTCAATGCTGTCAGTCGGCTGTCCTCAATCAAGTGGTTTGGGTGTGGGTTGATGTCTTACACAGACAACTTAAACAAGCAGTAAGATGCATACGAGGGGGAAGAAAAAGGGACAGCCACATGTTTGTACGCGATAATAAAGCTCAAGGTCTTCGATGGTTTAAATTGGTATAGGACGGATGCACGCCGTTCTTTTTGGAGGAAAAATAGAAAGAATCAAAGATTTGGCTCGAACACACGCGCGAATGGATGTAAAAACAATGGAAAGCTGCTGGCACCAGCGTTACAGCGTCAAGTTCAGCTCGTGGAGTAGCTGCAAATCCCTCCCGGATGTACAGCAAATTGCCCGCTTGGAACGCCGGCGTGATCACATATCCCTTCTTCAGAAGTGTTTCAGGGGATATTATTGTCGGTAGCGTCTGTCGCTTCTAAGCATGCGCACATGATCTGTTGACGGTTTATGCGTGCGTAGGTTTGTAGTGGAGAATGGTGGGATCGAGGAGGGCAGGCGTGCACGATGCCCGTACTGATGGATGACATGTCCTTTGTGCTGGTGCGAGATTTAAACGCGGTCGTTAAAAGGCCCAGGACTTGTCCGGAGTCCTTAGTGGTATAGCGGATTGGGTTTGTGTGTTAGGCTATTTTAAGAATGTCGACTCAAAACACGGATGGCGATTTATGGACGTAAAAAATGATATAATACGCAGTTCAATTGGCTGAGAGGTGAAATGACGTCAGTCGATATTACGACAGTTGCGGCAAAGCCTGAGCCCGGCATTACACAAAGAGTGAGATGCTAACAACGTGGGAAGGACACAGACAGTTCAATGTTTATCCGCACGAACAAAGCTTCGATCTTTCAGAGGATGCAGCTGGGATCTTTCAGAGCTGCCAAAATGGATGTATATCGTTCCCAAAAAGAGTCGTCTTTTGGGCGGCAGTTCTTCAAATTTCCGAATGACCGTGAAATCCTGAACGCGTGGTTTGTGCCGTCCAGGAAAAAATTTCGAGAAAACCAGGAAGATCTACGTTTGCAATATACAGTTTAAATCGGATGAACTCGCCACTTGTTGTGAGCCAGTTACCTGCGGCGGCACTGCTCAGATTTCGAGAAGACGGTAAATTAAGCCAGGTGCCATTGCCGGAACTTTTCCTAATATTCCCGTCCACTTCTCGGACACGAAAACGTTGTCGCTGTAAAGGAAACCGTTGAAATCAGTAATGGGATGTTCCGAATCGGGAGGTTCCCTCCACCGAAACTGCCCATGGCATATGGTGTGGAGACGGCGAGACGACGTTCATGCCGAATTATGGGCATTTGCGGATCCTGATTTGTGTTTGGAGGAAACAAGGAGGCTATTTTTTCCTTCAAATAGCAGTGAAAGTTTAAATATTGGTATGTGGAGCTTAGGACGGACGACATTTTTATCAAGTTTGTTTAAAGCAGCGGCGTTGTTGACTGGCAGGCCGCCTTCTGTGAAAAAAGACTTCAGTGTGGCTTTAACTGCAAAGGAAAAGTTTGTTTACGTGAGCCTATGCTGCGTACGCGCTCTTGAAAACTTACGGAAAACTTCGAAAAGCTTGACCATAGGGGCACTTTAGAAGCTCTGTTTGCCATGAAGTCGTTTAGACAACCTAGTCTTCTACCACGGATGCCTAATTTGCAGATCACGCATGATTCGAAACCTAACTGTTGTGTTGCAAGCCTTATCTAGGGCGAAAAAACTACAAGATCGTGTTTGTGACGTATAAATGCTCCCCGCAATGTAGTTTTGTGGCGGACGTGGTATTCCGATGTCCAGCATGCTTTTTTATACCCGTACCACTGAACGCCCAGAATGTCCATTGATTGTAGGGGAAAGTCTAAACTGGGATTCACAATAACTTCGAACGTGTTAACTAGACAACTATTAAGGGGTGCGTGTCTATAACTACTGCGGGAAATTGGCGGCTTTCCGTGTTTAGTATTGTTAAAATATGTTTTACAGGCTTCCAGAATCCTTCACGGTGACCACTTTTTGGTGAAAAACTTTAAAAACTTTAAAACTGCCTTTACAGACGGACGTGAAAGATGCGGGAGCATTTCATATTGTATTTCATAGGGGCAGGGTGCGGTCTGCTTTGCGGCCAATAAAGCTCTCTTCAATTCTCGGAGATTTCTGAATATATTGTCATTCATATGTCCAGCCATATCTCAAAATTATTTGCTTCTATGCAGCGTTTTTATTTTAAAAGATGTTTTTTTGCTTTCCACACAACTGGGCATGCTGGAGAAATATTCACCCAGTATACCAGCTTGTTCCTCTGGGGTAGTTTGTACACCAGGAGCTGTTAGATATGAACTGTAAAAGGAGAGTACGTGGTGTTCAGTTTCCTAACGTGTGCACATTTTATATGTGGTCGAACTGTTCATTGACGAGAGGTAGTATTGCTATTGAGCCTTTTCTGCATCCCACCAAATGTATCGGGCTTTAACTCGTTTCCTTTTCAAGTCAAATAGCTTTTCTTGCGTTGTATATCTTCGGAGGCCTCACCGTGCTTTTGTTTTGGTGCCTTTGGCTACCTTACATTGTAGTGTCCATCATATTTAGGGAATTTGTCTGAACGCACTCGTGTCTCTGGAATAAGCAAAAGGGCCCTTTTAAGCTTGCAATATGTAGACGGTTCACGTAGTTTATTTATGGTAAGGGTGTCCAAAAACAATTTTCGAAACTGGCTTCCGAAGTACAGTGTGCCTAGTTCTCAAACTGGTTTCAAGGGGCGTAGGATTGTGGTGATTAATGTTGGTGTGCATGTAACCCTGGTAAGCAAAGGTAGGCGATCACTACCATATGGGCTGTCGATGATATCGCATTTATAATTGCTCAGAACCAACGGTGAAATAAAGACAAATGCATGCAATTCATATTTCAACAGCTTGAAGGGCAGCAGGTAGTCTTGGTGGTATTGAGTAGACAAACAATATTCGACAAAATAAAAGCTTTCGAAACTGAGCCGATTGGGTCAGTTTTTTGCACTCCCCGAAGACAAGAGTGGCCATCAAAATCGCCAACAATAAAACGCTTTCGCAATTTGTTTACTATGTCTCCCAAATCTTTTAGTGTTACTGTAAGGTGTGACTCAATCTATACACTTCCTCCTGATTGTTTTGAAGGCGAACAGGGTGGCATCCACTGCAACAAGCCGAGTTCTACGTTTGTTTTCTCGAGCAGCAACGCCATGTGAAAGAATGATTGCAATGCCACCTGAAAGCCTCCTTCCCTGCTCTCGGTCGAAGAGGAAGACCTGGCATCCTTTCGTATGTTCATGTGTTCGGGACCCTTTGCTTTATGAAGACATTAACGCACAGGTGAGTGCGTGGCAAAAATGCCTTCGGCGTTGTTTAGGGTATTTAAAAGTTATCTGCAATTCCAGTGGACAGTGAACGCCATGTTAGTTTCGTGTGAAGTGATAACTAGGTTTTCAGTCCCGTCATTTCGTTTTTTTTTCATTTCCAACGGCGTTTCACCGCCGCTCCGACGTAGACGGCCTAGAATCTCCTTCGAATGTGCCTTTCGCCTCCTCGGAGACGCTGGACGCACGCGCAGGACGACGGGTGATGAAGTATTATACCTCATCGTGAGAAGTGCGGCCTTCGAGACTGAAGAACTGGGTGTCCGTGCAACCTTCTTTCGGGTTAGTGTCGCAGAGCCAGCTGTTTTCACCATGGGCGCGAGGCCTTTCTTCAGTCACACACTGTGTGACTTCGGGAGGCGCTGACGCCTTCTGTGGTGCCGCTTCCTGTTGCATCACGACGGAGTAGCTACGATTATGCATTTGTGAAAGTTGCTTCCTTGCATCTATACACGTTTTGTTTTCTGACCCGTTGAGGGTAATTATTTCTTGCTCTCTTTTCCATGCTGGGCAAGCATGAAAGGATGTTGGGCGGTTGCCCTTGCAGTTCCAACAGAGGCATAGTTTGGTTTCACTTGTCAGGCAGACGCACGTCATACCCACATTTGGCTTGTGTATCGACCCGGCAGGTCTGCGAGCCGGGACGGTATAGTTGGCTTTTAAAGCATCTGCGTGGATCTGGTATGTATGGTCTAAGTTTTGTCTTCGTGTAGACTGCCTCCTCAGGTTACATAACTATGATTTATAGAGAGTTGAGGGAGATGTGCTACGTCTAGATTTCTTTTTTTCCCGTATGATTTTCATACCATAGACGTTTTGACGCGTTGTTCTATTAGACCGCGTAAGAACTTCTCCAGAGTCAGGCACTTTAGGTCGTCATCTGAGATGGCTCAGCGTTTTCTATTTAGATAACGGTGTTCGTGAACAGTAGCAGGGATTTCGCCTAACAAATTTTGTTGTGGGAGCTTGTCGTACTGATGCTGCTTGAGTAGTTACAGAAAGAGGACTCCGTTTGCTAACTTCTCGATGTTGTAGCCTGCACCAATGGTGGCGGTTAGTGTCTTTGTAGCACAAATTGGTGAGTAAAGTCGACCAGTTTTCTGTGTCATAACTGCATACTGTTGAAGCTCGTTATCAGCGGATCTCCCGTACGAGACACAATGGAAGTGAGGAAGAAGAAGCCTTGCCTCGTGGTGGGTGCAGCAGTCGTCATTTAGTTTTCATCTATTTCGTTATAATTGATTCATTGTAGGGTTTAACGCGCCGACGCAACGGAGGCAATGAGGCGCGCCGGAGTGGAGGGCTCCGGACTAATTTTGACGACCTGGGGATCATGGACGTGCGTCGAAATGTCCAATATACGGAAGTGTTTGCTTTTCGCCTCCATCAGAAAAGCGGCCGCCGCGGCCGGTAATAGAAACTGCGACCTCATGCGCAGCAGCCAAAACCTCAGCCACTGAGCCACCGTGGCGGGTTATTTTGTTCTAATTTACGTACTCATTAGAAACGGTCCACCGGCCTCTCGTTACTTTAGTAACGAGATGTTGATGGCGCTGTGACCTAGATTAAACTCACAGAAAGCAAGAAAGGGCAAGCTGCCATCGAGCAGCAATGATGACAGCGGCGGAGGAGCATCAGAGCAGTCTGAGGAAGACGAAAATATCTCAGAAGGCCAAACAGCAACAGCAACATGTTATCATACGTAAGCGGAAGTTCCACGTCCGTTAGGAAAATGACCAAGGAAGTCGCCACGAAGAAGAGGGGAGTGTTGAGAACGAACATCACGGCGCTAATTAGTGCGGCAGAGGCTCAAATGCAAGAAAGAGCCGAAAGAGAGCGCCTTATTGCCACGAAAGCCCACGTAAAGGCTACGGCATCAAACCTAGGGAAGTCAGCCGAGCAGATGGAAGGTAATTTAACAGATGAAGTGCAGGAAAGGGACTTCCTGAGAGTCGTAGAATAGGACTTAAACTTTGTGGCCATCTTGTCAAAGATCGGGAACTATCTAAAGGAGAAAACGCGAGGTGAGCCTGCAGCTCCAGGTCAAGCCGAGACAATCGAATCGCCCAGTCACGGAACGCACCATGCGATATCTATACGGAGCTTGCGAAGCTGCCTGAATACCAATCATTAAGTTAAGTGAAAATTCCCTTGAATGGGCAAGATTTTGGACGCAATGCAAATAAGTGTTTACTTGAGGCCTAATATGTGCAATGGCAGAAGTTGGACACCCTCACTTCGACGCAAAGCAGCCGCAGCATCTGAAGGACATCAGTTCTCAGCCAAAAGCGATTATGAACAGGCCATCAAATTACTGAAACAGACATTCTGGAGGCACTTGCAATTGGTGGACCAACATACTAAAGATCGTCTACGACTCGGTAAGGTCACGTGTAACATAGGTGTATCATACTGAAGCCCTGCGAAAGCTTTTCCAAAAGGCGCAGATGCAAACACTGGCACTGCAGTCTCTGCACCCAAAAGTTGATACCAGGACTGAGAAGAACCACGCCAGTGGGGCTACCGATCCAATTTCAGATATAGGAGGAATCCGAAAACAGCTTCGGCTAACACGGAAGAAACGACGCCATCAGTAAGGAATAAAAGTGCCGATGCGCTCCAAGAAAAGAGAATTTCAACGGGAACAGCTGTGCTTACGCGAGGAGGCTCAGCGAGGGCAGGAGTAAGCAGATGCGGGACCTAAGCAGGAGAATAAAAAACCACACAGAATAACCGCTTGTATCTATAGTTGTGCAACCAAGGCCTGCTTGTTCTGCACGCAAACGAACGACCTGACGGAGGAGTGCAGCGAAGCGTACCCATGGAAGAAAAAAAATGCTGCTAGCCAAAAATAGGTCCCGCCTCAGATATACTCAACCGAATTATAAAGCACGTATTTGCAAAGAAAATGTGTTTTTCAAGAGGTGTTGATTTCATGCGACATCGATAGGCTAGACAAAAGACAAAAGGAAACAGGAACTCACAACACTATAGAAAGCAACATCCTCCCGATGCAATCAAAGGCAAACCCGACTACAAAATGCCATTGCTACCTACAGCGATGTCATTGGTACAAGTGCAAGCACCAGTAGACAACTCCCGAGTACTACTTGATAGTGGCAATCAACGAGCTTTGATCACAACATTGCCAGCAGAAAAGATCGAAGCAGTGTCTACGGCAAGAAAAGCTAAGAATTGCACTCTTTGGAGTGAACAATAAATACACTCTATGGACGTCATGATAGTGATGGTAAAGAGTAGACAAAATGAGTGCCCTGTAGCTGTCCAAGATCTTAACGTAGGAAGCATATCACACAGTTCTCTCCAAGCACCCGACATATCAGACAGCATGCGGTAGCTCAGGCTCAAATTGGCGGACAACGCGTTTAGAACGAAGGAGGTTGGGATTACCAGACTTCTAGTTGGGTCAGATTACTGCTGGGAGCTACTCACGGGACAAAGACGACACATCGAGAACCAGCAAGTCGCAGCCGAGACCACACTTGACTGGATAGTACATGAAACAGTGAGTGACAAAACGATCAGGGTGGTGGAACTCGTCATTGGGGCAATTAACACGCAGTTGAAGACAGAACTAGAAAGATTTTGCAGCTTCGAAGCGATCGGAATCCACAAAACCACTATTCAGATGAGCAAGGGCAGAATGGGTGCGGAAACATTCAAAGATAAGGGGTTGAAATAAAAAGGGTGCTATAAGGTGAACTTGCAATGGAAGGAAAGAATCCGTGTGCAGCTTTCCCGCTCATGGCAGTCCTTTCAACATTGATTACTCTGCAATTTTTTAGCGAAATGAAACGCTCTTTTGCACAGCTAATATTTGGGGTGAATACTTGCTTTGTGCACAGTTTCAAGTCGCGCACGTTGCGCGACTGGGTTTCTGAGCCATGGGAACTATCCCATAGAAATGCATGGGGAGTTAGATTTGACAGCGAAATACACAAACAAATATTCAGAAACCTGAAATATTCTTTTTGTGTTTTAATCTTAACGTTGACTTATAGCTTTGTGCCAAATATCATTTTCCTAAAGGGGTTTTTCTAGGTTCCCGAGAGGTTGTAATTTTGAGCGAGAAAGCTGGGTATGGACATTCAACATCAACGAACAAAGACACTGCAGTGCAACGACTAATGAAGCTGCCAAGGAGGTTAAGGAAGAAGGTGAAGCTGCTCGAATGGTAAGCCAAAGCCCTCACATAATGCTTCATTTCAGGAGTTGCCGAAAAACCAAACAAAATTCAAGATACGAGTCAAATTTATGTATTACGTGCTGCACCACGCTGTAATACAGGAAGACAGGAAAACGACGAAAGTCTGAGTCGTTTTTGATGTATCATCGAGCTCAATCAAGGGAAACCAATTAAGTGAGAATTTGGAAGCATGTCTTAATTTCAAAGATCTCCTTTATTTTCTGATGAACAGTGAGGAAAAAATTTCGCTCTAGTGGGCGACCTTGATGCAGCATTTCTGCAACTAGCTATCCACGAAGATGGCCTAGACGCATTACCATTCTTTTGATAAAAACGAGAATCTAAAGGCGGGTTGACCAACCAAGTTGAAACATGGCGAATGACCAGAGTTATATTTAAAGAAACTCCAAGCACGTTCCCTTAGCGCTGACAATGAACATCACTTGGGGAAAATGATGAATTCCCACTTACCCAGGGAGCTCATGAAGGTAATTTACGTTGACAACATGATTGTCTGGAGCAGGAAGACTTGAGGGAGCCGTTAGGCTGTTGGAGGAGCCCGAAAGAATTGGCAAGGAATGACGGAAAGCTCAATCAGATATTAGACGTCAATGAAAAGGTCACAACCCACCAAGAAACACAATCGAAGGGGGACAGAACGATTGTGGGTATGAGATGAAAACTCCAGAGAACACGCTGTCATTCCCAGTAGAAAAACATATGTTCCATTCGACGGCTACTAGCATGACCAAACGAGCATCGTTACCAGCGACGGCGAAAATTTTTTACCGTATTGGACGACTATCGCCATTCGCAATACGAGCCAAAAGAGGATTTCAGTGCCCCTGGAAGATGGGCGTAACCTGCCATGGCCCGTCACCATCAGAGGAGAGTGACCGGTGGAAGAAAACTGAATAATCAGATCAGTTAAAACGTGCTATGGTTCAACGATGTTACGTGAACAAATAAGACAGAAAGCCGCACCTACACCTGTTCTCCCACGCAAGCCCATCGGCATTTGGAGCTGCAGTGTACATTGTGCAGAAGTTCAGAGATAAAACAAAATAAAAGCTCGGTGGCACAAATGAACCAGTTTTGCTTCGCAGCCGTTCTGGCAACAAGGTTGAGAGAGTGCACGAGAAAACATTACGCAAATTTCTTCGAAAGTATTAACTGCTAGAGGAGCTGAATGAAAGCGCTCCACTTGGTCAAAAGAGACGCAATATGAGTAGTATTTGTCCAGATGAGTGCTGAAGGAACACGCGAACAAGCAATCGATCGCGAAGCTCGAGGCGTGTACTCCTCGTCCGCCGCGGTTTTTCTCTACCCGTGACACTGCACAATACCGCGCCTTCCTAGGCAGCCACTTGTTCGGCGCACTGGAGTGTGGGCTGTGATTTGCGGAACAGCGCTATAACACAACATCGCTCTTTACGCAACAGTCGTGTGTATCCTTAGTATGTGCTAGAGATCGGGCATTATGGTTTTCGGGCATTTAGGGTATTGGCCCTTCCGATACAATATAGAAAATCCTGAGTATAGATAAACCCCAACATAGCAAGTCCAACCGGCGGAGAATTTTCCTGTACTTCTCTATTCGCAGGGTGGAAAAGCTGCAAAGAGGAAAGCCCATCGATCCTCCCTATCAGGACAAATTGGCATGGGTGCATCGTTTTAGCCAACGCAGCTGATGCGAATCTCGAGAAACACCGACAAACGCTACACATAAGCACCAATATCAAAAAATGCGAACAAGCGAAAAAAGCTAAGACAAGCGAAAAAAGCTAAGACTGAGGGCGAGACAAAAAAATGCACTAGACAGAGGATATACGCACCACGCAGTGCAATTTTTCAGAAATGTCAATAACAACGACTTTATTAGTTTCAGAAACAAGAAACGCGTTTTCGCGCATGCTGTGTTCACAGCGACGTAAAGGATACCACCAAATCCCTACCCCAAGCCTCTGAAAATTCCGTGCTAAAGTGAGTGAAGTCCCGAAATGAAGGAGTGTTTCATGTGGACTCTGCCGATAGCGACCTAAAATTTGCTATTGCTCTACCGCTAAAAAATACTACGTCGAACATTGAAAATTGAGCCATTACCCTTGAAAAGGCTAGTCTGTGAGAGAAATGCCCCAAACAGTCAGTATGTCAACCCATCTCTTTTGCACAGGATGAGACACGGTGCCCCAAAACTAATGTAGACGTGCGCATCCTTTTTAAATGCAGAACATTTCATTAACTCACATGTAGCGTCCGCCGTCCATCCGCAACAGCTCAGCGCGCAGGTGCGCCCTCTCCCTCACTCCAGCTCTCCCGCATCACGCTACCCTCCTCGCTCTCAACAACAGGTCCGCACCCCTCCCCCTACACTATACAAAAAAAATAATAGTTATCGGCGCCTGGTTTCGATCCCACGACCCTGTGGGCGGAACGCGAGGTACATGGTGCTCTTCCCACTGCGCCACAAAAGCGACACAGAATCAAAGGGTACGAACGCGCCTTATATATTTTACTCATTCAAACTACTTCAAGAAGCTGCTGATACACGGCAGCAGTTGCATCGATCTCGTCTCCACCAGTTGTTGCAACGCACGACCACTGCTTAAATACCCCTTAACAGCACACTTTAGCGACCACGAAGCCGTCGTTCTCAGCGTCCAATACAACGACAACAGCAACAAATAAATAAATAACGACTTACAACAACCTATTCCTTGCCTTCCCTTCTTGCGTCACAAAAAAAAGAAAAACCCATCTCTCCACGAGGGGGGACTAGAGTCGCAAAATCACGAAAGAAATAATTAATATATGAAAGAAATAATAATTATTAATAGTAATGAGCAATAATAGTTTACACATTCACTATCACCCCACCACCACCCCCAAACACTAACGTTAACGCAATACACCCACCCCCTACGTGACGCATTTACTCGAGTCCCCCCTCGTGGGGAGATGGGCCCAATTTTTTTTCAACCGATGCCGAAGGTAACGCGCGTTCGGGCGTGCAGCAACCATTGTGATATGGCACACGACGTCACGCATACAGCATCGATGCGAATACTCCCACAACCGTTTATCGATGACCGGAGGTTATAATACCACAGTTACCTCCAATGTCGGGTCAGTAGGTGCCAGGAAGATCCTCTCCAGCCTACGCAAGTGGCCACCTGGACGTTTATGGAGACCATGGCGAGTGAATGAATCAGCGGCCAGTCAACATCGTCTTTCGTCTGATGAAGACAATGATGATGATAACGCAATGAGTAGTTGGCCAGCCGAAGCGGGCCGTAGTAGAGCAAAGCAGGCCAGGCCGTGGCAACATGGAAAGGCTTGAGCGGTGCAGGAGCAGCGATGGTATACAGGAATAAAACAATCCGATAGACGAAAAATTCATGGAAAAATTAGACTCCTACGTGTTGTGTGCGTGTGCGTGCGTGCGTGCGCGTGTGCGTGTGCGTGTGCGTGTACGTGTGCGTGCGTGTGTGTGTGATGAGTTGCGCGCACCTCTCATCACCATCACCAAAAGCAGCACCGGGGAGTGTGCCTCGCCGCTATCATTATCATCATTGCCACTTCGGCGGGCCTGCAGAGCTACAGCGAGAAGACAGAACGAGCGTGCTGGAGACGGAGGCTGCACGCCGGTCATCCAGGTTGACGAGACTCCGGTGGGGCTCGGCGTAGCGCACCCCTGACCAGCACTGGACCCTGAGCGAGCCTCTGCCCCTCCCCCCCCCCAGCGACCGTCACCGACGTGACGCCAAGATATTACCACGGACAAGACCCGTTCCACGATGCCTTCGGTAGTAGTGACGGCATCGCGTTGCTCGGAACTATTTCGCGGCATTGCGTGTTTCTTGAGTGTTTCGTGTACCACGTCCGGCACATCATTGTAGGAGCCATTGGCCACTCTACCACGATTGTTGTTGTTGATGTTGTTCCTTTGTTTGTGGCGCATACCCACTTGGGGGATTAGCCACGATCGGGAGCTATATTGGGGCTAATTTGCCCGATTCCGGAAACCAAGTAAGTATTGCACCTATTGGGTTGCTTAGCTGCAATTAAAATGGCACAAAACAGTGAAAAGTACTTCTTTAATCGAAATGTTTTAGTTAAGCTGTATGATACCTGTGGAGAGACAAGCCCGGTTTCACGATTTGGCGTTTTATGCAGCAAAATCGATTGAACGGCGGCGCCAGTTTTTACGCTATCGGCGTCTTTATTTGTTTTATTTGTACATACTGCACACCCAACTTGTGGCAAGGGCAGGATTGAGCATTCAACAGAACAACAAAAACAAGCAATGAAACAGATCGACCGAGCAATACAGCAAAAGAACAATGAGCACAAATCAGAAAGCCCAAGTAAAAGTTTTTCTAGCGGAAGGGAACGAGTGTCGCCAGACAATCCCTTCCAGAGTTCGGCAGTGATCGGGAACAAGCTAAATTTGAGTGCGTCGGCTCTACTATGATATTGTAGATATTGGCTTGATATTGTCGCTAGGTCAAAGATGACACAGTCGTCTTCAACGAAAAACAAGTTTATTGGAGCGAACTTGTGCTCCCCTAACAACTCTTGGAATACACAAGCGCAATCAGCAGCAATCAATAAAGGGAGTTGCGTAGGCGAGCGTCGTCGAGTCGAATACCCCGGCGTCTGCTCTGCAGGCTTTTTATCTTTCGGCACACGTGGTTTTGTAACCGTCGATTCACATCTAGAACATTGAAGAGCCAAGAAGATTATTCTAGGCTGTTCACGTTAGTTCGGAACGCTCTCCCCATCAGAAGAGATAACACATGCGGCACAGAAAGGAAGAATGGAACACTTGCTTTCCTTTGCACAGAGATATCACAGACTGGCGCAGCCGGGCAGTAAAAGCAGAACATAAATAAACAAACCCAATGCACGGTTTGCGGCAATATTAAGTGGTGATCTTTTCTAGTAAGGGACGGCGAGGCAAATTAGACGTACGCATTGTCAGACAATGCGATAGACTGAGTGAATAAAACAGTGAAGCAATTCCATAGAATAATTGTTTCGGCGCGTGCTTTGTGTGCTAAGTTGAAGAGGCGAGAGGGTTAGGGAAGGGAAAAAGTAACGGTCATAGGGATTAACAATAAATCTGATCGCTTTTTCTTGAACGGCCTCGATCTTATCTATTTCACCCTGCTTGTGTGGATTTCGTACGGGGCATGCGTAGTCAAGCACAGGTCGAATCACTGTTTTATACATTAGTTTTAGTGGTTGTTTTGGATTGGGACAGCGTTCGTCTTAAATCACCTAATTTTTTAAAGATTTTGTGCAGATAAAGGTAATATGCTGAGACCAAGATATATTGCTAGAACGAATAACGCCAAGATATTTATAATCTGTTACGTTTTCTGAGGTAGATCCGTTAAACGATTACGTGAAGCAGGAACGCCACTTACAATTCGTGAAAGACATCAGCACGGATTTGTTAAAATTGATACTCAATTGCCAGGTTGCAGACAATTCACAAAACTTTGTAAATAAATTGTTGCGGAATTATGGAAGACGAGGAGGGCGACCGCCTACTATCTTACTTAATCACAGTGCGAAGGACGGGACAGACGGAAAGATTAACCACTGGACAGGCGCTGTCCAGCGCCTGTCCAGTGGTTAATCTTTCTGTCTCTCCCGTCCTTCGCGCTGTGATTAAGTATGATTACGTACCAACTCGCCCAACTTGCAAGCGCCTACTATCATGGCCATCAGGGGCTAGAGGAGAAGGAAGCTAATAAACCTCGGTCCGGCTCAGCCATGGCCTCGCGTCTGCGTCCCGTTCCATAACATAATATATTTAAACGATGGTGAGCTTCAGGAGAGTCAATGGGTTCACAGAAAATACAATCATCCGCATACAGACGAATTGTAGAGCTTAAGTTACTAGGCAAAATGTTATTATGCAGTCGAAACAGTAGCTGGCCAATTACAGAAACTTGTGGAACACCTTAGATAACTCTAACAATATCGGTGCCAGTCGAGTTAAAAGAAACGTCAAGCGAGCGCTCAGAAAGAAAATTAGAAATTCAAGTAACTAGTTGTGGGTTGTTTATTATGGTTTTTAATTTACAGTCATATAGAGTGAAGTACAGCGTCGAATGCTTTAGAAAAGTCAATGAATAGTGACTCCATATAATTTCGAATGTCCATGTTACTAGTATTGTCGTGCACAACTTCGCTTAACTGCGTAACAGTACTACAGCTTCATCTGAGTCCATTTTAGAAGTTAGACAAAATATTGTTAGATTCAAGGAATACAATAATATACAATAATATGTTTGCAAATTATATACTCTAATACATTGCGACAATGAGGGGTAAGAAAAGTGGGCCTTCACTTGATGATCACGTGTTTGTCTCTAGATTCATGTAAACGTATTATTTACCATTTTTCCCTCATATGGGAACGGTACCAGATTTTAAGGATTTCTTATGTTCTTTAGGGATGTTATTTAGATGTTAATACGCAACGCTAACTGAGTGACTAGTATATTTGTATTCAAGACACCTCAGTCAACTAGTGTAAGCACTAAATATTATTATGGCATGTAGAGCGAAGCCGCTACATAATTGCGATCGCTTATGCTAACTGAAGGAATGCAATCGCTGGTGATCAGATATTTGTGGGCGCTAGAGGGAAGCATACTGTATAGGCATTTCAATATATGCTCAGATTAGTAGCTCAAGAAGCGCTATTCATTAAGTAAGCCCCAATGCACAACATGATGTGGTGTGCCTTCGTTTGATACAAGTTTTATCGGAGTGGCCCTTCACGTTCTTTTAGCTTAGTCACAGGAAGCACTCTGCATGCAATATCGCACAATGTGGGTTCGAATCCGAGGCAGCGAAATTTTTTGTAGTTTTTAAACTATATTCATTAGTTTTTTTGTGTCTGATTTTCCGCAACAACCTCGATTGTTCCACAGGCGAGTTAAGATCACGCGGGCACACCTGCGCCTAGAGGTGGCCGATTATCAGCATCCAAATATGACAGGGCGCCGGCAGCTTGCTGACATCGTGCTGAAACGGCCGACAGTTGGCTTGATGTGAACACACCTGGATATAACAGGGATGAGCCAGGCAAGCTCTGAAAATGTGGGCTAACCATCTTGCAGTTGAGCGTCTCCACTGACACGGAGAGCGTTCAGCCACACCCGATATATTGGCTCGTTTTGGCGCTGAAGCGTACCTTATTTCCTCTCCCTGAATTCCCTTAGTAGTGCTGGCAGTTTCACCCGACCCACTTTGCTGCTGAAAAACTAAACAGGAGCATGACAAGTTGATTCTCGATGTTTCTAATGTGCGAAACTAAGGATAATGAGAGCGGCCAAACATGGTGTTGCAAAAAACAAGAACCACAATTGATGTGGTTTTGGTTTGGATTTTTCCCAAGTAAACAACCAAATTCTCTTACAACCAGATAACAAAAATCCAGAATAACCACGTTCGGCGGACGTGCATGTGGAAAATATCCTTAAAGTTCTTCTTTAAAAAAACTAAATCAAAACACACTACGTTGACACAAGTGCCAGTGAACCTTAAGAATTAGCGGATCGTCCTCTAACATTGCAAAAACTGTGAGCGTCATTGTACGTCACTGCTGTCATTTTTATGGCCGCAACAAACATCGCGTGATGCTCTGTCTCACTTCTGGTCTCGTAAATTAAAAACTGCTTTTGAGACAGCGAAGACACGTAAGTGTATGTTCAAGCTGGCCTCGCCTTAAAGAATTTTAACAATTTCACTTTTGCGTCCCTTAAGCTTCCCGTTGAAAAATGTGGATAAGCATTACGTTATATGAAGTGCAGAAGAACGGCAGATAACGATGAGATGTGAAGTGCCATGAGGGTGTTTTAGGCATCTTTGGCTAAGGTAAGGAGTGACTTAGAAACAGGGTCGTAATCCGATACTTGCAAAAGTTGGCGGTGTTTAATACCCGTTCCACACGTGCGAAAAATGACATTTAGCGCGCGAGGCCTTAACAAACTGAGTGACATTATGTGGGCGGGTTGTACTAAACGCCAAGTCTCAAAGGCAATAAATGTGTTACACATCATGGTGATAATCACAAAAAAAAAAATTCACTCATAGTTTATCAGATATTAGCGTAAAAGAAGACGTCTAAAAAGGGTTCAATATGTTTTTGTGACAGGAAACTTCAGAGAAATAGCGTTTTTAAAACATATGGAAGCCCTTTCTAAAAGTGGCTTCAACAGCTGCAACATTGTGATGTTGTGTTGAATGGCCGGGGGGTGAAAGTAGCCGCCCTGAATCATTTTCAAGCGCTGGACTCTTCCAGCTGGGAAATGTGTTCCTAAAAGCCTCATACGAACCCATACCAATGCATTGATGAGTGGTGCCCTCGCCAAAGAGTGGGTGAACAGTGATTAGCAACGCCGAGTGCTCTGCAGTTTAAGGTGTCACTCCTGGTCCCTTCTACCGCAGTTACTTCCAAGGTGCCATTCAGTCCGTGCTTTCAGAAGATGGTGCAGGCACTCCGGTAATATCCAGCAGTATGATGGGCCAGCTACAACCACTCGATTTGGCCATCAAAATCCATTTGAGGACATGCTGCGGAAGCGTTACAATGACTGGTTGATACTGCCCGACCAACAACTTTTTTTTTTCTTTTTTTTAATTACGAGTGTTTGCCGCGCGGCATATGGAAGGCGTTTTAAAGATAGAGGTAGAGAAGAAAGTAGGAAGGAAAGAGAAAGAGAGGCGTTTTAAAAATGGGAGTAGAGCAAAAAGTAGGAAGGAAAGAGAAAGAGAAGAAAATAGGGAGAGAGGGGCTGCCAAGAGCACAGAATGTCACGAAACCGACAGGTGTTCAAATCTACACGTATGCATGCAGTCCAGTGGCGTGCAGAAAGTCCTTGCACCTACCAGGCGCATGACACGTGGTTCACTCAACCAAGTAGAAAACAAGGGTCAGCGCTACGTGGGGCGAGCTTTTGGTCCGGCTTATTATGCGGACCTTACCTTACTGCAGGGTCTCGATTGCGCTGAACGGAAGTGAGTGCAGCACCGGAGAAGAGGACAGCGATGTCAAAGAAAACAACGACGACGAGTGAGCAATAAACATGTAGGCCGAGCTGCACACGCATAAGTGCATGTTTTAGTCGCCGTCTAATGGTTTTTTATTCGGCATACATTCGAGGTAACCTCGTCCTATTTTCTTACCTTCTAAATTTCAGGGGTCTACCTAGAATTGAGGCTTTCTTATATGCACGTGGATATGGGGACTGTATAGTTGGAGTGATTGGTTGATTGTAGGGTTTAACGCGCCGACGCAACGAAGGCGATGAGGCGCGCCGTAGTGGAGGGCTCCGGATTAATTTTGACCACCTGGGGATCTTTATCGTGCGCCGAAATCTCATACACACGGGCGTTTTTGCTTTTCGCCTCCATCAGAAAAGCAGCCGCCATGGCCGGGAATCGAACCCGCGACCTCATGCTCAGCAGCGCAGCGCCTTAGCCACTGATCCACCGCGGCGGGTTATAGTTAGAGTGGTCTGTGAGGAGTGCATTTCGAAATCTTTCGGGCAACCTAAAGTTTCTCGACTACGATGTAAAAGGCGTATTTAAAACCCCAATTGCGGGACAAATGAGATCTTGTGAATTTTTATTCTGCTATTGCTGCATTTAAAGGAATATTCCACATTGGTTTCAAATTGATTTTCAGGATATTGGCATGGTGAGTGCTTATTTTCTGTATAGTTGTGGGGTTTACAGAACTGGACCATTTTACAGTGCCTGTTTACAGAGCGGCCGAGGTGATCGGACGCATTTTACATCGGCTCCCAGTTCGATGTCCAGTTTGAGGTGGAAAATTTGATCGGTGCTTGATTTACAGTATTGAAGATTGTTCAGCAAGTGTTTCGGCATCACTGGAGAACAGATTTGTAAAGATCGACCCAGGATTTTGAATTCTACGGGACTCGGAGTTCCGCCACCACGCCTAGGCTTAGCGGGGCCGTTCAGCCTACGCGATGGACGGCCTCCCGGCCTCGGCGGCTCGTTCGGTGAGCCAAATGGAGGCGGACATGGAAGCGGAGACCGCCATGAGTGCCCAACAACCCGGAATAAGAGACATTGACGGAAAATCGTGTGTATTTGTGACCGGTGAGGACTTGGCGCCCGACGACACGGCGGGGTGGGTCCTGAGCGGCAAGCGTGCTCGGAATAACATCAAGAACGTTGAAAGCGGTGAGTCCCCCCAACCGGCGACACAATCCAGGCCTCGTGAACGAGAAACTTTTCCCAAAAGAGTAGCGAGAGCGGCCATAACGGCGGCACGCATGCCGCGAGTCATGCCGCGGGAAGATATCAAGATTGTCATTAGGCCTAGAGGTGGGCTGAACGTTGCGAGGACGGAAGTGCCGACTCTGATGGCGGCAATTCTGGCAGCTACTGGCGTCAAAAGAGAGGTGGCTACGGGGGATATATTGTGCCCAAACCCCGTGCAAGATATCATAGTCGTGAGCACGCCGGACGAGAGACGAGCTAGGCAATACTCGAGGATAAAGTGTCTGACAATAGGAGGCACTGCCCCGAAGTCTGGGCATACCAAGCGGCAATGGAAGGCACAGTGAAGGGAGTGACAAGGGAATATCGGTCAAGGACACCCAGGAAGACATCAACGCGAACATTGTGAACATGTACAACCCCCAGGCGCTACAAGCGCACAGGATCGGGACGTCGACCGCCGTAATCATCCTGTTCGAGGGCACGAAAGTGCCGAACTACGTCAAGTACGGAGCAGTCCTCGTACGCTGCGGGCTTTACAAAAAACACTTCGACGTATGCAAGACGTGCGGGCAAGTCGGACACAGGGGCGACGTCTGCCCCAACCCGAACGCAAACGTCTGCTTCGCCTGCGGCACCGTCAACCTGGGCCTCGAACACCAGACGAAATGCAAGCCAAGATGCAGGCTTTGTGGAGGCGAACACGTCACCGGAGACAGAGAATGCGGGAACAAATTCAAGACGCCTTACGTCGTCAGACAACGACAGTGGGAGCGGAAACACCGGCAAGAACGTCGGGACCTGAGGGACGAGGACTTTCCACCACTACGGAGGGAGAAGAGCGTCAGCCGTGGACCTCAAGCCAGGGGAGGAAGCAGCACGCACTGAGGGCGCTCTCTTTCGAGGCACCCGGCCCCGGGCAACCAGTGCAGGAAAACAGCCGGGAGAATGGCATCGTCGGCGCGGAGCATCTCGAGACGTCGGGGCGACGCGGAGCTGACCGTGGAGCGCGGACGTTCGAGATCGCGGGGAGAGCCAGGAGGAGGCCAGCGTGGAGTCGCCGATAACAAGGTGGGCTGGGCCGGCGGGTATCCCAAAGCTCGATCCCCCGATTCCCTGCCCGCTAACCCCGGTAACAACAACATGAACGGTGATAACGCCATAGTGAACGAGCTAAAGAAAATCACAGAGAAGCAGAATGAACACATTCGCGAAATAATGAGGAAATTAGAGAAAGCAACGAATAACAACACCGCGCAGCACACACCGATACACGAAGAAACACTAGCTAACCCGGTAGGACAGGGACCGCGCAAGCTGCCGTGGAGAAGGTCGCCACCCGCGGTACCCGCCGGAGCGACGCAGAACTCGGAAGTGCAAGCGATGGAGGACGAGGAGCTTCCACCGCAACAAGAGCAAAAGAAGGAAGAACAAGTGCAGCTGACTCCTGGCGAGTCTGTCATCTGTCTGAGCAGGCTTGAAGAAAGGGTAGCTACGATTGAGGCCAAGCACGATCGCCTGGTGGCTAGGCTCAACGCCCTAGAAGTCAAGCAGAAATACGAAACATTAAAGAAGGAACGAGCAGAACGGCTAAAGGAAACAATTGCCAAGAGAAGGGGACGATTAGACACCAACCCGAAAGATGAAGCCGAAACAACGCAACAAATCAAATCGGGCACGGGTCGTTGGTGAGGTGACCGCTATATATCAGTGGAACTGCCGAAGCATAAAAGCCAAGGAGAGGGACCTTATCCTTCACATAGGGAGCCAGGACGCACACCGACAAACCCTAGTCATAGCGCTACAAGAGACCTTGCATGCCGGGGTACATTACATGTATTGAACCGACCAAAAAGAGCACCGCCGTCCTCGTACGTAATACGGTCGCTGCGACGCAACACATCACGGCGCAGCACGACTGCCACCACACGCTGGTCGAGCTGCACGCGAGAGACATTGGGCACAGCAAGGACGTATTTATACTGAACGTTTACTGTAGACCAAGAGCCAAGCACCAATACGATTTCGATGCCATACTGAAGAACATGATGGGACTAGCAAAAAGCCGCACGCTCCTGGTCATGGGCGACTTTAACGCGCCTCACCCCATGCGGTGCTATAAAATTGCGTCCAAGAGAGGCAAGGCTCTCGTCCAAGCCATGGGAAAGCACGAGCTGTACCTCATCAACGAGCCGGGAATCCCGACCCGAACGGGTAACAGCGTGACCAACGACACGACCCCCGATCTCACGTGGTCGTCGGTGCCGCTGGAGAAGAGGTGGAAGTGGGACGACGCCGACCTCGGCTCAGATCACAAAATCATCAGGGTCGATGTCCTCGGGCCTCAGTATAAGGCGGTGTACGGCAAGGCGAGGATAACGGATTGGGATAAGATGAGAAAGCACTCGAGTGAGAGGAAGCAAGAAGAAGATGCCGAACCGTCTGCGGAATCCTACGAAGACTGGGCCAGACGACAGCAGGCCACGCTGCAAAAGTACACGCAAGAGATCACCACGACGGTGGACACGCCTTTCGTGGACGCCAGGCTCTCCAACCTGTGGGCGTTGCGCCACTCGCTCACTCGCAGGTGGAAGCGCCAGTGGCGTAACAGGAAGCTGGCTAGCCGCATCGGCCTACTGAACAAAGAGATAGCGGCGTATGCAACCAAATTGTAACGGGAAAACTGGCATAAAATGTGCGAAGGCTTACAAGGGCAATTGCCGGCGGGCAAGACCTGGAAATTGTTGCGTCACCTCATCGACCCCGCACAAAGCAAGTCGACCATGAATCGGAATCTGACCAAAGCCATCAATAATTACGACGGAGATAGCGCCTAATTGCTCAGGGACCTCCAAAAGCGTTACCTCCAGACCGAAAAGGGGCGGTATCTGCCACCACAAGTGTACGAGGGCTACCCCTAACGAGGCGCGGGACAGACCCTTCACAATCTCAGAGCTATGGGACGCCATCGACAAAAGCAACAGGAAAAGCGCGCCCGGGGCGGACAACATTACCTATAAGCTGCTTTTCAACATGTGCGGCAGAACGGCCAACGAGCTACTGCAACACATCAACGAGGCGTGGGAAACGTCGCTACTACCGCAAGAATGGAAGACGGACAAGGTCCGCTTCATCCCGAAGCGAAGGAAACCACCGTCGATCGAGAACCTGCAACCCATATCATTGACGTCCTGCGTGGGCAAGGTCATGGAGAGGATGGTGTTGCACAGGCTGCAGAAACACCTCGAAGAAACAGGACAGATGCCGGCGACCATGTTCGGTTTCCGCAAACATCTCGGTACGCAGGACGTCATGGTTCAGTTGCTCGAAGTCGTCATCAAACAAGCAACCAGATCTAGCCCTAGCGCCATCCTGGCCCTCGACCTCAAGGGGGCGTTCGACAACGTCACCCACGCCAGCATCCTGCGCAACCTGAACGGGACCGGCTGTGGCGCCAAAACTTTCCACTACGTCCGCAACTTCTTCGAGGACAGAGCGGCCGTTCTGACGATAGGCAACGCGAAGACGGACCCGATAACGCTAGGAGAACGCGGAACACCCCAGGGATCCGTAGTATCGCCCCCGCTGTTCAACCTGGCACTGCTACCCCTGCCTAAACTGCTGGAACCCATTGAAGGTTTAGACCACGCTTTCTACGCCGCCTGAGCTGCCTGAGCTGCGCCCCCCAAAAGTCCGAGCTCTTAGTAGTCCAGCCGGGCGACGGCAAGAGGAGCACATGCGGCCTGAAGATCGAGATCGACGGCATCCAGGTCGAACCCACTCAACAGTGTCGGATCCTGGGGCTGTTGCTTTGCAGCGACGGCAAGGCGGACGCGGCCGTGGACAAGATATGCCTAACGTCGGAGCAGGTCCTCGGCATGCTCCACCACGTAGCAAAAAAGAATCGGGGCATCAAGGAGAACAACGCACTGCGCTTGGTTCAGGCCTTCGTGGTTACCAGAACCACCTACTCGGCTCCATACCTTAACCTAACCTGAACACAGAAGGCAAAACTAGACGCCATCTTGAGAAAAACCACGAAGCAAGCCCTTGGACTACCCGCGTACACGTCGACCAAACGGCTGTACGAGATGGGGGTCCACAACACAGTGGACGAGCTCGTGGAGGCGCACGTCTCCAATCAAAGGATGCGTCTCAGCGGGTCCGAACACGGGAGGAGGATAATGGAAAAGATCGGCTGGAGGCTTGAACCGGTGCAAACGTCCGGCCGCGTCCCCGAACATTGGAGAGACAAGCTCAACACAAAACGCCTCATATGCAACATGGCGCCGGGGGAGGATGACGACAGGAGAAAAGCGCGCGCCAAGGCTTTGGAAACGCGCTTGGAAGGCAACCCCAATGTCATGTACGTCGACGCCGCCCTGGTCAAGGGAAGCGACAAGGCCGCTTTGGCAGTAACAACAAGAGACAGGCTCGTCGCCGTGGCGTCCACGAGGACAAGAAACGCCACAAACGCTGAAGAGATGGCGATCGCATTGGCACTAATCCAACCCGGGGTGACGCACGTCGTGACAGACAGCAAGAAAGCCTACGCGAACTACCGCGGGGGGTTGATCTCCTCCGAGGCGGCACGCGTCCTCAAACGGCACAAAACACCAGACAACGAAGTCGAACTAATTTGGACCCCCACGCACTCCTCCCTGGTCGGCAACAACATCGCCGACTATTACGCCCGAGACATGTCCCGCCGGGAGATGGAGGAGACGGGGGTCGACTTATTGACACCAATCACTGCCTATAAAGATATCATTACAATGTGCAGGGAAAATAGACAAACGCTACCTGATCCTCATCACTCCCGTACCCGCAGGGACCAGACGATAATACGCAGAATACAGGCAGTGGCCCACCCAACACTACTACATAAGATGTATCCGCACCAATACTCCGAGCTGTGCCCGTTCTGCAACACTAGCAAAGGAACGTTAAAATATGTCATCCTAGAGTGCACCGCACTAAAGGCACCAATACCCGACACACCCTACGCTTCCCCCCCTTCCCCTGAATGAGCGATGGGAGATGCTTCGGCTCAGCCCCTCCGCAAACGTCCACGCGAGCCTAGCGGCCCGTGGGCGGGAGTTGCTAGCCCGGTACGGGGCCTGGGAATGAGGCTCCGCTTTAGTCGACGGGTCCCCCCTCACCGGAGGGGGCTCACTCTTTCGCATAATAAACTTTGATCAATCAATCAATCAAAGCTTTTGACCGCGTGCCCCAGTGCCGTCTAATCTCTAAATTGTGTGCTCTACGACTTTAGTCCTTAACATTATCCTGGATTCGAAAATTACTTTCTTTTCGGGAACAGTAAACAGTTAAAAATTTTTCTTCTCCACTCTCTTCTGTTAGCTCCGGTGTGCTGCAAGGCATTGTTGTTGGGCCCTTACGGTTCGTAGTCTACATTAACGACTTTCCGACCCAGACAACTTCCTGCAAGCGTCTTATTGCAGATGACTGTATTATTTACTGTCCCATTCACTTTACTGATGATCACCTAGCACTTCAAGCAGATCTTAACCTTCTTTCTAATTGGTTCAACAAATGGCTGATGACATTAAGCTCTACAAAGTGCAAGGTAATGTGCTTCAGCGTAAACATGTAAATTCCCACTTTTTATGAAATAAATAACACCGTGCTTTCCCATACTTCTTCGTACAAGTACCTTGGTGTTCTTCGTACAGCCGATGTTTCGTGGGTCCCGCATATCACGTCTTTATGCGCCAAAGCATCACGTTCGCTGGGTTATCTAAGTGGCGACTGGCAAACTTTACCTACTAACAGTCGTAAACTCGCCTTTGAATTATTCATCCTGCCACTATTAGAATTCGCCTCGTCAATTTGGTCTCCTAACCATCACTACGTAATAAATATGATAGAAGTGATACAAAACAAAGCTTCCTGGTTCATATCACGTAACTACAATATCAACTCCAGCATCACGCAAATAAAACTAGACCGGCAAATGTCGCCATGAGATAGCCGCTGTAATATTGCCATTTTGTGTCTTTTGCACAAATGTATTTTCACGCATAAAGAAACCCAGCTACCAATTCAAATACCTCATTCTTTTTCACGCAGATTGCATAATCAGTCCAGTTTCGTGCACATATACTCTAAAACCAGTGCATTTATTTCATCCGCGCTGCCTCGTGTCAGTCGCCTTTGGAATGAGCTGCCTGATGACATTGCCACCATATATAACCCCGAAACGTTTCGCCGTCAGATACTCATTTTTTTCGCCGTCAGCTACTATTTAATGATGTTGTAAAATTGTAAAATTTTTGTGTAACGCCTGTTACCAAGATTTGCGTCTATTATGTGTTTTCCCCCGCCCACAGATGTTACGCTTTTCACTCCATTAACGGCCACAAGTGTTCCTGTACAGTCAAAAAGTGATCACTTTGGACTTTCAAATATGTATAATACGTTTATATTTGGTTGTTATGATGTTGCTCTCTAAAATTTATGCTTTGTATTCTTTTACGTTTTCAAATGCCCCCCTTACTCTAAGCCATCCAACGGGGCCTGGAAGGTTTCTATGAATAAAAAAAAAGACAGTTTCGACGACAGTGACAAAAGAACGCTTTTAATAACGTTTCGGCCGTGGGACCAACGAAGGCCGGTCCCTTGGCCGAACCGGGATAAACCCGTTCTTTTTTCACCATGGTCTAACACACAAAGTAAGATGCATACGAGGGGGAAAGAAAATGGACAGCCATGTGTTTGTACGCGCGAATAGATCTCAAGGGCTTTCAGGTTTTAAATCGTTGTGGGACGGATGCATCATGTTTGCTTTGAGGAAGAAGAGCAAGAATTGAAGCGTTGGCCCGAGCACAAGCGGGATTGTGTGTAAACACAACGAAAAGCTAATCGAGTAGCGTGGAATTCCTCCTGGATGAACAGCAAATTGCCCGCTTGGAACGCCGGCGTGAGCCGATGTCACTTCTTCAGAGGTCTTTCAGGGGATATTTTCGACGGCGTCTGTCCCTTCTAAGCACGCGCAAATGACTGGTTGCCGGTTTATGCGTGCGAAAGTTTGTAGTGGAGAATAGTGGGAAGGAGGAGAGGACGGGTGCACTCGATGCTATAGATTTCATGCGCGTATTAATGGCTGGCATGTCCGTTGTGCTGGTGCGAGGTTTAAACGCGGACGTTAAACAGCCCAATGGGGCCTGTCCGGAGTCCTTAGCGGTAGAGAGGATGGGGTTTGTGTGTTAGGCTATGTTCAGGTTACCGACGCTAAACACGTATTGTGATCTGAGGACGTAAAAAAATGTCATGCCACACAGTTTGGTAGGCTGGGACGTGAAATGACGTCCTTCTTTAGAGTTGCGACAGTTGTGGCAAAAGTCTGAACCCGGCCTTACACAAAGAGTAAGAGATGGTTACTACACGAGAGGGGCACAGGCAGTTCTATATTTATCAGCAAGAAGAAGCTTGGATCCGTGAGAGGGTCATTCAGCTAATTGGCTAGGAAATATGCTCCATCGAAAATTACGATAAACGGGCTTTGTTTTGCGCATGTCCGTGTACTGCGTCCAGCTTTGCAGGTCATCCTTCTTCACAGAGTGGAAGGATAGTAACTATTTTCGATGCCCTCTCTACTGTGAATTTTATAGCCTCCTCCTGACTGTTCAAGTGCGCACTGAACGAAGCCAAAGGAAAAACACACAAAAAACAGACTTTACCACAGTAAAACTACTAATCGCCGCCATAGTAGATCATTTGCACTGTGTAGTGTAATTGCACCCATCAGCAAATTTCCCTTCTCCAATTATGCTTCTTTGTGTCTCACTCCTTTCAATGGCAACTGCGCTTTCAACGCTTGCCCCTTTATTCTTAGTCACCGGTACATAATGTTTTCCGAAATATTGTATACAAAATTTCCAGTGGAGCCAAATTAGTACGAAACTTCATCAAGTGATCTGCCCGTTGAATCAAACCCAAAGCCATTGTGCTGCTCATCGTGATGGCACCGTTTCAATTCGTGCAAAGGCCTCCGTTTTCTTTTCGATGAAGGCGGACAAAATCTTCCGCTGGTTCAAGATGCTTTTTTTTCCTTATGCCAAACGGAAGTGGTTGTAATATTGCACAAACCAATTTGTCATGAATCCAAAGACGACGTAGTTGTCTTCAAGGAAAACAAGTTTTTCGGAGCGAACTTGTGCTCTCCTAACAACTCAAAGAATAGAAAGGCGGCGAAGCAGCAGTCAACAAAGTGATCTGCGAAGGCTAGCGTCGACGATCCGAATGCCGCGGCGTCTCCTACGCAGGCATTTAGCTCCGGGCGCGAGTGTTTCTCGAACTGTCGAAACCTCCAGAACAATGTAGGTTCGAAGAAGATTATTCTAAGCTGTTGACGTTAGTTCGAAACGCTCTCCCATGCAAAGAGATAACACGTGTGGCAAGGAAATAAAGAATGGAACACGTGCTTCCTTTGGCACACAGTTAACACGGATAACAGATCCCGGCGCAGACGGTCAGAAAAAAACAAAACATAAATAAACAAACCCTATCCATGGTTCGCGCGGTTAACCCCCTCTAAGAGTGCATCGATCCGATGCTAAAATAAAATACAGTCCGAACAAACAGCAAGAATGCAGTTCGTTCTCTTGCGTAATAAGGTTTAAGGTGAACCGCGTTGACGACTTCGGGTGGCGTGCATCGTCGTGATGTTCCGGAATCACCATCGGGGATCACCGCGTAAGTAAGTTGCCCAACACGTTTTAGAGTGCGCTAGGGCCCACAATACCGTCGAGAAGCTTCTCACTCAGTCCAAGCCCTCGGATGGGAGTCCAAACCCACACACGATCCCATGCGTGGTACTCGGCGTCTCGGCATCGGTGGTGGTAGCGTCCGGCATCCACCAGCTGCTGGTTCGTTGGCGATTTCGAGCGATCTGGCAGGCCTTCTCCGCACGCTGAAGGTATCGTTGGACGTCGGCGTTGAGGTTGTCGTCGTCTACAAGCGGAAGCATAGCGTCAAGCATTGCAGTCGGCCTTCCTCGGTGGACAAGCTCGAACAGTGTCATCTGAGTAGTTTCCGTGATAGCCGTGTTGTACGCAAACGTGACATACGAAAAGACTTCGTCTCAAGTCTTATGTTGAACGTCGACGTACATCCGCAGTAGAGGCCGTTCTGCGGTTCGTGATTAGGACATCAGTGGCTTCAAGCTGCAGCTCAACTTGGTTTATGAAGTACTTGGCGACTTCTTGTGCAGTCCCCCTCGGAAGAGCGGCGGTCTCTGCGTAGCGCGTCTTGTGGCCTGTCACTACGACAATCCACTTGTTCTCGGATCGTGACCTGAGGAACCGGTCCAGAAAGTCCATTCCGAACTGTTGGAAGGGCCTTGATGAGAGTGCGATCGGATGTAGAAGTCCGGCGAGTCTTGTCGCCGGCGGTTTGCGTCGTTGGGAGTCACGGCAGCTCCGGATGCAGCGAGTGACGTAGGATGTAAGTCGGTGCGAATAGTACTTCGCCTCAATTTTTCCAATAGTGTGAGCTGTGCCGAGATGACCGGAAGATGGGTAGTCGTGGCAGGCTTCCGAAATTTCATCCCGAAGGTCTGCGGGGATGACAATCATATAATTCCTTCTAGTTCAGGGGATGCAATTGTTTCGAGGACAGAGTTTACAGGCTGAATGCTTGTTGCATTTGAAGGCCCTAGGCGTTGCGTTTGAAGTTGCGTTTGAAGGCCCTAGGCACAGCCGTCCTTCGAGGTAGCCGACCATGACGCGTAATTCGCGGTCGGCACGCTGCTGAACAGATAAGTCGCTCACCGTCACGACTCCGAAGAACGCGCTTTCTTCATCGGAGTAATGTGGTGGTGGGTCAACGGGGGCGCGGGACAGCCAGTCGGCGTCGGAGTGTTTCCTGCCGGCTTTATAGACGATTGGAACGTCGAACTCTTTCAGGCGCAAGCTCCACCGCCTAAAACAGCCAGAGCGGTCCTTTAAATTGCCAAGCCAACACAGCGCATGGTGGTCGGTCACAACCTTGAACGGTCTGCCATACGCGTATGGGCGAAATTTCGAAACTTCCCACATGATAGCGAGGCACTCCTTCTCAGAGGCTGAGTAGTTTTTCTTCCTCCTTCGACAAAACCACGGCTGGCAGAGGCGATTACGTTTTCGCAACCGCTTTGCTTTCAGACGAGGACAGCACCAAAGCCTATATAACTGTCGTGAGTGTGCATTTCCTTTTCGGTGTTTTCATCGAAATGAGCGAACACGGGCGGCTTTTGCAGGCGTTGTTGCAGCTCGCAGAATGCTTTTTTTATTCGTTTTCCAAGCTGAAGAGGTGCTATCGTTCGTCATGTGAGTGAGTGGCTCTGCGGTGCGTGAGAAGTATGCGACGAAGCGGCGGTAGTATGCGCACAGTCCCAGAAATCTTCGCACGCCCTTGTCTTTCGGTCTTGGGAAGTTCGCTATGGCTGAAGTTTTTGTCGGGTCAGGCAGGATTCCCGCGGTGTTGACGACGTGGCCCAAAAACTTGAATTCCTCCCACTCGAAGCGGCACTTTTCAGTCTCCAGCGTTACCCCGACGTGCGAATTGCCTCGAGTACAAACTCCCATCTTGCCAGGTGTTCTTCGACAGTTCGGGCGAATACCACAAAGTCGTTGATGTACACCAGACAGATGTGCCACTTTAGCCCGGCTAGCATGGTGTCACTCACTCTTTGAAACATTGATGGTGTCGTGCACAGCCCGAACGGCATCACATTGAACTGGTAAAGGCCGTCATTGCATATGAATGCAGTCTTCTCTCTTTCTCTCTCCTCAAGTTCAATTTGCCTGTAGCCTGTCTTCAAATCCATCGAAGAGAAGTACCTCCCATGGTAGAGGTTTTCGAGGGCGTCTTCGATTCGCGGCAGGGGGTAAAAGACCCTTTTGGTGAGTTTGGGCAGTCGCTGGTAGTAAACGCAAAACAATATTGTGCCGTCTTTTTTTCTTCACCATTACAACCGGCACAACCCCGGGGCTTCTTGATGGCTGTATAAAGTCGTCGCTGAGCATGTCTTCCACTTGTTTCCGGATGGCTTCCCGCTCGTATAAAGACACGCGGTATGGTGACTGTCGGGAGGTAGGGTTCCAGCTTCGGTTATTAATCGGTGCTTCGCTAGAGGTGTCGGACGTAATTTTCACTTCGACGAAAAACACTGGCTCTAGCGAAGCAACACAGCCAATAATTTGTGCTGTTTTTCTGCGGTAGCGCCTGATTCTTGTCGAAGGAATACGGAAGCTCGAAGGTATCTTGGGATGCGCGATGAAAGTCGGCGACCACGATCACGCCACTTGCTTCTTGCGTTTCTTCGAGGGACACAGTTGCAGAGCCCTTGATTAAATGCTGGTACTCCTCGGTGAAATTAGTGACCAAAACGTGGGACCGACGTTGTTTGAAGCACGCAATGCCCCTTGCAACGGAGACACCGCGGTCCACAAGAAACTTTTGATCACTCTCTACGATAGCGTCGACGTCAGGAGCAGCATCTCCACCGTGTAGCGTGATCATAAAGCTTGCGCGGGGTGGCTGGGTGAAATGTTTATCAGCGATCCCTACAGCGGAACGGTGTTCGGGGTTCGGTTCCAGCGTCATAGAGTGATGGGGGAAAAGTTATCGACTTGGTCTGCAGATTGATAATTGCACATTTGTCCATCAAAAAGTCCATTACAAGAATTACGTCGCGGGAGCAGTTGGGAAAATGACGAACACAGTATGGTACGTGGTGCCGTCTGTGGTAATGCGCGATGTGCACGTTCCACTTGGTGTTACGAGATGGCCTCCTGCTGTGCGTATGTGCAGACCGTCCCATCTTGTCGTAACATTCTTCAGCTTAGACGCGAATGACCCGCTCCTTACTAAGTAGTCGGCTCCCGTGTCGATGAGGCTGACTACGTCAAAGCCGTCGATAGACAACTGGACTTCCGTACGCTGCTCTCCTCGAGTTTCGGGTACGCCAGGACGTCGTATCTCAGCTTGCGCTTCTTGACGGTTGCGCACTATACGTCGTCATCATCCTCGCCTTGTGAGCGGCAGTCTTGGTCATGTCGGGTTGGCGTCGGGCCGAGTGGCTGTCGTCGTGTTCGGCAGTCTCGTTAAGGTTAGTGTGTATCGTCGGGAGGAGAGCATTCCGGAAATCACAGTCTTCGGTGCATCTTTGCGTCGTTGGAGGGTTTCCGGTTTTTCGCCGTAGTGCTACTCATACAATACGCAGGCGGTGAAGAAGCAGTCAGCAATGTGACGTGCGAAGGCGAGCGTCGACTATCCAAATGCCGCGACGTCTGCTCCGCAGGCATTTATCTCTTGCCGCGAGTGTTTCTCGAACCGTCAAAGTACTTGCAGAACACTGTAGATCAAACAAGAATATTGTAACGCCTCACATACTTGGACATGTGCATGACGGATGGGCAATCCCTGGGCTAGAAGAGGAAGAGGAACGGTCCTCAGGCGTGTGCGTTTGGAGCCCCGTTCGTTCCTGTGAAGCTTCTCCGTCCTGTCCAGGAAATAAACCTCCCTTTTACCGTAACAGACTTGGTAAAGGTGCGGGGTAAACCCAGCGGACAACGGCGTCACTGGATCTTCGCCGAAGCCGTCGCGTAGCTGGCCTCTCGCCCGTCCGAGAAGTCATGGCGCCCCCGGCTTAAGGCAGCTCTTCGGCGACACCGCCCGGCGGCTGGCAGCTGCAACGAGAACCACGGAAGTTTGAAGGCAAAGAGGAAGAAGACGTCGATGACTGGCTCACCCATTACGAACGAGTGAGCAAGTACAACCGTTGGAATGCGGCAGACAAGCTTGCAAACGTCGTATTTTCCTTGGAGAAGACCGCCCTGGTGTGGTTTGACAACAATGAAGCGAAATGTACGACGTGGGATCGGCTAGTAGAGTTGATGAAGGAAAGGTTCGGTGACCCTGAATCCAAGAAGAAGCGAGCGGAGCAGACTCTTCTGCAGCGAGCTCAAGTCCCAGGGGAAAGCTGTACCACCTACATTGAAGACATTCTGCAGCTGTGTAGAGTAGTGAACGCCGAAATGCCTGAGGACGACAAGGTGGGCCATCTACTGAAGGGAATTGCTGAGGACGTCTACACATTCCTCATTAGCAAGGAGCATTTGGACACCGTGTCGGATGTAATTCGGCATTGCCGCAAGTTCGAAGCGCTAAAAAAACGCCGTATAACTCCAAAGTTTGGCCGCTTATCCAACGTGACTACTGTCGCAAGCATTGACAGCACGTCTCCCGCTGATCTCGCGGCTACCATACGGCGAATAGTCCGTGAAGAGTTGCGACTACATGAAGACGTCCCAAGCAAGGCAGCAAGCTTCTCTGAACGCTATCTGACGAAAGAGGCTGCGTGCCGGTGCCCTTGTGTCCACAGTGAATGCATGAATCCGTCCATCAACGCTGCAAGCATTGAGCCCTACCGAGCCGCGGGAAATCTTAATGGTCCCTATCACAGGGACGCAGATTTTTGGCGGCCAGGTCGCTTTCCTCGTAATCTATATGCCGACTCTTACGAACCGAATCTACAACTGGATCACTCTCACTCGAACACAGGAAACTGCGAGGTTGGCCAGCGTGCCTACCAACCAGATATGCGATATGCGTCTTTTGAACGGTCAGATACGGGGCGTCGGCCGCCTGTTTGCTATCGCTGTGGCATGACGGGGCACATCCAGCGATTCTGCCGTCGTCGACGCCAGCTGCCAACATACAGGGCCCCAGACGCATACCCTTAACGTTCTTCCTACAGGCTTGACTCATCGTGGCATCCGGGAGTACTTCCGACCCCCTCCGGACAAAATGCGCAGCGAAGTGGCTCTCCTTCATCGGATCGCAGCCTGACACCACCCACAATGCGCCCGAGGAGGTCGCCATCGCCTCGCCGCCGCCCGATGTCACCACCCCCGGAAAACTAACCAGTGCGGCCGATGGGGGTGAGGTCGCTGGACCGTCTGTAATCGATAAACCTCTGCCTGTTTCTATGGACAAAAACAAAGTTCAAGTTTCGGTCGATGGAGTTTCAACAATGGCTTTAGTGGACACTGGAGCCACCGTTTCTGTAATGAGTTATGCGTTCAAGGAAAGACTTGGCCGCAAAGTAATGTTCAGCTGGGATCAGCCTCTTTCTTTCCGGGGAGTTGGTGGCGAATGGCTCCGACCTATGGGTGTTTGTAGTGTGAACGTCTCGGTGGCCTGGAAAACGTTTACAGTGGAGTTCGCGGTGCTTCCCAGTTCCACACACGACGTCATTCTCGGGATGGACTTTTTACGGGACTGTGGGGCAACCGTTGACTGTGGTGCCGGTGAACTTTCAGTGAGCAGTCTTCTCTTTCCCTTGTCTGGCGACGATTCTCCAGCTGAAGAAATTCTGATTGTTTGTGACGACGTGGTTCTGCCAGCACACACAGCATCACCCATCACGGTGACCGCTTCTGAAATCCCTGTCAGCTCCCTGGACGCATTTGTGGAGCCACTGGCCGGGAACTGTGCGAAAAAAGACATTTTGTTGCCGCGGTGCCTTATTCGCATCAACAATGGTCACACTTTATTGTGGGCGTTGAACGGCTCCGCTCATAACGTAGTTCTACCTAGAGGCATGAAACTTGCCCGTTTTGAGGCTTACGAGAGCGCGTCTGTTGCTGTGGTGTGTGAAAGTGAGCCTCAGGTTGCCACTAGCGGCGTGCCTGATTCTAAATTTCTGGGCATGATTGATAAATCCCTCTCCTCAAGTGAGCGTGCTACGCTGGTGACCGTTCTATCCCGACATGCTTCTTTGTTTGACTTCGCCCAAGACGGCCCCAACATCCGGATCCCGTCTTCACGTGCGCGTCACACAATTGAAACTGGCTCGGCGCGTCCAATTCGACAAAAGCACTACCGAGTCGCCCCATGTGAACGCAAGGTTATAGCGGATCAGGTCAAAGAAATGCTGCAAAAGGGTGTTGTACAAGAGTCATCTAGTCCGTGGGCTGCACCTGTCATCCTTGTCAAGAAGAAAGATGGGTCATGGCGATTTTGCGTGGACTATCGGCGCCTCAATTCCATTACGAAGAAAGACGTATACCCGCTTCCTCGAATAGACGATGTAATTGATTGTCTGCACTCAGCGTCCTACTTCTCGTCCGTGGACCTACGATCCGGATATTGGCAAATCCCGATGGAACCTGCACACAAGGAAAAAACGGCCTTCGTCACTCCTGACGGTCTTTTTGAATTCAACGTGATGCCGTTCGGATTATGCAACGCTCCGGCAACATTCGAAAGGTTCATGGACACGATTCTGCGTGGATTGAAGTGGGAAATTTGCTTGTGTTACCTTGATGATGTAGTAATTTTCAGGCGAACGTTCGATGAGCACAACTGCCGCGTGGATACCATCCTGAACTGCCTGCAGAGTGCCGGCCTCGTGCTGAATTCGAAGAAGTGCCGTTTTGGCGAGCGTCAAGCGCTGGTTCTTGGCCACATGGTTGACAAGGATGGCGTCCGGCCTGATCCTCGGAAGATTGAAGCTGTCGGCAACCTCAAGCAACCACGCTCAGTGCGCGAGCTCCGCAGCTTCCTGGGGTTGTGCTCATACTTTCGTCGCTTCGTTCCTCGGTTCGCGGACTTGGCATCGCCACCTACGTACCTTTTACATGACAACGTCCCATTTCATTGGACACCGGAATGTGAGGCTTCGTTTTCTCAGCTCAAATTTCTTCTGACATCAGGCCCTATTCTGCGTCACTGCTGACGCGAGTGGAATCGGTGTTGGCGCGGTGCTCGTTCAAAAACATAATCATGTTGAGCATGTTGTCGCCTATGCTAGCCGATGCCTGAGCAAAGCCGAGCGAAATTATACGGTAACGGAGCAAGAGTGTTTGGCAGTTATTTTTGCCGTCCAGAAGTTTCGCTCATACATATACGGACGCCCATTTACTGTGGTGACTGACCACCACGCTTTGTGTTGGCTCACTGGACTTCGCGATCCAGTTGGTCGTCTAGCCCGATGGGCCTTGCGTCTACAGGAATATGACTTTGTTGTGCGCTACAAGAGCGGCCGCCAACACGCGGACGCCGACTGCTTATCTCGGCTTCCGGCCTCTGAACCCGAAGCAGACGCTGACAACTTTGACGATTATCTGGCAGTGGTTAGCTCCAACTTTCCTGATGCTGAAACTTTCATCGTGGAGCAGCAAAACGACTCCAGCCTACAACCGCTGTTTGCAGTTGCTCATGGTCCCAATTCGTCTCGCCGCTTCGTTATGCGGGACCGGCTGCTTTGGAAGACGAACTACCTCCCGTGGGGTGCCCGTTTTCTTCTTGTTGTGCCAACACGCCTGCGCTCGCAAGTTCTGCGCACAATGCACGACGACGCTACTTCCGGTCATTTGGGAACGGCGCGAACCTTGCATCGCACAAAAGAACGCTTCTTCTGGCCGAATATGTATCGCACTGTAGCGCAGTACGTAGCCAGTTGTCAAGAGTGCCAGAAATATAAGCGCCCTAACCATGTTCCACCGGGACTTCTTCATCCAGTTGCACCTCCAAGTTCTCCGTTCGAACAAGTTGGCATCGACCTGCTAGGTCCGTTTCCGCGCTCTTCCACTGGTAATCGATGGGTCATCGTTTGCGTCGACCATCTTTCGCGATACGCGGAAACCGCGGCTGTTCCGACCGTCACCGCTGCTCAAGTGGCACTATTCATGTTGCACTTTCTCATTCTTCGGCACGGTGCTCCTCGGGTGATAATCAGTGACCGCGGTCGCCAATTCGTTGCAGACGTCATTGAAGAGCTTCTACGTCTTTGTACTTCTCGTTTCCGCCACTCCACACCATACCACCCTCAGACAAACGGCATGACCGAACGCACAAACAGAACTCTTACTAACATGCTCGCCATGTACGTCGACTCGGACCAAAAGAATTGGGACGAGCTGTTGCCTTTTGTCACATATGCATACAACACTGCGACGCATGAAACCACAGGTTATAGTACGTTCTTCTTGCTGTACGCTCGTGCTCCTCGTAATACTCTGGACTCCATCTTGCCGTTTTCGCTGCATTGTGAGCCCTCGGTTGCGAAGACGCTGTGCCTTGCCGAAGAGGCTCGCCGCCTTGCAAGACTCTGAACTGTGGCGTCGCAGACGCGTTCTAAGAAGCGCTACGACAGTCGGCACCAATTCGTCTCTTATGCAAAAGGTGACTTGGTCTTGCTATGGACCCCAATACGAAAGCGCGGCCTGTGCACTAAGTTTCTGTCACGCTACACAGGCCCATTCGTTATTGTTGATCGCTTGAGCGACGTCACGTACGTTCTGTCACGGCTCACTACGACTGGACGCCGGAGCAACAAGACGCAACTGGCTCACATCGCCCGCTTGAAGGCATTCATTCCACGCTGTGAACAGTGACTCACCCTGCGGGTTTCGTCTGTGAAGGGGGGAATTGTAACGCCTCTCATACTTGGACATGTGCATGACGGATGGGCAATCCCTGGGCTAGAAGAGGAAGAGGAACGATCCTCAGGCGTGTGCGTTTGGAGCCCCGTTCGTTCCTGTGAAGCTTCTCCGTCCTGTCCAGGAAATAAACCTCCCTTTTACCGTAACAATATTCTGGGCTGTTAACGTTAGTTTGAAACGTTCTCCCATACAAACGAGAACACGTGCGGCTTATAAATAAGAAATGGAACACGCGCGCCCCTTGGCACACAGTTAACACAGATAACATAGCCGGGCGCAGCCGGTCGGCCAAAACAAAACATAAATAAACAATCGCAATCCACGGTTTGCGGCAATATTTACCCGATCGATCCTTGTTTCAGCTACATTACTGTTTTAATAGCTTTAATAGTCTTCAACTTGTTTACTTTTTTGTCTTCGCCCTTTGTTCGGTACCCTCAATGTGCCAAAGACGCCAGATGTTATCTCCGATGATAACAAGTATTTTCGCGTGAAAACAACGGCAGAGAACAAAAGTAATGCAGCAACGCTTGTCGCTATGTAACTGGCATCTCACAAATCATTGATCACCGTAAGCTACAAAATCCCTCAATGACTGTCAAGTAACGACAGCTGAAAACTTTCCCCAAGCACTAGCCTTGGTAGACAGATGACATGATCCATTTGAAGTCCTGTGTTTTTTCTTTCGCCGTTCACCACTAGATTCTTGTTAGTTTACCTTTATTCGATTCATTTGGTTAACTAAGTACTATGTTGGAAGTGTGCATCGTTTAAGATTTTTACCCTTATTGCCGGCTAAAAGTGATAGAAAGCGGAGCAGTTATAGCGAGGTTGCTTCATCCTCTTTCCTCAGGGTTGATCTGCCTGACCTGCCATCGACAAGGATTAACAGCAGAGGTATGCAGGTGCACCCGATGATCTGCCGCCGCAGGTCGCTGTCGAGGACGCTAAAGGGTTCGTATCTCGATAGCTCCCAGCAGCAAAGAGATGCACGTTCCGAAGGACACGGCTGAATTCTAAAATGCGTAAATGCAGGGCTTCTGTTGAAGTACTAACATATACATAAATGCAGTAACTCGTTGCCAGCGCTCAGCGTAGCCCAATCTTCGGAGCACCTATACTAACGGGAATGGACCCAAATTGTCGGTCCTACCATCAGCCGAAGGTAATCGACAGGCCTTTGGGTGCGTTGCACCCGATAGAAAAGAACTAATCTACTCCCGACAATCGCGTTCTCCTTTTGAAAAAGCTTAAACAGCCGCCCCCTATACAGTCAGGCCCCATCCAGTTGATGTGAGGGTCATGGCCGGCCTATATAGTGACATTATCTTAAATTATCGAAACTTTCTCCCGAAGCAAAAAGACAACATCAAAAAACTTAGCGCAAAAAAGACCTCAACAAATAAGAGTGCACCAAATTTTCAGAACACTCAAAAGAACCTGTTTTCTCGGTCCCCTTGTGTTACTGAATCTTTAGGAGAGGTCGTCGCAAATATTACCTTTTTTACGATCGTGTGCATACCGGCCTTCACGGTGCTGTCCCTTCAGTGGAAGGCGCTGTTTGCGTACGGCAGCGTGAAGAGTTGAAAATAAACGCACAGACGGGGGGACACCGTGGCCAATTATCACTGCCAGTGTTTCCCCGCTGATCGCCAAAACGGCGATCACCCTCAGTGCCGCAGACGTGCCCGATCATGGCTCCTGCGCACTCCTGAGCAAAAAAAAAAAAAAAAAAAACAAACGCTAGCTCCTCAGCGGGCATAGATGCGTCTGAAAAAGTAGGACTGTCATCTGCTTTTTATTGTAATCGCAAATGAACCGAACACACAATGAAGTTTGTTCAATTAGGCTCGTTAAAAAGAGGCTGATTGTTTTAGTAAGGATCAACCTCAACAAAGGCTTTCTTGGTAGCTTTGAGTCGGCCAAATTTCTCTCCGCAGACACCTTTGTAGTCGTCCATTTCAACATTGTAGAAAGCAAGCCCAACACTGTATGGAAATCTTTTCCTGCGGTCAATCGCCTGTAGGAGAATACAAAAGTCAATTTGTCTTACTAACATGGAATGCATGGTGCGTGAAAACACTAACCATAGCAGCATTGGTTAACTCGTGACACGTGTCACTGGTGTACTTTCGCTAATATGAACCGATTTATATGTCTTGAGACGAAAGTAAATGAAGCAGCATTTAGCAAAATTAGCGTCCAGTAAACTGTAATGAATTTCAGTAATCAATAGAGCTCCATTTATAGCAAACTCAAAATAGACAAAGCGCAGTGGAAGATATTGTCCAATCCGCGTTCACCATTGCCGCTGCCTGGTGTCGCTACTAATTCCCACCAAGCCGGCATTTGAGCCACGCATGTCATGCTACACTGTACCAGAGAAGAGGAACCAGAGTAACACAGTAATTAGCCTAGGTACAGCATTTGAACATGCACTGGTTAGCAGCCGAACGAAGATGACGTAGCGTACGCTCAGACCTTGAAACACAAAATTACAGGTAGAGGTGGATGGGCATCTTCCACCCATCCCGTCGGCGGTGCTTTCAACTTTTTAGATAAATACACTGCGTGAATACGTCTTCGCTTCACGTCTTCCTCAACGTAACAATGTGTGACGAAATAGAAAAAAAAGGCGGCTGCAATTTGCAATATTTGTTGTCGGTGCCAAACTCACGTGTCGGCTATCGCAAACTCACGTGTCGGCTATGGCTACGTAAATTCAGGTTAACCTCATTTTCGGGTAAATTCGAGTAACCGCATTTTGTTCAAACGGGCCAAGACGTTTGGAAAACGTGTGCGCCGATAGGCAAAATGAGGGAGTTGGCGTTCCTTCATAACATCAATAAACTCTTACACAGACACACGAAAAGTATCGACAAGAATACGCAAACTCAAAGGACAACAAACAGACAGCCTGCTTCTGGTAAGCACAACAGGGGCACACTCGAAGACCGGGCTGAAACACTTGCACGTGTCCAGTTTAGCACACTACACAACCACTTTCATAAAACACAAAGAAACGGCCCACAAGAAGCCTATAATAGATAAAAATAGGTCAACATCTTCTTATAACTCATATTTTTCACTGCATGAGCTGAGGGCTGCTTTGAGCACGTGTAAACCCTCCGCTCGAGGCCCAGACAACATCACATATACAATGATACAACACCTACACGCAGACGCACTTGAAGCCCTTCTACATCTATATAATAAATATGTCTTTTGGGGCACATCCCACACTCTTGGAGGGAGGCCATAGTAGTGGCTTTCTTGAAGGAGGGAAAGGACCCGTCGTCCCGCTCAAGTTATCGTCCTATAGCCCAGACGAGCTGCCTGTGCAAGCTTCACGAGAAGATGATAACTCGCAGGCTCATGTACTTGCTTGAGTACAACGGTCTTCTCGAGAGATGCCAGGCCGGCTTCAGGGTGGGGCGATCCACGAACGATCAACTCGTATTTCTTGAATCATATATAAAGAATGCCTTCGTGCATAAACAATATTGCGTAACTGTGTTTTTCGACCTCGAGAAAACCTACGACACCGCTTGGCGTTACGGGATTCTTAGTGACCTCAAGTCATTCCGAGTCTCGGGTAACATGTTAAACACCCTTGCTAGTTGCTTGTCGGAGAGCACATTTTCAGTTAGAGTTAGTTGTGCACTCTCAAGAGTTTACGTGCAAGAAAATGGCGTGCCACAGGGTGGCGTGTTGGTCTGCACCCTCTGCATAGTTAAGATGAACTCTCTTGCAAAGCATTGCCACCTACAATCACTTATTCTATGTATTTAGCAACGTCCAGATATCTTATAAATCATGTTATATGTCCATCTGCAAACGTCAAGTTCAGCTTGGTGTCAAGAAACTTTCCAGCTGGGCTGACAAGAATGGTTTTAAAATAATCCGGGAAAGAGCTCCTCCGTTGAGTTCTCCAGGAAGCGTGGGGTCCACCCGGACCCCAGACATCACTCTGAGAACGTGCCGATTCCTGTGAACAAGGAGCACAAGTCCCTAGGTGTTGTGTTTGACCACAAACTCACATTCATTCCCCACATCAAGGAACTTCAACATAAACCTCTCAAAACAATAAATATCCTTAAGGTTCTTTTCCACCAATCCTGTGGTTCGGACAAAGAACTCCTGCTGCGCTTGTATACTACTGTGGTTGGGTCTCGTTTGGACTATGGAAGTGTGATTTATGGGTCGGCGACTAAGACAGCGTTGCGAATGCTTGACCCAGTGTTAAACTTGGGGCTTCGTCTTGCGTCGGGTACTTTTCTCACTAGTCCGGTGCAAAGTCTGTATTCCGAGAGTAACAAGTGAAGCCTTGAGAACCAACGGACGTACATGGACTTGCTTTATGCTTTTAAAATTTCGTCCCTGAATAACCACCCTTTTTATCCAGTCTTTAACAATACATCCACATCCCCGCTGTTTGTAATGGCCCATCGGTTCCTCTGCCCTTTTCACTTAGAGTGGGAGAGTGAGCCTCGGATCTCAGCACTTAGTTTTTAGATGTGTACAGATCATATTTTACAGACATTTTACCTTCTTAGAAAGTTCGCCGTGTGTCCTGCGACTTTTCTTTTATGAAACTTGACAAAAAATGGGTACCACGAGCTGCAATGCTGCAGTAGTTTCTGTCTCTGCAGTTAAAATACCCACTTTCAGAATTTATTTTTTATTTTTTAATTCTACAGTCACGGTTCTAAAACCTCTACTATGGTGTCCTGCGCTGCTCATGCTCCGAATTTCAATGCAGCCTGAACCATGAGCGTAAACACAACCATTTTTTCAGCAGAAGCATATGAAATTTTACTCATCGCACAGCACATTCTTGAAAATCAAATTCCTAATTCCGTCAACTATACAGATTCTTTGAGTGTTGTTCGCGCACTATCATCGCACCAGCCCCCAAAAAACCACTTAGTTAATCTTGTATTCAACACTATCATGTCTGTCTATGCGCAAAAGCATGAGCTGCTCCTCTGCTGGGGCCCAGGACACGCTGGGATCGTTTAGAACGAGTTGGCAAACGAGATGGCAGCTGCTGCTGCACGCAGGAACACTGTAGATATAACCACCGTACCATATACAAACCTCAAGCCCCACCTAAGACAACAATTGCGTAGAACATGGCAAACACACTGAAGTGAACAGACAGATAACAAGTTACACGTTATAAAATCACGCTTGGGACCATACACCACTGACACGCAACAGACACACAGAATTCGCCTTGGCTAGGCTACGGATGGGGCACACCCATGCAACGCACTCGTATCTGCTCACACGATCGTCAAGACCCTAGTGCAGCAGAAGCAGAGAGGCCCTATCCGTAGTCCACATCCTCATTCAATGCATAGCACTACACATAACGCGACGCAAACCCTTCCCACAACTATATAGACTACACGTACCTCTACGCCCAGCGTTTTTCTTGTCTGACGATACCATGTTTTCTATGAAGTGTGTTTTTAAATATTTAGAAGAAGTTAAATTTTGAGACCTCATTTCATACCACGCATGATCACTCCCTGGCACTATACACCAGCCATGCTCACTGTCGTTTTCCGATTTTACTTGAGTTTTTTCTGTCTTAGTGTTTACGGTTTCACCTCTGATATATAACCATTGTTTGGGCGCTCTTTGCCCCAGTTGGCCTTGCGCCATTAACATCCAACCATCATCATTAGGAAAGACAGGAATGGCTGTGCGTACTGTTCTGGCGGCGTGGCTATCATTGCCCGAAAATCGTTAGCTTGTCACACCATCTCAATAGAGAGTGTCCGTGAGTCTGTTGCAGTAAGAACAATCATATTTAATACGATAATAACAGTATTTTGACTTTATATCGCACGAGACTATCTCCTGTTAGGCTCTGATTTCGAAGCTCTGGTCAATCAGCTTCCCGAACCATTTATTCTTATTGGTTTCCTCAATGCCCATAATGCTCTTTGGGGCTCCTCCCGAACGAATACCCGGGGTCAAACACAACACAACACTTACTCGCACTTCGATATCGCGATTGGGTCTACAATTCTTCTGCCATGTCTTCAGTGGAACTTGGGCACAAACCCTTATGGTAGACACCACTTTTCTACCACATTAACGTATACAGGTAAACGCCAAATAGCTTTGCTTCCTATAACTTCAATGAAGCTACAGCGAATTTAAACGCAGTCAAAGATGCATTTAAACTTCACCACACATCGGTAACACACTTACACGCACATGAAGCAGCCCAACTTCTCAGGGCGCACATCCTCAACGCCATTGAAAAGTCCATTCTACAGGCACGGCCGTGCCTCGCGTAGCCCAAGGGGGCGCTGGTGGAATGACAAGTGCAGGCGGGCACGAGAGGCCCAGAAAAAGGCGTGGGGTGTCCTTCGTCGGTACGCCACGTAGAGTAACCTTGTATCGTTTAAAAGGGCGAAGACACTCTGTAAACGCGTGCGTCGTGAGGCGAAACGAGCTAGTTGCGCTCCTTCCTAACATCAATTATTTCATACACAGACACACGTATGGTATGAACACGAATACAAAAACTCAAAGCACAACAAACACAGCCTACCCCAGGTTTGCACAGCAGGGGACACACGTGAAGACCAGGCTACTACACTTTCACAACCCTTTCAACATGTGTCCGGCTCTGCACATTACACGAAAGGTTTTATGCAACAAAAAAAATATCTTCCGAAAATGAGCCCCTGCACGATACCAACAGGTCAGCCACGTCTTGCAACTCACAGTTTACACTTTATGAGCTGAAGGCTGCTCTGAGCACGTGTAAGCTTTCAGCTCCGGGTGCAGACAACATTAGATACAGTATGATACAACACTAAGACACCGACACACTGTAAACACTCCTACACGTATACAATAAAAATGGCTTTCGGGGCACCTACCAAGGGCTTGGAGGGAAGCCATTGTAGTGGCTTTTTCTAAAGAGGGGAAGGACCCGTCTTCCCCAGCAAGTTATTGTCCCATCGCCCTGTCAAGCCGCCTGTGCAAGCTCTTCGAGTAGATTATTAACAGGAGGCACGTGCACTTTTTGGTGGACAACCATCTTCTCGAGAGCTTCCAGTAAGGCCTCAGGGTGGGCCATCGACACACGACTAGCTGCTTGCCTTATAATCTTACATTAAGGATGCATTCATCTATGAGCAATATTATATGACCGTATTTTTTGATATTCAGAAGGCTTACGATACTGCATGGCGCTATAGTATTCCTAGTGACCTTAAGTGTTTTGAGTTGCCAGGCAACATGTTGAATACACTTGCAAGCTGCATGTCAGAAAGAACCTTCCGTATGGAAGTGGGCTGTGCACTTTCGCGGGTTCATGTGCAGAAAAATTAGATGCCTTAAGGGGGAGTTCTAAGTTACACACTGTTTAGAGTAAAAATAAACTCGCATGGGAAGGCACTACCGCCAAAAGGCTCTTACTCTATGTATGTAGACGATGTTAAAATGTCCCTTTAATTCTTTAATTTGTCCATATGCGAGCGCCAAGTCCATCTTGGTGTTAACAAACTTGCTGACTGTGCAACAAGAATGGTTTGAAGCTGAATCCAGAAAAGTGTACCTGCGTTGTATTTTAAGAAGGCGTGGGATCCATCCGGAACTTGATATTAAATACGAAAGTGTTTCTGTTACTCTCAATAAGGAACACAAATTTTTAGGTGCGGTATCTTATGAAAAACTGACATTCATCCCACACGTAAATCATCTGAAACCATGAATGCTTGAAAACACTAATATCCCCATGGTCCTCTCGCATTGCCCCTACGGTGCAGACAAACGAGTACTCCTCTGTGTTTTCGCCAGTCTTGTTGGCTCACGGTTCCACTATGGGAGTGTCGTCTATGAGACCGCCTGTAAAACGGCATTGTAAACATTCTACCCAGTGCAATATTTGGGGCTACGTCTGGCATCTTGAGCTTTCCGGACGAGCCCCATTGAAAGTCTACATGCAGAGAGCGATAATTTCAGGCTTGAACACCAGCGGGCTTTCATTTCAGTACTGTATGCCTTTAAGGTGACCTCCATAAAATATCAACCTTGTAATTTCTTTCTTAACGACATTTCACCCGCTCTTTTGTACACAGCACGTCCACCTTCACCTGCTCCATTCTCCGTGACAATCAGAGCCCAGGGGGGGTGACTAGGAATTTCATTTGCAGCGAGCATGAAGTCCCCTATTGCCGACTTCGTTGCGCATTCGGAAGGGTCAGCTATCTCTTGTGACAAGTCGTGTTAGGCTATTGACAAACAAAATGCGCCCAAGGAAGTAATAATGACACGCATTTTACAACTGAAGGACAAATATCCATACGCTGCCTTTTACACAGATGCATTCAAGTCTGCTTCTGCTGTGTCATGTGCCGCACATGTTCCCAATTTCTCCAAAGGAATCACTTTAAACATAAACAGTAGTATATTCAGAGGAGAAGCATATGGTATTTTATTGTAGTACAGCACATCACACAAACCAGAACAGAACACTCCACAATCTCCACCGACTATAGGTGTACTTACAGTCTTAAAATCCTTCAAACAAACAAGAAATTCTGTTCTGAATTGCTTAATTAGGTCATTGATATCTGCCTCTAACTCCAAAATAAATGTAAATATTTGCTGCGTTCCTGGACTCAGCGACATTCTGGGAAACGAAATCGTTGACGAGAATGCTGCTGAAGCTGCTCTCCAGAGCACCATCGATGTACCCTATGTTCCCTACCTGGACCTTAAACCATTGTTACGAAGGGGTCTTCGTAAATCTTGGCAGGAAACAAGTAATACAGAAACAGACAACAAGCTACACAATGTAAAGCCACGTCTAGGCAAAAACATAACAGAGAGAAAAGACAGACAAAAGGAAGCAGGTTTAGTCAGGCTACGGATAGGCCACACTTACGTAACACGTTCACACTTGCTCACTGGGTCTTCGAGACCTCTGTCCGGTAGGTGAGGAGAAGGCCTATCCATAGTTCACATACTAACTAATCACATGCAAGGCACTCCACACCACTCAACAAAAACATTGTACAGAAATTACAGACAACAAATCCTTCTCCACCCATCTCTATTCTGTGTTGATGAACCAATCGCCGGTGTCAAAAGTGTTTTTAAGTATTTATAAGAAGATAGATTTCTGAATCTCATATTCTATCATGCATAACCACAACCTGGCCCTTTACACCGGCCATCTCCATTGTCTTTGTTTTTACCTCCGTTGCTGATCAATTTTTATCTATGCTAGCTCACCATCTGTTTGTTGGCCTTTCGCCATTCTAATGCAACCTTCAATATCATAATCCATCCATTACGATTGCAAGGGAGCTTTCTCAAAGAAAAGTAAGACTCAAATAGGAAAAGCTTAGTCTTCATGGCAAATACTTGCTTTGTGAGCATTCCTTTACCTGTTTTTTTGTGAGCACAGTAGGGAAAATGAAAACAAAGGTGCTCAGTATCAGCCGTACATTATCCTAAATGTGCAATACTCAAAGTCAAGTAAAACTAAACACAGAAGGAAATATATAGTGCAAAGAGTGTATGGAAAGGCAAATAGATTTTTGCTGGGAGTCACCAAAGAATTGTTATGCATCAGGATGAGGAGTCTGAAGATTTAGAAGTAGGTGGGGAACAGTAATTGGTAAAGACAAAATCTGACGAATGAAAAGTAGAAAGGGACAGTACCGCACACCATTAGAACGAAATAACCCACCATTGAAATGAAAGGACTACTAAAATACTCAAAATGATTGATGGGGCAAATTACACCCAGCATCAAAGCAAGGAAGGCAAGAAGCCTTCGAAGGAGGTTTGGTAGATAGGGTATAATCGAGGGGTTATAATTCTTCGAAAGACCAATATCTGGTTGTGGCCTGTATGTATGTTTTTTTAGAAGCACTGGAGACTGGGGCTTTCTCTTCACAGTGGTTTTGTTTATCATTGGCCTTTTATGGAATTATCCATATGTGCCATGTAAACCTGTACAGCCGGTCGTGCCATGCATTACCGACGGACATATAGCTATATTGTCAAAGTTCTCAGGGTGTCACGTGAGGACGCGTGCACATTAATGGCCATGCAGCCTCTGTTTATCTGTAATATTCGCAAAGAATGCGTTATGGTTAATAAAGTTTTCTGCAAAGGTGACAATTTGCACCTTGAATGTTTTTTGGCAGGTAAGTGGCTCTCTTTTCTTGCTAACGGTGGGCTGCATTCTGCCTTTTATGGTTCTGTACTTTGAACCTTGCTCTCCTTATTTTCAAATCTCTAGTTTCATCCTGCCTCATTTTCTGCTTTGCCCTTTCCAGTCTCGTCTCAATGCGCATTCGAGACTAAGAGGTGTATGTTCTGCTGCCATATTGTTATAAAAACGGAAAACAGGTATCAACCTACATGCAGTGCAGACAGGTAGACTATTGGAACTGGCAGAATTTAATGTGGCCATCTTCGACAGAACTTTGCGTGGGTGGGTGGGTTAACGTTGAGGAAGAAGCGAATGCACCAGAGCGGGCAGCAAGGGCTAGCAGAGCTGGAAGCCAAGCATCGCTTAGCACCCCTTCTTACCGGGCGAATCCTACGGGACGTACTACTTGTCTCCCACTTCTCCCTTTCATTGGAGTCTAACCGCACGTAGACAAAACGGTTAACAGCGCACGCAACGAGAGCACACACTGCGAAAAACATTGCTGCACTGAATCTGACCTGGTCTGCCCACTGCCTAATAGTTTATTACATATGACTGCATGTTTGGGTTTATTTAACTGGTTACAATACCCCGGTCCTAAATAGTGTTATCCACAAACCGTTCCTAGGCCCTCATTTTGTTTTCGGTTATATTATGACAGTCCTCAGATCGTAACTGCCGGGATAATAACTTCTTTAGCATTATAACAGGCGTTGAACATCAGTTTTTACCCCCCTATATTTCTTTTTATGTAGTAGTTTCTCTATCCTCCCTTTAATAAACAACCTACTTCCCATATCTGTGCGCCCCTGTCTTTCAAAGGAGGCCTTCAGTGTTTGTCTCGTCATGAACCTCCCGGCCAAGCTTCATTTGGAGGCAAAGGCTCCCACGGGGAACGCGACTGAAGATGAGAGGGCGTCCAGAACGCTATCTTTGCACGCACCTGGTTGGCAACATCTGCACCCCCCTGGTAGAACTTTGTCTATCCGCCGCATTGTTGGTAGTTATGCCACCAACGTTGCTACAAAATGAAGTTAGGAGCAAGTTCTTTCAACTGCACCATTTGCAGGGAATCCTGATAGGTTGAATGCACGCGTTAAACTATTTACTACTTTGAGCGTCTGATTCTCACAAATGTATCGGTATTGTCCCTGCGTGGGGGATTTTGGGTTCGCTTTTTTATCCCATGACCGCCAGCTCGCTATAATCTTGCACTGCTGTAGCTTTAAACCTTGATAAGCAATTTCACAGCACGACCTTGAAAGCGCTCGAAATATGGCTGCTTTGTTTTAGGAACCATTCACGTCCGCGAAGGCCTAGAGGCCTCGCCGTAGTGCTGGATGATTGCATTGCATAGGCACCAACGTTTCAGACCGTTTTTGGACACGGTATTAGTGGGATACCAAGGTAATGGGTAACAGAATTTCTGACACCTTAGATATCAGTCACCCCAAAGAAAATGCAGGGTTTCGTAAAGGCTATTCAACAATGGACCTTATTCACACAATTAAGCAGGTTATAGAGAAGAGCCCATATATATCGCCTTCATAGAATACGAGAACGCATTTTATTCCGTCGAAACCTCAGCAGTCATACAGGCATCGCAGCCTGGGTGTAAACCAAAATTATGTAAGAATACTAGAGGATCTGTACAATGGGTTCACAGCTACCAGCTTCCTCCATAAATAGAGCAGTAAAATACCCAAAAGTACCGCCGGTATACAAGGAAACACAATATCACCAATGTTATTCCGAGCATGTTTACAATAAGCGTTCAAAACATTGGATTGGGAGGAGGTTTTACCACAGTAAGCTCAGATTTGTAGGTGACGTTGCGTTGCTAAGTAACTCGGGGGATGAATTGCAAAACATGCTTACCGCACTGGACAAACCGAGCAGAACCGTTCGCCTGAAATTTATTATACAGAAAACAAACGTATTGATAAATAACCTTGGGAGAGAACAGCGGTTTGAGATGGGTTGCGAGGCAGTGGAAGTGGTAAGCGAATATAACGAATTCCTAAGGCCAATTGATGACCCCGGATCTCACCCATGAGCCAAAGATAATTAGAAGGATAAAAATGAAGTGGAGTGCATTCGGCAGGCAATCTGAGATAATGAATGGCACCCTGCTGTGATGATAATGAGGTTATGACGCGGTAGTTGAAGCCAGGAGCAAGAGACTGCGACACCGGTTTGAGAGGAAAGGATTAGGAGCATTTATGCAAGACGGAGAGTTAGACCAATGTTAGACGCTAACAAAGAAAGGTACTCTGAACAATCCACATAGTGTAAGGAGTGACTGATAGTCCTAATAGTCCAAACGTGAAGAAATCAATCAAGGGTAACATGACATAAACGAGTCTGACGTGGTTGATGTACTGGGACATGGTTGAGGCGCTTGAAGGATCGATATTTGCAGGAGTCTGCAGAGAAAAACCGACGGATCAGGGCTGTAGCGGCTGATGAAGCGAGAGAGCTAGGAAGAGAAGTTGCAGTGGCATCGCAAGGGAAAGAATAGACGCACTAGAGAAATCGCCACGGCACGGTATTGCAAGGGGCGATGTGGTGTCTGGAGGTCCTATCGCAACTGTCGCAGAGCACCTGGGTCATCGCCGTCATGACGACCGGTTTCGGGAACCCTCCGACTGGCCTCGAACATCGAGCCCGTTAGCCAGTCCATGTTCATAGCCGATGTCCTCTTCTTGCTCTTCCTCGAGCCTTGCTTCAGTGACAGCTTCGCTATCCATCATGATGATGATCCAAGTGCCTTGTTGATTGAAATGCGGCGAAACCTTGTGCTGGGCCTTTCCTTCTTGGTTTTCTTTTGATATCTGGCACCTCATTACACCTACCATTGTTCTTGAAGAAGAAAGTGTATGACAGCTGCATCTTACCGGTACTCACCTGCCGAGAGAAACTTTGACGCACACTAAGCGGGATGAACTTTAATTCAGGATACCTCAGCGATCAATGGGAAGAAAGATTATAGGTGTAACATTAGGGAACAAGAAGAGAGCAGAGTGAGTCAGGGAACAAACACGCATTAAGGACATATAATATAATGGGAAGGCAAGATAAGAGTTGGCCTTTAAGTGTAACAGAGGGGATCGAGAAGGCAAGCGTGGCAGAGGGCGGCAGAAAGATGGATGAGTGGATGAGATCAAGTTTGCGGGGATGAAGTGGTCGCAGGTAGAGCAGGACCAGGACAATGGAGAATAATAGGAGAGGCATGTGTCTTGTAGTGGGCGTAGATAGGCTGCTGCTGCTGATGATGATTATAAGTAGGTTATAGTGGTAAACCTGATGTTAATTTCTGCCACATTTTAGTTCTGCTCTCTAGGTAAAAAGAAGCAGAGATATTTCGGTGCTTTGTGAAGTGAAAACCTTGTTCTGTTGGCCAATTATTTCTCCGCAGATTCCATTGCAATAAGCTTCCTCATTGCTTTCGTTCGTTGGAACTGTGAGGTACAGAGCAGCACCATCAATCACTTTTTTAAAGCACGGTACTCTTGGAATCAATGAATACTATGAGATAAAGATCATTCTTCTGAGTGTTTCTAGTTCGTTTCGGCTCGTGCCGAAACAGGGTTGGGGTGGAATTCCAGTTTTGATTAGGAGCGGCAGTTGAAACGGTCTCTGATAATTTGCGAACATTTCCACCACACTCGTATCACAGGCAGTAACAGGATCGCATTCACACTAATAATTTATAGATTTAAGTTTTTACGTATTTTTTGTATAATAAGAACATAGTTGACGTACTTACAGGAAGATGGTGGCAAAGCCTTTCTAATGCCATTTCGGATCTATTACTCTATAGAAATATAGGTTTCCAGTTGAATTGCAAAAGCAAGGAAACGCCCACAATGCACACAAAAACCACATTTTCAATCCAGAAGTGTGCCTGAGCAAACATCAACCAACACCTCCCATCCCCACCCCGATTACATTAAGATCGAGACGACAGAGAAGGCATACAACAAATCACCAAATAGCTTTCACTGGCTTAGCTTCTCGCCTCTACTTGCTGGGAATAAATGTTTTTTCAATCCACCAATCCAATGAGCGAACCGTCGTTCCCAAAGTCTTATTTCTTTCTGGAGTGTAAAAAATGTCAACAGCACTTCAAGAAAACATCATTACTTCTGTGGTTGTACCTAGAAAATATAGAAAATACAACTTGCATCCGACCCTTGCCCCAGTTTAACTGTCAAGTATGCTGGCTACAGTGTCTGGGTACACTTTAATGCGCTATTTATATCCATGTACGAATCACTCGTCAAACCGACGGAGGCCTGATGTGTGAGAATTTTTTTCCTAATATCGCGAGGATGCAGTTGATCAAAGCCGAATTCTTTACATCTTATTAGATAACGAGACGCTTCTATCTCACGCAGAATTGTGCCTCGCAACGACAAGGAAATAGCCCAGCAGATTATTGTATTGGTTTAGGCGACTTGGTACAAAGTGAAGTGTCGAATCGCAGCACAAGCGTTTTGTGTGTCGTCCTTTGTGTTTCTCTTTGTCGTGTTGTGCTGGACTTCAGCACTTCGCAGTAAAATATCAGCACTTTGTCAGCGTTCCTGCTCCAACCAGATTGCCAGCCAATCAATGCAGCTTTTAAACGGCATGAGCAGTGACCCTTAACATAAAACATTTTCGGCACTAATAATATTTGGCCGATTTCCGTGACACATGACGGGGAAAGCGAATGTGGACTGCTAATACCACAGGGAGCCATTGTTCTATGCCTGATGTCCCTCCGACCACTTTCCCGGCTGCCCTATAATTCTTCGTGAGGCCTCTAAGGCAGCGCATAAAGCTCTTGCATAGCTTGATAGCAGGCTTTGATGACCGGAGAAGTATTAAAGAGCTGTTGTTTCCCTTACCACATATGTTGCTCTAGTCTGTATACCTCAATCATGCTCCTACTATAGGGTTTTACTAATTGTCTCACAATTGCATTGGCCGTATATTTGAGGTTACTGACAGTAACAACTGCTCCTGAGGCAGTGAGCTTCAAAGTCCTTCTTTTCGAGACGTCCCCTTTGCTCAGTTTTCCAAGATGAAACTCGCAATGCTTGTTCCCACTTGTGGCTGGAGTGATAGAAGTGACACGATTTCTGTTGTTTTAGTTGCCTGGCGTTCATTTTTGTCATTTAGTAGAGACCAATATTTTTCACCGCTTTTTTCACAAGTGTAAACGAGCCTTTATTCTCTGCCACCCGTAAAGCCACGAAGTTTTAAAGAACTGTGTGTTTGGGAAACGACGCGTTATTCATGACATACATACGTCTTTTTTGTGAAGTAGCAGGTTAGCGGAAAATAAACTTTACTTTTGGACTTTCACCTGCCGTGCTCAACACTCATGAAATGCTGAGAAAAAGTAAAGGTGCGAGTGGAAATGCATATTTGATCACTTATGGAATTGGCTTTTTGCATAAAGTGACTGCTAGCTTTGTAAATGCTTTCTGCTTCGAACTATTTTCGGTGTTATTTTTCATGCAAAAATAGCTTGCGCTATGCAAAGAGAACAATAAAGGTGCGTTACTCCAAAGCCCACATTTTTAGGTAAAAGGAACGTACAAGCAGAGAGAATGGGGCACATCAACTTAGCAATAACTAATTTGTGGACGCATCAAACTCCTGTTTAGACGCTTTGGAAATTGCGTCTTTCTCAGGAACATTTCAGATGCAAAGCTGTTATGAAACACTTTTTTTGTGAATGAGTGGAAAAATAATTATTGTTTTGGGACAAGCTTCTCTGACCAAAGTGACTGCTCCGAGAGCACCAGCACTCCATTTCACACGGGTGCCACCAATAGTGCCCACAGACGCTCACCAGTTGCTTCGATAAAAGAGAGCAAGGCTTAACATCTTTCACGCTTGCATGCTGCCACGCACTGAGTGATCATAACCTCGCCCGCAGGTAGTTGGCCTTGGACTGCCCTTTAACGTTTTGCGCTCCTGCTGCATGAGCGTACTAAGGGCGGAAAAGGGCTGCGGCCAATGGCATGCTGCGATAAGCCGTTGTGTACACTTTATAGTTGCAAAGCTTACACGTATGGGTGGGCTGTCCTGGAATGCTCGGGTTTGGAATGCAACAGCAATTGTGGGAACCAACCTCAGTAGTTGTGAAGATCTACCTGTCACGTTTTTAATTTAAAGTAGCGCGTTCGTGTAGTGGAGCCACAGGATAAAGACTTTATTTTTTGGTCATCTGTAACGTGACATGGCAGCTTAGTGGCGAAGGTGTCGTGATGTTGAATCGAAGGATGCGGTTTGATCCTGACAGAAGCAACCATATTTGAAATGCAGGCAAAACAAGAACAGGGTCCAAATGTCGACATTCAATTCGCACTATCGAGGAATTAAAATATGGCCGCAATCGAACTTCGTCATCGGGTGGCAGAGGCAGTTATCATTCCGGTTTTCCTAATAACGTGTTGACGATGCCGCATTCCAGTACATAGCTAACATTAAAGGTTTGATTGCTCTGTTATCACATGAAGTGGCCCTACTAAGAATTATATTGAAGTGTTGAACAATGTTAATAGCAGGCTATTTTAAAAGTTAGGCCTTTTCGACGGGGCGGACTCGTCATGCAAATCATGAGGCACGCTCAAGCACCTCCGTGAAGGTGCTTTCCTTTACCTATTTTCTGCTGTCAAGTAACATTACCATAACTATAAAATAACGTGACATCAGTCAATTTCCAGCCCTTATTTCTAGGGACCATACATATGTAATTGTCGGGTCAGCGCGTTAAATCCCCAAAATATTTTTTTTTTCAGATCTCTCTACATTGAACCGTGTTGTCGTTAAGCACATAATAAAAGCGGACAGAAAAATAGACGAGACGTGCTGATGGTCATACCCGTTCGCATAATTCATATGGGTTTTTTAGCGATCATAAAAACAGTGCATTTGCATTTCAAGTTCCACAAATCCTAATCTGAACCGAGAAGGCAGACCTGCGCAGAAATTAGTTTTGTGGGTTTTAGCCCTTGTAGAACATCATTTGTTCCTGCTCACACCAAGTTCAATTGACAGTACTGGTGTTTTTGAACTACGGAACCTTTTTCTCTTCTAGGTTACCATCAAGATTCTTCAACATTCGATATTTAGTGCTGTAGTATGCAAACAACACCGAGAAGCTAAAACTGCCATGGCAGTTAACAGACTTCTTATGTGTATTCCATTGGCAGTAACCTGACCTGTGGATCCCCTCAAAGTACTATTTTCTGTCGTATTCTCCATTTTATTCCCGCTTTGTGGCAGCACTTCTAGAAATCATGCAGCTTTAGAGTCTGTACAAAATTGGGACAAGCTATGCAAATATCAAAACGCGAGCAAAAGTTTGAGAAAGGGGATCGGGTGATTTCAAACGCCCTCTTCGTTTCTAGCCTTCCGCTTATTCTCACTTGTAAGGCGTCCCAAATTACAGACCGAAAAGGTTCCATTCAATTATGCTATTCGTTAAAAAAAGCCCCTCATTGTTTCAAACTATGGGCCTTTTATGGGCTTGTTATGCATAAAAGTCAAACATTGCAGACACTGATCTTTCATTGCAGCCACTTATTGCAGACATTGTACACCTGAAGACACTGCTACGCAGGTGGCATGAAAGAGTTTTGCCACAGTTCTTCGAGGAGCACAAAGGTACGAAGAAAATGTTCCTCGCAAATCAGTACATTGCTAAGGTTATGATGTATTCTAAGTGATGGAACACAACCTAAGGGTCGTTCAGCACAGCTCACTATTTTTACTGCACGACATTACGACAGTGAGACCAGTATTTCTTATTGTCATTTATGCCTTCTGGAACAGGCGTTGGTAACACCTGTGCAACAGGAGATGGCGGGTGCTTGAGGCACGGCTGCAGTGGCGTGAGAACTGCTTCTTATGAAAGAGCGACGTGTTGGAAAACAGATCTGGTTTTGCTTGCACTCATTTCAGGCATGAGCCCAATGAAGAAGTACAATGAAGGCGACATCACAAGTTTCAGAGGATTACTGACGTCAACGAGCCTTTGAGCTAGTGTAATTGTGCCTCTTTCGGAAAAAACTTGATTTTGCCTGTGTTTATATGACTATGATGATATAAGCTGTTGTAGTATTGTTGAACTAGCTGGCCTTGACGTCTATTTGCCGCCAAGGCGTCGAGGACCTCATATCATCTTTGTACCTTTGTTTAATAATTGGGCATAATCAGCTCCCCCTCCAGACTAGGCAGAACATGCCTTAAATGTTGACGGAATTCCTGGTTGTGTTATTATTTCTACAACCTTAGTATTCGGTAAATATGTTGTTTTTCCGTTAAGACAACAGTGAGTGAGCTCGTAATGCAGATATTTTGTAGTCATAATTTTAATACAGCCCCTTTAACGTCATGTATAAATGTGTTTTCCTAAGGAGGGTTCAAAATGTGTTTTATGGCTCTTATTTTTGTGGCTTTTCTGAATTTCAAATAAAAATAATCGTGTTTTCTTACTCCAAGTCGCATTTTGTGTTTGAAATTTAAATAAAATATTTGTATTGGCAAGTCTCTGTAGTGGTATTTATACGTTATATTGCCAGTATAAACTATTTTACTCGAACGTGCGTGTTGTGTTTTATTTGAAATCTTTTGGCCTCCTGAATAGTCAGCAGTGCCAATTCTGTTTTGCAGTTTTTATCTCTTGAGCAAATAATAAAAGCGGACGAAACAATATATGACAGGTGCTGATGGTCCTACCCGTTCGCATAATTCTTATGGGTTTTCAGTGATCATAAAAACAGTTCATGTTCATTTCAAGTTCCACAAATCATAATCTTAACCGAGAAGTCAGACCTGCGCAGAAATTAGTTTTGTGGGTTCCAGCCCTTGAGGAACATCTATTTTTGCTGCCCACACCAAATTCAATTTATATTACCGGGGTTTTGACCTACGGAACCTTTTTTCTTTTCTGGGTTACCATCAAGATTCTGCAGCATTCTATATTGAGTGCTGAAGTATGCAAAAAACATCGAAAAGGTAAACGTGCCATAGCAAGATTGCTTACGTGAATTCCATTGGCCGTAACCTGACCTGTGGATAACCTTACAGTACTTTTTTCGGTCGTGTTCGCCATTTTATTCCGGCTTTGTGGCAGCACTTTTAGAAATCACTCAGCTTTAGAGTCTGGACAAAATTGGGACAACCTATGCAAACACCAAAACGCGTGCAATAGCTTGAGAACGGGAATCGGGTGAATTCACACGCCTTCTTCGTTTCTAGCCTTCCTATTATTCTCACTTGTAAGGCATCCTAAATTACAGACCGATAAGGTTGCATTCAATATTGCTATTCCTTAAAAAAAGGCCCTCATTGTTTCAAACTATGGACCTTTTATGGGCTTGTTATGCATAAAAGTCAAACATTGCAGACACTGCTTACATATTAAAGACACTTATTGCACACATTGTACACCTGAAGACAGTGCTACGCAGGGGGCATGGAAGAGTTTTGCAAGAGTTCTTCGAGGAGCACGAAGGTACCAAGGAAATGTTCCTCGCAAATCGCTACATTGCTACGGTCATGATGCATTCTAAGTGAGCGACAACAATCTAAGGTTCGTGGAGCAGAGCTCACTATTTCTTACTGCACGACATTACGACACTTAGACCAGTATTTCTTATCATTGTATGTTATGCCTTCTGGAACAGGTGTTGGTAATACCTGTGCAACAGGAGATGGCGGGTTCTTGAGGCACGTCAGCAGTGGCGTGAGAACTGCTTCTTAGGGAAGAGCGAAGGGTTGGTAAACAAATCTGGTTTTTCTTGCACTCATTTCAGGCATGACCCCAAAGAAGAAGCACAATGAAGGCGACATCACAAGTTTCAGAGGATTGACGTCAACGTGTCTTTGAGCTAGTGTGATTGTGCCTCTTTCTCGAATTGATTTTTCCTCTGTTTATATGACTGTCATGATATAAGCTGTTGTATTATTGTTGAAATAGCTTGCCATGCCGTCTATTGGCCACGAAGGTGCCGATGATATCATGTCATCATTGTACCTTTGTGTAATAATTGTGTATAATCAGCTCCCTCTCCAGACTAGGTACAATATATTAAAAACGTTGACAGAATTCCTGATTGTGTTAGTAGTTTTACAACATAAATAATGTGTCAGTATGTTGTTGTTCTTTTAGGACAACAATCAAATAGCTCGTAATACAGATCTTTTGTAGTCATAATTTCAATACACCCTCTTTTACGACATGTATAAATGTCTTTGTTTAAGGAGGCTTCAAAATGTTTATTGGCTCTTATCTTTGTGGCTTTTCTGAATTTCAAATAAGAAGTATCATGTTTTCGTATGCCAAGTCGCATTTTGTATTTGAAATTTAACTGAAATATTGGTATTGGCAAGTCGCTGTAGTGGTACTTATACGTTATAATGCCCGTATAAACTGTTTTACTCTAACATGCGTGTTACGTTTTCTTTTAAATCTTTTGGCGTCCTCAATAGTAAGCAGTGCCAATTCTGTTTTGTACTTTTTATCTCTAATATTATACTTGGTAGATAATTTTCAGAACGGACTGTGCAGCTGTGTTTCCTGGACCAGTCATTGGGGCAGCGAAGAATACCGGTGAGGCTGTCCTTGTGTCAAGGGCACTAAAGCTGGTCTGTGCAGACTTGCTGTTACTTATTGTGAACTACTTCTGGTGGGACACTTTTTAGGGGGACATGCTTCTGTTCATGGTTAGCTTCTGTTCATGGATGGCTAGGTTCCGCTGTCTCACCCTTCTAAAGACGCTCCTCTTCGATTTCTGCCTACGCACGACTTGCGACAGTGGCGGCGGCGTCCACCGCTCTAGCCCTGCAGTGGCCGACGCTCCTGCTCTCGGGATGCCGCCCCCACTAGTTGCTGGTAACAGCTGGCGAATTTCCAGTTTCGCACTTTGTAGAGACGCTTCTATGAATTAAAGTGATGTCACATGGGAAAATGTTTTGGGTGTCATTTAAAGCTTTGCTTTTCAACCACCTTCAGAGCATAGATTGCAGGGAATTTTTTTGTTGTAGAAACAAGAAATAGTAGTAATTTTTACCTAAGTGGTACGCCTCCTGTACATCCTCAACGTCGATTGCTTACTTCTACAGGGTATCTGTAGCACATACTGCGGTTTGCTGGGCAACCTCTGCGACGCGAAAAAACGGAATGTAAAAGACTGGCTCTCCCGCACGATGTCCTCGTTTGCTGATTCCTGAGAAACTCCTATTTTTGTCCTCAGACCCAGCCTGAGTAATGTGTGGAATCACTCATACTAGGAGTGTGAATGGAGAATGAGGGGCAGCTGAATCCGACCGAAATCAGATCTGAGTGCAAATTATCCATGGACGCAGGCAATTTCCCAGCTTTGGTCCTGCTAAGATTCTGCTGCCAGTCCAGATAGATTAGCAGTACTGCAACGGTTGCGGTGGTTCACAGTACCCTGTGAACTGCAGAGTAGTGGTTCAAACAGGGATGGTGATCACCCAGCTCCCCGTGAAGATTTTGGGCGAGTGGTGCTGTCTCACCTTGAGATTTGCAGTTCTGGAATTGAGAAATTTCCTCATATTGTTGTAGGTCTTCTCTCCTACCTACCATTTCAGACGGCGGCCGAGACTTGCTCCGTGTTTGACTATCACTAACGCTTTGCTTGGGCGTGATTATTGCGCGGCCGTAAGTTGGTGGCTTCATCTTCGTTGTGGACGATGTGGTGCGGTAGTTGCAGCAAGGTGTATTTGCTTGACAAAAATGCCAGGAAGCCTACCATAGTGTCTGGATATAGCTGGTTGTCGTCCATAGAGTTCCGAGGCAGGATGTCAGGAGATGAGTCTAAGGTTGTCCAGGCTAAGCACATTTCTGGGTTTTGTATCAGCCCCTTTTGTGCCTTTATCCAATATTGGGGTAACATCGTGTTTTTTCTGTACTTGTCCAGTAATTTAGGAGATTGCAATCTTAGTCTGCGAAATTGAGCAGTATCTTATTAGTGATGCCGCCTGAGCCGGAGGCTGACTCGGGTTTTAGCCCCTGTTGAGATGCCCTGAGCTGGTCGATGGTGAATTGTTGGACGAGTTACGCATAGGGTGCACTTTTATAATCTGCGTACTCGGAGAATGGGTTTTAGGGCAATTATCTAGCTTTTATATTTTGGATGCTCTTGCGCACATCACCCCGGTTGTCAGGGTGAGGAACTTTTTCAAGACTCTATGCACTGCTCAAATTTACTCCTAACGGGATCCCTAAGGTGCCGCGGTATTTCCCACGCTTTACCCACGCCCTACTTAACCTGGCAGTTGCTTTTATTATGCGCGGGTGTGTCACTTCCAAGTACTTGTTCTCCGTTTTTGACAGCCGTGCTCTTGTGGTAGGGTTTGCGGTCATGGTGTCTATGACTTGGTGTTTTCATGCCCCTCAAGTGTGGCTAGTGTTATTTCAGCTCTATGCTCTCCCTTTTGAGCTCTCTCTTTCGTGCATGACCAACTAAAGAGTTGTTGAATATGCGTGCGTTCGGTTTGCTCACCCGCGCCTCGTGTGTATTAGGCATGTGTTACCTTGCTTGTCTAGCAATACTATAAAGGTTATTGGTGACCATGCTTGCCCAGCGTGCGTGGTATGGTGATAGGCTTGTGTAGGGCATATTGTTAGGCTTGTGTCAGGCATTCTGCTGCCTCCCAGGCTGTATATAAGGACCTCGGGTTGCGCTGGGTTGTGGTAGCTCGGTTTAGGGCTGTTATAATTTCCTGCTGGAACATTCCCTTCGCTCTTAGACAGGGCTTGGGGTTGTTACTGCTGTTTCCTGCTCATTGAAAAAGAAAGAATAGTTAGTTTCTCTTCGTTTCCCATGAGATTTGTTCTTTTTTAAGGGGCTGCGTAATGGGCGTTCCTACGACGGGCATTTTTGCTGGCCCAGCTTCCTTTCCCATTGTCATCTACTAAGAAGGTAGGGAATTCCTAACCGTTTGTGGCACTATTTCGCAGGTTTATTCTTTTTCAGAAAGGGCGAATGTGGGGTCAGAAGTGTAGTGTCCAGGCGGTTATTCTAGCCCACGTTCATTGCACCTAACTTCTTTTGGATCTGGGCATATGCCCATACCATGGCCTACATTGCCAGCAACGCTCCATTCGTTTTAATAACGTGATTGATGGGCCAGCTTGTATTCCATTGTGTACAGTTGAGTGCAAAAATGGACATAGACTGCGAAAAGACACTTGTGTCTTGTCTTGTGCTGTGTCTTCGTGTTGTGTCTTGTGTTGTCTCATGCCGTGCATCGTGTGGTGTCATGACACTAGTGTGGTGTGTTTTCGTAGCTCATACGCATTCAGAACCGTACATAGCTGCCTACGGTGCACCTGTTTAAAATAACAAGGGTATTTTCAGCACCGCGGTAGTACACGCAATGTGAGACCTTTCCCCCTTGGGACTATGACGAGCAAGTTCAATAAGATATATCCCATGACTATAGCGGATTCTAGCTGGTTGATGTTTTTATAGGATGCGTCGAGACCTATTCTAGCTTTCGTGTTTAACGTGAGGCATTGCTAGGCGTACGTTTCTGGTTGTAAAAAGAACTCCGACACAGCTGAGCCTGTAAATGATATTTCTACGTACTGAACACTCCACCGGCCCAATAGAACCAGTCGGGGTAGGACCAGTTCCTATGACCATAATATGACCATCCTATGACCAGTTCGCCATAGGATAGGCACTCCTGGCGCTTCAGATATAATTCTTGAACCACTGTCATAGTTGACTCGGTCAGCAGTTGGGGGAAGCGCTGTCCAGCGTACATCCAATAACATCTGCTGTGCTCTCGGCATTCAGGGGGTTAGGGTTCAAAGTAGGTCCACAGGCGTAAGGGTGCCCGCTTACACCTTCTTGAGTGACCCAGCTGCTTCCCGCGTACCGTGCAGATAATGTATCAGTAAAAAGCATCTATGCAGTAAAGAGTATCGAAAATAATATTTCGGTAACTGTTCCCATGTGTTGTTCTGTTGCTACGTATTGATACGAGTACCATAACTGACCTTTTTGCGCAATGAATCCTTGTCGTCAAAGATGGCGAGGAATCCGCTTGTTACGTTTGCCGTGTAGACTGCTCCTGTGTCCGTTGAGTTTTCTCTATTCAGTTTCATGTTGCACACCTAAGGAACCAGTTTTGGCGGTGTTAATGACTTATTCAGACGAGTAGGTGTTACAGAAGCTTTTTCGTTATGTAATACTCCTTTTATATGTATACATTAGGCGCAGAATATATGAATTTGGAGGAAAATATGTGCATCAGGAGTAAATAGCAGCATTCAGAACGAAAGTTCAATAACCACCATTTGTAACATAAATCCACACAATGACACTTAAAATGCAGGTGGTGAAAACTGTCTGTCATCTCAACGAGTCACTCTCACAAAACCACGACTCTCCAAACTGAAAACTGCGCTTGCAGTAAGGTGGCCATCCACCGTTTGTATTTGCTTGTCTACGAGGTAAAACAGAATTTAGTATATCTACTTCCTATTAAAACTGTTTTTTTTCTGTTAAGGTTTTGTGGATATTGCGGGCCTTTCAAGCAAAAATGCCATGGATGTACACATAGCAAAGTCAACGAGCAACACAACATTTGCAGTACATGAAACAAAGAGAACGTCAGGTATTTTAGAACTAAAAAACTACACCATCTTCCCAGAGGGGAACCCTGAGTATTAGGCGAAGTAGCCATGGGGTCGACTGAAGTTCCCATTAGTTTGCAGTTCGTCATTTTCGTTGACCTGCAGCTTCGCGTGCCTTCGTTGTATCAGTAGCTTCTCGACACAGTTTTAATGAGTGAAGGACATAAGGGGCGTTCGTAGCATATGCTCTCGTCTGGGTTTGTAGGGCAGTGGGAAGATAACCACGTGTATCTCGTTGTGGCCAGAGAGTCGTGGGATCCAAACCGGGCGCTGCCTAACTATTTCTTTTTATAGTTCATTGCGCTGGCGTCAGCCCAAACGCTGATGTGGCTGAAGAAACGCGCATGCGCAGTAACGGGCGGACGGCGGACAACGACAATGACTACAAGGAAGGGAGGAACAAAGCCCCGAGCATGAATTGCTTCGCATCTAAAAATCACAAGCGAATATCACACAGGATCATTTTGAGTGTTTTTATTAGGCACGTTTCAAATATTGCCTATACTTCAAAATATTATGATTCAAGATTTTGGGATTAGAGTGCAATATTCACATCTGCAAGGTCGCGTTAGCACTTTGCAGGCATGTCTCTAAGGAGGTGCACTGTGAAACATTACGAGCAAGCATTCATTCAGCATAACGCCGCCATAGATATACTGACAAAATATTTTCTTTTCCTTCTTTATATTTACAGGCTGGCGCCACCTATCATTTATACACCGCCTAGTTTCTTTATTTGTAGCGCCATGCACTGAACAACAGAATATTACAAAGAATGTCGTACATTAGAAGGGACAAACCATTCCGATGCAAGATTTCCCGACCTGCTGTCAATGAAAGTTTACCCTCAGTGATTGTTTATGCACTGCTTAGAAAGAGCGTGCAATTTCAATGTTCATCGACCAGATTTATGGGAAATCGCTAAGGTGGAGTAACGGCACTGCTGCATTGAGGTGGATGTCAAACTTTCCCTTAAAGGTCAATGTTCCCGAAGAAGGCCATTTTCAAAGAACATTTTGAATTGATGTGGGGAATACAATTGTAGTATGATGCCCAAAAATTTCGAGAAGGTTTATATTGACTGACAGTCCACTCCTGTAGTGAGCATTGTGTGGCAAGATTTGTAGCTATGGTTTGTGCGAATTCCCCGATGATTATCAAAGGGCCATTCTTATATAATAAAATTTAGTGTTTCGTCGGGAATAAAACTTGCCATAACAGAGCCAGGTCACACAAAGGGGAAATGCAAACAAATGGTTCTTCAAGAAGAGTTCAAGAAGAGTCTATTTATGAAGTGCTTCGGTTGCTTTCGGACGGTATTACATACTATTGGGCCCCAAACAAAAAGGGAAAAAATCAAAACGAATTAATTTGGCCCAACTGTTTTCATATATCGCACCACTCCGTCGCCTAGAAGAAGCGGTATTTTCGCCAACTCTGCTTGGGCACAATTGGTTAGTTTCCGTGTCTCTTAAAAAACTGGGCGACTCGCCTTCGGCTCTGCCTTTTGAGACAGGCATGCTATCTTTTCCTGCACAAAATGTGAAGAGAACCTTTGCCACTTTCCGTTTTTTCTTCTTTCCATGATTCTGGCCTTTTTTGCCCTCTGGTGAAGGGGTGTGATCACCCACTTCCGTGTTTTCTTCAAAAAGCAGCGCCCGGCTCTGCTGGTGGGCATCCATAAAATGGTCAGTAGGGTTCTTGGTATCCGGGAGTGTTTTACAATTCCTCTCACACACGAAGCTGCTGGAGCTTGCGCAATAGAGCGTGGTTGTTTGAAGTTGCCGAAAGCTTCAGTCTTCCGAGGATCAGGTCGGACGCCATCCTTATGAACCATGTGGCCAAGAACCAGCGCTTGACCCTCGCTAAAACGGCTCTTCTTCGAATTCAGCACGAGGCTGGCCCTCTGCAGGCCGTTCAGGACGGTATTCACGCGGCAGTTGTGCTCATCGACCGTTCGCCAGAAAATTACTACATCATCAAGGTAACACAAACAAATTTCCCACTTCAATTTACGCAGAATCGTGTACATGTACCTTTCGAATGTGGCCGGAGCATTGCATAATCCAAACGGCATAACGTTGAATTCAAAAAGACCGTCAGGAGTGACGAAGGCCATTTTTTTCTTGTGTGCAGGTTCCATCGGGATTTTCCAATATCCGGATCGTAGGTCCACGGACGAGAAGTTGGACGCGGAGTGCAGACAGTCAATTACGTCGTCTAATTGAGGAAGCGGGTATACGTCTTTCTTCGTAATAGAATTGAGGCGCCGATAATCCACGCAAAATTGCCATGACCCGTCTTTCTTCTTGACAAGGACGACAGGTGCCGCCCACGGACTAGATTACTCTTGTATAACACCCTTTTGCAGCATTTCTTTGACCTGATCTGCTGACAAGCCAGTTTCAATTGTGTGACGTGCACGTGAAGACGGGAGTTGGATGTTGGTGCCATCTTGACCGAAGTCAAACAAAGAAGCATGTCAGGATAGAACGGTCACCAGCGTAGCACGCTCACCTGATTAGAGTGATTTGTCAATCATTCCCAGAAATTTAAAATCAGGCACGTCGCTACTGGCAACCTAACGCAAACTTTCACACACCACAGCAACAGACGCGCTCTCATAAGCCTCAAAACGGGCAAGTTTCATGTCTCTAGGTAGAACTACGTTATGAGCGGAGCAGTTAAACGCCCAAAATGAAGTGCGACCATTTTTGATGCGAAGAAGGCACCGCGGCAACGAAACGTCTTTCTTAGCACAATTCCCGGCCAGTGGCTCCACAAAGGTGTCCCGGGAGCTGTCAGGAATCCCAGAAGCCGTCACCGTGATGGGCGATGCTGTGTGTGCTGTCAGAACCACGTCGTCATAAACAATCGGAATTTCTTCAACTGGAGAATCGTCGTCAGACAAGGCAACGAGAAGAATGCTCACTGAAAGTTCACCGGCGCCACAGTCAATGGTTGCACCATAATCCCGTAAAAAATCCAGCTCGAGAATCACGTCGTGTGTAGAACTGGGAAGCACAGCGAACTCCACTGTACACATTTTCCCGGCCACAGAGACGTTCTCAAAAGAAACCCCCATAGGTTGGAGCCATTCGCCACCAACTCCCCGGAACGAAAGAAGCTGATTACAGCTTAACATTACTTTACGGCCAAGTGTTTTCTTAAACGCATAACTCATAACAGGAACGGTGGCTCCAGTGTCCAGCAAAGCCATTGTTGAAACTCCATCGAGCGAAACTTTAACTTTGCTTATTTCCATTGAAACAGGCATAGGTTTATCGAATATAGCCTGTCCAGGGACCTCACCCCATATCAGCCGCACCGGTTAGTTTCCCGGGGGTGGTGACATCGGGCAGCGGCGAGGCAATGGCGACCGCCTCGGGCGCATTGTGGGTGGTGTGAGGCTGCGATCCCATGAAGGCGAACCACTTCGCTGCGCACTTTGTCCGGAGGGGGTCGGAAGTACTCCCGGATGCCACGATGAGTCAAGCCTGTACAAAGGACTTTGAGGGCATGCGTCCGGGGCCCTGCATGTTGGCGGCTGGCGTCGACGGCAGCATAATCGCTGGATGTGCCCCGCCATGCCACAGCGGTAGCAAACAGGCCGCCGACACCCCGTATCTGACCATTCAAAAGACGCATATCGCTTATCTGGTTGGTAGGCATGCTGGCCAACCTCGTAGTTTCCTGTGTTCGAGGGATGGATTTGTAGATTCGGTTCTTAACAGTCGGCAGAATTATTACGAGAAAAGGAGACCTGGCCGCCAAAAACCTGCGTCCCTGTGATAGGGACCATTAGGGTTTCCAGGGGCCTCGGTGGGGCTCAATTCTTGCAGCGTTGATGGTTGGATTCGTCCATTCACTGTGAACACAAGTGCAACGGTACGCAGCCTCTTTGGTCAGATAGCCTTCAGAGAAATTCGCTGCATTGCTTGGGACGTCTTCATGTCGCCACAACCCTTCACGGACTACTTGCCGTATGGTAGCCGTGAGATCAGCGGGAGTCGTGCTGCCAACGCTTGCGACAGTAGTCACGTTCGATAAGCGGCAAAACTTTGGAGTTGTACGGCATTTTTTTAGCGCTTCAAACTTGCGGCAATGCCGAATTACATCCGACATGGTGTCTAAGTGCTCCTTACTAATAAAGAATGTGTACACATCTTCAGCAATTTCCTTCAGTAGTTGGCCCCCCTTGTCGTCTTCAGGCATTTCGACGTTCACTACTCCACACAGCTGCAGAATTTCTTCAATGTAGGTGGTGCAGCTTTCCCCTGGGACTTGAGCTCGCTGCAGAAGTGTCTGCTCCGCTCCCTTCTTGTTGGCTAGAGCGTCACCGAAGCTTCCCTTCAGTAACTGTACCAGCCGATCGCACATCGTACATTTCGCGTCACTGTTGTCAAACCAAACCAGGGCGGTCTTCGGCAAGGAAAATACGACGTTTGCAAGCTTCTCTGCCGCATTCCAACGGGTGTACTTGCTCACTCGTTCGTAATGGGTGAGCCAGTCATCGACGTATTCTTCCGCTTTGCCTTCAAACTTCCGCGATTCTTGTTGCAGCTTCCAGCCGCCGGGTGGTGTCGCCGAAGAGTTGCCTTGAGCAGGGGCCGTTATGACTTCTCGGGCGGAGGAGAGGCCAGCTACGCGAGCGACGGCTTCGACGAAGATCCAGTGACGCTGATGTCCTCTGGGGCTACCCCGCACCTTCACCACGACTGTTACGGTAAAAGGGAGGTTTATTTTCTGCACAGAACGGAGAAGCTTCAGAGGAACGAACGGAGCTCCAAACGCAAACGCCTGAGGATCATTCCTCTTTCTCCTCCAGCCCAGGGATTGCCCATCCGTCATGTATACGTCCAAGTATATGAAGCTTTACAATATTATTGATTGTGGTTGACTAAATATGCACGGAGATAGCTCTTAAAGCTTAGTAAAGATTGCGACTGTTTTGTTTCTACCTGGAGAAAATTCCAGTTGGTTACAGCCACAAACACAATATCCAGTTTGCCATAATTTGTGCGTGTTTTAGGTAGGAGTAAGTTGCTAGCCGAAACAATCCAGGTGGAATTTAAATTTTTAATGAATATGGTAAATGAACAGGGACTATGCACAGATTTGAAACTGTAAACAAGCAGGCTGAATTTAACGAGATTTGCGACCGTGCGTATACGATATTCTGTAAGTAACAATAAAGCGTTAGTCCGGTATGGGCCGAAAGGGTTGGTCTGACTAGCTTCGTTGTGCAGATGCTGTAAAGGAAGCGGGTCGTGTATGTATTGCCCCAAGACGCGGCGCTGTACAAGAAATGAGTGTGGACAAAAGCCAATTTAGGTGAGGTGAGTGTGGGTGTTTTAAAAAAATGGGTGCGCCTTTGAGAGGATGCGAATGCCAAAGGCAGCTTTCAGTTTCACATGGCAACATGGTTACTGCACTTCCAATTAGTATTCAGAATACCACGTAGGAATGAATAGTTAACCATAGGTATTGAATAATTGTTCGACGAGATGACTAGGCTGCAAATGAGTGGCTTTTGTTGTGAATGAAAAACCATGCCTTAGTTGCATTTATGTGTAAGTTATTAGGACACTAAAGCAAAATATTGTTGAAATCATTGCCGAGGTTAGACGTAACATAGAGAACTGAAGTACTAGACGATAGTATGGTCGTGTTACCTGCTGAACGACATGATTCACGGCTAGTAAGGCAGGTAAGAAGATCACTGATGTAGATTAACAATAGGATTTGCCCGAGTATTGATACTTGTTGGACGCCTTTATTTGTGGTTTTGAAGCTTGATGTTACTTTAGGTGTACATACGGCCTGCTTCCTATTTGAATAAAAACTTCTAGTAAAATTTAGAGCTGCACAAACTATACGTATGGCTTCCAGTTTAACGAAGAACATGCTGCGGGTAATAGAATCGAACGCTTTGCCAAGGTCTACAAATAACCCACCAGCATAGCAGCCTGAGTCTATTGCAGTTAATTTTATCATTGAAGGAAAGCACTGTGCAGTCATTCGAAAAACCAGCCCGAAAGGTATATTGATGGGTTTAGAGGATGTTAAATATTGATAGATATTTTATCAAGCAATTAACAAAACACTTTCAACAACTTTACTGAAGAATGCAAGTTGGAGATCGGACGATAAGTCGCAACACATTCTCCGTTTCCTTTTTTAAACACTGAAATTACTTTTGCTTTTTAAGCTGTTCGGTAAATACTCTGGTTGAAAACATGAAGTTGATAACATGGCTAAAGGGGGTTCCTATGGCATCTGGTACTAATTTATCAGTGCTGCGATAAGTATGGTCAAGACCTGCACTAGTTACTTTTATGTCATTAATTATGGCGCGGATTTCATCCGGGGTAGTAGGGAAAGCAAAAGACTGGGGAAGTCGTTGTTATGGTTGGGGTTCAGTCCGTGGAGTGCAGAGTTTGTTTCCACAGAATTGTTCATTAAATATAGTTGAAATGTCGAACGGGTCATTGTATGCTACGTCAGAGAATATTCATTTCGTTACATCGGAGTGATTCGCGTTATTGTTCAGGAAATTATGATGTATTTTCCATGTCTGTTCTCGGCGGTGCCTGCCTGATCAATCTTATTTTCATAAAATGGTCTTTTGTCTTTCTTGAGCAGTTTATATACAGTATAGCAGTACATTTTGCACCGATTCTTTAACTGTGTTTTGAAAGGCCGCTGTTTTGTTTTTTCCTGCATATTTTTTTCTTTTTCGCATACACTTCAGAAGCCCATTAGTTAGTCAAGAATTCTGTGTAGATGGCAACTTTCTGTTACACCTAACAACCGTAGAAGCCTAACCCGAACACTTAAAGCCTACCAACTTATTATACCCCGATTAAGCGTCTGTTCACGCACAAATATCTGACCAATCTGCCTGAAGCACATGGCATGCAAACTTTTCCTTATTAAGTGCGGTTTTACACTTAGTCCTATTTTGTCATTTAACGTGGCAATCGAGACGAAAAATTATTGTATAGTGGTCCGTCAGGCTAAATTCAAGAAAACCACAGTCTTCTTGATGTATAATATTTGATAAAATATGTTGAATAATCGTGCCATTTTTGCTCAGGGCACGCCTAGTTTGAATGCTAACCAATGGCTCATAGCAAAAGCGAAGCAAGCAGTGTAATAGACACACGAAGGGCTACACTCACATTACAAAATATTATTCATATCGCCTATAATTACTGTACTTTTCTTTCCTGTGGCTAGTCAACTGTGGATTTTGGTTATTTCTGTACAAAATGTCGACGCTGGTGGCAAATGGTATAAGGAGCCGATAACAGTTTACAAAACACTGTAGATAACGACGGTTCATCCAAACTGAGTCGGATTTTTCAACTGAAGAATGAAGATCATTTCTGCGTTTATAGTTAATTTTAGATGCCACAAAGATTGGGGCGCCACCATGGTTACTTGTGCGATTGTTGTATTCTGGTGCCTAATTGGGAAAGCAAAACAATAGCCATCATCTGGTGAAGTCAGGCCTTTGATAAGCAGATAAACGTATAATCGTGGTTCAAAGAGGAGAACTGAGCAATATTATCGCCATAATTTCTCTACTGCTATGTGCGTTGAAGTGTATGACTGATAAACAACTATTTCCAAGAACTTTTGAGCGTCATTGTTATAAAAGTATGATACTAGACTGAAGCGAAGCTATGATAAATCTGCGGAGATCTAACGAAACACTGACAAGCCTGCTTCGTTCTCGATGCGAAAGGCACGACTATGGTCGCACTGCCTGGCCTTGATTCTACCGTTGTCCGTTCACGGGTTTCTTTTTAAGGGCAACGGCTTTGACAAACAGCCTCTTGTTTTCTGGTGTCAAATGGTCATTGGTGTAGACAGGGTAGCTTAGTGTTTCAGAGGAGTTTAGATCATTCGTGCTAAGCTGAGCTTCGCGCTCTTTATTCAGAAATTCCTGCTTTTTCGAAAGAGAACAGAAACGAGCAATTAAGTTAGGTCGCTTTCCCTTCTCTGGGACTGGTACTCACTCGGTGAACTATGTCTGGGTCCCTGTCAACGATAGGGATGCTGATCTTGGCTCAGATAGCCTTAACTATATCAGCGCAGTTTTCACCTTGTCTGCAAGGGATGCCTTTATATCGATGTTAGGCGTGAATACTTCAGTTTTTTCGCCAAGGTTTTGCTTTGGACTTTAGTGTTTTGTTAGCAATAATAAAACTGACATTTTCAGCTTTCACCTTTTCAACTAGGGTCTGCATCATTGATAAGCCCGAGGCAAAGTCCGCCAGCTGCGCGCTCACGGCCGCAAGGTTCAGATCCGACTCAAGCAATTTCATTGGGAATTTTTCGACGTGCTTCTCCGCCATGTCGTTCAGCCAACTTTCGGACGAATATTCAAGCCGCTTGATTCGCTCAGCCATGTCAAAAGCTTCGCTATCGGACAGAGTCTCAAAATCGTCTAGTCGCTTTGACAATTCTGTGTTGGAGGGCATGGTCAAATATTCTAAGCACTAGCACACAAGGGCAGCAGCGGTCACAGCGCAATGCTATACGAAGAAAGCAATAGATACTAGCACTAACCTGTAAGGATACACAAGTGTGGCTCTGTTCCGTGGAGGGAACAGTCTTAGGGCACTGCTGAGTCACAGAAATTTGAGAGAGAGAGAGGGCGAGCCTGGGTCAAAAGAAGCATGGTACACGGAAAGTAAATCTCGAAGAGATCTTTGTTGTGGCATAAAATCTGGCCTCCTTTCTTAGCAACAGAAGGTGTAGAGGAGTCGAACACCAATTATATGTTCGCTTTGATGGCTCAGCAGCTGGGAGGGTGGTGAAGTTTGTCAGTAATAGAACGAACAATTCATCCTTTGTTTTTTAGAATTGGTTTGGGCGTTGTACTTTCGGTGGGGATGAGCGCTGTCCCACAAGTCTTGCCACGGTGGTAATACCCCGGGAAAGCAGAGGAAGCCGCATAAAAAATTAAACCAATTCCATTCAAAGAGAAAGCCGTCGGAAGTGCAGAGCAACGATTCGCTAGAATGGGCTGTAGCGGAGTTACCGCTCTCCGCTACTACCCATTACGCTCTTCTGTGAATGGAACGGAGGTTTGTCCCATGCAGTTCTAATTTCCCGTCTTTGCTGTGCTCGCCCGCCCTGTACCTCAAAACTGTTCCAGCAGGAGTTCTGTTGTTTTCGTGCTTGCGATTCCTTCTGCACATGCCGGCGTTGCACTGCCACGTTTTTCGCTTAGTATCGTAAAAACCAACCGAATGACCGTTCCTCTCAAAACGAACGTGGGCGCTGCCAGTTAATTACGTAAATTTTGCCTCAAGCCTACATACAGTTTTTCTTGTGCTAAACAACGCCGAGATGAGTGACAAGCGCAACCGGTTGACAAGTTTCGAACCCTTATGACTACATAAACCGCTCTGCTTTCGAAGCCTTGGCGGTACGCCAGGACGACAGCCGCTACGACGGAATGTCGTGGGGCTCTAGCGATTGAACTACGACAAGGCGAGCCTTTAAAGTTATCTCACCGTGCTCCTTATCGGGACGTGCTCCTTATCGGGAGGTGTAACACAGTCGTATTTCAGAGCCAGTGATGCTTTCGAGTTAGAAACGACGGCTTCTGTACCTGAAATGTCGATGGCCGATTGACCACAACAGAAGGGAGCAGAAGTGGAAGGGCGATTCCACGAGAGAACGAACATGCGTGTACACGACCATTTTTTGTTCATTCTGGTTTTTTTATTATATATGCGCGCAATATGGAAACCCCCGAAAATCAAGTTTGTTTTCTCCTGAGGTGCGTAGTTCGGGAGAAAAAAATGTTTGAATGTGACCGGAGTGCAGCGGTGGTTTCGGCAACTGCAGATTTTTCCAAGTTTGCGTCTCTGTGTACGTCAAGGAGTACAAGGGGTGTGTATAAAATGTTTTGGGCCATAAACTAGACCAGAATGCTAATCTGTATAACGCAAAATCAGCGTCCTGCAGCGAAACAAAAAATTAAAAAAAAAATCGTGAAATCGGCCCAGACGATAATTTGTTAGTGTTTTTGACGCCCCCTATCTACATTTCTTCTTTTCTGAAAAACTTGTAAGTCGGCCATTTTATTGGCCATACGTATCTGAACGCATAAACAAAAGATGGTGTTTGTAGAAAATTTAGAAGTACTAAAAAAAAATTGAATAACTTCGGCTCTTTTTCAGAAATTGCGCAAATTCAAAACTGAATATAAAAAAAACCCCATACTCGATTTTCTTCAAAATTGCGAAACTAAGACTCCTTTACTTGGACAACAAAACTGTGGAAAAACATGTTGCATCATTTTGTTGAGAACAAAGTTATAAGGGGCCAAACTTGGGGCTCGCGCGACGCGTCTTGGCGCGCCGCGGTAAGTTCCCGCCGCGGTTGCCGGACGTTGCGCGGGTGTACACGAGCGGTAATTCATATTCCACTGCCACATGCCGGCACGGTCAATCTCTTTCCAGTATTCACAAACGAAAAAAACTATTCTGGAGATTCTTCTGTTTTTTTTTTTTTTTGCCCGCCTCTGTTTTTTTTTTCTTTTTTTTCTCCCGAACTACGCACCTCAGGAGAAAACAAACTTGATTTTCGGGGGTTTCCATATTGCGCGCATATATAATAAAAAAACCAGAATGAACAAAAAATGGTCGTGTACACGCATGTTCGTTCTCTCGTGGAATCGCCCGGAAGAGAACGTCCCTGCCTAATATCAGCGTGAGGCCAGGTGGAGAAACCATAGCCCATATGAGTTAATCTCCTCTCGCTACTAGCCCTCCAAATGGACTATACCTTCAAGCATTGATTGCCGTTTCATTACGCAAATGAAAGATGGCCCCACAAAGGGCGTCCTTATCTTCCGCAAACGGGAACGGAAATTCGTATCTATAATAAAAATGCGTTTTTCTATGTCGACTGAAGCTTGCAGAAGAATTTCGTCAACCGATGCCGATAACATTGTCGACGGATGTACGGCCGGAATTTCAATTTCTGCCACTGCTGCAGTTTTCCTCATCCCGAGAAACTCAGCGTAATAGTTTCCCGCAAGCTGGATGGGATCATGACGGGCGGTCCTAAGAGGCGACGAGGAGATGCGATAAGTTGATGGAGACCGGCATCGCTCTTCTGGTGAGTAGGAGGTAAACGTTGCTAGGCCAGGGGATGTGACGATTGACTAATGGGCAGCGTAAATGGTTGGGGTGATAGCCGCAGCCAGGACGAACGCTATCCAGCTCACAAGCATCGTAGCTACGTATTTCACCTTGTTCGCGCCGCCTGCAGAAATGGAAGATGTACCAAAAATCCCGCAATAATAGCATACATTTCGGTCAATACAAGGGTCTTGGCGGGGCTCCCGCCGCGCCTCATGGTAGGGCTGCGGGCTTGAAGCCGTAGGAATAGCTGCCACAGAGTCTTCACTGCTGACAACGGCCAAAGTGGTCGCCCTGCATCCTTGAAATAGGATGGAGAGGTGCCAGGTGTTTGCAAGTCGGACGGCGAAACATCGGATATAGAAGGAAACTTTCCCTGAACTATTCCACAAAGCCCAGGACGCAAGCCGAGGCTACTAACACTGGAATGGGTAATGACGGGTGGTTTCCGAGACTTCAGGTAATTGTGGCGAAAAAATGCTATTGCCCACATATGAAGGTGCCAGCGCGTCATTCTGGAGTAGGATGAACTGTATCTCGTCCACTTGTTGAGACGTCACCACCAGAATGGCTCCTCTAGCAGGGTTCTACACAGCAAGCGTTGAAAGTGCGAACTGGCCGATTACCTTCATAATATGGTGCACTCGGTCCACCTCTTGCATATTCCTGTCAAAGTCACAGCACAGCGACAAAAAAAGCCTCAATATAGAAATTTTGGTATCCGTGCGAATGTTGCAGGTGCCCCTTCAAGGTCTTTATTGTGTAGACAGAAGGAGCAGCAAATGAGCTAAATATTTGTTGTAGCTCCACGGCGAAACCGGAGCAATCGGTCACACAGTCTTCGTTGTTGAGAAACGACCTTTTGGCTACCTGGAAAAGACGACGCTTTGCAGCTTCCAATTGTCGTTGCGCCTGTTAAAAGCTCTAATACTGGACTAGCCATCGAGCCACGATTCAATTAGTCATCACGAAGACCACCGATTATCGGTGCGTCACGCTGGCAGCCCCTAACAATACACTGTGGTGGCACTACAGCAACCGCGTTTAAGGCCGTTTCTTGTGTCATAGGTGTCCTTTGGTCAGGTAAACGACGGCCGGAACACAGCTCCAGGATTTTTTTGTTTGTTATATTCGGTATTTTGTATGTACTTCTTAGAACGTCATTCCCTTGCAGTCCTAAATAGTCATGTAACATTTGTTTCAAGGTATCTTCCCTATATTAACAATGTTTACTTATTGCTACAAGCGTTGACAGATTTGCGCTTTTATAAATAAGAAGAGCCTTTTTGCCCTGACAATGACAAGCTGTGTGCATGCTTTCATTTTTCAGACTGCTTCCAAAGTGTTTAGGGTTTTTGGCTCAGAAATCTGTCGACAGTTGTGTACCTCATGTGGTAACTAAGTTAAGTAACCGTTCCAAATCGGAGCGGTTTGCCGATGAGTCCGCCTGTGCCTTTCACATCTGAACAAATAGAGGCCTAACGTCAGTTGTGTATTGTGGCTTCTTTTTCTGTCCTATTACTGTGGTGATTTTCTGTGATGTACCAAAACCACTTGAGAAGTGTGTCTTATGTTTTAAAACCACATCTCCAACCGATAATAAATGAATCTGGAGAGCGAAACAAACCCCAAATGCGTATTGGTAATATAAAAGGCTTGTCAATTTTATTGCACTGCATATGTACACTCAAACTGCGTTATTGCCGTTGGGGAATGTCTCCCCACTGTATGTTTGTCGATATTTTTTTTATTGGACTTGATACACCACTATGGCGATCGCGTTTTGCTTGTCTACGAGATCAACCATTGTGGTTTCCCTGCTGCCTTCTCCGTGTGCATGTATACTCCTGGCCCGTAACTTTCTCAGATGCACCTTGGACCTGACAGAGGGTTTTCTTGCAAAATGGCAGTGAGGTTTCAGACGTTTTACCCTACCTTATTTCGTGAAATTCAGTTCGCAGTTGTTCTTGCGACCTGGGGCTATATTGATAGCCAAACTGACCTCTAGTAGTGTTCTGTCTACAAGAAAAATAAAGCAACCAAAAGCTTTCCACCAAGTTTGGCTCGGTTAGAAACAAGTTTACTTGCAATATAATACCCTTTGCATTTATTGGTTGTTGGTTTTGCATGACGCCGCCTCACGGATAAATTCGAAGCTCTCATGGCCTCTCCATCCAGACTTTTTGGTGACATGCAGAAACTAAAAACTCTAGCCTTGCGGCCATGCTACACCAACAACGTTAACAAGTCTTTGGAATGCCGAGCCACCGCCGAATCCCGCAAACCGTCTAACTCTTTGTACTGAGGCCACAGAAATCGCTGGCATGCTATTCTAGGCTATTGAAGCTTGGCGACTCTGTGCAGCACGAACACAAACCTGCCACCTCAACGGTTTGTTTGCGCATGGTGCCTATAGATAGCAGCCTCAAACGCTTTCAAACCTGCTTGTTTCGCCCCACCCCCTTCCGCAGGGGGCACTTTGATCAATCTTGGTGATGGTATTGGCGACACCGCGGACCCCAAGCCCTCATACATAGTCTGGAACGAACCGTGGCGATGTGTTTTAAGGTGAAGGGTAGAAAACTCAAACGATGGCTGTAGGAGCCCAGGTCAAGCTCTGGCTGATGGGCTTCATGTCTGTTTATTAGGCAAGGATCTCCCGAACCTTTTCGGCTATGAGCGTATGGCTGGCGTATAGATTTTTCTCACCCCCCTCCAATAATCGGCCTCCGAAAAGAGGCCGCACCGAAGTACTTACGAAAGAGAAGACAGAAAATTTCCATAAATATCTTGTAGTTCATTTTACAGGGCGCACCCCTGTTGCCAAGAAATCAGTCATTCTTTTGGCCAAATGCATTGAGTCGGTTGTCGGTTCAGATTATGATAGTAAAAAGATTTCATGCAGTGACCTACTTGTTCAAGTAAAAATTGGCCAAATGCATTGAGTCGGTTGTCGGTTCAGATTATGATGGTAAAAAGCTTTCATCCAGTTACCTACTTGTTCAAGTAAAAAGAAAAAAATCCCAGCGAAAACCTCCTAAAACGCACCACATTACCTGTCCTGTCTGTTACTGTGACTCCACATAGAACCCTCAACTCCTCTGAAAGCGTCGCTCAGAAAAGGACTTACAACCTGAGACAGAGGTGGAACTTTTTCAGGCGCTTCAACCTCAAGGAGTAACTTCTGTCAAGCTAATTGTAATCCGGAGAGGAAATGAAGAAATCCAAACAAAGCATCTTGTCCTAAGATTCGATTTCACAACCTGACCCGAAAATGCAAAAGTGGGCTTCCGAAGCTGCAATGTACGACCATATGCTCCTAATCCCAGGGAATGCTTTAGGTGTCAACGATACGGTCATGAAACTCTATCGTGTCAAGGAAAGCTGAATTGTCCTAATTGTGCAGAGACTGACCATTCGTCGGAAGACTCGAAACAGCGCAGTAAAATGCCCACATTGCAGTGGCCCACACGCTGCTTATTCGCGTACCTGCCCGAAATTCAAAGCAAAAAACGAAATTCTACAGATTTAAGTTACTGAAAACATCACCTTGGCTGAGGCACAGTAAAAGCACAAGAGGCTTTCGGCCACATCCTATGCAGACGCTGCTCGCCAGGGGTTGGGGCGGCGTTTGGTCAGCACAGCGGCCCAGTACAGCCTTGTTGATGTGTTGCGGTCCTGGCCCCCAGCTGAGCAGCCACCTGCGGCCTCTACGACACATGTAGAGGCTGCGGGAACCCGGATCTCGTCGGACTGCCTTCGGTAGTTCAGTGTGGCGACTCCCGCGAATCTTGCGATTGTGATCACCGCTGGGAGCTCTGCCGCTCTCACTGTTTCCCCTCCTCCAGCGCTAGGGACACCTGAGGACACGGGGGAGGTGGACACGGCTGGGCCCACGGCAGCGCCCATCCAAGCCCCACCGCCTGCCCCGCCCGCGGATCGGGCGGCTGGCACCAAACTCACCCGAAAGGGTACCAAGTTCAGGGGGGTCCGGTCCGCCGGACACCCTCCGAACATCTGATGAGGAAATGGACGTTGGACCGTTCCTGCCTGAATCGCAGCGCAAGGAATGGGCTGCGGCGTACAAAGCAACAAAAAGCCAAAGAAACCCGCTCCAAGAGTGCAAGCCCCGATAGACAAAACATGAACCTACACACACGTTACAGTAGCTCTTAAATGTACATAATGAAAAGCGAAAGTGGTATCTAGTGGAGCCGTAGATGCCTCATTAACAATCTTGATGATGTCTGCGACATATTGCATTCCAATCAGCCAAGTGTAATACGTCTGCAAGAAACACATTTAAAGTCCAAACCCACAAAACCCACAAATGATGATGATGATGATGAATAGTTACATGGTATTTAGAAAGGACAGGGATGGTGTGGTACATCTTCAGGTTGTGTGGCCATCATTGCCCGAAAATCATTGGCATGTCACCCTATCCAATTACAGACTGTCCTTGAGGCTATTGCCATTAGAAGCACAATTTTCAACAGGCTGATAACAGTGTGCTCCATTTACATCCTTCTTGATTTCCAACTTTCAAGCACCGAATTTGATGGCCTTGTGGATCAGCTACCAGAACCTTTCATTTTTATAGGCGACCTCAATACACACAACACTTTTTCGGGCTCTCTCCGCACAGATTCCCGATGTCGCCTAATCGAAAAATTTGTAGCATCTTCAGGAGCATGCCTATTTAATAAAAACAAGCCTACATACCACAATATAGGACACAACACTTATTTAAACCTTGACTTGGCTATTAGCTCTGCTGTACTCTTTCCATCGCTTTAGTGGGACGTTGGCACTAACCCATATGTCAGTGACCAGTTCCCTACTTCATAACATACATAGATAGATGCCTTAACAGTTCACCTTCCCACTGGAATTTTATAAGAAGCAAGAGCAAAGTGGAACACTATCACAGACACATCTCAACAAATTTACACATACATAACACAGATACCTGTAGAGAAGGCAACCCAGTTCGTCATGCGCACATTCTAGCCGCCACCGAAAAGTCGATTCGCCAGGCCTCTGTGGCCCCGCGCAACACGAAAAGGCCCTGGTGCTATGACGACTGCAGGCGTGATCGGGAGGCCCAGAACAAGGCGTGGGCCATCTTCTGTAGATAACCCACAAGTTTTAACCTTATTGCTTTCACAAGAGCAAAGTCATTAGGTAAGCGTGTGCACCGTGAAGCAAAAAGGGGGAGTTGGCACGCCTTTCTCACATGCATAAATTCATACACAGACACCCACAAGCTAGGGACCCGAATACGTAAACTGAAAGGACAACACACACATAGCCTGCCCCTGGTTAACACGACAGGTGACACACTGGAAGATCACGCCAACACACTTGCACAACACTTCCAACACGCGTCTAGTTCTGCACACTACGCCAACAGGTTCATGCAACACAAAACATCTGCCAAAAAGAAGCCTATACATGACAAGAACAAGTCAAAGTCTGCATACAACTCTGAATTTACACTCCATGAGCTGAAGATTGCTCTTGCCGCTTGTAAGTCTTCAGCTCCAGATGCAGAAAACATTACATACAGTATGATTCAACATCTACACGCAGACACTCTTGTGGCACTCCTACACCTGTACAACAATATGTGGCTTTAGGGTACCTTCCAAGGTCCTCGAGCGAGGCCATAATTGCGGCATTTCTTAAGGAAGGGAAGGCCCTATCTTCACCCGCAAGCTATAGAACCTTTGCACTGACAAGCTGCCTGTGCAAGCTTTTCGAGAAGAAGATAACCCGAGGCTAATGTACATTTTTGAGTACAATGGTCTTCTCGAGAGCTGCCAGGCAGGCTTCCGGGCAGTGCGATCCACAAATGATGAGCCTCTTGCATTAAAATCACAAATTAAAGACGCCTTGATACACAAACAGTACTGCATGATCGTATTTTTTGACATAGAAAAAGCGTATATAACGGCATTGCGTTACGGCATTCTTGGAGGCTTAAATTCCCATTGTGTAGCAGGTAACATGTTGAACACTATTGATAGTTACTCCTCTAAGCGAACATTTTGTGTCAGAGTCGGGTCGGCACTGTCAAGACTTCACATTCAAGAAAATGGCGTGCCTCAAGGCGGAGTTTTGAGTGGCACGCTGTTTATCGTCATAATGAATTCGCTTCGGAAAGCATTGCCTCCATCTATATCCTGTTTAGTGCATGTGGGTGATGTACAAATATATTTTAAATCTTTTAACATCCATATTTGAACGTCAAGTGCAGCTTGGGGTAAAAAAACTTTCTCGCTGGCCAGACGAAAATGGTTTAAAACTTAATCTTAAAACTTAAAACTTAAACCTAATTCCTGTTAAACAGGAACACAAGTTCTTTATTGTGGTGCTGGAAGAAAAACTCAGATTTATCTCACACATCAAAGAACTCAAACAAAAATGTCTAAAAACAAGGTATATTCTGAAAGTCCTATCTCACCAATCGTACGGTACAGATAAACAAGTCCTGCTGTGCCTTTATACCGCTTTTGTAGGGTCTCGTTTGGAATACAGAAGTGTTGTCTACGAGTCGGCCACAAAAACAGCGCTGAAAATGCTCGACCCATTGCTCCACATAGGGCTTCGCCTCTCGTGTGGTGCTTTCAGTACAAGCCCTGTCCAAAGCCTGTATGTAGAATGTGGTGACAAACGGTGCCTGGAGTACCGGTTAACTTATGTTGATCTTTTACGTGCATTTAAAATATAATTAATCAACAACCTTCCTTTTAAACCTGTTTTATGGATACATCCGCATCACAGCTCTTTAAATCGCCCATCTGTTTCGGTTCCCTTCTCAGAAAAAATGAGAGAGGAGGTGGGTTTACTTAATGTCTCCTTTTTACACATCTGTAAATCATATTGCATTGATTTTATAGCACAATGGCACCTTCGCACTGTGTCGTGTGACTTGTCTTTCATCCAACTTGATAAAAATAGGGTAACGAGAAATGCCATTCTGCAGCACTTTCTGTCACTGCAGGAGAAGTACCAGTGCACATAACTTTACAGCGACACCTCCAAAACTGCCTCCGCCGTGTCATGTGCTGCGCACGGACCCAATTTTAAAGTTCCTGAGACCATGAATGTAACTGGTAGAATCTTCACAGGAGAGGCTTATGGAATCTTTCGTGCTGTGAATCACATTGTCACATGTCATATCCCGAAATCTGCCATTTACACTGATTAAGTAAGCGTTTTGCGGGAGTTATCATTCCGAAAGAAGTCCAAAAATAACATTATCAATTTCTTAGGATAATTATGACTGCCTATGGCGCAAAACTTCACGTGACGGTTTGTTGTGTCCCAGGCCACTCAAAGATCGCTGGAAATGAGACCGCAGACGAAATGGCCGCTGCTGCACTGACAAACACGGTGCACATAAAAACAGTACCCTACACCAACTTCAAACCACCATAAAACAACAACTACGTAAAGCATGGCAAAAACATTCGAGTGAACAGACAAACAGCAAACTGCATTGTGTAAGAAAGTGCGAAATGAACAAAGACGAATGAAGTCAACGGGACACGGCACTACTATCAACTCGTTTTATTTTTGCTGTGATGTCCGATTTCATATGAGAAGATACACAGCTAATAAAGGAAAGGAGGAAAGGGGGAGGAGCACAAGCAATTACAAAAAAGTGAAGGATGAAATTTTAAGCGTTCGCGTTATAAAGGCACTTTTGCACAGGACAATCTAATGATTGCATAAGAATTGCAGTTCTTTCTTTGTCAATGCTAAAGAAGCTGTGCTAACGTAGTTGTCTTTCAAGGAAACTATCTGGCAGGCCTGCATGATATCTCGTCTCAACTGATCCTCGTGTCGGGCTACAATCCTAGTCTTATCAAAATGTGGCCTACACTCAGAATCTCTGCAGTATCTGCAGTGTATGCCCAGATCTCAGCCGATCGTTTAACCAATGACCTGACTGTCCGACGTAATGCCTGCCACATGGTAAAGGTATCTAATACACTGTGCCTTGTGAACAATTCACGAACCGGTTGCGATGCTGCGTTGCGCCCTTGTTTTTTTTTTCTGTACCACTGACCCTGTTCAGTAGTTTCGCCAATTTGTTGGGAGCAGAGAAGAAAATGTTAACGTTAACGCATTTTCCTATTTTCTTGAGATTGTGTGAAATACCATGTAGGCATGGCACGACAGCGCACTTCAACTTTTCTCTTTCTTTCTCCATGGGTTACACGTCTGGCTTGCTCCTAATCTGTTTAGGCATCTTATCGGCGACCGACACCAGACGAAATGGAGGGTACCCGGCAGACGTTAGACGTATTGTCTGTTTTTTGAAACTATCTTCCACGACGTGGGAGTAGGATTTCATCAGAGCATTGGCAAAACAATGCCTAGCCATACCACGTTATTAATGCGCTGATGAAATCCTGCTCACACGTCGTGGAAGACAGTTTCAAAAAACAATGGGGAATGGGGAGACTGGTTCAGACGGATGCATACAGCCATGAACGAAGAATGTCTTTTGGGTGTGCCCCACGCGGATGGACAGAAAAGACACAGTACACAAAAGAGCATTGCACAAGAGCTAGCAACGGAACAGGAAATAGTTAGGGTCCATAGATCCCAAAGGGTTAAAAGTTTCTAAGTGGTGGGGGAACGCGGCCTCCTTCCCAAGAACAAATGACATTGTTTAGTCGCATTGGGCTAATAAAGCTGCTGTATTTTGGGAGTTTCAGCGAATTTCAATGGGAAACTCAAGGGTAGGGTTAATTGAAAACGTGATGAAAATTATGAAGTCGCCAATTTTAATCGACGGATAAGCACGCTAGTTTTTCGTAACTTTCATTAATACCAAGCGTCGCTGACCCAAACATATAAAAATGATAAGATTCCCGAAGCTCGCGGTCGTGGTGGGTTTTAAAAGCGGATTCTAAAATTGTTGGTTTTAAGATGTTCAAATGCATGACCGGGACCGTTCACATGTCTTCACACGCAAATAAGGGCAACTTTTTTGCATGAGAGCGGTGATTATTCAATCGTATTCGGAAGGGCGTTTCAGTTTGGCCGATATATTGCTGCCTAAAACAGTGCACTCTAGAAGGTATACGACATTAGCTGAGTCACAATTGAAGTCACCCTTTATATTTACGTAGTAGTCTGAAGCCATGCTGGTGGCATGCTGTGTAGTGGTCATGTGTGGGCGTACTTTACATCGAGGTTTATTACAGGGCATGCAACCACTAGTTTCCGTTCGGCTGATACGAGAGTTAGTAAGAAAGTCGCCTAAAGTCTTATCACGCCGGTAGACAACGCGTGGTGGTTAGGGGAATATGCTTTTTAAGCGTTCACTTTGAATTAGGATATTGTGAGGTTTTCTTAGTACGGCTGCCACTCTTGGAGCGGAGGCTGAGTGGGTTAGAACTAAGTTTGTTTGCGGGTTAACGTTCGGGGCTTTTTTCTTATAGATATCGTTACGGTATAATTGGTTGGCTCGCACAATAGCGTCGCCGATAACGTGTTCCGGGTATTTCTTATTCAGGAGGGCTGTCTTGAGTTCTTGACAGTTTGAGTAAAGGCGGCTTGGTTTGTGCAAATTCTCCTAAAACGGTGGGCTTGGCTGTACGGTATTGCTGTCTTACGGTGTCTGAGATGGCTAATTTGGAAGTGCAAATACTGCCGCGTGTATGTCGGTTTTCTATAGTTTAGTTTGAAGTCGACCTTTGGAAGTAGTAACGGTGCCGTTCAGAAAGTTTACACTGTGTTCTGAATAGGAATGAGCAAGGGAAATGGTAGGATGGGCAAGGTTAAATGCCTCAATAAAGGTGAGGAGCTCCGCGTCACCGTGAAGCCTGATCATGAATATGTAGTCAATATACCTTTTATAGTCAGTGGCTTTAGGTTTTGAGTGTCATCAAAGTTTGATTCCAGGTGAGCCATAAAGATATTGTCGTAGTTGGGTCCGATTCGAGTTCCTATTGACGTTCCGCTGACTTGCATGTAATGAACTCCGTCAAACTGAGAATTGTTAAGTTTACGAATAAGCCTAAGGAAAGCTTGGGGAGTAGAAGAATCGATAGGTTTTTCGAACGATGACTGCTCATACGCAAGCAGTACAGCGGTGATGCCATCTTCATGGGGTATGTTAGTATACAGGGATGCAACATCGAGGGTGACTAGGAAGCAGTTATCAGGAATTTCAATTTTCAAGATGTCTGACAGAAAATCATTGGTATCCTTAGTGACGCAGGGAAAGCTGGCGGAATGTCGCAAATGAGATTATCGACATAGCGCGAGAGGTTTTCGGTAACAGTGCCAATGCGAGAAACAATGGGGCGCCCTGGATTTTGTGAATTTTAGGCAGAAGATAGAATTTACCGGCTACTGGGCTTACAGGGATCAATGAACGAGCTTTCATTTATTGTTTTATTGTTAACAAGCTCAGCTGGTTTATCTTTGACGGTTTGCTTATATTCATGAGTGGGATCATTGGGTGGTGCTTTGTAGAACGTCGATACCGATAGTTGCTTATTGGCCTCGTTAACATAGTCGGTTTTGTCAAGGGTTACGATGGCGACTCCCTTATCGGCAGGTTTATTATTTATGTCGAGGCAGCTTGCGAGTTCCTCTAGGGCTTTCTTTTCGTTGGTAGTCATGTTATGGCGGAAAGAAATGTGTTTGGTATGCTTTTCGCACATCGCGTTGGAAAGCTTTGATGTACATGTCGAGTCAACTATCACGCGGTGTGGGAGGAGTTCAGTGCTTATAGCTAGGTATGGTGCTGCGGGCTTCTTCCGTCGCAGGCTGATCGCAGAAGTATTCTCGTAGCCTAATGTTTCTGGCGAAGTTATCTAAGTCCTTAAAAAGTTGAAATCCATCAAAACCACCAGTAGCCAGGCAAAAGTTTAGGCCCTTTACAATACGTTCATCTTAACTGGGGAGACGGTTATTGATGAAAGGTTCATTACAATCCTGGTAGAAAAAAATATTAGTACTGGTGCTTAAGTGAACTTGTTGGGGTGCAGTAATCGAAGCACTGATTACAGTCGTAGGGACATTATCGGTTGTATTGTCAGAGTGGAGGACGTTACTAGTGCTGGAGCTTTTTAGATTTTCACGCGTTTGGCCACTGTTAAAAATATTATCTAGGTAAAATTGGCGGGCTTTTGTTCGGGATATGGCGGATGCCTTCTTGGATTCGTAGTTCTTAAAAGGTTCAACTCTCTTTTGCTTAGTTCCTGACTAAGTAGTTCCGCTTTCTTTCGGAGAGAATGGGCCGTAGTTTCGTAGTGATTGAGGAATATTTTGGTTAATTGTAACGATACCCTATCGAGTACGTGTTCCCGCTTTTTCATGTTGTACGGGGAAACTTTGGTAGTAGCAAGGCTTTATTTTGATCCTGAGACCCCTGGGAGCCACCGCGGAAGTCAAATACTGAGCAAGAGCGGAAACGTGCCATTCGGAACGTATGCGCTTTTCAGTGATTTTTCGTAACTTTAAAAACTGTCTCGAAACGGGGAAGGAGGCCGCGTTAACTGTTTTTTTTTTGTTGTCAGTTGTTGCTATGCTGAATCTTTCGAAGGTAGTATGGTCATGAGGCACGGAGGGCTAGATTTTTGACCCCGGAAGGTCCGGCGGGCACGGTGCTGTCGGTTTCCGTAGCCTCGGTGTTCGCTGAAGATGCGGAGGTTGCGCGTGGCATGCTGTCGGTGCGACGCTGGTGGGGGAGCTTAGTAGTATTGCCGGGAGCGTTCTCTCGGGTCGTTGTGGCCGCTGCACGTTTGGCGGGTGGGGGCGGCATGCCGCTGACGCGACGCTCGTCCGCGGACGGGCTGCTGGAGTTCACCCGGGGCGCCGCGGTGGATCTGGGGTGCATTGGCTGTCGTCTGCTGGCCCGATATTCCTCCGGGGACTTTGCACTGGATAAAATTGGAGGCAGTGGTGGAAAGTCGCTGTAATTTGAAAAGATAGCCGGGGCTGCAACTGGGTTGGCGGTGCATGCGAAGTCACACCACCCCAGAAGATTGCAGAGCTGTTGCATGAAGCAGAGTGCACGAATGTGGCCGGCCAGCAAATGTTTGTGACAGCAAAATCATGTAACTGTACTCCGATGAAGGCAACTCCCATTGCCGCTACGTAAGTAAACGTTCTTGTTATTGTTCTTGCTGTGTATCCGACTGTGTACTTCTACTATATATGTATATATATAAATCTAGAGAAAGATAAAACTCACAAAGCGCGGAGAAATAGTATAAGTAAAGAGTCGGATAGACAGCAAGAACAATAACAAACAAGGTTTACTTACGTAGCGGCAACGAGACTTGCGTTCATCAGAATACAGTTAGATGATTTTGCTGTCACAAACATTTGGAACACATTTCTTATATAGCTTTGCAGAAAACTGTGAGAAGGGCCGGAAGATGTTTCGCAAACAGAGAGTATGCATGCAGCAGGGCTGCGCCTATGTGACAACAACAACAAAAAAAGCGGGGGAGGGGAGCAAGGGAGAGAACGGGGTCGTGTTAACAAAGCAGCGTTTAAGGTTGCACCATGACGGGGCAACGTAGGCGGCGTGGGCTGCAAGCTCAGATAATGCGGGAAACTGGACAATCGCGGTTTCAAAAGAAAGGGAAGAGTATAAAGTAAGGTATTCAGTGGCTGGGGAGACTGGTTGGGGCCGAAGCAAAGATGGGTGTGCCCCCCACGGATGAAGAGAATAGATACGGGGCACAAAAGAGCATTTCACAGAAGCTAGCAACTGACAGAAAATAGGTAGGGTCTATAGATCACAAAGGGTTAAACATTCTTAGTGGTGGTGGGAACGAGGTCTCCTTCCCCAGTACAAATGGCATTGTTGAGCCGCATTATGGTAATAAAGTTGCTGTATTTGGAGAGTTTCTGCGAATTCTGATGGGAAACTCAAGGGTAGGATTAATGAACATATTTATAAAAATTATGAGGCCGCCAATTTTAATCGAGGGATAAGCACGTTAGTTTTCCGAAACTTTCATTAATCCCAAGTGCGGCTGACCCAAACTTATAAATGAAATAAGATTCCCGAACCTCGCGGTCGTGGTGCGTTTTGAAGGCGGATTCTAAAATCGTTTCTTTAAGATGTTCAAATGCATGCCCGGGACTGTTCACGTGTCTTGACAGGGCATATATATATATATATATATATATATAGAGAGAGAGAGAGAGAGAAATAATACTTTGGAGAAGGTAGCTGCCTCAGAGCTCTGCCAACGTCTCGAAAAGGAGACTTGTCTTTTTCACGGCATCAGGGTTCATCTCTGGCACACTGTTTTATAGATACAGCTTTAGTTGGAGAGAGAGGGGGGAAGTTGTTAAGAGTGGGGCCGGAAGGAAGACAGCAGAGTGGGTCAACGGTCGGTTGAAAGGAGTGAAATAGTGAGAGAGAAAGGGAGGTGTGGTTATTGTGACAGGACCCCGCATTAGAGAAAGAGGGAAGACTACGCGAGAGTCGGAAAAAACAGGGGGGAACGGTTTACGCCGGGCTGCGGTGGGGCCGGGCGACCTCAAAGGAGGCTTCCGGAAAGATTGGTAACGAGAGGGGTGTCTTGGGGGTGCAATTGCATGGTTACGGAACTGTGTGTAAGAGACAAAACTCGTAAACAGCAACAGCCCGTATAGTTTGAAGAATCCCGACTGGGGAGGTCAGTGCTCGTGGAAGAATAGAATGGGTATACGCGGGTACAACTCACGCGGAGCTTTGCGGTACATTCAAAGACTTCTTTTCTGTTTTCTTTCTTTTTTATTTTTTTTTCCTTTTTGCGTGTGTGTGTAAAGCAGGTAGTTCGACGAAATGCCAAAGGTCGAGGGAGGCAAGTGCGCGCGGTATGGCGAAATCGGCTAGGAGCAAGACAGGATTCAGATACGGTAAGGTATCTCAATCGAACAGAAAAATAATGCTCTTACAAAAAGTGGGCATCTCTATTTGCTTTACACACACACGCAAAAAGGAAAAAGGAAAAAATAAAATGTTTTTACTGGACAAAAACTGGACTAATCGACCATACAAAATTCTCTCTATCAATTTGCCTAGGTTGCTGGTTAGTGTAATTGGGCGGATATTGTCCGGAATAACACCTAGTCTGGGGTTCTTTAGAAGGGGGACAATTTTTGCGATTTTCCAATCTGCAGGAATCCATGATTTTTCCAATGAACTATTTATGATATTCAACAGATCATCAGGAGATTCCTCAAACAAAAGTTTTATCGCGGGAGTAGAAACCCCATCTGGCCCCAGGGAGGCTCCCTGCAGCCGCATAACATCCCCCATCTGTCCCATCGTGCCAGGGGAGTAGTAGTAGTAGTATTAGTAGTAACTTTATTTTGCCCAAGAGTGGTTTTGATTGCACCACTCAGCTGTTCGCTCAGTCGTCTAGACAGAGAGCTCCTGGTGTACTGGGAGCTCGATATCTTCAGCCAACTGGGCGAGGGCTTCTTGGACGTGGGGAACTGGGCTAGAGATGGCAGACTCCCACTCTGTTAAGGGTGATACGTTATGAAGGATGGGATGATTTCTTCTACGTGATGCGGGTATTATTGGACATGACCAAATGATGTGGTGAAGTGATGCTCGTTCTACAGAACAGAAGGGGTAAGCGTCCTTATATTCGCCAGGATATATAATGGACATGAGATGTGGAGTGGGGAATGATAATGTTTGGAGGTGCCTGAGAAGGACTGCATGCCTTCGACTGAGCGATGGATGCGGTGGTGGAAAAATTGCCCGATCCTGGCGGAAATGGTCAAGGATATCGCCGAAAGTATGGAACCGGTCCTTATAGCCGAAAGGTTGTGGGATATCTTCAGGGGTCCTATGAGGCTCTCGGTGAACCATATCTCGAGCAGTCTCATTGGCTCTCTCATTTCCCATTAGGGCGAATGTGCCGGTGACCAGATGATGGGGAAGGTCTGGCTATGAGGTGTGGGCCCTTGCGAGAGGGTTGGCAAGGTTCTAGATGATACCCTGCCGTTTAAAAAAGGAGAGAGAGAGAGAGACAGAGAGAGAGAAAATTTATTTGCCCTTTAGCAAAGGCCTCCTCATTCCAGGGGCCACTGTATTTCCTCATTGGGGGGTCTTCCAGGGGTCTTGACGGGAAGGCGGGATGCCTGCGGTCTTTTGTACGAAGCCTGCCAAAGGTAGCTGCTGCTCTAGCGTAGCCGCTTGAGTCAGCCACTCCCTGTGGATACTGCTTATGTCTAACTTGGGGCATAGCCATAACATGACGCAGCGTAAACCATGACGCAGCACAAGCTAGAAAAATAAATGTGGAAGAAGTCCTAATTACAGTACCTGTTGGACCTTGCTGCGCCCTCCTCGCGTACATTCAGCCAGCGCTAGTTTTCGCAGTCGGAGCTGGTCAATCAATCTTCCCATCACTCAACTGATGGATTTAGAATTGTATCTATTTCGGGGTTGTCTTGTCAGGCCCATAACGTATGCAAGAGGGTGCACAGGGTGCTCCGAAGTGCTGACAGAGTGGCAGCAAAGCTCATTACTGGACAAGTTGATGCATGCCCGTTCTAAAAATTAGGGCACAAAATAAAGCACAAAACTGCGGAGCATTCGACATAATTTCATTCACACAAAAAAACATCCCCCTCGCGAGGGGCACGATCAAATGCAGAGCATTTCCTCGGGGGGCGCGCCTGCAAGTCGTTTGAATTACGTATTGGTTGTTGTTGTAATTGTTGTCTTCCAGCGTAGACATTCTCGATGAAGTCAATAGTGAAACGTGAAACGTGCCGTGAACCCCCTGCCGCGGCTATGACGCAACGTGGAGCGGCTATGATGCAACGTGGCGCGGCTATGACGCAACACAATCCAACACAATCCACTTTAATCCAATTCAATCAAAACCAATCCAAGCCAAGCCAAGCCAAGCCAATCCAAGCCAATACAATTGAATCCAATCCAATGCCCCTCGCGAGAGAGTGTTAAAGCGTCAAAATCGCGCCACCACACCAACGCGTGATGTTTACGTCACGATCACGCCACAGATGTTAGCGACCGGAGCGCGCGCGAACGACATATGTGGTTTAAGCGCGAACCGACCGCGGCGAGAGAGCGCGATGCGAGCGTCCCCACCTGTTCTTGCGCGAGAACCGACTCGAGCGTTCCCACCTGTTCTTGCGCGAGAACCGACTGTTGCTCAGCGTGAACCCAACGCGGCGAGAGAGGGTGTTGCGCACGTCCCCACCTGTTGTGCGGCCGAACCGAACGCGGCGAGAGAGGGCGTTGCGAGCGGAGAGAAGTCGAGAAGGGCGCGTGGGAGAGGGTGCACCTGTGGCCGACGGTTGAATGAGTCAAGGATATCAGGCGTGTTCGTAACCTTCTATTCCGTGTCGGCTTTGTGGTGCAGTGGGTAGAGCACCATGCACCTTGCGTTCCGCCCGCGGAGTCGTGGGATCGAAACCGGGCGCCGGTAAGTAGTATTTTTTTTATATAGTGTAGGGGGAGCGATGCGGACTACGGCTATGGACGTCAACGCGGGTGGCATCGTGAGTTACTGAAATGCTCTGCATTTAAAAGAAAGAAAACAGAAAAGAAGTCCTTGAATGTACCGCAAAGCTCCGCGTGAGTTGTGCCCGCGTATACCCCTTCTATTCATCGCGAACACTGACCTCCCCAGTCGGAATTCTTCAAACTATACGGGCTGTTGCTGTTTACGAGTTTTGTCTCTTACACACAGTTCAGTAACCGTGCAATTGCACCCCAACACAGCCCTCTCTTACCAATCTTTCCGGAAGCCTCCTTTGAGGTCGCCCGGCCCCACCGCAGCCCGGCGTAAACCGTTCCCCCCTGTTTTCTCCGAATCTCGCGTAGTCTTCCCTCTTTCTCTACTGCACGGTCCCACCTCCCTTTTTCTCTCACTATTTCGCTCCTTTAAACCGACCGTTGACCCACTCTGCTGTCTTCCTTCGGCCCCGCTCTTAACAACATCCCCCCTTTCTCTCCAGCTCAATCTGTATCTACAAAACAGTGTGCCAGAGATGAACCCCGAAGGATCCCCCTTCGAACGTAAAGGGTTCGCGATCCCGAACCCGCCCGACGAAGCAACACCGATCCGCATGAGAACAAATCACCGGTTTATTCCGGGAAAACCAAGGTAGGAAAAAACAAACAAAGCAAGTTGGGAGCAATATAAAAAGAGTACAGCAAGCAAGCACGGAAAGCGCGTAAAGAAAACATTGCGGCGGTTGACGCCCTGCTTGTTCAGAAAGTTACAGCATGGTGCAGTACACTCACGACGACGTCTTCAGTCACTTGTGCCGACGACGGGTAAAGAGCGTCTGCCGCGGGCGCTAGTTGCCCCTCGCTGTCCGGGCGTCATTGCTGTGGCTGGCCGCCCGTCACTCCCGTCCGCAGCCCGCGGAAGCAGCCGCTCTCGCGTGTGCCCAGGTGCGCACTCCCCCCCGGCACTCATGTGAGCACCGCTTTTGCGCCACTCTGTTGGTTGTGCGCATGTTCCGGGCTGTATGTGCACTACACGTATTTGTCCCGTCTCACTGTTCATCACACACGCGCACACGGGCTCATGACGCACTGACGCAACTATCTGTGTTCGACGCGCGCACTTCACCGTAATCACCCTACGCGGGCGCTCGTAGGGGCTGCGTCCCAACACTCCTTCTCCCCCAAGACCGGACAACTCCCGAGTTGTCCGAGAAGCGCTGAGGCTACCGTAGAGGAAGACCTCTCAGTGGGTTTGAGATGAATGCGAGTTTAGGAGGGTCTCCCCGCTCGAGCTATGTTACTGTATCGTTCAGCGGGTAGGGCATCCGGGAAGAATATGAACAAGATTATTTTTATTCTTCCGAGTGCCGTTCGTAATATCTCTTAAAGGGGTCCTGAAATGCCTTCCGCCGATGCATGGGTGTACACGTAACCAAATAACGCAATGTATTAGCAATCTCCTCCTGCAAGAATTTTGTTAAAGCGATGAGTATTAGCTGAGAAATCGTAAATGAAAAACCGCGAATTATCGTGGCGCCGTATTTCCTCCTCCTTTCAACTGTTTCTTCGCTGTTGGCCTCCCCTCCCATGATGCTCCGCTCCTCAGCGGTGACGTACTTCCGCTATTGCGCTCCCACAGACTGCCGTCTGCTACGGGCCAGCTCTTTCGGCTTTTTCATCTCTGTAGACACGATGGACACAGGCTGGAAAAGCGAACGAATGACCTGGCCGCATGTGTGCGGCCTGGCCTTGCCCTTTCGCGGTGCACGTAGCTGCAGTTGGTATCGGCGGCGAACTCGCAGCCGCGTGGGGAGAATCGTGCGCTCGTTCCCTTTGGTGCACCGCGCACTGTTTATCCAAAAAGTGCGGTCTCAGATGTGGCCCCGCTGGTGCCGGGTGTTATTTTGCGGTGGTTGTAATTCCTACTACCGGCGGCATGTGAAAAAAAACATTTTCAACCGACACAGAACCCGGGCACAAAACGCGCCGGATCGGATCGCTTTATCAGCGGCGATGAACGTGAAGGCGAAGAGCAAACCAACGCTGCACTCGATCAGCGAGAACCCGTGTTCTGACAAGCTGCACACATGTGTTGCATTCAACACTGACGGGAAAGCGTTTGTTTGCACTTGTTTGGATAGTCGTAAAATGTCCAAACACTCCGGCACTCCGCTAGCAGATCAGCTGGCGAGACATTTCGGAAAACATTTGACAGATGGCGCCGTATGCATTAGTGTGTCGCTACTCAAAACTGATGAGACGCTCTACTAAAACTCCCATCGCGGTGTCACGTAGCGGGACGCAAAAATGTAGCGTTTAGCGTATGCAAAGGCCACAAACGTTGTACTAAAACTCTATTAGCAGCAAAATAGCGTGCGTATGTGAAACCGCTTGCGTTTACAAAGCTGCACGCCGAGCGCGTACGTTTCAAACCTAGTGACATCGTTTAAATACACTGGCAAGCACAGTGTAACGTAGTCAGATATCAACCGTATGCTCAGGCGACAAGCAAGAGCTTGTTTTATGTGGGGCGGAGATTGCGCATAAAGGCCCGTTCGCACTTGCGACGAAAGCGAGTGAGAGCGGCAGGAATTCCGTCGCTTTGTCGCGCGACGATCGTTTTTGTCGAATGGTCGGGACAAATTTTGGTTGCGCGACAGAATTCCCGTCGCTTTCGCTCGCTTTCGTCGCAAGCGGGAATGGAAAGTTCTGCCGCTGCCGTCTGCTACGCAGCTCGGAGGTAACCGCGCGATCTGCTCGGGCCGGATGAACGCGCGCACTCCCGCACGGCAGCGCCCCAAGCGGCAGACGGCCGCGTACATCGCTCCCGGCGCCCGCCTGGAGCCCGCCCTCGGCACACTAGCCAGTATATTTCAGGCACTATAATGGAGGAAAGATTTTTTGCTTCCGATGAACCTAGTTCTTTGCCCCTGTGTTTTTAAATACGTGAAGTGGTTAGCACGTCGTCCTCACACAGCTCTGTATCGTCGTAGCATCGCTGATTGTCCGAACGAAGCTTGCAGCTAAGCGAATGCAGCGACCGAAGCTGTGTGTGTGTGTGTGCATCGCCTCCTGTGTGTTGCGGACGCGTTCGTTTCGCGATGAAATGCGACATTGTACTTCTGCGGGTGGATAATGCTTCCCATGGTCTGGATTATTTTTCTCGAACGACGTACCACTCAACCTCGCATGGGGTATGTGCAGTGTGCCTGGCTAAAAGCCTTCTCGCTTGCGCGCCAGAGCTGTGACTTGCTGCTCGCCCCCGCAAACCGGGTGTGAGGTGAGTGCCGAATTTACGACGGGCAGGAGGAGGCAACTCATCGTCTGTCAATCGCGGTTCAGACTTGCAACGCATGTTGTGACGTTGCGTTCGTTCGAAACGCATCTCTGGATTGTTTTGAAGTTGAATAAAATGTACGCGTCAAACCCGGGCATTCGGCTCAGGGCGTTCTCTGCGATTGCACCAAAGAAGTGCCACGGGACTTTCTTTATGTTACGTACTCACGTAAGATAAAATCCACGTCGTGTTATGGCCGTGTTGCATTCAATACAAACGGTAAGCGTTTGTTTACACTTGTTTCGTTTGTCGTAAAATGTCAAAGCACTCCGGCACTCCGCTGGCAGATCAGCCGGCGAGCCGACGCTGAGCAGACGACTAATCTCTTTGCCGGAAGTGCGTGAAAAAGCCGCCCAATAGCAGGATGTCTAGCTCATGACGAACATCTGGGAATCGATGATGTAGACATGTGAAGATGGCGGCGTCCAAAAACACGAAGGAAAGAGTGAGAAAAAAGCGACAAACTTTGCAACAAAAGTGTGAGCTTTCCGCTGCGCGTAAAAGAGTAATACTTGGCACAGGTGACGTTGGCGACCCAATCTAGCGATTGCGCTAGTTCATTTAGTGTGCTCAAAATGCCTTTCAGGGCCCCTTTAAGGTCGTCAATGTGTACGGGACCCGTATCCCGTCCTCCGTTTAAGTTGCGAAGGCGATAAGTCAGCCGAGATTGGCGCTTTGTTACCTCATAAGGACCTTCCCATCGGTCAGCCAGAGAAGCAGCAAACCCTTTTGCTTCATCGCTCAACGGATGTGTGTGGCGCAGTACCAGGTTCCCGACAGAAAACTCAACCCGGCGCCGTCCCTTGTCGTGCTGCTGGTTGTGTTCGAGTCGTTGCCAAATCCAGGTGTTGCCCTCCTAGATGGTCTCGTTCAGGCTGCTGCAAAGATCCTGCGCATACTTAACATAAGTGCGAGGGCGCACCTCGACCTGGTCACCTGTTCACTGAATGAATGTTCAACAGGAAAACACAGGTCGCGGCCAAACGGCAGGGCTGCTGGTGTGAACCCGGTAGAGCGATTGACCGTAGTCCTAGTTGCAAACGCCATTTCCGAGAGGCGAGCATCCCAGTCTTTGTGGCGTTCAGTGAAGGCCACCAGCATCATCTTCAAGTTCCTGTTGACACGTTCCGTAATTTTGGCTTGTATATGGTACGGAGTAGTCTTCTTATGTACTACGCCCAGAACTGAACAAGTGTGAAGTTCTTGCTGGTTAAGTACATCGCATTGTCCATTAATGAGTTTTTCCGGAAATCCAAAGCGGTGAACGTATCCAACAACTTGCCCCAGATCAACTTTGAATCAGGTTTACGTAACGCGCAAAGCTCGACCCACTTGGAGAAATGATCTGTGACCACAAGGAGGTAGCGATTGCCATTTACCGATCTTGGGTATGGACCCATCACGTCGCAAGCCGCGATCTTCCAAGGGGAGTGGCTCTCGACTGACTTCATGAGGCTAGGTGGTTTACCTCCTCTTGGCTTTACAGACTGGCAAACTGGGCATGTCTAGGCGTACTTCATTACGTCCTTTCTCATTCAAGGCCATGTGACAATGCGGCATAGCTTTTCGTATGTTTTTTATCCGTCACTATGACCTGCGAGGGCGGTGTCGTGGTAATATTGCAGAAAAGACCGCCTTAGGCGCTTTGGTACGAATACCCGAAAGAGATACTCACCACTGTCCATATCTGCACTTGGGTTGCACCGCAGTAGCAAGCCGTCCTGGCTTTGGATGTAGCAGTCGTAGTTCGGGGCCCGTGCTGCCGTAGTATCGTCGTTCTCCGCGGCCGTAATGGACTCCCGAATGCGCTTGCACTTTTCGTCAGCCTGCTGCGCTTCAAGCATCTTCTGGCGACTTACCATATTCCCCAGACTTCTGCAGGCGTTATAACCGCGAAGACCTGGGGTTCTGGTTGCTGTTGTGCTGGTAGGGGTGCGCGAGACATGGCGTCCGCGGCTTTGTTGCTGGTGTCCTCCTTGTATTCCACTTTGTAGTTATACTTCTGCAGGTTTAGCGCCCAGCGTGCGAGGCGGCCCGCAGAGTTCTGAAGCCGTGACAACCATGACCGTGCTTGGTGGTCAGTCTGTATCGTGAAATCTGCGCCATCCAAGTACATGTTAAACTTTTTGAGGCCGAACACTATGGCAAGACACTCTTTTTATGTCACTGAATAGTTCGGTTGGGCCGCCGAGAGAGTGCGGCTAGCGAATGCCACAGGGTACAGTTCGCCGCTATGCTCCTGTAGCAAAACAGCCCCTACGCCATACTCACTTGGATCGGTTTGGACAACAAAGGGGCGGTTGAGATCTGGCAACCGCAGGCTGGTGGTGTCGGCGATGGCTGTTGATAGTGCCTGAAATGCCTGCTCCTCCGAAGCCGTTCATGGCCACCTGGCGCCCTTCCTTAGCAGCTGATGGAGGGGCCGTGCCAAGTCCGCACAGTTCGGAATGAAGTACCTGTAGAAGCCGACCATACCCAGTAAGCGCGGCAGGCTTTTGACGTTCTCTGGTTTCGGGAAGTGCAAGATCGCCTTGAGCTTCTCCTCGTTTGGCCGGACTGAACCTTGGTCCACAACGAAGCCCAGGAGATCGATCCTGCTGGCAGACAGTTGTACCTTGCGGCTGTTTACTGTGAGGACTGCGTTCTGCATGCGCACCAACACAGTCTGCAAATGAACAACATTATCCTCAAGGGTGTCTGAAAATACAACCACATCATCCATGTACGCCATCGCGTAGTTGATCTTTGCGTCCCCCAGCACAATGTCCATCACGCACTGGAAAGTTGCTGGGGAATTTGACAAACCGAAAGGCAGCCTCACGAATTCAAACAACCCTCTGGTACAAGTGAACGCTGTTTTCTCGATATCCTTTTCCGCTGCAGGGATCTGTAGGAAACCACTACTACAGTCAAGTGTGGTAAAAACCTTTACTGAACCTTGTACATTAATAACCACATCGATGGATGGAAAGCGATACGAATCTCTCGTGGTTATCGCGTTTAGGCGTCTGTAGTCTACGGAAATGCGGACACTACCATCTTTCTTATCCGCCAGCACAATCGGAAATGCCCAAGGACTTTTTGATGGCCTCACCGTTCCTGTATTTACCATCTCCTGCAGGGCTCCGTCCAGCTGTGGTTGCTTGTGGACGCTCAAGGGCCTGGGGTTGAACCGTAGTGGACGCGCATCTCCCGTCTCGATGTGGTGTTCTGAGATGTTCACAGTACCAGGGCTTACGTGCACATGGCTGCAAAGGAATTTAGTACTGCTGCGAGCCGTGATTGTTCCTCCGCTGGTCCTGCGAACGACATCAAGATTGTTTGCAAACCAGTTTCAACCTTTCCCGCACTGGTATACGCTGTCAGCAACCCTGACAGCGATTCTGATGGTCCCACCGCAAAGCTGTTTAGCGGCGTTCCAGGCCCATAGTGGTAGTTTCCGGCCTTCACGTCAAGCACTCGCCCTGTTCTGGCCATAAAATCATGGCCTAGAATGGCTGGACAGGAAAGACCGGGAAGGTACAAAAACCGCTGCCTGTGTTTGCGGCCATCAACGATTACCGTCACTCTCGCTGCCGCTGTAATCGGCACAACCTGGTCTGAAGCTGTTCTGATACTGGTGCTTACGTGCTCCAGCAGGGCAGGTATGCTCAGGCAGGCCAACTTGACAGTAATAAAAGGTACATTGTCCACGCTTGCCGCCTGTTCTCGGGTAGCCAATGTCCGACAGCTCACCATGCACTCATCGTTGCTCGCAAGAGGCCCTTTTTTGTGCCTTCTGCCCCATGCTCCCACCTTCCATCTTGTCCATGTTGGCAGCGGCGTGCTCGAAGGCTGTTGATGTGAGATCTTGGCTCTGCTCCCGCATTCCTCGTCTTCGCCGGGCTTTCCGCGGGCGTTTTGAGCGCTGTGGTGACAATTGGTCTGTACCATGGTCCGCCTGCTGGTTTTTGCACTGCTGGCCGCCAGGATGCGACGAGTCTCGCCGCACTTTAAACTGGCGTTTCTTGATTGGCTGCGTCAGGGTCGGAGCAGAGGGTGCCCCTGGGTGGTAGGATAACCAGAATACCTGTGCATTGTCGTTTACCTCTGTTAGCTGCACTGCGGCAGGTCGAGGAGGCGCCTCCCAGCTCGCCGAGCTTGAGTACTCGGTCTGGGGGAAAGCCGCTTGCCGGTTTTTCTTGTTGCTCGACTAGGGTGATGTGGAGACGAATTCCTTGCTGATGTCTGCACAGATGGACTTGCGATGGTTAGGAAATGTCTCTCGTCTTTGCAGTACTTGCCTCTGGTAATTCTGGCCCAACGGGAACTCCCCAATGGCGCCGCACCACTGGGGTGAGTCAGCGCTTGAAAACCATTTCCCACGGCGGCGCCGCATCGCTGGGGTGAGTCAGCGGTGCAAAACCTTCCCAGGGTGGCGCCGCACTGCTGGCGTGAGTCAGCGCTGCAACAGCTTCCCACGGTGGCGCCGCACCGCTGGGGTGAGTCAGCGCTGCAACAGCTTCCCACGGTGGCGCCGCACCGCTAGGGTGAGTCAGCGCTGCAACGGCTTCCCTTGGTGGCGCCGCACCGCTGGGGTGAGTCAGTGCTGCAACAGCTTCCCATGGTGGCGCCGCAACGCTGGGGTGAGTCAGCGCTGCAACAGCTTCTCAAGGTGGCGCCGCACCGCTGTGGTGAGTCACTGCTGCAACAGCTTCTCACGGTGGCGCCGCACCTCTGGGGTGAGTCAGCGCTGCAACAGCTTCCCAAGGTGGCGCCGCACCACTGTGCTGAGTCAGCGCTGGAACAGCTTCCCACCATGGCACCGCACCGCTGGGTGAGTCATCGCTGTAACAGCTTCCCATGGTGGCGCCGCACCGCTGGGGTGAGTCAGCGCTGCAGCCATCCCCGCCATGGCTGCTCTCAGCTGTTTGCCTCTGGCCATTCCCTCGTGGTTGCCTCCAAACACCGGCTGCCGACCGCAAAGCAACTGGCAAGATCCTGCTTATCAGCCCGCTATCTCAAATTGCCATGGCTTGTTGGTAGTCCGACAATTTATAAAGAAAGTCGAAAACAGACTTCTTCTTTGTGTAGCCTGTGCACGTTGGCACGGCTAAGTTTAACCGCAACGACGGATTGCAGTGACAGTTGCATTGATTATCTTGTGGTGTCCAATCACTGCATAATGCCTCAGTGTTAAGCTTGCTAGCCTGAAGTGACAACAGTTGTTTTTCAAACTCGGCCTTCGATGCTATCAGTTAGGCCATCAAGTAGAGAATTGTCTTTGTGTTGTCTGATAGCGGGTCAGTCTGTGCAGTACAACCCAAGAGAAGTTTGGAGACATTTTACCTCAACCGAGGAACAACATTCTCGTCCATCGACATAGTTGTAGCTGCAAAATACTGTTGTTGGAAGCATACTCGGTAGGGTGCGGTGGCTTCCTAAAATTTATTGGAGAGAGCGTAGGCCCGGCCAGGAGTGGGAGCGTCGTGGCACTGCTGTCGCAGCCGTGAAAGCACCGCTGATGATGATGATTGTGGGATGCAGGGGTGATAATGATAGTGGCACTGTTCGCGGGTGAAGCTCCCGCCACTACAGGGCTTATTTCTTAACACGCAACGCGCTAGGGTGGAGCCCTGTAGTGGCAGCAGCTTCACCCGCGAACAGCGCCACTATCATCATCACCCCTGCATCCCACAATCATCAACATCAGCAGGGGCCCGGCTGATGATGATGATTGTGGGATGCAGGGGTGATGATAGTGGCGCTGTTCGCGGGTGAAGCTGCCGCCACTACAGGGCTCCCCCTAGCGCGTAGCGCGTTAAGAAGCCGAAGTACAAGCTGTGTGCTGATAAATAACTAGGCCTATCCATGGTAAAGGTCCTTAGACGGTCCAAGTCAAATCGCGGGTAAACTATGGGAGCAGTCCTCATCACCCCTGCATCCCACAATCATCATCATCAGCCGGGGCCCGGCTGATGATGATGATTGTGGGATGCAGGGGTGATGATGATAGTGCCGCTGTTCGCGGGTGAAGCTGCCGCCACTACAGGAATCCCCCTAGCGCATGGCGCGTTAAGAAAGAAGCCGAAGTACAAGCTGTGTGCAGATAATTAACTAGGCCTATCCATGGTAAAGGTCCTTAGAGGGTCCAAGTCAAATCGAGGCTAAACTATGGGAGCAGTCCTGGTCAGTTCGTTGTGGGCCTCTGGAGCGTAGATTGGCCTCACTCAGGTGGCCTTGGCTGGGAGTGCAAGATGAGACGAACTGGTGTACGGTGGAGTAGTCCCGAAGTGAAAGAGGCATAAACCGCGGCCACAGTGCAGACTTGGCGGGGCTGGTAGAAACGGCGCTCCACGACCAGCCTCTTGCGACGTGTGTACACTGGCGTTCGTGTGCCAGTACGAGGAGGCTTATACTGTCGGCGGTGACGGTTTGAGCACGGTGTCTGGTGCGACATCGTTGCGCATGCTCTAAGCGTGACTGCCGTACGACTCCTAGGGTGACAGCGGCTACAGCGAGGCCCCCATGTACCGGAACGCCGACGGATATGAGCCCACAACGCTGGTCGTAGCCGACATGCAAGACGTTGTTTGGCAAGACGGCTCTGACTCCTCGTCGATGTGTGCCGAAGCAGTGGCAGTGACGAAACTCGGTTTCTCGACTGGTGCTTACGAAGTCGTTGGCGACGTCGGCGTCGAGTTTCGGGAACGCGCTCCTCTGGTGGAGACATCGATGAGTTATGAGGCTGGTCCTCTGTCGCCAGTGGGTCGGGCTTTTCCTGGTAATCGTGCACGTCGCGGTTGACGGGGTGAGCGCGGTGCGTTTCATGTGAAGTCAAGGTCGCGGTTGTGTTGTCGGGGTCGCGGTTGTGTTGTCGGGGTCCGCGGAGGGTGCCACTACAATCGCTGCACCCGAGTTTTGCTGCGACAGGAGTGGAGCCGGGCTCTGTATCACTGTCGTGGTATACTTGACGTGCAACGGCGGAGTAGCGGGCGACCAGGTTGGGAAGGATGGAACGCTCACGGAGAACTCAGCGGTGCCCTTGCATGGGGTTGTAGAAGGGGATGGGGGCTGCGGTCGGTGGGCGTCCGTGATGACGTCGGCTGTGAGCCTCGTTGGCGTATGTCTGGCTGCCGCGATGGAGGTGGCGTCTACGATGGCGACACTCGTGGCAGGAAATGACGCCGATGGTGCAGAAGGTACGATTTGCGGTGGCGAAGCGTGCGCGGACCGCGCGGGTACCTTATCTACTGCAGCCCGAAACCAGTCGTCCTTCAAGACGTAGTGCGCGAGCACGGCAGCGCGAAGGTCGTCGTAGGGTGTTTCGCTTGGCGGTGGTAGGGCGAGGACGCAGTGGAGCTTGAGGGGAAGCGTCTCCCAGAGAATGGAGTGCTTCCGAGGCTGTACACTGACGTGGTTGAGCCAGAGGGTAGCCTCGAACTTGAAGAACCATCCTCTGACGTGGCGTGCGTCGAACACCGGTATCGGCGGGTCCCCCACGTTGCCATGTCGGTGTGCCGCTGGCCGGGTATCAGGCGCGGAACCTCCGGGTAACCACTTGTAGTGAACGTCGGGGTCACCACTTTTAGGAAGCATACTCGGTAGGGTGCGGTGACTTCCTACGTTCTATTGGTGAGAGCATAGGTCAGGTCAGAAGTGGGAGCGGCGTGGCACTGCTGACGCAGCCGGGCAAGCACCGCTGATGATGATGATTGTGGGATTCAGGGGTGATGATGATAGTGGCGCTGTTTGCGGGAGAAGCTGGCGCATACACTGTCAACCCGGCCTGAAATACAGCCTTTCTGACCGGCGCAGAAATAAAAATTGCTTCGAAGTGGGCGCGCACGGACAATCAGTGTTGGCTTGTGGTAGACGATTGGTAGCATCCTCCGCTGGCCAAGTGATGCTCGCAAAGTATGCACGGCCGGCTTTTGGGGCGCTTAATCCGCTGGTCACCGCTGCGTTAAAAAAGGTTAGCGACCCGAACAAAGCATACACACTTCGGAAGCGTTCTGTAAGCATTCCCACATGCAGGCGGCAGTGTAGCTCGCGGGGCGAGTGAAGGCTGGAAGACGATAAGAGGAAAAAAAAAGAAAGGAATCACGTTGGGCGCCAGTGAAGGATCCCCGTTCGAGCGTAAAGGGTTCGCGAGCCCGAACCCGCCCGACGAAGTAACGCCGACCCGCATGAGAACAAACCACCGGTTTATTCCGGGAAAACCATGGTAGGAACAAACAAACAAAGCAAGTTGGGAGCAATATAAAAAGGGTACAGCAAGCTAGCACGGAAAGCGCGTAAAAAAAACATTGCGGCGGTTGACGCCCTGCTTGTCCAAAAAGTTACAGCATGGTGCTGTACACTCACGACGACGTCTAAAGTCACTTGTGCCGACGAAGGGTAAAGAGCGTCCGCCGCGGACGCTGGTTGCTCCTCGCTGTCCGGGCATTATTGCTGTGGCTGTCCGCCCGTCAGTCCCGTCCGCAGCCCGCGGAAGCAGCCGCCCTCGCGTGTGCCCCTGTGCGCACTCCTTCCCCCCCCCCCCCCCGGCGCTGCTGAGCACCGCTTTTACGCACTCCGTTTGTTGTGCGCATGTTCCGGTTTGTATGCGCACTACACGTATTTGTCCCGTCTCACTGTTCGTCACACACGTGCGCACGGGTTCATTACGCACTGACGCCACTATCGCTGTTCGACGCGCGCACTTCACCGTAATCACCCTGCGCGGGAGCTCGTAGGGGCTGCGTCCCTACAACCGTGATGCCTTGAAAAAGACAAGTCTCCTTGTCGAAACGTTGGCAGAGGTCTGAGGCCGCTCCCTTCTCCAAAGTATTATTTCTATCTGGTGACCATGTTAAAATCCTCTCATTCCATATATACATATAGCGAATCAGAAATGGGAAATAAGGGGCTCAGTGAATTAAGGCAGAATGAGGGTTGGCAGTCAAGAAAATGACTGCCAACCCTTATTCTGCCTATATGTTTATATATATATATATATATATATATATATATATATATATATATATATATATAGGGAGGAATAAAACTTTGAAGATGGTAGAGAACACAAGAAAATAATATTAGCATTGGCTTAGCTGGACTATGCCAGATATCTGTAGCGTGAGCAGAGGTTCAGGTGGTTATTCATAGGTTTTCTGGCTGTCTAAGATTAGCTGATTATTATGCTTACTGCTGCTGAAACTATTTCCAATCCAATGCAGTCAGTCCAGTCCAGTCACTGCTCCTCGCGCATGCGCAACACGGCTGTTCAAAAGCCACGCGAAACGGCTAACAGCGGCTCTGGCGCAGCGTCAGACTTGGGTACTGTGCAACTGAGACGCACAGCTAGGCACGCGCCGGCGTTAGTGCGTCTTCCGCGGCTATGACCCCACTTCTCTGGAATGCGCAGACCGGCGAATGTGCAGACCCAATTCTCTACCACCCGTACTCTAGTTGGATTGAATTTCAATCCAACACAATCCAATTTATTCCAAGCCAAGCCAATCCAATCTAATTCAATTTAAGCCGATTCAATCTGATCCGATCCGATACAAACCAATCCAATGCTCTTTGCGCTTGCACAAAACGGTCCTTCACGGCCCACGAAACACTGCTAAACCTTGGCCAGTGTAGCTTACGCTACAAAAACCTCGAACAACATAGAAGCACGACTGTTGCGACGTTTCAGCAAAGAGACTTGCCTTTGTCAGGGAAACCACTCGCCTGGCTGGCACGGTTTATATAGGGGTGGGTCCCGACGTGAGAGGAGAGAATAAGTGGAATTGAGAAAACTGATTGGTTTGGGAGTAGGTAGGCGGAGAAATTGAGGGTGAAAGAAGGTTGTCTAGTTTGAGCCGCGAACTCGGTAAGAGGGAAGTCAGCCGGGGGTTGATATTTCGGGAAATTCTGGAGAAGAAAGGTGAGAGAGTTTTGTTGCCCCACCGCGTGGCCTAGCGAAAGGATCTTAGAAACACCGGAAGCAAAACAGGCGGTGCAAGGAGTCGTTATCATAAGCTATCTGCAAACCCCAGGTCAAAAACACAGGTTAGAGAAGGAAAAAAAGCTAGGCCAAGGAAAAAGAAAAGAGAAAGAAAAAAGAGAAAAAAGGGGCAAAACGACACACACACGAAAGAAAAAGCAATAAACGCACAACTAAAATGGCACGCGTCGCCAACAGCAACAATCTTGGAACAGGCCTTTCCTGATACTCAAAAACGAAAAGATAAAGTTATAGGGACGTGCGGGGCACACGATCAAGTGGAGCAAAAAACAGTAAAAATTAAAATAAAATAATTGCGAACTCCAGAGAAAAGGTTGAAAGGATGAGTGCCCGTCTTAAACTGGAAGCTTAGGAATGAAAAAAAAACGAATTAGGCGACCACATACGGAGCAGAGGGAGGGGTCTTAGTCTTTGAATAAGTTACAAGCAAGACCATGCCTAATGCTGTATTCCCTGTGAATATCCCAAGGATACCAAGCTTCCCCTAGACGCATTAATTCCAGCATGTTTCATGCAGTCGAATTTGCAATACAAATTCAATATAAATTCAACTCCATCAAAATCAAATTCAACTCTATCAGCATCAGCATCAAACAGAATCAAATACAAATCATACAGAGCATGACGGAAACCAAGAACCTGGTTGGTATCCCGAGCCCCCTGGTCGCGACGACGGCGGAACCCCTGCCGAAAGCGCAGCCGATGGATATAATGAGTGATGTCCCGGAACCCAGAGAGCCGGCCATAAAGAAGAGAACGATGAAAAAGCGCGGAAACCAGGAGATTTGTAGCATCGACGTCGGCATGGAAGAAAGACTGAGCGGCGTCGAGGAACGCATGGATGATAGGTTGAACAAGTTGGAAGCGAAAATGGAACGGATGTTCGAGACGATAAAAGCGGCCATTGCAGAGAAGAGCTGGCTGAGTCACGATTGGTTCATGAAAATAGAGCGGGCCGTCCAACAGCTACAGAGCCACATGCAGGTTGGCCAATATCAGTACCCGCGCAGCGTGCCGCAGGGAGGCATCGCTAGAACGGAACAAGCATGGACCCAGAACCAACAGTGATCATCTGGCAGTGGAACTGCCGCGGCCTGGAAAGAAAGCGGGGGGCACTGCTGCACCACGTCGAGAACAGCAAGAAGGAAGCGGATGTGGTCATACTACAGGAAACATTGACCACGCATCGGTCCCTCCATGGGTACAGAGCGATCTGGTCCGACGAGGAGGACAGCAGGGGACTGCGTATCAGGACCAAAAGGGAGCTCGCAATGCTGGGAATTCAACTAAAAATGTCGCAGTGAACCACGTACTGACCGAGGTGGTAATTGGCAAGAAGAGGAAGGGAAGCGTCTACGTCATCAGCGTGTATAGCAACCCGACCAAGCGCAAACAACGCTCCAGGGCACTCCTGAACAGGGCGAGCTCGCAGGCAAACGGCTCCAAGCTGCTGGTTTGTGGCGACTTAAACGCCACAGACCAGTCCCGGATGTACGCCAAGAGCAACGCCAAAGGGAGGAACCTGGCGCAAGACGCTATCGACAGCGGATACGTCCTCGTCACGGACCCCTCCAACCCGACGAGAACGGGAAACTCGGTATTCAGGGATACTACTCCCGACCTCACTTTTGTCAAGGATGTTGCAGCGGAATACGTCGTGTGGAGAAACACCGGGACGGACTTGGGCAGCGACCACACTATAGTGAAAACTACGATTCGAATGAAGGTGATCCGAACGGCGCAGACGCGAAAGCTCACGTGGATCGACTGGGAAGCGTTCACGAATCAGAGAAATGAAATTGCGGACGAAGATAAACAGATAGAAGACATCAGGACCTGGCTGGAAAGAATCACCAGGGACGTCAAAGCAGCCCGAGAGAGATCGAAACGGACGACCAGGTAGACGGCATGGACAGCAGACTGGCCCAATTATCGAAGCCAAGAAGTCCAGATAGGAGAGGTGCCCGAAGCAAAGGCTGAATGGGAGGCTGCAAAAGAAGGTCGCTGAACTGCAGCGCAAGATAGAGGAGCACTGCCGGACACTCGGCAGCCAGAAGTGGGACGAAATGTGCAACGCGGCAGACAAACAACTGCAGAACAGCAAGACTTGAAATCTGCTCCGGCACCTTCTGGACGAGACCAAGACCAAGTCTCACCAGAGGGACAGGCTTGCGAAGATCATACATGCGGATATCAAGGAGAACGGAACGGTGGCGGCGGAAGAGAAGCTGCTGGAAAAGTACATCCTCACCACGCAGAAGGTATTTCACAGAGACTATCTCGGAAGACCCAACGAGAAGTTAGAGATATTACCATAGAAGAAATGCTGACTGCCTTGCAAGAGCTCCATAGCAGGTCGGCGCCGGGCCCGGACCGCGAACCGAAGAGGGTGCTCAAGAACCTCGACGACAAATTAATCGACGGAGTGACGAAATTCATTAACAAGTGCAGGAGAACAGGAGTCGTGCCTAGGAAGTGGAAGCACTCGAAGATGATCCTGATCCCCAATCCAGGCAAGCCGCCGAGCACAGACAACATCCGGCCCACTTCACTCATATCGTGCGTGGGCAAAGCATTAGATAATCTATTGATGGCGCGATGGCAGGACTATCTGGAGGACAATGACCTCTATCCCGAGACCATGATTGGTTTCAAAAGACACCTGTGCACGCTGGACGCTATGACCCATCTGAAGCACATAATCGTTGTCAGCGACTTCTGGGACTGCAGGGCCATCGTGGGTCTCCATCTGCAGGGAGCATTCGACCACGTCAACCATTCGGCGGTCAACTATCGAAGCTGAACATGGGAGAGAGAACCCATGAATACATCACAAGCTTCCTGGTGGGTCGGACGGCGGAGATCTCAGCGGGTGACATTGCAACGAAAGTAAATGAGGTCCGGAGCTGAGGCACCCCGCAAGGGTCGGTGATCTCGCCACTCCTATTCTACCTCTCATGATCAAAGTCGCCAACGTACTCTCAGAGGTGGAGAACGTTGGTCACACTATATATGCTGACCGTATCACGCTGTTGGTCGAGGGCGGCAGTGATGCCCAGTGCAAGAGGCCTTGCAGCAAGCGGTGAGAGTGGTCGAGGACAGCCTGGTGGGCACAGGCCTGAAATGCTCCCCGAGCAAGTCCGAGCTGCTGTTGTACAGAGCCAAGGAAGGCACGCGCGCCAAGAGAAGGGAACGAGAAGAAATCGTGGTCTACACCAAATACGATTGGACGATCCCCAGGGTATCAGACATCCGCGTACTGAGCATGCTCCTCAACGAACGCGGAAACAATGGAAGTACGGCTGCGTGGGTAGTCGGCAAGGCGGCCAATGCCATCAGACTAATCAAGAGGGTGTGAAACAAAAAGAGGGGGCTTCGCGACGAGAACCTCACAATACTCGTGCACTCCTTCGTTATGTGCCACAGCACGTACGTGGCCGCCTTCCACAGGTGGAAGAATGGCGAGGAGAATAAGTTGGAGGCCACCATCCGAAAGGCATACAAGGCGGCCATCGGGGTATCCGAGTCCACAGGCACCGGGAGACTGCTCAGCATAGGCATCCACAACACCCTAGAAGAAGTAATTGAAGCTCAGAGAATGGCGGAGCTGCAGAGAATGGCTACAACTAAGACGGAGGAGAATCCTGAAAACGCTGGGGCTACGATACCACGAGCAACAGGGAGTCAAGATACCGATCCCGGACAAGATCAGGGGCATGATGCGGGTGGACGCAATCCGGCGGAACATGCACCCCGGATACAACGAGGGTAGGCGAAAAGCGAGGGCCAAGGCACTTGCGCAACTACACGCCGGGGACGCGGGAGCCCGCTACGTAGACGCAGCTGAGTACGAGATCGTACGCGGTTTCACCGTAACCTTTGATGATGGTTGGATGTTTATGGCGCAAGACCAACTGGGGCAAAGAGCGCCAAAACAATAGTCATATGTGACGGGTGGAACTTTACACTATATGAAAAGTCAGAAAAAACAAAAGTAAAATTTCAAAACGACAATGAGCATGGCTGGCGTTAGGGCCAGGGAGTGATCACGCGTGGTATGAAATGAGGTCTAAAAATTGAACTTCTTCTAAATATTTAAAAATACACTTGATAGAAAACATGGGATCGTCAGACAGGAAAAACGCTGTGTGTAGTGGGACGTGTAGTCTGTATAGCTGTGGGAAGTGTTCGCGCCATGTTGTGTGAAGTGCTTTGCATTGGTTGAGTATGTGAACTACGGATACGGCCTCTCCACACCTGCCACACTGGGGTCTTGAAGACCCCGTGAGGAGATACGAGTGTGTGGCATGCGAGTGCCCTATCCGTAACCTAGCAAGGGCAACTTCTGTGTATCTGTTGCGTGTGTCAGTGGTGTATGGTCCCAAGCGTGGTTTTATAACGTGTAGCTTGTTATCTGTTTGTTCACTCCAGTGTGTTTGCCATCTGTTGCGAAGTTGGTGTCTGATGTGTGGGTTCATGTCTGTGTATGGCACTGTTGCTATGTCTACTGTATTCAAGAGTGTAGCTGCAGTGGCCATTCGATCTGCGGTTTTGTTCCCGGCAATTCCAGAGTGCCCTGGAACCCAACAGAAAGTTATTTGAAGGTTTGATGCATATGCACACATGATAGCCTTAAAAACATGATTGATGACAAAGGTTTTTAGAATGCTTTCCTGGTGCAAGCGCTTGTACAACGCTAAGAGAGTCCGTGTACACGATGGATTTAGGATTTGATGTTTGACTATGTGATTTATTACCAATAAAATACCGTATGCTTCCGCTGTGAATATACTGCTACAAAGGTTCATTGTGTTACTGACGTGAAAGTTTGGCCCATGCGCAGCACAAGCCACAGCAGCTGCAGTCTCGGACGCACCACTGTAAAGCTCTTCACAGCGGTACTTATGCTGCACAAACAAGAAATGCTGCAGAATCGCAATCCTTGGTGACCTGTTCTTGTTAAATTGCATAAAAGACAGGTCACATGACACAGGGCGGAGATGCATGGTGGAATTGAATCAATGATGGGCGTCTTGTGAATGCCTGAAACGAGACTTCTAGCTCAGAAGCTTCTTCTCGCACACTTAAGGAAACGGCATGGAGATTGATGGACGATTTAAAAGGAGTTGCTGTGAGGATGCATCATTAATGGTCGCAGTAAAAGGATTATTTGTCATAGACATGATTTTTAAGGCATATAAAACGTCCATGTACACCCTCTGGTGATCTAGGGACCATTTATTGCATTCTACATACAGACTTTGGACAGGGCTAGTGCGAAAGGCACCACATGCGAGGCGTAGCCCTAATTCAGCACCGGGTCCAGTATTTTTAGTGCCGTTTTTGTTGCGCACCCATATACAACACTGCCGTAGTCCAAGCGGGATCCCACCAGGGCGCTATAAACCCGCCGAAGCAGTTGCCATTCTGCACCATACGACTGGTGGGAGAGAACTTTGAGAATATTCATAGATTTTAGGCATTTCTGCTTAAGATGTTTTAAGTGTGGAACAAATGTTAGCTTGTTAACAAATAATATGCCTAAAATCTTGTGTTCCTTTTTAACAGGAATTGAAACGCCATTCAGAGTAATATCTGGGTCCGGATGGATCCCGCGCTTTCTGGAGAACACAACACAAGAACGTTTTTCTGGATTGAGTTTAAAACCATTCTTGTCTTCCCAGCTGGCAAGTTTTTTAACACCAAGCTGGACCTGACGTTCACAGATTGACATATTACAAGATTTAAAAGATATCTCTACGTCGTCTACATACATAAAGAAATGGTAGGTGGCAATGCCTTGCCAAGAAAGTTCATGTTAATTATAAGAAGATTACAGCTTAGAACTCCACCTTGCGGCACGCCGTTTTCTTGCACATGAATCCTTGACAGTGCGTTACCTACTCTCACGAGAAACGTTCTTTCGGACAAATAACTAGCAAGAGTGTTCAGCATATGTCCCGAAACACCGAAAGACTTTAGGTCACTGAGGATCCCGTAGTGCCAGGCAGTGTCATAGACCTTCTCAAGGTCAAAAAACACCGTTGTGCAAAACCGTTTGTGAATGAAAGCGTCCTTTATGTATGATTCAAGGGCGACAAGTTGGTCATTTGTAGATCGCCCCGCCGTGAAGTCTGCATGGCAGCCCTCGAGAAGACCGTTGTACTCAAGAAAGTACAGGAGTCTCCTGTTTATCATCTTCTCGAGGAGCTTGCACAGGCAGCTTGTAAGGGCGATAGGCCGATAGCTAGCGGGAGAGGAAGGGTGCTTCCCTTCCTTCAGGAAAGCCACACTACTATGGCCTCGCTCCAAAAGCGAGGAATGTGCCCCGAAAGCCATATGTTATTGTATAGATGTAGAAGTGTTTCAAGGGTGTCTGAGTGTAGGTGTTGTATCATGGTATATGTGATTTTGTCTGCACCTGGATCTGAAGCTTACATGGTGTCATGCTGCCTTCAGCTCATGAATCGAAAAAGGAGAATTGTAAGAAGTGTGCGACTTGTTGCTATCACGCAGTGACTTCTTCTCCACAGATGTTTTGTGTTTCAAGGAAGTGTTCGTTTAGTGTGCTGAACTGGACACGTGTTCGAAGTGTTGTGCAAGTGTGTTAGGCTGGTCTTCCAGTGTGTCCTCTGTTGTACTAACCAGGGGCAGGCTGTGTGTCTGTTGTCCTTTGAGCTTACGTATGTGTGTACAGACTTTGTGTGTGTCTGTACGAGTTTATGGATGTCAAGAAGGAGTGCCAACTCTCTCGTTTTGCACAACGGCGCACACGTTTTCCAAACGCCTTGGCCCGTCTGCACAAGAGGAGGTTACTCGACGTGGGGTACCGACGAAGGATACCCCACACCTTGTTCTGGGCCTCTCGCCCCGCCTACAGTCCTCATTCCACCACGGCCTCCTCTGGTTGCGCGGGGCACCAGAGGCGTGGGGAATGAACTTTTCGGCGGCGTCGAGGATGTGCGCCGTGAGGAGTTGGGTAGCTTCTTCAACGTGTAGGTGTCCTATAGAAGTGTGATGAAGTTTGGATGTCTCTGTAAATGTATTCCAGTTAGCTCGTGCTTCATTGAACCTATTATGGGAAGATGGACTGCATGGGCATTTACCTATGTATGTTAGTGAGGTGGGGAAGTGGTCACTGTCATATGGGTCAGTGCCCACACCCCACTCGAGAAGAGGAAAGAGAACTGCAGAGCCAATAGCCAAGTCAAGATATGAGTACGTGTTGTTTCCTATGGTATGCTATGTAGGCTGTTTATTGTTGAAAAGGCATGCTCGAGAGGATGTAAGAAACCTCTCTATCAGGCGACCCCGGGCATCCGTACGAGAAGAGCCCCATAGAGAATTGTGAGCACTAGGGTCGCCTGTTAATATGTGTGGTTCGGGCAGCTGGTCAACCAACGCCTCGAAGTTAGAACTCGAAAGTGCAAGATCAGGAGAAATATATATGGAGCATACAATTATCAACCTATTAAATAATATTGTTCGAATGGCTACAGCCTCAAGGACAGTGTTCAGAGTGACAGGGTGGCAGGCTAAGAATTTTCGGGCAATTATGGCCACACCCCCAGAAGAGTGTGTGCAGCCATCCCTGTCCTTTCTGAAGACCATGTAACTATTCCAGAAATTTGTGTGCTTGCAATTCAAATGTGTTTCCTGAACACACATTACACTTGGCTGATTAGCATGCAGTATTTGGTATACATCGTCAAGATTTTTAAGAAGGCCTCTACAGTTCCATTGAAATATGTTTTCTCTTCCCATTATTTAGTGTGAGAGCTACTGGAGTGTGTATGTTTGTTTATGTGTCATCTTTCGGGGCTGTGACTCTCGCCTTTTTTGGCTTGTCGGGAGGCTTTGGCGTCGGACGCGTTCCTTGCGGTGCATTGCAGACAAGAATGGTTTGACGCCCATTTCATCCCCGGATATCCTAGGAGCACCTGAGGGATCAGGCTCCTTGGACTGCGGACCGTTTGGGGCGCGCTTTTCTTTGCCCGCAACCGACGAGGGTTTCAAAAATGCCTCTGATGGCGCAGACGGTGCGGTGAGGGTGGGAGCTGCCGCTGGCTCCCCCATTTCCATCTCTGTGCCCTCGCATGTGGTTTGGGACGGTGGAGCGGAAGTGGAGGGTGCAGCATCACTCCCACCGGATCTGGCTGCCACACAGCCGCTGCTGTCCCAGCGAGCGAAGCGGAGGCGGATTGGGCTGCAAGAGGCAACCCAGGGGGGGGGGGGGGGGTAGAGGGGGGGGCGGGACGAACTCCCGACTCTCGGTACTGGGTCCCCGCCGAAACAAGACGCCGCTCCGCCCCCCGACGAGCTGCGTCGACGTACCTCCCCAGGGGGAAAGAGGCGAACCTCTTTCGCGCCTCTGGGAAGGTGATGTTTTCGTTGACTTTCAAGGCAATGATCTGTTTTTCTTGTTTGAACTTTTCACAGATCCTAGAATAGGCAGCGTGTGGTCCCTGGCCGTTCGCACAGGCGAAGTTCTCGGATTTACAATTGTCAGTTAGATGATCATGTGCTGCATATTTTGCGCACGTCAATTTACCACGACAAGAGGTTGTGCTGTGCCCAAACCACTGACAGTTGAAACAGCAGCGTGGGTTCGGCACATAGGGTCCGATTGGACATTTCACGAAACCTGCGTTAACCGACTCAGGAAGGTTTGAGCGGTGAAGTGTCGAGATTATGTGCTTGGTAGGAATTATTTAATCATTTCGGCGTATGGTGATTCGCCTCACTGCTGTCACGCCGTGATCTCGGAGGCCCTCGAGCAGATCTGCTTCAGTCTCATTCAAGAGATCCCGGTCACAGATCACGCCTTGGCAGCTATTGAGGCTGCGATGGGGCGTGATCTTGATGTCAACATCTACCATGCGCGTTTGCTTGAGGAGGTTAGAGGATTGTTGTTTGTTTTCTACTTCTATAAAAACTTCTCCCGTTGTGAGTTTCTTAGCCTTGTGCGACTTTCCGATAAGGCTTTTAGAAACTTGGAGATTAGAAACAGAGACTGGGAAGTGATGGTCTTTGTCTTCTCAAGAGATTCCATGATCAAAAACCGCGAGAAATAATATCAAGCTTTGCGAGAGAGATTGATTGCAACGGAGGAAAAGAAACTTCGGTGCGGCCCCTTTTCGGTTGACGATCACGTTTGGCGGGGGGCTTAGAAAATGCCATATATCATAGTATAAATGCCAAGAATGGGGGTACTTTCTTCTTTGACTTTACCCTGATGGTCAAAGAGGTCCCGGAGCTCCCTGCCTGGTGAACCGACAGGGAGCCCAGCTGCCGGAGCTCGACCTGGGCTTCAACGGCCACCGTTTGAGGGTTCTACCCTTCACCTTAAAACCCATTACCACGGTCGGTTACAGCGTGAGTGTGGGGGCTCGGGGTCTGCGGCGTCGCCAACACCGTAACCAAGAATACTCAAGGTGCCCCGTGCGGGGTCGCCGTAACCTTTGTCGACACCGAAGGCAACGTCAGCGCGACGGCCAGTACGAAAAGCGACAAACCAGAAGAAGCTGAGTAAGTGGTCGTAGCACTGGCCCCTAAAGACCTAGGGTGCACCACCATACTCAGCGACTCCAGGCAAGCAGTCAGGAACTTCCTACGAGGAAGGGTCTCCCGCCCTGCGGAGAAAATTCTGAGAGGATCGCCAACAATCTTAGAAAAGAAGAAAATCAAGTGGTTTCTGGCACACGCAGGAGAGGTTTCGGACGTCAGTGCGAACCACAACAAAACCGCACACGCCCAGGCGCGCGAAGTAAAAGGCCGCGCCGTCCCAAGCGGGGAACGCCCGTGGCGCACCACGAGAAATAGAATGCCAAGCTACAATGAAATCACCCAGGCATGTCGGCTCGTGAGACGTGCGCTGCCGCCGCCCCACAAAAGGCTGAGCAGAGAGCAGGCAATCGTGTACAGCCAGCTCCAGCCAAGAACGGTCATGAGCCCCTCCGAAATGCACAAGATGTACCCGGAGACGCACCCAGAAGACACGTTCAGGGTGTGTCGTAAAGCCACCGCGACACTCGAGGACATCGTCTGGGACTGTCGCAACTTCCCAGAAGAATCCAGAACAGGAAGACTGCCACCTGCCTTTGAGGCGGCAACGCAATCCGAAGACCAAGACCTCCAAATCCAGGCCGTCCAGCGGGTCCTCGCAGCGCTGACCAGGCAGAAGCCCGAGCGATCCGATGACGGGAAGCGAGGCTCTGGCCTCGCGGCGACGGTGAGGGCGACTCCAGCCAAGTCTGAAGTCTTAGTGTAAGGCTTTACCGGCTGGTTCAATAAAAGTTTTTCCCAATCCAATTCTTGAAGCAAGAGACTCCCGCGAATGGAATTTCAAACAGCGCTCCTTTTTAGGTATTCGCCAATCTAACAAAGATTACGCAGCCTTCTTGCTGTTCCTAAGCACGTGTTTTCTTTGCTTTCTTCCTGTTGCCATTGTCGCCAAGGCGCGCTGCACGATGGACCCGAGAGAAGTTTACAGAAAGAAACGTAGGCGCTGTCGTTATTACGTTGATAGCTTGGGAGGACATGTTGTATGAGTAGCTAATACTAAGCAAGCTTGAAATTGAGTGCTGAGCTCCATTAGCACAAAGCGCGGTGCCGCTGAAGTTCGTGGTAGAGTAACCACCATGCATGAAGGGGTGTTATTATACCTTTTTTGCCTGGTGTTTCAGCGGAGGAGTTCGTCGATGTACCATATGACTCTGACAGCTTCGCAAGGGGTGACAGCTCCAATGACAGCGATTCTGACTATGAAACTAAATTATGCAGCTGCTATGATGCTACTATGATGCAACTGCTGGAATTAAACTGTTCAAATCGAAGGTGTTGAACAGGTAACTGTGAAAGATTTCCGCAGGTATGTCATGTCATCCCTCAGTGCGGACGCCCAGGTTAGCATGAAGGGATGGTCGTCAAACACAGCCTTGGTGTAGATAAAAAAAGCCCTATGCAGCCACGGTGATACGTGTACCTCACAGTACGCACCAGCAAAAAAGGTGCATAATGCGAAGGTGCAGTCTGTGCAGCTCGAAGTTTAAACCATCAAGAACGTCGTAGATGTGCGAGACATGCAATGTCCACTTGTGCCTGCGAGCAAACAAGGGCTGTTTTGCTACCTACCCCCGAAAGTGACTGGTAGCCCCTTATAGCACGGTGGTCACGATCATGTGACCACCTCATAACGTCTGAACCAAAAGTGCCAATTTTTTTTCTTGTCAGAAAAAATTTCCTTATCATGAATTAACAATTTTTTAAACAGCACTTGGTTTTCCTCTCAAAATGGAGCTCTGTGCATGAAAGGGTTAAAAGAAGCGGTCTGCCTATTTTCTTGCACAATGAGTTCTCTTGACCAGATATTTTATTCTGCATGTATCGAGTCGTGTAGTGTGAAGAACTGCACGCGCGCTGGAAGTGTTGCGCAAGCGCATTAGGCTGGTCTTCAAGTCTGTTCTGTGTTGTGCTCACCAGCTCAAGCTATGTGTATGCTGTCTTTCAGGTTCAAGTATTTGAGTCCAGACGTTTTGCGTAGCAGTGTTAGATTATTGAAATAAAAAAGGTACACCAACGACCTCCTTTGGTCTCACGACGAACACGCTTATTAGGTCCTTTTGCCCGTTTAAAGAAGTACTACCTTTGTTGATGTAGTGTACGCTAAAAGATACGTCAGGCGTTGTTCTTGCCTTCCCGCGCTTGCGTACAATCCTCTTTCCACCATGGCTGCTTTGTGTTGCGCTTCACAACGGAGGTCGGGATATAGGCGTCTCGGCGGCCTCGATGTAGTCGCCGTGAAGAGTTGGGTTGACTGTTGAACGACAAGTCTGTTATGAAGTGTGCAGCTTAGAATTAATGTCGCTCTAGTTGCATTCCACTGATGGGAAACAGTTCTTTACGTCTTTAGACCTTCGATCTGCACGTAATGATGTTCATGTGGGTGGTATCTGTTTAGGACATCACGGGTTTTGTGCCCACATCCCACATAGGAGATGGAAAGCGAAGTGCAGAACCGATCCCCATTTCAAGGTTTAAGTACGTTATGCCCTAATAAGATATGTAGGCTGTTTTGTTTCGAATATGCATGCTCCGGATCATGTTACAAAACCTCTTAGTGACCGGACGTTAGGGATCCGTTCGTGAAGACACCAGAGCGCAGTATGGACCCTGAGGACACCACCTAGAATAATTGAGTAGAGTAGCTGATTTACTCAACCATCGAACTCGGAGCTTCAACATAACACCACATTGTTATTAATAAGCTAAAATTATTGCTGTTTTGGCAACGTCCTCGAGGGTTATGTCTACTGGTATATAGGGCAATACCAAAGATTTTCAGGTGAAATAGCCAACCACCCCGTAAGGATTGGTGCAGTCGCCCCTGTCCTCCCTGAATACAAAGTAACGACTACAGAAATAAACACATTATTCTTCTTTAAATGGAATGAATCATCTTATATTCACCTTTTGTGTCTTTGATAGCACCCATCCGGATACAGTGAATCATGTTTGTTCCCCTTATCTTCGTCTAAACAGCGACTGAGGTGTGCGTGCGTGCGTGCATGTGTGTGTGTGTGTGTGTGTGTGTGTGTCTGTGTGTGTGTGTGCGTGTGTGTGTGTGTGTGTGTGTGTGTGTGTGTGTGTGTGTGTGTGTGTGTGTGTGTGTGTGTGTGTGTGTGCGCGCGCATTTTTTTTCGGGCGGTGATCCTTTCTTTGGTTCCTCCGCAGACATGGGCATCAAGCCCGTTTTTTGAACTGAGATAAAGGCAACAAAAGTGCGGCATTCATTTATTGTTTGTGTATTTATTTATTTATTTATTTATTTATTTAGTAATTAATTTATTCATTTATTTATTCGAACACAATCCACGAATTGAAAGGTGTTTTTTGGAAGGAAATGCTAGCGTTCCAGGTGATGGTATTCAGGTAGACGCCGAAAGGACTAGCCGCAGCAATGATCACGGTGCTTCGAGCTACCCGAAATCGTGGCGCGTTCTCAGCGAGACCTTAGATATCGTCTCGTCATCTTCACTGTCCCCATTCACTGCATACCCATTATTGCAAACACAACTGCAAACATTCTTTGTTCTTTCTTCTCGGAAAGTGAGACAGGATTCTGCTCGATCTCTCTGGAAAGCAGCAAACGCTACCCTTCAATAAGATCTCCGCTTTCGGAGTGTTTGGAACAAGGTGAAATATATCACTAAGACGCACACAGACACATGTGGGATATTACGCCAGCTTTCTAAGTGCTTTTCATGTACACAACGATAGGACTGACCAACCTGCAGAAAGAGTAAGCGTAAATGCCTGGAATCCATGGACCGCCAATCCCAGAATGCCTGGCTCAGATGCCTGCTTATATAACTTTTAATCCTGGTGTGACCAAGCTTGCCAGATAATCTGGTGATCTAATGCCGGCAGCGCTGTAAGGTTCAGCGGCGGGTTGCGATGCTAAGGGCATATGAAAGCGGAGCAGAAGTGATTCATGCAGGCATTATTGATAGAAAATTAGCACGATGAGTCGGATGTGACGCAGACGGTAGTGATCACTTGCATCAACTGCAGAAACAGTAGATGTAGATGCCTGGTATCCATGGCGGCGCCAGATCCCCCACACGACCCCTCCAGAAGTCTCCAGAGGTTTTGACGGAGCGGGCTCCTTTCTGCATACGCCAATGATGAGAGTGTAAAACGTGTCACAGGCGTAAAGGCGTTGCAGCAGGAGCGGAGGGTGAGGTGAGACCCTCAATGTCTATTTCCCAAGTGCCCGCAAATCTACCAGAGGCAGGTGGAGTAAGGCTTGTAGAAGCAGTAGCGCGCCCTACAGGCGTGGTTGCCAACGCAGCTTACGGCGGCACAGCAAGGTGCGCGGCGACGGGTTTGGTGGTTGAAATCAGCCCAGTGGCAAAGAAGGGAAAAACAGCCTACCTCGCGGCACTGTGTCGCTGCCAAGAACAGGTACCGCTCTGCCCCGCTGGCGACCTGCGTCTTTAAACATTGGAAACGCGACACAGGCAAGGCGCTTCGTGGTGTTTGGTGGTTTTGTTACTTTCATGATTATGACTCGTTTTTTCAGTGAACATGTAGCAGGTTTGAGAACAGGCCGGGCGCAGTACGTTGCTTTGTAATTAGAAAATTTGGGACGTACATTTGTTTGTGAAGTGCTCGTGTCGGGGCATTTGGCGCATGTCAGTTTACACCGACAGGTATTACTGGCGTGTTCACACCGTTAGAAAGGGAAGCACTGGCGTAGATATCAGAACGTGAAGTAAGGCATCACTGCTCATTAAACCTGCTTTTGCATGTTTCGGACGTCTGCTTCCGTTTTCATGAATTTCTCTGGATTGAAATCTATTCGACAGCTATAACGCATTGAGCCCATCGGTGGTGGTGGTGGTGGTGGTAAAATCATTTATCAAAAAGATTTGCGCTTGAAAGTGGGAGAAGCCCTCAGGCCAGGGCCCCTGCGGCAGCTGCACTCCTGCGTGCCCGGTCCACCAACTGTAGCTGGTCCTCAGGGTCCGAACTGCACAGCGCGGCCTCGCACTGCTCGCTTTCCAGAAAATGAGTTAGTTTTGGTTTGAGATAACACTCCAATATGAGTGGGAAGTATTCACAATCAGACGTTGAGTGTCGTTTATCATAAAATCGACAATCAAGCCTTGTTAAAAAAAGTAAATTTGATTGAGTCTGGTTAGTGACTTCAACAAAGTTTTACCCTAGGTTTGATCTTTTTTGTTAGATTTTGACCCAAAACATTTTCAATAAACTTATTAATTTCGAACCGTGATTTTGACGTAACAGGATTGGATGTGTTTGCTGATCAATGATAGAAAAACGGGGACGTTGTCTGGTTTCGGTAATGCTGTCAAGTATTGTAACGCTTACTTCAATACAGCCCCATGTAGCGGGCTGGTAGTTCGGTTTAAAAATTTTAAAATCATGTCGCAAAACAAGCACACAGCATGCAGTGCATGGTCCACTAAAGGGGCATTCACACGACGGAAAAGTCTGCCGTGCGGCTTCTGGGAGTGCGCACCAGCTGACGCCTACGTCATGATTTCTCGCCACATAGCCACTTCGATTAGAGGTAGAAGCTTTTGCTCTCGTGCAACTAAAAGAACCGATCGCTCGCGGCAGAGGCGGCGGGATTTCGTTGGCTCATTTAGCAGCTTGCCGCAACTGAAGTTCTGGAGTGGTTCCAGACACACTACTTTTAAAGCAAATCTTTCCTACTTTCGTCCAGTGGTTTCGCAGAGGAGGAACAAGTGAACGTTTTGACCGAAGACACCCCCCTGGCGACACACCCCTCGAAGCGCACTGCATTATTCGCAGGGCCCGCTTTCGAAGCAGTGCAAAAGGCCCCGTTTTAATTCCATTTGCGAGTTAGCGGTGACGGCCGCTACGGGAACGGACCCTCAGCTGATCGGAAGCCAACCAAAGCCGCCGCCGTCCACGCAAGCGGCGCTGGGTCGTCTCAGGATATGTGACTTATCTTCCGCCGCTTTCGGCGAGAATGAAAGCGAGGCCGGAGCTCCTTCTGTGAGCGTTGCACGGAACTGAACGACCTTGAGCAGTGGACGGCAATACAGGTGCACCAAAGTTTAACCAAGTGAAACCAATACTCAACCATATAAGTCAAGCTTTTGGTTTGAATATCCAAGGTTAGTTGAGCTCAGCCGCAACCATTTTTATTTCGTTTTATTACACTGAACCTTCAAATACACCGCGGACACGATAGGCGCACTGAGACAGCCACGTATGCCACCAGCAAGGGTGCTGTACCGGCGGCGGCCGCGGCCTTGAAGCGACACCGGCAGGCCCAGGTTGCTCGAGAGAAAGCTTCTTACCGCTCTACTAAATTGGAGACAAGGCTCAAACAAAGCTTCACATACCATAACGGAGGTAATGATTTTATGGGAAATTGCATTAATAATCGTCATCTGCACCGCTTACGAGAGCGGCAACCGAATATCCGCCGCAGTAAAAAGCTTATTAAGCTTAACATCTGTAGGTGGCACTGTAGGTGCACTGGCCAACTGCTCCCAGCGCACAACTATCCCCCAGCCCCCCCAGTGGCTCGCTCGTCGTTCTCTTGCCGCGGCAGTAATTCGCACCCGAAGCGCCTGCATCATGTCCACGGCCACTTTTTGGGTGGCTGAGGAGATCAGTACGTAGAAGATAAGGATAAACTTCCGCCGACGGGGAGTCGACAGTGCTACGCCAGCTCTGCTCTTCGGTAAATATTGTCGACAGCAAACGGTGACATCCGTCCGAAAGTTGCGTCCTCCCTGTAAGCGAAGCAGCTGACCGAGCAGAAGTCCACTTGCAGTGACGTCACGATCTCGCTGGGATTTCTCTGCTTAAATGCTCTCTTGTGTGAATACCGCCTAAGTGTTACCCCTGCACCGAGCAAACTCGCGGAGCTCTCTGGCAGGTGGATATAGAGGGAGCACATAGGTCGGAGTTTGACCAGAATTCCTACAGCCCCCGTTTGGGGCTTTTCACTTCACCTTAACCTCGTGAAACTGGCGCGGCCATCACTGCGCCGCTCACTACAGTGGCTAGAATAGGAAAGTGTGATTAGCGGCATGCAGCGCCTATGAGGCGCTTTGAAGCCGCTGATAGGGATCCGTAAGGGGGCGCGCGCGCCTGGTGAGGCGCGCGCGGATCGTCTGCAATGCGATTGCTGCTTTCACCAGAGAGAAGCACCGCTTGTTTCCTGTGCCGTAGCAGGTTTAACTGCCGCGAAGCAGAGCCACAATTATGTGCCGGGCCGCTCTACGGTGTACAAGTCCTGCAAAAAGAAACTGTCGTTGTTTGACGTTCCGAAGAACGCGCGTCTATATTGGCGCAGTGGCGATGACGAGCAATACCACGTACTCAGACGCTGCTCCAGGAAAACACCGCTATGTGCGAGTTACACTTCGACGTAAGGTAAATCTCCCAGCACATTGAACATACCGTGAACGGAGAAGTTGTCTCAATCTACAGGGGCAGACCTCGGTTGCCCCCGGAAGCTGTGCCCACGCAATTTCACAATCTTCCGAAGTACCAGCCGAAACAACTTCCCCGAGCAGGAAGTGTCAAGCGAGAAGCGCACCCGCGGCCCCACTCAGCAATAAAAACGCTAAGGATGGTGACTCCTCTGTGAGTGCAGGGTTTGAAGAGCCCCATGCTCCTTTTCTGTGAAGAACTTGACCTTCGGAAACATGGGGGAAACCACACACTGAGTGTTTCGCCCTTCACAGTACCTTCAGCGTGTGTCGCACTGCGCAGGATAAAGCCAAAGCCCGTACACGTACCCTTGCATACACTGGAAGCATTTACGAAACATCTGACATACTGAAGAAGCCTGCCACTCTCCCCGTCCATGACTATCAAATTCGTTTTGGTCCTCTAGCTCCACTTTTACACGAAGGCATTGAAAAAGGAGAAGGCATGCCTTTTCATGAAAGTAAGAAGCATTTAAAGCTCAATTGCCTCACGTAACAGCCGAATCGAACGTCGAAATGCTTGAATTCTGCACACACACACACACACACACACTCACACACACACACACACACAAACACACACACACACACACACAAACACACACACACACACAAAGAAATAGCAGCAAAAAGCAAGGCCCCTTGAGCAAAAAAAAATTGATGGCTTCGAGCCTTTGCAATTATGAACCAATCATGAGAAATTCACCAAAAGTCAGTAGTTTTTGTCTGTTTCTAACGAGCACTTCGAAAATAAAATGCGTGTTTACCAGTTACCAGGCCACAATTCTCTGATTTGCTTCATAAGTGTCCAAGCGAGCCGGCTATATTCGGCTGTCAAAGTGCGCCCAGTCGGTTTCAAACTTCGATTGTAGTACTTTAAAATACCACATTCATCGCATCTCAGTTTGCGCGACCACGTAGAATAGCTATGAAAGAAAATATATTCGTACTCCATATTCCGCAGCCGTCGCAGCGAACGTGTAATCGTGCGACAGCGTCACCTGGATTTTCCTCCTACAGCGTCACGCGGGAGAGGGCCCGGTCATCACACTTTGCTATTCTAGCCACTGTCCGCTCACGAACGTATTGCTTTTCGTGCAGGTGTTTATCGGACATTTTTGTGCCAGTGCCCTATCGAGGCGCAACCTGTCACCATAAAGAAATCTGCGTCACCAGGCGTCGATCCCGGAATCACTCGTGGTGGCGTGAGGGAATCGACGAGGGCGGAAAAGAAGACACCGGCCAGGATTTCTGCACCGTCTCCTCCTCTTCTGGCGGTGTCCCAATACCGGTCAGGCACCATGGATTTTCATCGAGGACGACCTCTGCCTGCAAAAGCAGCTGATCTTCAGTTCGCATCTTGGGCGTGAAACCGACGCGGCCATGACTGCTCCGCTCACGAACTTCTTGCTTTTCGTGCAGGTTAGTTGCGATGATGTATGTTGCACCCATATCGTTCTTGCCTTGCAGGTTCCAGCCCCAGAGCTTTTTGCAAGTGTTAATTTAAACTTGAATGTGCGCGAAAAACCTTGCCGAAGGCGACAAAATTTCTTTCTGTTTCGGCGCTGCGCATTCTTTGTGCTGTTGCTTCTACTGTGCGGTGATGTCGAGCGAAACCCGGGCCCTCGGGATGATCTACTAAACCAGCTCCTGAATGAACAGAAAGAGGTTAAGCTTAAGTAAACGCTATTGAGCAATATTAAGCTGATAATAAAGAGGAAATGAGCGACCTAAACGTGCGCATGGCTGAACTTGCATCGCAAATAATTAAGCTTGACGAACTGCAGAACACTCTCAGGGAGTGCAAAGAAGTCAGAGCACTTCAAGACGCTAAGCTAGAATCTCTGGTTAGTAAAGTAGATGGCCTCGAAAAGCGTATCAGAAAGAGCAACTTGCTCTTTTATGACATTGAAGATAACGACGAGCACGAAAAGTATCAAGTGTCTGAAAAACACGTTTTGGAAAGCTGTCGGTCGAAATTGGAATTAGACTCTGTAGAAATCGAAACAGCCCACCGACTGGAAAGATTCCAGTCGGGATGAAACTGCCCAATCATTGTGAAGTTTACCACTTTCAAAGACAAGCAAGAGGTACTGGCAAATGCACAAAAGTTAACGGGTATTAATTTCAGCATATCAGAAGATTTTTCAGAAAATGTGCGAAACAAAAAAAGCAGCTGTGGGAGTACGCGAAGATTCATCGAACTGAAGGCGATAAAGAAAGCTTTAAGTGTGACACACTATATTTAAACAAAAGGAATTATATGTATACTGAGTCGCTTCAGAGGGCTGTACTATCTGCCTGACAGTTACGCACACAACTCTCCCACTTCACTGTACTTGTAATAAACTGCAGAAGTATTCGGAATAACACAGACGACTTTTCAGTTCTCCTGGAAATGGGTAAGCCAAGTGCAGTTATTAGAACTGAGTCTTGGCTGGACGGCGACATAAGAGAAAACGAGTATTTCCAGAGGGTTACGTTTGTTATGGGAAAGATCGTTGTAGTCGTGGCGGGGGCGTTTTAATTTTAATTCACGAAACAGTTGACTCAGGCTGGAACAGGCGGGAACTTCAGGTCGGCCAAAGCGAGTCTCTTTGGGCTCAAGTTAGACTCATGAATGGAAAATCTTCATCGTTATGTTTTTTTTATCGCCCCCCTAGAAGCCCGGTGAAAGTGCTAAGTGACCTGTACGATTCTATCGACACCATAGACACCGGTGACTTATTCGTCGGAGGCGACTTCAATTTGCCTGGTATAGATTGGTCGCAGCCACATAATACTGAAAACTCGGCAAATGCATCAAGTAAAGAAATTATAAAGATATGCCACTCCTTTGTATTGACTCAACTGGTGTTACAAACCACACGTGGAAACAATATATTAGATATTCTTTTCACAAACGTTCCCATGGCCGCACAGTGTAAGTGGTTGTGCCTGAAATAGGGGATCACGATGCTGTAGTTTGTACCATGAACCTCAGATACGCTACAATTGCAGATAGCAGCCAACGCTGCGTATAAAGTTACAAAAAGGCCCGTGGACATGATATATCCAGTGTATGACAGGCGTAATTTACCGTTTTTGAAACTCTATCGGAAAGAGGTGTCGTACACGGGTTGTGGCACATATTTAAAAGTAACATTTAAGAGCTTTGTGAACGGTATGACCCACCATGGGTGATGATGTGACGTCGCTGCAAAAATAAACCGTGCTATACAAAGGAAGTGAGAAAAATCGCAAAAGAAGGCAGTATGCTAATGCAAAATGCAAAACCAGTTGGTCAACCGGAGGAACGCTTAAACTGCGGCAGCTTACAAAAGAAATGAAAACTGCTGTGAGACAGGCTAAGAACGAATTTTTCGGTTTTTTTCACTCGTGTAGTAAAAGCCAGCCTAAGCTGTTCAGGAAGCTCATCAAAATGAACAGAAAAGATGACGTATCGATTCTCCTAATAGACGACTACGGCAGCATTGCTCATTACAACCTTGCCAAAGCAAACTGCTCTAATTCGTTCCTTGCTTCAGTGTTTTCGGCGCGTGGAAGTGGTAATACTGTAAACATGCATTACGGCAAAGTGGGCGGCCAACCCATGGAAGACATTGTAATAGATAAGAGAGGAATTGAAATAATACTGAAACAATTGGATGTAGGGAAGGCTTGTGGACCTAAAGGTTTACCGGATGCACTACTGTCCCCGTGCGCAGATTCAATTTCGAAATATGTTTGCAATATTTTAAACAAGTTCTTACAAGAAAGTGCCTAACTTGAAGATTGGAAAGCTGCAAATGTTCTGTGCACAAGTCTGGACCCCGGAAAAGAGTTTGGAATTAAAGGCCGATTTCCTTGACAAGTATTGTGTGGGAAGTGTGTCAGCATATACTCTTTACTAACATTATTTCACTCAAACAGATTCTCCTTGCTAATCCCTAGTCAACACGGGTTTCGTACCGGTTTTTCCTGCGTTACGCAGCTAACAGAGCTAACTCACGATGTAGCAAGTGCATTAGATTACGGCTGCTCCATTGATTCGGTTTTCCTGGATAAAAAAGCTTCTGACGTTATTTCGCATGATTTGTTGGTACAAACATTATCTTGGTGTAATTTGAATAAATCAGCTCTTTCTTGGATTGAAACATATTTAACGTCAAGGCACCAGAAAGTAGTATTAAACAGTCAACACTCCCACGTGATAGAAGTAACATCAGGTGTACCCCAGGGATCTGTTTGGGCCCTCTGTTGTTCTTAATTTACATGAATGACTTAAGTCTTCACATCTCATCCTATGTCAGATTATTCGCGGATGATTGTGTGTTATATAAAGTTATTCATATTATGAGTTGATTGTTTTGCCTTGTAAGATCACCTAAACAGGGTAGCAGAGAGGTGCAAAAAGTTGGATATGCGTATAAATTTGCAGAAAACTGTACATTTGTGTTTTTCGACAAAACGTACTCCCCATCAAGTTAGGTACACAATTAATTTTGAGCAGCTTTCATATGTACCTCAGTTCAAGTATCTTGGTGTTTTCTTTACCTGAACTCTGTCGTGGCACCGCCATATCGAGTATATTTTAGCCAAGGCATGTCAAGTATTCGGATCCTTCCGACGCAATACAAAACATTATCATATCCAAACTAAGCAGCTATTGTATATTATGAACGTTCGCTCTATTTTTGAATATGCTTGCACTGGATGGGGCCTTAGGCTAAAGAATGGCGTCCAAAAGTTAGGAAGAGTGCGAAATTTAGCGGCCCGCTTTGTGTTCTGAAATTACACAAGGAACTTCAGTGCATCGCGTGCAAAAGAGATTGTTGGATGGGAACCATTAAAACAACGTAGAAGGGATTTTAGGCTGAATTTATTTTATTCTATATTTCAATCCAGGACTGGAGTAGAGCCAGAAAATACTTTTTTACGACGCCACCACAACCACTATCATCCCCACACAAGACGTCGCAGGAAAGCCAAGAACAAGCACACGTTACGAGATCTCACAAAGACAGGCTACTCACATACAGGGATATAATAAATCACTACAGGTTATCCAGATGCAAATATCCACCGGCCCACCCCAGTCTTTCCAAGAAAGAGGCAGTCACGTGGCGACGGTTGCAGACGAACACTTTCCCGAGCCCTGTTCCCCTCAACCGCTGCTACCCCGACCTTTACTCAAACCTCTGCACTTTATGCAACAGCAGAGCCGACCTACACCATATGATATGGTCCTGCCATAAGCTCCAAAAAATACGAATGGCTATAATAGCAAATCCGTTGTAGATACACTTAGAAGCTACAAAATTAAGACTGCAGAACCATGGGAGACTGTTCTGCTCAGCTCCACACCGGAGGCACAACTGACAGCAGTCCGGATGGCCAAAGCCGGCGCGAGGATCCAAGTAATCCTGGCTGACGGATGAGGGAGGGAGACCGTCCAAGTCGTCTACCCTTCAGAACCCATCTCGGGCATGAAATAAAGTCATCTCTCTCTCTCTCTTAGGTCTGATTATGTCTCTTTAGGTTTGAAGCATGTGAATAAGGTACGAAAAATGAAGTGTAAAACCGATGTCCTAAGAAAGTCGTTTTCCCCAGGACCATATCGAACTGGACTCGGCTATCTCGCGATACCGTCACAGTCATGACAAACTATGCTTTTTTTTCATGTTATAACCCAATTTGTTGAAACATTCAAGTTGTGTATGTCGTTTATGTTTGACTATGCATTTATTGTTGAATCACTTGTATTGATTAGTGTATATTTCCTTGTACCCCCCGCACTGTAATGCTACAGGCGCTGTGCGCACTGAAATAATTAAATAAATAAATATCATCGCGGGTGGTCACAGGTTATGTAAGAAGGATGGGGTCTATGCCGTTGCCTATCTCCGTCATTTTGAATATACTAAGTTCCCTTCTCGGGGCTTTTGCGCATTCAAAGTTCATTTATTTCTTGCATGTATTGATTCCGCATGTGTGTTCGCTTTGCTAGAGCCAAAGTTTAGCTGCGTTTCCCGCCTGCGCCACGCACTTCAAACTGTTCGTTCTATTTCTTTCATCTGGGAGAGCGAGTGTCTCCTAGAAAACAAAGGAGTTCCCTCATTTTTTTTATCTATTTCTATATGATTATCCCCGCGTTTCCCTGCCACAGCAACACGCCATATTCATGGTCGTTGTCACAGCCACGCACAATATTCATAATAAGCACGGTATTGGTCCCTCATTCACATTCTCTTACTCGTAGATTGGAGCCTGTTCTTAACAGTTACAAATGTGCATATGCGTCTGTGTGCATGCGTGGTCGTCTCTAGGCGTTCTGTTTTTCTACGGGTGGGTGAGTGTGTTGGTATATGGAAACCCATCGTTCAACTATTTTGGTTGCGTGATATGATGAAGCGAATGAGAGCACTTCCGTAACACAGTGAAGGTTTGCCTCGGACTCAGTTTGCACAAACAGTTGCCGCACTGGCCTAACTCAAAATATATTGCGCGGGCTAACTTACTTCAGCATAGCCGACTTTCGTGTAGCTGCTGGCAGGCTGACTCCTGTCTTTTTCATCAATCCAGCTTGGTTTCATCTGGAAGGCCCGGACGTACATACCAAAGGAAAGCATCACTGTTGCGTGCATACGGAAAACCTCCGAGACATATTCAGTCTTAATGTCGAACTGGCGTATTGTTGGGAGAAACAAGCCAAAAAAAAGCAAAATTAGGTGGCAGCTTGACTTAAATGCGTTTTGACCTTGTTGTCTGCCAAAAAAGAGCAGCGCAGTTATACCTACAGCGGAGTTGGTTCTTACAAACAGTTTTTAGATTAGCTTGTCCAAACTATGATATCGTCCAAACTGGAATCTTTATGTTAATCTTTTTGCGTTGTCTGACATTTCTTGGGGAATCATCACTGCGCTTCAATTATATTTCCTACTGTACGTGTAGCCATTGCCGCAGCATTTTGAACATATGAACAGGAAAAAAACACGCAGGTGTAGGCACTCACCAGCTACCCAGTTATTGGGCAGACCGATTTTACACAACTGTAAAGCGCAAGGATTTATGCAACAAAAGGATTCACCACAGAAGCGCACCTTACACTGTGTGGTTGTTGCACGTGGGTATACAAGAATTTTTTTCACATTCAGAGCCGTTTGTGGCGGTCTCTGAAGCTTCTATCTCTTTGCTCGCAGGAATTTGTGCCTCGAATCACACCTTCAGGTCACCTGAAGCGTCACTCAAGAGGAAAATACATCTGGCGCTCGTACGTACAGAAAGCTGTGAAAGCTCAAAAGGTATAAAATTTAGTAGACTATGTTGTTGGGCTAGTTGATACTGCTTTTCAAGGAAAGAAAAACCGCGTGCATAACAGGCTAACCCAGTGCAAAGATATCTGCACCAGTCCTGTTCCATTTGCACTGGTGTTGTCTTTGATTGGCAGTTTTTTTCTTGAAACAATAAAACTCAGATATAAAGCTTAAATGCCGCACTTGAGCAAATCGCAGTCTACAGAGTGCGCATGATGGAGATATGCCATCCAAATTGGATGACATCGTAAATTGAATAGAAGTAAAATGTTGAACCACTGTGCAAAGGACAGCGCACCGGACCGAAAAGACGGGTCACGAAAGGATAGGACTGAGCAAGAGCACACGCGAAGTGCTGACTCACAACTGGATTTTAATTTCGTCAACGACGCCATATGTGAACGAAAGTGAAAAAAAGAGAACATTAATAAAGTACATGACATACCGGCTTCAATGAACCCGTAACCAAGACCAGAACTAAACATTATCGGCACGTGTCATGTTGAGATAGTATCAACATGCATAACCAACTCGCCCATGTTTTCACGTCGAAAACAAGTAAACATATCTGTGACTTTGTATCTGGTATTCTAATATGGTGCCTACGAAATGGACATCAAACATACTTTCATTTGCACTCCCTGGTATCTTTGGTTGTATAAAAATGTTGACATATGAATGCACTACGGACTCCGAGACGTGTGTTGGAAAAATGCACTGAGGCCTACGGGAATTTAAACATGCACACTTCGGCAAGCAGCGTACATGCGGGGCTACAACAGCTAGGAGACATAGAAAGAAGGAACCAGAGAGCAATGCAAAAGAAGGAACTATGATGATGCCAACAAAAATACACAATTGCGCAATTGGAGAACCGAAGTAATATAGCCCGCTACTTATAAAATAACAAATTACTATACCGCAATCTAGTATATGTATTGATAAAAATGTGATTGGCCAAACCAATTATTCTAAATGCAAGAGAGAAGAAAACAACACAGTAGAGAAAAGAAACGTTGCGGTGGTAATCAGAAGTTGCAATCGCACCACCTGTCGGCACATTCGCATTTTACATCCCCAAAGAATTAAAGGTCATTGCGGCGATTACTCGTACGTCTGAAAATAAATTCACTTGTTTTTGTACCGCGTTTAAATTTTAAGTACCGGGTTAAAGTCCTTCGCATGACGGCTATTTTTTGTGCAAAATATTTGTTTTACGAGAAACCGTTGTTTTAAGGTGCCTGTTAAGTTTTAACAGAGCCGTATAAGATTTCAGTTCCTCCACACGGCGTTACCATAGAAAAATGCCAAGAAAAAATACCGAGGCACATCAGCGAGCGCCTTGTAAGAAAAGCCCAGCCTCTTACGGGCTTGCAAATTTGGCCTGAGCCACGTTGAAAGCTCGCAAAAATACAAAAAAAAATACCGAGCGCCCGTGAACCTGTGCCTATATGAACGCCCTGCTTCGGCCAGATCTTCCTTCCCCAACACTCCGCTCGTCACTCGCAGCGCCATCTCTCGCGTGATCTCTCGCGTGCGTGATCTCTCGCCTGAAGTGGAGATCACTGACGCCGAGATTGCGTTATGAAAGCCGAGTTTGCGAAGCCGGTTGGTCCGGTTCAAGCTCGTCGTAAAGCTGTCCACTTCGGGGAGGTTGTGAAAAACTGCGGAAAAAATTATCTTGGCGTGCCAGTCATAGAGAATATAGAGAATTTTCAGCGGCAATTTCGGAGATCTCTGTTAGGTGCAGCAGCCGGGTCTCCGGCGAGGGGAGAAGGACCACGAGCTCGGTAGTTTCTCCAGCCTTGCACCACAAGTTCAAGATTCTACAATTTGGTTAAGGCATATGTGTCCATTTAGACCGAATATGAGGCAGTTTTCTGCGCTTTAGGTGAGTTTTAGATTGTGTTGGGTAGGTTTCACTGGTTTTGTCCCTTGTACGGCTGTTTAAGTCATATTTTTAGTTTGGGAAAAGCAGAGGTAGAAGAGAGCAATGACACGCGTCTCCAGGCAAGACCCTTTCCTGAAGAGGAAGCGGAGACCCGCCCGTAACTCTGGCATCGTGTTCTCATGAGTCCTGGCCACGCAATAAACTATCGCTTCATCGGCCGCGGTTCGCCTCAGTTGTCCTGCCGCCACGTAACACCCTTTGATACTTGTGTGATTGAAGTGTACTTGTGCGGGCATTGGTCGACTTTGTTTAGGTGGTTGGTTTGGCCCCTTTAGGTCTTTTTCAAATGCCCGGTACAGGCTCACCAAAGTGTAGTAGAATTAAGCACATGTTCATGGTTGTTGATTGTTAAATGGGGTTCTTCTGATGGTTTAAATTGGTCTTGCGTTTGATTATTTCACTCAAGATGCTCTTTTTGTGCTTTAGATACGTTTGTGCTAGCAAACGTACTCCACGCAGGCGGGGATTCTGTCGCGAAAAGTATGAATCCGCCACTAGGCGTGCCGCTGCTGTTGATGCTGTTTAAGAACTGATGAGCAGAAAAGCACATACTTCTTACCCAGTTGTGAAATAGGCTTTCCCGCGCAACGACGCCTCTTAAGAAACAAAAAGACGCACAATTGCTGCAGGGCAAGCAAATAGGCACATGACGCTGAACTAAACGCGCCAGTTTTCCGCCCAATCACAACCTTTAAGACACGATATTTACAATTCGGGTATATACGACTTTGATGACGGCAGCTTTACCGCGGCATCAAGAGAGGTAATGACGAGACAATAACACTAATCAATACGGAACTGTGGCTGCTGGAAACGGAAAGAAATAATTTTAATAAGCAAACACTGTTTTCACGAGAGCAATTTGTCATTTGACGAAGATGTAGGTACCAGGTACAGGACACAAAATACCAGGTAGGCCAGAGACCTAGCTGCTCTCCGGGTTCGAGAGACGAGAGTGCTCTGGTCCACCAGGACGGAAATAACCAACGTGACAGACAACTGGTGTTGAGAGAGTAAGCGGAAAAGAGAAATTAGAGTGTTTGGGCATTCTTAGGCCGTAATGGTGAAACGCAGTGGTCGGCATCCTGTGGCACGCAGGCCGCACGCTGACCGTGGGGCAGTACGATGCGGTCCCAGGCACGTCGTCTTTACCCGTTCCCTTGTCACTGCCTATCTGAAGGCCGACCAGACAGTTTTCACTTCAATTGGGTGAGACAGAGGACAGGGACTGTGATTTGATCGTTTCCAGTTGGCATTGTCTCCCGTCGTCTCATTTGGCCTCGTTATTGTCAAGTATTGTGAAATATTATCCTCATATTACTAATTTTTTTCACTTTCCCTGTGAAGCCCCCTCTCCCAACACCCACTCGTATTGCCATCCGGCCATCCGCGTGTCGGCTTCATGCAACTCGGCCTTCCACGTCAACAGGTTTTCGACCCCTGGTGTAACTTCTCGTGGGGGGAGGAAGCAGCGGGCAGCGTCTGGTCCGGATAGACCTCACCTTCAAGAAATGGCTGGGAAATGTGTGTGCGGCCATCGGCGTGATCCGGTTGTTCACCAGAAGTGACTCATGTTCTGGTTTGAGACGATAAAGCTCGGAGGGGGAAGTCTGTTGAAGATGCAAATTGCCAGTAGAGTTATGTGGTTTTTCAAGTGGGGATCGCTAGGCGGTTAGGAAGTCACTAATAACTATAAGGTGTTGCGCACCCTCACCTACTATTGGAGCTGTATTAGGTTCTGGTGGTGTTGAAAATGACATGAGTGGTGGGAGAAACGAAGCTGTCTCACCATCATTCAGCATTAGCGATCGCGTAGGGCACGCGGTAAGGGAAACAGCTGGCCTGCGTGCATCGTGTTCGGCGTCTTGCATGACATCTCGTGCGGAAGCATCGCTTCTTGCAATTTGGATTGATGTTTCTGGCGATCGGAGAGGGGGCGCTTCTTCCTTTTCGGTGAGATTGGCTAGAAAGTTAGCATTTTTGGATAATTTCATTTGTGCAGTGCCTGTGCAGTGGCGGTTGGTGGTGGTAAATTTAATTATTCGGTTTTGGATTTGTTATTAGCTTTCCACTATTTTTAGCATGTGCTGATAGAACCCCTGGAGGCGGCGGGGCTAGCTGCTGTTTGTTGGAAGCCTAGGGGCTTTTTTGGTGGTTGTCGAAATATTTTGTCTTTTTTAGAGCATTCCTGACCCGTGCCTTTGAACTGAGCAGTATGTGTCCATGTGTGGGATACTTCAAGAAGGAGGGTCTACACCATTTGTAGGGTGTTTCTTTGAAGGTCTGAGAATCTGTTCGTGGTTGGGCAAGTTTGCAGCCAGAGATTGAGGTAGTAACGTTTAGTCGGTTGAGGGTGTCGGTACAATCCGGCCTGTTCCAGAAGAAAACGAGGTATACTTTAGTAACCAGACACGGCAGGACGTCTTCACATAGTAAGTTTAATGTGAACGGAATAGCCGAAAAGGCTAGATGATGAATTGGTCCATGCTCCACGAGGCAAAGCTGCTTCTTCCTCACTTCTATTGTTCCCCAGATGGGAGATCCACTGGTGATGATCTTCAGCAAGTTCCCGCCCGCGGAAATAGCTCCATGGCTTGAATTTGGGGTCTCATTTGAAGCAGTTTTCATGCGGACGTATGTGCATTGTTGATCTTCGTAGGAACTCTTTGTCACTTGATCGCAGAAGGCACAGTCTTATTCTTCCATCTATACCGTTATACTTTCTTTCTATACGCACATCCTCCGAAAAGCACTGTGCATTTTTCTTAGATGAGTACGACGTCGCCCTCTAATAACTGTGAGCTGCTTGTAGCTTTGGCTCGTAGCGGTCATCCAAGCGCCTTTAGGTATTCTTTTAGCCATCTCGTCCACCACTCTTGTCTTATGCGGCAAAGACTTCTCCATGCATCTTCAATGTCGCGTCTCTGTTGCTTTACCCGGGGAATCAGGAAGGGGCAGCTTGCCGCCATTTATTTTCGCTGGTGTTAATAGAAATGGCTCGTCAGGCTCTCCGCATACTTATGTCAATCGACGATTGTTCAGAGCTCCTTCCATCTCTGTACCACAGTCCGTAGCTACCGAAGGGATGTGATTATCTTGGCGATTACATTGATTTTGGATGCTTTCATGCTTCGTATGAGGCGTTCATATAGACCACCCCAAGAATATGCACACACCGCAATGGCATTCCACGTGATCTTGTCCGCACTGCTGTTACTGGTCACTAGCGATCTGCTGAACTCCCTTTCATCCCGTTTGAATGTCTTGGCATTGTCCTAGTATGACCTCTGGCAGGCGTCTTCAACATACAAGTCGTGGAAACGCCTGTAGGAAACTATTTGGCGTCATATCGTGCTGAATTTTAAGTGAACTAATTTCGTCACTGCACAGTTGAAGATAAGGACCCAGTGTTGTACTTGTTGGCCTTTGTACGTTGCGTACAGTTTTCCGGTGAAGTCTATTCCAATACCTTGGAATGATTTCGTTTCGTTTATCCGATCAGCTGGAAGTGGAGGTACTGGTGGGTATGCGTGTCTTGCGTTGTGCCTTTTCCGTGTTATGCATTTTCTAATGATTCGAAACCTCCTGCTGTCTTTTTACGACCCAGAACTTGATACAAATTCTTGCGAGAATTTCCTGAACACCAGCGTGCAGCACAAGGTTAATAACGTGCCGGATTAGAAGCTGGGTAACTCGTGTATCATTCGGTAGTATAATGATATAGCGATTTTTTGTGGCGCTGAATTGTAGTCTTTCTTGGTGTTGTATTATGTCTGGGTCGTCCAGGAACACTTTTTTTCCATGCAGAGGAAATCCTTTGTTGCGACTGCTTCCTCTGCTGATTAGAAAAAATGTAAAACTTTTAGGAGTTTCCTTAATCCAGTACTCTTCGTCCTTTGTTATTTTCTCTACTCTCAGTGCGCCTTTTATATGTTTCCTTGTAATAGTTGCAATGAAATCAAACATCTGGGCTGTTACACAGAGAACGTTGTTGCTAGAGCCATATCTTTCAATGTTTAGGTTTGAAGGTGTTGCCTGCTCCGTGGAAAGTTCGTTGCATTATGCCGTTCCTCCCGCATTCTCTGTGTTGACGCCAAGTCGGCTTAGGGGTTGAGACGCTGGTCTTCGCATGATTAGACCACCACGCTACCTTTGTCCATCTCGCAAGCCCTTGCTTCACTTCAGATGGCTTCTAAGATCCTAAATCTTTCCAGTTATGCCTTCAACTCCACGTTATTTGCCTCACCCTCGAATACCGTCACTGCCTGTGTCTCTTTCAGTCTGATCGTATTGTCGCTCACTGGTCCGTGCACTGTCCATCCAAGTGTGGTCTCGACTGCGACTAGTCGGCTTTCTATGTGTCGTATTTGTCCCACTACGAACTCCCAGCAGTGATCTGACCAGATCAGAACTCTAATTGTCTTAACGTCCTTCGTTTCAAACTCGTCGTCGGCCAATTTTAGCCTGAGTTCTCTCATCTTGTCTGTGATGTTTCGGTCGGGTGCTGGGATATTGCTGTAAGAGATGATCCGTACTTTAGAGGCTTCGACAGCTATAGCGGCTCCTCTTCTCCACTCTTTACCATAACCTTCAAAACGTCCATAGATTGCAATTTCTGGTTTTGTCTAAAGGATCCAATTCCTAGCTTTTCCTGCCTTAGAGTATTTGCTTCGATCTTTTTCGCTAGATATGTTGCGGTGAAGGTTCTTTGACGACCACTATCAAGCAGTACTCGACTGATGCTTCTCCTTGTACCCATGCTATCGTTGTCGGCCGCAACACGCAGTTTCTAGTGAGGTTGCCTATTGATAGCATCAGGGACGTTTCTGTTTGCTGTACTGTGGTGGATTCCTTTCTCTTTTTGTCTTTTGTCTCGCTTACTGATGTTGGATGCCGGCCTTTGCATCTCCTGCAAAACAAATTTGTTTTAAAAATCCCCGCCGCATGATTCGGTCGAGTACATCTGAAGCATGATCTGTTTTCGGTTAGCAGCTTCTTTTTCTCTTCCATAGGTTGACTTCGCGTGCATTCTTCGGTCAGGTGTTTTGTTTGTAGAACAAGCAATCCTTGTTCGCAGAATAGTAGAAACTACCGGTCCTGCTGTGTGTTTTTAGTTCTTTTGCTTGGGTTCCGTACCTGCTGTATCCTGCCCCTCTGAGCTTCTTCGCGGGAACAAACCTATTCCCGTACGAATTCTCTGAGTCTTTTCAGCGCATCGGCACTTTTGTTTCCTATTGATAACGTCTTTTCTTCGCTGTTAGCCGTAGAGAGGTTTTGAGATGCTTCCTGTGTCTTGAACTGGATCAGTAGCTTAGTTGGCATATCACTTTTTAGTTCTGGAATTCAGACTGGGGCATGGCAATAGAGCCTTTAGTGCAAGTTTGTGTATCTGTACGTTTTGGAAAAGCTTTCGCAGGGCATCCCTATCATATACTGATGCCACCTTACTAAGTCGTAACAGTTCTTACATGTGAAGGTCCAGTGATGGTTCGGTCTCCCAAATGTCTTTTTAGCATCTTCATACCTTGGTCATAGTGTCTTTCTGCTGAGAATTAAAGTCCTTCAATCGATGCGCCTGCATTGCTGGTTAGTGTCGACTTGAGGTAGTCGAACTTCCGTAAATTGTTCATATTAGGTCTCAAGTGAACTGCAGATTCTTTTTATGTCCAAACTCTAGTCCCTTCAAGAGAATTGTCACTATACTTACTCATTTCTGATTTCCTAAGCTTCACCAGCTTGATGCTAAGTGCTTGGGCTGGAGGTGGCAGCATGGCTTGAGTTTCCTCCTTTAGATAGTTCTCGATCTTCGAAGAGATGGCCGCAATATTCAAGACATATTCTATCGCCCGTTTGCTGTCCTCCATTGTCGCTGTCCTCCACTTCATCTGTTAATTATCCTTCAAACTGCTCGTTGGACTTCGCTAGGCTTGATGCTATAGCCTTTATTTGGGCTTGTATAGAAATGATGCGCTCTCTGTCGGCTACTTGCTGCATTTCAGCCTCAGCCGCAAAAATTATCTCCGTGATTTGCGGTCCCAACACCCTTCTTTTATTCGAGCCGACATCCTTGCTCATTTTCTGTTCCGAAGTGTAATGTCTGCTTACGATTGGGGATTCGTTAGCTCTGTGGATGTTCGGCCTCCTCCGATATTCTCATCATTTCCAGGCTGCTTCGCTGCTCCACCACCGCTGTCTTCACTGCTTCTAATTGGCAGGTTGTCTTCTATGCGTGGCGGGGAGCTGTATCCTGGTCACAGCACCATCTTTAGTAACGAGAGACCACACGATGCCTCCACAGTCTAGGTTTAATGAGAAAGAAATAGCATACGACAGCTAGATGATGATTGCTGCACGCTCCACGAGGCACGGCTTCTTCTTCCTTACTTCTATTGTGCCCTGTACTGGATGTCTTCTGATGCTGATCTTCAACATCACGTTTTGAAACCATGTTGGGTACGGAACTTATTGACTGCAGGCACATTATCACACGTGGGAATTGGGCGTCGCTCGTAGCTTTTGAAGAGTAGAATAAGTAGGGTTAAATAATGAGGTGGGACTTAAGGTCCCCCAATCAGAATAGTTTGGGGTGGCGTCGATTCCTTTTAGAGGTGCGTAGGCTTGGAGTCCCGGGAATCCGTTGAACGCCACAATGTCACGTCAACAGGGTGATCTAAGCCAAATATGGTGGCAAGTAAAGCAGGGATGAGGCGGACGCATTGTTGAAATGCGGAGGTTAGAACACTGTCCTGGGGATGCAAAATATCCAATAGGATACTTAACAAATGAGACGTTAGTGTCGGACAAAAGGAGGTACATGCCACTCGTGTGGTACTTCTTGTCCATACCTCGGGCACGCAATGCTTCTTTTAAACCAGAAGGCTGTCTCAAACCACCTCTATTTAGAGTTCGTTGCAAACTAACTGTTCCCCAAAACATAACACCATCGAGCACCGAAGTTGTTCGAAAATTCTGTAGACCTAGATGCTATAAAAATGAACATTTGACTCGCGAAATTCGCCACACTTTTCACACACAGCTCAGCGCACAATGGATTCAGCCAATGTGTTGTAAATAAAGTCTAAAATCGTGGACACGCCCCGTGTGCACCCAGTAAAATAAGCCGTTCGGCCGCACGGCATCAAAATATACAAGCCGCACTCTTTGTGCGAGTGGTGCCACATTCTAAAGATGGAGGTTAACCCTAGGGCACGCGTAGCGAAGCAGGTGGGCATACCGCTGCACAACGCATTCCCCTCACTTCCTGACCACTGCCTTACTTAGCACTGGGGTAAACTCTCAGTTATATATAATGCCCGCCGGCACTTCTCTACAACGCTTACCACTCCGTTCAACGCAGTTCCTGCAATGGCATGAGGCTTTCCGAATGTGGACAGATACAGCTGAGCCCTGTACATATAATCGAGGTGTAATAGAAATTGCCACTTTGCCGACTTGCAGCAAGGTGAATCAAGAACACGAAGTTATTTGTAATAAGCACTTCGACATGAGCGCGCATACGCTAGTATGATGACAATAGGCCGATCACTCTGAACCCTTCTGCGCATGTAAACAATTCCGCAAGTGCTTCGAAAGAGGGATCAGGCTCAACATAACCCTTCAACCAAAATACTTCACCCACGTACGTGGACGCACTGCGAGAGCGACCGCCGAGCAGCACAAATAGTCGCACTCAACGCATTCCCTTAGGACCCCACGCTCAGCCTCAACTATTGAATAGCCGCGCCGACGACAATCACCTGCGCTATTTCACCGCCCTATAATCCCCTCTGACGCATTTATAAACTGATTTTCAGCAATAGTCAGGCTCTGGCGGGAGGACATCATGAAGAAAACTGACGCGAACTTTCGATTTGTAAAACACATCTGGAAGCCTCACACGGGAAACACCTCGGCCACAGTGAAATACTGCACGTGTTACGCCATGCAGTGGTGCTACGGTACCTACGGCTCTGCCGCTCGCGGTAATGTACGACGCTAATGCGCCTCTCCCATGCCGGTGGTTCCATATAAAAGGTCAAGGAGAGCCCACTCCTCAAAATGACTATAAATGAGAGCCTGAGAGCAGAGAATATATTTCAGCAACTAAGAACTTAGCGCGTTGGGAAGACTTCGCGGTTCACCCGGCATCCAACAAGTCCAGGCGGAACTCATCCACAGACGTGCTGGTACACGCGCACGCTTTCTCACAAGACGGGTAGTTAGTTCGACATCGCACCTTCACTTGCGCAAACACGGTAAATACTTGCTTCATGTCGTCCTCCACAAAATTTTAAAGATAGCGCGGAGCCTCCCGATCGCTATAATTAACGGGATACCCTTGGAGTGCCTCACCAAGAAATAGTAGATTCTCGCGCAGATCAAATCTGGCCGTCGCCTTTTGGACAAAATACACATGCCCCGCAAACAATTCAAGGAGAGAAGGGTACGAGTACCGAAACTATGCAAAATTGCCATCCGCGTTTGATGCATCGCCGCGAAAATGGACAAAGACCATAGCGACCAACACGAGCCCCGGGCATACGCCCTGCCTGGCCAATATGAGGATAAACACGCAGTATATTACGTGAGCGTTGAGGGCCCTGAACGAGGAGCAGGTGCATGGTCTCACCACCCTTAACGCAAAGCGCGCGGAAGAGTAGCGGTCGCCCGCGGAGCTTTCCGCGATATTTCTGAATGGATTTATTTTGAAGTGTACAGTGGCGATGCTACGCTGGCGATGAGGGGCGAAGCAGTGGAGGGCGCCGGGTTAATTTTGACCACCTGGGGACCTTTAAAGTGGGCCTAAATTTCGAACACACGGGCGTTTTCGCTTTTCCACTCCATCTGAAATGTGGCCGCCACGGCCGTGAATCGAACCTGCGTACTTGAACTGAGCACCACAATGCCTTAGCCACTGAGCCACGAAGTTTGCATTCCCCATGGGGAAGTTGCAATTTATAGCTGGGTCTGATCATTGCCTTTTTCTAGAGGGCTTGTGAGGGCAATGCGCCCACTATCCGGTATACCGTTTGGGCTGCAGTTCATCACAGCCTGCCAGAAAAGCGCGACGCCAACTCAGTGACCCGCGCGCGCACCTACCGCGGAAGACTTAACAAAAATATCTGTCTATTACTATCAAATGCCTATGCAGGTCGAACGCGTGAACTGAACAAGGACGCCATAGGAATACTCTACTCTGTCCGGAAGTACCGAAACATTGCGAATCTTGTGTCACTGGCCTCTGTCAGTACCGGGGATCGAGGTGGCTGACACCTTCCACAGGGCATCGGTATGCCCGAAGTATCCCTCTCTGCCCCACACCCCAATTCTAAAACACGAATGAAGGCGGTTCGGCTCGGCTTCGCGGACTTGACGGCTCAGCCAAACTTCGTCTCAGCGCTCAGACAGCGGTTACGAATGGGGGTGTCGCCGAATACGGATATCATTTCTTCTTATGAGGGGAAGGCTATCCACCAGGGGAGACTTTATCTAAGCTGCCTCTCTCTAGTATATTAGTCGGAAAATATTTTTCACCCCCACACGAAGCAGTACCCGCGTTCCTTACTGCAGCCGCTAAAGGATGCGAACGTAGTAAAAATTCTTAACTTATAACAACCCAGCTGACACCTTGTTTCGGAATGCACTTTCGTTTTTACCTTGTGCGTTTTTTCAACTCTGTGAAGCAGAAGAAGCCGTGCAAAGGGATTTGAATACGCACATACTGACATTTGCTTGTTAGGCTGGCGAATAATCTACACATACGCTCGCATGGTACAGTGAACCGGCCTACACTATTGTTTTTCTTTGCACCGAAGGTAAACGGGTTCATGTCAAACAGGGCTCAAGATTTTCGGTACACAATTTTGAGCCCTATCACTGCTCGACCGGTACAAATACGTGGAATAACTCTGAGTCAATGTCAGATTTTGGGACTGGATTTGTTTTTAACTGGAAAGAGAGCTTGGTACCGAAAAGGTTCTGAATACCTAATAGTTTTTTTGCCCCGAATGAGTTCTGAGCACCGAATTATTGAGTATAAATGAGTCGGTATAGATTGTGCAGCCCTGTAATTTCTTATTTTTGTGAATTGTCGGTGAGGCTATGTCTTATGCTGGCTATGCGCTTGGGCTTGAGCAAACATGAGCTTGTTAGTCGTGAGACTTAGTTTTAGTGAGCCTTGAAGAGCTCATCACAGGTGTGTATTTCTTTGAGTGAGATGTACTTTCCTAATTATTCTTGTGAGTGAGTTTGAGTGAGCAGAGTAAGCTGTGACAAAGTGTGGATTGAGGTGTGAGAGGCAGCGCAGTTGTTTGGAGGAAACTTGCTCAAATCAAAACGACTAAAATGTGACTGCTTGGGAAAATGCTAAACAAATTCTTATGCGTCTTCGGAAATATACGGTGCTCGGCCACCACGTCCGTTACGTGCATATCCTCTTGTATTCCAGCTCGTTCGAATATCTCATCAAACATCCCTTTATGTTCTTGGTATAAATACTGCAGGCACTGTCTGCAGAAAACATCAACTACTAATCGCCAATAATCGAAACACCGCTTTTTTCTTGTAAATTTTTTCCAAGGAAATATTGGATGCTTCTCCCATGTTTTTGATTATCTAAGCTGGTGGGCAACAGAGGTTTTATAATTTAGGTATGTGCATTACCTTGACGGTGCAACGAAGTCCACATGTCTATCGTGAAATTATGAAATTGACCTCCTTTCACCAAAAGTCCTCTGAGTAACCGCTGGTGACATCCACACCAATCCAGGGTCAACTTAACACTCAAAAAATAAATGCAGTTGTACAAAGGACCACCTAAAAATTGTTGAACAACCAAAAAAAGTTTCCATATCTTAGACAAAAAATAATTTTGATACAGAAGTGTTGGATATGCTGTAACCAACGCTGGGAACAGCGTTGCTTATGCTAAACCTAATCATGTTGCATACAAAATGTCATAATACGAAAGTGGCCGTAGGAGCAAGAACCATTGGCAGCATGAACAAACAACTTCGGGTGGTCTGGCCTCAAGTGAACGATGTTGAGAGTACAAGCACACGTAACTACCTCGCAATATCAGCTATCGGCATTGGTAACTACGAAGTTCTATTCCTAGAAAGCTTCAATTTCTTCATTCATTTTTATTATTTGATAAATTGTTAGTAATTTCTTGGAATCAGTCCTTAGAGACCCTATACTGTAAAGTTTTTAACTAGAAACGTAATTATTTTTAAAATCACTGTATCAGAAACAAACAAAAATATTCACAGAATAACATACGATGGTATGAAATTTGGGCGCTAATGGCAGGCAATCTTTCGTATTTCCTGAACCGTTCTGCTTGTTCAAGGTATTGCGTTCTTTGATGAACTCAGTGACATAACACAAATAACACACACACACATACACACTTATTGCGCAAACAGGCACGAAATCCACAACCCAGAAGTCGTTTCGCTTGCTTAGGGTTAACCATCCTTTGCGGGCAATGGTCGCATGTAACCAACTTGTCCAGCGTAAGATTAAGAGTACTTATCTAGCCACATAAAATGAAATAACGGCTCTCAAAATCCTGCAATTTTTAATCCTGCAGTACAGAGCCAAAAGAACTGTCAGGATATTGGGCGAAGTTAAATCATACAATCATGTCAATATATCAGTCGGTGGTATATAACTGCTCAATAGTGTCGAAACTAATTTAGCTTCACGGACTTTTTTATAATTTTAAGCGTGTCAAATACAGTAGCTGCAAATGTTTTGTGTATTTGCCACCATTTTGTTAGGCTATTTGGATTCTGTCGATGAGCGGCTATTACATATTTTTACCTGACCAACAGGTCAGGTAACCAACCAGGTAGTTTACTACTACGCCAACCAGGTAGTTTACTACTTCCGGAGACAGTATTGATACATGTCATATAGGGCTGTGCAGTACAACAGAACTGGTCACCCACACCGCCGTAAATATTTACCAACCCTTGAGACGGGCAAAATCCCCAACCCTTGAAGGTCAAATCGGGCGTAAACATCGCTTGCTTTCGCGCTTTTTTCTTGCTCTCGACAAGTCCTATTAGCATAAACAAGAAAAATGCCATAAACCGGAAAACCTCCTTCGGGGAAACTTATAGTAATAGAAATATGTGGCTGCATCGACAAAAAAACTAGGGAAATCAATTCGTATAGTAGCTAACGTGTGCGAGCCAAGTTTCAAGCAAAAATATTGTTTTCGGTTTTGCGATTACTTGCGAAGCTGTGGTAGTCATCACCAGTTGTGTTTCTCTAACACTTTTCGTACAGATAGCACAGGCTTAATTCTCGACTCTCAAGGCAAGCGAGCAACGGGAGGCAATGAAAGATGAAACGCACGACTCAGCTTCTTTGGGTCGAGGTCAAGGACATCCTCATAGACACATCTTGTTAACGACACGTAGTGGGAGGACCAAACTTTCCTACAGAACTTTTTAAAACTTACCAGCCTACCGCAAAACGGACTCGGGTTGTCCCGAATACCAGACGACGTGAAGTTCCTATGCCTAGTTGCAACCACGTAAGAGCCAACAGTAACTGTCTGCAGCAACATTGCTTTCATCAAGGGCCTAATTGAGTGTAATGGCTGCCTGTGAAATTAGCCTTGCTGACATGTGTTGCAACCCTAAGTCTAAAACAGAACTGTTCGCAAGCTATAGCTAAAGCTTGCCCGGGTAATTACATATTTTCACAAAGATGCATCACATGCACCTTGTAATGAGAGAAGATATCGAGCATTATGAACTGCAAGAAACTTCACGTCTTCCGCTTTCGTAAGAATTTGGTACGGGATTGTTTTTGCGCTTAAAGGGTGCAAGATGATTCCCGCAGGGAAACCCAAGGCGGAAAATTAACTTTTCGGTTGCCAACTTTGCCGAGCAAGATGTTGGATTTTTTTAAGCAGCAGGACTGCTCGGGTAGACAAAGAATAAGGTAATCGTGTGTTGGCAATGAGGTTTTTAAATTGCTTGATTGGCTGCAAGGAGAATCTTAAGATATAAAGAATATCCTATATGGCGATGTGCTGTCACTTAGATAATAATAAATATATAATTAATACGGAGCGATTGAGGGTAAATGCCTTGCTACGAAACACTGATTTTTCAAACGAATTGACTGCGCAAAGCTCAGCTTACCATTGTCAGCGTATTGTATTTTGGATCTAGGGTCATTTCCGGGTTAGGTCCTGTCGGGTATAGCTCAGTGTTTCCAGCTACACTGTCAACATGTGTATTTATGACAATAATTTTGATGAAGTCACACTCCCTGTAAAAAATACATGTCTTAAAATCACCTTATGACAAGAACGCATGCACCCAATCTGCGTTCGCACCAACTTTTTCAAGATTCGTTCAAAACTTACAGGACTTTCTATGTACAATCACCCGGAATACTAATTACTCAGCCATTAAAATATGTGTATTGAACCGTCGATGCCAAAATCCTGATCATGTCTTCTTAATTTAACAATTACTCCCTACGATGTAACCTGGTGACATTGACCAGTCCCATCTCCCCAATAAGCTCCCATGAAACTGGTATTAGTTAGGACCAGTTTTTTTATCTTCGAAGGCGGCCGACCTGGGAGATACCTGAGGCCAGCAGTTGAGAAAACTGATGATGACCAATGTACCGGGCATAACCGCAAGAGGTCTTCCAGAGTTGCCTCAATGGCCAGTGATGCGCAAAAATAACATCTTCGCGGGAGAAATTGGGTCGTCCGCACAGTTTTAATCACCGGAGTCGAAACTGCGCCAACGGGAAATCTCCGAAAGCCCACTTTTTTGCGGCGGTAGAAACCACCGTAATGTATTACCCACGGGAAGAGAAATGGACACGAGTAGAATGCCGCAGTGGCCCATAGTGAACAAAGAGCAAGTCACTCTTAGATAACGGAAGCAGCGGTATTGGCAGAGTCGGCCCCTCGGAATGGCAGGCCACATCAGCGTCCATGTGGGCACGTGTCGAGCAGAGTGCACCAAGTTCCAATTGGTAAAGAAACAAATCAACGATGGGCAGAACATCCAGGCCGAGTGGAAGAGACCTTGCAATATTTGTGTTTACGAGAAGCACGTGTGTAGTCAGTATGAAGGTTACGCCACTGCGACAGGTTCATGCATGCGCGAGACTGTAAAGCCCATGAAACACCAAGCCGTGCCAGAAATTATGCCATGATTGGAGGTAGACGTTCCTTGGTTAGGTGTGAGCACCTCTGAAACTCTTTAAACTGAGTAGGCCACAACAAGACGGTGTGTTGGAGATTTTGGACCACATTTGCGTCGACCTCCGCTTGAAGTGCAGTGGTTGTACCAACCGACTCTGAGCGTTGGGGGTAAAACTGAATCACCGAAAATGGGGTTGGGGTGCAGTACGTGCAGTAAGTGCATGTCGATTGGTTTCGTTGAAGGGGAAGATCAGGCGACGCTTGTGGTACTACAGGTTACTTGGAAGGAAAATATTCGGCAAATGCAGAAACAGCGGGAACTGCTTTATTCTTCCGGCTTTCAGATTATACTCTTGTAACATTTCAGTACTGTCGTTTATTTCATTTGTTTGCAGTGCTTATGAATATCCCCGTAAAACATGGTCGGGCCAGCTATACAACGCTATTGAGAAACCATATTAGCTTAATTTGGAGAGAACAGGCAAGAATAGGCTGCGAAAGATTGCATGTGAGAGAGAGAGGAGAGAGAGAGCGAGAATTGACCTTATTGTTTGCCCAGGGTGAAGGCATGGGTGCGGTAGTCGTATAGAATGAATGAATGAATGACTTTATTTTCTCGTAAAGTTTACAAAAACAGTACGACGGACGATTTGGGAAAAAGTTGCTCGCAGGCAACTGACCAGCCCAAAAGCCCGGTAGACTCACAGGGCAGCAAGACAGCGAGACGAGAAAAAAGAAAAAAAAAGAAAAAAGAGAAGAGAAGTTAAAAAAAATACAAACAAATACCACCAGTAGATTGTAATTCAGAGAAATTGACATCTTTGTCATCACAGAAATAAAATACAAACAAAAATCACCAGTATAATGTAGTTTAAAAAGTTACACTTTTGTCACCACATAGCGCCAGGAAAAACGCGGGAGAAGTAGGATTACAAAAAATATCTAGGAAGAAATACAATCAAAGACGAAGTATACGTCACTGCTGAAGGTAAAATTCTAGTAGATTTAATTGGGATCCAGGATTTACGTTTTGATCACTAAGATAATTTAACAAGGTTGGTAATCTGTGGCGTAGCATTTGTACTCCATAATTAGTTCTTGATTGGGGTATTTGCCAGAAATCAGGAGATCGTGTGTTGTAGCAAGTATTATGACGCTCCAGAGAAGCTATATTACAAATGTAGTTTAGATTATTTTTTTGTTCCCTTTTGTACAGTAATGCCAAACGATAAGAAAATAATTGTACAATTTTTAATACCCTGAGCTCACTCAAAAGTTGTTCTGTAGGAAAATCGTACGGCTTATTGCAAATTATTCGAATTACTTTTTTCTGAAGTAGGAAGAGACAATTTAAGTTTGTTGCTGATGTTGTACCCCAGACAAGGTTGCAGTAACTTAGTGAACTGAGAAATAGGGCATTGTAAATCAGTAATTTGATTTTGCGAGGGAGGTACCAAAGACGAAAAAGTGTATCTACGATTTGGGAAAGTTTGCCAGCAAGACAGTGTACGTGATGACTCCAGGTCATATGTTCATCAAACCAAACGCCTAATGTTTTCATTGAACTCACGATTTCAATTTTTGAGGAGGCCAAAGTTACATCTGCTTCAATTGTGATGTTTTTGTTTATTGCATGGAATAGTACTGCTTTAGTTTTGCCTGTGTTTATTTTCAGGCCATTTTCAACACACCATTCATGGATGCTTTTTAACACTGAGTTTGCATTTTGTATTACGGTACTCACTTTGTTGGATTTAAATAGCAGAGTAGTATCATCAGCATAAATAACGTATTTAGTGTCATAATCTAGATTTACTATTCATTGATGTATATGTTAAAAAGAAGAGGGCCTAATATACTTCCTTGGGGAACGCCAATTTTCACCGGTTTAATTTTGGAGGGGGTGTCTAACTGTACATACTGGGTTCTATTTGCTACGTATGAAGCGATAAGTTTTAAGGCAACACCGCGAACACCATAACAAGCTAGCTTTTTAAGGAGCAGTGAATGACTAATAGAATCAAATGCCTTGCTTAGGTCGAGGAAAACACCAAGCTTTAATAAGCGTTCTTCTAGGTTTTTTAAGATAGATTCTTTTAAATCAAGGAAGGTAGACTGAGTTGACAGGTGCTTGCGGAAAGCCAACTGGTTATGTGTGATTATATTTTTACTTTCAAAGAAATCCGAGAGGCGACAAAAAATAATTTTTTGAAGACCTTTGGAGAATACCGGTAAGATAGATATCGGTCTGTAATTCGACAACTTAGTTCTGTCACCCTTTTTGAACACTGCCAGTACTTTAGCTTTTTGCATTTTGAGTGGGAAAACACCTGTGGAGAGAGAGAGGTTATATATATGCGTTAATACAGGTGCAATTATGTCAAACACATATTTAATGGGCGTAATTTGCAGGTTATCAGCATCGCAGGCTGAGCTGTTGCTTAATTGAGAAAAGAGAACCGTCAATTCTTTAACATCTGTCGGACGTAAAAATATGGTTTCAGGGCATTCAGAACGATATAGCGACAGGCATTCGTGCTAGTAACAGAATCGTTGTTTTCGGTAAAGAGATCATTAAACGTGTCATGTAGTAACTGTCCAGAAATTTCGAGGCCATTTTTGTTGATAAATGTGATTGCTTGGCTGTTTGGCGTTTTATTTAGTACGGAATTTACTTTTTTCCATAGCTGCTTCCTATCTTTAGCACAGGAGGCGAAGTAGTTCTCGTTATAACGAGTTTTGGCATGACGTAGTTCATTGTTTAACTGGTTACGAAATCGCTTGAATATAGTGAAATCTGCCTTGTCTCGTGTTTTCAAACATTTTTTATAGAGGGCTTGTTTATGTTTTATCTTTACATACAGTTGCTGTGTAATCTATGGTTTCCTAATTTTTGAAGAGTGGTTTCGGATAGGACATGGCGGAAAATGCTTTTCATAAAGTGCACAAAATTTGTCCAGAAAAATTTCATACGCAGTGTCGGGTTCATGGGATCCATAAACACTTTGCCAGTCGGTAAAAGAGAGATCAAAGCTAAACATTTCAAGACTATTGGGTGTTATCGATTGCATCATAACACTGTTCCCTTTCGTTTGAGGCGGTCGGCGTTTTACACTAAGAAAAATTGGCATATGGTCGCTCACAGTATTAGCAAGGACACCTGCTTTTACAATACTTGGGCAAAAATTGGTTATAAACAGGTCGATGGTTGTTTCCGTATTGCATGTTACTCTTGTGGGTGCTGATATTACGCTTCTACAGCCAAACGTTTGGAGTAGTATTTCTAGATCACGCTTTGTTGAAGTTTCGGCTAGCATATTAATATTAAAGTCTCCACCCCATACCACATTGTAGTTTAGGTCAGAAATATGAGACAAGAACTGCTCAATGAACAACAACAAAGATTCAATCCTTCCCCTTGGCGGACGATAAAATACAGAGTACGCAGTGCGTGCATGGAGAACAGACAAAACTTCGTAATCATCCGTAACACGGCAAAACTCATCAATACGACTTACGTTAAAAACTTCACGGACCAGTGGGCTGATACCTCCTCCCTTTGACGCCGTCCTACATTGATTGAAACATTGGTAACTAGGTAATTTCCAGGGCGATGTGTTTTCACCATACCACGTTTCTGATAACATGATAAAATCAAATTGGAAGCTGAGACTACTAAAGAACAGATCTAGGTCATCATATTTATTTTTTGCCGATTGACAATTTAGGTGAAAGCATCGGGTGGCTCGCTTGTGTTCTGAGCCAACAAAATTAAAGAAACAAGAAGGATCTACCCAGTCTTGGCAAGACATCGTAAACATGTACAATTTCTGACTGCTGACATGACCATTATTTTAGTCGGTCCAAGTCGGAAACACGTTTGATCAGGTGACGTCGTGCGCCTTCACATTTCTTTACAAACACTTTTCCATTTCTGTGCCATGCGTAGGAGAACTGATTGTCGAGAACCCAATCCTTTGCATTCTTTAGCAAGGTCTGGTTGTACGCTGTTAGATTTTCTATCATGAAAAGGCCGGGCTGCGCTGTCGGTAGATCCTTTCGTTTAGCAAACCACCGCTCCTTTGCTGACAGGCAAGAAAAACGAATGATAACACCGGGAACCTTATCAGGTTTTGACGGTAGCCAGTGAAGCCCGGTAACAGATTGTTCAGTGAGCAGCGGAAGGTTCAGTTTAGACGCTATTTCATTCATCGTGGTCATCAGACATTCGTCGTTTTTCACTGGCAGGTCATGTATTTCCACATTTAGCTTGCGGCTGTGGTATTCTAGTTCATTGATTGCTTCAGTTACTCTTTGAAGTTCCACATCTGCGTTTCTTTCCTCAAGCTTCGAGAGTCTCGTTTTCATGTTTTTGATTTCATTGCTGTTCTTAGTAACATCTGCGACAACCTTGTCATACTGTTCGGACACATGCTTGATAGACGCTTCTATGTCGTTTACAGTTTGCTTCAAGGGAAGCAATTCATCGAGTTTTGTGTTTATTTCGAGGAGCAATGCAGCAATCGGGAGGCCTTCAGTTTCATTACTACTAGTTGCACTTGATTTGGGCTTTCGACAGTCAGGACATCTCCAGGACCTTCTGTATTCTTCTCCTTTCGACTTGTAAGTCGCCTCCGAAAGCCCACAACAGGGCCCTAGGTAGTATGCACACGAGCATTCACTACACTGAATGAAACAGTTGTTCACAGCAATATTATCCGAGCACTTATGACATATGGTGTCCGGTTCTCCCATGGCTATTGCTTAGCTAGGGCGTAGGGACCGAGTAACGAACAAAACGGCACGCGGACAGCAAGTGGCAGCAGCAGCAGCGAGCGAAAAATTAACATACTTTGAGGACAGGATAAAGGTACACACCAACCTGCGAAAATTTGTAGAAAAATTTCAGCGACGTGTCTTCCACGCTGCCGCTGCTGCCAGTGGTGGGTAGGAGTTGCTCTTCGCAGGAGAGTATTGATTTTTATGAGTTGGTACATACCGGCGTATTGAAGCGCAGCAAACAAGAGGACAGGAACACAGACAGCGCCCTGTTTGTCGTCGTCTGTGTTCCTGTCCTCGGCTTTGCTGCGCTTCAATACGCCGCAGTCTTATAGACCCTTCCATCTCCCTTCAGTCATGGGCCACGAGCCCCTGCTATTTGGCGGTGACTTGGGCCATACGTTGCGTTCAAGAATGAAACTCGGCTACAAAGCAGGGCAGCACCATATCCCACTGTTCCTGTGTAGTTACATTCTCCCTGGTTTATCATTGGTGATAGCATGGCAGGCCCACAGCTGACGTTTCAGTTCGAATTTTTAGCTATGTAACCATCAACATTGTAGAAGACATTTCTGTGAAATTCTTGTTCTGTTATTGTCGCTCAGTTGGTGTAGAGGCATCATCATCATGAACAGCTTATTTAGGTCCACTGCAGGACGAAAACTATTTTCATTGCCTCCCACGTACTTCTGGCCTGCGCTGCCCGAGTCCATAACTTCGCTCCGATTTTTTTTTCGTCTCTTCATCGAGTCAAAGGCCTTCCCCTTCTTGCAGTCCCGTTTCTCGGTGTTCATTCTGTGGCCCTCGTAGTCCACCTTTTGTCAGTTCGTCGTAGTACGTGGCCATCACAAATCCACGTTTTTCCGAATTTGAACTATGATGTCGTGTACTCGAGTTAGCTCTGCTAATTCACGTTTCTCGTTTCCTGTCTCAAAGCACTACTCCTATCACGTTGGGGGATATGCCTTCGCCTTCTAGTTTCTTAGTAAGGCGCCACGTTTCCGCTCCGTATGTCATCACCAGCAAGACACATTGATTGTATACCTTTTTTTACGGATATACGTACCTGAGTTTTCATTATTTGTGACTGCTTGCTGAGTGCTGCCCAATTCAATCCTATTCAGCACCGGATTTGTTTGTCGCGGTTGGGGTCAGCACTGACCATCTGGTCAAGGTAATTATATTCTTCGAGTTCTTGCAGTGTTTTGTTTCCCACGCTGAAAAAAACTATCGGATTGTTTGTGTATTATTACTTTTGATTTTTTTCATTATTAACTTTAACAGCATGGCGAAACTCTCTGCTTGTAGTTCTTCAAACATTTTTGGTGTTATCCTGCAATTTCAGGGAGCAAGAATATCTCTTCTGCGAATTTCAAACCGCTCAAGTATTTCCCGCTTATCCGCAAAAATATGTTTTGCAGTCAATTTTCCCAACTAAATTGTACAGAGAGGCTGTAAACAATTTCGGTGAGATGTAATTTTCTGGTCGCAACCCCTACCAGATCAGAAGTGTTTCGCTTTGCTTGTCAAAAATGATCTTGCCCCTGAATTATTTTTATATTTGGCATGGGAGTGGTAGGAAGGTTTCCTACATGCGTTGACCCCTTAAGGCGTCCATCACTGAGCGGTGGTTACTGAATCAAATGTTTTTGCATGAACTATAAATGTCATGTAAAACACCTTATACTCTGTGAAGACATGGGCATGACCTATTGCAGAGTGTCCTTGTCTAAACCCAGCCTGTTCGACTTCGGCGCTACGGGTGAAAGATTGTCGGTCCAGTCTCCAAAAGAAGAGCCGGGTCGTTCCGGTTCCACACGCCCTGATGTACCCGTTCGGCGCAACCAATCGGTCGCACCAGCGCCAATGCCGAAGCTCCCGCTCTCCATAGCCGCCCTTCAGAGAGGAGTGCTCTTCTTCACATCCCTTCGCGCAGGCATATCCATCGAGCTCCTGGTGTCCAAGCGCACTGAAGCGTTGGCGCCACCACCCGAAGCGCGAGCGAACTCCGCCGTGGTGGTCACCCTAATGCTGAAAAGGTTCCCTGGGTCGCTTATTCGGTTGACTATGCCTTGTTAAACAGGTTGCATGCAACTGGCAGAAGGTTGATGTATCTGTAGTTCTGAAGATAATTGTGGTTTTTCTAGTTGTGAATTAAAAATTATGGGAATTGTGGAAAACTGCGATCATTACTCGGTAGACCATTAGCAGATGAGGCTAGTGAGGCGCTCCCAGACGGCAGCTGCCTTTTCAGCATTAGGGTGGCCACCACGGCGGAGTTCGCTTGCGCTTCGGGTGGTGGCGCCAACGCTTCAGCGCGCTTGGACACCAGGAGCTCGATGGATATGCCTACGTGAAGGGCCGTTAAGAAGAGCGCTCCTCTCTGAAGGGCGGCTATGGAGAGCGGGAGCTTCGGCATTGGCGCTGGTGCGACCGATTGGTTGCGCCGAACGGGTACATCAGGGCGTGCGGAACCGGAACGTCTCGGCTCTTCTTTTCGAGACTCGACCGACCATCTTTCACCCGTAGCGCCGGAGTCGAAGTCCTTCAACCGTTCGAGAAACGCGAGGCCCGTCAACGACGCAGAGATGGGAGCGCTAAGGTAGTATAGAAATACACCACCTTGCAGGTTGGGGTCGATTGCCTTTGCATGTAGCCTTCGTTCCACTCCAGCGCCGCAGACGCAGCAGCCGCATGTGGAGGATAGTCCGAGTCAGACCCAAACACACATTTTGGCGCCCAACGTGGATATTGACAGCAAGCGCAGATGAGGCGAATACAGGGAAGAGATCAAGCAACGCCAGCGCGTGCAGCGACTGGAGGACGTTCGCCGACATCGACGCTTCCCAGGGTGGAGGCACGTAAGCCTACTTTCAACATGATGGCCGGTAAGCTGCCTAACCTCTTCGTACCCGTGCACACGGAACGGCGGCACCAATGAATTGTCCCCCTTGCACTGTGCGGTGCGCCGCACACTGCCTGTGAGGATGCCGCGGTTCAGAGTACGCAAATGCTCGCGATCAACCCATAAGACGGCGATTCGTATTCGACGAGCCGCGGTGGGAGAGGCGACGTCTGACAATGAGCGAGGAGGACATTAAAGGACAGTTTTTCTTTTCGCTGCTGCTGGTGCGATGCTTGGAGGCAAATTCGACTCAATGATAGTGGGCACGTGCACTCATATTCATAAATGTGAACAAGGTTCCGCTCGAGATTAAATTCAGCTGTGAGAGCGTAGCGTGGCTCTACACAGGGCTTTTTTTGCCACGAGGTGACCGCCTGTCTTTGTAACAGACGGACCTCAGAGGACTATCACCGGAGAGCCGCGCCCGTAAACCGGTGGCAATGTGTTGTTCGCTGGCCTTACGGCCGCCGGTATTGCAGAGAGCGGTGATGTGTGTGTGTGTTGGTGAGCGTTACTGTTGGAGAGTGTGTGTAAGCACTCCCAAGATTGCTGCAAGCGCTGGGTCTAGAGGAGCTCGTAATGGTGCGACCCATGGTGTTTGAGAGTTCCTGTGTGGTTGCATGCCCGAGAGTCGCTAGTAGTGTGGTTGGCAACGGCTATAGATCAGCTGGTGTTGCTGCGAGGGAGTTGTAGGAGTCTTGCCTGCTTGACAGCAATGCAGCTTTGCCAAGTAACTGAGCCAGGAAAATAAAACTGGAATGTGGATTACGAAACCACAGCCCTTTTTATTTCAGACAAGCTGCTCCAAGTAGGCTTTCCCACCTGTGACAGGAGTTGGCGCAAATTCGCTAAAGAATGGCAATTGCTCACATCGAATGGTGAGAGCAGGGCCCTCCGCACACGGAGTGCGCCGGAAGTCACACCTCCTACAAGTCGCTACCGCAATGGACAGTATTAGAGACCAGCCGAACCACCCGGCTGGGCCGGCCAATGAAGATAGCACAGAGCGCATCGTATTCAGCTGCCGCCAGTTCCTGCCCCGGCCCCTCCCCATCGGTCCAGCGCCCTGCGGGGTTACCAGTCAGCCGTTCAAAAGGACCAGCCGCCGATGCAGCCGCGGAACCCAGGGCACCGACGCACTCGCCATTGGGGAGAACGTGTTTCGCTCGGAGCGGGTGTCCCGTCAGCAAGCGACTCCCCATTCTTAGGCTGTGGCTGCCGTCTTCTCGTGAACTTCCAAGCTGCTCTGATTCTCAACCATGTGAGACTCGACCCAGTGCAACGCGTTCGTGGGCTTATCAGGCCAGGTTCGCGGAAACAGCATCATATGGCGAACTTTTGGGGATGAATTCTCGTTTGCTGGCGTGTGTCGTAAGTTGAGGTTTGGAAATGATTCTTGTGCACCCCATCGCAGTGTGAATTCAAGCGCGTCTAGTAATTAGGATAGATGGGTTCCGAGAATTCTGGAAACCCGCGTTGACGACTCGGCATACCGTTGGCAGACGAGACTCGTGAGGCTGTCCAAGAAGGCAGCTACTGTCGGCAATAGGCTGGCAACCAAAGCGGGTTTGCTTGCGCCCCGGAGATGGTGCTTGCGGAGGTAGTTGGGGAGGGGTGGCCACCACTTCGGCGCACTTGGAAGTGGGGACTTTGATGGATGAGCCGACGGAAGGCCTTCAGAAAAGAGCTAGTCGCAGCCGGTCGCCGGCGGCGAGCGGGGACTTCGGCAGCGGCGCTGGGCGAAACCGGGTGGTTGCACCGAGCGAGGACATCATGCCGGACGGTGGCAGGGCGACCAGGCTACTTCCCCTCAAGCCCGGACCGACTATCGTCTACTGGTAGATCCGGAGTATAACAACTCTGGAAGCGTGAGCAACGCGGTACCCGTCGGCGACATATAAGACGGGAGAACAAGGGTGGTTTGTGAAAGAATTTTCCTGGAGGTTGGCAATAGTTTTCTTTGCGTATTTCCCCCCTCCCACTCTAGCACGGTAGACATGGAAGCCACTGTGTGGAAAATTGTCCGAGTCAAACCCAAAGCTACTGTGTTGGCGTTTTTCCCGAGGGTGGGTACTTTTAAAGTCCTTAAACATACTGAGAATAGTTTCGCAAGCATTTAAAGTATTGTATATCCGCCCTCCTTTGCAAGGCCTATAGTTACCCCGTTATCGCCGGCAGCTTTCTCTTTTTATAATGGCTTATGCACCTCTTCTACTTCCACTTTAGTTACTGGCCGAACATTGCAAGCTAAGCTTGTTGGTTCACTATTTTCCCCTCGTCTAATGTCGCTGGCGCTAGCTTGGTGTAGAATCGATCAGCTATTCCTATTATCTCGTCCATATTAGCCTGTTCGCATGTACACTGTAATGTTACCCTGCGCGCCTATAAGGGCGCAAATTATGTTTCTGAGAATAGCCAGCTTTCTCGTTGTTTCCCTCACGCTCCCTCCTATTTCCATCGTTTCCTCGTTGACTGCATTGTTTTAAGCACAAGTGTGATTTGCCTTACTTCTGCCAATCAATTTTGTCAGCTCCACTAAGTCAAGTTGATTCACTGTAATCAACAATTTTATGTTCTTACGCTTCGCAATATGTTCCTTCGTTTGGCGAGCTATTTTTCCAGCCCTAGTTTACCAGTCTCCTATATCCTGATTTTCCAGTAGCCACTGCTGTCTCGGTTAGCGCTGTTGGAAGGTTGTTGTTTAGAATGCCAACACTGTCCTCGTTCGCACCGTGTAAAGGTGCGAATTTTTTTCCCAAGGATTACTTTGAAACACCTGCGCCTTGTATTTGGCTGACGTGATGTCGGGTTTACTATTGTTGCAAGTTTTGTGTTTTTCCTTTTGACATGCAAAGTTTGCAACGAACTATCCTACGATCACAGCAGCGAATCTTCTCTATACTCTCCACGTCCTGCGCAATTCCTGTCTGGTCACTCAAAATAAAGTCATTTTCATTTTTGCTCATTCTCTTGAAACTTTTCCATGCCCATTTCCTACTCTTTCGTTTGGGGAAGAAAGTGTTCATTATACTAAGCTTATTTCTCTCCGGGAATCCAACTTGTCTATATCCTTGAATGTAGAGAGTGACTATTCAAAAATTGACCTCTGATTTTTCTCCTACTCTATTTGAAGGTACGTTTAAGTTAAAACCTCCCATTAGAATTTTGAACCGTGTTGTTTCCTCAGACACTGATGAGTCGATGTCTTCGTCAAAATCATCTATAGCCTCATCATCGCAGCTAGCTATTCTTGCATAGGCTTGTATTATCTTTAACTGTATCGCGTATTTATATTCATCACAATGGCTCCGACCCTTTCATAACACTGAAGAATTCGTCCACGTTATCTGCTATGTCCCGGTATATCAAAAATCCCACCCTGTGCTCTTTCTTTTCGTGAGGTCCCCGACAGCACAGAAAATGCCGGCTGCTCGGTTCTATGAAGCCTTCTCCAGTTCTTACCTCACCTTGCCCAAACAAATCCCGTGTAATGTCCGGGACTTCACCTAATCGCACAGCCAAGCTTCCGTGGCTGGAGAGAGTTTGTGCGTTGCGTGTTCCAAGTTCGAGTTCCAAAGGCGGCCTTTCCGGACACAGATTCTTAGCGCGATCTGCTGTATCGCTGTCCTGGCCGTTGCTACGATCAGGTCAGTACACCTGGTCGGTACTGAAGCCCGAGAGCTGGATTGGTCAGTCGGAAGATGTGGAGGCTAGCTAATACACCAGGGTGGCCAGATCTTTCTCTTGTTACAGAGCGCTGTTGTGTCCCTAAGAGCATTTCTAGCATTGTTCCACGTATCTAGTCTATGCTCTCATGTATCCGGGATGGTGTATTACTTGTGGACCAGGCAGGACTCTGTACATACATACATATATATATGTGTGTGTGTTTGTATGTATATATATATATATATATATATATATATATGTATGTATGTATGTATTGTAAGGGTCTTGAAGGACAGCCAGCACAGGAGGTTTATTAGGCGTAGCAGCCCTAAGCCCTAGCGGAACACACACTCAGCTGGCGGCGAATAAGAGGACACGAGCCCAGAGATGGAAGATGATCATGAGGATGACTATCAGAGGAAGATGAGGTATGGGATAGTGGCCACTGGGTAACTGTGGAAGCGGTCAATGTCCCGAAGGGGTGGCGCACGACTAACCGCTCACAGTATATATACGAATCAGAATAGAAAATGAAGGGCTTGTTGCAAATAAGACAGAAATAAGGATGGCTGTCAAGAAAACCGCGGAAAGCAAAGGAGTGGATGTGGTAGGTCATAGAAACAGATAAAAAATTTGTAAGGGTAGCAAGAATGTGGAGAAAAAATGTTCGCCGGGTGGAACCGAATCCACGGCCTCCAGAATAACCGGTCTAGTGCGATGACCACTTCGCAACCAGCGGGGCTATTTTCCCCTCCACTTTCTGGGCTATTTATGTCAATATATTTTTTTCCTGTGCTTATAAACGACGACAATGACGATGCATAGTCGCCGACAGTCAGCATTCAGAAACAGAGAAACGACGCCCCGATGCACGCGAAACTCTAGGAATGGCACATGTTATGTCCAGCTGTGCATCGACGGCTTTGATGTAGTCGCCATTATAGACACGCGACCTGACTATTAAGTAATGAGCGGATCATTCGCATCTAAACAGAATAAAGTTATGACCAGACATGACCGTCCGCACATTTGCAAAGCAGGAGGCCATCTTGTAACACCAATTGGAACGTGCACATTGCGCGCCACCATTTGGGGGCACCTAGTACCCTGCTGCGTTCGTTATTTTGCCTAACTGTTTCTGCGACCCAATTTTCAGAATGAACTTTTTAAGAGACAACGGTGCAATTAGTGATCTGCAGACCAAGTCGATAACATATTACTCCTATGACTCCATGACGCAGGGTAGCGAATACCGAACACCGTACTGCTGTAAGGATCACCGATGATCATGTCACCCTGCAACACCACGCAAGCGTAATGATAACCGTCTCCTGTGCAGATGCTGTCTCTCACGTCGACGCAATCGTAGAGAGTGACCAGATTTTGCTTTTCGACCACGGTGAATCCGTCAAAAGAGGCATCGCGGACTTTGCGCAAAGCAAAGCCCACGTTTTGGTCACTAGTTTGACCGATGAGTAGGAGCATTCAAACGAGGGCGCTGCAATTATGTTCGTCAGAGAAATGCACGAAGCCAGTGACATGATCGTGGTCGCCGCCTTTGAAAGCGCACACGAAGATGCCTTGCATCGTCCGCATCCCTACGACGTGAACCCGGCGCTACCAGAAGAAAAACGGAGCAAATTATTGGCGTCGCTACATCGCTATAGCGAATGTTTTTCGTCAAACTCGAAATTACGCCAGACACGTCCAGTGAAGCAATGAATAATAACTGAAGATGGATTCCGACCCGTGCGACAGTCACCGTATCGCTTGTCTCCACACGAGCGAGAAGCCATCCGGGCAGAAGTCGTAGACATGCACAGCGATGTTATTATGCAGCCATTGAAAAGCCCCTCGGCTACGCCGGTCATACTCGTGGAGAAAAAAGACAGAAAATTAAGGTTATGCGTTGACTATCGGCGAATAAACAAAATCACCGGAGTGGACTTTCCCCCTACTACAAATCGACGATGCCCTCGACCAGCTCTGCCACACGAACTACTTCTCATCCGTGAATCTGAAGACAGACTACTGGCAAATTGAAGTGGACGAGAGAGACCGAGAGAAGACGGCATTCATAACTCTGGACGGCGTATACGAGTTAAAGGTGATGTCGCTTGGGCTGTACACTGCGCCAGCAACGTTTGAAAGAGTCATGAACACTACGCCAGCTGGCCTGAAGTGGCACATCTGCCTCGTATACATCGTCGACGCTGTGGTATTCGCTCGGAATTTCGACGAATATCTTAGGATGTTGGTTTCAGTACTTCAGGCCAATAGTAAGTTGGGGTTAGCGCTGAAGCCTGAAAAGTGCTGTTTCGCATACGAGGAACTCAAGTTTTTGGGCCTAGTTTGGAGAGGTCGTCCACGCCGCTGGAGACCTGTCTGACCCGGGAAAAGGTCAGCCATAGCGAACTTCCCAAGACCGAAAGACGAGAAGGGCATACATCGATTTCTCGGAGTGTGCGCCGGCTACCGGCGCTACGTCGCAATCTTCGCACGCATTGAAGACCCACTCACGCAATTGAAGAAAGATAGCACCCCTTTTAGCCGGGAAAACTCCTTAGAAAGCTTTCTGCGAGCTGCAATGCCTGCAAAGCCTGCCCTTGCTACCTCCTTCCGACGAAAGCGCCCAAACAGAAATGAACTGCGACGCCAGTGAAATAGGCTAGGGTGCCCTCCTCGCCGAAAAGCAGAGTGTCTGTGGGAACGTAATCGCCTGTGCCTTATGTGATCTGTCGAAGGAAGAGAAAAAATACTCAGTCTCTGACAAAGAGTGCCTCGCTATTTTATTGGGACATTTAATATTTTGGCCCATAAGCATATGGTAGACCGTTCGAGCCTGTGACAGACCTCCATGTGCTGTTTTGGACCCCTCTGGCTGTTTGTGTGGTGGAGCTTGCGTCTGCAAGTATTCGACGTTACAATCCTCCATAAGTCCGCCAGAAAACACTCCGACGCCGACTGCCTGGTTGTGCCCACGTCGACCCACCACCACAATACTCCGAAGAAGGCAGCGCGTTCTTTAGGGCTGTGACAGAGAACGACCCAGCCGTCCAACAGTGTACCGACGCTAAGTTATGCGTCCAGACCGAATACGTTGATGGCGGCCACAGTGGCGTGCCTAAGCCCTGTAAACGGAACTTTCTAGCATTAAGAATAAAAAACTCCGTCCGCGTGAAAAAAACTTTCTTCGATATCGGAAAAGCCCACTAGACGGAGACCGAAGAAAAGACAGTGACCAAAGACAAACGTTAGTCCCACCATCCTGGTGGGACTAGCGCTGGTCCCGTGTCACTGTTTCTTCTTCTGTCCCCGTGTAGGGCGCTTTTTTACCATGTCAGCAACTCTCCCAAATTTTGACGTTGAAGACTTTCTAACAAGGTAGACATATATTCTTCACACTACAGCAGAAGATCGAGACATAAATACACCCTGTCTGGACGCGCGTGGCTATAGCCTTGTAAGGGTGCGTAGGGAACGTCACCAGCATTACTCATGCTATCACCTCTCTCTTCTAGTGCCAAGTCGGTGCGACATGGTTTAGTACCGCTGTACTTGCATCTCTAAAAGTAAGCAAGCTACTTTTGTCACGTGCGGAACACACACAGGTAAAATCGCCAAGTAAAATTATTAGCCTCTCTGTGTTACATCACTTACTATTTTCCTAAATATTTCTTTCGGCGACTTTGGTGCGGGCGTCCACACAAATAACGCGCCATTCGTTTAAACCTATATCGAAATCACACAGACCATACCGTCCTGAGTCTGACGCGGTGACTGTCTTTGGTGTGGAACCCATACCTCGCCATATCAGCAGCGCGACACCCCCAGCCAACCCAACTGCGAGAGGGACACACATGCAGATGTCGTAGCGTAACATAATGGCCGCACCATACGGTCCGTTTGATCCTGCCTATCCACCTTCGTTTCTTGCAGCGATAGTATATCCAGATTCTTGTATGCCACAACACGCTGCAGCTGGTTTTGACGCCTTTTATCAGCGTAACTCCAGACATTGAGCGTGGCTATGCGCTTTGGCTTGCTTTGATAAATCATTCTTTATGAAATATGCTTCCTCGCCCAAAAGCAGAATGCCTACGAAAATGTATTCGCCTGTGCCAGCCGTAATCTGTCGAAAGAAGACAAAAAATCCTCTTATGCCAACGTTGCATAAGAGGGCTTCCCGCCAGTTACCCACTCATGACAGGCTGTAGATGTTCGAGTCACGCCCGGGGGGTTGAAAAGAAGGTCCCCCTCACCCCGTGTAGTCAGTTGGTGCTGCGTACTACCCTCAAGCATGAGATATAATTCGGGTAACTATAAATACCCCACAAAGTGAAGGAGAAAACAGTCGTCCAGATAGCCGAATCGGTAAGGCATTCGATATCAAATTAAAAGGTATGGGTTCGGCTCCCACTCTCGGAGCAAGGTTTCCTTTCTTTCTTACTTACATTTATTAAAAAAATGTTAACTTCCCTAGCCGTAGCAAAAAAAAGGTTAACAACCCCATGCATCCTTCTCGCGTTGTAGACTGCCGACCTATCTTTCTGTGCTTCCCCAACGAGCCCCTCATTTCCTAAGTATATTATTCTGAGAAAGCATAGCGAGGGTCTCGGTTCTGGCAACCTTGATGCCAAGGTGGCATAAGAGGGCTTCCCGCCAGTTACCCGCTTAGGACAGGCTGTAGACGTTTGAGTAATGCCCCGGGAGTTGAAAAGAAGGTCACCTTCACCCCCTGTAATCAGAGTGGCGCTCGCTACCACCCTCAAGCGCGAGATATACCTTTAGTAAATATGAACACCACAGAAAGTGAAGGAGAAAACAGTCGGCCAGATAGCCTAATTGGTAATGTATTCGAGATCAAATAAAAAAACGTGGATTTGTTCCCCACTCTCGACACGTGTCTTCTTTTTAAAAAAATGTTAACTTCCATACGGTATTAACAAAACAGCCTAACAACACCCCTATGCCCCCTTTGGCGTTGTATACTGCGTACATATCTTTCTGTATTTCCTCAACGAGCCCGTCATTTCCTAAGTTGATTATTCTGCGAAAGCATAGCGAGGATCTCGGTTCTGGCAACCTTGATGCCAAGGTGGCAACAGAGGGCTTATCGCCAGTTAGCCGCTCAAGACAGGCTGTAGACGTTCGAGTCACGCCCCTTGGGTTGAAAAGAAGGTCCCCCATTACCTCGTGTAGTCCGAGTAGCACAGGCAACCGCCCTCAAGCGTGAGGTATAGTTCTAGTAAATATAACTACCCCAGAAAGTGAACGAGAACACAGTCGCCCAGATAAACAAATTGGTAAGGCATTCGAGATCAAATGGAAAGGCATAGCTTCAGTCCTCACTGTCGGCGGGTGCTTTTCTTTCTTTGTTTCTTACATATATTTAAAAAATGTTAACTTCCCTAACCGAAGTAAAAAAACACCCTAACAACACCCCTACCCTTCTTTAGTGCTGTAGACTGCCAACCTACCGTTATGTATTTCCCCAACTAGCCCCTCATTTCCTAAGTATATTATTCTGCGAAAGCTTAGCGAGGGTCTTGATTCTGGCAACCTTGATGCCACGGTGGCATAAGAGGGCTTCCCGCCAGTTACCCGCTCATCACAGGCTGTAGACGTTAAGTAGTGCCCCGCGGGGTTGAAAAAGAAGGTCTCCTTCACCCAGTGTAGTCACAGTGGCGCTGGCTACCACACTCAAGGGTCAGACACACTTCTAGCAAATATAAATAGCCCAGAAAGTGAAGGAGGACACAGCCACCAGATAGCCGAATTGGTCAGGCATTGGAGATCTAATCGAAATGTGTGGGTTCGGTCCCCAGTCTGCGCGCGTGTTTTTTTCCTACTGATATTTAAAAAAATGTTAACTTTCCTAACCGTAGTAAAGAAGAGCCTAACAACACCCCAATGGCTCCTTTGAAGTTTTAGACTGCCGACCTATCTTTCAACGCGCCCCTCATTTGCTAAGTTTGTATATATATATATATATATATATATATATATATATATATATATATATATATATATATATATATATATATATATATATATATATTTGAAATGAGGGGCTCCGTGAATTAAGAAAGAATAAGGGTTGGCAGGGAAGAAAACCTTGGGAAGGAAACGTAGGTCATAGAAACAGATGAAGAATTGTTTGAGTCAGAAGAAAGCGGTGAAAAAATGCCCGCCGGGTGGGATCTGAACCCACGAGCTCCAGAATACTGGTCTGTTGCTATGACTACTACGCTACCGGCGGGGCTGTTTTCCAACCACTTTCTCGGGTATTTATGTTAGGTACTTTTTTGTTTCCTGCACTTGGGGTTGGTAGCCAGCGTCACTCCGACTACTCGGGGGGATGGAGACCCTTCTTTCTACCCCCGGGCCGTGACTCGAGTGTCTACGACATGTCGAGAGTGGTCGACCAGCGTTAAAACCTCTTAAGCTACCCTTGGCACCAAGACTTCCACAACAGAGGCCCTAACTATGCATGTGGCGAATCAGAAATGGGAAATGAGCGGCTCGGTGAATTAAGACAGAATAAGGGTTGGAAAACCTCGAAAAGCAAAGAGGGGGAATGCGGTAAGTCATAGAAACAGATAAGAATTTTTCGAGTCAGAAAGAAAGATGTGAAAAATGCCCGCCGGGTGCTATCCGAACCCATGAACTCCAGAATGTCGGTCTGGTGCGATGACCACTACGCTACCCGCAGGGCTGTTTCCCTACCACTTTCTCGGGTATTTATGTTAAGGTATTTTTGTTTCCTGCACTTGGGGGTGATAGCCAGTGCCACTCGGACTACTGGGGGTGGAGGGGACCTTCTTTTTCCCCGGGTGCCGTGAATCGAGTGCTTACGACATGTCGAGAGTGGTCAACCAGCGTTGAACCCTCTTAACCTACGTTTGGCACCAAGACTGCCCGAACAGTGGCCCTCGCTATGCATGTAGGGAATGAGAAATGGGAAAGCACGTGATCGGTGAACTAATACAGAATAAGGCTTGGCATACCTCGGAAAGCAAAGGGGGGAATAAGTTACGCCATAGAAACAGATATAGAGAAACGTAGAAACAGATGTAAATATATATATATATATATATATATATATATATATATATATATATATATATATATATATATATATATATATATATATATATATATATATATATATACAGAAAGAAATGCCGGCAGTCTACAACGCCAAAGAAGGCATAGGGGAGTGGTTAGAGTTTTTTTTTACCGTTATTGACGGTACATTATTTTGTTTTTTTATTAATTACGTGAGAAAGAAAGAAAGAAAAACACGCGCCCAGAGTGGGGACCGCACCCACGCCTTTCAATATATATATATATATATATATATATATATATATATATATATATATATATATATATATATATATATATATATATATATATATTTATATATATATATATATAAATCTGGAAACAAAAACTCACACAGAGCGCAAAAAAATGAGGTTAGTAGAGGCAGAGACACACGAGAAGGACATTAAAAATAAAAATAAAAGTTTACTGACATTTCAGGGAGAGGACTCCCTTTCTTCAGAGTACAAAATAGGTTCGTTTCAGGGTTATATACATACAAAAAATGTAGCAAGGGCGAGGGCAAGGTAAGAGGAGGGAGAGTTTGTACAAATGGATCATGGATGGTGGGTAGCAAAAGAATGAAGAGAGAGCGGGAAAATAAATTATAAAAAAGATAATAAGAACACACAGTCACGCGGTACGAACATGGGAAAAAAAGAGAGAGAGAAGAACCAAACACAGAGAACAAATAAATAATTTAAAAAAAACTAGGTAATTTTCCCCTCCCCTTTGCCAACGGGGGTGAAAGAGGGGTCAAAACAAGATATGCCTATGCACGTGTTTGACATGGGCAAAAAGATTAGTCAGGCGGAACGAAGAAGTTCTAAAGAAGATATGCAAATGCACACAAAGGGCGAACATCTGCCCATACACACCCGTTCTAAGAAACCGGGTAAGGTCATTGAAACATGAGACACGTGGCTTCTGTTGGGGGAGGCAAGGGTCACGCCAAAAAGCAGTAGGACAGGCAGTTTCGACACGAAATGAGTGTACATTGGTATAAAAAAAACAAGGTCAAATAAGCTCAAACAAGTCATGAAGAGAAAGAAAACAGGCAGGTGCACGCGTAGGACGTCGCAGCAGGTGGTATTCATCTGGCCGGCGCATGGTGCCAGTTCAGGGAATGCCGAGGCGGTCAGCAACGAATATTAGAAAACAACTATACAAAAAAGAAAGAGGACACGAAAGCAATCACACACGCCCGCGTTCAAAAATAATTAAAGGTGAGAATATCAAAGCTAACAATGCTACTGCAGCCTTCTACCCAGAACACAATGTCCAGACTTGTTCGTCAAATTTGGTTCAGTGAAGCCATTGTGCTAAAAAACATCGTGCTAGCACGAAACTATACCCGACTACGGGAGCTCGCCAACTCAGGGGAGAATATTATTGAGGGAAAGAAATGAACAGGCATAACACTAGCCTGAGAAATGCCGCCGAAATTTTAATCGGAGGAAAGACACGTTAATTTCCCATAACTTTCATTTATGCCAAACGACGCTGATTTAAACTTATAGATAAGGTAAGACTCACGAACCTTGCGATCGTGATGTGTTGTGAAACTAGATTCAAGAATTGTGGCCTTCAGTTGTTCAAAAGAATGACCAGGAGTGTTAACATGCTTTGATAGAGGCAAAGAAGGGGAGGTTTGTGCATGAGAGCGGTGATTAATAACCCTCAAACGAAAGGGTGTTTCAGTCTGGCCGATGTATTGTTTGCCGCAGAGGGTGATTTCCAGCAGGTATACGACGTTGGCGGAATCACAGTTAAAGTTTCCTTTTACATTAACATAATAGTTTGAAGCTGTGCTGGCGGCGCGCTGTGTGGTGGTCATTTGTGGGCATACCTTGCACCGTGGTTTGTTACAGGGCATGCAACCAGTAGTCTATGGTCGGCGGATGCTGTATTTGGTGAGAACGTCACCCAAATTTTTGCTGCGGGTATAAAAACACGTGGTGGCTCGGGGAATAGTCTCATTAGACTTTGCCCTCGCCCTTGCTACATTTTCTGTATATATATAACTCTGAAACGAACTTATTTTGTACTCTGAAGAAAGGCAGTCCTCTCCCTCAGCCGTCAGTAAACTTTTATTTTTATTTTTAATGTCCTTCTTGTGTGTCCTGTCTCTAGTAACCTTACATATATATATATATATATATATATATATATATATATATATATATATATATATATATATATATATATATGTACGCACAAAGTAGAAGTACGCTCTTCGGAGACTTTATTTCCAACGTTTCGACCTGAGACAGGTCTTCCTCAGGAATGAAAGCTTTGGGTAAAATCGTACGGACTCAGAGTGGGGGCGGCGCCCCGAAACACAAGACACATGGGAAACAAATATACAAACGACAACACACCATACAGAGCTTATTCTGCCCAAGGCAGGCGAAAAGGAGCCTAAAAGCAAGACGAAAGGAAGAGGGAGGAACAAGGTGGCAAGGAGGAGGCAAGAAAGAGGCAAGGAGGAACACACTGCATGAACGCGAGTGGTGGGGTTAACAGGAAATGCGACGAGTTCACGGGTTGCGAAAGGCCCAAAAAACATCCGGTGTCTCCGAGAGGGAAAAACTACAAAGCACATGCCGCCACGAGCAGTGAGTTTACATGCGCGTCACCGGTAACAAGGATTAACTACCGACCGTCTTCAGCGGCATGGTCAAGAATGCAAGCGGGGCCCATTACTGTATCTGAGGCGCAGGCAGCCTCCGCGACTTTGGGGGGTCCCACAAAAGCCAATGGGGGAGCCCATTTGAGGCGTCCCCTTCCCCGCCTACGCCTCCCTTTGTACACGGCGTTGCGTCGTGTCGCGCCAGCTCAATGCACGGCCTGTTAACTGTTAGCACTCGGCGTGTCGCCGGCACGAGTGGACACCTGGGCCCAATCTAAGAAAATATGGCGGAGCGCGGCAATTTTTAAAAACATGAAAACAAGAAGAGAGAGGCGACCGCCGGTATCTGCCGTGCCTCCGGGGCAACCAAAAAAAAAGAAAAAAAGAAAAAGAGGGAAACAATGAAAAAGAGAAGCAGAGCAAAACATGAGCGAAAAGAAGGAAGGACGCGCGCACTCCGTGAACACCAGCATTGGGGATCACAATGTGATTACAAGACACCCAAGGCATAAGCCACAACACACACCACAATAAAACACTTCTTACACGACCGGTTGGAATTAAAAGCTTCAACATTCCATTTCACATTTCTCAAGGATAAAATGGGTATGACATATGGTGACATAAACAGGCAATGGATACCATCTGGTTATTAATGAGGCGTGTTATGCTTGCTGAGCGTTGAGACAAGGTATAACCAGATGATATTCAGTGCCTGTTTATGTCACCATATGTCATACCCATTTTATCCTTGAGAAATGTGAAATGGAATGTTGAAGCTTTTAATTCCAACCGATCGTGTAAGAAGTGTTTTATTGTGGTGTCTGTTGTGGCTTATGCCTTGGGTGTCTTGTAATCACATTGTGATCCCCAATGCTGGTGTTCACGGAGTGCGCGCGTCCTTCCTTCTTTTCGCTCATGTTTTGCTCTGCTTCTCTTTTTCATTGTTTCCCTCTTTTTCTTTTTTTCTTTTTTTTTGGTTGCCCCGGAGGCACGGCACATACCGGCGGTCGGCTCTCCCTTCTTGTTTTCATGTTTTTTAAAATTGCTGCGCTCCGCCATATTTTCGTAGATTGGGCCCAGGTGTCCACTCGTGCCGGCGACACGCCGAATGCTAACAGTTAACAGGCCGTGCATTGAGCTGGCGCGACACGACGCAACGCCGTGTACAAAGGGAGGCGTAGGCGGGGAAGGGGACGCCTCAAATGGGCTCCCCCATTGGCCTTTGTGGGACCCCCCAAAGTCGCGGAGGCTGCCTGCGCCTCAATACAGTAATGGGCACCGCTTGCATTCTTGACCATGCCGCTGAAGACGGTCGGTAGTTAGTCCTTGTTACCGGTGACGCGCATGTAAACTCACTGCTCGTGGCAGCGTGTGCTTTGTAGTTTTTCCCTCTTGGAGACACCGGATGTTTTTTGGGCCTTTCGCCACCCGTGAACTCACCGCATTTCCTGTTATCCCCACCACTCGCGTTCATGCAGTGTGTTCCTCCTTGCCTCTTTCTTGCCTCCTCTTTGCCACCTTGTTCCTTCCTCTTCCTTTCGTCTTTTTTAGGCTCTTTTTCGCCTGCCTTGGGCAGAATAAGCTCTATATGGTGTGTGGTCGTTTGTGTGTTTGTTTCCCATGTGTCTTGTGTGTCGGGGCGCCACCCCCACTCTGAGTCCGTACGATTTTACCCAAAGCTTTCATTCCTGAGGAAGACCTGTCTCAGGTCGAAACGTTGGAAATAAAGTCTCCGAAGAGCGTACTTCTACTTTGTGCGTATTCCTGCAGCAACTAAGGACTCTACTTCACGACTATATATATATATATAATCATCACCTATCGCCTCAGAGCTAAGCTGGTTCCACAGGCGCATGCCGGTGTTGCCGCGATGCAAGAACCATTGGTTCTAAACCCGGGCACCCCTCGCATGATCCCCAAGTGGACTTGCCGCCACGTGCGGGACGGAGGTTGACGAAGACACTGGCCGCGTGGGTTGTATGTGAAACACTGAGCAGCGAGCAACGTTTTTTTTCTCTTGGCTAGGTGCCCAGGTGCAGCCCCAAGAAATCAGTTTCTTTAGGCCTATTCGTCTTTGTCTACGTGAGAAACTGGAGAAGGTGCTGGGTGTCCCTAGCGCCTTGCTTCGAGCGCCATCGAAGAGCCGCAACGCGTGCCCTTCCAAGACTCTTCTTGAGGACACTCCCGTTCACCGGACTTCAAGGAGCGTCACCAGATTTTAAACTTCTCCAAGAAACAAGAGCCAGGACCTCTGCACCGCAAACACAGCAGCAAGGTACGGCCACCCCCGTCAGTTTCCAGAATCCTCGCAACCCAAAGTCGTTCCATGAAGAACTATTCGAAGACGCGGAGGACTGGCTGGACCAGTTTGACCGAGTAGCTGCCTGTTACCAGTGGGACTACGTGGAGAAGTCAAGACACGTGTATTTCAGCCTAGAAAATGGAGCCCGCACGTGTTCTGAGAACAACGAACGGAGGTTAAAGACGTGGACGGCATTTCGAAGCGAGTTTCTCCAAGAAAATGGCAGTAGCGACCACCGAGAGAAGGCCGAGCGCGCCCTACAAACCCAGGTTAAGCTCCCGAATGAAAGCGTGACCATGTATGCCGAAGGCATGGAACACGTCTTCAGAAGAGCTGATGCCGGCATGGGCAAAACAAAAGGTACGACACCTCATGCGCGGGGTAAAAGCTGTTCGGTGGCCTTGTTCGAAGCCCGCCAAAGACTGTGAGGAAATTTATTACAGACGCTTTTATGATCGAAAGGTTGCTATGGCAGCGTGCAAGCCTGCATGAGCGCCCAGCCAATTTCTCGTCGCACTCCAGTGGCGTTGGCAACGCGCTCGAGAACACCGATGCACATGGAGGGCTGATTCGCTCAATAGTCAGCGAATAACTACAAAAACTTCGCCACATCCGCCAACCCTAGATCTGTTGCTAGGGTCGTTCCTGACGAAGTGCAACATACCCTGCGAGCGCCTTCGCTCCATGCTGATCCGCCAGTGCTGGTTCCCGACCCTCCACATATGAAATATTCAGACGCCCTAAGGCGTGTTGCTGCCGCAGCAGCTCCGCTCGTGTACTCCAGACCTATCATCCCAGTCCAGTCGGCGCACTCCGCAGCAGCTCTTTCGGCGTTCTCTGGACCCGGACCCCGCATGCCTTTGCAGTCGCCACAGTCGGCTGCGTACGTAGGGGACTGGCGATGGAAGGCGGGTGTGCGGCAAACTCCGTATTTGCAGCCTCTCTGCTAGCTTTGTGGTGAAGCCGGGCACTTATACAGGGAGTGTCGTTCCCGACGATTTGGACGGCGGGGCTTTGCCATCGACTCTCCTCGCCTGCCTCCTGGCCAAAGACCCCACGCCATCGCAGAATACATAGCACCACAGCGCCACGTACTTTCACCGCAGCGCCATCAACAAGGTCGCCGTCTCCACGCCGGTTCTCTCCAAGGCGTTCACGTTATACAAGTGCCCCACGGGAATGGTTCCCAAGCCCTCCCCAAGAAAACTAGGGGCAGTGGCCTCTGTAGGCTAGGTCGCTGAAGGAAGAGTTGTTGAAAAGCATCCACCGAAGGCTCCAACACAGCCCGCAGTAGCGGCCACAGCGAAACCTGATGATAACGGTCGGTGGTCTCTAGATATACTCGTGTTAATTGACGGTCACACATTCGCGAGAGGAATTGAGCAACTGAACCACTGAAAGAGAATGCCTTGCTGTGATCTGGGCAGAAACAAAATTCCGCCCGTACCTTTACGGCCGCGATTTTAAAGCAATAACCCACCACCATTCCCGGTTTTGGTTAGCTTAACTGAAAGACTCTTCTAAAACTGAAACAACGCGCTGACTCGGATCTCCTAACGCTCATCGAGCACCTTGAGGGTAGAAGCGCTACCATATCGCGGCACCTCTGTAGAGCACTGTATTCTTTCGTTTTACAAAAATTACTCCTATACAAGAAAAACGTCCAGTCCAGCGACAGGCCAGATCTTGTCATACCACCACACCTCCACTACGACCTCCACTGCCTGTCGCGACGAGCCGACAGCGGTGCAACTATGTTTTACGCGGACCTCGGCCAGAGTGCGTCATAAATACTACTGGACAAGGCTCAAAGCAAGCGTTTAACGCTACCTCCAAACGTGTCGTCAATGTCCAGACCAATGTCCAATGGATCGTAGTCGCAAAAGACTACTTGACTCGTTACGCCGAGACGAAACCTCTATCGCAAGGAACAGCAGCTAACGTGGCCAAATTCTTTACCGAGGACATCGTCTTACAACACGGAGCAGCTTCGTCGCGCATCGTGACAGACAGGGGAACGCTATTCATTGCCCATTTGATGCAAGAAACGTTAGAACTCAGCCGTACCACGCTAAGGAAATGCACAGCCTACCAACCGCAAACCAGTGGGTTGACGAAAAACGCAAGAAAACATTGGGCGACATGTCATCCATGTACGTAGAAGTACAACAAAAAACGTGGGACGAAATAATACCATACGTGACGTTTGCCAACAACACGACGACGAGGAAACAACACGCTCCACACCATTTCGTTTGTGTATGGACAGGAAGGGCAGACTATACTTGATGCAATGCCACCTTTTGAAGAAGAGCATGTGGTAAAACCTGACGCGGAGCAGTTCGCCGAGCGCGCCGAAGAAACCCGCCAACCCGCCCTGATTCACATCCAACGACAGCCGCTATCAGACGGCGCGCTACAACATTCTCCATAGGGAAGTGTACTCCCGCCCAGGAGACAGAGTGTGGGTGTGGATACCGATCCGCCGGCCGGGATTTTCACAAAAACTATTACACAGGTACTTCTCACCTCACAATATAGTGAGACGCCTCTCCGATGTCACCTACGAAGTTCTCCCGGATGGAACAGTGGGACTACGCCATCGACCGCGTACCGAAACAGTGCACGTAGTCTTCCTAAACCCATACCTTGGCCGGTAACAACGTACCCATACCTGCGGTGGAATGTGCTTGTGCGCGTGTGCGTGTGGTGTATCGTACCTTGCAATTTACACAGTAGTTGCAACTAGCATCGTGTGCGCCTGAAACTATGGTTTGTTCCGTGTCATAACTACCTATAGAACTCAACGAACTGTCGGGACCTTTTTTTCTTCTCCACTTTTTTTTGATTAAGTACCTATTAGTTGATCATCGGACCGGTGCTTTCTTTAAGAGCGGAATACTGCCGCATGCTCGCCAATCAGCTCAGCGCTAAGTTGGTTCCACAGGCGCACGCCGGCGTTACAGTGACGCACGAGCCATCGGTTCTACCCCCGAGCAACCCTCGCATGATCACCAAGTGGACTTGGGGAGCCACGTGCGGGACGGAGGTTGACGAAGACGCTGGGTACGTGGGTTGTGTGTGAGACACCGAGCAGCGAGCAATGCTACCTTTTGTTCTCTTCTCTGAGCGCTCCAAGTGCGCCCCAAATCAATCAGTGTCATTGCGCCTATTCGTCTTTCTCTATGTGACTACATATATATATATGTGTGTGTGTGCATGTGTGTCCTATTAAGACCCCGCGTGCAACATAATGCGCATTCACATTTCGGTGCTCCATAAACAAGATTGGCTGAAAGCGAAACCAAAAAATCCTCTCAGAGCTATTGTAGAGACTGGTGCTGCAATCTGTCTGTGTTTAATGCAGCTGTAGATGCGAGATTGCGCTCATACTGACACACAAAAATGGTGTTTTTAGTCTGGAGATTTTCTATCAACGCCGCCAAAGTAAATCCTTCTTATTCCCCTTCCCACCCGTGGTAACACGATTGAAAGAGAAGATGTAAAACTAGATATGCCAAAGCAAGAAAAAAAAAACAAAGAAGTCACAGTCACGCGGAGCGAACATTAGAAAAAAAGAACTGCAAAAAGAAACAGAAGAAAAACTTTTAACAATATAGTTATCTTTTCGCCCGTAGCAACACGAGGGACAGAGGCAATTGAAAACACGATATGCCCTTGCGCGCATTTAGCATGGGAATCAAAAAGAAACAAACAGAAATCACATTCACCTGCTACAACAATGAGAAATAAGTACGAAGAAAAGAAATTAACAAGGGAATTGCTATTTTCTGTGTCCTGTGGCAACTGGGGCTAAGGGAGTGGTCAAAAGAAGATATGCCCATGCACGCATATGGTGCACACCTGGCTATACACATCAATTCTAAGAATCAGAGTCAGGGGATTCAAACACGAGACAGTACTATATACTATACTTGTCTTCAAGAGGTGGGAGGAAAGGGGAGCGCGCACAAAAGCCATCAAACAGGCATTTCCGACCTGAAATGCGTGTACATTCCTATCGAAAGAGGAGCAAAAATCAGGAAAAAAGGAGGGAAAAAGAAAAAAGAAGAGACAGGTTCAGACAAGTCATGAAAAGGAAGATAACAGAAAGAAGCTGCATGCACATAGCACGCTATCTGGTCGGCACATGGTAACAATTTAGGGAGCACTGAGGCGGTCAGCAATGGATATTACAAAACAGAAATACAAAAGACAACGGGGAGAGGAAACACGCCCCCTGTACGGTCTCGGCAGAGGATAAAGGGTTTGGACATGCTCTACCAGTACGGCATACGTGGGAGGCTGTTTCTCCCCGATCTCAGCTGCTAGTCACCCACCAGAATAAGAAATGGGTACAGGTGCCTTTTTTGCGGGGTAACCGGAATACCACGTGGAATTGTATAATTGGTTTCAAGAAAGTGGAATTCATTTTGGTACAGTGGGGCAAAAACCAGTAACGAAAGTGGGAAAAGCACACCTTACACAAGGATGTAGTGCTTGGGAAGTAACGCGACTTTCTGGGAAAATGCCGCAGTGGAAGGGGTCGTAACCTTTACCGCAGCGATGGCTGAGGTACAGCACTCGCCCCGTATGCGGGAGGTACCGGGTTATAATCCGCTTACTGCGGTGCACCTACCAATTTCTTTATTGGTACAGTTCTCCATGGTCCAGTGTGGACCTTTAAAAGGTCCACGTCCTTAAAGCTGCCTTTAGACTTTCGAGAGGCCCGGACCCCGGTCCATCTGGTAGGGCCAGTGTTCGGCCAGTGTGGTAGCCTCCTTTGCGTATTCTGTAGCTTCTAGGATAAAAAGGACAAAAGGGTCGGTCAATCGGCAACGTGGGATTCCATCTATAGATAACATTTAAAGCCGGAATTCAAGCCTGTCGAAGGAGGAAGAGTTGTAGGCAAAGGTTAAGTAATGCAATTCGCGGTGGCGATTTCAATTTGGCAGCTGATACGTAATTTAAATCATGGCACTAGAGGTTTGGTTGAGACGTTCAGTTAGTCTATTTGTCTGAGCATGGAAAGCTGGGAAATTTTGTGTGTTCTGGAGAAACAGCGAAAGATGTCCTCAAAAACTTTGAAAAGGAGCTGCCCCCCTCCCTAGCGTGAAAGAGGAATCTCAAAGAGCACCATGCTTTATATTCACCTGTCAATGAAGAACTCAGTGAGGTCACTGGCACAGCAAGTAGCAATCGCCAGTGTGATAGTGACACACGTGGAACATTCTTTAGCGTGAGGAATTCCTTTTTTGTTTGAAGAAGATTCAGGAAAAGGGCGAATTAGGTCGATGCCAAGGAGATAAGCGCGCTTAGTCAGAACTTGTAGCGGTCGAGGAGCACCGGCGGGTAACCGAGTGGTGTCTCCGCCGTTGGCCAGATTCGCATGCCGTGACGTATCAACAAGCTGAGTGAAGACCGGGCAAGCAAAAGCGATGTCGTGCCCCGTTACCGGAACTAGTGAAGCCGGGATAACCCGGTGTTGGCATGTCATGAGCTGGTGTAGTACCACTAACTACATGTTCTTTGGAATGAGCAATAGCAAGGCAGGACCGTAAGACAGGAATTTAGAGCGGTACGCCATCCTGGACCATGACGACTCAAGAGAAGGTTCGGGATTTGAAAAGTCTCTGCTTTTTATTATTGGTCGGAAGGGAGGGCCCCATTGTTGCATGTTCCCTGTGGGTATTAGATCTCATATGGTGACGATCCACGAGGCAGTACTTTGGTGCAACAGTCATTCGGACCGAGGGGTTCTGTCGAAGGCAGTCGGCATATAGGTGTAGACGTTCAGACTTGGTGGTGGCACCGAAGGTCAACTCATAGAGCTAACATCTTGCTGGCCCTACGTGATGGATCAACAATGAAATGGCGGCCTAGGAGGTTTAACAGTTTGGATACTGTCCACGCCAAGGAAAGGCGCATACGCGCTAAGTACGTAAAAATTACACTCGGATGCCGATAGCAGACGACCACCTTGTTAGCGAACCAAAACAGCACCTACCCCTAGCCACTGGTTTGTATGGGAACCTGTTTGGGAGCAAACGGGTCGATGATCCTCAGACAGAAGACGACGTCAGCAGGCAAACCAATGGGGGCAACTTGGTGACTTGCTAAGGGCCCCAAGAAAGGGCTGCGTATTTTCGAAGAAGGTCGCTGAGCGGACATCCGATGACTACCAAATTCAGGGTAAAGCGATGAGTGTACGAGCGCAGGTCGACAGAGCTGAGGACCTCTCTGGTCGACCACGAATGCCCAACGTGCTTTACAGCGAGAACACTTTCCGGGTCACGTCTAACCTAACTGGCGTCAATTGCCAGGCCAAGGAACTGTTTTTGACCGGGCTCAAACGGGGATTTTATTGAGTTTATTTCAAGGCCTGCTCGTAGCAAAAGCCCGCACGGGGCACCTCGAGCAATCTTGGTGACGGTATTGGCGATACCATGGACCCCGAGCCCCCAAACATAAGCTGGAACTCACCGTGCGATGGGTTGAATGGTGAAGGGTAGAAACCACGAACGGTGCCCGTCGGAGCCCAGGTCAAGCTCCGGCGGATGGGCTGCCTGTCTCTTTACCAGGCAGGAAGCTCCAGGACCTCTTCAGCTATCAGGGTAAGGCTGACGAAGAAGGTACCCCCATCTGCCTGCTAATGTACTATGCCCTATGGTATTTTCAACTCCCTCCCCGTAACGTGATCGTCCCTGAAGAGGGGCAACACCAAAATTTCATTCCCACCTCTTCCAACAACTGGCTTTTCAACAACCGTGAATAAATATGCTCGTATTCTTGTGATAGAGTCAGCCGACTCAGCAAGACCTGTCGCTTCCCTGTCCGTATTCTTGGTTTCAAAATTAGTACAAAGCAATATAGGTGAAAAATATCAAGCTAAAAAGCTCAGGACGGAAAAATCCTAATAGATCTCAATGCCGAACAACAAGACCGCAGTCTTGCACAAACCCGCACCCATGATCTGGACATCAAGGTCACACCTCACCGCACCCTCAACAGCTCCCAGGGTGTGATTTCTGGGACTCATCTCCTTACAGAGAGAGATAAGGACCTCATTGAAGGTTTAAAGGACCAGGGCGTCACAGCTGTGCGCCGCATTATGATACGCAGGGACGATACGATAATCCCCCCGAAACACATTATCGTGACCTTCAACCGTTCCTCGCTTCCTGAACATATCAACGCTCGCTTCATTCGATGCTCCATTCATCGTTATATTCCGAATCCGCGCCGCTGCTTAAAGTGCAGTGGTTCGGGCGCAGTACAACCTCTTGCCGCGGCAAAACAACCTGTGCGAAATGCGCCGCGCAAGACCACCCTACCGACAACTGTGATTCTGAAAACCTGCGGCCTACTCCAGGAAATGCGAGAAGTTCCAAGCAGAAAAGAAAATAATCAATCTCAAGTTCACAGAAAACATCAACCTCCCAGAGGCGCGGAAGAGTTTCGCCTCTTTCCTCCTCGGGAGATACGCCGATGCAGCTTGCCGGGGGACCGAGCAGCGTCTGGTTTCCACAGGGACCCAGTTCAGCGAGTCTGACTTGGTCCCTTCCGCGCCCCCCGCTGTGTTGCTTCTGGCAGCACAACCCTTCACCAGACCGCTTGCTGAGGCAGCAGTGGTTGTAGTACCAACCGCTTCCGTCGATACCGCTTCCGCTCCCGATGCTACCTCCCCATTCCCCAGTGCGTTGGAGGATGCCGATGGGATGTACACCGGGGGCCCTGCATCCACTCCCACCACCACCGCACCGCCCGTGCCACTTCTGGCGCCCCTGACGCCCGCGGCAGTGGCGGCTCGAACGAAGGGCTCCCAAAGGGCGACCAAGTCCGGGGGGCCCGATTCGAGGGGCACCCCTCCGACATCTGAAGACAAGATGAACGTCGCGCCGTTCTTGTGTGCAAGGCACCGCAAGGAGGGGCCTCCGACGTCCAAGCAAACAGAAAGGCTGAAAAATTCAAATCCTAGAGTAACACCCCGAAAGTCACAGGAACACACATGCACACGCACACTCCAGTATCTCCTCAATCTCCATAATGGGAAGAGAAAATATTCAACGGAACTGTAGAGGCCTCCCTAAAAATCTTGATGATGTCTATGAGATATCACATTCAAATCTGCCAAGTGTGATGTGTATTCAGGAAACACATTTAAACTCTAGGCACACAAACTTCTTCAACCGCTACATGGTATTTAGAAAGGGCAGGAATGGGGGTGGTACATCATCAGGTGGTATGGCCATCATTGCATGGAAATCAATAACCTGTCACCCTATCCATCTGAACCGCACACGGGGCACATTGAGTATTCATGGTGACGGTGAGCAGCGACACCGCGGACCCCGAGCTCCCATACATAAGCCGTGTCCAACCGTGGCGAGGTGTTTAAAGGTGAAGGGTAGAAGCCGTAAACGGTGGCCGTCGGAGCCTTGGTCAAGCTCCGGCCGATGGGCTCCCTGCCTGTCTACCAGGCAGGGAGCTCCGGGACCTCTTTGACTACCAGGGTGAGGTCAAAGGAGAAAGTACCCCCGTCTCCCTGCTTTTATACTATGCCGTATGGTTTCCAAATTTTCTAAATCCAAAGATCGGCCCCTTAAAAGGGGCCGCACCGAAGTATCCTTTCCTCCTTTGCCAACGACGAGTTTCCCAAAGCCGGACAACTATTCTAGGTTTTTGGTAATTGAATTGGTTGATACATCGAACCCCCTTGCCACAAAGTCTGTCTTCCTGATCACCACATTCCTTGAGGGCATTGTTGGTCAATCCTACAAAGCCAAAAAACTTAGAACAGGAGAATTTCTTGTAAAGTGAATGACAAGCAACACGCTACAAATCTCTTGACTCAAACTCGCATCGCAGATCTCGACATCAGGGTCACACCCCACCGCAGCCTTAATAGCTCCCAGGGTGTGATCTCTGAGTCAGATCTGATGAATGAAACCGAAACCGATCTGTTGGAAGGAAGAAGGACCAAGGTGTGACAGCAGTGAGGCGTATCATGATTCGTCGAGATAACACGGAAATCCTAACAAACCTTGTAATATTGACTTTCGACCATTCCACAGTTCCTGAATCAGTAAATGCAGGTTTCATTCATTGCCCCGTCAGGCCGTACATCCCCAACCCGCGCCGGTGTTTTAAATGCCAGCGGTTTGGGCATGGCACTACCGCCTGCCGCGGTCGACTAACATGCGCCAAGTGTGCACAACACGATCATCCATCTGACAACTGCCCACTGAAAACCCTCATCTGTGCTAACTGCCAGGGACCCCACGGGGCCTACTCAGAACATGCGAGAAATTCAAACAGGAGAAGGAGATCATCAAGGTGAAAGTAACTGAGAACCTATGGTCTGGGCTGTAGAAATAGCAGGGGGGACCTACTAGTTGAGTTTGCAGAACGGAATAACCTACGCATAATGAATACCTTCTTCTGTAAACGGGAGAGTCGGAAGTGGACCTGGAGGAGCCCGAATGGGGAGCACAAAAATGAAATAGACTTCATATTATGCGATAATCCTGGCGTCGTGCAGGACGTGGAAGTGCTCGGAAGGGTAAGGTGTAGTGACCACCGTATGATAAGATCTCGAATTAGGCTAGAGTTGAGGAGGGACCGCAACAAGCTAGTACGAAAGAAGCCGATAAATGAGCAAACAGTAAGACGTAAAGTAGAAGAATTCAGGATCGCGCTGCAGAACCGATATTCCGCCCTTAACGAGGAAGCCGAGCTTACGACACAGGAAGCCAGCGACAACCTTACCCGCATTCTCACGGAGTGTGCACTAGAAGTCGGGGGCACTATGGCTAGACAGGATACTGGTAAACTTTCACAGGAGACAAAAGATCTAATCAGGAAACGGCAAACCATGAGAATCTCTACCGCAGCTGACAGAATAGAACTAGCAGAGCTCTCGAAGTTAATCAATAAGCGCAAGACAGCTGACATACGGAAGTATAATATGGAGAGGATCGAATACGCTGTAAAGAACGGAGGTAGCCTGAAAGCAGTAAAGAGACGTCTTGGCGTGGGAAAAAATCAGATGTATGCACTTAAAGATAAGCAAGGCAAAGTCATCACAAATAGGGATAAAATAGTCACAGTGGCCGAGGAGTTCTATAGGGATCTGTACAGTAGCCGGGGCATACAGGATAATGCCGAACGAGACAGTAGTTCAGAGGAGATAGACATCCCACCAGTAACGACCGAAGAAGTAAGGAAGGCTTTGAAAGAAATGAAAGGGGGCAAAGCACCTGGTGAGGATCAGATAACAGCAGACCTCTTGAAGGATGGCGGAGAAATTGTACTTGAAAAACTGGCAAAACTGTATACGCAATGCCTAATGACCGCAATGGTACCGGAATCTTGGAAGAACGCAAACATCATCCTAATCCATAAGAAAGGCGACATGAAGGACTTGAAAAACTACAGGCCGATCAGCTTACTGTCAGTCGTCTACAAGGTATTTACCAAGGTAATCGCTAACCGAATCTCTGCAACCTTAGATTTCAGTCAACCTAAAGAACAAGCAGGGTTCCGTAAAGGTTATTCAACAATGGACCATAATCACACGATCAATCAGGTGATAGAGAAGTGCGCTGAGTATACTCAACCCCTATATATAGCCTTCATAGATTATGAGAAAGCATTTGACTCGGTCGAAACCCTAGCAGTCATTCAGGCATTAGGGAACCAGGGGGTAGATGAGCATTATGTAAGAATACTAGAGGATATCTATAATGGGTCTACAGCTACCATCATCCTCCATAAGGAGAGCAGTAAAATACCTATAAGTAAGGGTGTCAGACAAGGAGACACAATCTCTCCAATGTTATTCACAGCATGCTTACAAGAAGTATTCAGAACGTTGGATTGGGAACAGGTGGGAGTAAGGGTTAATGGAGAATACTTCAGTAACCTCAGATTTGCTGATGACGTTGCCTTGCTAAGTAACTCGGGGGACGAATTGCAAAGCATGCTTTCCGCACTGGGCGAACAGAGTAGAACCGTGGGCCTGAAAATTAATATGCAGAAAACTAAAGTAATGATCAATAACCTCGGGACAGCACAGCAGTTTGAGATAGATGGCGAGGCAGTGGAAGTGGTAAGCGAATATATATACTTAGGCCAAGTTGTGACCCCAGATCCCAACCATGAGGCAGAGATAATTAGAAGGATCAGAATGGGGTGGGGTGCATATGGCAGACATTATCAGATAATGAATAGCAACCTACCATTGTCGTTGAAGAAGAAAGTGTATGACAGCTGCATCTTACCGGTACTCACCTACGGGGCAGAAACTTGGAGGCTCACTAAGAGGGTTCAACTTAAATTGAGAACGACTCAGCGGGCAATGGAGCGGAAAATGATAGGTGTAACATTAAGGGACAAGAAGAGAGCGGAGTGGGTCAGGGAGCAAACTGGTGTTAAAGACATATTAGTAGAAATTAAGAAGAAGAAATGGACTTGGGCAGGGCATGTAATGCGAAGGCAAGATAACCGCTGGTCATTAAGGGTAACAGAGTGGATCCCTAGAGAAGGCAAGCGCTGCAGGGGGCGGCAGAAAGTTAGATGGGCAGATGAGATCAAGAAGTTTGCGGGGATAAATTGGTCACAGTTGGCACAGGACCGAGGTAATTGGAGAATAATGGGAGAGGCCTTTGCCCTGCAGTGGGCGTAGACAGGCTGGTGATGATGATGATGAACTGAGAACCTTACCTTCCCAGAGGCACGAAAGAGGTTCGCCTCTTTCCCCTGGGGAGGTACGCGTACGCAGCTCGCCGGGGGGCGGAGCGGCGTCTGGTGTCCACAGGGACCCAGTTCAGCGAGTCTGACCTGTTCCCTTCCCCGCCCCCCTGGGTTGCCTCTGGCAGCCCAACCCGCCACCATGCCGCTTGCTGAGGCAGCAGCGGTTGTGGTGCCAACCTCTTCCGTTGGGACCGGTGCCGCTCCCGCCGCTGCCTCCCGTCCTACAGTGCGTTGGAGGGTGTCGCGGGGATGGACATCGGGGGGGGGGGGGGCGGGATGGACACCGTCACCGCACCGCCCGTGCCACTTCTTCTGGCGTCCCCGACGCCCGCGGCAGTGGCGGCTCAACCGAAGGGTTCGCGAAGGGGGACCAAGTCCGGGGGGCCCTGTTCTACGGGAACCCCCAGGACATCTGATGACGAAATGGACGTCGCGCTGTTCCTGCCTGCAACGCTGCGCAAGGAGCGGCCTCCGACGGCCAAGCCAGTAGAAAGGCCTAAAAGGCCTAATCCAAGAGTATCAGCCCCGAAAGACGACACATGAACACACACGAACGCACACACTCTACTCATTCTTAAATTTAAATAATGGGAACAGAAAACATTATACAATGGAACTGCAGAGGCCTCCTTAAAAATCTTGATGATGTGTATGAGATTCTGCATGCCAGTCAGCCAAGTATCATGTGTCTCCAGGAAACCCACCTCAATTCTAAGCAAATTCCTTAAATAGGTACATGGTATTCAGAAAGGATACGGTTGGCTGCACGCACTCTTCAGGAGGTGTGGTCATTATCGCCGAGAATTCATTAGCATGCCACACTCTCTCTTTAAACACTGTCCTCGAGGCTGTAGCGATTCGTACAGAAATATTTAATAGGTTGATAACGGTATGCTTCATTTACATCTCTCCTGATTTTGCACTTCTGAGCTCTGATTTCGAGGAACTGGTTGACCAGCGCCCCAAACTATACATACTAACAGGCGACCTTAATGCGCACAACTCTCTTTGGGGCTCCTCCAGAACCATTGCCCGAGGTCGCCTGATAGAGAAGTTTCTTATATCCCCCGGAGCATGCCGTTTCAACAAAAAACAGCCTACATACCATAACTTAGGACACAATACATACTCGCATCTTGACTTAGCTACTGGTTCCGCAGTTCTCTTTCCATGTCTTGAGTGGGGTGTGGGCACAGACCCATATGGTAGTGACCATTTGCCCACTTCATTAGCGTATAGAGGTATAGGCCCGAGCAGTCTATCTTCCCATAAAAGGTTTAATGAATCAAAAGCAAGCTGGAGCGCATTCACACAAACATCTCAACTACACCACACATACATAAAACACCTACACGTGGAGGAAGCCGCCCAACTCGTCATGGCGCACATCCACGACGCCGCCGAAAAGTCCATTCCCATGGCCTCCAGTGGGTCCCGCACCCCAAGGAGGCCCTGGTGGAACGAGGACTGAAGGCGGCCGCGAGAGGCCCAGAACAAGGTGTGGGGTGTCCTCCGCCGGTACCCCACGTCAGATACCTCATTTCTCTTAAACGGGCAAAGGCTTTTGGGAAGCGAGTGCGTCGTGAGGCGAAAAGGGAGAGCTGGCGCACCTTCTTTGCTCCCATAAACTCATACACTGATACACACAAAGTCTGGACACGTATACGAAAACTAAAAGGACAACAGACACACAGCCTGCCCCTGGTTAGTACAACAGGGGACACACTGGAAGACCAGGCTAACACCCTCGCACAATATTTCCAACACGTATCCGGCTCAGCACACTACACTAATACTTTCATGGAACACAAAACATCTGCAGAAAAGAAGCCCTTACGAGACAAGAACAAGTCGAATTCTGCTTACAACTCTGAATTCACACTTCATGAGCTGAAGGTTGCTCTTGCCACTTGTAAGCCCTCAGCTCCAGGGGCAGACAGCATTACATACACCATGATACAACACCTACACGCAGACACTCTTGAGGCACTCCTACACCTCTGCAACAGAATATGGCTTCCGGGCAGCTTCCAAGGTCTTGGAAGGAGGCCATAGTGGTGGCCTTTCTGAAGGAGGGGAAGGACCCTTCCTCTCCAGCAGGTTATCGTCCCATCGCCCTGACAAGCTGCCTGTGTAAGCTCCTCGAGAAGTTGATAAACCGTAGGCTCGTGTACATTCTGGAGTAAAATGGTCTTCTCGAAGGCTGCCAGACAGGCTTCCGGGAAGGGCGATCCACAAATGATCAGCTTGTTGCATTGGAATCATACATCAAAGATGCCTTTATACACCAACAGTATTGCAAGACCGTATTTTTTGACATCAAAAAAGCGTACGATACGGCATGGCGTCACGGCATCCTTGCAAACTTAAAATCGTATGGTGTAACAGGTAATACGTTGAACACTCTTGATAGTTACCTGTCCAAACGAACATTTCATGTGAGAGTCGGGTCGGCACTGTCCAGAGTTCACATTCAAGAAAATGGTGTGCCTAAAGGCGGAGTTTTGAGCTGCACGCTCTTTATCGTCAAGATGAATTCGCTTCGGAAAGCATTGCCTCCATCGATCTCCTGTTTAGTGTATGTGGATGATGTACAAATATCTTTTAAATCCTGTAACATATCCATATGTGAACGTCAAGTACAGCTTGGGGTAAAGAAACTCTCTCTCTGGGCTGACGAAAATGGTTTCAAACTTATTCCCACAAAAAGTACCTGAGTCGTATTCTGAAGGAGACGTAGAGTAGGGCCGATAATGAAATAAACCTCAATGGTGACGCAATCCCTGTTAACAAGGAACATAAGTTTTTGGGTGTGGTGATTGATGAAAAACTCACATTCATATCTCACATCAAAAAACTCAAACAAAAATATCTAAAAACAATGAATATTTTGAAAGTCCTGTCCCACCAACCATACGGTGCAGATAAACAACTCCTGCTGTGCCTTTTTACCGCTTGGTAGGGTCTCGTTGGGATTACGGTAGTGTTGTCTACGGGTCGGCTACAAAAACAGCGATAAAAATGCTCGACCCAGTGCTGCACCTGGGGCTTCGCCTCTCGTGTGGTGCTTTCCGTACAAGCCCTGTCCAAAGCCTGTATATGGAGTGTGAGAAGTGGTGCCTGGAGTACCATCAAATTTATGTCGATCTTTTATATGCTTGTAAAATATCTTCAATCGACAACCATCCTTTTAAACCTGTTTTTATGGATACATCCACGTCACAGCTGTTTTTAAATCGCCCATCTCTGTCTTTACCTTTCTCACTTAGGGTGAGAAGGGAAGCTTCTGAACTGTCAATCCCCTTTATGCGCACGTTCAGAACATCTACCATTGACTCTATAGCCCCGTGGCAATTTCGCCCTGTATCGTGTGACCTGTCGTTTACACAATTACAGAAAAGCAGGGTACAACAAATCGCGATTTCACAACATTTTCATTATCTGCAGCAAAAATACTAGGCTGCAGAATTTTTTAGTGATGCGTCGAAAACTTCCATCGCGGTGTCTTGTGCTGCGCACGGACCCAACATTACGGCCTCTACGTCCATGCATGTGAATTCGAGCATTTTCACGGCGGAAGCGTATACCTTTTTTCTTGTTGCTGGTCATATTGTTCAACATCACATTCAAAAGTCTATCATCTACACAGATTCACTCAGCGTTGTACGCGCATTATCATCCCAAAAACGTTCTAAAAATTACGTCATAAATCTAATTTTTAAGACTTTAATGTCAGCGTACGCCAAAAAGTGATTGTGATTGTATGTTGGGTACCGGGTCACTGTGGGATTGCAGGAAATGCGACCGCAGACCAAATGGCCGCCACTGCGGCACACACGAACACAGTGGACATAACAAAATTACCGTACACCGACCCCAAGCCATACACAAGACAACACCTTCGCAGAACCTGGGAAGCCGACTGGAGCACACAGACAGACAACAAGTTACACCTAATTAAACCACACCTAGGACCCTACACTACTGACTCACCCAACAAATTCATTGATGCACTAGCTAGATTGCGGATAGGCCACACACACACAACACACTCCCATCAGCTCACTGGTTCTCCAATAACCTTGTGTAGCAGGTGTGGGGAGGGCCTATCCGTAATTCACATTCTCATTATATGAACAGCACTCCACAGAACAAGAAGCAATTATTTCCCACGACTACACAGACAACACATCCCACTACATCCAGCACTGTTTTTAGCGGATGATCCCGTAGACCCTCTACAACGCACTTTTAGGTTTCTTAGCGAAATCAAATTTTTACAGCTTATTTCCTATCACGCGTAATTCTTGCACATAGTTTCATGCCCTGCACTATCACACCCTGGCCTTTTACACCAGCCATCCTCATTGTCTTACTGATTTTACTATTTTAATCTCTGCTCTTGTTGAGCAATCTTAGGCGTTACATCTTAAACCGTCATACATAACCGTTGCTTTGGCGCTCTGTGCCCTAATTGGCCTTGCGCCATAAACATCCAACCATCATCATCATCTATCCATCTGAACACTGTCCTTGAGGCTTTCACAATTCGCACAATTATATTCAACAGGTTAATAACAGTATGCTCCCTCTACATTCGTCCTGATCATGTGCTATCGAGTGCCGAGTTTGAGGCTCTGATAGACCAGCTACCAGAACCATTTCTTTTTATTAGGAGACGTCAATGCTCATGACCTCTGCTGGGGTTCGTCTTCGGGAGCATGCCTTTTTAACAAAAACAGCCTACATACCATAATCTAGGACACAACACATATTCATGGCTTGATTTGGTACTCGGTTCTGCAGCTCTCTTTCCATCACTCCAGTGGGATGTGTGCACAGACCCATATGGTAGCGACCACTTCCAAACCACATTAGCACATATAGGCAAAGGCCCCAACAGTTCCTCTTCCCATAGCAAGTTTAGCGAAGCAAAAGCTAACTGGAGTACTTTCACAGATACATCTAAACTACAGCACAGAGCCATAGCACACTTACACGTAGAGGAAGCCGCCCAACTCCTCACGGCGCACATCCTTGATGCTGTCAGAAAGTCCATTCTCCAGGTGTCTGGTGCCCCGCGCAACCCAAAGAGGCCCTGGTAGAACGAGGATTGCAGGCAAGCATGAGAGGCCCTGAACAAGGCGTGCGGCGTACTTCGCCGGTACCCCTCGTCAGATAACCTCATCTCCTTTAACCAGGCAAAAGCACTTGGGAAGTGTGTGCGCCGTGAGGCGAAAAGGGAGAGTAGGCGCACCTTCCTCATATCCATAAATTCATACACCCACTCTCACAAAGTCTGGACACACATACGAAAACTCAAAGGACAACAAATACACAGCCTGCACTTGGTTAGTACAACCGGGGACACACTTGAAGACCACGCTAACCAACTTGAACAACACTTCCAACACGTGTGCAGTTCCGCACACTACAGAAACAACTTCATGAAACACAAAATGTTTTGTGAAAGCAAGTCCCTGCGTGATAGCAACAAGTCACACACTTCATACAATTCTCCCTTTTCAATTCATCAGCTGAAGGCTGCCCTGATCACATGTAAACCTTCAGCTCCAGGTGAGATAAGATTACATACACCATGATTGAACACCTATCCCTGACACTCTTGAAACACTCCTACACCTATACAATAAAATATGGCTTTCGCGGCAATTTCCACACTCTTGAAGGGAGGCCATAGTAGTGGCTTTCCTGAAGGAAGGGAAGGATCCTTCATCTCCTGCCAGCTATAGGCCCATTGCCCTTAACAGCTGCCTGCGTAAGCTTCTCAAGAAGATGATTAACCGGAGGCTCGTGTACTTTCTTCAGAACAATGGTCTTCTCGAGAGCCGCTAGGCAGGCTTCCGGCCTGCGCGATCCACATATGGTCAATTACTTTTACTTGAGTCATACATTAAAGATGCCTTTATACACAAACAGTACTGCATGACCGTATTTGTTGACGTCGAAAATGCCTGATACCGCATGGCGTTACGGCATTCTTGCAGACTTCAAATGTCATGCATAACAGGTAACATGTTGAAAACTCTTGGCAGTTACTTGTCCAAACGAAAGTTTCGTGTCAGAATTCGGTCGGCAATGTCGATAGTTCACATTCAAGAAAATGGTGTGCCTGAGGTCGGAGTTTTGAGCTGCACGCTCTTCATTGTCAAGTTTAACTCGCTTCGCAAAGCATTGCCTCCATCGATCTCCTGTTTAGTGCATGTGGATGATGTAGAAATATCTTTTAAATCTTGCAACATATCCATATGTGATCGTCAGGTCCAGCATAACGTAAACAAACTTTCTCGCTGGGCAGACGAAAATGGCTTCAAACTTAATCCCGGGAAAAATACCTGTGTCGTATTCGCAAATAGACGCGGAGTAGGGTCCGACCATGAAATAACTCTCAATGGAGACCCAATTCCTGTTAAAAAAGAGCACAAGATTTGGGGTGTGGTGATGGACGAAAAACTCACATTCATCGCTTATATCAAACAGCTCAAGCAAAAATGTCTAACAACAATGAATATTCTGAAAGCCCTATCTCAGCAATCATACCGTGCAGACAAAGAACTCCTGCGGTGCCTCTATACCGCTTTGGTAGGGACTCGCTTAGATTACGGATGTGTTGTCTATGCGTCGGCCACGAAAACAGCACCATAAATGCTCTACCCAGTGCTGCACTTGGGGCTTCGCCTCTCGTGTGGCGCTTTCCATACAAGCCCTGTCCAAAGCCTGTTGGATTGCGACAAATGGTTCCTAGAGCCCCAGCGAACTTGCTTTGATATTTTATATGCTTCTAAAATCTCATCAATCGATAGGCTACCTTTTAAACCTTTTTTTATGGATACATCCGCATCACTGCTCTTTTTAAATCGTGAACCCATTTCTGTTCCCTTGACACACAGAATGAAAGAGGTGGCGGCTTTACCTAATGTCTCCTTTTTAAACACCTTTAAATCATCTTGCATTGATTTTATAGCACCATGGCACCTTCGCACTGCGTCGTGTGACTTTTTTTATACCAACTTGATAAAAATAGGTAACTGAGAAATGCAATTCAGTAGCACTTTCTATCACTGCAGGAGAAGTTTGAGTGTACAGAATTTTACATCGATGCCTCCAAAACTGCCTCGGCCGTGTCATGTGCTGCGCACGGACCCAATTGTAACTTTTCTTATTCCATGAATGTAACTTGTAGCATCTTCGCAGCAGAGGCTTATGGAATCTCTTTCTGTGAATCATATTGGCAAATGTCATATCGCAAAATCTGTCATTTAGGCTGATTCACTAAGCGTTGTACAGGCATTATCAACCCAAATCAAGTAAAAAAACTGCATCATCAATCTTGTTCTTCGGACAATTATGTCGGCATATCGTGCAAACCTTGACCTTGAGGTGAGAGTTTGTTCGGTCCCAGGCCACTCAGGATTGCTGGAAATGAGTCAGCAGACGAAATGGCCGCTGCTGCACTCACAAACATGGTGACATAACAGCAGTACCCTACACCGACCTCAAACCACACATAAAACAACAACTACGTAAAACCTGGCAAAAAACATAGGATTGAACAGACAGACAGCAAACTGCACATTGTAAAATCACACTTGGGATGATACACAACCTATTCACACAACCGATACACAGAGGTGATATTGGCAAGGTTACGGATAGGCCACACACATTTAACACACTCGCATCTGCTCACTGGATCCCCAAGGACCATGTGCAGCGGGTGTGGAGAGGGCCTATCCGTAATCCACATACTCATTTAATGCAAGGCACTTGACGTAACATGACGCCAACACTTCCAACAACTATACACGCGATATATTCCACAACACCCGTCATACTTGTTAGGAGGGGAGCCCATGTTTTCAATCAAACGCGTTTTGGAGTTTCTCACCGAGGTAAAATGTTTACATCCCATTTCTTATTATGCATCTTGACCACCTGGCCATTTACACCAGTCATCTTGATTACGTTGTGCCTTTGTTTATTTTTACGGAAATATTTTAGTTACTTTCATGTCGCTCTCATAAAATGACTTTTGTTTGGCGCTCTTTGCCCTTCGGTGGCCTTGCGCCAATAAAACTTAACATCATCATTAACATCATGATCATGCTCATTGCAAAAGATCAAAATTACCTCCAAAAGCAGAAAAAAAGACGATGTCGTAACCAAGGGATCTCCACCACGTCAAAATACCTTGTAGGAGTGTCTATCATGCGATCAGATTTTTTAGATGCAATACGGAGGCCTAATCGCATCACTTTGAGATATAGGCAATACGTTGTAGTGAACACAGTGTTCGATCGGTCAGTTTTGTTAATTGCAACGTGGCGGCACCGGATTGTAAGTCAATGGAATAAAACTATTTTGCCTCGTGAAAACAATCAAGCGCATCATGGGTTAGACTGCGGAGACACACGTCTTTGTTGATAATCTTGTTTATTAAGTGGCGGTAATTGGATCAAAATCGCCAGATACCATCTTTCTTCTCCCCTCAACTACATGCGACGCTTATGGGCTGGACGAAGGTTTGACGAGATGTTTTTTTGTGTCTATTTTTGTTCTTTCAAGCACAGTAAAGTTGTTTCGTGTAGAGTATTTTATATGATCACACGCCGTCGCACAACGGTACCATATAAATATATTCCCAGGGCATCCACTCCTTGATACCAGGCTTTGTAACTTACCACAAACTACTGCTACATGTAACTATTTTTGTAAACATGGGAGGTGACTTGAAAGGGTTAATTATATAGCAGGGTGACGAAGCAGTTCTTAGCTATATTAGAAAAGCCAATTTTTAAATACTTGGGAATTGGTTAATCTATTAGATAATGTTTAGGAGCAATGCTTTTGCCTCTTTTATTGCTCAATTAGGAGACTACCATGCCCCCTGCGGTGCCTCGCCTCTGCGACTATCTGAAAAAAAAAGACAACCTTCCTCATAACAAAGCAATCAAAAAGATATACAGCAAATGCCAGCCAACCCTTAGATTTCAAAATGGGTCGCAACACATGTCCCATTGATCGTTCTCAATAGCCCCTTTTAATTAATTCCAGAAGCGAGAGTTACGGATTACAAAACAGAGGTAATTTTACGTTCCTTCTCGAGTGACACGCTGATCGCTATTTTCCCTCAAAGGTTACCGTAAATCATCAACATTAAAAACTTCCATTTCTTACACTAAAAACCTACCAATACAAACTTTGTCAAATGGCTGCAATGGAACCCTAAAGATTTAAATCGACTATTGATGATTTCATCCCCATATTAGACCTTGCTAAATCTATGCCGTTGTGTTTTTTTGTTGGAGATTTTTCTTGATTACGATCCTGAATCAAACTGCCGCAGTTCTTCGCAGCCGTTCCATGCAAGTAAATACATTAAAAATATAAACGTCAAGCAAGACAACTTACCCTATTGCCTTTCTAATGTGGCTTATTACGAGATCCGCTTTGGTTGAATCTGTCGTAGAAACTCCAAGCGCCACAACTGGTTGCCCTTGAACTCGAATTTTCGAACTATTGATGGTATCAGCAGCCAACTGAGGAAAACAACATAGCAGAATAAACCTTTTGATCACGCTCTACAGCAGTGCGAACTTCAAAAATGAAAAACCTGAAAACCACCAAAGAAATATTGGTAGGAACTTCCGCAGCCAATATATTTCTTTGTCAAATTTCCCGCCTTTTAAATGACGAAGACAAAGTACAAAACAATTTTAATTTTGCGTCGAAAAAAGGAAAATTGTAAGCAAATAATCTGACGTCCACTTGGGCGGAGGAGAACCATTTCCAGAATTCAAGAGTACCCCGCACCACTCAAATCCCAAAGGCAATACGGGTGATACTGGTGATACTTGGTGGTACTGGGCATAAGTAGGGCTGTGATACAAAGCATGCTAGTTGCCTTGAACGTGTTAGTAATGAAGATTACTACGCCTTATAGAATGGAGTGTCTCCTTCTTTCTTTAGTTGTTATTTCTTTTCTATAGAAGGACGTCACTTTTATCTTATCTGTTCGTATTTATGGCCCGTTCAGTGCCAATAAACTCAATTAGTCAGCGCCCCGTCGGTTTGCCCTTTCTGTAGTCCCATTTCCCGCGGTGTTTTATACCTCAGGTATATTCCAACTGGGCGGCCTTCAATCCGTGTTGCAGCCTAATGCAACTTGACAATTTTATATTGAGCTCACTGAAATTTTTCGTCTTTTATTGTGTAAATACCGCCAAGGTATACCTACTTTATTACAGTGGGACATTCTCGGAGTCATAAATAACATAACCAAACGACTCATTTACATTGAGTTGAACTATTACCGTATTATACCATGGTCACAAAAGGTTGGGCGTGTTAAGGGGTTTCCCGGTCACGTGATCTGTCTTATAGGAACCACATTCACCGAAGTCAATTTTGTTTTAGAAAGGAGAGGCTGCTATGTTGAGGTCGCTGTCGGAGAATGCTCCACACAAGGGAGCAGTGGCAAGGGCACCGAAAGGGGAGGCAGGCAAGAGGCAAGGACAACAGGCGGTAACCCTCTATGGTGGTTTATTCCGAAAATCACCGAGAGCGCTCCCGTCCACTGCGTCGTCAACAGGTGACGCGTTGCTTGAGCGCCCAGAGTCGTTCGACTCCGGCGCTACCTGTGAACGACATTGGTCGAGGCTAGTTGAGACGAACCCGGTTCTCTCACTCCCGTTCTTCTCGCCGGCGACTCGTCGAGTCCGGCAGGGTCCGCTCCCTGCGGAAGTTGTCGCGTCTCCGAATGGCGACATGTCACTAGATCCGCCACCCCATTGGACGGCCGGGTTACCGCGTGAGCCGTGACGTAATGTGCACCTGGCTGCTGAGCGATGGTGACTGCGCCTCCTCGACGGCCACTCGGGGGTTTCCGCAGTTCCACCTCGACACACGTTGTTGTTTATTCTGGGGAAACACCTATTTATGTTGTTGGTCGGAATAGATGTTTCCAGCACCACGAGAGGTGTGGAGAAAACGTGCGTTCTGAGTAAAGGCCGTGACAATAAATTTCGCCGAAGCTCCTCTGTGTACGTAACCTTGCAGCCCCGTCTTCGTCGCTTCTGTTTTCTTTATGTGTATTAAAGATTATCTCTTTGACAGAATAACCTATTCTTTCAAGGTCCCAGGGTCTTCCTTGACTGTGTGACATCTAATACAGTTGCTGGGTGCAGACACTTTATGTTCCCTACGCTCTCTAGAGGCAGCCCAGCCAGTCAAACCCAGGCCAGCGGCCGACTGCAAAGTTTAGAAGCTGTGCGGTCTCTTGCCAGAAGGACCCCACAAAACTACCCCAGAAAGCGAGAGCATGGCGCAAAAAGCCATTTGACCAATCATCCTGCAACAGGTCCGGGAACCGCAATCGTGGCTGGACCTCCTGCTCAAGATCCCGAAGAGTGGTTATAGTTGCAGCCTGTCCGGATTTTCAACAGTAGTAATAGCGAAGAAACGGTCTGGCATGTGTATTTTTCTTTTGAGAAGATAAGACTTTAGTTGGCATGTGTATTTTTCCTTTGAGAAGATTAGACTGGAGTTTGGTTCGACAGCCATGGTGGAACTGTACCTCCAGTAGTCTTGTCACCACGGAATTGGTAAAAACTTTCAGATTGGTGGAACTAAGAAACGAGCTTAAGTGTTGCTACAAACACGCCCAGAACGTTCCAGCAGAGGTGTTGCTTTGTTTCTCCATGAAATGAAGAGGCTGTACGCTCAGCTAACACTCAAATTGCGGAAGAGACAAACCTGCGATGCTATAGTGCGGCGCGTGAAAGAGCGCTGCGCCATGATCGTGCGTCAGCCGCCGAATCCCGTCTCTGGGTTCGTGTCCAAATCTGCCGGGGTGAGAAGGCTCTCCTCACATCTTTAGTTACCATGACCGCATTTTAACTGATTGATGGGAAACCCTGTGAATTCTGCTGGTTTCTAAACATATTTCTATCCTGAAACTTCCGCGCCGTATGTCACGTCGACAATTTCTGGCGTCCCGCAACCTTGATTCACAGCTGTATTTTGTGCGATCCGGGAGAAAGTGCAGCGCGCACAACAGACTTCTGTGCCAATGGAAGCAGGCCAAGAACCACTAACCAGGACCTATTTTGCGGAAAATGGCCACTTGGATCCCCTGCTTTTCCCCCTCATACTGCCGTCGAACGGCACCCGCCCAACAACCTCAAGGGCAACACAACACTCTTCGGATGATGGACGTGAGACGAACTCCCTATCACCGTCCACTGTGCAACCGCTGCGGAGAGACCCACCGCATCTACTGTCGCGGCCCATGCAAGGGACTTGAAGGGGTTTTCCCGTCACCAAGCACCACCCATGACCTGAAAACCACACGAATTAGATCTTAGAATACCTGTCCAGCAGGAGCCAAAGTTCATTCTAATCCAGTAGTTCGCGGTCGCCCTATTCAAACGAATCGCCGACGCACCACAACGGCACTGACTTCGCTGGTGCAAAATCTCCCAGCCCACGTAGGAGAAATTAAACGTAGCAGCAGCGAGAAGAGAATTTTGTCTACGGCGAGAAAAAGCAATCCCTCCAACGATGCAACGATTGACCCTACGACCACTACCGACGAACCACCCTCACACCGACGCGCAGGTAGAACCCTGGCGCGAACACGAAGCAATACGATGACCACGGGCCGCGCCGTATTACCGACGCGACCAAGCCATGCATGACAATATGGACGACGCTTCACAACGGACCTCCGGGCCCACCAACCGAGATACGACGCCCCGATGTGCACTAAACTCGAAAAAGACTACCTCCTGCGTACAACTATCATTCGACGGGCTTATCATATTCCTAGTGTTCGACATGGTCTGCGACTCGGTTATGAGCGGAGCCAAAATTGTTAGAAGTCAGCACGAAGCCACATTACGTCCCGCCAAGTAGAGGGTACAGTCATTGTAAAAATTTTCAAGGCAAACCCGAAAGTGCATAGGCAGCAAAAAAGTCAACGTTCAAGCCTTCGTCCCGAGGAAGGTTGTAACCTTTATTGCCGGGAAACTGCAGAGAACACATTTCTTTATTACTGTCATGAAATATTTTCTCACATTTAAAGGTAACGCTTACTCTCTCAATTCTTTGTGGTCCAGATGGCTTCAAATTGGCCAAAACATTTTAACAAAGCCTGTGCATACTCGCAGCAAGAGGCCATATCCTAACCCTAAGTGGAACGTGAGCATCGCGCGTTATTGTACACGGCACAGGTAACCTTTTACGTTGGTCGTTCTGTCTAAATTATCCCGGACGCAGTAGTCCGAATAAAGTTTTTGACGAACGGTTTATCAAGGAGCCCGAAGACCCGATCTCTAACATAACCTAAGGAGAAACATTGACTCCCGAATCAAGCTGGAACCAAATTTACTAATTTCCCATGACTATATCTGCCTACCCGTGAAAGACGAATATTCGCTTTGCGCTTTCCATGCGCTTCTTTCGAAACCGACGCTATTGCTACAGAGTGACCAGAGTTTGCGTCCCCACTGTAGTATCGCTCTGGCACGAAGCATAGGGAGGTCGCAGAGCAGAATGTAGCGCTTAAACAAAAGCTCCTCCATTTTGTCTGTCGAAGAAGTTCAGAAATGAAATTACACTTTCGCTGGCCCCGTATGTGACGGCCGGCCGGACACCTCCACGCCTAAGCGTATTTTTCGTTTTAACCCGCCCAATTGCATGACAACTACAAACAATTAGGGGTGTTGCAAACCAGTTACTGCGACGGCTGCACGTGGACTTCGAACTTCCGCGAGACTCAGATTCCTGTGCCCCGAATACTCACGAAGTTGGAGCCCGACAGCCCCATTCAGGGTGTCTTTCCAAGAGCATGATCCTATCTAGACACCAGGTAAAGCCATGCTTGGAGAAGAAATCATGCAGCCATCGAAAAGCCACTCTCCTGCCCCTGTAGTGCTTGCGAAGAAAAAAGACGGCGCATTGTGAATTTGTGTTCACGACCCACGACCGATTCAAAATTACCAAAAAGAACGTGTATTCGTACAAGTCCGTGACTTCCTCTATCACCACTCGAAGTATTTGTAATTGAGGGGTCTCAAAACAGGCTAATTGACAGTTGAAGTGGCCGAGAGAGATGGAGAGAAGGCTGCGTTTTCTGATGGACTGCAGAAGTTACAGGTTTGGACTGTGCCCAGGAGCAGCTACGTTGCAGACGCGAACAATGTTCTAGCCGGAATGAAGTGGCACACCTGCCTTCTGCACCTCGACGAACCTGTTGCGGTTGTACAATAATTACGAACACCTTGTAATATGAGAACCTTCTCGGGAGGCTTTCCTAACTTCCGGGTAAAATCTTGAACCTGAAAACCGCTGCCTCACGTCTGCGGAACTAATGTGTTCTGGCCAAGAAGCCAAAGGCCAGAAACCTTTTCTCACACTGCGAAATCTTCGGCCATAGCCCAAGATAAAAGCTCCAAATTCCGATGAGGGTTCTCTCGGACTTTGCGCAAACTACCGGCGGTTCGTAAAAAGCTTCCCAAAAAAATTCAGAGCCCTTCCACCCCGTGAAGACGGATGGCCAGCAAAGCTGCGGTGTGGAGCCTCCACGTGAGGTTTGACTGGGTCGTAGTTCAACGGGTGCACGAAGCAAAACACGTTTGTTTGTCATTTGCGATTGAGAATTGTTCCTGGTTGTTAACTGAAAGTCCAGTCCTCTCCAGTCATTGCTCCTCGCGCATGCTCAGCACGCCTCTTCACGAGCCACGTAGGACGGCTATCAAGCGGCTCCGACGCAGCGTCAGACTTGGCTACTGCGCAATTGAGGCGCACCCCTGGTCACGCGCCGGTGCTAGCGCGTCTGCCGCGGCTATGACGCAATTCAATCCAACAAAATCCACTTTAATCCAATCCAATTCCAAATCCAAGCCAATCCAAGCCAAGCCAAGGCAATCGAATTCAATCCAATCCAATGCCCCTCCCGCTTGCGCAGAACGGCCCTTCACGGCACACACGAAACTGCTCAACCTCGGCCCGTGTAGGTTACGTTACAAAACTCACAGGAATCGTGGGTAGAAATTTATTATAGCGCGGGTATGGTAATCTCGGCGCATGCTCTATGAAGGCCCTAGGAGCTTTTTATTTTGTATGATTTTTTCCATGCTCCGGGGGCGTGCAGCGCAGTTTTACGATTCCGGGGATTTGAGTGGGCTCCGCAACGTGGCGCCACGCTCGCTAGCGATTCCTGTATACATCGCTCTGGTCCGGAGGCGATCTCCTGGATCCTAGCCATTTACAGCTTTGCTGTGAAATGGCGCCACCGCTTACGCTCTTGGCAAAATAAATTGTCTTTTTGTGCCGGGAGAAAGATAGCAGGAAGCATTCAGCGAGCTCCAAACAGCCTGCAGCGCTCGCCTGTGCGTGCGCCTTTCCACAACTGAGATAAGGCATAAATGCACACGCACGCAAACGATGTAGGTTTTGGTCACGCCCTCGTCGAAAAGCAGAATGGAAACAAACAATTTACCATCACATCCAAAAGAAAGTTGAGAGAAGCGCGAAAGCTAACAGTGCTTCCGATTTTGCAAAAAGGGTGTCCAATCGATCGTCAAACTTTCAATCACCTAAACCTGAAACGAAGGATCACCCCATGCGAAGAATCTTCGTGCACTGAGTTGATGCGTCTACGAACTATCTAGATGTACATCAACACGTGTATTATAAGCAAAGATATTATTGTACACCTTCATGATATGATGTGAGCATTGTCTTATCAAGTACTGTTACTTTTCTCGATTATCAAGTAACTGTTTTGATTTACTAAAGACATGTTTCACGCATGCCCAGTGTCTCCAGACATCTTATCATAGGTCGACCAACCGGTAAATGGAGAAATTCATCAGTGTTTTCAGTGAAGGACATCGGTCCCACTAATAAAGCTTTGGGTTTAAAAAGTAATGGTCATCGCCAGAACGGGTTTGTCAAAAAAGAGGTCACGTATTCGTCCTCTGAAAAATAAAGGCCACCAATAAACAATCATGCACCCCTGCATTTAACTCCGACAGTGGGTTAACGTGTAGCTTCTCGCGATAGATTCCGTGGTTGGACAGACCCACACTACAGGTACGTGGCACTCTGAAGTTATGCACCACTTTTCTAGAAAAGACGCGGCAACTGTCATGTACGCACTCCGTAAGTCAAACGGTTGGGTTTTAGTCTAAGGCGTGAATCAGTACGTGCTGCTTGTCGTGTGCCGTGAGATCGTGTTGAAAGGGGGGGGGGTTTAACGTGTTAAACATCAAAATGTGACGTTATGTCTAACGTCCTAAACTTCAAAATGCATTGCTTGGGCCAACGACCGGTGGTTAACAGCCTTACGCCATGCAGAAGAGCGTCATTCTCATCGGGCGTAGACCTGTGGGTAACGGCTAGCGATGTTCATTCACCTCAGCGCATGACAAGGGGCCTATTTACGTTGCACCGTGGCACGCCTGCGCCATCGGCTCCCTCTCTCTACTGCACATAAACCTTTTCCGGAGGACGCATAAAGAAGCTGTCGCCAAGCTTAACACGGAAGTGTTTCAATTTTTCGACGCTTCAACCACGATCATTATTATCCTGAGGGAAAGTTGGCTTCATACAGTGCGTTTTCGCATGTGGACATTGTTTGTGAGAGGTTAAAAGCTTCGCTTTTGTGTAAGCCAACTGCGACTTCGGCATTAGGTTAAGGCAGCCCGTTTAAAGTTGCTACGCATGGCGTGCTGGCTCCTAAAATTTAAGAACCGCTTGGTTTATCTTGGGGAAATTCGGTGTTAGCATTTTCAGAAATTTGGCAAGAAACATTCTGGTTCCGACTGCCTATCATGCACGACAAACGTTTTGGCCATTCGATAGCGACCCGTCTTGCGGGAAAATCGACTCTTCGAAAACTTAAGACGAAATACCAAGCCCTCTTCAAACGTCATACGTCCGTCACTTCGACCAGGTCGCTGGTGCCTTGAGCACCAGCGATAAAATACACCGCCAACAATACCGCCCAGCCTTTTCAGCTTGGTTTTGTACCACCAACATCTTTCCAAATAATCGAAACGGAGTGTAGACGGTTTACCTACGTCGGGAGCGCAAAACAACTGGTTTGTCGTAGCCAGAACCAACATGTCTTGCAAAGCAGACACGGTCGCACTTTCGAAGGGTACTGGACACGAAGTAGCAAATATGTTTATCCATCCACCTCTGCTTTGACAAAGAGCCCATGGAAACTAATCAGAGATCGCGAACGACCTTCACAGCAGAGCTGATGCAAGGAGTGCTACGCCACACCGACGCGAACCACCGCAGAGCCACCGCGTACCACCAGGAAATGAACAGACTCATGCCTGAATAAGACGGTCTCATGCTGTCTACTCACGTCCAAGTAGAACGTTAGATTTAGGCTGAAGTTTTTCTTCTTGGCATGTTTGCGTACAACACAGTTACCCAGCAAACTACGTATTTGGCTTTGGTATACCTTGCTTACGGACAAGCTGGCACACATGCCAAGTGCCAAGCTGGCACACATGGGATTCCACGACCCCATGGCCGACATGTGGAGGTGGCAGCCTGCTTTTAGGATATTGTACAGCGGAAGAGCAGCTGCTATGTTCCGGGCGCAACAATTTCTAATGTCTATACGCCGATTATCACCCAGTCGATCTTGTGTGGTTTCGCACCGGGATGCGACGCTGAGGCCGAAGCGAGAAGCTACTCTGACGCTATTTGTAGCTGTAGAGAATTCAAGGACGTGTCGGCGGCCTTGCCTGCTGTGTAGGTTTAGATGGTGACACCGAAACATTACGACGAGCGATGCGGCCTGATGTCGCCCCTGTGGTTCTCCTGAAGCATTGCTACTCCAATGACGGACGTTATATTTATTGTACCACCATGTTGTTTTGTCGCATATTTTAGGGGGTGTAATTCCGCGGACCATGCATTCTTTTGTGTTTTGTAGCCAGCGTCTGGCCTTGCCAAAGTAGCTCCGTGGAAGGTTACTGTTTATTAAACATTCAAAAACGTCGAAGGGAGAATTCCAGAAGGCTCCGATCAAGTTTGTAAACACGGTTTGAGACATTGTAGATGGCATCTGCTTAGTATACAAGCTACTGGACACGTGCACATGCTGAATTCTTGACAAGGAATCAGCAGTATGGTGTCGCTGGTGACGAGACAGCTTTGAAAATTTCAGGGAAGCTTAATGCGTAAGCGTTATTCAAAAATGCTCAAGTATGGAGCCATGGCTTTATTTAGCTTTTATATATTGTGTGGCATAAAGGATGGCCACCACCACTTATACGGGCAATTTGCGACGTGCGGATCTCTTTTTCATTACAACCTGGCGTGGAGTCATCGGTAATGAGACATTTCTGTGTTTTACAGAGGCATTTGCTCCTCCAGCGTATTGCATCATTCTTCAAGTTCGAATCCCGCAAGGGAGGAATTCAGCTAGTAAAATTCAATTTCAAGTTTTCTATTTATTGTCAATAGTTGTTTCTAGTGCTTTAATGTACCTTCCGGCTAGAGCGTCAAAAATTACCTGTGTAATTTCGCAGCCCGAAAGGCTCATTTTGAAATAGTAAAACATGCGTGAGTTTAAAGTGGGTTGTGACGGTAGGCTAGATGATGAGAGGTGGCTCTGAAGAGAAACAATGGGCCTAGATTTACAGCTGAATTGAACACGAAGGGTCAGTCATCGTATTGTGCTCGCTACGAAAAGCACAACGTACGATAATTTTTCTGGAAGATGTTGTAGCTGCGGACAAAGAGAATTAGTTGCGGTGGCCTTAGAAGTTACGACGTTTACATTATTGCTAACACTTCTCCGTCAGTATTCCATTCAACAAAAATATTGATTTCGGAATCGGTCGGTCTTTAAAAATATTGTCACGTGTCCAAAGACGACGCAATTGTTTTAAAGTAAAAACAAGTTTATTGCAGCGAACTTGTAATCCCCTAACAACTTAAAGAATACACAGGCGGCGAAGCAGCAGACAACAAAATGACGTGGGCAAATGAGTGTAGGCGAATCGAATACCGTGGCGTCTGCTCTGCAGGATTTTACCTTTCGGCTCGACTGTTTCTCGAACCGTCGATTTACATCCAGCACATTGACAATCAAAGATTATTTAGGCTGGCGATGTCAGTTCGATACACTCTCTCGAACAAAGGCTATACCACGTGCGGCATAAAGAACGGAACACGCCCCTCACTTGGTCCGCGGATAGCAGAGATAACACAGCCCGGCGAGGCGGTCGGCAAAACAATAAACAAACAAACCAAATGTGTGGTTCACGGCAGTACCTGCTCTAAAAGTGCATCGACCCAATGCTAAAATAAAGCAGTCCGAAAAAACAACAAAAGAATTACACCATCTTCCCGTAGGGGAACTCTGAGTAGTATGCGAAGCCGCCATGGGGTCGATTCAAGTGCCCATTAGTTTTCAGTTTGTCGTTTCCGTTACGTTGAGGTACGACGCAACCGTTATATTGATCTTTTGGTTTCCATGGTGACTACCACACTTTTCACTTGTCGGAACTACGAAATGGGAAATTCCGTTGACCCAATGGCTGTTTCGCACACTACTCAGGGTTCCCCAACGGGAAAGAGGTATAATAATAGTGGAGGGGGGTGGGGGTATTAGAGCGGAGAGGCATTAAAAAGAGAGATAGAGAGACGTTGTACGTGGTACGAGTTTGTCTTTATTTAAGCATAATCATCACCAAGTTTCACGTAGGTGAGGTCGAGCTGTGTTCGGCGTTCCGCTTTGATTATGACCGCCTTATGGTCTGTGAAATGTAAAGTCAGGGGGTGTTGTAGTGAATGAACCCTAAACTTGCTGAAGAATAGGTCGATGCATGTTGCCCGGATGGTTGTGGGCTGCTTGTAATCACGCACCGCCGAGACTCACCGACGCATGCCGATACCGACGACGATGAAACGTCGAAGGCGGGTGAAACGTGCTAGTCTCGTGCCGGCCCAGGAAGACACCGGCAACGCTGTCGCTCCAGGAGCATTTAAAGGGGCAGCGTGCTCGTCTCGTGCCGTCCCACGAAGACACCAGCAACACTGTCGCTCCAGGAGCCATTAGAGGGTAAAACCCCACCATGCGTCCAGCAAGCCGAGCATGCGCAGTGGGGGTGTGGACGGCGCAACAAGGGAGGGACATAGCCCCGGCCACGAGATGCTTCGCATATAAAAAGTTCGTTATCTTGCGTAGTAAGGTTTTCGGTGAACCACGTGGACGACTTCGGGCAGCGTGTGTCGCTGTGATGTTCCGGAATTACATTCCAGGATCTGCTCGTATGTAGGTTAGCCAACGCGTTGTAGAATCCGGTAGGGTCCAAAATACCATCGCAGAAGCTTCTGACTGAGTCCATGTCTCGGCGTCGGAAGTTGTAACGTCTGGCATCCACCAGATGCTGGTCGTTTGTGCGAACTGAAACGCGGAGGAGGACGAGCGGGCGGTACTCCTCCGCACGCTGAAGTTATCCTTAGACGTCGGCGTTGAGGTCGTCGTTCATAGTCGGCCATCTTTCATAGACAAGCTCGAACGGTGTCATCTGTGTAGTTTCCTGGATAGCCGTGTTGTACGCAAACGTTACATACGGGAGGACTTCGTCCCAAGTCTCATCTTCAACGTCGACGTACATAGACCGCGTATCCACGATTGTCTTCTTCAGACGTTCCGTTAGTCCATTTGTTTGAGGGTGGTAGGCCGTCTTTCTTCGACGGTCCATGTTGCTGTAGCATAAGATTTCTTGCACAAGCTCTGTGGTGAAGGCTGTTTCACGGTGCGTAAAGAGGGCTTAAGGTCCTGCATGTCGCAGCGCAACTTCCTTTATGAAGAACTTGGCGACTTCTTGTGCAGCCCCCTCGGTAGAATTGCAGTCTCTGCGTAGAGCGCCATGTAATCTGTCGCCACAGAATTCACTTGTTCCGGGATCGTGACGTAGGAAACAGGCCCAGAATGTCAATTCCAATCTGTTGGAATGGCCTCGGTGGGACAGTGATCGGCTGAAGAAGTACGGCGGGTCTCGTCGGTGGCGTTTTTCGTCGCTGGCAGTCACGCAAACTCCCGATGTTGTGCGACACATCAGTTTTATGGTGGGGCCAGTAGTATTTCGCCATGATTTTTCCAATAGTGCGTGCTGTGCCGACATTACCTAACGAAGGGTCGTCGTGGCACGCTCGCTTCCAAAATTTTGTGTCTTGAAGGTCTACAGGGGTTACAAGAAGATAATTCCTTTTCGTTCGGGGGTGTACATTTTTCTTGACGAGTACGGAACTTTTGAGCCTGAATGCTTGCAAGTTTCGTTTGAAGGCCCTAGGCGCGGCGATATTGCGTCCTTCTAGGCCGTCAATCATGACGCGTAACTTGGGGTAGCACGCAGCTGGGTGGCTAGGTTGCTCTCTGTCACGACTGCGAGGAACGCGCTGTCTGCATCGGAGTCATGAACTGCTGGATCGCCGGGGGCGCGCGACAGACCGTCGGCGTCTGGCGGATTTATAGACAATTGTAACGTCAAATTCCTGTAGACGCAAGCTCCACCGCCCACGACGGCAAGAGGGGTCCTTCAAATTAACGAGCCAACACAGTGTGTGGTGGTCTCTCACAACTTTGAACGGCCTACCACACACGTATGGGAAAAACTTTTAAATCACCCATATGATAGCCAGGCACTCTTTCTCAGATGCAGAGTAGTTCTTCTCCTCATTCGTGAGACTCCGGCTGGTATAGGGGATTACCTTTTAGCAACCGCTTTGCTTTTGGATGACGACGGCACCCAAACCTGTATCACTGGCATGCGTGTGCATTTCCGCTCCAGCATCTTCGTCGAAATTAGCGAGCAAGGGCGCGCTTTGCACGCGTTGGTGCAGCTCGCCTAATGCTTCTTTTTTGGCACTTTCCCAGCTGAAAAGGGTGCTATCTTTCGCCAAGCGTGTGAGTGGCTTTTGAATGCGTGCAATGTTTGTGACGAAACGCTGGTAGTATGGGCCCAGCCCGAGAAATCTTCGCACACCCTTCTTGTCTTTCGGTATTGGGAACTTCGCTATGGCCTACGTTTTCGCGGGGTCAGGCAGCGCTTCCGCGGCGTTGCTGACATGGCCCAAAAACTTCAGTTCCCGGTACGTTACGCGGCATTTTTCATGCTTCAGCGTTGACTCCGACTTGCGGATTGCCAGGAGTACAGAATGCAACCTTGCAAGGTGTTCGTCAAACGTTCAAGCAAATACTACAATGTCGTCGAGGTATACGAGGCAGGTGTACCACTTCTGGCCAGGTAGCACAGTGTCCATGACTGTCTAGAACGTTGCTGGCTTCGCGCGTAGCCCAAACGGCATCACATTGAACTCGTATAAGCCGTCCACGGTTGTGAATGCCGTCTTATCTCGATCTCTCTGGTCCACTTCAATTTGTCAGTAGCCTATCTTCAGATTCATCGATGAGAAGTACTTCGCATGGCAGAGATGGTCGAAGGCGTCGTCGATTCGTTTGCAGGCGGCAAACGTCCTTTTTGGTGATCTTGTTCAATCGCCGGTAGTCAACGCAGAACCTCAATGTGCTGTCTTTTTTCTTCACGAGTACGACTGGAGGAGCCCAGAGGCTTTTCGATGGCTGTACAGTGTCGTCGATGAGCATGTCAGCGACTCATGTCCGGATGGCTTCCCGCTCGTGCGAAGACACGTGGTACGGTGACTGTCGGGTATGTCGGGCTCCAGCTTCTGTTTTAATCTGGTGCTTCGCTAGGAGCGTCTGGCGTAATTTTGAGTTCACCGAAAAACACTCGCTGTAGCGACGCAGCACATCCAATATATTTCTCCCGGTTTTCTTGCGGCAGCGCCGGGTTCACGTCGAAAGGATGCGGCAGCTTGAAAGCATCTGCGCATGCGCGTTCAAAGTTGGCGACCGCGATCACTTGACTTGATTCTTGCATTTCTTCAAGGAACGCAATTGCAGCGCCGTTGTTTAGATACTGGTACGCCTCGGTGAATTTTGTGACCAAAACGTCGGGTTTGCATTGCTTAACGCGTGGAATGCCTCATGCGACGGAGACACCAGGGTAGAGAAGCAAACTTTGGTCACTCTCTACCATAGCGTCTGTGTTAGGAGCAGCATCCTCGCAGTAGACGGTGATCATCAAGCTTGCGCGGGGTGGCAGGGTTACCTGATCATCGGCGACTCCTACAGCAGCACGTCTTCGGGTTCCGGCTGTGGCGTCGTAGAGTGATTGAAGGAAAAAGTTATCGGCTTTGTTTGCAGATCAATTATTGCGTCGTCATCCATCAAAAAGTCCTTACGAGAATTACGTCGTGGGAGCTGTTAGGTAAAATGACGAACTCAGAAGAGTACGTGGTGCCGTCTACGGTGACGCTATGAGATGGCCTCATGCTGTGCGTATATGTGGACCGTCCCATCTACAAGTAACTTTCTTCAGCTTAGACGCGAATGACGCGCTCATTGCCAACTTGCCGGCTCCCGTGACGATGCGTGCGATTACGTCAAAGCCGTCGAAGTTCAACTAGATGTCGGACGCCGCTTTCCTGGAGGTTCGGGTCATCGGGGCGTCGTATCTCCGTTTGTGCTTGTTGGCGGTCGGGCACTATGCGTCGTCATTGTACTCCTCTTCTCGGTCGCAGGCTCTGTCATTTCGGGTACGCGACGTGTCGTGTGGCGGACGTCATGTTCGGCAGTCAGGTCAGGTTTAGATCTGGCCATCTGGCTGAGCGCATGTCGTGAATCGTGGTCTTCAGGGAATCATTGCGTCGTTGGAGGGTTTTCGTTTTTTTCACCGTTGTGCAACTTCACCTCCAGAAGTTGCTCATTTTAGTTTCCCCTGCGTGGGCTGGGGGACCTTCCACGTGCGAAGTCAGCATTGTTACGTGGGTTCGGCGACCCGTGTGGGAAAGGCAACGGCAAAAGGTTGAATCGAGCTGGGCCACCACATGGTTTGAAATAGATACTCGTCGATCTCACGTGGTCGTTGGCCAGGGAGAGGGCGAGGTGCGTCGACTGAGAAACCACGTAGTTCCAGTCTCTGCTGTGGGCAGCGACGGTAGATGTGGACGCCCTCTCTTTCGCGCCTCATCGCCTGCGTTGCGTCGGCGCGCAAAACCCCATAATCAGTCAATTAGTCGCCCTCTCCGCAGTGGTAGCATAGGGGACGATTATCAAGAGTATAACATACGTCCATCTTCCTCGGCATCTGGTTATCGACTGCACGGGGTCGGGCGGGCGAGAGGGGGCGGTGGTACGACGGGGCCTCTTGACGACGTGTTGAAGCAGGGCGGAGTCGACGAACAGCCGTGGTGTGTGTCATATCCGGTGGCTTGTGGAGTACTGCCGGTGGCGTAGAAGTTCCCAACGTTTGTTGCGCTTCTTCCTTAATCACGCCGATAAGGGAAGAGACTTGGCGATGCGGTGTCGTGGGAGAAGTTTCAGCAGCTCCTCTCTCACTACTGCGCGAATGGTCTCGCGTTGTCCACGTAGTTCGCATTGGCCGCCAACAAAGTTGCGGTCATACTGCTTAGCACGCGTTTCAAGGACGCTCTCAATTGTTCTGGCACCGGTCACAAATTCGGCGACGGTTTTTGGTGGGTTGCGGACAAGTCCAGCAAACAGTTCCTCCTTCACACCGCGCATTAAGAACCGTACCTTATTTCCTTCCGCCATTTCGGGGTCCGCGATGCAAAATAGTTGGTTTATCTCCTCAACGAAGATCACCACACCTTCGTTGAGGTGTTCCCTGCGCGTTTCTAACAAAAGGGCGGCTCGTTCTTTCCGCACCACGGGAGCCAATGTTTTTATGAACTCGCTTCTAAAGAAAGTCCATTCGGTTAGGGAGCTTTCACGGTTCTCAAACCACGTTCAGGCCATATCTTCTAAAAAGAAGAAAACAGGGCGCAGCGCTTCTTCGTCATCCCACCTGTTAAAAATGCTGACGCGCTCCACTTTCTTCAAGCAGTCCTCAGGGTCTTCTCCAGGGGATCCGCGGAGCGATGGTGGTTTCCGACGCTACTAAAGGACGATGAGAGGAGTGGCTTGTTGCCCCATGTTGTCGGTTGCAGCGGTGATTCTTTTTGTTCGTCCTGGTAGGAGACCAAACTCGGCCGGAAAACCTTGCAGTCGGAGGCTGGCTCGGTTTGGGCTGGCTGTCGGCTTCGGGAAGGAAACGGGAGCATAAAGGGTGCGTACCAAGCAGCTCCGCGAGATGTAACGTGGCGAAAGACGACGCGGTTGTCTTGAAGAAAAAACATGTTTATTGGAGCGAACTTGTGTCCCCCTAACAACTTAAAGAATACACAGGTGGCGAAGGAGCGGCCAACAAAGTAAAGCGCGCAGGCGAGTTTAAGCGAATCGAATACCGCGGCGTCTGCTCGGCAGGATTTTATCTTTCGGGGCGGGTGTTTCTCGAACAGTGTGATTTACATGCACAAGATTCCAGATCAACTAAGATTATTCTAGGCTGGTGAAGTCAGTTCGATACACTATCCCTATCAAAGGCGATAACACTTGCGGCATAAAGAATGGAACGCGAGTTTCACTTGGCCCACGGATAACAGAGATAAAAAAGCCCGGCGGCGCCGCTCGGCAAAAGCATAAACAAACAAATCAAATTCCCGGTGAGCGGCAATATTATGTCAACAGTTAGTGACACCACATCTCCACACAGTACTTACTTTCAAGTAGAGCAAATCCCCATTTGTGAAGCGGTCATAGTCATCAAAGTAATCGTTGTTGAGGATACCAAAGCTTGTCATGTGATTTGTAAATAGTATTTCCATTTCTTTCAATACATCATCTCTCATGTGCCTAACCGAGTCACCAATTCTGCGTAACACAAGGGCCACGTGTTATTGTAATCACCATCTGAGCCATTATAGAAAATCAGGTATATTTGCTCCATGGCTGTTACTATTGACGAAAGTGACAGTATTTTCAAAAACAGTGTGCTCATTATCTATATTTTAAGAAACGCTGCAGTCGATTTACAATGGAGCGTTATGTTTAGCTGTTCTGTGTTTTGGACCACTACAAAGGTAAATCGAGGGCATGTCGCATGAAGTCTTCAAATAAGAGTCAAAATTCATTTACAAATTCCGCAAGTTCCGAAGGTTAGTTGACAACATTTTCGCATATCTAAATCGACGCAATAAAGATAGAGCAAACCTGTTTTCAGTGACCTGGGTGGGCAACGCATTCTGCCTTCTCTCACTCGTGCCTCATACATGCGTATTTGGGGTATTCGCATAGAAAAAATAACACTGAATTGCCCACAAAGCGCCTAAATACTTCAAAAGAAAGCCATTTTATGGCCTGTCACACTTTCGTTCTCCGCAGTGCATGTTCGCTGCTAAATATCGGACATGTGCAGTCATGGTAAAATGGAATGCGAGCCCTAAAATAGGAACCGTAACACACAAATTAAGTTGTCACGTGGATTTTCTATCTTAAAGATTTAAAATGTACCTTTTTATATATACCACTAACGGGACATGATTTTCTCGCCGCCATCCATATATATATATTTTTTTCTTTTGTGTCTTCTGGTTTATATTTTGTGTTCTCATTTCATTTGTCCGTGACAGTACGTACGGTGGTCTGTGCTAGTTGCTCGTGACAGCAGTTGGGGCGAGCCCGTATTTCTAGCTTCTGCTCTGCGACCAAATGAGGCTTTTATATATGCGGGTTTGCAATTTTCTTAGCACAAAATCAGAACTATGCTTAACATTTCGAATAGTTCGATCTGGATTGGTTGCAGAGGCAAAATGGTTACTTTGCAGCATGGAAATATTAGTTGCCCAAATATACCGCCATAATGAACTTCGTTTTTTCTTCCCCTCCAAGGCCGGGAAGTTTACAAAACGGTTTTATTTTCAGGCATACCTGGCGTGTCAGTTTCGCCAAAATGATCACAAGCCTGTTGCGGATGTTTTTAGAACTAGTATCTTTGAAATCCTCCTTTTTTGACATCAGCTTGATGACGCTTTTTATGTGGCGAAATAGCACAAGCGTAATCTCTTTTTGTTTCGTTTAAAACTGAAATGCAGTGCGTAAAAGTCGGCGGATATTTTTCTCGTTTGAATACAGGTATTGTGCGTGACAAGCAAGACCCTAATAGCTGTTGTAGCTTGTGATAACCAAAAGTAACTGCTTTGAAACTGTGCTTGGGGCAAGAGTCTTTGGTACTGCGAGGTCAGACGTAAGTTGTTATCTCCCTTTCAACATTTAGAGAAAGTGTGATTTGTCTGTAGCCCAGCAGAAAGGAAGGACACGCTTAACACTGCAACTATGAGCAGTTGCAACAGTGTCGCATTTCATTTAGGCCATATCTCTAAGGGTATATTAGCAGTAGGTCGTTTCCATGTACACTTTTGTTTCTAGAGTGCTTTCCTCACAACAGTGACATATGCCTGTCGGCGGGCGGACCCTCCGATGCGTCAGCTTGCTGGAAATGCTGCCACGTTTGCGGAAAGGAGAGGAGGAATCGAAGGAGAGAAAAGCGCAGCACGAGCAAAGTGGGGGGATGGAAGTGGTACGAAGAGGTGGAAAACACACGTGAGTGGGAAACGCTGAATAACGGGAAAAGGCCAGGTGAGGGTGATACTGCTTGCCCAGAGATTCGCCAAAGCGAGAGGCGTGATCCTAAGAAATCGGATCAATACAGCGCTCAACCAGCCATCGAAAGCTGCCTGAGGGTGCCGTGTAGCCGCCACAATGAATGGAGAAGAATGAGCTCCGTGGGAGCTGCGCGTGTTGGAGGGAACCTGAAGCCACCGGAGTGTCGCTGCCGTTCCTACCGGACGTAACTACAGCCATGAAGGGGGTCCTTACAGGTAGACAAGTGACATCTAGGCAAACGTCATGACACTTTCGGACTCGCTTGAGCAGGTGTGCCCACATAGGACGATTCCGAGAATTCACTGTGGTGTAAGGTGCGTAGTGGGGCAGATGATAGACGTTGACTTGAGATAATCCTGTTAGTAGAGTGTGTTATGGCTTTTAACGTAATTAGATGTTGTTATTTTCGGGGTTTTACTTGTTTTATTACCCATTTCGTAAAGATTACTTCCCTTTGACGGGTTACTCACGCGTTATCAGTTGGCGGGTCATGTGTCCAAGGTGTGACCCAGAGTTGGTGCTTCACTGGTAGGCGGTAGCATACTACCGTACGAAGGCGGTACAGCATGTGATCAGTTGCAGACAAAACGTCAGGACCCACACTATAAGCTCGTGCAGTTTGGAGCATGTTAGCTGTTCTGTCTCGCATCGTTTCCACCACCCTTGTGGTGCCTATTGTATAGGTATGAAAAATTGAACGAATGTATCTTCCCGAAGATCAAGCAAACACTACTGGTTCCAGTTACGAAAGCCCAGGAGATTCTGCTCTCCGCCTTATCAAGGCACCGCCACACAAGTACTATATTCCACCTGCTTTGGAAGGCGTCACACACCGAAAACAGGGAAAATGAGTGAGCTCACGCGGCGGCCAGCACTCTAACCCACCTGGCCACAATCGTCGAGCCCCTCAAATTTACCCTCTTCTGCCATGTTCCGCAAACACCGATTTCAACCACGACGAAGCCGTGGGTTATATACCCGACAGCCTGATGTTGTTTGCCTACATCCTTGACCATTTTCGAGGCAGCAGGCGACGACTACGATCCACAACCCGACCTCAGCGAGCCACAGAAGGGAATGCTGGGGAGACTGCAGACAAACACAATCATGTTTCCAGTCAGACTCCACCAGTTTAAACCAATGAAGTTCACCAACCCTAGGTGCAAGTAATGTGGCACCAACGGAAAAGTGGAGCGCATGGTCTGGCTTTGCTGTCACACCATGGGCCTCTCCCCACCACTCTCCCGGTTTCTTTGACGGGCTCTTATGCTCCCTAGTTTCCAAGAAAGGCCACACAGAAGGCACTCAACAACCTACCACAACCAGCAGCATCCCCTCTTCAAACCGTCCCGCTCCCAGTCCATAGAGGATTATCGTTGACAGCCCTCCCTCGAGGAACAGCTCCTGTGTGTCGGCAGAGCTGAGGCCTTATCCCTGGCACTCTTCTCCTCATCAGCCTGCTCTTCTAAAAACCAATAACATTCGCTTCACCACCAACACCTTATGCAGGATCTTGACAGGCAGTATAACAATACCGGGAACCCAGTCTAACGACCCCTACTAAATTGAGTGGCCAACTAGTCCCTGCCGGTTCATCGCATTTCGAAGTTCCCCGCAAAACTGTGGTGTCCAAGTATTACGAAACATATTGTCACGCACCGCCAACACAATGAAAAAAATGGTACTCTGCATGACTCCCTTTGCAAAAACTACATATGTGCTTTAACCATAACCCATAAAGCCGTGTGGCTTTAGGTGAGAAGAATAAAAGTTGCAATATAATTTGTAGATGAAGAAACATTTACCTTGTCCATTTATTAGCTGCCTCAACCGTCTATGTACGTCTTCTGCGTAACCACGGAGCACAAAACTGTACTTATGATAAGTATGTGAGGTAAAATGCAAGCTCAGCATGAACAGAAGAAAAGTACGGTCGAGAGATTTTGGCGAACTTCATGATGTGTGGCGTCATTGCGGAAGCAAAATTGACAGGCTACGTGAGCGTTCCCTAGTCGCAAGAACACAATGTGAGGACTTCATACCACAAAGATAAACTTTCCTTTGTTTTGATAACTGACCCTAGACGACTTTTTCCATCTATAGTCGCTCCAGAAGCTCTGCTTGCTTGGACTGTCACTTCTTCACGAGAACAATTCAGTTAATTTTAAACCGAAAGTTTCGTACAGCTGTCAGTCAATATTTTAGTTACCGCCACTGAGAAGGACTAGGGTGCTGCATAAATAAAATTCATGCTACTATACGACACTTATGGCACCTTTGTATTACTCTTTTTTGTAGCATTAGTGCAGCATTCAAGACACCTGTTATTTTTTGCAGGTTCCGCGGAGTATTACGGGGACAACGGTGCACCAAATTTGTGGGTGTAAAATGTTTTCTGCAGAAAGTTCCTGCCCACCAAAAACTTCTCGTAACGTTAAATACCCTGATTGTTTCGAATGCTGGGTTATTTTTGCCTTGCGCAAAGAACGCTGTCCTACAAAAGGTAATTCCGATTTACTAATTAACTGTGTGCAGCAGATTCGGTCCAAAAATTTGTCAAACATCCTGGTAGGCCTGTTGTACATCTGTCGTGACACTTATGATTTAGCCCGAAAGCGCATTAATGTTCCTCATGATAATTCCCCGGTATGTCGATAGAATAAACGATCCGTCTGCGGTACGTCGTCCATTAGTTAGTTTAGCGAGCCCTAAATGTAATATTCAGATCTTTATTGTCTCACCGTCGGGCAGAAAAACCAGTCGGAATAAAAATTCACGCATATTCACGAAGTGAATCATGACGAGTGGGCGAAGCACTGGGGATTGCTCTTACCGTAAACCACCCGTGCGAGTTCTTACTGCTCCTAAAACGATTTGCATCCTATTCTGTCCAATACATTTCAATTTGTGCCAATCCAACCCAATCCAATTCACTTGTACACAATCCATTCCTATTCAAATGCAACTAAAATTCATAGCCATTCAATCCAATCTAATCCAGTTCAATGCTCCTTGCGCTTGCTCAGCACAGCTCTCCAGGAGCACTCTCTCTCTCTCTACCCTTTTGTGAACATTCTATTTTGTTCTTGTTTGCCTTTTGTGAACCTTTTGTTCACAGATGTTTCAATTTACACGATGCTGTGCGTATCTCTCGCTCTTTCCCCCTCTCTCTCTCATCTGGTTGGAACGTAGCTTCTCTAAGGAAGCGGCTGCGCAACAGAGCGGCGGAATGACGAAGATACATACATTTGTGCTTTGAAATCCCAGGTGTTTTTCCTGTCATGCGTCACATCCATTGCGCTGCCCCTTCCTTACAACTGATACTATTATTGTTGATCGCCGTTATGGCCATTGCTTCCCGAAAAGCACAGTGGGCCACAACAGCGCAGGCTAAATTGCCGGAAATCTCAGAGTGTTTTTGCAAGGAGCTGGCTCTGGCCACTCGCCGCTACTTGTTCTGTGTGGGATGCATGTTACACGGGGATGAACAGATGTGAAGGTTCTCCTTTATACTTATCTGGGTCGCAAAAGGGCTCGGAGCGTCGTGGGAAGAGCAATAGCCAGCGAGTCGAGTATGTGACACCCATTTGTTCGTATGTCAGCCTTACGAATTACCCTAGCTGTAAGCTGCGCTGATATAATCCGAACAATTTCTAAGCCCCAGTGGCTGCCAACCGCTCGGTGGACATGTTCAGTGGAAGGACGATGGCCTCCTTGTGGGCTCAGCGGGGGTGAACGCCTATTTTATTTATATCATCTAGCTGCAGCAGGATGCACGGAGTGACAAATGTCGCCGGGCTTCCTACAAAGGTTTGTACGATGTCGACGAGGTTTGAGTCCTTAATTCGGTTGTGGCGAATGGCTATCCGGCTTATTAGCCTGCTTGCCTGCACCACACCTTTTTCGAGTGCTCGCACGATTCCTGAATTATGTCAGTTATCTTGTAATCAGAGCACCAGTGCACGAATACTGAAGGCGTTAGGAATGTGGTGCGAACCGGCGGGAACAAGTTTGGCAGTCGAACTGCACTTCCTGCCTACACGTGAGACGCTAAGAAGTTCGAATTGTTTGTAAGAGCAGCTTAGGCTCCGGGGTGTAACGTGATTTCTGACTGTATGCATGCTTTGCTAGAGTGCGTTCTCAATGTGACCGTCACTAAGGCCGCGAACCCAAAGTGAAACATAGTTCACTAATTGCTATACCGGAGCTTTCTATGCTTCTTAGGACATTAGGCAGACTGATCATCGCCACATTTAAGGAGGGGGAAAATAATCGAGCCCTTCCGGGTTCACCTACTCATAGAGCAAACCTTGGCGTATATAATTCTGCAAATTACGAGACTTGCTATTCGATCGGTGAGAAAGTAGTATTTGTAATTGTATACCCTGTTCCCGACCACCAGACTATTGATGCTATATAGGACTGCCGAATATTTGGTGTCATTCAAGGCTTTAGAGTAGTTGAGTCCGGGGATTGCAAGGGCATTTGTTGACGAGCAGCGCGTTCCGTGAAATACGTTGTGCTTAAGTCGAGGCATGACGTCTTGCGTTGAGTATTGGGGGGAATGAAATGTTTTCGTGAAGCTCGGTCCAAGCAAGTAAAATAAATCCATAATGCGGATTTGCGCATCACTTCTGTGCTTTCGGTACAGCTATTGCTTCACAAAAAAATACTGCTATAGGGAAGCCAGTATAGACGTCATGCCACTATTTAATACATAGACGATACGTTAGATTCTGTTGCAGGAATAACTGAGTACACAAGCCCAGTCGGAATCCCAGCATCGTCATTGTTCTTTTCCGTAACGCTAATTTCGAATTTTTTCTTTCGGCGAAACCTAAAGGCACTTAGCCAATGCAATAAGTAGTATCATGGCACATAATCTAATCCCTCATAAATCACTCCCACCTGCAAAACCACAATTTCGGTGCACAGACGCCGCTTTGGGGTGCATGGTTTCAATCGCGAAACATGGACGCAGTCAGTTGTCGGTCCCCTAGCGGACGTTTACGAGGACACCAGCATAATTTTGTAGGTGACTTCTGTATCTTGTGGAACGACGCGGTGGGGGCCGGAGTAGTCCGGAAAAAAGTTTATGAGATAGACCGAAGTGGCGTAAAAAAGTCCACAGCAACACCAAAGCTGCCTGAGAAAAACTGATGACGCGGTGCCTCTGAAAATAGCAGTATCTTTCGGATACTTCAGGGGCTGAGAGACGGGTCTAAGAGAAGTGACGGACCAGGTGAGCGCAAGCGATAGCAGCGAAGTCATACTCGGTTGGTGAAGTTGTGAGGGGGAGCAGCAAAGTGTCGTGCATCCTGCAGAAAGGCGAAACGGCTAGCCTTGTCATGCAGGAACACCACAACTTTGTGACGCGGCTAGTAGCTCGTTTCACTCGCGAGAGGAACCCCGGAGGAACGGTAGTGGAAGAAAAGGAGTTTACCAATTCCTCCGGGGTACGACTCAAACTTGATGTCGGGCTCGTGTGCGAGCGATGGTCGCTGTAGAAACTTCATAATCGTCATCTCCACACTGATGAGCTTTTCATCATGGGTGACCGTCATCACCCCAGAAGCTCTTCCTCCAGCTGCATCGTCTTCCTTCCATTGCCACTTTGAAAGCAGCATCGGAAAGTCGAGGCAGTTGGTCTCCTCTATTATTTTGCAATCACAGAAGTAGGGATGAAGCAGTGAAAGTACGAACATCAGCCGACAAAACATCCAACCTTTTCGGGTGAGAGAGGGTAAGGGATGAAATTCTTGACAGCAAGCATTCTGTGGTGCTAGTGGCACACGCCGGGAGTGTCAACGAGGTGTCCCAGGATGGCAATTTGCGATGTCTTAAACGGCATGCCTTGAAATTGACCTGTAGTTCGGCGTTGCGAAAAGCCGAAAGAAACATTCATGACCCTCAAGGTGCATTTGGTTGGAGAAATGAGAATCACGTCGGCTAAGTTGCATATACAGCTGTACCACTTAGAGCTGTGGAACAAGATTTGTCATGCGCTTAAATATTCCTGTTGCATGGCACGAACTAAGCGACATAATTTGAATAATGCCAAACATGTTACGGTGCGCCAGTAAAACTGGGGCGAACCATGGCGGATGAGGTGCGACAAGGTGAGCACAGTCATTGTGTGAGGGGAGTGAGAAAGGTGTACCAGGCCGAAGAATACGGGAATGTAGTTGTCGCTTGGGTGTGGGAATCAGGGCAGTTGTAGGTGAAACCACTGGGTTAGGTGTTACACAGAATGGTGCCGTTGTTGTACATATTTGTTCGTAGACGTCGCCAGATGTGGGATTTTTTGAGATTGTAGGATATTCTCGGTGGTTGGGGTGGCAGTGCAATAATATATTGGGCTTGCGGGCTGGCAATGGGTGTGGCGTGTTTGTTGTGGTGGCCAAGTCGACCGGTTTGTAGCCGGGAGAATGACAGCATGAGCCTGGCTTCGCGCCGATTTTAACTTCGTCTTCAGATGGTATCACCTTGAGGTGTGCAGCACTACCAGCTCCTGCCTCTTTTCGTCCTCCAGTCATCCGGTCAATGGCCAGCATCCTGGTGCAGGCGCAGTAAAGGGACGGTAATGGTGACCATGTCTGAGGCGACGCAACAAACAGTGACAAAGTCGTCGCCGCGGCACATGACGAGGATGAGCAAGGTTACGCCAACCCTAAGCAAGGTTGTCGTCGAGGCGGGCAAGGTAAGTAGAAGGCCTATGAAAGCACGGCGGTGTACTGCGCTCAGAGGTCATCTTTGTCTGCTATTCAGGTCCCTCCGGGTCACACCTCAGCTGGTGTTGGCAGTTCAACGGCTGCGGAAATTGCGCTGGAGCAAGGGAGTGGCCGTGAAGCTCCGAGGAGGCCGCTAACAGGGACGTTCCGAGCACCTTCATAATAAATCTTCAGCTGCCGATACGCGGCGAGACTCGACATAAAGACTTTCGACAGGTCTAGTGCGGAAAGCGCTGCATGAGAGGCGAACGCTAAGTTGCAGCCCTGGGTCTGGCATTTTCAGTGCTCTCTTTGTCGCCGACCCCTACACGACACTGCCGTAGTCGAGCCTAAACCCCACCAGGGTTTTTTAAAGGCGCAGCAGGAGTTGTTTGTCGGACCCATAAGACTGATGTGAGAGGACCTTAAGAATGTTCACTGTTTTTAAGCATTTGCATTTGAGCTGTTTGATATCAGGAATGAATGCAAGCTTTTCCTCGAATAAAATACATAAAAACTTTTGCTCCTTGTTCACAGGAATCGGCACGTTCTCAAGAGTGATGTCTGGGTATGGGTGGACCCCACTCTTCCTGGAGAACACAAGACAAGAGCTCTTTCCGCGATTCATTTTAAAACCATTCTTGCCAGCCAACCTGGAAAGTTTTTTGACACCAAGCTGGACTTGACGTTCGCAGATCGACATGGTACACGATTTAAAGGATATCTGCACGTTGTCTACATACATGGAATATTACATTGTAGGTGGCAACGCCTTTCCAAGAGAGTTCATCTTTACTGTGAAGAGAGTGCAGCTCAACGCGCCACCTTACGGTACGGCATTTTCTTGCACGTGAACCTCTTAAAGTGCACAACACACTCTCACTCGAAACGTTCTCTCCGACGAGTTACTAACAAGGGTGTTTAACATGTTACCAGAAACACCGAATGACTTCAGGTCACTAAGGATCCCATAACGCCAAGCGGTGTCGGAGGCCTTCTCGAAATCAAAAAAACAAGGTGAAACAATACTGTTTATGCACGAAGGCATCCTTTAGATATTAGATGCAACGCATCTCTTTAACTCGCCTTGTCCCGCGTCGTTGTCGCTGGCGTAGTCCGCATCCCTCCCCCATTCTCCTCGCAAGCGGCAGCTGCGCGCTCCACCGCTCTCACAGCAGCGCCATCTGTGCGTCAGCGCGGTCAGCGTGCAGCTTGCGCTCGGCTGCGCTCGCTCCCGTCGCCGTGCCAGCTGTGCGTTAGCGCGCTGCTTGCTTGCGCTCGGTTAAAAATTTACATCATCTTCCCGCGAGGGGAACCATGGGGTAGATGCGACGCATCGGGGGTGAACATGCTGCGTAAATAGGATACAAAACAACAGCAATCCACTCGCTTACATCGCTAACATAACGGAAATGCAACGGCAACCCCCGATGCGTTGCATCTACCCCATGGGTCCCCTCGCGGGAAGATGGTGTAAATTTTGTTTCAAGAGCTACGAGGTGATCATTCGTGGATCGCCACGCCCTGACGCCTGCGTGGCAGGTCTCGAGAAGATCATTGTACTCAAGGAAGTACACGAACCTGCGATTTATCATCTTCTCGAGAAGCTTGCACAGGCAGCTCGTCAGACTTATAGGACGTTAACTTGATGGGGACGAGGGTTCCATCCCCTTTTGCACGAAAGCTACAACTATAGCCTCCTTTCAAGAGTTTGGAATGTGCGCCGAAAGCCATATCTTGTTGTGTAGGTGGAGAGTGCTAGAAGAGTGTCTGAGTGTAGGTGCTGTATTATTGTAAATGTGATGTTGTCTGGGCATGGAGCTGAGCGTTTACAAGTGCTCAGAGCGGTACCCAGCTTATGAAGTGAACACTTGGAGTTATAAGAGCATGCTTACTTGTCGTTATCAAGTAAAAACTTCCTTTCGCCGATTGCTTGTGTTTCATTAAAGTGTTAGTTTAGTGTGCTGAACTGGACATGTCTTGGAAGTGTTGTGCGAGTATGTCAGCCTGGTCTTCGAGTGTGTCCCCTGCTGTGCTGACCAGAGGCAGGCTGTGTGTTTGTTGTCCCTTGAGTTTGCGTATTCGTGTCCATACTTTTCATGTGTCTGTGTAAGAGTTAATTGATGTTGTGAATGTACGCCAACTCTCTCGTGTTGCCTCACGGAGCACACATTTTCCCATCACCTTTATCCCTTTAAACAACAATAGCTTTCCCGACATGGGCTACCGACGAAGGATACCTCAAGCCTTGTTCTGGGCTCCCGCGCCCGCCTACAGCCCACATTCCACCACGGCCTCCGCTCGTTGCGCAGGGCACCACAGGCGTGGGGAATGGACATTTCGGCGGCGTGGAGGATGTGCGCCGTGAGCAGTTGGGTATCTTCTTCAACGTGTAGGTGTCCAATGGAGGTGTGGTGTAGTTTGGATGTCTCTGTAAATGTATTCCAGTTAGCTCTCGCTCCATTGAACCTGTTTTGGGAAGATGGACTGCACGGGCCTTTACCTATATATGTTACTGAGGTGGGGAAGTGGTCACTACCTGATGGGTCCGTGCCCACGCCCCACTCAAGACAAGGAAAGAGGACTGCGGAGCCAACAGCCATGTCAAGATATAAGTATGTGTTGTGTCCTATGTTATGGTATGTAGGCTGTTTCTTGTTGAAAAGGCATGCTCAAGCGGATGTTAAAAACTTCTCTATCAGGCGACGTCAGGCATTCATGCGAGAAGAGCTCCAAAGAGAATTGTGTGCATTAGTTCGCCTGTTAGGATATATGTTTCGGGCACCTGGTTGACCAGCACCTCAAAGTCAGAGCTCTAAAGTGCAAAATCAGGTGGAATGTAAACTAGGACATACGATTATCACCCTATTAAATATTGTTCGAATTGCTACAGCCTCAGACAGCGTTCAGAGTGACAGGGTGCAAGGTAAGGATTTCCTGGCGATTGTTGCCGCACCGCCCGAAGAGTGTGTGCTGCAATTCCTGTCCTTTCTGTATACGAGGTAACTATTTACGAAATTTGTGTGTTTGGAATTCAAATGTGTTTCCTGTACAAAACTTACACTTGGCTGATTGCAGAATCTCGTACACGTCGTCAAGATTATTCAGAAGGCCTCTGCAGTTCCATTGAACAATATTTTCTCTTCCCATTATTAAGTGTTCAGAGATACTGGAGCGTGAGTATTTAGGTAGGGCCTTTGGGGCTTGGATTCTTGGAAGTGTTTTTTTTTACCTTCTCTAGTAAATTGGACGTCGCAGTTTGTTCCTTTTGCTGTGGCGCAGGTCCGAAGGGCTCGAGGTCCATGTCGTCATCTGAAGGCAAGGGGGTGCCCAGCGGACTGAGCCCCCCGTGACTTGGTACCCTTTCAGTTCAGTTGAGTTTATTTTTATTGAAACAAACCATGTCTCGAGAGGAGAGGTAAAGGCAGATTAACTCTGCCTGACGGCGGTCCGTAACCCCGGACATGTAACATTAACACATTGCACAGCAACGGTAAGACGCAAAACATGACAACTAGGTATACAAAGGTTATGTAGAAAAAACAAGATTATACATTTTTCGAAATAATGGGCCTCCTCGGTTTACCAGTCCTGAACGGTCCGCAGACAGTCCGAGGACTGCCCTCAGACCATAAGACTCGTAGGAAAACATCGGCAAATCAAGCGCCGGATAGCGTCTCGGGCAGTCCGCGGACGCTCCGGGACTCATAATCGAGGAGGCCCAATATCGTAGCAATTCGGGTGTTCATTGCCTGCGCTGACAATTCCGAGGGCGTGGGGAGCACCAAAGATGGCACAGGCAGTGAGCAGGCAGAAGGGGTCACTGCGGCTGCGTCCGTCTCCATTTTTTCCGTGCCCTTGCGTGTGCTTCGGGCCGGTGGAGAGGAAGCAGTGGATGCAGTGGCATCCGCAACAGACGTGGTTGCCACCACAGGCGCTGCTGGCTGAGCGAGCGATGCAGAGGCTGGTTGGGCTGCCCGGGGAAGCCCTGGGGGCGGCGGGACCAAGACCGACTCGCGGTACTGGGTGCCCGCCGAAACCAGACGCCGGTCCGCCCCCCGGCGAGCTGCGTCGGCGTACCTCCCAGGGAGAAAGAAGCGCACATCTTCCGCTCTTTTGGGAAGGTGATGTTCTCGTTGACTTTAGGGCAATGATTTGTTTTTCTGCTTGAATTTTTCACAGCTCCTAGAGAGGGGGCGCTGAGATCGCCGCGGTGAGCAGACGTGTCTCACATCGGCTCCGCCGGTTATGATTATTTGTGCCGAGCCAATTGTAAATATTGACGAAATTCTGCCATAGGGCAACGCAGCTCGACCTACGGACTCGATCGACACCTACCTTGGTGCGCTGCATCAATTTTTCACCGACTTACTGGGGCACATAGATCTCCCAATGCGGCCAGCTTGCTAGGCCTAACCTAGGCCTAGCGCGACATCGGGCCGGGCGTGCCTACGGCGGCCGCCTTGATAGACATGGCAACCACACCGGAAGAGACGACGGTGGCAATGGACACCGGCAACACCTTATCAACCGAAGAAAGCTCTCAAGCACCAACAATGCACGTGAACCACGACGACGGACGTATGGCGGTGGCAGTGACCGGCATGGACCCAACATCGGCAGACGCCGAGGGATGGCAGGTGGCAAGGCGACGGCTGCGACAACGAGCGACCGGGGTGGTTAGCGGTGACTCGGTTCTTGCTACTCCTGCAGCCTCTAAAAGTCAAGCGCGTTTCGCGAGGCAAGTCGCAGCTAGAATCACCAGCGCAGCACGTGTGCCACATACGCTGCCGAGAGAGGAAATCAAAATTATACTTAGACCCCATGGAGGGCTAAATGTAGGCCGCACCGAGGCAACCAAACTCATGGCAGCCATTTTCGCGGCTGCGGGAACCACATTACAAGAGTCCAGAGAGGACGCTATGTGCACCAATGTTGCCCAGAACATCATTGTGATAAGTACCCCGCACGAGTGTAGAGCACAAACATACGCAGGTATCCGACTGCTCAGAATTGAGAGTAAGGAGTATGAAATCAGCGCCTACTCGTCAGCGCCCGATGGCACCACGAAGGGTGTCATTCGAGGTATCTCTCTTTCAGATACAAAGCACTACTTACATGCATGCGAATATAGTCAATGAATCAAACCCACTCGCGCTTGAAGCCCACAGGATCGCCAACACCACCACAGTAATAGTAGCATTCGCGGGCACAAACGTACCTAACGTCGTAAACTATGGGGCTATTTTAGTGAGATGCAGCTTATATAGACAACATGATGAAGTCTGCCACTGCTGTGGCAAGTTAGGTCACCGCACAGATGTGTGCCCCTCTCCAGACACCAAGATATGCTTTGCGTGTGGAGCGCCCAACCCCGGCCCCACACATGAAAAAGAGTGCAAACCCCGCTACAAGCTGTGCAATAAGGCGCATCCAACCGGTGTAGCGGGATGTAAAAATCGCTAGAAAATCCCACACGTGGTCACACAGCGCCGGTGGGAGCGCAGGCGGGCAAAAGCGCAGCAGCCGCCATTGGGCCTAGCTGACTTTCCGCCGCTGCAGCCGTGCGAAAACGGCGTGGAACGGATGACGCACAAGAACGCTGACGTCAACAGGGCGGCTGCTGGCGGCACCTCGGCGGGTGGCGGCGCGGCGCATCGCAGCGGAGATCAAAACAAGCCTGCCCCGGGAGGGGGCGCGGCGTGGGCCTACGTGGCTGGATCGCATCCGACGCGAGGAGCCAACCCGCAGCAACCCAAGGGCAACCCAATGCAGCCAACCCCAGAGATGATCACACTCCGCAATGAAAACGCGCGCCTAAAAGCGCAACTCGCAGAGCAAGACCGGCGCCTGCAGGAGGTCAGCAGGAAGCTAGACATGCTCCTTGCTGACCAACACCAGGACCCAGCGCGGACGCCACTGTCAGCGCGAGGGCAAGCGCACAAACAAGCGCAAGCCCAAGAGCAAGACCTAGAACAAATGCAGACACAAGAACCGACACATACACACGCCACAGGACCACAAGCTGTAGAACTACCCGAGGAGGCAACACAGGATGCAAACACAGCCGAAGAACCCGAAGCCAAGGCAAAGAGGCGAGCTACAGTAACAAGTCGGCGTAACTTCCAGGGAGAAAGAGGCGAAGCTCTTGCGCGCTTCTGGGAAGGTGATGTTATCGTTGACTTTAAGGCAATGATTTGTTTTTCTGCTTGACTTTTTCACAGCTCCTAGAATAGGCACCGTGCGGTCCTTGGCAGCTCGCACAGGTGAAGCACTCCGATTCGCAGTTGTCGGCTAAATGATCATGTGATGCACATTTTGCGCGCGTTAGTTTACCACGGCAAGAGGTTGTGCCGTGCCCAAACCGCTGACACTTAAAGCAGCGGTGTGGGTTTGGCGCGTAGGGTCGGACCGGACATCTCATGAATCCTGCGTTGACCCACTCAGGGAGTGTTGAGCGGTGAAACGTCAAGATTATGTGCTTTGTTGGTATTATTTGATCATTTCGGAGTATAGTATTTCGCCTCACTGCTGTCGCGCCCTGATCTTGAAGGCCCTCAAGAGGATCTGCTGCAGTCTTATTTATTATATCCCGATGACAGATCGCGCCCTGGCAGCTATTAAGGCTGCAATAGGGCGTGATGTTGATGTCTACATCGACCATGCGCGTTTGCTTGAGGCTAGAGGATTGTTGTTTGTTGTCGACTTCAATTAGGACGTCTTCGTTGTGAGCTCTTTAGCCTTGTACGATTTGCCTATAAGGCTTTCAAAAAACTTGGAAATGAGAAAGACCGACTGGTAAGTGATGGGTTTTGACTTATCCAGGCATTCTATTACCAGAAAGCGCGAGAAATTATCGGGCTTTGGAAGAGAGATCGAAGACAAAGGGTGGAAGGGTTCTTCGGTCCCGCCCCTTTTCAGGGACCGATCACGTTTTGAGGGGGTTTAGAAAAATGCCATATGATATAGTAGAAAGCAGGGGACGGGGGTACTTTCTTCGTCAGCCTTACCCTGATAGCTGAAGTCCCGGAGCTCCCTGCCTGGTAAACAGACAGGGAACCCATCCGCCGGAGTTTGACCTGGGCTCTGACGGCCACCGTTTGTGGTTTCTACCCTTCACCATAAGACACCTCGCCACGGTTGGTTCCAGCTTATGTATGTTGGCTCGGGGTCCGCGGTATCGCCAATACCATCACCAAGATTACTCAAGGTGCCCTGTGCGGGGTAGTCGTATTATTGGGCAGTACAATATCTCCATGCATTCTTTGAAAGTGTGCCTTTTTCAAGCTTAACTTACAGGATAAACACTACATTCCCAATATTCCCAACACCCGTCACCGCAATATCACCACATACAAAACAAGAGTAGACCTTTTGTATTTTTACAAACTAGATGCCAAGCATAGTGCATAATTCATACCAATGTCCGGCTCCCGTTGCGGCGCACCGCGAACCTTAATTTTTATATAATAATTTCGGAGCCCGACCGGCATTTTTAGGCCGTTCTCATTTTCCTAACCTATGCACATTTTATGTCTTTAAACTGAATATACGAAGTCTAACGCTTCTTTTCGCGCATGACCGATATGTTAATAATACTAGCGACAGACTTTAAACGCCTACGTATTCACTGACTTTATGGGAGTGAGTTGGTTTCTCACTTGATTTAGACATATTATTCTGTCTAACTATAAAAGGCGAGACTTTTGACCCCGTTCTAGTCAACGGAGAAGCTTCTTGCTTTCTGTGGCACCAATAAGAACTTCTGCGGGAAAGAAAGTACAGATAGATAAATACCTATTTAGCAGGTGAAGTCTTTTTTCAGCACAATGTACACTACCTCAGTATTTTCTCAGCCGTGCCCACCGGAATCTCTTGCCGATTGGACAAATTGTTCCAGGTTTATGTATGAAGAAGTTTTACAACGCATTTATTTCACGTGACAAGTATTCCTGCCGCGAGTGTGATCCAGCCTAGATTTTCCTTTGTATGCACAAACAGGTTACCTGCTACGCCGGTAAATCCCATTCGTAGCACCGCTCTTGCAATATGTGATCTTGCGGGATGGTTGCCCAAATTGCAACACTGCAACTACGTGCGCGCTTGCGTAAGCCACTGTGCGGCTTTCACTTTGTGGCGCTAGAATGGGAGAACAACATTTGGCTAGAGCTTCATTTTGTACGGATAGTACTTAAGTCTTACAAGAACAATATGGCAAACCAGACAAAAAACAACTGCTTTAAACCACTGCAGGGCCCATTTTACTCCGAAGACAGGAGAGACTCAGAATATTTTCGCTGCAAAAAAGACATCAACATTATTATGAGAGCGAGTAAAATGCGTTATGCTTTCAGGGATAACTTTATTTTGGTAACATTTTTTCAGCAGTCTATTTTCGTATTGTACTGCTGCCTAGTCTCCGAAATTAAAGCGAAGTACAGGTAGACTTCAAAATTTTATAGACACCGTAAATCTTTTAAGGACATTTTTATGATGCTCCCTGACAGCATCATTAAAATGTCGTCTTGTTGTTTCTCCACATTGAAGGAAACTGAAATTCCGCCCATTTCGAACTTACCCGGTTGTCATAGAGGTCCCGAAATTTCGCCTCGTTTTAGCAGCGTTCTTAAAAACGTTGAAAGCAGTGTCGTTGTTCTCAGGTAATATTTTCTTCTCTCCTTCGTTGAAGTAGACATGGGTGTAAAAGGTATAACTGCATAGGCCACCGGAAGGCAGCATGTCCATATGGCTTCCGGCAGCACCGAACGTGCACACAACCAAATGTGAAGCCCACGCTTTGAATTTCAATGAAAAAAACAGGACAAAATTACAACGCTTGCACTAAAGTAGAAAAAAATTCAGATTTTTTTTTTTTCGTTACAAAATGGGTACACAACATTCAACAACGTGATGACACTTACCTCGGACATGCATGCCGCGATTGAACAGTGACATTGTAAGGAACACGAATGTAAAAACAACTGCAAAATTATCGCGAGATATTAAAAGAATCTTTTACTAATGCATACCATTGTCGTGCGAACTGAATTATTTTTGAATTCTTTGCAGCCATGGACATTGGGTAGTTTTATGGTTTTTCGGTTTTCGTTTGTTTTTTGTACGGAATAATGTAAATTTATTCCATCGTAGGGATGACGTACTATGAGTTCGGCAATTATGCATTTACTGCACACTTAAGGATTAGTGGAGGGTCGCTCTGTTGTCGCTATTTTTTATTCATATTTCCTACGTTTTTTTCCGGGCTTTTTTGTTTAGCCTTCTTTTTTGGAGGGGGTCTCTAAGATGCATATTAGTGATTTCGTAAATTCATACTTGTGAACTTGAAATTTGAATATTTTTGGTATTGTTTTGTTTTTCAATATTCTGTTCGACCAATTTTACCATTCACGCTGCTAGAAAGATTAAGAATGTTACTTGTGACAAATCAGCCTTTTTGTCGAAAAGCAAGGCGTTACAGGGTTCGACAATTTTCACTACGTTAATTTAGATTTTGAAAGTTCTTTTGCGGACTTTTTTCGTTTATTCTTCATCGTAGGGGGAGATATGAAAGGTTCATATTTTTTATTTTTTCAAATGGTTTCTGTTTAATCTGTATTTTCTATATTTCTGAGCTTTTCCCACAATTCTGTCGCGAGCAATTATCTGCGCTTAACAAATAAATGCGTGGCATCCACCAGGTCTGCATTTTTGTGGAAATGTATGGCTATGCATGGTTGGCCATTTCCGTTATTCGTTATTCGTATTTACAACAATCTTTTACTTTCTTCTTTTGTTTATTATTTGGCTTTTAAGGTAGATACCTAGGACGCCCATTGTTTTGTCTGGATTTGTAAGACAAGAATAAAAAATGTATTTCTTTTATGGCGTTTACTTTGTTTTTGGTTTTCAAAATTCCTTCCGACCAGTTATATACATTTACGCTATCAAAGCGATTACAGGTGTCACCGCCCCCGAATCTGCGTTTTTTTAAATGCGGGCCGGGCCGTTAGACGGTCCTGGCCGTGGGCGTACTCCGCAAAAGAATGCTTCGCATGAGAACTTTTACAAGCTCATATTAGCTGATACTCGGGTACACACCGCGTATTCTCGGGTACACACTCGGGTACCCGAGAATACTCGGGATACTCGGGTACACACCGCGTATCTGTCACAGATTTTATAAAATCGTTCCTTTCGATCTACGAAAGCTTTTAGTCTGTTGAAACGGTCTAGATGTCTAACGTCGTACTATTAGCCACCTCTAGTGATCTAGTAGTGCCCTGACATCATTTCCACTGTTCTTGCCCCAAGTTTATGTGTCATTCTGCTATTTAACGTAGTGTAATGTAATGTTCTCTCCTTCCCTATGGTGCGTCATAATATTAATTATGCTCGTTTCTACAAAAAAAACCCGTCTTCCTATCCCTCATTCTTGTTTCTCTAGTACCAGTCGTAGCATCTCCCGAATATCAATATCATAGCACTAAGCTGGAAGAACAAAGAACAGAACGTTCTAACAATACTTTCGGTTGCCTAGATCACCGCCAATTGTCAGAAATGTATGACGGATGTAAAAGGCACGCCATTAACACAGTGAGATGCACCGAGAAATCAAATAAAATATTGCTGAGCCAACCGCTGCTCCGTTGCCTAGGAAACATTATACTATGGGCGAATTTTGTGGTTCATTTTGTATAGCACCACCAACAGTGACGGCACTGACCTGCCTATTTAGAAAATAAAGAAAGTACAATTATCGGCTATGCAATAAACCGGCCAATTGGACATTCTTGCCCGATTTGGAACGGCAGTGTCACCGGCTGTGTGCACAATTGCACGCCCGGTGTGGGGGCCAAAATTTAAAAAAAAATAAAAACCTTTCTTTACCACTAGTTTACGATGAGCACAAATCGTTTCATAACCGCTGACACTAATCACTAAAAATCTGCCGAAATTCAGAGGATTGTCCACTAATGACTGGCATTCTTATGACATGTGTCTAGAATGCCACGTCTCTACAACCAATTTTATTCTTTTTTCACATTCTGTCCAACCAATTACCTCCAATTAAGCTATTATAACGATTAAATATGTTACTTCCGTCAAGTCTGCAGTTTTGTGTAAATGCAGGGCTTTACATGGTTCGGCATTTTCCCTTTTTTATTTTTTGGGTTTCGAAACCAAACCAAAACCAAAACCATTTAGCGATGAATGGTGTTACTTCGGCCAAATGGGCTTTTTTGTGGAAATGAATGGCGTTAACGATCAAAGCTGTGGGTGTACCCAGCAAAGAATGCTACACATAAAAATGTTCCCTGGTGCATCGCTGCCAATACCAAGAAACACTGAGATTTTGCAGCTGCGTTCTTATCGTCTCTCATGTGCTCCGTGAGCTAGCCCAGCATTACAAAATGAGGCTCACAATTTTTATTTACGCTTGTTGTTTCGATGTCGTTGTAATTTATTGTTCTGACCACGCTTGTTTAAGCTTGTGGCAAGCCGTTGTGAGGTACTTCACTTCCAATGAAGACACGCTGCCTTTTAATATAAAGTTAATGCTCACATTAGGAAATGTCCAAAGCACAGACACGCACGCACATAATAATAAAAGCAGACAGGGAACAAACTACGAAGGAGGAGTCCGGAGTCTCATTTCGGAAATCTGGGTATCTGCCATGCAGACGACAGACGGTTCTTAATAAAGCGAATGAAGAAAAATGTTTATTCAACCGTTGAAATGCTTTAACATGATCCCTATGAAGTCTTAGAAAACAATTTATTACCATCACAGACTATCGATCAAAGGGGTATTCTGAACTTCTGCCACCCTATTTGCAAGGAGGATTCTCATTTTGTTCTTTCCTACGTGTACCGCGAACGCGCGTTTTGTTCTGCATACGGCAGGAGGGAACGCCGTTCCAAGTGATGTACGAACATACGAATTTTCCCCTGTTTTCCCAAAGCCGTAAATTGTTTTATTTATCTTTTGAATACGCAGGTAAGTTCCGTCTCATTTCTTGGTGTTAAACAATATAGACCCCAAAATGCGACCTTTGTGTAAAGTTTAAGTGCGTATGAAGCCGCGCTTTGCTCAGAAAAAGTGTAAACACACTCATTCATTGATGTACAGCCGTGTGTATCAACGCAATCGCTATAGGAGGCCGGACCTGCACTTAAAGCAAGCGGGCGTATTTCATAAGAGCTTCGCAGGAGTCTCCGCGATCGTGCGTTAATTCATTCTCGTCCTCAAAGCAAGCGCTACAGTAGTGCTCAGTTCGGTGAGACAAACTGCTGAACAGCACTCATGACTCCCTGAGCGGTCTTTTGCTGAATGAAAGCTTCGATAACCCCAAGACTATCCGTCCCTGCAGATTTGGTTGGCCTACCGGGTGGGATAAGATTGCAAGGACCAAGGAACACCAGAAAGGACCCCAGAGATTCTCGAGCAAATATCGCAAGATTGCTGCCCTACAACAGAATCAAATCAATGCCACAGACGAAGAGCCACCAGTGTCGACCGCCAAAGGGATCCGTGATTCATCTTAGTCATCTTAGTCGTCTCGAAACCCAACGGCGTCGAAGAAGACGCAAAGTAACGACAACGGGAAAGCGCTAACTGTAGCTTCACGAAGCTATCTAAGAAAAATGCAATCAAACCCTCCGCCCTCAATTGGTACGCCAAGATTGGCCTAGGCTCATCGTTTGCCTTCGACCAGGAGTACATTCTTGGTCTTGAATATGCCGGCGTTTTCCCAGCGCTGCCGAGAACCTCCAAGCCAAGTGGTAGCTTGATTATTTTTCGCCTCATAAATACACCTCAGAAGATTAGCACCATCCATGCCTTCTACAAGCGGTTTGGTGTATTTCAGGAGAGATCTAGAATATCGGCTCTCATGAATACATCATATTCATTCTCATTGGTGAAGCTCGCTGAAGACATTTCCAACTAAGTTGGGCATCATATGACGTCTTCGTGTGACCCTCGCAGAAGTCGATATTCTCTTATCGTTTAGTGTGTTTTATTGAAGCAAGGTTGTCTGTGGACATACATTTCGAGGTCTCTTGTGTATGATGTCAGGATCTCTAAAAATAGTGATGGCAGGAGTCTAAAGTGTAATGCACTCTTTATATATAGGCGTTAAGGGCACTGGATATAAAGTAGGAAGAGTGTCCCAATGAGAGCTGAAAATGACTGAGGTAAAACGGAAACGGCGCAATGGTGTTCTCTTCACATGATCCTTGATGTAACAATGACAATGAGGACCCTGAGTTTCGCCCTGGTTTCCTAGGGTTCGTGCGGTTAATCCCATTCGTAATGAATTTGGAAAACTCTGTGTAATGACATGAATGGATGAGAAAAGACTATTACGTGAAAACATCGGGTCATCCACTAAACACAGTGAGAGTTGTACAAAAATAGCGTGAGTTGAGCGTACCGGAAATTATTAACGTATTAATTTGTCACTGCCAGCACGATCAACAAAGACGTTGCATATTGGTGGTTGTGCTCCAGTCAATAGATGAGAATGTGAAACGGGCGCGTCAGCTATTCTGAGTCTACATATAGTATATTGTAGTGTATACGTTTTACTTGTCTGTATGCTGTCAGAATAGCTGTGGTTTTATTATGTGTAATTTTTTTTGGTTGTTGCTTCCAGCGTTTAAGGAGTGTTTTTATAAGAAATTTCCGGCCCTTATATGGGGAATGTATGACCTCCACCCCTCTCCTGAGTGTGGCCAAAGCAGAATTTTTCCAGCGATTTTACTGCCCAAAATGCCACTGTCTTCAGAAACCCAACATATCAGTCTTAGTTTATTAACATCGGCAAGGCATATAGCTCTAATGAGATGGTTGAAGACTGCGCTCCTGTTTGGCTTTCCGGATTGCGATTCTGCGACCCCACTCCAGGAAACAGTAAAGTTTGGTTCCTTGGTTGTGCAATGTGTTAAACTGGTATTAAAATATCTTGTGTTTCGGCATGAAAGCTGCTTTAAATATTGTTCATGGTTTTAGCGCTGTTGAAGTGGGGTTATCTGCGGAGTACGTTGCACTCTGGGCAGACCTCGATGCTCAGCCCAACAATTGGTGTACAGGTATCTGGGTGGTAGGTGAGAAAACTGGTATGAAGTAGTTGCTTTCGCTGCAATATCGTCATCAATTTTACTCAAAAGAATTTCGGAAGCAACACGCGACAGCTATAACCAAGCAAAGAGTTCCGCGTAGGACTTTCTCCACGTCTCAATAAAGGAGGCACCATGTTGATCTGCTAGCGCATTCACTCGTACAGAAAACGTCAAGGAAATAGATTACCAGTTTGAGAGCAGTTTCAAGGCTGATATGTCTTTAACCAAGTGATTGCAATGATGGTGAACCATTGATATTACTTTACTGTGCAAGCAAAGACCGTCAGGGTGTGCTACCGCTCTTAGCACCACTGACTGCATTCGGCATCAAGCCTTTACAAAGTGCTTTTCCGAAAAGCTCCACATGGAATGCGGAGCCGTAAGCGTAGTACAGGATCCACCTGTTTGAGAGCGGTCTTACATACAGATCCGTACACGGCACTTCTGTACACCAATCGTGATACCACAAGGCTATTAGAGCGGCGCCGCCGCGGTGGCTCAGTGGTTAGGGCGTTGTGCTGCTCAGCCCAAGGACGCGGGTTCAATTACAGACTGTGGCGGTCGCTTTTTTGATAAGGGAGAACTGCGAAAACGAACTGGCATCCACATTTAGGCGCACGTTAACAATCCCCAGGTGGTCAAAATCAATACGGAGCCACTCAATACGGCGTGCCTCATTGCCTATGGTTGATTCCGCGTATTTTCCCCCACGATCAGTTGATTAAAGAGGTGCAAAGACTTTGTAATATCCATTGCATTTTTGCGTTCGGTTTTTGCTGTTTAACCTCTGGGTGTGTGTAAATTTTGCATTCAGCATAATGCGGAAAAGCGTCTGAGTTCTTTCCAAAAAATGGGTACCCCGTTATGCTGTACATCAGATTGTGGCGTCACTATCTCGAAAAACAAATATAGGTACATCTTAGGACATAATATAAAGGTTCACATTCTGCTGACTATCAGAGGTTTTTCACAACTTGAGTGTATCAGACCTTCACAGATGCATCGGCTTCATGACTTGAAACTGATATGCACACCATCAACGTAAATGGAATGAAAGATTGAGTCTGACAATGCTCTTACGATTGTGTTCATCCTAGTGATAAGAAAGGTGCACGTCAACGCTCCCCCTGCGGCACACCGTTTTGTTGAGTACTGGGATTATGTTGTGCTGCACTTAATTTTGATTGATTGTAGAGTTTAACGCGCCGACGCAACGCAGGTGAGAGGCGCGCCGTAGTGGAAGGTTCTGATCCATTTGGACCCCCAGGGGATCTTTAACGTGCGCCGAAATCTCATACACACGGGCGTTCTTGCTTTTCGCCTCCATCAGCAAAGCGGCCGCCGCTGCCGGGAATCGAAACCGCGTCCTCGTGCTCAACAGCACAACGCCTTACCCACTGAGCCCCAGCGGCGGGCAACAGATTTCATCATAATCATCATCATCAACAACAACATCATCACCATCATACGGCACCATTTTTGAATGGTTCAGGGAGTTACTACATGTATTGTGACCGATAGCCAAAGGCTGTCCGGTCCACTTACACTTATTTGATTTTAAAACAAGGCAAATCGCCGGAAAGCCAAATATAAGAGTCATGTAACTTCATAAACCCACCCATGTTGATTATACAAGTAAAACATTTTACATTTGACACGACAGCACTAAATAGAAAGAGTCGTTTGAACGGAACACGTTATACCGGTAACTAACTACCCTGCAATGGTAACAGAACGTATCTCACCCCCTTCATTGCGGTGTCGTGCCCCAACTGGCTCCCGATGGCCGGTGCTTGAAGTAATACATGCCGGCCCCTGGCAGAGATAGTGGCTCGTCATTGATACAACGCATGGGGTGTCTGAGCCAAAACTGGCGGACAAGAGTTGTCGTCGTTGTCAATGGGCGAGGGAGAATGGCCTGCTGGCCTGAACGAGGAAAGGGTAGTTGTGGCTGAGGGGCAAGAGCCCTGTTGCCGTCCAAAGCAGCAGCACCTGCACTGGGAACGGAAGGTGTGTCACCACGTTCATAGCGTTGTAGTGCACCAACTTCTCCCGATGGCCGGGTCTTTGAGTAGTCGATGCGGATACTTGGGGGAGATAGTGGCTCGTCGTTGGTAGATAGCGTGCTGCGTCTGAGCGTAAACTGGCGGACGACAGTTGTCGTCGTTCTCGATAAGCGAGGGCAATTGGCCGGCTGGCTTGAAACAGCCGGAGCTGGGCACCAGAAAAGGGCATTTGTGGCTGAAGGGCAAGCGCAGTGTTGCCGTCCATAGCATTAGCACCACCTGCACTGGGAACGGAAAGTGTGTGTGACCAGATTCATAGCGGTGTCGTGCCCCAATTCGGCTAACACCCTCCTACCACAGTTTTCATTTTGTGAAGTCGCTCTACTCGCCGGTGCTCCGGCCTTCCCCTTCGTCACCGCCGATCGATCTCCTACTTGCCGGTGTCTTTCACGTATAATCGCGGGCATATAAGCTGTTGCCGGGTTAGGCGTGCACGCACGAGGAGCGGAGGGAGGAAGGTGAGACGTACACATGGAGCTATAGCATTCACTCAATCACTGATCATATGTCCGTTGTGCTGGCGTGGACATCAAACAGCCGAATGCGACATGTCCGGTGTCCTGACTGGTCGAGAGATTGGAATGTGTTACGCAGACCGTGAGCTACCTACGGCAGGGCACAAAACCAGACAGCTTCATGTTTGTTTCACTTGAATAATGCTCAAGTCCTTCCCAGTTTTATTCAGGTTAATGACTAGGATGTATGCTCAACCGGAAATTACCCACAAGCGTGGTTTCTTGCGTGCACTTTGTCGACTGCTTCCAGCTTCGCAGATCATCCTTCTTCATAGAATGAAGGGCCCCAATTTTTACCAGGGCCACAGCTGTTTCGTGCTTATCAAGCATTGTATAGTCTAATACCCCACGCGACCTGCTTGCGTGCATTTTGAGAAAGCCGGCGGCATGAAGCCACCACCAAAACTTTCAATTTACTTCCACACAATTTTTACACTGGCCGTCACGTTTTCCGACAGATATGAAAGATTTCAGCAGATAAGGTGCTACCAGCAGACCATTTTCAACTGTTTCTAAAAGCACCAAGCAAGAAGCAAGCAACAATTGTTTTTCATATCTGATGTACTGACTGGGAGAGATCACACCAATGTGGTTGAAAAAAGGTGAGTATTTTACACTTATTCATTCACACCCCGAGTATTGCCATTTAGTATCGGGATGAGGCAAAGAAACTGACTCTGGTCGGCTCCAGTGTTTTCAAAGGAAAGCTTTACGATTCGAATACCCGATATCTGAAGTAGAAAGTTTAATTTTTGAGATTCTAAAACTATATTTATATTCTAAACTTTACATTTAGATTCTTAACTTTATATTTAGATCGTAAACATAATATTTTCATAGCGACATTTGTTTATCACAAAATAGAATAACTTTGCACACTTCTCTATCAAACGTTTCAATGAAAGGTAGTAAATAATTTAAGTACAAAGCACCTAGTTGGACATAAACCCCGAACAAACTACGGTAGACAAACTATACATATCAAATTGTACCTCTCTGTAACAGGTATCCTTCTATAATTGATGAAGCTCATAATGGTAAAACTAACTAGTAATGCTCAAGAAAAATAAAACTCCTTCTGCTAGATGTACTCTGGTTTAACTGACTTTCTTTAGTTTTTATTTCTAGGTAACGCATCACCAATGTCAACTGTTTATCCCACATAAACAGATAACTGTAACAATCCATTTCTTAGACATGTGATTAGTTTCTATATGCGCATGTAATCAGCAGCTTCTTTGTATACTGTTCCAAGTGTACTTGTTCATTCTGTCGTCATTATATCTGAGATTTAAAACAGCGTGGGAAACGGGCCTATAGAAAAGGCACACATACAGGGCTTCCTGTCTGTGTAGCCTTCTTGTACTCCCGCTTCCGGCGCTGTTTTATAACTCAGTTATGTACCAACTGGCCCCCCCTTCAATCCGCGTTGCAGTCACTCTATTATACGCTCGAAGAATTCGTTTGCTGTTCTCGTGCAGAGGTTTGCACTGCTCTGTTTTGTTTGATTGCGTCCACTGCTTCGGCTGTGCACTCCCGGGGCAGAGGCTTCGTCAGGAAACGTACGCGTCTTCTTTTGCCACGCTTCGTGTACGAAACTGCATGTATGTATTTATGTTCGAAATCAATTGAAATGAAAATTGAAATTGAAGAGCGTTGCTGCTTATTATAACAAATAGAACGCAGAAGGCCGCCCCTTGAATAAAAATTGTTCTTAATAGCCTTAACGAGCCTCTAACAAATGTTTCTGCACAAAGTGCCCACGACTAGCGGCAACAATCTGCGGGATCAGAACATATTTACCTTGGAAGGTAGATCTTCCATTCACTTTAATAGAAGTTGGGTAGTACACAGTGTGATTCATTTTCTAAATCGTGCGTTTTAGCTTAACACTGAAAGCACGGTAGTCGGTCTTTGGCAGGAGCCCGCTGAATTGTTGCTCAACCACTGAGCAACCCATTAGGCCAATGAACATTGTGAACTCATTTCTGATAGATTCTTATCCACTATTAGGAACTTTTGTCTATTCAGCCGATTACACTAGTCGCAGAACAGATGGGCGGAAATGATAATTAAACGTACCTTTCTAAATAAAGCAATTGCTTTTGCAAAAAGAAGGTTAAAGCTCGTAAAGGTACTCACAGCAGACAAAGCACCCTCGATCGGCAATCAAGGCAGGCGTAGTCGTCTTACCCTCAGTCGTCTCCGCTGAAACACGATAACTCCAGTTAATGTACTCACATCTCAAGAATATGCCAGAAATGTGCACAAAAGGTGGGCCACATACCAAGCGCTATAAGCAGTGTACGTATCCCATTGCAAGATTTTGCGCTTTTGACCATGTCGCCTCGAGTTGTCGGAAATAAGGATGATTACCGGACAAACACAACGAACTCAATGGAGAAAAGGCTTTCGTAGATACAGTACGCGCTGGTCATATTGAACAGCAAGGCTAAACAATGCCTGTTAAAATTAATGGAAGTTCGAACTACCGGCAGCGAACAAAAACCTTAGTACACTGCAATTGTAAGGCAAGTCAAAACTTTGATGCTTGAAAAAGGCCAAGGTTGCGGGCGGATATCCCCCGCCCCCCCCCCCCCCCCCCCCCCCAAATAAAACTGTCCAACTTCTTGTTGCAATAAAGGACTACAAGCGGAAAGTCTCATCTTCGCCATCTTGAAAACTGAAGAAAAGATGGACAGCATACCAGCCGGCCACGACTTCTGAGCCGATGGTCACATTGGTGCTTCCTGCCCGTCCTCGTTGCCGTCAGAGTGTGCGTTCCAATTTAACCTTTAGACGGCTTCGTTGACGTTTTCGCAGAGCGTTCGCCATGTTCAATCCCATTCTAATTCGAACAAATTCGCCAATGAATACTGCTTCGTGGAGGCAGTATCGTAATTGACAACGATGCAAGCTACCTTCCTGTCTAAAAAAAACGACGCCATCGCCACATTTTAACACAATAACGTTCTAACAAACTAACTTATCCTTTGATTTCAATGTTTTGTATAATGTGCTAAAGGTGAATATGCTCTTGTTTGCTTTTTAAATCATGTAATGTGTATAATAAGAATGCTACCGATTTTTCAGAAACTACGGCTTCAGTTACCTAACATGTCCGCTGCGAGGTTTTCGTCTGCGTTAGGGAGAGCTGTGCCGTTCCAATGATTATTCCTTTTGACGCGTAAGTACGCTGATTCGTAAGCTATCTACCAAGCTGCCGGTGCATTGGAACGCTGCAAAAGGTAGTGACAGATTCTCTGTTTCTGACTACAGATATTATCCCCTCATCTGTCAGCACAACACACCCACACCACTGTTCTCGCGTCCTCATTGACATAGTTCGAAAAGAATGCGTCTCCAAAACGCCGGCCATGTGGAATTCAGGCTGGTTTTACACCTACACTGCTATTTTCTCTTTTTTTCTCTCTCGCCGTTCAACGCAGCCTCCTGTGTAAGCACAGAATGCTGTTCTCTGGGGGCGTGAGGTTTCAATTATCTGTAACGCAACTTCATCTAATTAAGGTTGCCAGGCTTCTTTATATATTACACTAATCCCTCGTTATAACGGTTAGCGTGACGGCGAGAAATTTTGTTCTAAGCGGTATTTCGATATAAGCGGCCACTACAATAAGCTAAAGTAGTTGAGCTTCAATTTCACCACAACTGCAAGGAATGAAACCACAATGTATTCAGTGAATAAAAGCTTTATTCAGGTGCAAAAAAGGCAGCTAGCTTTGGCTGTTTCAAGTTCTTGCCGGGCGCGAGCATCCCTTGCTCTAATTTGACCAAGCATTGCATGAAGCTGTGGTCACGATCATAAAAGTGGCAGTGTTTGTGGCCAATTTACAGGCGGGTGTGCGGACGTCACGGAACGCTACGCGAGTTCCGCGCTGGAAAGCGCCGAAAATGCCGTCGCACGAGCCTGAGGTTGCATTTCTTGCGCTCAAAAAAAAAAAACAATTAACTGCTCATTTTGGGTGCACAGCGCAATCATGAAAACTGACCGGTTTTGTACTAGTGGCTTTGCATGATCTCTGGGATAGTTTTTCCGAGGTGTGCAGCAGTGAAGTTTCAAAACAAGAGCTTTTTGGGCACCCCGTTGTCGACGACACTGCTAATTGTACGGTTCAAGTGTGGGTGTTCGCGCAGCGTCGTGTCCACGTCATTGACCAAAGTCTAGGAACAAACTTCAATGACCCCACCATGCATTCGGAAGTTTGGGTAAAGTCGGGTGGAGCCAATCGAGCATGACCGGCTTGAGAAAATCGTCTTGGAAAGACCAGCTTGCGTTAACCCGAAAATTTTGCAAGCATGACTCGCCGCTGTGTCGCCGCCGCTCGGCCATGCCTCCTCTCGCCACTTCGCTCTAAGCGGGTCAAGCTGTTCGTGTACTTCGAGTAATGTGGCCGAAAATGCATGCGTTTGGGTTGGGACCAGAATAAATTTCGATTAAAGCGATATTTAGAGTAAAGTGATTTTGTTATAACGAGGAATTACTGTACTTTTATGCAGATTTACACGGACCAAATCACGCATTTTGAATAGTCAAAAAAATAACTTTTCTGGGTATCTATTTCATGGGTACTGGCAGCCTTTTGTAAAAAGGCCGTAAAGAGGAGCAGGCAGAATAAAGAAAAGAATGCGGGAAAATACGCATCCACCTGCACACATAGGATGAACATCCGCAAAGCAATAAAAACAATGGGCGGAAAAAATGAAGTATGCATCATCAACAAAATGAACAGCAGGTACTATTAGTATTTAAAAACAACCGGCAGAACAAAAAAGAAAACCCTGTGATTAAGAGCCCTATATGTACTGACAGCATAATTAATAACATTACAAGACATCTATGAAAAGAGCCGGAACAGGAACATTTCTACAATAATTGGCATTAAAATAGTAACCGAACCGATTGTCGCCTCAAGACGAAACACAGCTGGAGTGCTCGGCATCAAAAAAAAGAGAAAACAAACACCAAGGCAAAGCAACATTATTATTTTACTGTGATATGTCAGTTGCCGCGGTCGCACTGTTACGAACGCGGTTCGAAACAGAAGATATCAATAAAAATCTACAGATAATCAGACAGTCCTTTGGCAAATGAATCCAGTGTGCCGTAAGCAATAAGATTGGACGGAAGGAATTCTATTCGCATGTTGTCCTCTGGAGAAAAAGCGTTGTTAAACGCGTCTGTCTTACCGCTGAAATCCTTTTTCTTTTTTAGTGCTGCAACCTTGTCGAGCGAGTACTAATCAGGTCGCTAAATTTATACTTTATTATCCCCAGCTTATGACTACAAAAACGTTGCAGGTGACATTTACATTTGTCTCATAAGGGCCCCTAAGCAGTGTTCCAAAGGTTGAGGTTTTTGTGCGCAATCGCTCGAGTACTATCCGAGAAACGTCCTGCCGCAAAAATTCTTTAAAAGCGTTAAAGCCGAGTTATAGTTTATTAAAAAGGGACGGCAATAAGGCCTCGAGCTTTTACCCTGTCATTGTGCCTCCAAAGCATCCTGGAAGCTTTGACGTCACCGACCAGGTGCAAGATTACCTAGAGAAGCAGGGCAAGGTTCGAGGTGCGGGAAGCCATTGGCTCCGCTTGGCGGTGTCACGCTTTTTTTAGCAGTCGACGGCCAAGCTGCGCCTACAGCCACTACAGCCGCTACTTGCTAGCGGGGCTTGTTGGCGGTCGGCCCAAATCGAACCTCCATGAGGCCGTGCTTCTCATGTCAGCCGTGCGCGCGTCTGCATGCCAGTAATAGAATTGCAGAAATGAGCGTTTGAAGGCCAAACACAGCACGCTGGCTTACGACACTAAGTGAAGATTTCCAGCAACGACTAGCGGCCCGCTAGTGTTTCTGCATGCGGTGAAGTCGCGGCGCATAAAAGGCTTAGCATCACTACAGTTATTCGCTGCTACAGTCACCGCTTTACGAAGCTGAGCAGACGGCGATCACCAGCGTCATCTTTTACTGCATTATCACCCGCTCTCACACATTTATAAACTGATTTTGAGCAATAGCCTTGCTCTGGCGGTCCGTGAAAAGTTTTAGCGTCTGCGGTGTACGCCATATAGCGCATACACCACACAGTGGGCTCCTTGTCGACCTCGAAGACAGATGCTTGCCGCCGTCCAGCGTGTAGCGGCGTTTCAGTCTGAAGAGATTCTCCGTGTTTGTCAGCGTTATGCAAACCTTGCAAACGGCGCCCTGTAACTGCAAACTAAGCTAACCTCGTGTGACGGAGGAAGACAATCGACATTCCTCCCTGCTAAGATAATCCCTGCCGCCGGTGCCGTTGCACCGCTCTCTGGGACTGCACCCGTGTTTCCCGCAGAGGCGGGCACGCTGATTGCCTACAGCATTTAAAGGGGCCCACCAATAGCGGTGCCGTACTGCTAAGTGCATCGTGAATAATAAAGGCTGCGTCAGAGCATTCCGCCGCACGTCACAGCGCATCAGTACGGCAACGGGGATCGGTAGGTTAATAGGGAAAGAAAAAAAGCACCTTTTTTTGGGTGTTTGTGCGGCCCCTGCTTTGCGCAAAGGGGTGTTACGAAAAGCTATGTTTGAAACGATAACAAGCCGACGAGACGGAAGAAGGGACAAGCAACTGCCTCACGAGGAACGAGACTGGTGACATCTTCTTCCTTTACCGAATCTCCCGCTCAAATCTCAATAAACCGGTGCTCCTTTAACCGCGTCTTCTTCCTGGTCTTCAACATTTTGGTGCTGTGGCCAGGATGCAACGTTCAGACAGTTGAAGACCTCTACCGATGAGGCAAGACTATTGAAAAGGACACCCCGGCCTCGAGCGGCGCACCGAATCCACTCCGACAGCGCGACATCAACGTACCGGGCCTCGCCATGGACTGTCTGAAACGTGCATCGAGCATCGCTGTCCGTGCATCGAGCACGGAACAGCATGTAACCCCCGCTGCCTATCCGGCAGATCCCTCAGGGAGGGCTGTAGCTGTTAACAATCGCGCTGTAGAATATAGCCGAATGTTGAGATGATGCCTGCTTTTACGAGTAAAACTCCATAATTGCTCAAGAACAACACCCAATCAATGCACAAAATCAAAGACTCAAGCTCCGTAATTGATGAGATTGAAAAAAAAGACGGGAGATCTGCTCAGCAGTTTCTCTGTGAATATGCGATTTTTTTAACGCTCTCGGGCAGATGAACTGCAGGCTGTTAACGTTTTACTGTTGAGTATAGTTTTGTTTTCAGGCTGCAGTTCTATTATGAACGCGTTACTGTTGCTTTTGAGTTAATGTAGATGATTTTATAAAAACAAGAGATATATGCAGTCCTTGCCACGCCGCCTTTTCGTAGTCGCTACACCGACAGCCAACATAGCAGAAGATTCCACATTCACACAGCGCGCGTAGCTGGCCGATAGCTGCTCGGGCAAAATATCGAGCCGCAGACGATCATGCTTCTCTATGTTTGACGGGAGGGCGAAAAAAGCCCCGCTACCCGCGAAAAACTACAACAGGCCCATCTCGCAGAGTGAAAGTTGAAATGGTGATTGGCTGCAGCCGTCGCTGCCGCGTCAGAGTAGGTACGGTTCCGGCTTTCGGCGGCGCCGTACTCTGATCCTTTCCACCCTCTCTCCTAACGTCCTTTACAACGGCGTAGATTTCCGCTTAACTAGAATTTGCTCGAAGCGGATGGTCGGGCGGTCGCCGACGGGCGTCGTTGGCCACTTCTACGGCTTCTTTACGCGTTTTTCACAGTACGGAGGTCGACATTTATGATGAAATACCGGACCACATCAGCGTGAGTCTGCGAAGACGTCTGCCTAGAGAAGCCTCATTTACAGCCTATCGCATTTTTATTTAGTCTTATTAGCGGTCTTGGAACGTTTCCGGAAAGCGTCCTAACAAGGAAAATCAGACCCCCAATAAGCCTGCAGTAAGATTAGACTGCGAATAAATCAGCCTTATTGGGCTTTGAGCAAGCGGGCCCAGTAGAGTTCATTGACTCGGGTAGGGCGGGACTCGGGAACTCCGTACCCCTCGCGCCGAGTTTCGTTGCGGGACTGTGAGGTCGCAACAAAAATGATACAGGAAAATGACTGGTACTACTATGACTGAAAACAGGGGACACCAATGATAGGCCATTCTAGTTACACATGCTATACTCGAAATAAACTGGAGCTCACACATTGTCCACCTAGCATCAACCCTACCTTGACACATTTCGTTTATCTATAGAAAATCGTAGGATTGACAATGTGTCTTCTATCAAATACTTGGGAGTTAGTTTTGATAAATACCTGTAGTAGGGGAAACAAATCAACAGGCTATGTAGGAAACATGGTTTTCGGTTGCTATTAGTCAACTCTTTCTACTTAGCATTGTTCGCTGCCTATACTTTTCATTATTACGCTGCTATTTAAGTTCGTTTATTGAAGCCGGGAAAACATATGCGAACTATATAACGCCTCTTCAAGAACTTCAAAAACGAGCGTTAAGAATAATAACGTTCTGCCTTTGACGACCCTAGTAATTTTTTTTTTCAAACAATAATTTATCTTGAGTGTGTACAATCTTCGAACACTTGCCCCATACTGTTGACTTTTTTGCTGTTCCGTGTAAGCCCCTGCACTCTACAAAGCTGCAGTCCCTGAGGGCAAATGAAAAATAAATAAATAAATAAATAAATTCGTAGCGCATTACTGGCATACTTCATGTACTCTCATTCCCATCTCTCTGTGACTACAAAATTGCGCTTTTTGGTAAATAGCATAGCAACTTCTAACTCTGCCATGCCTTCAACTTTGCATTCTCTACCGGCTCTTACGACGAGACGGGCAACAAATGCAAATTTCTAACTTCCTGTTTGTAAACATGGGTATGGTGAAGGCTGATTGGGCCCTTTCTCGCGAAAGTATTGAATTCCAATCTTGCGATGTTGAAATTATTTGCAACTAATCTTGCAAAAATTCCCCCACATTTCCACGAAGGGGAGTATGAGGAAGTGCGAAGCACGGGGTGATGCTATGAGGGGGAGTTTGTTGAAGTTTGGTGGCATTTTGCCCGTTAGTTACATTAACACCCCGTCGTGATCACGTTCGGCTTAACACGCCTCGTTTGTCCCTCTGCGGAAATCTTGGTGAATTAACGTGTATGTTCGAGAGGAGGAGCGCACCGCACCGCAGCGCACCGCAGCTGCGAAGCGCCGACCGGAGTGAAGGGAGAGGAGGCGCAGTCACGTGAGAGAATGCAGAACTAGCGGGTTTGTAGTAACACGTGTACACCACGCAGTTATCAAGCCGCTATAACGCCGCTGAGTCGCCAACGCACGCCGCTGACGACGTAGTTTGAATGCGTTAAAGATATAAGGCGCGTTACTAACACTGATATCAACGTCGCGTCCGTGGCTTAGTCGGTAGAGCGTCGCGCTGCGGCCGCAAAGTCCGTAGATGTTTGGCTCTTATGTTTGGCTTTTCAGCGATTTGCCTTGTTTTGCAATCAAATAAGGAATTTGTGTTGTGGACCAGACAGCATTTGGCTATCCGTCACAATACGTGTTGTAGTAACTCCCTGAACCATTAAAAAAAAAAGGTGCCGTATGATGGTGATGATGTTGTTGATGATGATGATGATGATGATGATTATGATGAAATCTGTTACCCGCCGCTGTGGCTCAGTGGCTAAGGCGATGTGCTGCTGAGCACGAGGACGCGGGTTCGATTCCCGGCAGCGGCGGCTGCTTTTCTGACGGAGGCGAAAAGCAAAAACGCCCATGTGTACGAGATTTGGGCGCACGTTAAAGATCCCCAGGTGGTCAAAATTAATCCGGAGCCCTCCACTACGGCGCGCCTCATCGCATGCGTTGCATCGGCACGTTAAACCCTATAATCATCATCAAATCTCAGGAAAACCCATCCGCCACCTGGTTTCTGGAGTGAGAAGATTGGCCTTCGGGCAAAGCGATGGTTGCGTTTTCCCGGTGTGGACATTGACGCATGATTACCGTGACGAAATCACAAACTGTGATGAAATCACCCTTACCAGTCTTTCCCTTCAAAATAGTAAACCCCAGGACGCTGATGGCATACAGATTGGCCAGGAAAAGTACACTATAGATATTATCAACCGCGCCTAGAGCACGTTTGTAACCTTGCCTTTTCACATGATATCTTTACCGCACGCAGAGAGCGAACATCCTCTGCGTGGGCTCTGCAGATTTTCACCCGCCGCGGTGGCTCAGTGGCTAAGGCGTAGCGCTGCTGAGCACAAGGTCGCGGGTTCGATTCCCGGCCGCGGCGGTCGCTTTTCTGATGGAGGTGAAAAGCAAAAACGCCCGTGTGTACTACATTTCGGCGTACGGTAAAGATCCCCAGGAGGTCAAAATTAATCCGGAGCCCTCCACTACGGCGCGCCTCATCCCCTGCCTTGCGTCGGCGTGTTAAACCCTACAATCAATCAAATCAAATCTGCAGATTTTCACCAACCGCTGCTGAAATTCAACTCAGGCACTGTTTCAACACCAGCACCTGTTGCAACTCATAATCGTGCACCGGAGGACAGCATTTTGGCTTTTGGGAGTGCAGTTTCCGCGAATATCGGACTCTTTCAGCTTCTAAGTGTGCTAAGCCCACTTAGAGCGCTGTATGAGCAGCTCGAGCGCGCAAAATGTCGGACTCGATTGTCGCCGCTGGGGACCGCGCTGAGCCCTCAGCGAGCCTGAACTCAAGTGAAGCTGAAGATATTTACGTTAACTAGGCATCGGGTTTGTTTGTTTGTGGCACCGGTCGTGACGTGTTCGCCATCAATTTATCTGCGAGTAGTCCAAACTCAGGCTTTAGGCCTTGCTGTCGGCGGCTGGCACGAGTTCGGCCTGCTTGACGACTTGAAGAGGGTTTAGGTTGCATGTACCCCGCACACCACTGGATGTCACGATTCCAAAGACAACGCAGTTGTCTTCAAGGAAAACACGTTTAATAGACCGAACTTGCGCTCGCCGAACAACTCAAAGAATACACAGGCGGCAAAGCAGCAGTCAACAAAGTGACGTACGCAAGCGAGCGTCGGCGATCGGAATACTGCGGCGTCTGCTCTTCAGGCTTGTTTCTTTCGGCGCGAGTGTTTCTGCAACTGCCGATTTACATCTACGTCGATCAAAGAAAATTATTCGAGGCTAGTCACGTTAGGGTGAAACGCTCTCCGTATCAGAATGAGGTCACCAGCGCAGCATAAAAATAAGGAATTGAACACGCGCTTACTTGGAACACAGATTAAACAGCCGGGCGCAGCCGGGCAGTAACAGCAAAACATAAAAAATCAAACCAAATGCCCAGTTCGTGGCATAGCCTATGCAGCATAAAAATAAAGAACGGAACACGCGCTTCGCTTGGGACACCGATGCCGCGAACTAGGCATTACGTTTTTTTTTTGTTTTGTTTTTTTGCGGCTTGGCCGAGCCCGGCTGTGTTATCTGTGTCCAAAGCGAAGCGCGTGTTTCATTCATTCTTTATTTTTATGCTGCACGGGTTATCTCAATCTGATACAGAGAGCTAGCTCTTCGCATGCCTTGTCCGCAACGCCCCGAAGACTGTGTCCGAGTTTTCTTCCGAGGCGGCCGCGTTGAAGAAGGCGCTTGAAATACGAACGAGGCAGTACGACCGCCCAATCAATATGCTGGTTTCGTAGACGATTGGTGCGGTGCTATTAACTCCTACACATTACGGGACAACATCCGTGCAGGGGTGAGGGAGAAGCTGCGGAACTTTTCCCGGTGACGCCACAAATTCAAGTCGCTTCCCTGACTGACGTGATCCACGAAGGAGTCCAACACACTTTGGGAACTTCTATGCAGTCCGAAGCAACCCGTGAGCCACAGGGTATGACCTGCTCCGCGGCTGTTCGTCGACCCCGCCCTGCTCAAACCCGTCGTCAAGAAGCTCCGCCATACCACCGTCCACTGTCACCGCCAAGCCCAGTGTCTCCACCATCCACCGTACTGCCGTCCGCAGCCCAAAGCCAGACCCCGAAGAAAACTGACGTTTGGCGAACCGCCGATACTTGTCCGCTGTGGTTCCACTGCAGAGAGCCCTATCACATCCGTCGTCACTACCTGTACAAGAGACTCGGGCTGCGTGCTTTCTCCGTCGATGCACCTCACCCTCTCCCTGGCCAATGGCCACGTGAGATTGACGAATATCTATATCCAACCAGCTGTGACCCAGCAGGTTTCCAACGTTCGCCGTCTCGCCCTACCCGTACCAATCCCCGAGCCGCCGCAGCAATTCTGACTACGCAGGTGGACGTTCGCCCAGTCCACGAGGGAGAAACTAAAAGCAGAAACTTCTTGAGGTGTACAACGGCGGAAAAATGAAAATCCTCCAACGACGCAGCCACTTGCTGAAGACCATGATTCACGACTTGTCCCGACCCTGACGATCCAATCTAACCTGACGTAACTCCCGAATACGACGACAGCAAAAAGGCGAAACACGTACCCGATATGAGCGAACCTGCCTATGAGAATACGACGAAGACCACTACGCACAGTGCCCGACCGTCAACACGCCCAAGCCGAGATACGACGCCACGACACACCCAAAACTCGAATAAAGCAGCGCCCGACATTCAGCTGTCCATCTACGGCTTTGAATTAGTCGCCCTCATAGACATGGGAGCCGGCTACTCAGTCATGAGCGGGCCATTTGAGGCTAAGCTGACGAAAAGTATGACCAGATCGGATAATCCGCACATTCGCACAGCACGAGGCCACCTCGTGACGCCAAGTGGAACGTGTCATCGCGCGTCACCATAGAGGGCACAAAGTACCCTGCGGCGTTCGTCATTTTTGTCTAACTGCATCCTCGAAGTAATTCTTGCAATAGACTTTTTCACAGACAACGGTGCAATATTTGATCTACAGGTCAAGTTCATAACTTTTTCCTCCGATCACTTCATGACGCCGGAACTGAACCCCGAACACCGTGCTGCTGTAAGGATCGCCGATGATCATGTCACCCTGTCATCCCGCGCAAGCGTGATGATCACCGTCTACTGTGAAGATACTGTTCCTGACGATGCCGCTATCGTACAGAGTGACCAAGGGTTGCTCCTCGACCACGGTGTCTCCGTCGCAATTGGCTTTGCGTGCTTTAAGCAACGCAATCCCAAATTTTGGTCACTAATTTCAGCGAGGAATACCGGTATTTAGACATACGCGCAGCAATTGCGTTCCTCGAAGAAATGCAAGAAGCAAGTGATGTGATTGCGGTTCCCGACTTTGAACTCGCCCCCGAAGATACCTTCAAGTTTGCGAATCACTTCGACGTGAATCGGGCGTTACTGCAAGAACGGAAGAAATTATTCGGTTTGCTGCGTTGCTATACGGTGTGTTTTTTCGTAGAACTCAAAACTACGTCAGACACCTCTAGCGAAGCACCGATTTATAACCGAAGATGGAGCCCGACCCACCCTAAAGTTACCGTAAAGCGTTTCTTCGCACGAGTGGACAGCTATCTGGACGACGACATGCTCAGCAACGACATTATACAGTCATGGAAAAGCCCCTGGGCTGCGCCGGTGGTACTCGTGAAGACAAAAGATGGCACATTAAAGTTGTGCGTTGACTACCGGTGACTGGACAAGATCACCAAAAAGAACGTGTACCCCATTCCCCGAATCGACGACGCCCTCGACCACATCTGCAAGCAAACTACTTCTCATTGATACATCTGAAGACCGCCTACTGGCAAATTGAAGTGGACCAGAGAGACCGAGAGAAGACTGCATTTATAACCCCGGAAGGCCTATATGAGTTCAAGGTGGTGCCTTTTGGGTTGTGCAAGGTGCCAGCAACGTTTCAAACAGTCATGGATACGGTGCTAGCTGGCCTGAAGTGGGAAACCCGCCTCGTAAATATCAACGACGTTGTGGCATTCTCCAGGACATTCGGCGAATACGTTGCAAGGTTGGAGTTTGTATTCGAGGCCATTCGCCGGTCGGGGTTAACGCTGAAGCCTGAAAGGTGCCGTTTCGCGTACGAGGAACTCAAGTTTTTGGGCCACGTCGTCAACGCCGCAGGAGTCCTGCCTGACCCGGCAAAAACTTTAGCCATAGCGAACTTCCCCAGACCCAAAGATTTCTTGAACTGTGCGCGTACTACCGGCGCTTCGTCGCAACCTTCGCAAGCATTGCAGGGCCACTCACGCGCTTGACGAAGGATAGTGCCCCTTTCAGCTGGGAAAACGTCTATGTAGAAGCATTCTGCGAGATTCAACAACACCTGCAAAACCCGCCCGTGCTTGCTCACTTCGACGAAATCACCGAAACGGAAACGTACACGGACGCCAGTGATGTAGGTTTGGGCGCCGTCCTCGTCCAGTAGCAAAGCGGTTGTGAGAAAGTAATCGGGTTTGGCAGCCGTGGTCTGTCGAAGGAGGAAAAAAAATTCATCATCTTCCCGTAGGGGAACCTTGAGTAGTATGCGAAGCAGCCATGGGGTCGACTCAAGTTCCCATTAGTTTTTAGTTCGATCGCGGCGTTGCGGGAGGAAAATGGGGAGGCGGAGCGCGCGCACGCGTCATTTGTACCGCGGAACTACAATGGCGCCCCCAGTGCAGTATGCAGCGGCTACCGTCGCGTCTCTAACCCTAAGCTGCTTCGCGATATCGCGCCTGGAGCCGCAGGTGTTGCCATTCGTGGCTCGATTCCGGAGAGGTGAGGAGGAATGCTGGAGAGGAAATGGGAGAGGAGAGGAGGAATGCCTCGCATACTACTCAGGATTCCCCTACGGGAAGATGACGACGGTGGTTGAACGCGAAACTATCTCGTGGTGGATTCTGTGGTTGGCCAATCCCTAGGGGCATCCTGCCACAATCATCATCAACGGTGCCTGGCCAGGCATGCGCACTGGGAGTGTGGACGTAGCACAAGGGCGCACATACAACGGCGGACCGAACAGGCTCGACCATCAGCTGCTTCGCATCTAAAAATACTCAGCCACTGAGAAAGAGTGCCTCTCTATTATAAGGGTGATTACAAAATTTCGGCTATACGTGTATGGTACAACATTCGAACATTCAAGGTTCTGACAGACCACCATGCGCTCTGTTGGCTCGCAAATTTGGAGGACCCCTATGCGCGTCTTGGGCAGTGGAGCTTGCGCCTGCAAGAGTTCGACCTTTCAATCGTCTATAAATTCGGCAGGAAACACTCCGACGCCGAATGCCTGTCCCGCGACCCCGTCGACCCACCACCACAAGGCTCAAATGAAGACAGCGTGTTCTTCGGAGTCGTATCAGAGAACGACCTGGCCACCCAGAAGCGTGCCGAACCCGATCTACGCGTCATGATCGACGACCTCCAAGGACGCGACGTCGCCGTGCCCAGAGCTTTCAAACGCAACTTACCTCCATTCACCCTGAAAACCTCCGCCCTCGTGAAGAAGAATTTCAGCCCACAAACGAGAACGAATTATATTTTGTCATCCCGGCATATCTTCATGACGAATATTTGGATGCGTGAAACCACGAGCCGTCTCCCGGACATCTCGGCACAGCTCGCACAATTGTAAAAATCAAGGCGAAGTACTACTGGCCCCGCCCTACAACCGACGTCACCCACTACATCCGGAGCTCCCGTGACTTCCAACGACGAAAAACGCCGCCGACGCGACACGCCGGAGCCGATCGCCGTCCCATCGAGGCCCTTCCAGCAGATTGGAATGGACCTTCTGGGGCCGTTTCCTACGTCACGATCCGAGAACAAGTGGATTGTGGTTGCGGAAGACTACATGACCCCCTACGCAGAGACCGCCATGCTTCCGAGGGGACTGCACATGAAGCCATGAAATTCTTCATAAACCAAGTTGAGCTTTGACACGGTGCCCCTGAAGTCCTAATCACGGATGGCCGAACGGCCTTTACGGCGGAGCTGATGCAAAGAATCTTCGGGGTACAGCAACACGGATCACCAAAGAATGACGCCGTATCACCCACAAACAAACAGATTAACGGAACGTTTCAACCAGACGATGGGGGATATGCTGTCCATGTACGTCGACGTTGAACATAAGACCTGGAACGAAGTGCTCTCATATTTCAAATGTGCGTACTACACGGCTATCCAAGAAACTACGCAGATGACACCGTTCGAGCTTGTCTACGGAAGGCGTCCGACTAAGATGCTTGATGTCATGCTTCCGCACGTAGAAGACGACTGCCTCAACGCCGATGTCCAAGGATACATTCAGCTTGCGGAGGAGGCCCGCAAGCTCCCTCGAGTTTGAGCAAGGGACCAACAGCTGGTGGATGCTGGCTGCTACAACCTCACGTGGCGCTGTCTTCTCCTAATCATGCTACAACCTCCGACGCCGAGACGCCGAGTACCACCAAGTGGTTCGTTTGTGGGTTTGAACAGCGCTTTAGGGTGCCGTTCGTGCTGAAGCGACGAGAGTCTGCAAAGCGCGAGGAGAGTGGACCACGAGGGCCGACTTGGATCCACAGCATGGATGACGAGATCACTCCAGTACCCACTTACAAAGACGAAAAAGCCATTCGGGTTCCAGGTGCACTTCCCGTAACAGGAAATCCATTCCAGGCACGTGCTATAGGTAGAACTTCCAACATGCACGGGGCCGCGACAGGTCTACAACTCCGCAGCGAAAGACGTTCCGAACTGGTCACCGGCGCGCACAGAATTCACAGCTTGGGGCACGAGCAGCAACAGCCTGCGGGTGTCGATGTCGAGATCCGAGTCCCGGAACCCAGTGCCAGTGAGGAGCATACCCAAACAGGGGGGCTGGGCAGATCGATCTTCCATTGCATACCAGAGCGAGTTTAACCCGTTAGGGCAGGAAAGTCATGAACGCTGTCAAGAATGCGTGCAACTTAAGTCACTTATAGCAAAACAGACGGAGCAAATAGATAAACAAAACCAGATCAGTTCTCTGTTAGCCAGGGTGAAAGCTGTAGAGCACAGACGCCAAGGTGAAAACGACAGGAAGCGCAACGTGGCCAATGGGGACACCCAGTTCCTATCGCCAAAGCAAGACGATGAGACTACAACTACGCCTACAGAGTAACAACTCACGTCTGCCAGGCCTATGCCGGAAATCGAAGATATAGTATCACCGCTCACAAGCGAGGTATCGCACCTAATGGTGCAAATGACACCATTAAGCTCGAGGGTAATCAAGATGGAGACGTTGGAGGCGAACGTGAATGAACATTTACTTCTCACAAAACCAGGAAAGGGGGCGCCTCATGTGAAGAAAAGTGCGGAAGGGAGCCTCACCGCAATTAATCATAGTCTCAGCGTAGTTTGAATGAGTCAAGGATATAAGGCGCGGTCGTAGCCTCTCATTCTATGTCGGCTTTGTGGCGCGGTGGGTAGAGCGCCATGTACCTTGCGTTCCGCCCGCAGGGTCGTGGGATCGAAACCGGGCGCCGGTAAGTATTATTTTTTTGTATAGCGTAGGGGGAGGGGTGCGGACCTGTTGTTGAGAGCGAGGAGGGTAGCGTGATGCGGGAGAGGAAGAGTGGGTGAGAGGGCGCACCTGGAATGGCTGTTGCGGACGCCGAGGCACGCGAACGCCGGGTGACATCCTGAGTTAAAGAAATGCTCTGCATTTAAAACGGCGCGCTATCACTGGAACCTGCAGCGACAGTTTTTCTTTCAAGTATTTTTAGGTGTGTGCGCTATCAGCGCCATCGCCGAGCCCAGTATGCTGCGAACAATGCTCCAAGTTGGGGGACCTATTCTCGACCGCACATTTTGCCGGCAATACTTGCAATTTTCCGGAAGTCTTTTCTGGTTGGCTTTCAGTTGTGGTCACGTGCTTTCGGTTGACAAAGCGGTTGTGTGTGTTGTCGTCATTTTGAGGTTTCATGTCGTTTACGGACACCAGTTCTAAAGTTTGCATTATTTCTCGTTACTAAAGGCTCATAAATATTGGCCGGCAATGAAAAACCAGACTAAATGCAGCGGACATGACAACGTAAGCCTGTCTTTGCTATTCAACAACAATACTGCTTGTAATACACACCCCCTCTGTGATTGGCAGAGAAGGCGCGACGTAATTTAAACAGTTGGCGGGAACGATTACGTCATGCATTGGCAACTTCAGCCTGCGTAAAAGTGACGTAATGCTACGTAACAGCTTTAAAATGTTGGCTCTTTTTGTCGCAAGATACAAGCAAAATAGGGCAAAAATTTGCCCCGGCGTACGGCGCCGCGAAATGTGCGGCAATTTGCAGCAGGCGCAGTTTCGCATGCGCGCTGTTTAAAGAATGTTTCCTACCGAAACAATTTATAGTTTCAACTGCTTCCAAGTCACCGATTATGGAGCATACAAATAACGTGCAGCATTTTGCTTTTATGTGTGACAATAAAATAAAAGTAATTTGTTTGGCGTAACCGCAACATAAGAGGGCAGTACAAGCCTCTCCATGACAAAGATACCCAATGCATGGCATTTGTCCATACTCGTCCTAGTAAGCTGTTGGCTCACATGATAGACCTCGAGAGAAAAATAAAAAATAAAAGTGACTATTTGGTTCCCTACAGCGCTGACTGAAGTCGAGCTTGACGAATGAGTGAATCGGCAACAACGGTGCGCTCCGCGGTTATCAGGCGTAGCGCTTCGCTGCTCTTATGTGTCAAAGAAGCGATGGTCCCGGCCGTCTTTTTCTATGATCACGCCATAAACTTGTAACATAGCAGCAGACGATGACGTGGCGGCGGTGGCGGCAGGGAAGCTGATAACGCAACAGAGCTTACATTTAGGCAGAGAGCCCAGCTATGTTACTAAAAGCGATTGAAAAAAATAAATAGATACAGCAAAAAAATTGCGTGATGTTCTTTAGCTCGACATCCGCCTTCCGCTCGCTTTTGGATCAACGTTACTCGATCACCTTGTGGTGTTGACGCCAAATTTGACCGCCAGAAATGTGTTTTTATTGTCAGATCAGCTACCGTCCTAATTTTTATAGTACATGCCAAGTGTTTTTATATCTTTCTTGCACAATATTTAATACCTTGGTAGCGATCGTTATGAGTGACTCGTCAAATCACACTGCATGTCGTCATAGCTATAGGTCCAGCACGTCACTAATTGCTTACGTTGTGCTTACGCAAAAAAACATGCGCGAATTGCCGGCAATTTGTGCAGTCGAGAATAGGACCCTAGGTTAAAAGAAGTGGTTTGCGAGGTATATATGGGCTATCGCCGTCGGAAGGCACGCATGCGTGTTCTCGTCCTTTCGTTTACCGCCGGTGCAGCTACACGGCGCTCTGATACAGTTTGGCCACAGCTCCCGTGCCCCAATTACTTCTGACGGAACTACGCGGCGAAAAGCCGCCAGCGTAGATTCAAGTGTTTGTTCGGAAACGTAAAAATGGCTCTCATGCATCGCGTTTAGACATTTGCACCCGCCTTTTCCCCGGTAATGTGCTAGGCAATGTCGATTTCTACCTCTCTGTTCTAACGGCAACACTTTCTGCTTTAGTTCAACATTGTTCTTATCACACAACACCGCATCCCCTTCTTTATAGGTAGTTTTACCACCTCGGCTCTTTCCGCCCTTCGACACAGTCTAAGGAGAGCTACGTACTCGGCTCCACGTCTACTATTTCTGAACCCATCGATAGGGGAAAATCGAGTGCTTGACAACCTGCGGGAAAATTTCTTGTTGTCCATTTCTAAAACATGTAATGCTCCCAAGTTCAAAATGGCATAGGAGGAGTCAGATAGCCTGGTTTGTTTTTCACCGAGTATAGTACTCTCCCGCCTCCCAGGCAGTGTACAGTACAATAAATTCAAAACACCAATAGAACAGCTCTTTAGAGCGTTTAGCGAATAATTGACGGTTTGTATAAACTATGAATGATTTCTTTGAACAGCCAGTTTACATCGCCCTCCAAATTTCGACATTGTTCGTTTAGTTCTGGTACTGTAATGTCCTTATAGTGGGTACACCAGCACTGCGGTTTGAGGCATGATCGCTTGAAGTTAAAGTGTCCTAATGAACAGCAGCACGGCCCGCTAAAAGTAAATAATAGTAAAAGGGAATCTGGCACCAACATGGACGCAGGCGTTTGCGACTACTGTTTCTGCAGCTGATGCAGGTGATGAACTACCGTCTGCGGCGCCTTCGACTCAGCATTCTTGTTTCCTATCAAGAATTCCCGCATGAATCACGTCTGCCCCGCTTTCATATGTCCTTGGGATCACAGCCCACCGCTGGATATGACAGCGCTGCCGGTAGCCGATCGTCTCATCCTCTGGCAACCTTGGTCACACCAGGATTGGCAGCTATATAAGCAGGCACCTCAGCCTGACACTCCGGGATCTGGCACGGGCATGGACGCCAGATGTTTACACCTACTATTTCTACAGGTTGGTTATTCATGTCGTTGTGTATACAAAAAAAAACGTTTAGAAAGCTAGCGTCAGATCCCACGTGTGTCTGTGTGTTTGTTAGTGATATATTTCATCTTGTTACAAACTACTCTGAAAGCGGAGATGCTATTGTAAGGTTGCTTTCCTGGTTTTCGGCGATATCGAGCAGAATCCTGGCCGTCTTTCGGAGGAGCAAGAACAAAAAATGTTATCTGCTATCATGCAAATCCCTGAGATGTTGCAGAAGCAGTCCGACATCCTTGATGAAATTCGCACCTTCCGCTGTGAGCAACAAGCTACCAAACAAAAGGTAACTGTTCTCGCGGCTGAGGTCGATTGTGCTGAAGCCATCGCATCATTTGTTCCGCCTTTTAATGACGAAGTAGGGAGAGTAACGGCTTGCGTTGAATCACTTGCTGCATTGTTTTCATTCCTGCGCGAATGCCAAGACGATCTAGAAAACAGATCGCGACGAAACAACTTTATATTTTATGGTCTTGATGATACCGCTGGGGAAACGTGGGCGGATTCCGAGGAACGAATTTTGACCTTTTGCTCAGAAAAAACTAAGCGTTGCAGCTTGTGCAACATCGATGCACAAGCTTGGGCGTTTTTCACCGCAAAAGAACAGGCCTATAAAAGTGAGGTACGTTTCATTTAAAGAAAAAACAACGGGTGCTTGCCGCTGCGTCAAAACGAAAGGGAACCGATTTTTCTATCGGCGAAGACTACTCTGAAAAGGTCAGATTGGAGCGTAAAAAGCTACTCCAGTTTGCTAGAGAACGCGGCGGTGATTTCAAGCTCAACTTCGATAAGCTCAAGATTGGCACCCAAGTTTTTAGGTATGACGCGTCTAGTGATAGCTTGAAGTTCAATGGCCGTTAGCCACGAATTTAAGCTCCATCGCGCGAGAAGTCAGATGCCGTAACGGAACTTAAAATATTAAAATTTTTACGCTTTGAACTGTGCTGCGAGCCTCTTGAATTATCTATGTATTATTCGAGGAGGAGGGAGCGCCGTCAAGCTAACCAGATTAGCTTTTTTTCCCTGTCTTCCTACATCATTGTGGATGGAAAATAAAGGCATTATTATTATTATTGTTGTTGTAAATTGCCGTATCCTCTAGAAAAAAAAGGAGGACTTTGATGCACTTGTTCAACTAGTAAAGCCCCACGTCATTGTGGGCACCGAGTCGTGGTTGGATGACACCATAACTGACAGCGAACATTTTCCGTCGAACTATACGGCATATCGGAAAGATCGCAATGTGCATGATGGGGGAGTTTTCGCCCTTGTCCACAGTGCTATTAGTAGCGTGCCAATAACCCTAAATACCCCATCATGCGACACTGTCTGGTGCAAGAATATCCTAGCTAACGGTTCCGCAATGGCTATCGGGTCGTTTTACAGGCCACCTACACAGAAAGGACCCGAGTCATTGTTTCAGCTTAGCAATATTTTACTAGCCCTAGATGCAACGCGTGTTATTTTGGCGGGTGATTTTATTTTGCCAAACCTTTAATAGTCCCATCCTCAGCCGAAATCTAACACGTCGTCGCTTCGGTACTCTGGTTTTTGTGAAATGATCAATGCCCATTCGCTATCTCAATTTGTATTTCGTCCTGCCAGACTAGGCCCCACCTGCAATATTGTGCTCGACTTAATTTTTGGCAATGACCAAACTGTTAACTCTTGTGTCACAACAATACCAGGTATAAGCGACCAAGAAGATGTTGTTAGAACATTAATTTGCGATATCGTGCGCGCGCAGCCCAAATCCGTTACGGCGAAAATTGTTTTGTGTTAATAGTGGTAAGTATGTCTCTGTTTCGCAAGAGCTAAGTCAGTTTTTACTGAAATATAAACCCCATGCTACCAACCTCGAAGTAAATACTGCATGTCGCTTCTTCAAAACTATGCTTTTATCACTTATACGCACTGTTGTTGTGTCACACGTGCTCTCCTCAAAGCGTAGAACTATTAAGCCCTGGATGAACAGCGGTCGGTCTCAAGGCTTAGATTAATCACAGGCACCACGTGTATCAAAAGTACCACAAGTCACAACAACCGAGCTATATGAAATGTGGAAAGCACTAAACAACAGTGTTGCTAAACAGATGCGCAGTGCTGAACTTGAGCATCTGGGTCACCTAACTGATACGATTAAAAATAACCCGAAAGAAGTATGGAAGTACGTTAAAGCAAGCAGGCTTGGATGGAAATGATTCCAGATGTTATAGATGATCTCAACTTCAGCGCCAACCTAAAAGGTGAAGCTGAGAAAGTCAATTTTAATTCTCAGACCGGTTTCGCCCAATCAGTTTGCCTACGCACCGGCCCCCAGGGAATATCCAGAAAGGATAGAAATGTGTTTTTCTGAACGTGGAGTCTTAGCTCTGCTAAAAAATTAAGGTAAACGCGGAACCCGGCCCTGATGCTATTCTTAACTATGTTTTAAAAAACCGTGCTGTCTCACTCGTGCCATTTGCTGTCTTGCTCTTCGAAAAATCAATGGCGTTTGGCTGTTTACCTGACGACTGGAAAAGTGCGAAAGTTGGCCCTATCTTCAAAGCTGGAGACAAAACGCGAACAAAATATTACAGACTCATCTCGCTAACTTGTCTAATACGTAAATCGTTTAAACACATTATCTATACCAAATTTAATCTCCCATCTTCACAATAATGACTTTTTCTGCCCTTCGCATCAGGAGTTCAGAAAAGGGTTATCCTGTGATACTCAACTGCTTGAATTTAGTCATGATATAGCTGCCTCGATCGACAACGGATAATAAGTGGACTGTGTATTTTTAGATTTTCAAAAAGCCTTTGATTCTGTATCACACAATTTATTATTACTTAAGCTGTCCGCTCTGAATATCCCTTCCTCTTTGCTGAAGTGGCTTGAAGCGTATCTTGTTGGTAGAAAAAAAGCGGGTTCTTCTCGAGGGAGTGAACTCATCTGAAGTCGATGTGTAATCAAGGGTCCCCCAGAGATCTGTTCTGTTGCCCCTTCTTTTTTTGATATTTTTGAAATATATAAGCCAACAAGTATCCAGTCGCATGCGCATGTATGCATATTACTGTTGCATATATCGTGACGTCACGTCTGCTCGAGATTCCGCTCTACTACATAGTGGTCTAAATGATGTGTTATCATGGTGCACCACATAGAACATGACGCTTAACTTTTAAAAATGTAATAACGTTCGCTTCACAAACACACGAAATATTCTAAATACAAATTACTGGCTTAGAGGCAATCGTTTGGAAGTTGTATCGAAATATAAGTACCTAGGAGTTTTTTACAAGCAATCTTTCCTGGAAGGACCACGTTCAATACGTCGGGGCCAAAGCGAGCCGTGTGTCGGTGTCGGCGAGTCGGTGCCAAAGCGAACACGTAACTTTAAACAGGCCCCACCTAAACTAAAGGAAAAGCTCTATTTTTCTAATGGTCGTTCAGTTTTAGAGTACGGTTGGGTGGCTTGGCATCCATAAACTAAAATATGTACTAATGCACTAGAAAGGGTTCATAAACGAGCAGTACAATTTGTATCTGGTAACCATGATTTCACTAACCGCTCTTCGTGCATTCGCAAACATTTGGGCTGGCCTCTCCTGCAGGACAGAAGAAAATTCTTAAGATTAAATCTATTTGATAATATTTATATTCGTGCCACTGGTTTAAATAGAGAGATGTAGATTAAAGATCTCACTGATGTATCCTCTTCCCTAGATCGCTCTCGCAAAGTTCGCGAATACCCATGTCGTATTAATACTTACAAAAACTCATTCTTCCCGAAAACCACATGCGAATAGAACAACCTACCAGAATATATTGTCTCAACCCCGCCACCCGCATTTCAAAATGCTCTATCACATTTATTGTCGAAATGAAAGATGCCAATTTGTGTTTGCATTTGTTTGTGTTTTATTTTGCTTTAATTGCCTCGTGTTCGCAAGAATGTGTACATACTGTATGAGATGAGCATGCCTACTTATTTTTATCGGTATTCATACCCTGTATCAAGTTTGATTGATTGATTGATTGATTGATTGATTGATTGATTGATTGATTGATTGATTGATTGATTGATTGATTGATTGATTGTAGGGTTTAACGCGCCGACGCAACGCAGGCGATGAGGCGCGCCGTAGTGGAGGGCTCCGGATTAATTTTGACCACCTGGGGATCTTTAACGTGCGCCGAAATCTCGCGCACACGGGCGTTTTTGCTTTTCGCCTCCATCAGAAAAGCGGCCGCCGCGGCCGGGTATCGAACCCGCGACCTCGTGCTCAGCAGCGCAACGCCTTAGCCACTGAGCCACCGCGGCGGGTTGTATCAAGTTTGAAGTTTTTTATATCTAACCCCCTACTGTAATGCCCAAATTTTGCCGCTGTAGGTACTAGAATAAATAAATAGATAAAAAATAAATAAACAACAAATCGAGAAACCAAGCAAGCAGAGGTTACTAGAACAACTGAAAGAAAAACGAGATAGCAGGGGAGTGATAAATACTCCTATCCTTGGCGTATTGTGCAATATACTTTTTTGTACAATGCCCAAAAAGCATTGAATATATGCGGCACCAACTTACTTGGCTGAAAGATCGTAGAAGCAATTGCGAATGCAATCATTGAGGCAAGGCCAACGGCAGCGGCGGATAGTAAGAGCACCGCTATGCGACGTTTCCACGAGCTTTCTCTGCAAAGAGGGAAATAAGCACATGAAAAGGGTTATGCGAATATTTCGGTTGAACCGAACAGCGCCATATTTTGGTATTAAAAATTTATGCACTTCATATGTACCCTTCGGGTGCTAAACAAAAATGCCAAATCGCTGCGAGCAGTACCAGGATGAGGACAAACGCGACAGAATGGTACAAACATTGTATGTTAAAAAGGTTATAATCAGAAAAAAAGGAAAACGCGAGTTTTGGCGTTGCATGAAGAGAACAGGATATTGGTGTCTCCATACTAAAATGGCCACGAATAAAAAATAAAAGTTTCGCCTTTGTAAACGATTTGCTGTTCTATAGTGCCCCGATGCATTTCCGGCATAGCACGATGTTTTATCTACTCAGGAGATAAAGTTTAATGAAAACCTTTATTTCTTCCGGTGCGTTGTATGTTCCCTGACGTCAGCAATAACCAAGCGATAGCATGTTGACCGGGGTTGCCGCTAATTGAAAGACGCCCCTTTTGTGACGTTGTTTATGGGCTGGCTACCTAGATTCCGGAGCAATACTACTCAAAGACCACTGATGACACTGGGTTTGCTTTGAACCAGAATTTTCCTGCCGCATTTTTGTTACGGTTAATAGTGTTCGTTGAGTGAAACATCCGGTCATCATCACCATCAAAAGCCTATTTAGGTCCCCTGAAAGACGAAGACCTCCCCCATTGACCTCCACCCGCTTCTGTACCGCGCTATGCCTCCTAGTGCATTCTATGCCTCCGAATTTTCTTATTTATTCTCTCCATCAAGATAGTGGCCTTCACCTTCTTCCAGTCGCCCCTCTCGCTGTCCATTCCGTTGCCCTTGCTGTCCGCCCGGTGTCAGTTTGTCGTACTACTTGGCCAGCCCAAGTCCATTTCTTTTTCCTAAATTGAACTATAATCCTTTCAGTCACGAATTATTATATTCACTGCAGAAAAATTCCACACTTGGAGGTTTAGCAGTGTCGAGTGTCCACAGGTAAGAAAAAAAGTTCAGTCTCTCTAGAATACTTATTACGCAAATGGCGTCGTGTCCTCATACGGAGACACCATTACTCTATCCTGCTTTTCCCTATAAAAATAACAAATATCCTGGGGCAGTTTACGAACAAGGAGGTGACATAATAATTTCTGCACATGAAAGAATTGTTTTTAGCCTTTATAAATGATTTACGACACAGTAAAAGAGAACTTAGTACGGCAACACACCGGAGCTCCCACAAAACTTGGTGGCGTCCATTTTGAAACCATGTTTATGAGTGCGGTTCCGCCATTCCACATCACATGGTGCTGCTACCTTTCACTTCTGTAGGTTTCGATCATCAGCCGCACCACTCTGCAGCACGAACTCTTTTCGTTTTCACGAGGAAAACGACAAAGAAAGTCCCGTCTCTATATGGAGACACGGTGACTGAAAAGGATAATATCTTCTATTCGAGTTTGTCTCATAATCCAGGTTGCTCGGTTTTGTCACTAAACGTTACTCGTAACATTACTCCCTCCATCGCACGTTCGGTGGACCTAAGTCGGCTTTCTACTTCTTTAGTACTATAGCGATTCCGGGGTTCGGGAATCCATCTTGGTAGCGGGACTGGTGGCAGGAGACGTTGTGATCAAGAGACCGATGTTTGCTGATGAAGGAGAAAAACGTTATACACGTGTTTACATGATGAGTAGAAGTTTGTATTCTGTGCTCAAACAGCAACAGCAACTGTGGCTCTAACAGCAACCCCAAGAGCAACCCGAAAGCAACACTCGATGGTTCACAATACCGCCTTTTTGTTCATGCAAAAGTCCCTAGAGTCCTCCTAGGGAATTCAACTCCAAAACGTCTGGTCCAATCACAGACCCACAATGTCACGCATGCCGCCACCGACGTCGCGCGACCAGACCAGAACTTTCGCCCTAGCAGGAGGGGTTACGTAGGATACATACCATATAACGGAAATAAACAACAGAAACCAAGTGAACATGAAGACCATAGCAATGGTCATCTATCGAAGTTTACGTGAGACCTGCAATCTTTCTTAAAATCAGCGGATTCAAAAATATTTTGACATTTTTGCTAGGCCATGGTTGCGGGCAAAGTGTCACACAAAGAGCATATTTGCTAACATATCCTTTCACAACTTCTGCTTACCACACCACTATTACTTCGTTAAGAAATTATGCACCGAATACCACTCGCAAATAGCTCGTTCGCCCAGCCTCTAATCCCTGTTTATTTTTAGCGCAAGGAGCTCCCAAAAATACGTCATTGGTTCAATCCGGGAAGTAATCCGCAAGTCGTGTGCGTGCTCGGTGTTTTCTTTGTTTTTTAGCTTACATGGGCAAAGTTCACGTTAAAAGTTCTCTCGCAATTACTCTATCGCGGCAATTTTTCGAGTTACAAAACCTGCATTTCTACTTCATGCCCATTTTAATCACGTTACATGTGTAAATTCATGGACAATGCGCAGTTCGTTGCTGGGGCGCGTGAGTAGAGAGGCTACGCATAACGGACACCTAACGGCGAATGCAACATGCAGTAGGATGCAAGTAAGTACCCCAAATTGCTTTCCCACCCTCGCATCAGTGTATTTCACTTCGTCTGCCAACACAGGTTGCAGAGCTGCACAGGGTAATGAAACAACGATTGGGACATTTCCTAGGCATGCTCTTGTTACGTGCGCGCGATAAGAAATACTAAGGCCCAGACAACGAAAGCTTCCTGCTTTTCCTCAGGCGGATTCGTAACTATACAGCACAAGGATGCACACATCAACTGCAATTATACTAAGGCCAAAGTTAGAAACTCACAATGTTGGACAGCCGCGAATTGTTAGGTATTTTTTCTATCAATTATATTATCTACCAACACCCAATAGGACGCAAGATGTAACAACAACTGCAAAGGCCGGCCGCGCTCACTCCTTTCGACGGCAACGCCGAAACAGAAATGCACACAGACGCCAGCGATATAGGCTGATGTGCCATCCCCGTCCAAAGGCAAAGCTGTTGCGAAAAAGTAATCGCCTATTCGAACCGTGGTCTGTCGGAAGAAAAGAAAAACTACTTAGCCTCTGAAAAAGAGGGCCCTGCTGTGATATGGGCTGTTGGAAAATTTCGCCCATACGTGTTCGCAGACCCTTTAAGGTTATGACAGACCACCAAGCAATGTGTTGGCTCACCTATTTGAAGGACCCTTCTGGGCGTCTCGGTAGGCGGAGTTTGCACCGGCACGAATTCGGCGTAACAATCGTCTATAAATTATAAAAGAAAGATTCCCATGCCGCCTGCCTGTCTCGCGCCATCGTCGGACCCACCACCATAAGAATACGATGAAGACGGTGCTTTCTTCAGAGTCGTGAGGGAGAGCGAACTAGCCGCCCAGCGGGATGCGGACTACGAGTTACGTCTCATGATCGACTACCTCGAAAGACGCAACTTCAGCGGGCTAAGGGCCTTTAAACGCAGTTTACCTAAATTCACCTCAAAAATACCGTCCTCTCGGGCTCCCCTAAAAACTCGGGCTTCCCTAAATATAGCAGTCTAGAACTGAAATGAAGGCATTGCTGTGCGGGCCTGCAAATCAGCCTAAATATTTTGTGTATATCTGTGCTTGCCCACGCAAATGCTCAGATATCATCATCATCTTCCGCCTACTCAGATCCACTGCAGGCCGAATAGGTGGATTTCTAGATAATGAAACAAGGCACGTGTTCGGCACACCAACCAGGCATACCGATGATTAGTCTCTTTCTTGATATAAATGTAAACCGCGCGCCACTTTGGAAGGGCACAATTATTTTACTCATCGTAGGATGGGTGGTCACAGACAGCAGATTGTCAAATTTGTGGCATGCGAATAGCTAACCACAACGCAGTCTTACCCTCATTTTTGCCGTAAACTTGCATACCAAAGCGTACATGCCCTTATGTCCGTAAACAGCACCGCTTCACCGCGTTCTGGTTGGAACTAGTTTCCTTTTCCCTCCGAGTTCCGTCCCCATAGCTGACACAAAGGCAAGGCCTAAAATAGCGGTGTGTTACGTAGCGACCCGAAACTTCTAGCAACCGTAACTTACTAACACAAGCAATTCAATATGAACCTCCTACAAATGAGCACAGATAGCAAACCCTGCATTCCAGTGACAGTAAGAAAGGTAGTGACATCAAAAGCAGTACTCTGCGTTTATGTATGGTGATTGAAATTCCGAGTTTTATGATTATATTCATCAGCCCATTGAGTGCACTTTAGGACGAGGCGAGTCGTGCGCGAGCGAGTTCTTCGCAACCACTTTTCCCAATTCATATCTCGATCGATGTACCGCTCTTCGACGGCTTCTCTTCCGGTCTCTTGGTCACCACCCGGTTAACATGGTAGCCCCGGATGGTGATTTCGTCTTAGTACATGCCCTGCCTAAGTCCATTTCGTGTTCTTAGTTTAGAGAACGGGTATCGTAAACTTGAGGTATTTCCCCGAATAAGGAAGTTCGTTTCGTGCCTTTGAGCGCTACTCCTACCATCCCTCGTTTCATGGCCCAGTCAGCTGACCAAAGTTTTCTTTCCAGTTTTCTAAGGCGCAAAGTTTCAGCTACGTACGACCGTTCCTGCCGTGTGCAAGGGTAGTATACAAATATTTTATGTTATATCGGTAGCCCGCACCTAATTATTGATAGTTCTTGCCGAGTGTGCAAAAGCCAACAGCTTCCTGCCCCGGACTGCTCCTGCCTAGCTGAGATGAGCGCTCAATGTTCCTCTACTTCTGGCTCATTCGTTCTAGCTGTTCGTTACCCTACCGAGAACAGCGTTCTGCCAGTATTTTTATTGATCACTAATTTAGCATTAGTCTTACTTATCTTTAGCAGTACGGCCAAGCTTTCTAACTGAAGCGACTGATGTATTTTTGTATGTGCATCGAAACTCTCAAAACCAAACAATGTTGCCCGCGATAGTGACCTGGCTGAAGACAGGGACATCATTCATTGTTCAGTATACTTTCGCAAACAAAGCCTGTTCTCTCAGGTGTTGGAAATGTGGACTGTCGGCTGTGCAATATACCGCTAACCTTGTAAGCGGTTTGTATACAATAGCGAGTGGGCTGACGGGTCTAGATTCTGAAGTCCTTTAACATCTGTCTTTTTAGAAATTCCAATTAGGTGCTCATTTCACCATGGTATGGACACTCTGAGAGTTCTTGGACATGCCGGAAATAGGTTAGGGACCTTTTCTAGTACAATATCTCCTTCGTCACTTAAGCCATGCATGTTATGCCATCGTACTCGCACCTTTTCATGTGTTCGTTTTCTTAAATGCCTTTTCTGCTTCCTCGTTTGCTGTATGCTCACCTCGTAATCTAGGCGTGTACGCTCAGTACTGTGCTCTGGCCTTACCCTGCGAACGTACAGCCTGGTATATAATGGTACTGCTAATTTTATATCGTCCATACTGTCCGTGTTTTTACATTGTTCGATTCTGAGTTCGTCAGGTTCCGATGTGTGCTGAGCGAATGTACAGGAAGGTTTCTTTTCTTTTATTGAAGCAGTTTTAGCATTTATGTGAAAAGTGTCATCGTACAGTTGCGGGGCTGCAAAAGTTGAAAGCTTAACATTAAAGAAGCAAGGATTGCCAATAGCATCCATATAAGAGAAGGTGCGCTTACTGTCCGGTACCTGAAAAATGAACACATCAAATTCCAATATTTAGCTCTCACAAGTATGTAGGCAATTTATTTACAATAAACAACACAAAATCTCGCAGTTACATTGCATGAATACATGTGTATCTGAAAGACGATATTTTATCGCAACACCGATGTTTACTTGTCAAAATAAAATATTACCAATTTACCATCCCTTCTTAAAAAAACTACTTACACAGAACGCTGACACAAGATGTGTAAACCAGCACGGCTTACACATTAGACGATATCACTCGACAGTCTAGGCTACTTTCCTCAAAGGTAGCGTTGGCCACTGGGCGAAGCGCCATTCCTGCACGCGAACTCCTTTTATAGGCTGTTTTCAGTCAACCCACAGTACTTGTTTGGAACCATGCACATGCAGCGTAGGGGACGGCAGCTGAAGCCTTAGCAGGCCCGGCTTACTTCCCATTCATTTTTTTTAGCCATGATGTAGGAAAGAAATATGAATAAGTTCTGATCTGCAGCTGTAACTGCAGCAAGACTAAGCGGGAAATGTAGCAAGGTGAGGAAGGCCAAGTGAGCTTCTGCAGTCTGCGAAAGCTCACCATGTCCAACAGTCTGCGACGAACCGCTCTGCTACCAGCTACCAGCAATGCAATGCCACCGATGCTATTTGCTCAGCCCCACGATTTGGTCGCTCACCGTCATCCTAGCGCTGACAATCTCGCCCTCCGCGGCCCCACAGCTCTGCCTCGCCGACCAATTACGTACGCCTCGACTAGGAAAAATGGCGAGTGCAGCTCCCAGAGGTGATGGTGTGTTCCCGACCACGACCGAAAATTTTCTTTTAATGGTGCCTACAAGTGACAATTTGCTCGTCGTAAAAATTGATTGGGTGCCTGTTCGGGCATTGATTGATACAGGGGCACATATTTCTGTATGAGGGCTAATCTGCGGATCCGCTTGCGAAAAGTCCTAACACCTGCCTTTTCGCAAGTTCAAGTTCCTGACGATTGTACACCGGCGATCGCTGGTATGTGCACCTGTCGCATCACTATCGCCGGCCACGATATTACTCTTCGTTTCTGTTTTGGAAAAATGTGCTCATTACGTGATCCATGGCCGCGATGTCTTGTTGACAGAGTATGCACCACTTATCGATTGCTCTACAGGCCTTTTTCGTCTTGAGTTGCCGACTACTGTCAATTCATCCACGCTGCCCCTCTGCTCATCCAAACACATTCGCTTGCCAAGTCAAGCCTCCACTTATGTCCCCCTGAATGCGTCTACTGCCATTCCTGAGGGCGACTACCTTCGTGCTCCCATCGTGGACGTTCTATTGACGAAAAATGTTGTACTGCCCCACACTGTGGTCACAATCACACACAACCGCGTTACCTTGCTTCTCATCAACTTTGTGCTCCATACTAAAGTACTTCCAGAAGGTATTACCGTTACCGCTCTCCCCCATTTTTCGGTTGCTCAAATTTCAGCATTTGCTCTATACCGTGACCCAATACAACGACATGGATCCAACCATCGGCCTACTTCGCCAGATAAATTTTCACCCCTGATCGGCCCGGACCTATCTCAAGCTCAAGCAAGCGAACTGCGCTGTGTTTTGTCATCATTTGAAAATATTTTTGACTTTGACGACAAACCTTTGGGGAAAGCACAACTGTGCCGCACCGAATCGATAGAGGTGGGGCCAGGTCTATCCATCGCCGGCCGTACCGCGTTTCTCATTGCAAACGAGGAGTCATGCAACGAGTCGTTGAGAATATGTTCGCAAAAATAATTCAACCATCGTGTAGTTCATAGTCCTTCACCCGTCGTGTTTGTAAAAAAGAAAGATGGCACATGGCACTTCTGTTTGGAATATCGCCACTTGAACCAGGTTACCAAGAAAGTTGTCTACCCTCTACGCAGGATCGACGATGCCCAAGATTTCCTCCACGGGACCAACTGCATCTCCATAGACATTTTCTCAGGTTATTCCATATTGCGGTTGATAAGCTGGACCGAGAAAAGACCGCTTTCGTGAATCTCGACGCCCTGTTTTAGTTAAAGGTTATGCCGTTCGGTGTGTGCAACGCGCCAGCCACCTTTGAGCGCATGGTGGACTCTCTCCTCCGCGGATTTAAGCGGTCCACTTGCCTCTGCTATCTCAATGACGTCATCGTGTTTTCTTCCTCATTCGAGACTCATCTCGAGCACCTGCGTGAAATCCTTGCTTTTTTCTGTCAGGTCGATGTGCAGCTCACCTCAGTGAAGTTCCGCTTCGCCAGGCGTGAACTAACCATTTTTTGCCACCTGGTCGACGTGCAGGGAGTACATCCCGTTCCCGATATGATCAAAGCAGATAACGACTTTCCTGTGCCTCGCTCGTCGAAAGACGTCAGCAGTTTTGTGGGCATATGTTCATATTTCCGCCGTTTTATAGGAGGCTTTGCTGATATTGCCCGTCCTCTTACCGGTCTTTTGAAAAAGGACACCCTCTTTGCGTGGGGTCCTGAACCCGTACGCCAAAGCCTTCACCATACTGGTGCATCTCCTCACCACTTCGTCCAATACAGCCCACTTCAATGTGTCCGCTCACTCCGAAATCCGGACTCAGGCTACCAGCCATGGCATTGGAGACATCCTGGCTCAGCGCCAATCCGGCAAGAATTGCGTGATCGCCTACCGCAGCCGCCTCCTATCTCCAGCCGAAAGAAATTATTCCATCGCAGAACGGGAGTGTATCGCTCTTGTGTGAGCTGTGGGCAAATTTCGTCCATATTTCTACGGCAGACCATTTATCGTTGCGAAGCATCATCACGCGTTCTGTTGGTTTGCGTCAGTGAAAGATGCAACAGGTCGCCACATTGGGCTATCAACCTACAGGAGAACTCTTATTCAGTCGCCTACAGATCGGGCCCACCGCACCAGAACGTCGACTGTCTGTCACACTACTCCGTCTAACCGGTTGAGCCCACGTGCTCCGCCGCATTTCCATCCCTTCCAGCGATTTATTCTTTCCTCCAAACTGATTAAGGGAAGCGCCGGGATGAATTTTAGTGTCAGATCATTCAACGCCTGAGGAACGCCCCTTCCAACCCATCAGTAAGATTCTTCTAACTCATGAACGGTGTGCTCTATCGTAAGAATGCACGCCTGGAAGATCCCGAATTGCTCCCTATTGTGTCTGACCACCTTCGTTTGGACTTGCTCAAGCAAATGCACGACCATCCAACAGCTGGTCATTTAGGAGTTTCCAGAACATACCCTGTCCGACGGCGTTTCTTCTGGCCAGGGCGTTACCGTTCTATTCACCGTTACGTCGCTGCATGCGACAAATGCCATCGTCGGAAAGACCAACCACTCCACCCGCCGGCCCTTTTCCGCCACTGGACATACCGGCCGAACCATTTTCCCGCAGTTTATACCTGCTTGGATCCTTTTCCCTCTCGGCGGCCAGAAATCGGTGAATTGCATTGGCCACGGAATATGAGACACGTTACGTAATAACACGGGCCGTTCAAACCAGCTCAGCTACCGATGTCGCAGATTTTTTTCTTTACGAGGTTATCCTCCACCATGGTGCTCCTCATCAGCTATTGACTGACCGCGGACGAAAGTTCCTGTCGCGAGTTCTCGACGACATCCTTCGCTCCTGCGCAACCACGCACAAATTAACGACTTCCTAGCATCCGCAGACAAACGGTCTTACGGAGCGCCTTAACCGAACACTAACGGATATGCTTTCGACGTACGTTTCCGATGACCATAGCCACTGGTACATTGCTTTGCCTTTCCTTACATTCCCATACAACACGTCCCGTCATGATACTGCCAGATTTTCTCCTTATTGCCTCCTGTTCGGCCGAGAGCCGGTCTTGCCCCTGGGCTCGACGCCACGCTGCCTTCTGGTTATGCACAAGATGCCATTGTCCTGGCTGACTTTGCCCGCAGCTTAGAGCGCACCAGGCTTACGTCATTCCAGGATGCTGAAAAGCCCCGTTATGATCGACGCCTCAGCCCCCGCCAGTTTGCGCCCGGATCCCTCGTGCTGCTCTGGTGTACTGCACACCAAGTAAAGCGTTCTGAGAAGCTGCTCGCCCGTCACTACGGCCTCTACCGTGTATTGAACCAAGTGAGTGATGTGAACTATGAAATCACCCCTGTCGTTCCGTCTGACTCATCCCGCCCTCAGAAGACGGACATCGCCCATGTATTCCATCTAAAGGCCTCCCGTTCACAGTCTACAGTTTTGCCCTGAGCAGCACCGAGACAGGAAGGGTGTTCTGTTACGAGGCATTTGATACGCTCGCTGTAAAGGGTACGCGAGATGAGCTGTGAGTCAGAATCATCATCAAGGAAGGAAGATGAAGAAAACACTGACGAAGACGCGCGTATAGTTAGGTCCCTTGTTTGGGCGGCGCTCTCTTATACCGTGCCTTCTGTAACCGGCTACTTGTAAACGTAAATACCGGTCTAGCTCGTATCAATATCAGCCAGTTGCCCCAATTCCAACCGCCTTGTATGAGAAATACACGGGGCCCATCGATATCGTGACGGGCACTGCCGATTCTTGGCTTTAAGTGTTACAACTATACGACGGTTAAAAGAAACAATAGAGTCCTTCTGATCCAATTTGGATGCAACTTTGATAGATTACCAGTTGTGTTTACTTGCCCTTCCGTATTCTTACGTCACTGCGGGATAATCAAAACTAAAGATGATGAAGCACACAGCGCTCTACTATCTGCGCAGGCTTCGGCTTCACTCATACTAAAGGACGTCTCCATGACGTGTGTGCACAAATTTCATCATGAAGCGGATGCACTGCAGCTACTACTATTGCAGGGCGACTCGCCGAGGCAACGCAATTCGGTCACACAAAAGGCCGAGATGATGTTACTGTGGCAGTGAAAGCTCATTTGGATACATACTCTAAGAATGTGGGCGGCGTCACAGGCTACAGCAGTGAAAAACATGATTAAGGAAAAATTGTAAATATTTGTGCGCACAGTATAATTATCATTGCACACTTTCCTCATCCTATGTGTGACATCGAGAGAGAGAACAAACTTTATTGTCCGCAGGACCTAGGTACAGGCCCGAATTTCCAACTTTACTTCACGGGTCTGTGTAGTGCTAATGTTCGCCCGGATCCGGTATACGTGATAAAAGAGCCTCCTGGGCAACCTGGTTGTTCACTGTCGGCAGGGAGACAGCCAGAGCTCCCAGGAATTTATGGAAGCGAAGGATGGGGCAAGTAATGGTGAAATGCATTGCCAATTTTAATTACAAATGGATGGGTAGGACGAAGAAACGTAGCACACAATAGAGCTATGTTTTTCACTAAAAGAAGCCAATAACATAAAAACGTTTTAGCGGCTTCATATGCCCTAATACACTACCGGCAGTTTCATAAGCTGTTAATTTGCTTCCAGTTTTTACTATTTGAGCGACCGTTGTAGAATGACGCTCTGGTCTACCAGCTACTCTGGTACAGCCTCACCATCAGTGACCTTTCCTATGACCTGCTTCTACTAGATAACAGATATTCCCTCCCGCGTGCCAACACTTTTTCCCCCCGCAGTATTAGGACCATAAACGAGAAGAAAAGGCTTTAATTCGCGCCATCCGTTCTTGCGCCTATAATACACTGCAAGCAATAAATATACTAACGACCGGGCGGTTACCCTTATTCAAAATAGCTGAAGCTTTTGCAGGAAGTACTGCATGCAATACGGCACCGGTGTACCTCGCAGCATCTACCACTGATTAATCCGCAAAAGACATTTCTACACTACTGCCATTTTCGACACCTACGGAACAGCGCCTTCAGCCTCTGCATGGCCGCTCTGTATCGCTGCCTCGTGTGAAAGGTTTTTCTAAACCAACTGCGACTCACCGGCACCATCTTTTTATCAAACCGGCAGTCAAAGCGATCGCGTTCGCTGCCACTGTAAGCAGAAGCTATCAGTCGGATTTCAGTCACCCACTTCGTATCACTTGTGCAGCTTGAGTGCTAATTTAACTGAGAACACTTGAAGGCCAGAATCCGGGTAGTATGTCGGCTGCGGCTCAATGGGCAGCGCAGCCAGTCACATGCATTAATTGACTGCACAACTAAATATACGCTGCTACTTCATCCCTCGGCTACCATTATGACGAGCAACTAAACGCCAGATGAAGAGTTATCATTTTAATAGGTCTGCACCATCCACCCCCAGCCCCTCATTTCGACAACTTTCGTTCACTTTACTGTACTGGGCCCCGTTTCAGTAATCAAGCAAGAAACACTGCCGCCATCGCCCTGTTTAAGTCGCGAAGGGCGTTTTAGAGCGCAGTGATTTCGCGTAGCCGTCGACCTCGCTTTAACAGAGCAAATGAAGGTGGCACCAAAGATATACGATATAGAGCCAGCACAAAAGTGGAGGAGGAAAGTAAGACAATATTGTGAGGGGGAGGGCGGTATTCTGATCGACCTCCCCCTCACAACTAGACAGCATGTCTGGCGCCGTGTCGAGGCGGAGTGAGACTGCTGACTCGCTACGAGATAACTGAGAGAACGAAGAAACAACCCAAGATTGAAAGAGCGGGCAAGTGGAGGATGAATTCTTGGCTAAAGTGTAAAGAGCAGTTGGGCTTTCCGCGGCGGCGCAGGACATGCTGCGCCGGCAGCGAAGAGCTACGAGACAAACCCAGAATATAACGAGCGCCGTCGGACGTTCGCTGCTGAAGTGATCACTTCCTCATACGCAGCAAACATGCCCCGTCACTGTGAAGACAGCAGTTTACGCTAGGGTCAGATTTCGCATAAGGGAGGATCGTAATCGTCAGCAAATGTTTTTCTTGTTACAAGTTTACCCCACACATTTCTCAAAAAGCTTCTTTCACAAGTCATCCACCCCTTGCCAAGCCGCAGAAGCACGGCCTCATCATATCATGCGCGTAAATATATCGTTGCGATCATACCACTTACCCCACAACTTCAGTTTTTTATTGAATGGTATTGCCTAGTTTCCGAGAAAGCATTTCCGGAGCGGAAAAGTTTCCATTAAGACAAAGTTGTGGCTCTCTGTTATCCCGCAACACCTTAACGGAAATATTTATTCCTCTTCTAATATACCAAAGAGTACTTTGCTTTGCGACTGACCATGCCATTATAGGCGGGACGAATGTCGTAGCTGTTCACCAATTGATATCTGTCATCAGAGGTCGGCGTACTCACTCGTGAGTGCACTCATTTGTGCTAATTTATACTCAAACTCACGAGTGAGTGTGATGATGAGTGAGTACACACTCAGACCTAAAATTGAGTACAATGACGAGTGAGTACACTACTCATGAGTATGAGTACTCGGGAGTACAGTATTCATGAGTATGAGTACATATGAGTATGAATACTCACGATTATGAGTACTCATGAATACATAGTACTCATGATTACAGTACTCATGAGTAGTACTCATGAGCACTATTTGTGAGTATACAGTACTCATGAGTACATAGTCCTCGTGAGTATAATACTCATAAATACTGTATTTTCGAGTGCTTGCACTCGTGAGTAAAGTACTGCAAACAAGTTTTATCACGAACTCCAGTCTAGACGCGCGTGTTCGAGTCGCAAACATTTAGCGGTGCCGCTGTGCAGCTTAACTATCAAGGATGGTAAAATGAGACAACGAAAACTGCGCCTCCCTTCTTTCCCTGTCCCTGTTTGGCACTGTTACCTTTTTTCGACGGTCGCTCGCTAAGGGGTCGCGGTGAAAAGGGAAAAACAAGGGGGTGATGTCACGGCGGGACGGGCAGCCGCAGTGACTCTGTTTCTACGGCACCTGTTGATCGGCGCAGTCACTTTTTCTTTTTCAAAATACGCGGTCTTAGAACGCGTAGCTGCTTCATTCCGCTTGCTCCGTTCAAGTTATTTTAGGGAAGAGAAAGGGGGCTGCTAACAATGCATACACTATTCGCACCGAAGTCGCTCTTTTCCGGTCTTCAGCAGTTTCGTGGACGCATGTCACGGTCTGTAGACGTTTCGTGGGCCGAACCACTCATTTCAACAGTCGCAGTTAATGTACGTTATTCGTACTAAATCGCCTGCAGGGTTTGCGTCACCGATATTGTCCGCATCATACCGCTGTGCGCATTCAAGCGAAAATTTGGCTGATGTACGTGTGCCCTTAAGGATTTATTATGGTCCCGTTTTGAAACATTTTGCTCAGGTTAGGTAGGACTATGGTCTCGTGCAGTTCATTTGCAAGTGAGCATATAGCCCCACCGTTCAGGCGCGGCGGTGTGATTTGCCCCTGCATTGGGAATAAAATATCCGAGTAGACCGAAGCACGTTTGTGGGTTGCTAATCGCGCATCATAATGCCCAGTTGAACGCGTGCGACCCCTTGTTTCGCCTCGCATATTTTGTCGAAGAGCTTTGGCATCTTGCCACTGGAAGAGCGTTTCTGAGCATGAAATTATCTGTGAGTTGTTTTTTATTTCCACTAGTCGGAATGCCAAGAGGATGACTCCAAAATCTCTTTGTGTCTGTACGTAAGAGGACCCTGAAGTGACAAAGATTGCCAGAGTAGTCAACTACGGCAAATGCGGCTTCGCGCTTTCGCACATCCCGGAATCATTGCATACTGTGGTTTTATGATTGCGGAACTTTCCCCGAATCAAATTGATCCTGCCATATCGCTTCTTCCTCTCTAGGTTTGGATTGATATTTCTGGTAGAGGAAAGTTTTATGCGGAGCCGCTAAGTTAGTTGGTACAATGTCTATCATGCGGTCAGTATTTTCTTTTCAAAAGGCGGGTGGCTGTCTTCTATGCGATGGCTCTTCCCAAATTTGTTTTTAGGCAATGGTTTCTACGATTTCATGAACTGCGTTAGGAAAACCCAAGCTCAGGACATATTCATCGTCATTATCAAAAAGTCCTCTTTACGACGACTCTAGGGTGAAGGCCTCTCCCATTAACTTTCTCCCGCTCCTGTCCTGCGGGGGGGCGCTGCGAGCGCGCCATCGTATCGGATGGGCAGCTCACCGGCTCCGACAATTTTCGTTCGGCACCCCAGAGTACCTCTTCTAACGTCCTAAAAAATCTCTCCACCGTCACCGGAAGGTGATCCGGTTCATCTGGATACCACATTTCGGCAGGTGGGCCCCTCCAACATTTTTTACGGGTGATTTACGTCTCGACCACGCCGGAGGCGTCTCCAGGCCTAACGGCCATGGCGCCTCCCGGTAGAAAGGACGGCCGGCCCAGCACCGCAGCCGCAACCGTGGCGGACACCCAAACTGGATATGATCCTCACAGCATGGTTTGGACCTCCATCCCGACTTCGGACAGCCCACCGGAGTTGCCCCAATCCTTCAAGAGCGCCGCGCTTGCTGCCGCGGTCGCTCGTCGAGAGCAGGCGAGCAACGCACTTAAAGCTGCCTCCACCGACGCTGCGTCCCTGGCCACGGCTGCCGACCCGGACGCTGACGCCTGCTCTTCAACAATTTCGCCGCCTGCGACGCGCTCCGCGGGCCCGCAGCGGGGGAACAAGAGGTTTTTGTGGCATCCTCAACCCCTGCCGAAGCCGAAAGCAACGGACTTTGTCGTTGTGCTCAAACCCCGGACTCAGCTGTCCCTCGCCAACGCTTTCCCCGAGAACGGGGCCGGTCGCGCGCTCATCGCCCACCTCGGAGCGACCGCGACACGGCTAGTCACTGTTGTGATGGTGCGGGAACAAAATCTCATCTTAGTTTACACCTCGCACCCGCACATAGCGGACAAACTTATCGGTGAGTTTGCAGTTCCCTCACCCGCCGGACAGGTGCCCTTGTTTGGGTACTTGCGCGCAGACACTCATGACTCCTGTTATGGAGTAGTGACGGTGCACAGCTCCGACACCGAAGCCGCACTTCGTGAGAGCCTTTACTGGCCTGAAGGCGAGATTCTACACGTCCGGCGACTGGGCACCTCTAAGAAGGTGCGCCTCACCTTTTCCGGCAAGGTGAAGCCCAGGTACGTCTCCTACGACGCCCTGCTGATCCCGGTGCAGCCGTACAAGAAAACTGTTCCAGCCTGCGGTCGGTGTGGCTCTGTTGGACATCGACCCGACGCCTGTCCCGGCCCCAAACCTGACCTTTGTGGCATCTGCGGAAAGGCGGTGCCGCTCACGGATGGCGCCCGTGCCCCACATGAGTGTACGCCCAGGTGTGCTCTGTGTGCTGGTTCCCACGTCACCGGGGACCGGCGCTGTAAGGAACGCTACAGGGCGCCGCCACCCAAGCCATCCACTCCTCCACCGGAAGGTCAAGCCGGCCGCAAGAAGCGAAAGCGTCGACGCCCACGGAAGCCGCGGAAGTCGGGCTCTCGGGAATCGCCGCAGGGGGCTCAGCCTCCTGCCACCAACCCTGACCCGCCCCCGCGCCCTGGAGCGGTGGCTATCGGGCCTTCCCGGCGAGGCCCAACTCCGGACGGACCTACGGCCAAGAAGCCTAACACAGGGCAGGCTCCTCCCGCCCCATCCCAACCGAACCAGCCATCACCTGAGCTCAAACCCGCTGCCCAGGGGGATTCATCGTGGGCCGCCCGCGTTCGGAAAGGATCCCAGGTGAGCGGCTCGGGCGGGGCAGCCTTTTCGCCCACACCCTACGTGATCTCCCAACCCAAACCGCCAACCCCTTCCACTCCCACACGGGAACAAATTGAATTCCGCAGGTTACAGGCCCAAGTTGCCTCGTTAACGCAGATGGTGGAGGCGCTTGTGAACCGCTCGTCCTCACCTAATTCGGCACCACTCGGGCAGGCGCCGGAGGCGATGGATAGTTCCCCCTCCGAAGACAGGGAAACCGCTGCGAACCTCGGCCCGCTTGAGGAGCGCCTAAGCAACCTAGAGGCCCAGATGGCGTCCATAGGGACCATGATCGAGAATCGATTGGCGGCCGCCCTCCAAACCGCTTTTGACCGCATCCCGGGCAAGATAGCGGCCCAGATGTCCCAACTCACTGTTAGCACCCGCCGTCCTAAGCTTAAGCGAGGATCTCGTTCTCAAGCATCCCGGCCCCTTTCCAAGGTGACGGAGGTAGACGAGCAGTCTAACAGTTCGACTGCGACCTCTGAAGTGAGCACCGGATCGAGCAGCGGAGCCCCTATGCAGCCCTTTGCTCTCCTGGAGGCCCCCCACACGTTTAGTTCTAACGATGGCGGGCAACGGTCCTAGATCGCGCTGCGACCGTGCAAATTCGGCTAATTTTACAATCCTACAGTGGAATTGCCGCGGATTTAAGGCACGCAATAAGCGGGCTGCTCTCCGGCTCCACTTAGAAACCTATCCGCAGTTGCCCGCGGTAGTGGCCCTTCAGGAGACGGGCGAGCACGTAGCTCTCACAAATTATACCGTGTACCAAAGGGATTCACAAACCGCACTCTGCGTACATCGAAATTACACCGCCAAACTTGCGGATCTCGACTGCGATCCGCTTTATTCGTACGTTATGGTGACTATCCTCCCGCTTAGGAAGCAAGATCCGTCCCTACACATCCTCAACATCTACAGTTCTCCCAAACTGCCTAACGTAACTTACACTGATGTGTTTACCAAAGCCCTTACGGTGGCAGGTAGGGAGCCGCTTGTCATTGTAGGGGACTTTAATGCCCCTAGTCCTCACTGGGGTTACCGTAAGGAGGAACGGCGTGGTAGAAAGTTGGCGGAACTTATTTCCATCTTGGGCCTCACTATCCCAACGGACCCCGCACACCCAACCCGCATTGGCAACTCTGTAACTCGGGACACATGTCCTGATCTCACACTTACCAAGCACATCAGGCATGCAGAATGGCTCAACACCGATGAAACCCTCGGCAGCGACCACTGCATTCTTCTCACTACAATTCGGACGCATCCCCTTACCCGTCCCCATCAACAAGCGAAACTTCCGGACTGGAACAAGTTCCGTTCGGAGTACACGACTTCGGCCCCCATAGCTCAACAAGGCTACGCCACTTGGTCTCAACACCTTGTGACGTCGCTTCGCCAAACTGAGCAGACGGTTCAGCTCTCAGAGGCCACGCCGGCGGTGGATAAACATCTACTGCATATCTTGGAGGCTCGGCGTAGCCTTGTCCGCCGTTGGCGCCGACAGAAGCATAACCGTAAGCTCAAACTCCGCATAGCAGCCCTCACTCAGGAAGCGGCCGAGTACGCGGCCCAGCTCGCTGACTCCAATTGGGTAGAACGCTGCAACAATGCCGCCAAGCATATGTCCAACCGCAGCACGTGGCGTTTCTTCAGGGCTCTCATCGACCCTAGCCAAACGCGCACAGAAACGCAAAAACATCTTCAACGTGCGCTCCACGCTTACGCGGGTGACGCAGATAAATTGGCACAGGCTCTTAGGGATAAATATATCTGTGGCCCGCAGGACTTCATCGAACCGGCGTTCTCATATGCAGGCTCGGAGAACGCAGGCTTGGATCGTTGCTTTGAACTCCATGATCTGAAGGCGGCCCTGTCGAAAATGAAGCGAGGAACGGCGCCGGGTCGGGATCAAGTGACTGTTAAGCTTCTAGCCAACCTCCCAGACCCAGCATACCTTCACCTCCTCGACTACTTCAATAACATTTGGGAGGGGCGCGAACCGCTACCAATTGATTGGAAAACGGCTCTGGTAACTTTTATTCCCAAACCGGGCAAGTCTATCAACATAGAAAATCTACGCCCCATTTCGTTAACCTCGTGTGTGGGGAAGCTTATGGAAACAATGGTTAGGGATAGGCTTTCCGATTACCTCGAGGCCCAGCACACTTTTGCCGACACTATGCACGGCTTTCGTCCACATCGCTCTGCTCAGGACATTCTCCTACAACTCCATCGTGACGTCATTGAGCCGATCGAGCATCCAAGTAACGATAAGGTAGTCCTCGCCTTAGATCTTAAGGGGGCTTTTGATAACGTTACCCACAAAATCATTCTTACCCATCTTTCCCAAACGAACTGTGGGTATAATGCTTTCAGGTACATCCGTCAGTTCCTGACTGAACGGCAGTCGTACCTCCGCATTCAAGGCAAGGAGCATGGCCCATACCCTCTGGGTACTCGAGGAACACCACAGGGAGCGGTCCTCTCTCCTCTTTTGTTCAATCTCGCCATGGCTCATCTCCCCCCACTGCTGAAGGATATCCCCGGCGTACGGCACGCTCTGTACGCCGACGATATCACGCTGTGGGCAACCCAGGGTTCCCTTGGCAGCATTGAGGCCAGCCTGCAGCATGCAGCATCGGTCGTAGATGAATACGCGCGCCGCTGCGGCCTCGAATGTTCCCCTGAAAAATCGGAGTACGTGCATCTTCGCCCCAAACCAAAAGATACGACTCAAATCGCACTTTCCTTGCGAACCGGGACAATCCCGGAACGCGAAGAAATCCGCGTCTTGGGACTCTTCATACACAAGAGCAGGAAAGTCGACACAACCCTGCGCAAGTTACGTATGGTCGGGGATCAAGTGGGCCGCATGGTCCGTCGGGTCTCAAACAAGCGGGGGGGTCTCAGAAGCCGCGATGCTTTGCGCCTCGCCAACGCTTTCGTGACCAGTCGGATCCTATATTCGACACCCTACCTACGTTTGCGCAAATGTGATGTGCACACGCTCGAAGGCATTCTCCGCAAGATATACAAGCGCGCCCTCGACCTCCCGATCTCGACGTCTAACCAGCGTCTTGCAGATTTGGGCATGACCAACACGTACGGAGAACTCAAAGAGGCCCATCTCCATAACCAGTACCTGCGGCTTACCAAGTCGCACGCTGGGAGATGCCTCTTACAACGCCTCCACATCTCCTACACATATCAGGCAGAAGAGCGAACCCCGATCCCAGAGGACTGGCGTGGTGCGTTGGATATCCAGCCTCTACCCCAAAATATGGCTAGGGGTACTCACGAAGGCAGGCGAACTGCGCGGGTTACAGCCTTGCAAGGACGCTATGGGTCCCGGCCTGGAGTATTCTACACGGACGCGTCTGGCCCTCACCACGGGGGGTGGTACACGGCAGCCGTAATTCATCAAAACGTGCCTGTTCAAGGACTCACTTTTCGAGCACCTGACATTTCTCATGCGGAGGAAGTCGCCATAGCTCTCGCCGCAGCAGACCCCGCATCTCGGATCATTATTACCGATTCGCGGAGTGCGTGCCAAAATCTTACCAAAGGTCGCATCACCATTCGCGCTGCTCGAATCCTCAAGGGCTGTTATTATATGGACCGCCCAAATACACGTTCCGTCATCTGGACTCCAGCTCACGCAGGACTAGGTGGTAACGAGGCTGCCGATGCCTCAGCCCGCGCGCTTGATTCCCGGGACCCTCCTCGCCCTCCATCTCTTGACGATCCAGAACCTAACCCGGTCAGCTCATTTCGCGACATCACAGCGATGTACAAATTGAACAGGCTCCGATTTCCGCCTCCGGCGCCGGGCCTGACTAAGGCTGACGAGCGCTGGCTCTTACGGCTATACACTAACACGGTATTGTGCCCGGCGATACTCAAGCACTTCAATCCGGCCTTCTCCGGGGAATGCCCACACTGTGACCATCCGTTTGCGGATACTTTTCACATGGTGTGGGCATGCCCATCCAACCCGGCAGTCCCCCCAATCACGTCCGCTTCCCCCCCTACCCGTGAGAGCTGGGAGGCTGCCCTGCTCGGCTGCTCGACCTTGGAGGGCCAACGAGCCCTCGTGGCCAGGGCGCGCGCCGCCGCGGAAGCCACAGGGGTCCCGGACTAGGGACTCCTCCTAGAGTTTGTACAGGGTCGGCTCTTAAGGCTGCCCCTATCTCTCACTTGTATATAGACTTATTAAATGTTTTTCACCACCACCACCTGTCCTGCTCTTCCTGCGTCTATTCTTTTCTCCAAATAACCTTGCTTCATTCCTGCATGCCGTTAATGGCGTTCCCTTTATTCTAGGCCCCTCTCTGCATTTCCATTCAGTTACCTTGGTAGAGCACCCCTAGTTAGCTCGTCTAGGTTGCGGACTGCCTTATATGCTGTCTTGATGATGGTGTTTTTTCACTTTCTTTAGTGATTGAAGCTTGTGGTACAGGAGTCTCTGCAATACTCGGCCCATGAATAGTGGCTACATGAGTCTTACTGTTTATTCTCTTTTTCTTGCTCTTATCTCTTTTGGGCGTTTTATATGTGAACAATTGTTCAAATGTTTTCTTTTTTTGTGATTGTGAGTTAGTCTCTAGAGCCACGCCAAGCGTTCCTACGTGACTCCTCTGGGATAACGTTTATACTGATTTTAGGACGATTTTTAACTTAGTCACGTTGTGCCATTGGTCGTTTGCAAACCAAACTTGCTGCGGAAACTGATGCGTGTGAGTATTGAAATATATTGTGATATTCTATGTGATAAGACGCTATATAGTCGGCTTTACATTAGTTTTTTCTGCTTTAAATCTACTACTTCCTTGATTGAGATTTCGCATTATTCCTTTGCCCATGGTTTACATACGTCCCCCAATATTGGTGCAGGCATAAGTTCCAGGGGAATTCTTACCGCGGTGGCTTAGTGCGTAAGGCGTTGTGCTGCTTAGACTAAGGAAGCGGGTTCGATTCCTGCCGGCAGCTGCCGTTTTTCTCATGGAAGCAGAAACCAAAAACGACAGTGTGTCGAGTTTTTTGCCGCGCGTTAAAGATCCCAAGGTGGTCTAAATCATTCCGGAGACTTCCAATTTGGCTCGCCTCGTAGCCCATGTGTACGTTCGGAGCATAAATTACCGAAAATTTATATTTTTTGATCTTCTGGTGGAAACACGCTTAGTGGTGATTGCGCAAGTTTCGGGCATGCCTGTCGACTGTGTCTGCCAAGCAGGGCATACAGCAAACTGCACCGTGAAGGCGCGGCACTTGCTGCAAATGCGTGTCCTTCCTTTCATGTCCGCCGTAGTATCGTTGTCCTCATATCCAAAGTTCAGTTGCCGTTGCCCCACATTACGTATTCAGCGCAGCCCTAGAATCTCGCTGCTGCAGTCGTAGCTTCAGGATGGCAGCGATGAAGTGTTTCCGGAAGAAGGGCTTGCATTCGGGCTAGTTGGTATTCCATAACGTTCATCTTAAGCGCAGAAAAAAACACAGACACAGAAGACAAGGACAAGCGCTTGTCCTTGTCTTCTGTGTCCACGTTTTTTTCTGCGCTTAAGATGAACATTATGGACGTTTTTTTTTGGTGTGGTGCGACGGGCTGCCTCAAACATTGTCGGTGTTTACCTGTAATAGGACGCCCTGAGCGCAGAGCTTCTAACTGAGCACGAACGGAGATAGTGACTATTAGTCTGCTGGTACGAAATTTTTTTTCTAGATGGGTTAAGGACGTCGAGCTTCACAAGATTTCTAATGCGTGAGGTGGGCGCAGGGATCGCCTGAGCGTGCAGACGTGCGTCGCTTCGGCTCCTGCTCTAATGCCCGTTTACGCAGTGAAAATTCAATTTTGTGCCAAATCAAGGATACGTCGAGTCGTCGGAAGACATCCGCTGCGATCTGACACTAAGTGTTTGCTGAAGGCACCCAACTTTTTGGATTTGCGGGACTGTGTGTTACCAGCCGACCACGCCTAGGCTTAGTGCGGCCGACCGCCCTCCGTCGCGGTTGCTCCGAGCCCCAGCGTCCCGGTAAGGCATGGAATCAACAACATCAATGGAAGTGAACTTGAGTGAACCAACCACCAAGGAAAGTCGACTCCGCAACCGTGACGGCTGGACGAGAATTGAAGTAAGCGGAGAAGACTTCGTTCCGGAAGACACGGCGAGGTGGACGGCCCAGGTTAAGCGCACTCGGCGACTAGATGCGGATTTGAAAGCCGGTGAGTCCACTATTTCAACTGGACGGGAATTAGCAAGGAAGAGGCTTAGCAAGGAGCTTAGCAAGGATTATCAAGGAGATTAGCAAGGAAGAGGCAATATTGGACAAGGTGTGCCTAAACCCCAACCCAGAGTATTATAGTGTTCAGCACGCCGAGCGAAGAGAGAGCAATGAAGTAGAACAGGATAAAGAAACTGACCTAAGGGCCGCACCAGAAGAAACGGCAAAAGGAGTGATCCGAGGGGTCGACATTACACACATGGACGAAGAAATCAATAAACACATCACGAACGACCTCAATCCAACCACGCTACAAGCACACCGTATTGGCACGACGTCGGCCATCATAGTCCTCTTTCATGAGACGAGGGTGCCAAGCTACGTCAAGTATGATCATTTGCTTTTTCGGTGCATTCTATACCGCAAGCATTATGATGTGTGTACACAGCGTGGCAAGATCACGCACGGGAGAGATCTCTCCCCCTTCCCCGACACGAGAGTCTGTATCGCATGCAGACAGCCGAACCCCGAAAACGACTACGAAGCAAGCTGCACAACAAACTGTCAACTATGCACCGGCAGCATGTAACGGGCGGCCGAGAATGTAGCAACAGATTCAAGACCCCGTACGTGGTCCGAAGACAGCAATGGGAACGACGACAAGAGCAAGAGCAAGAGCGGGAAGAATCTGGAGAGGACTTTCCGCGGCTACGGAGAGAGAGTCGCGCCAGCCGGGAACCGCACTCCAGAGCACGGAGCAGCTCGAATGGCCGCAAGGAGCGCTCCAGTTTAAGGAAGGCGACACCAACCGGGAACAGACGCTGGGTGACAGCTGGCCAAGCGGAGTCGGCGGCGCGAAGCGGACCCGGACCAGACGCCAGAGGGAGTTCGAGATCACGGGGTGGACCTGCGGACCAGCGCGGGAACACCGACGGAAAGGATGGCGAGGCGCCACGGCGAAGGCAGCGTTCGAGGTCGAGAAGACGACTTGGTGATCAACTCGGACCAGCGACCACACAGGTGGGCTGGGCTAGGTGGTCTCCCACAGCTCAAACGCTCGAATCGGAGTTCCCCTTCCTTAACAGCGTCGCCTAGCAGGACGTACAAGGAGTGGGCGACAAGCAGAAACGGACATTAGACCAGTTCACACAAACAATCATTACGACACAGGTGCCATTCGTCGGCAGCAGACTCGCCAACATGTGGGCCGCCCGACACTCACTAAGGAAGCGCTGGAAACAACAGAGGCGAAACAGAAGGCTTGCCTCCGCATAGGCCAACTGAACACGGAAATCTCCGAGTACGTGGCCAAACTCAAAAGAGAGAATTGGCTCAAAAGATCTTCGACGGCCTTCAAGGTCAGCTGTCGGTGGGGAAGGTATGGAAGCTGCTACACCACCTGATCGACCCTACAGGCCGCCAAACAGCAGGCCACCGCACATGGACGAAAGTGCTTAACACAAACAACGGCGATGGTGACAAGGTCATCAAGGTCCTCGAAGAACGCTACATACAAACCGAACAAGGAAAACATCCAACATATGGACGGAGCGAGCGGGCTCCGACGGCTGCATACAGGAGACCCTCCAGGCGGCTGCGCATACCGAACGCGAGTACGCAAATACCTGCGGACTTAGCTGCGCGCCACAAAGGTCGCATCTCCTCGTAGTCCACTCCGGAAAACCCGCAAGACATCTCCATCTAAATCGAAGACGCCGATATCAAACCCACGGACAAATGTCGCATCCTCGGTCTAATTCTACAACACAACGGAAGGGCACACACTGCCATTGATAAGATCAAGAACAGCGTGAAGAAGATCCTCCCAATGCTGCGAAGAGTATACACCAGGAATAGGGGCCTAAAAGAAGAAGAATCCCTCCGGCTGGTGCAAACGTTCATTATATACAGAATCACATACTCTGCCCCCTATCTTAACCTACCCAGATGTCTACACTCGACACCATCTTCCGAAAGGCCATCAAACAAGCCCTATGCATACCAATATACTCGTCGACCCAGCGTTCACAGGCCGCATGGTGAGGACCATCTATCCAGGCCCATCTGCCCAACCAGGGTCTCCCCCTGAGCCAAACAATACACGGCCGCGCGGTGCTGGATAAGGTAGGCCTGCGCAGGGAACAAGCAACGATATAAAGGCCCCCATACCAACAGAACATAGTGGGAGAGGTCTATTAACACTAAGCCCCTACCCCGGAACACGGCCCCAGGTAAGGATGACGGAAGTAGAGAAGCTAATGCCAAGGCGATGTCCTAGCGATTGCGTCAAGAAACCGGAGTGCTCTACGTGGATGCCTTACTTGCGAAAGGAAGCAACCACGCGGCGGTAATTGTCACCGACGAAGAACGGCTGGTCACCAGCGCTGCGGTGAAGACCAAGGACCCGACGACGGCCGAGGAGGTGGCCATATCCCTGGCGCTCGTCCAACCGGGCGTCGAGGTAGCGGTTACCGACTCGAAAAGCGCGTACGGTGGCTTCAGGAAAGAGGTGATCTTAGAGGCAGCCGCAATTACGTCCAAGAGTAGGGCACCGGGGCGAGCTATAGAGCTCACGTGGGTGTCTGCCCATACAAAGGTGGCCGGAATTGTTATCACCGACTACCACGCCCGGGCAATGACCCACCGGGCAGGGCAGAACACCGCAACCCAACCCCGCTGCTCACATACAAAGCGATTACACACGAGTACACAGAAGAGCGGTGTACCTTCACTGAGCCGCATCGCGCACTGACCAGGGACCAGCAAATGATAATCAGGCGAATTCAGGCGGAGTCGCTTGCGCACCCGGTCTACTACACAAATTTTATCCGGAATGAGGAGAGGACAAATGCCTATTCCGCGCAGGGAACATTGGCACTCTTGCACACATTATCGCAGAGTGCACTAAACCCAAGACACCCATTCCTCCCACCCCAACACCACTCCACGGGCGATGGGAGACCTTGTGCTCCAGCCCCGCCCTGCCGACCCAGCTTGCACTGGCGGTCAGTAGCCAGGAGTTGCTGGCCGCATGTGCGACCCGAGACAACGGAACCACCCCGTCGAGGGTCTGAAAACACCGTCGTTTCGAGCTCAAAATAAAGTTTCTACTGCTACTACTAACGCGTGATGTGAGCGAGATCGGACGCAACTTGCTAAAGCCATCTATTTTGCCCAGTTTCGGAAGGAGGCGGATCTCTGGTTCCTTCCACTGCAGTAGCAACGATTTTTCCTTCCAAACTCGTTCATGTAGCTGGTCACAGTAACCTTGGAGCCGTCTTCTAAGTCACTGGATATAAATAATTCTGAACGAAATAAACATGCACCTGCCGAGTGTGGTGCCATGTAGCTGGCAACTCCGCTTTAAATCAACACACCTGGCGATTGTAAACAACCGTTCTTGGCAGTCCGCATTTCTTTGTTTTTGCCTTTAACTAAGTATTCGCTACCGTCGTGGTCAGAACCCTATACTTGTGATCAGCAACCCAACGCCTTATAAGCTATTCGCTGCAACGTCGGCCTACAGGTGGCGGGAGCGTCACTCTGCTAACGTGGATGCTCCGCTGACCGGTAGCGGGTGAGTGCACATTGTGGGCGCGCGTCGTGTTTATTTCGCGCCTTGTGTTTGCATGAAACGCGTATACGAGCGTCTGATGCCATCGTTCGGCTCCTGAACGTTCAATGCAGTGCACGAGAGCGGCAATAAGCTTGAATTACTACGCTGACAAAGAGGCTACCCGCTGGGAATCACTGAACAGCCGGAATACCGATACGGAACCTGTACGCTCTGGTTCGTTGCACGGGCTTTTTTGAGAACGCCCTCGACGAACGAAGAAACACAGAGATAGGAAAAATCAGGGAGCGAGCTAATCTCGGGAAGTTCTGTTGATGAAAGCAGATTCATTCGGTAACACCTCGTCACTGCTCCCCCACTTTTTTTTCAGGAGGTTCCAATATTTTGTTTAATTCATAAGTCAACGTAAACTTTCTTAATTTTAATGAGCGTTGGGATATAAATGCACAATTGAATTTGACATGTATTGCAGCAATTTTAAGTAACACCGAAGGCAGGTTCGGTGGTCAACGCTGTTACACCAGCTATTTAAAGCTTTCATTGTTATTGGAGTTTTGAAAAAAAAATATTAACGCGCTCTCTGCAGTTCACATCTCATGACTATGCAATGTGGCTAGCGGCGTTACAGGGTTGTAAGCCAACTTTATTAGCAGCTTTTATTACAGTGAGCACAGCTTTTTTGTTCTGGTAGCGCCGTTGATTATGTAGTTCCCTTTTGCATCTCACAGGTACAATAATTGATACGCAAGATCAAGATGAAAACGGGCAAACACTTTAACAGGTCAGGAAACTATGTTGTCGACTGAAGATCGTGTTTGTACTGGGATTTGATCTTTGAGGGTGGCTAGAAACCGCACGGACAAACTTAAGTAGGTGTTCCTTAAAAGGACAGACAACTGATTTTTGTCGTGTATATATTCTCTCTACCAAATGAAAGGGCATCACTTAAAGCACCTTGACGAGAAACGGTTTTGCTAATAATGCCCTAGAACGTTTTAAATCGAAATTTTTAGATCTACGAGCCGTATGTGTCCCTCCCAAAAATATTGCTGGCAACCATGACATAGAGTAGCTCGGCAACATACATTTGTCTGTATGCGAAATGAAAAACGATATTTAAAAACTTGTCCCCAGCTGAGAAAGTCTGAATCGCAGGCTCGCCTGTTCCTTTATGTGTGTTTTTTAACGCAACGGTATTTGTTGTTGTTGTAGAACTTTTATTGTGAGAAGAAAGGGGAAGGGGGCAGGGGTGAAAAGTTGAAAGGGAGTTCATGGGTGGGGCCCAACGTCGAGGGCTCGAGATGCAACGGCTCCCACCTTGACTCTCTGGATCAGACGTAGCTGATCTTCGAGAGATGAGCTGGTAAGGGCTGCCTCCCATGTCTCGATAGGATTAATCTGTATGCTATTGTTTTCCTGGGGCCAGATGCGCGGGTACGCCCAGGTTGCTGAAATAGCGTGGCTATCTGCGCATTTTGTGCACGTTTCTTGGAAGGAATTGGGGAACATTTTTGCCAGTCGTGACTTATGTGGGACGTGTTTGTTTGTATTTGGCTCAGGATTTGAGCTTCTATAGCATTTAATTCCTTGTGTGGAGTAGGAAAGGTACTTCTCTTTCGCCTAATAAGCGAGAGTCTTTCTCCATATTTTTCGGGGAGGGGGGTGTGATAAGTGTGATCGTCAGGTGTGCGGTGTGTGAGTTCACGCACTGCCTTAACCGCTGCTTCATTACCCTCCAGTCCTTCGTGTCCGGGACACCATGTGATATTGTATGTTTTCTTCAGTTCAGGTGGAAGAAGGTTTTTTAGGCGTCTTGGTATTCTTCCTGCGGCAAGATTCAATACTGCTCTCTTGGAGTCTGTTATTATGTTCAGACTTCTGCTCGTCTTTTCGCCGAGTCGAATTGCCATGAGGATGGCACCAGTCTCCGCTTCTTCTGTGTTTGACTGTCTAATTTTCATGCAATCTTGCAGAGCTCCCTTGAAATCTGTGACCACTAGTGTGGTGTTGGTTTTGTCACATATTAAAGCATCCGTATAGACCGTGTTTTCATGATCCTTAAATTTTTTCCTGAGGTATTTGACTCTCGCTTGCCTTCTGTCTTTGTGTACAGTGGGGTCAATGTTTTTCGGTAGAGGAAGGGTTTTGATGTGACTGCGCTGTTCAGGTTTCAAGTCCGTCATGGCGTCCAGTCGTGTTCGTTCTGGGGGCTACCTATCTTCCATAGGATGGATCTTCCAGTTTTAGTGGTGGCAAGCCTTTCCTTCTGGGCGATTAGTAATGCTTCCTTGATCTCTTCGAAGGTGTTGTACACTCCTAATTGAAATAATTTTTCCGCGGACGTGTACAATGGTAGGCCCAGTGCTGCTTTATATGCCGTCCTGATGATAATGTTTATTCGTTCTTCCTCTTGTTTGCTTAGGTTGTGATACGGTAACCTGTACGCCAGCCTACTCGTGACGAGGGCTTGCATGATTCTTAATGTTTCCTCTTCCCTCAATCCGGCTCTTCCTTTAGTGATTCTCTTCACAATTCGGGCTAGCTGGGTTGACGATTTACTGATTTTTTCAAAAATGAGATCGGCTCTTCCGTTTCTTTGTATTGTCATTCCCAGGACGCGAATGTGGTCTCTTTCTGGGATTACGGATTGGCCAATCTTCACAGCTATCTTCTCTTCCTTGTTGCTGCTTCGGTGTGCGTGGATTCTTACTATCTCTGATTTTTCCGGGGCGCACTCGAGTCCATTTTCGCCTGCCAGCTTTACTACCCAGTTTACGGCGTTCTGAAGATGCCTTTCTTTTTCTGTAGTTGACCCTTGCGTCGCCCATATCGTTATATCATCTGCATAGATGACGTGTCCAATGTTCCGGAGTTCTCTCAGCTTGTTCGCGATCTTTATCATCGAAATGTTGAAGAGGAGAGGAGATATGATGGATCCCTGTGGCGTGCCTGCATTTGGCATCTGAAAGGGTTTCGATCTCAGTTGGCCAATTCCTACCGTTGCTGTTCTGTTGGATAGGAACGCTGTTACGAACTTGAAGGTTCTTTCGCCGCAGCTCATTGCGCTGAGAGTTTCTAAAATGGCTTTGTGGGAGACGTTATCAAATGCTCCCTTCAAGTCCAGGGCTAGGATAAAGTGTTCTCCCTGAGCAACCTTCTTTATTACTTCTTCCTTTATGAGTAGGAAGGCGTCCTGTGTGGACAGTCCTGCACGAAAGCCTATCATGCTATTTGGGAAGATGCCGTTATCTTCTATGTAGTTGGTTAGCAGATTGGTGATAATTCTCTCATAGAGTTTCCCTACGCATGACGTAAGAGAAATAGGTCTAAGATTTTCAATTGTAGATGGCTTGCCTGGTTTGGGAATAGATACAATATCCGAATGTTGCCATTCTTCTGGTACAGCGCCCGGTATCCAAAGTTTTTCATTTATGTATTCTGTGATTTCATCCACCTGCTGATCTCCCATGTTTCTTAGCATGCCGTTTGTGACTGCATCTTTTCCTGGGGCACTGTTTTTCTTTGCCGACATCAATGCATTGAGGACTTCCTCTCTTGATATTTCCCTGTCCATATACTCGTTCTTACTTCCCTCGTATGTGTTTGGTTGGGTCTCCCTCTTCTGTGCGGCACAGTGCTTATTTTTAAGGGCCTCGATAAGGTCTTCGTCACTCCCTGGGAAGGTGTGCGCCACTCTTCTCAAGTTGTGGTTGTTTTCTCGTCTTGTGGAGGCGGGGTCTAGCATGCTTTTGAGTATAGCCCATGTTCTAGATGTGCTCCTGGTTCCCTTAAGCGACTCGCAGAAATTATTCCAGTTTTGTCTAGCTAGTTGGTCTGCATATTCCTTTGCTTGCCTCGTGATATCTTTGATTCTTTGTTTGAGTTTCTTGTTTTTCTTTTGATTCTTCCATTTTTCTTGAGGCTTCTCCTTGCATCCCACAGGTGAGCTAAATGGTTGTCTATGTTTGGGGTCAGTTCAGTTCTCTGTATAATCTTTGTGGAGTTCTTGTGCTTATTTTTAAGGTTGTCACACCAGATGCTAATATCCTGGATTTTCTTTTTGTTTTCCTCGATTTGCATGGAGTCTCTGTATTTTTTCCAGTCGGTTAGTTTTGCCACACCTAGTGGTTTCCTAAATTTAGTCGCGAGGACCGCAATACTTATGATGTTGTGATCACTTCCGAGTGTTTCTTGTGTGTTAGTGCAGGTGATGTCATTCTCGGTTTCTTTTGTGAAGGTCAAGAGTGTTCATTCCCGGACCTGGTGGGATTCGTTGGGTCATTTATGTAGATCAATCCCATCTGTTCAATTGCCCTGAGAAGTCCCTCTCCTTTCTTACTGTTTCGCTGGTAACCCCATTCCTTGTGCGGAGCATTCAAATCTCCTGTGATGAATATTTTGTTGTTTCTAACAATTCTGCTAGATTCCCAGAGTAGATCCTCGAAGCATTCGTCCTTTTTTGATGGAGAGCTGTACACATTTAAGACAAAGACGCTCTTTCTCCCCCTTTTGTTTGGTACAACTTCTATAAGCGTTGCAGATGGTTGTACTGTAAGTAGGGTGTGGTGAATTGTCGTGATGTCCTTTTTAACGTAGGTCGCTACTCTAAGGTCAGGCGTTGCTATTATCGCTGTGTAGCCCTTCATATTGGTTTTGCTTGCTGCTTCTTGTAAGCATATGATGTCTGGCTTAATTACGGACGCTTCGATGTATTGCTCTAAACTGGGTTTTTTCTTCTTTATGCTACGACAGTTCCACTGCCAGATTTCCTAGTTTTCATATTCCTTTTGATTTCTATGGATCTTCATCTTCACTCTCCGTCTCTTCTGTGTCGGAGCGTTCCATATCCGCTTCCATCACTTGCTGCTTTTCTGCTTTGGGGTTGCCTGGCATTTTTAATTTTCTTTTGCCTTCCCCGCTCTTGCGAAGGGACGTGCTTAATTGACTTTGTATCTGATCTAATCTGTTGTTGAAGGCTTCCTGCATTTTAGCGAGGAAGAGGCCTATTCCACTTGAGTCTTGCAGCAACGTTAGCGGTACTACTGGTGATGGGATAGGAGCTGGTGAAGTTTGTGGAGTGAAAGGATTTGGATTCGTTCCTTGTATTTGACCTTGAAAATTTGCGCTTCCTCTGATCTCGTTTTCTCTTAGTTGTTTTTTAAGTTGTGCTATTTCAGCGTTCTGTTTCGCTATTTGTGCTCGTAGTTCCTCTATTATGAGGTCCTGTTTAGTTTGGCGTGTTTCTGTTTTGTTGTTTGTGTTTCTGATGGAGGCAGCACCTTAGACCAGCTAACCTCGGCTGACGTTTCTTGGGTCCGCTCCTCCTGCCCTGGTCCTCTCCTGCTGCCCGGGGTGCTTGGTCCTGCTGTCTCTCCTTGCAGTTGAGATGCCGTCCTAGAGTTCGCCTCTTGGGTCGATTCTGGGCTCTGCTCCTCGTACGGGGTTGGTTCGACGCTGCGTATTTGTTGGTCCTTGTGTTTTTTTGGTCCTGGTCTTCTTGGGTTCCTTTTCGACGTCGGTGACTGGTTGTCTTGAGATGCTGCGGTCCCAGGTTCCCCTGGTCCCCAGTGCGTCTTGCGTCTTCGAGCAAGGGCCATTCGGTGCTGAACCATCTTGGGCGGGTCTGCTTCTTGTTTTCTTCGTTCTTCTTGTTCCCTGATTTTCTATTTTGGTTTCCCGGTGGAATTCTGGCCTTTCGTAGTTTTAATTTACACTCCCGTGCCCCTGTCATGTGGCCTTCTCCACAAAGCGCACATTTGGGTTGCCAGTAGGCATCTTCAGTCGGGTTTTCGGTTCCACAGATTGAGCATTTTTTAGCGTTTGGCGTCGGGCAGACGTCAGAGCGATGTCCCGTCGACATGCAGATATAACATGCCTGACGATTTGGTTTGTACAAAAAGCATGGCATTTCTCCTCCGTAAAAGTAGACAGCACGGGGGACTGTGTCTCCCTCGAAAGTAATGAGGGCGGTCTTGGATGTCCCGAGCACGCGAGCTTGGATGAGCTTGGTGTTTTGCGTGCGAACTCGTAGTCCTTGCATTAGCTCTTCGGATGTTGTTTTGGGGGGGAAGCCATGCACCACTCCTCTCACTTCCTGGTCGGAAAAAGCCACATACGCCACAACCTCGTGGTCCGCTCCTCCAAGTGGTATGTGCGTGATTTTGCGGAGCAAGTCAGCTGCCTCCATGTTAGACGTACTGAGGACGAGAATGTTGGATCCTAAGCGGGGACCTATAATTAGGTCGTGGAGGTATTCTACCCGGTCGCCGCATGCCTGTGCGATAGCCCTGGTGACTTCCACTGTAGTGTAGTTCTTAAGTGGGAGTCCTTTCTTGGGCCGCACGATTATTTTTACATCCTCTTTCGGCAGCGGAGGCAACCGTATTCACGATCTACTCCGTCTCCCTGCCGTCGGTGGTTGAGTAGCGGTACTCGCCTTTGCTGTAGGTGGTGGTTGCTGTGCTTGTCGTTCAGCAAGTTTGGCCTCCTGTCGCAGCCGCTTCTTCGTCCTGCGGCTTACGGCTTGGTCCCAGGCTGTGTCGTCGTGGTTCGAGGCCTCGAGGGAACCTGGGTCTATTTTGCACGAATGCGCCATCTGTTGGGATAGACGATAGGTAGAATCTGGCTTCACGTTGTGGAGGCGGGAAGTTCGATTCTCCCCGGGCGCGACGTTTTTTTTTTTTTTAAGCTGCCGTTGGCGTATTTGGAAACTGAAATCAAATATTTTGGCAGCACAAACACCCCTGAATCATGCAGAATCGTCAAAGCTCCTTCACTGGGTCTGTTTACTGAACGCTGCCACTGATTCTGGACACGGCGGTTCAGTTAGCCGCACTGAGAGCACCCCAGCGACGTTGGGCGGCGTGTTTTTTAAATTTTCAAAATAATGTGTAAAAATACATATACAATTCAACCTTTTACAAATAGTTGTATTAAAAGGTCTTCAATACCTAAATAAACGTTTCAGCAGCTACAGTAGCTGATAGGTTTGCAGGTCACGTGACAGGGACACATATTGTAGTGTCAAGTTTTGACACTACGAACCGCCACCCTTCCAATTTCAGGAAGTTTGCTGCCAAAGTAAAATTATTTCCCCTAATTTGTTTAGAAATTGCTTGTGGTCACGGGGCTGTATAAAACGCTGGCTTTCATATGAGCTAGAGAGCATATAGGCTACAAAAACGGTTGTCTGTCTCTTTAATTTAATTCTAGCGGAAATCCGACTCGTAGCACAAAAATAACGCACAAAACGCGAGCACCGAAACGTTGTCGTGCAATGTTAACTGCCCATAGATGCACCCTTGGCGTCATCCTGCGTAACGCTGACAAACAGTAGGGGCGAGAAGTAAGGCAGATATCATAAACATCGGTATTTTCAAAACTCCACAGCCTCATTTTGGTTCGGAATTGGCCAGAAAGCGTGGCGCGTGTTCCTCAAAATACTACATAACGCCGTCATTATGGGACCAGCCCTGAGTAGCGTTTAGTGCGTGGGAGAAATAAAAAAAAGAAATCCGGCGTGTTGTGCGACGACATGCATCTTGCAGACGATACTCGTGTTTTTCCCGGCTGTACTGTATAACTTTCAGTAACCCGAACTTTAATTCTTTTTTTAATCTTCAGGTGAGACACGGCATATTGTAAGCATACACACAAAACACACATTAGACTAAATGGGAGTTTTTTGGCTGAAATAGGTCTTTTAAACTCTTCGCGACGGGCGGCCTGCTCCCACGTGTGGTACTATGATGGTAGAAAAACTGCCAGTTTTTACCGGGGGCCACGAGCCGTCGTAAATAGGCGCATTTACCACGATTGTACCTCCCTACATAACGCAGTCCCTAGCTGTGAATACTAAGTTTGTCCTAATGGCAGTATTAAAAACTCCTATGACTCCGCCTTCTCACCTTCACCCCTTCCTCCTCTACGCCTCCTTAGAAAATGGCTGCCAGTTGGTGTCGTGTGTCGTGTGAGCTCTAGCGCCCCCGAAAATTTAGTGTCGGTGTGAACTTGCGGCCGCACGAATGAATGTGAAGTGCTTCCCGACAACCGAAGCTCGTTGCGAACATTGTGGAACCAGCCTAGACTACCGTGCGACGCACTGCAACGTCGCCTCCGAAACATCGACCTTCCAGCCGACGGAGTGCGCCAGCGAACCTGCGCGAGACCTAAATGCAGGGATCGCTAACGGACAGTGGCTCGATAAAACCAACACGGTTGTGCCTCTGCGAGGTGGCTGAAGGAGGTATTGGCATGTTTTTAATTGGAACGAACATTTTGGAAGACTTGTGCCCCTTGTAGTGTCAAATAAACTCAGTATGTTTCCCGCGTCACGGCGCGGGCGATTCTCCGTCACTGCAGGTGAGCGTTGTGCGTAAGAGATGGCGCCGTGCCCGGAACGTCATTGGGGAGGCCGAACGATGTGAAAGCAATGCGTATTTGCGCGGGTCTCTAGCAGAACACTCACTTATTCACACTCGCGAGTAGTATGAAAAGTGTCCGCACTCTGAACGGATGCTAGGAGTTTTTGTTAGGCTGTGTCTTTGGCTTATTGGCACGCAAAGGTCAAGTTGGTCGGTCAAACGTCGCAGGGCCGCTTTTCTTGAGAAGTACGCAGGATGCCCGCCACGCCTGCTACGAGGAGGGTGGTGACTGCCACGTGCCGCCGGCGATTAATTGCTTTCACTGGAAAGGGAGAAGGTCGGGGCCCCGTGGGAGCTCTCCGTACGCTAGGCTCGTGTAACTGTAACCACCAAACGCCATTTGATGGAGCATTCTGTAGAGTCCACGGACGACTGCTTATTTTATTGTTTTTAAAGGGGGGGGGGGGGCGTTGGCGTCACACCGACCGGAATTTTTCATTAATTTTTGATGAGGGCGGAGAAGAGAAGTGCGGGTGGTAAAACCTGAAGCTCGCTACCGCGAGGAAAAGAGAGGAATAGAGAGAAAGGAAGCATTTTCAGAAGTTGGTAACCACACGGGTCGTGCTCCCTTTCGAACAGCACTTCGTTTTGACCAACTAGTGAGCGCAGGTGTCTCGGAAGGAAGTGCAATTTTGCGTAGCTTTTATAAACAGTCAGACATTACCGAATGTCGGACACAAAAGTGACAAATGCGGCGTCATTACAATGTCATTTCCTTTTTTTTTTTCAGGTCGGATGCCCGATATGCTTCTGTATTTGCTGCCTTAGATTTAAAGCGTTTTATTATCCCTGTAACCCATGTCCTACTGTGGCTTCCGGGGAACGTGCCAGGATGCGAGGCAACGTCAGCGTTTGGGGGACAAGTGCCAGCAAGCAGCGCATCGACGACATGCTGACCTCATTGCAAATGGCTCACATTTTTTTCGTTGAGGAGTTTTAATGTAGATAACGTTTTTACCAAGATACCTTGTGTTCTCGATGTAGGTGTTTTGTTGATTCAGTGTTTTTATTTTTTTATCGTGCCATGAACGTGTTCACACGTTTATCGTATTTATGTAATTGCTATGCAATAAATTGACTGTGTGCAGAAAACAAACTTTTCACGTTTTGCCATTCAACGTTTAAAGCGGAAAAAGAATAGAAATTACATAATCCTAAACGAAAAATGAAAATGTGGCCTTTGCCCTCATTACAGTAATAATTCCTCTGCAGCGCTTATATTAGCGCCCAAAAACAAAAAAAAATACCTCGATTGCAGGTCAAAACTGCTCCAAATGCGCACCCCATAAACTCCCAGTTAAAGGAAATACTACACTACCAGTGGTACCCCGCTAAACTCCCATTGTAGTGGCAGTAAAATCAAACTCCCATATGCTACTGAAAAAACTGCGGGAATAATAGTAGTAAGGCGATACTCCCATTAGGAGTTTTGAAAACTCCCAATTGGTACTGAGTTATGCGACAAGCCATATACTCCCATTCCGGCTTATTTTTGTTCTGTGTGTACGGTTATACCGAGTGAACCTTTTTCTTGGTCGAGCTGATTTGTGTCGCGATTTGAAGATGGGCTACATGGAAATGGAGCAACAAAGGCAACAGTACGTGTCCAAACTTACTACTGCTCCATTCCATAGAAAGATTCGGCTGAAACAGTCTTTTTCCTAAGTCTGCGTAAACGTATGCTTCACAACAGACGTTACTGTCGCACGCCATCAGCAGCGATTGTCCAAAACCATATTTGTTTTTGGAAAGCAGCACAGAGCCTGGCGGCTTCTGTGCATGTGTAAAATACGCTTCCGCAAATTTACGGGGTGCACGCCTGCGGTGCATAATAAACGTTTTTGTTTGCTCTATATTTGCTTAAGGACACACGCTAATTTTTACAACGTTTATGGCAGAGGTACGTGTTTCCACGAGTCCCGTCGTCTCTCTTGCCCGTTTTCATGTAGTCACTTTTGCCCCTCAATAGCAATAACGCAAATTTCTACCCAACAGCGTGGACCGTTACCAAGAGGGCAAACTACCTCACGGTTCCGTAAGACAACTTTTAGGGGAGAAGCGAAATTATTTATTTATTCATTTATTTTTATTAATTGTACCCTTAAGGGCCAAAGGCATTACAGAGGGGGAGTGGGTTGCAAAGCAAAAAAAAATAATACAGTGCAGTGAGTATTATAACAACAAAAACATTATATTGTTCCTGAATATACAATATTAGCTAATCATTAATATTAACAATGTCACGGGGAAGGTGGTTCCATTCGCGGGATGTACGGGGGTGAAATGAATGACAGGAGGTTTTTGTGTTGCGCGATTGAAGACCAACTTTGTGAGAGTGATCAATGCGATGGGAAGTGTACTGAGGTGGTGGAATTAATTTACAGAGTTACGGTAGAGATTAAATAATTTGCAGGAATTAATTTACAGATTAATTTACAGAATTCACTCGTTCACCGCGGCAAGCGATGAACACGCCAACGATGTTTCACCGAAGGAGCGCGTTATCCTCGAAGTGCCGCACATTAATACGTTCCTCGGTAACATTCGCGAGTTCACGTGGCCAGGCCACTGCTTACTGGCAGACGGTCGTTATAAATTCTTTTTGTCGTGAACCTCGCGCGCCTCGCGTGGAGCGCCCCGTGAACGGGCGGCCGACTTGAAAGCGTCATCCACACTAGGAGCACTTCCTCACTCCACCGCCAAAGCATCTCTCTGTCCGCTCTCGGGGCGAATACGACAGTGGTTGGCGGCAAGCTCGTCTTACTAGGACGGATTTGTCTTTATGAAAGTTATAGAAAAGTGGGGTGCACTTACCCGGTTCATAAACTTCAGATTCTTCTGGATAAATTAAAAAAAATGAAAAATAAGTAAGAAGTGAGGTAAAGACGAAACTTTTCACGTGATTACCTGGGATATCGTCAAAAATCATTTTATTGGCATTCTAAAAAGCCTCTAAGAAATCGCTTCATATAGGAAAAACAGCTTCTGACGAGGGCAGTTGTACCGGGGGAAGACAGTTGTGGTAACGTGCAACCTATTGAGGCCCCTCACATTCAACAGTATTTTAATTGAACTTCATGACGGAGAGTTTGCGATTTACACCTATCTGGTCGAATTACCAAAGCGAAGTGCGTTACTCCGGGGCTAACTGTGTACCGCTCATCAAGGCAGATGTCGACTTGCGCCTTATCTAGCGTCTGCATTATTGTATAATGAATAATTTTCGTACAAAAACAGCACTTTTCTGAAAGGAATCAGCATTGACATGAAACAAATTTGAATATTAATTGGCACTTACAATCGCGGCAGTTAAAAACCATTTTCAGGTGTTGTCCACCGTAAGGCCAATTTAGTAAACTCGTCACTTCGATTACACAAGAAAACAAATGCGCACCCTGAACATGCAGCGTCCACTTCGAGCGTATTAGAAAAATGCGTTAGCTTAAAGAACTATATAAATGTAATTACTGAACACTATAAAAATTTGAAAAACCTAAAATGACCACGGACATCTTCCACTGAAGTCTTTTCACAATGAATTGAATTTGGCAAAATATTATGAAAGCAACTTGCAGAGCGTTTTTAAAAAGCCAAATCTCTCCTTTGACTTAGGAATAAGAAATCAAATGCGTTCACTTGTAAAACCCGTTTGTATGTATTAATTGCTAAGGCAACAAAAATAACAGAATTTTTTCGCTATGGTTATAACCCTTTCAAAACAACTAAAAATTGGTATATTTTCTTGTGGTGAATTTTAAAATTTCTGAAATGTTATTTTCATGGACGAAGAGTTTGACAAACCCTTACAAAAATACGTCACGCTTTTCTACCTAGCATGCTAGCTTGTGTTTCGTAAACATGTTTTTCGAATACCGACGAAAAGACACAAAACGTGCACTCGCCAGGAAACCACACGTGAGAACAAGAAAGGTGAATACGGAGTGCTGATTTCCAATAGATTCTTCATTGATTGATTGTAGGGTTTAACGCGCCGACGCAACGCAGGCGATGAGGCGCGCCGTAGTGGAGGGCTCCGGATTAATTTTGACCACCTGGGGATCTTTAACGTGCGCCGAAATCTCGTACACACGAGCGTTTTTGCTTTTCGCCTCCATCAGAAAAGCGGCCGCCGCGGTCGGGAATCGAACCCGCGACCTCGTGCTCAGCAGCGCAACGCCTTAGCCACTGAGCCACCGCGGCGGGTCAATAGATTCTCTATCAACATGGAATTGCTGATAAACCTCCAAAATTCTGCAAACAAAATTAGATGGACGAAATTAGGTACCCCTCCGTCTAATACATGGCTGAACGCGAAAGTTTCTCGTGGGGGGTTCATTGGTTTATACTTCAGTTTGGATTATGACTCACAGACGGTTTGGACTTTTACCTAGTGAGCTTTACTTGGACTGGCACCCAATATGTACTTTTGATGGCAGCGGCTTTCACGTTGACCTCCCCCGGTTGATTTCACATGACGAAGACAACGCGTTCAACCATCGTCGTCGTTAAACAGATGGGGGCATAGTTTAACGCCCGAGAAAGTTGGCTTTCCTGCCATGCGATGGCGTCCGAGTTTGGAGTTTGAATCGCGAATGGTTTGTACTTTGACTCGCACGCGGTTTACACTTATAGTGGTTGGCTCTTTACCTACCGCTGTTCGCAATTCGAATCTCCCGAGAAAAGCTTAGTGTTCTACCGCCGTGTCAATTGAACGGAGAGGTGCATCATTTTTCTATCTTTGCACGTCCATGGACCCCCTCGAAATCCAAACATTTTTGGCCATGTCGAAATGGCGCAGACGAATAGACGTCGCCTTCATCCCGTGGGGGTCTCAGGTTCGCCTCCAATCACGGGAAGTTTCCTTTGTTTTAGGCGCTTTCATGATCATCATCAGTGGCAGAGAGAGAGTTGGCATTGATGATGATGATGGTTGAATTTTTTTGGCGCAAGGCCAGTTGGGGCAAAGAGCGCCAAACAAAAGTATATAACAGAAAACAGTGGCTACTAAAATGTGTTAGCCAGAATAACAATAAAATCAATTAAAAGCAACGGTGGTTGCAGGTGTATAGGGCCCGTGTTGATTAGTCATGATAGAATATGAGGTTTAACAAGTTAACATGAGACAAATATTTAAAAACGCGTTGCACAGAATCACTGGCCATGTCACCCAAAAACAAGGAGGTGTGTAGCGGGATGTGTTGTCTGTATAGTTCATTGAAGTGTCTGTGTCTTGTTGTGTCGAGTGCCTTGCATGTGATTAAGATGTGGACTACGGATAGGCCCTCCCCACACCTGCTACAAAGGGTCTCGGAGAGCCAGTGAGCAGGTGTGAGTGTGTTACATGTGTATGGCCTATCCGCAATCTAGCTAAGGTAACTTCAATGAGTCTGTTGTGGGAGTCAGTAGTGTTTGATTCCAAGTGTGGTTTCATTGCGTGTAGCTTGTTATCTGTCTGTTCACTCCAGTGTGTTTGCCATGTGTTGCGAAGTTGGTGTCTAATGTGTGGCTTCATGTCTGTGTACGACACTGTTGCTATGTCCACTGTATTCAAGAGTGTAGCAGCAGCTTGAATTTGAACTGTGCTTTCATTCCCGGCTATTCCACAGTGGCCAGAGACCCAACATATTAATATTTCAATCCTAGAGGCGTATGCCGACATAAGGGCCTTCAAAACAAAAGTGGTTGCATAATTTTTTGAGCTTCTTCTGGACAAAAGTGCACGTGCAACACTAAGAGAATGCGTATACATTATGGACTTTGAAACTTGATGTTGAACGATGTGATTTAAAACAAGTAAAATGTCGTGTGCTTCTGCCGTAAAAATGATGTTTTGGGAGTTCATTCTTTTACACCCATCGACGTTTGGCCCACGTGCAGCACCGCCGTAATACTCCTCGCTCTGATGCTTCTCCTGCAGGAAGAGGAGACGCTGCATAATGGCTACCCTAGGTGCCCTGTTTTTATCGAATTGCAGGAAGTACAAGTCACAACAAACAGCCTGCAGTTGCCACGGTGCAATAAAATCAGTGATGGGTGTCATGTGGATGTCTGAAAATGACACCGCTAGCTCACAAGCTTCTGCTCTTACTCTGAGAGGGAACCGCATAGAAATAGATGGACGGTTTACAAAGACCTGCTGTGAGGATGCATCAGGAATGGTTGAATTAAAAGGTTGATTTGTCATAGACATAATTTTAGAGGCATACAACAAGTTAGTGTATGTCCTCTGGTAATACAGGGACCATTTGTGACACTCTGCATAAAGGCTTTCAACGGGGCTAGTGCGAAAGACGCCACAGGCAAAACGAAGCCCCAAATGCAGCACTGGGTCAAGCAATTTTAGCGCCGTCTTTGTCGCGGACGCATACACGACAGTGCCATAATCCAAGCGAGATCCTACCACTGCACTATCAAGGCGCAGGAGGAGCTGCTTGTCAACAGCGTAGGATTGGTGTGAGAGGACTTTAAGAATGTTCATCGTTTTTAGGCATTTCTGTTTTAACTGCTTCAAGTGAAGGATAAATGTGAGTTTACTATCGAATATTAGGCAGAAAATCCTCTGTTCCCCTCTGACAGGGATTACTACACCATTATTAGAGATACCAGGGTCCGCATTACTCCCGCGCTTCCGGGAGAACACCACACAAGTACTTTTTACAGGTTTCAGTTTAAAACCGTTTGTGTCCGCCCAGCCAGCAAGTTTGTTTACCCCAAGCTGGACTTGGCGTTCCCAAATTGAGAAGTTAGAAGACCTAAAATATGTTTGGACGTCATCTACATATACAGAACAGGAAATGGTTGGTGGCAATGCCTTGCGGAGCCTGTTCATCTTTACAATGAATAGTGTGCAGCTCAAAACACCGCCTTGAGAAATGCCATTTTCCTGCACATATACATTGAAAAATGCACTGCAAACCCTCGAAAGGTTCTTTCCGACATGTAGCTAGTGAGGGTGTTCAGCATGTTGCCGGAGACACCAAACGATTTGAGGTCACTCAACATGTCGTACCACCATGCCGTGTCATAAGCCTTTTCAATATCAAAGAAGACTGTTATGCAAAACTAATTATGGATACAGGCATCTTTTACATACGATTGCAACGCAACCAGTTGAACGTTGGTGGATCTCCAACCCCTGAAGCCAGCCTGGCAGTTGTCCAGGAGGCCATTGTAGTCTAAGTACATGAGTGTCCTATTGATCAACTTCTCAAGCAGCTTACAGAGGAACTTTTCAGGGCAATGGGACGACAATTTGAGGGAGAGGAAGGGTCCTTCCCTTCTTTTAGAAAGGCCACTACGATGGCCTCCTTCCAAGACCATGTAAGGAACCCCGAAAGAAATATTTTGTTGTAGAGGTGAAGGAGGATTTCAAGTTTCTCTGCGTGTAAGTGTTTTATAATGGTGTATGTAATGTCTGCGCCTGGAGCTGAAGGTTTCCAAGCACTGAGTTCGATCTTCAGCTCATGAAGTGAGAACGGGGTGTTATAATATGAAGTCGACTTATTACTGTGTCGCAAGGACTTCTTCTCACACGATGTTTTGTGTTTTATGAAAGTGTTAGTCTAGTGTGCTGGACTGGACACGTGCTGGAATTGTTGTGCGAGTGCGCTAGCTTGGTCTTCCAGTGTGTCCCCTGCTGTACTAACCAGGGGCAGGCTGTGTGTCTGTTATCCTTTTAGTTTTCGTATTCGTGTACAGACTTTGTGTGTGTCTGTGTATGAATTGATGGAAGTGAGGAAGGTGCGCCAACTGTCCGTTTTCGCCTCACGACGCACTCGCCTCCCAAAAGAATTGGCCCGTTTAAAAGAAATTAGATTATCTGACGTGGGGTACCGGTGAAGGATACCCCACGCCTTGTTCTGGGGCTCTCGCGCACGCCTACAGTCCTCATTCCACCAGGGCATGCTTGGGTTGTGCGGAGCGCCAGAAGCCTGCGGAATGGACTTTTCGGCGGCGGCGAGGATGTGCGCCGTGAGGAGTTGGGCGGCTTCTTCAATGTGTAGGTCTCTTATAGATGTGTGGTGTAGTTTATATGTTTCTGTAAATGTACTCCAGTTCGCTCTAGCTTCATTGAACCTGTTTTGGGAAGGTGACCTGTTCGGGCCTTTACCTATGTATGTAATGTGGTTGGGGAGTGGTCACTACCGTATGGGCTAGTGCCAACATCCCATTCGAGAGATGGAAAGAGTACTGCAGACCCAATTGCCAAGTCTAGGTGTGAATAGGTGTTGTGTCCTATATCATGGTATGTAGGCTTGTTTTTATTGAACAGGCATGCCCCAGAAGGTGTTAGATATTTTTCGACAAGGCTACCTCGGGCATCCGTGCAGGCAGAGCCCCAAAGAGAGCTATGTTCGTTGTGGTCGCCCAAAAGAGTGAAATTTACGGGTAGCTGATATACAAAGTCCTCGTAATTCGAGCTGAGACCTAGAAATCAGTAAGGATGTAAACGGCGCATAATGTTATTAGCCGGTTGAAAATTATGGTACGAATGGCAACAGCCTCAAAGATGGTCTGTAACTGGATAGTGTGACACGCTAAGGATTTTCGGGCAATGATGGCCACACCCCCGGAAGATGTACCACCACCATCCCTGACCTTCCTATATACCACCTAACTATTCGAAAAAATTGTATGTTCGGAATTTAAATGTGTTTCTTGTAGGCATAAGACACTTGGCTTATTAGAGTGCAGTATCTCGTACACATCGTCAAGATTTTTAAGAAATCCTCTACAGTTTTATTGAATTATGCTTTCTCTTCCCATTATTTAGTTTGAGAGCTACTGGAGTGTGTAAGTTTATGTGTCGTCTTTCGGGGCTGTGACTCTAGGATTGGACTTTTAAGGTCTTTCTGTAGGCTTGAAAGTCGGAGGCCGCTCCTTGCGCTGCGTTGCAGGCAGGAACAGCCTGACATCCATCTCTTCTTCAGATGTCAAAGAGGCGCCCGATAGATTGGGCCCCCCGGACTTGGCCCCACTTCGGGGACCCTTCGTTTGACCCGCCACCGCCGATGGCGTTGGGGGTGCCACAGGTGGCACGGACGATGCGGTAGCGGTTGGAGCCGTTGCGGGGCTCCTGGTGTTCATCCCGTCGGCACCCTACAACGCACTGGAGGAAGGGGCGGCAGCGGCGGGAGCGGCACCGGTCCCGACGGAGGTGGTTGCCACCACAACCGTTGCTGCCTCAACAAGTGGTCTGATGACGGGTTGGGCTGTGTGAGGCAACCCAGTGGGGGGCGGGCGAGGGACCAGGTCAGACTCGCTGAACTGGGTCTCTGTGGAGACCAGGCGCCGCTCCGCCCCCCGGCGAGCTGCGTGGGCGTTGGGCGTACCTCTCAATGGTGAAAGAGGCGAACCTCTTCCGCTCCTCTTGGAAGGTGTTGTTTTCACTGACCCTAATGTTGATTACCTTTTTTCTAGTTGACATTTTTTGCACTTCCGAGAGTATGCCGCGTGCGGCCCCCCGTAGTTAACACCAGAGAGGGTGTCAGATGGACGATTGCCGCTCGAATTAACGTGTGCCATGCGTTTTGCACGGGTTTTTCGGCCGCGGCAAGAGTTTTTACCGTGCCAAAACCACTGGCACCTGAAACAGCGCCGTAGGCTCGGGATGTACGGACGGATGGAGCAGCGGGTAAAGCCCGTAATTACATATTCCGGAACACTTGAGCGGTAAGGTCAAGATTATATGCTTGGTGAGAATCTCCTTGTCGTCTCTGCAGATGGTGATGCGTCTCAGGGCAGTAATGCCCTTATCGTTCAAGCCCGCAACGAGATCCGCATCCGTTTCGTTCAGAAGATCTGTCTCGGATATCACACCCTCTGAGCTGTTGAGGCTCCGATGGGGTGTGACCTTGATTTCTAGATCAGCCAGTCTAGTCTGAGCAAGAAGCTTTGTGGGCTGCTGCTTGTCATTTGGAGTTCACCAGTCCTATGTTTTTTTGGCCTTATACGATTTCTCTATGATGGCTGCAACATATTTTGAGCTCAAGAAGACTGACTGCGATGCAAGCGGGCGGGCTGGACTGAGGGATTCCATGACAAGAAATCGAGAGTAATGATTCGGTTCAGGAAAGGTTACTGATGGCAATGGGCGAAAAGATGCTTCGGTGCGGCCCCTTTTCAGGGACCGATCACGTTTGCGGGGAGGGGGGCGGGGTAGAAAATACCATATGGCATAGTATAACAGTAGGGGACGGAGGTACTTTCTTCGCCAGCCTTACCCTGATAGCTGAAGGGTTCCCGGAGCTCCATGCCTGGTAAACAGCCAGGAAGCCCATCCGTCGGAGCTTGTCCTGGGCTCCGACGGCCACCGTTTGTGATTTTTGCCCTTCACCTTACAAGTCGTAGTCACGGTAGATTACAGCAAGAGTATGGGGGCTCGGGGTCCGCGGTGTCGCCAACACCGTCACCAAGATTACTCAAGGTGCCCCTTGCGGGGAGAGAGTTGGCATTTCTGCAGTGCGTTTTCGGGGCTCACAGACGAATAGGTGAGGCATATTAATTTAGATCTAATAAGTAAAAACACCGCATACTTGATCTATACGTTGTCGCTGCGGGCGCCCAGGCTTCATTGAAATATGCCATCTCCTTCGCGTGGACCGCGATTTGCGACTCCGTTAACACCACCCAGTATCGGCAAATCCTCTTGGATTTATAATTTATTGGCGGTCTGTATCGGACTTGGGCCAAAAAGAGTACACTTATCGAAGGTTAGGTTGCACTATCCCTGCTTACACTGAAACATCGAGTGCGCTGTGAGCCGCGCCCTTTCACCTTGAAATCATATTCCCGCCAGCGGTAATTGATGCATCAGCCATTCTGGCTTACATGCCACTTTTAACATGACCGAGTGATCTAGTAAACCGTTATCTCGTTACAGCTCACCTCGGCGTTTGTGAAAGAAAGGAGGGAACGTGTATTTAAGTCTTTTGTCCATCAGGGTTAAGTTGTGGTGACTCGCTTGTCCCGTGCCGCGACATCAGAAGCTCTGGTGACTAGACAGTTCTGTACATCTAGGAATAAGCTTCCCAGCAACCCCTCCCACTTCTTATCACAGGAATTAAAGGAAAGTGATCCTTACGATCACGCCAGAAATAATTGGGAAAGCTGGCAAGGACGCTACTCGTGTTCTTGCGAACTGGTATCGTTAACCTCAGCTGACGGGGTAAGTGGGGCGGTAAAGGTTGTAAAGAGCGGTGAATCCTCAGCACGTAACAACGCACTTCTGGCGGGTTTCTGCCCATGACAGGGTACAAGGATTAACCCGGCTCGGATTGTGAGCCTTCAAGCCGTATTATGGGCAGCCTCATTACCCGCGAAGGCCAGAGCGTTCCGGAGTCCAGAGAATTTCTTCCGTGAAGTCGGGTAGGTGGCATAGGAGAATTTCGGACGACTGTGGCAAAATAAGGATGTAGGTGAAATTCTGAATGGCTGCATTTGAGTCGAAGAATGATATTGAGGACGTCGGATTAGGGAGAGTACTAAAGCTGCTGCCGCCTGTTCCACCGTTGCACTATGAATAATTATAGGGAAAGAGAACTGATTTTTGTCTTGTACCTATTCTCTATCCTGAATGAAAGGGTGTCCGTTAAAACACCTCAACGCGAAACGGTTTTGCTGATAGCGCCTCAGGACTTTAGAAATATAAATTTTCAAACATATGATTCGCACGTGTCTTCCCAAAAATAATACTGGAAAGCATGACATACGGTAACACGGCAACATACTTTATTTGTATGCGAAGTGAAAAGCGGTATGTAAAATCTCTTCCCTAGCTAATATATTTGTAAATTGCAGGCTTTCCTATTACTTTATGTGTTTTTTTTCATTACTAAAGAAGCTATCACCGTATTTACTCGCGTAGTGATCGCACTCTTTTTTCCAAAAATACGATGCAAAGTTAGGGGTGCGATTATTACGCGAGGTATATTTTTCGGGACAAAGTTTCAACGCAGAAAACGCAAGTTGCAGTTCAGAATGTTTACAATAAATCTCATGAGCATAATAAACATAACAAATAACAACATCATAAAAACTCCACTGACCACCGAATGAGACCGAGTGATGCAAAATGAAGTGTTTTGCATTTCTGAACGCGCGGGAATTACGGAATTGCGGAACGCGCCGGAACGAGTTTGCGGTGAGATGAGAACAGGTGGGCCAATATGTGGCAGCTGCTGTCACTGTGTGGGACATCAAGACACGGCTGCCGACACAGCAACCAAGCGTGTTTTTTTTAATGTTTTGTGAGTACGTTAACTGCATTTCGTGAGAGTTTCTTCCGCACCAATAATGAACTCACGTTTGCTTGCCGATATAGCTAATATCAACAAGTCCGCCGCAACAACGTAGTCATGTCCGCTTTAAAAGAGGAGTAAACTAACGTAAGAACAAGCACGACCATCGTCGTGTAGAGTGGGCACACATACGACATGCAGCTGCGGCAAGTTCAACGTGCGATCATTGCGCGGGAAATAAAAAAAGTCATATTTTAACGACGAACTTCAGGGCTGCAATCATTAGGCGAGTGCGATCATTACGCGAGTAAATACGGTAGCTTCTAGTGAACATTGATGATCTGCTATGACATATTCTTTTTGGTACGAAGCCGCTACCTGTTTGCATAGATGAGACGTAGAATATTTACTTCAGCATTCCGTAAAAACAAGCTGTGTTGCTTCGGCTTTCGCACACAACGTACACATGTTAGACCAACCAATAAACAGACTATTCTCCTCCACCCACCTTTTAACTGGAAACGTTTCTGTATGTAACATAAAGAACGAAGACGTTTTCAGGGATGCTGGGACTCCTATTTTTTTCCTACGGAATAACCCACCTGCCCAGGACCACCACTAAACGCTTGGTAAAACGTAGTACAGGGAACAGTATTTCAATCAAATTGTTGGGGAGCGTTTTTCTCGAAAGAGCGGCTAAAATTTTACTGAGAATCGCACCGCAAAAACCGAAAACACTACCAGTTCCTTTATATAGCCTTTCACCTCACCACATCTATCGTTTACAGAAAAAACAATATACACAGGCAAAGCAGTGACTAGCGTAATCTGCACGAAGGTGCGAAGAAATGGTTTACGTGTACCGCGGAAATCATCAACCGGCTCAAACGTTGACGAACAAGTACGTGAAACAGGTACACTCCTCCACCCTTATTTGGCGAAAAAGGTTCCTCTGGGTGAAACCACCCCACACCGATGACCAAATAAAGAGTGCGAATACACTGTGCATTCGCTGCACGCCTACCCGCGAACAATGCAGCACTTGCAGAATTTACAAAACAGCGCAAATGATGACGACTAAGAATGAAGGCACAGACAAACGTTGACAAACAACTGAGTGTAATTTATTGCAGCTTGCTTGTAATTTATATACGCTTGTCACGCACAAAATACAATGCAACAAAAACAGAAGATTTGCACAAACATGAGAAGACGTAATCACATCTTGTCGTATCTACACTTCCCCGTTTACTCATTCAGGTAATTTATCTCTTTTAGTATTAAATCCACCGATAAGCTTACTGACGCATTTTTTTCTTTATCGCAATTTCTAACCCTTCGTGTATCTCCCTAGCGTCTGTATCTCTGTACCTCTTCAAAATGGCGCAGTCATACAGACGGGGCAGTGATCCAGACAATAACGACTAACGTGGAATAAACCAGAACTCACCACATTATTCTCATCTTTCGGATAACGGGACGAAAAAAACAACAAGCATTAGTGAGTTCCATCATGCGTGAGGGACAGGCTCTCAATAATATGATTGCGATATAAACAGACCGTTTCAAAATGACAGCCAGGACCATATATTTAGCTAACATTGAATGAAACTACAATACACCCACGTAAGGGCAATAATTTCTCTCAAAGGCGTCAACACACCAAACGCGCAACGGATAAAAAAAGAAACACGAGAGCAAGCAAGAAAGTAAACACAACACCCAAGAAAGTAAATTTATAAGCTGTGTCTCAAGCGCCGTCTGACGGTGCTATATGCACTCCTCTGGAGCAACTCTTACTGGCGTTTCGAAAACAAATGCTTTCTTCGGGGCATCCCCGCCCTCTCTTACGTACCGTAACGTAACCTAACTTAAGATAACGTAAGGAACCTAAAGAAATAATTTAAAAGGGTAAAGAAACTACCCTCAGTCATATAAACTACACTAAACCTACATAAGCAGACATTTCGTCGCGTATGTACTTGCTTCGATGTCAATGTCGAAAGACGAATGTGTAACGCCGCTGCTGCTACGTGAATTCCCTTCGTTTCTCCCCCAACCAACCTGGCATGCTTGTCCCATCTCGTCTTTCTCCTCCTAGGATAAACACGGGGGACGTTTGCGCTAGCCAATAGAATTTTACCGCGTTCCACATCTCGCGAGCCATCTACTGGAATTTTGTTACTGTGGGATTCTTCGAATACCACCACGAAGAACGAGTGACCGGGGCACGTACTTCTAGCATTTTTGGCACAAAGGTTTGCTTTCAGGTTGTAGTTTTTTTCTTCTCTAGCATTCTAGCAATCTAGCATTCATAAATATGGTTTTTAAAAATGTCTCCAAATACAACTTAGTATTGATGTTGGCTCTCCGACATGATTAATGTTCTTTTTTCATGACCAATGTGTATTGGTTGATTGTGGGGTTTTAACGTGCCGACGCAACACAGGCGATAAGGCGCGCCGTAGTGGAGGGCTTCGGATTAACTTTGACCACCTGGGGATCTTTGACGTGCGCCAAAACCTCCTTCATACGGGCGTTTTTTCTTTTCGCCTCCATCACAAAAGCGGCCGCCGCGGCCGGGAATCGAACCCGCGACCTCGTGCTTAGCACCACAACGCCTTAGCGAGCGAGCCACCGTGGTGGGTAAGAATGCTGACAATTATGAAGCGTGTTTAAACATTTCGACGACTGCAAAAATTTGGTATAACATGACCTTTACTTGAACTCTTATGGAAACTTTTCGCCGGAAGGCTACATCTGGGGACATAGAGACACCAGCGAGAGGGACCAAACTTTCATGCGTTAGGTATCGCAGAAAAGCTCTTGTATAAAAAAGCAGGGAAGGGTCGGCCGCAAACCACAAATTACGATATCAGTAAGCTAAGAGGAAACCTCTAAACCACAACTGGGTAGAGGTACTTTGTGTAATTTTGTACTCGATAAGATTCATGCGTTTTGATTTGACTTTAAGCGTAGTATCAATGTCGCCTTAATGTTTTCTCCTTGCCCTATAATTTGGTGTCTTATTCGAGTGTGGTTCCACAAATATTGTGACACTACTACATTCTACTCTATATTTTATTACAGAGACTTAGTGTGTTTGACTTGCACTTGCTTCTTATTTGACCTCTGTTAACTTGCTGTTAGAGCACTGGCACTACCAGGGATTAGGAAACGTTTTTACAGTTTTTCCAGTTAGTCATTTTTGCTTCATTCAGTGTAATTTGTTTTAGTAGTCATACGAGTGTCCATCACTGTTTGTGTTTGTGGCAGCCTCATCTGTATATTATTTGATTATAACCTACTACTGTTCAAAATAACAACTCAAACTGAAAACTGAAACAAATGGGCCTAGTTGTAATGCTCCGATCCACGGCCTCCGCAGAATTAGTAGCGGTAGCAGTACTCCCCCAGAGTTAGTACCCCCATGCCAGGCAACCCCGAGGATCTTGGAGGAAGAAACGACAATTATCCGTAAACTCTAATATTCCGGGCGCCATTCACAAGATTGTGCTTTTATGAGGGAATTCTATGTCACATAGGGTCGCCTGTTCATGCGTGACCGCCTGCGACAATATGATTATCATTTGAACGGAAACTTACGGGTGCACCTTATGATTCATTGTAAGCAGTACTGGTGCATTGTGATATCTAATACGTGCATAGATAGCGGCGCAACAAAGGGTCACCACGCCGAATACAACGCTGACGGGAGCTCCTATCGGCCAAACAATGGCCGATCAACACTTACGGCTAGCGGCGTTCACAGTCAATTGTGGCATACGTCGCACCTTCCGGTGGCTTTACTTCATCGCTGACATTAGGCAGCCCATTCTGGCTGGTGATTTCCTTGCTCTATACAACCTGGCAGTAGAAGTGCATCATCTGCACCTCTTCGGCATGGCGACGAGCCTCTGCAGTTAAAGGCCCTCTATTCGCTGCCATGACGACTGAACTTCGGAATTTTGTGCCATCTTCAGCATACAAGAGGATGCTTGCAGAGTTTTCCCAAAATTCCAATGCCCAAAACGGGAGACTACCCAGTGAAGCACACCGTCAACCACCATATCATCACGAAGGAACTCCCGCGATCGCTCGACCGCGTCGTCTCGCCGGATCGTCCTACGCCATTGCTCGTCGAATGTTCCAGCACAAGCTCAAACTGAGAATCATAGGTGCATCCTCCAGCAAATACCCGTAAGGGATGCACATGGTATCGAAGAAGAATCGCGGTGACCGGTGGCCTTGAGGTGCCTACCGTGCCGTGAACGCCATCACGTTTGCGGGCCTTTAACCACCACCGCACTTTCACGACTTTACCGCAAATCTGGCAAGCTGCAGAATATTCAGCAAGGGGTACTTTCTCAAAGCCTATCACCGGTTATCTGGGAGCCCCAGAAACTCCGACCTGCCATCATTACCCAATTCCGTAACTTCAATAACGTGCACTTACCTCCCGGCTTGCGTTACGGTGCCCAAGTTTGCAGCGCGCCTCAAAGAAGTCTCCCAAGGTTGACTTTGTCTTTGCCTACATGAAAAATCTCTTGATCGCTAGCTCATTCCCACCCGAGCAATACGCGCACTTCGCGCCCCTTTCCCGCAGCTCGACGCATTTGGTCATGACGATGGCTTCGCGAAACTTCGGTTGATAGTGATAGTAATGTAAGCGAACGATGTGCAGGTGGCTGATCTGGCATCTGCGACGACATGTAGCGATGTCGCAGTCTGTTTGTTTGGAGATGTTGGCCTTATAAAATATTGGTACATAGATGTCGGAAGTTGTTATATCTCTGGAGGATACTGCTAGTTGGCGGGCAATAATTAATCATATTTTTGCTCTTGCGGATTCGAGAACGCCATTTCAATGAGTACTCGTGTAACAAGATCTTTCAATCTCTGCTTGATCTTTTTATTTTCAATGCAGACACGGAAGTCCAATTGGTCCACTCGATCAGCTGTGAAAATGGCGGTGCCTGTCCAATTTTTATTCGCTATTCCAGCAAAACGCTGACGAAAGATCCGTAGCAACCAAAACATCAGTTCTCATCTTCGTATAACGACAGCCAAAATTTATTTCACGCGTTCGTTGTGAACAAAGACTGGTCTTCCATTTACGCTGAGACCACTGTCGACCGCAGTAACTGTAGCTCCTTGTCTATCTTTTGTCACCATTACATTGCCAGTTCTGTATACATTATCGCAAGTTCTAAAGGTTCTAAAGTAACTGCAAGGTAGCGTACGGTATGACCGAAAGATAACAAGCATCAGAGTCAACAACCGGCTTTGAACAACGTTTGTAAGCACAAGATATCCTCATTAGACGGCGAACAGAAATTTTCGAGAAAAGCTAACATCTCAGTGAAAAATTGGGCCGGCACCAAATATTTAACGTCCCGAAGACTTATGAAACAGAAGAGCTGTTCGCGTTCCGTTCGCAGAGCTAGCCGCATCTCGACCGTACACCAGGTACTGATGCAGCCGGCCCACACATCACTTTACTTCCAGAAGAGCCCCTGCAAATGAACGTTTACGTCATAACCAGGTTCCGCCAATCCCATGCGTGTGCATTTCCATGGTACCTGCAACGCGCCGCCTGCCCACACACAGCGGTCCCTCTCTCCCACAACGTCCCATCAACTCCTGATACGGCACTCCTTGCACGCAACTCCTCCACCGTCGCCTCACATCCCGCACCTAATGCTTCCCTCCGCCTTGCCTCGCCTGCCCCCTTCATTTCGCAGAGCTAAGTTTTGTAGTGTAAGCTACACTGCCCGAGGTTGAGCAGTTTCGCGTGTGCCGTGAAGGGCCGTTCTCCGCAAGCGCGAGGGACATTGGACTAGATTGGATTGGGTTGGCTTGGCTTGGATTGGATTGGAATGGATTAAAGGAAATTTTGCTGGATTCTGTTGCGTCACAGAAGCGGCAGACGCACTGGCACCGGTGCGTGCCCAGGTGTGCGCCTCAATTGCGCAGTAGCCAAATCTGACGCTGCACCGGAGCCGCTTGGTAGCCGTTTCGCGCGGCTCTTGAAGAGCCGTGCTGGGAATGCGTGAGGAGCAGTGACTGGACAGGACTGGACTGGACTGGACTGGATTGAACTGGATCGCTGAACCTTAGCTCACACAACGTATATCTTGGCATAGCAGAGCAAAGCCTATACTAATTTTAACCTCTTGCCTTTCCTTATGTTTTCATTATTGTTCTGGCTGGAACATCACGACCGGAAGCTCAGTTTGTTTTTGTTCTTTCATGTGTCTCGCAAGCGCTGGAGCTGAGGTATCTGTTTACGCTCGGCATGACAAGAGTCCAAGATTAAACAGCTCTGTTGTCAAAAAGTTCAAAAGCAGTATCCCACCGTATTCTTTTCTCTAATGCTTCGAGGAATGACCTAACAAAGTATGGAAAACCATTAATGAAACTCTAGGACGTAAAAGTAGAGAAATATTTTTTTTTCCAAAAACATTTGTGGAGTGCACTAATTTAAAACACGTTCAATTGCGTAAATTTTAATGGCCATTTTCTTAACATGGTTTAACCAGAAAAATCCTAACCTTCTCCCGAACCCTTTTCCAGAGCCGTGACAAAAAATGTTCAAATACAATCAATGAAATCGAGGTTTACCGTACACTGGCTTACAAAACAGCACGGCCCAAAGTGTTAACAAGACTGAAATAAAACCTGTTCAGCATAAAATGGACATTCTGGCTACGTGCTTTTCACACATATTCAGTTTGGTTGTGCGCTCTGGTTCTTTCACATGTGCCCCGAAAAGGGAGGACATGTCTCTGTTTGTAAAAGTGGCAATAATATTGATATCGATCATAATAACTACAGAGCGGTACCCATACTTTCGGTCTTCTCAAAAGAATGCCAAAATGCAATTTACTCGCGCATATTCAGGTTTTTGTAAATGTTGTATAAGTAATTTAATCGCTCTGTGAGCGTCAGCGTTGCTTTGAAAGAGGAAAACCTACAGGTACAGCGCTCTTAACGCAGAAAAAAGTTATAATCACGAACATACCAGAACACCTGTATACCTTTACCGCCCAACAGTTTTATCTCCGTGGGCAAAAACGCCAACGCCTCAAGGCCTAAGACACCGAGCGCATGCGTCAGGATTCCTCACAATTAGTATGATTAAACCACGAAACAAGCATGGAAACCGCATTTGGTTGATAACGCGCCTGTGAACAATGGGACCCTCCACCACCATGTGTTCCTGGTAAAGATAATGATTGCAGATTATCTTTGAAGGTTAGGCAGGACTTGTGTCACTAAATAGAGCACTTTTCGCCCAAGACGACGAGCGCATCCGCGAGGCTAGGCAGGACCCAGCATTTTCCTCCAGAAATGCCGTGCGTAGTGTCAGTAGATAAGGTAATAGATTACCGCGGCCGAGGCACGCATATCAGCAAGGGCGGCCATTTTGTCGTTCATCAGTTTTGCGAGATGAGATCGCCTTATCTACGGCCTCAACGTTAACTTCGACCGGGTGGTTGGTGACAACACTACTGCAGATGCAGCAACACCGTATCTTTGGACACACTTCTGCTGCAGAAATGCTGTTATACGCGTTATCGTTTATTCGCATTGGGAACGACACCAGTGGCGCGCCGCCGCAAAGCACGGAGGACATGCTGAGCACACCATAGTTGACCGACTAAAACGCATAAAACAGAAAATGATGGCGCCCATGAAAGGTCACAGTGTAAAAAAAAAATGTCGCGTAATGCAAACTGACCAATGATCACGGCGGCGGCTCGAGACAATAGGATAAAAGAGTGCCAATACTCTGTACCGTTATCTAGTGAGACGTGCCGGGTGCAAGCGACAAACCCGCGGAGAATACGCGAAACATTTCATGTTCTCCTGCATCACCTTCTGTAGTGGCTTACAAAAGCTTGGCTGGACATCCCACTTTTTCAGATCGGGATGGCGACCATTTTTTCGTCTCATCTTATCTACAGCAACGCGTACCGGGCGGTTGTTTTGTTCTTTTTTAAAGACAGTTTTCTCTGTTCGTCAGCGAGGTCTTCTATGGCCCTCACTGACCAATTGATATGTCGATGACATTGTTAACAGTCCCAGTGCCGCCGAATTCCTGTTCTACGCAGACGATGCCAGCCTTTTCCGTTTCCGGTAGTGATATACAATTGCATTAAAACGTGAAACGGCACTTATAGAAGATTTTTAACGATGCAAGTCCAATGGACTACACTTTGGTCTCAAGTACATCTAAAAGATTCTTATTTAAAGCGAAGAAAACTGCAAAGAACGTAGGAAGTGTATTACGTCGCAAGTACATTACGAACGTACGAGGTATTCACTGCCCTAGTTGAAACATGGGTTTTATTCACTTTACTACAGCAATAAATCCCCCTGAACATGAACACCAAGTTCAACCGTCCTTGAATATTTCCTTAAGACCAACAATACCCTTCATGAGTATACATATGCCGGAGAAAATATGCGCTCATAGTAAGGAAAAATTCCATTTTCAGCTTGCCAAGCGTGAACGTTGCGCAAAACGAAGGAATGCATTTTTTCAATTCACGCCGTGGACATCCCACTTAAAAGGGTTTAAGTAATTGTTTATATTTAAGTAATGGTTTAAGCTAGATCTCTCCAATTGTTAACTCACCCGGGAAGGCCCGCTTCCAAACCATTTCCCAGTTGTCGTTACAATGTGAATAGTTCGGCTAGTAACATTACTTCTCGCAAGTGAGACAAACCACTTTGGCAGTCCAGGAAAGACTTGTTAGGAGCATGGAGCATCAAAACCCTAATGGCTAGTATGGCAACTATTTCAGAATAGATATGACTGCAATGTAATCATATGATGATATTTACCTGGCTGGTCGGTGCTTTGGCTGAGAACATCGGCAGGCTCTTGATGCCTTTGTGAAGTGCGAGCACCTTTAAAAAAAATAAAACACAAAATTTTTTGTTAGCCACGGAAACTACGTACTTATCGCCGTTATTGCAGAAAATGGGCGTTTACAGCATTTTACTGACTGTGAAGTTTTATACACCTCTCAATATGCTCTTCACCAGAATTACTGCTATTTGAACATACATGTTGGTATTCGTAATGTACTAAAGATATTCTCCATAAAAGCCCTCCAACGTTCAAGGAATTCCGACGTATTCTAGATGACTGTTGCATAGCTTGTTAAACGTCAGCAAGTCTTACCACACGTGCTGCGGGCTACCAAACACCGACAAAATTCGCTCAACGTTCTAATCGCTTCTACAATTAGCTTAATTTTTTTCCGGGAACGTATATCCTCAAAACATTATTATCATCACAAATTTTCACTGCCCTGACTTTCCCTGGCCTAATCAATATCACTCAAGAGCAGGTAAATTCTTCAAGAATGCCAGTTAACCAGTTAAAAAGCGTGTTAATATAAACTACAAGGAAGGCCAACTATACCACTAACCATACTTATTTCCAATTCAACGCCAAATCGGTGTCTTACGGTGGACAAAGAAGGCAGAAAACGTTGACTAACACCTCGACTATTAACAATACATTTTTCTGACACGCAGCCCATCTGGACACTAGCATGGCCAATCTAATCGTTAAACAGTCTGGATACATAATAAACGGTAGAAGTTGCAATGTGAAAATCATATACCGTTCACTTCAATCAGCCATGCGTTGAAAGATAGTACCGTTTCCTTGCTGAGATCACTACGCGCGGGACACTGCCAGGGGCAGGCCAGTTCGTATTGACCGGCTACGCCTCAACAACAATTTGCTAAGGATGACAGCACCAATTTAGACAGGCCCAGCAAGCGGTGGGGCTGCGTGCCTTGGCTTTATATTTGTAACGTGTTAATTTAGCACAAACTTCTAACCGAGAGAAAGAAGATAGAAAAGTTGACCTCTGATATACTGAGATTAGGAGAGGCGTGGGTCAGTGTCCGGTCCATAACCACCTAGCCAGAGACACTGCAATATCTTTAGGAGGATCGCTAATACAGAGGTGCACAGCTAGACGATGCTACACGATATCTTTTAAGGTTTCTACAGGCTGTATAATAATGCCGCGACCGTGGCCGTGTTCCTATCCGGGTTGTCTCAAGACGTAAAAGTTAGTTGATAGTTTGGTTTAAGTGTTTCGTGTTGTCTTTCGTAAAATTGCGCTTTCAAGTGGAATGACATTATAGAACTATAGCCCCAGAAAGCATCCCTGCAAATTAAATTGTATCGTTTGCTCAAGAAGGATTCACACAGTGCATGATAAAAATAGGCCGCCCTAAAGTCAGTTTAGAAGTATTTACTCTTTACTGGCGTTAGCACCCGGCAATTCCCAGGTAGGCCGATATACTAATGACACTAATGTGCATAACACGCGTTCAGTTATTTATTACTTGTCCTAGTTATGTAGTTCACCGTGAATTTATACACAATTATTCGCTCCCGCTTGCTGTCAATGCTTTGGTCCTACCAGAGGCGTGTGGTTATCGGAAAAGACTGGCCGGAAGTCATGTTTTACCGGAACTCTACAGAAACCTATTGCACCAAGTTGGCGCACTCAAACGGCTGCTTACCCATGGGAAGTGTTATCTCAGTTGGTATGAAGGATCAGTCACAGCTTTATGGAAAATAACATGGGCTCCGAGTGGAGGCGTGTGGTTGCATTGTGTCCAAACAGATGGCCAGCGCTATACGAACTCGACAAAATTGAACAGAATTCTACGTCCACAGAGGTGTAAGTTGAAAACTTCGGGTGACCTCTTAATACGCGTGTTAAGACAAACTACAGAAATTGTTTTTTGGACAACTCTATTGAATTGGACACGGTTTATTTGCAAGCAAAAGGAATTTTATGTATGAACGAGTTGTATATTTATTGAGGAATCTATAAAACCACGCAGTATTTGCGAAATTCTGATTGGCCCCATACGAAAAAATGATTAAGAACCCTGTTTAGTTGCCTGCATAAGATACATATATCAAAGCAAAACAGTTCACTGTCTGAATTTGCCTGCGATACCAAATAAATGTCGCCAAACATTTTCCCTCACTTTTCACTCTCTCCATGGTGCGATATTGTTACAATTTCGGCAATATTGATCTATTACACCTACATGAAGATATGCACATAAAATTTGAAGCCGTTTGAAACAGCAGTTTGGCTAGCCGTTGGCATCACCTGTTATACTTTTTCATCTGGTCAGGGGTGTCATTTAAAACGATTCTCTTTGCGATTGTTTTTCTGCATTTACAGGAACAACACCTACATGAAGATATGCACATAAAATTTGAAGCCGTTTGAAACAGCAGTTTGGCTAGCCGTTGGCATCACCTGTTATACTTTTTCATCTGGTCAGGGGTGTCATTTAAAACGGTTCTCTTTGAGATTGTTTTTCTGCATTTACAGGAACAAGGGAATAGTTACGGAGAACAAGAGAATAGTTGCTTTTTACCAATATGCATTTAAAATGGACTTCTTTTCTTCTATCATGCCAGGTTCGAAATGGCGAATCTTGTTCATTTCCTCTACGAACACAACCACCCCTTTGTTACGCCGCATACTTTGTGACGGCAGCAGTACGTTGGCGTGTTCCTTAAGTAAAACCTTGAATAGTTAAGAAGGCTCCACGATGACAGAACACTAAGCTCATTTTGCAAACGTAGGCGAGCTGAATCTTCAACGTAGAAGAACACCTGCCTCAGCGTCTATTTATCGTCCTCACGGTAAAACACCCTCAACCGCTGGTCTTGTTCGAACCACTCCTTGGCATCGTTGAGGTGTGACGCATTAAATGACGGGGCCTCCACAGATTCCTCATGAACAACAGGAGGACATGCAGCGTTGTTCGTGGTCTCCGCGTTGTTTCTGGCGCTAGCAATGGCATTTTTTCTTTTCTAAGAAGTAGTCAACCATAGACAAGAAGAAAACATAGACGGCGCGGAAGTAGTTACAAAAGCTACATGTACAGTCCAGCGGCGCCTTTAGAGTGCACGCCTCCTTCTTTCCACGCATTCATCTTGAGTGGCCTCGTTTTCAGAAACACCGAATCAAATATCGGGAGCCCTGTGGATCATACAAGAACAGTCTAGGACAGTGACTGCAAAGCCTCCCTTATGCGAAACGCTAATTAAGGTAGCAACGCGAGCCTCGTATAAAAAGGGTAAAATAACCGATCGCTGCTTCGCACTGGTAAAACGTAAATGAACGAATCAGAAATTGCGGTTCGCCATTTTAATACCCCTGTCAACCTGGCTTTTTTTACAGCGATCGAACTCAATCGGTATCGGGCGCTGCTACAAGGTCAGGATTGAGCCCTATCACGATCGAACGCAAGCCTGGTTTTACAACCGCGATAGGGGTTTCCAAGTGCGAGCGGTCGGCAGCGCTGATACTGTCGTCCCCACGGAGTAATGCCATAGAATTTGGCAACTTCAAATAACGCCACACATTTTATCGAATAACTTGACTCAAATAAGCGTCCGATAATTTTTGCATAGTTAGGCGTACACTTGGAGAACTTTATTTGTGTGCTCTAAACACCATGGGTTAATGCAGCATGTAAACAAGAATGGTATCGCTACGGCTTCCGGGGGCTTCATTGAGTACAGTTTATCTTGCAGTCTTGTCGTAAATGCGATGATTATGAAGAAAACATACGGTGGAAGCCAGCCGTCGTGGCAAAACAGATCTTCCAGGCGTCACCCTCAAGCGTTGTATTCGTTGCAGCAAACAACCACTCATCAGTGGGTGGCCTTGGCACGGCTCTGAATAAGATGACAGCGGCTACGATAGCGCAGGGTCACCACACGCTAAGCGCATGTTGATCAATGATGGTGATTGCTGATGTTATGCCTTTCATAACTGATTGGTAATGTTCAATCTTACTAAAGAAACTAACATATCCACGTTGTACACTCTTCGTTTATTTCTTGCGCTGCTCTTAGCACAGACTCGAAATAAATTTTTTCTGTTACAGGTGGTTGCTGTCCTTGACAATATTCCGCTGCTTGTTTTTTTTTCCACGAGCATACCAATCTTCTTTTGGTCAACTCTACAGTATTGACTGTTACTCCATCTGTACTACCCTAATATTGTAGGGCTTTGGGAAACCGAATATTTTCTTCTTTTAGCTTTGGATGGATGCACTCAGATTCCAACACTATGTGTATCACAGTTTCTGTTTTTTTTTTTCACAGACGATGCATACCCCGTCATTTTGTGTACACTTTCGAACAAGGCTCTTAGTTCTCAAGAAACCGGCTCTAGCCTGAAAAATCGAATTTAGGCCCTTGGAATCATTGTAGAAATTTTCTTTTTTGATGTCCGATTTCTGTTCCCTAACAAGATTTTAGGTTTCCCATTTTTGATCCATTCTATATTTATCTGCATTTTATCCTCAAAGTGCAGCCTTGTATGGTGTGTGTGAGTGCAACCAGTGCTACTTCTCAATCGCGATTCAAACATCCCCCGTAGAAGCGGTGATGCGTCAGGCGCGCTCTAAAAGTCAATCCGGCTTCGCCTCAATCCCGACTGACAGTGTCCGTGTGACTGGTGTATAAATCGCCATTGAGACCTATTCACTCAAACTCAAGCGTGGTTCCCCAAGCTCGATTGAGGTTTCCAAGCGTCATCGTAAGGGAGCGGTGATATGCTCGTCCCGCCTAAGTATGGAAAAGGCAACAACTTTAACTAGCGCAACGAATTGTATCAAATATCTTTACTCAAAGAAGCGTACGATATCATTTATGTAGTTAAGTATGCCTACTGTTTCAAATTTGCATTTTCACACTCTCAGCACCCCAGGACAATAAAACCACTAAACAAAAATGGCGTCGCCAAGGTTACCAGCGGCTGGATCGAGTGCAGCAGTATTTGTAGTTTTTTTGCAGTGTTGTCGCTATTGGGACAAATATGGAGGAAAAACACTGCGAAAACAAGCCGTCGTCGCATAAGTGTTCGCAGACCCCAACACCAAGCGTGGCACTCGCTGCCACCAACAATCACGCTGCAACGGTTGACCTTGGCACGGCTGTGATTTCGCTTAGTATAAATACTTGAAGCTTATACCCAGACTGCGGCCGCGAATGGTTAGACGACGCCATCCGCGAAATACCTTTCTGGCATCTTCTGGCCTACGTACTTGAGCGCAAAGTGTCCGTGTGGCAACGTTATGGTAGACAAAAATATCGACCTGTTTGCTTGCTTCTCGATGCGTACTACTGATTGATTGATTGATTGATTGATTGATTGATTGATTGATTGATTGATTGATTGATTGATTGATTGATTGATTGATTGATTGATTGATTGATTGATTGATTGATTGATTGATTGATTGATTGTGGGGTCTAATACACCGAAGCTACACCAGGGCTATAAGGGGCGCTGCGGAATGTTCCGGGATGATTTTTACCGTTTCGGCATCTTTAACCTGCCGCGAAATCTCGACCTACGGGCGTTTTCACATTCAGCCTAAATCAGAAAAGCAGCCTCCGCGGCCGGGATTAAACCCGCCTCCTGTGGCTTAGCGGAGAAATGATATGGGTTCCTCAGATATCTGGCTTTAGCCTTTGCGCGAGCTTTGAGAATATAATTCACTAACTAGGTTAGCCAATTGGGTTTATTAGTTGATAGTCATATTACATCTCTAACCACCGAATAGCTAAAGTTCCTTTAAAAGGATTGCACGAGATCTGAAAACCACGCGTCCTGTATCTCCTGCAGAACAGTAATCAAAACATCTTTCCTGCATGCATTTTCTTTATCTAAATAAGAAGTAACACCCAAGTGAAATATTTCTACGTGTATATTTCCAAGGGCTTTACTATGTCTTCGGCGTTTGCTTATCTCAATATTTCTGTTCCGGCAGGTAACGCTGAATAACACGCAGCATCAAAATCCAGGCATTGTTGTCGAATGTACATTTCTTACGATCTGGGTCATAACACGTGCCCTGGCCCGCAGTTAAATAGATCTATTTAAATGAATAAAGTTGTTTAAGTACCCGGTACGACTTAAGGATACATTGCAGCCACAAATTTATTGCCTGCAGGCCTATGCCTCCATTCTATCTATATGTTTTTATTCTGACGTTGGGCTTTGCGCCTCCACCTAGTTACGACGACGGTACACCAAATAGCCCTTATTGGCATAATAATCTCAATGTTCGCCCTTATCCCTGTTTATCAAAACGTCAAAGTCTCCAGTGCAGCTGATTTTTTACAAGTGCCGTGTGTTCTACACAGCCCTGTAATAGTGGGTTCCAATAAAATCATTCAATGAGTTTACGAGGCGTAATTCTTAAGCCGTTGCTCGTCAGCCAACACCTTGTTTCAAATACATGGCCTTTTTGCAGGCCAGGAGTACTGTCAATTTGCTGAAACGCTGTGAGATGAACCTGCATTATTCGATGCACTGTTGAATGGAGCACGTTAGTAAAGCCCAAATATTTGTCTGCGAACTTTTCCAAGTATTCTACGCCAACGCAATATCTGAGAAATACTTATACTTTCGCCAGTGATGAACGGGACTGGAAATATTATTGCAGTACGAGATAAATTCCTTACCGGGCATTTTGGCAGCCTTCGTCTTCCTCAACTCCAACTGCCGCTTGCTCGTATAGGCAAATGGACTCTTTCTTCGCGGTTCTCTAAGGACGATTTGCGCTTTTCTAGTCTAAAAAGTGTCAAGCTCCGGCTCCCATTCCCCGTGTTAACATTCATCTTCTAGCACGCCAATGTTGATTTATTACACCCATAATATCTGGAACTTTTTGAGTCACTGCCAGGACACGAGCTGTACAAAAGGGAAAATATAGAGCGTTTTGAAAGTTTGGAGTAATGACAATCCCAAAATTTGAAATTTAACTTCAACGCGTAGCACATTTACATCTTACGTAAGGAGTCTCAAAATACAGAAGAAGCTGGGCAATTTTGAAGTTCGTTAAAAGTGTGTCTCGGACAAATGTAGCGACTTCGATTATGTAGTGACTTTGATTCGCACGAAGGCCGCGAAGTCATGCGTCAAATGACCACTGACAACATGACAACTGACAATATGCCAACTGAGGCTACACATGACAGAAAATCTATTTACGGATGTGGCCGCCTACAAAAAAAACTTGTAAAAATTACGAAGGTCACAGATAAGCGTTTGTTTTTTTGCCGCACCAGAAAAACGGTTATTTCACCCACCGAAGCCATGAATGCAATTAAATTTGTGGCAACTGGTATTAAATTAAACACAGAAATTCTCATTTTTTCCTCATTATTGGATTTCATACAGGCCAAAGTGAAAAATTCTATTTAAACTTGTGTTAGTGGTATTTTTGTATTGGGTGTACAATACTTCTACAAACCTCTGTTAGGTTTATACAAACACTAGACAGTTTTAATATTGCTTTAGGTAACATGTATAAATTTCTTACAAATAAAGTATGTATCTATAGAATTACAAGGACCAAATCTCCCGCTTGGTATGCGCCAGTTATCATCTTTATCATAATGAACACTGTAACACGATTAAACCATTTCTCTCTTGTTTTGGTCAGCCATGGCCCCGGTTTGCCTTGCGTCATTTTTCAGCTACATTTTTCTGCTGAAAACCAGGAAGATGACAGCGTGCTACAATAGGGGCTGGTGACGCCCCCTCCAGCTTTAGAGTAACATATTCTCAGGGTTTTGTGGCCATTGACTGCCTAACCCCGCCCTCAGGCACAGGTCACCAGGCCTCTCCCTGACCGCCCCCCTATGACCGAACAGAACCTCAAGCGGGACGGAGACGCGCAGCACCAGTTCCAGGGCACCACACTTGGGATCAACCCTATGTCTCCCGAGTGCCGAGCTGGTATTGACGTGGGCGGTTTACGTTCGTTGCGGAAGGTTCTTCGCGTTGCCATTACGAGGCTGCTAAAGACTGAGCTTCCGGAAGCCCCCTGACTGACAGGATTCGACTTGCTGGAGGCAATTACTGAGCTCGAACGAAAATACACCGAACTCAACAAGGTGAACGAGACCATAGGTGAGCTGCTCGAATGGGAGAAGTTTAACACGATTATTACGAATTCTTGCAATACCAGGAAAGGATATCCGAGGCCCACAGACGGCTGTGATGAACCTTGAATGACCTACCGGCACCGGGCATAATATGTACGGGCTACGATACTTTCCCCTCGTACAAACGACCACTGACCCGTCGGCTCGTACACGCTGAACTCGCGACTTGTACTGCAGAAGTTGATTGAGAAGTCTGACAACTAACGGTTCTTTACCGACGTCGCCAACCTGAGGAGCAAACCGAACCGTTCGGAGCTCACTCAAGAGAAGGAAAATGGTTTGGGCTTGTTGGTTTATAGGCACACAGAAAAGAAGCGCAGCAATAGGCAGACAACGAGGCGAGGACAGGACAAGCACCTGTCCTGTACTCGCCTCGACCTATGTTTATTACTGCGCTTCTTTTCAGTGTGGAGCTCTCTCTGCCGGCTCAGCAGGCAGCCCTGGCGTTCAAGTCCATGGCGAGGAGCGAATGAAGCAAACACTGATTATATCATTTTGCACACAACACGACGTCCGCCACCTCGACTCAGTCTAGCGTGATGCCAGGAGCTCCTCTCGCGTGCAAGGGCTTCACGGCGGCCGTGCAAGGCCACAATCCCTCAACCACGACGTCCGCCACGGGTGGGCGCTTCCTGCCCCTAACAGAACAAGAACACCCAATTGCCTTATTCGTTCTGTAATGTCCCTGAAGTCTCTGTAGTGGCACAAGCCATCGTTATAGCTCAGGTATTATACCGAAATGCGGAAGGAGGGCTGAACGCAATGATACGATGGTGGGAACCACCACTGAGGTAGTGTCGAGTGCTTCAATTAAAGACTACCTCGAACAACGAAAGAATGCACCGGTCGAAAACAAGGGTGATACAGCGTCACTTCAAGCCGACGACCAGAACCGCGATGTGAAAGAGAACACAGAGCCTACAGAGTGTGAGCTTGAGTTTATCTTTGCTCTAGACATCACAACTGGTGAATCCTTGTCGGAAGTAATTGAAACATGACCGGCTATAAGTTTAGTGGCAGGTTGTACTCTAGCGCCAATCTGAGTCGTTTTATGTTACCGTTGTTGGAAAAGCTGAACTACCATTGCTCATCACTTATTCCCCATGCGAAAACCAAGCACAGCACAAGCACAAGGCTGGCCTGAGAACACCACTAGACTGGCTGCGCAAGGCCTACCGAAACGCCAATGTATTGAGCTGCGGGACATCACCCTCAGGGTGATAGCTGCAACACTGAAGCACTGGATTCGTTTAGGGAAGCTTGTCGCAGCGTCTTTTCATCCACTCTATCTTGGGGATGTCACGCTGTCCTTAAAGCGGCACAACAGCGGGTGTACCGCTGGAAATGAGACTAGATAATATCCCGACGGGTGCGCACGCAATGTCCTTACGGACATAAAACGTAAACATTAGGATTGGAGAATGTTCTTTCATCAGCTGACAATTTCTCGCGGGCGGAAGTACAGTGTGGCTGCAGGCTTGTTGGAAGCACGGCCGGCTTTGTTCGAACCGGCAATACCCTGTGACCTATAAAACTAGAGTCATCGTTATTGCCACGAGAGTAGCGCACCATCACGAGAACCATTGGTCGCTTCCACCTACGAGCCACTGCATATGGAAATGTTTTCGAGTTAAGCCGCACCCATCAGGTTGGTAGATTTGATGGAAGGTTCGGTTTAAGGCACCGAAGCAACACCTAGGAACGGTGGTTTGGGCTAGTTGGTGCATACTGAAATTCGAAACAGCGCGAGAAGACGGGACAAGGGAGCGTCGTCAATGCACTCCGGAACGCTGACCTCAAACTCGTCCAGTCCGACAAAGAGGGCGGCTTCGTTGTTATTCCCTCGGGGTTGTACAACGAGAAGGCGCTACCGGCAGTTCAGGAAAATTCAACGCCTTGTGTCGTCGTTTCCTTGTCTCGTCTTTTCCCGCTTTTTCGAATTTCAGTCTACACCTAGGCTTAGAGGCACACAGTAGTTGAGATCTAGGAGCTAATTTTGAACACCTGGGGATCTTTAACGTTCGCGCAAATCAAGACCGACGGGCCTTATCGCTTATTTGCCTCCATCAGAAAAGCGATTGGTTGATTTTAAGGTTTAACACGCCGGCGTAACGCAAGCGATGAGGCGCGGCATAGTGGGGGGCTCCGGATTAATTTTGACCATCTGGGGATCTATGACGTACGCCAAAATCTTCTACACACGGGCGTTTTTGCTTTTCGCCTTCATCAGAATACGGCCGCGGCGGCCGGTAATCGAACCCGCGAACTCGTGCTCCGCAGCGCAACGGCTTAGCCACTGAGCCACCGCGGCGGGTTCCTAGCTACACGTCACTGTAGCCCATACCCAACCTTAGAGCGTTCAACAAGTTTACGTAGCCGTTAGTACATTTAGGAAGAAATGAATACTAATACTAATAGTTTTATTCGTACTGAGATCGGCTGGATCCAAGCGTAAAGCGCTGCAAAAAGTGCTCATGTAAATGTACTCTATACAAAACCTTAGAAGCGTCCGACACATGTATCTAGCTGTTAGTGCATCTAAAATCTGAGCAAGTCTCTCTAGACTTTGTTTGACCGCACATATCCGCTTACAACACCCGCTAAACATTCAAAGTAATGAAGCAAACACGACAAAAGCAACGGAACGCTGCGTAGTCCAATGCTCCGGCTCATTCCTCTAACGAGGGGATAGCCGAGTGGTGGCGCCACCCGTCCAGCTGCCTGTAGTCCTGTAATATGCAGTCATTCTCGATTATCTTGAATGAAGATTTGAGGCCAATAGTAATATCACGTATATATAAAAGCAGGAAAAAACGGCCTGCAATTGAGCCCTGGGGAGTTCCTCAGGTCAAGGGAACATTTCCGTAAGAGCAAGCGTTGATAACAGCCCACTGCTGTCTTAGAGATAGTGGGCTATCCATGCAATAAACGATTAATTCAATTTATAGCCCTGCAATGAACTAACAAGAAGCTAATATGAAGCCACGTCGAAGGCTTTTTGCATTCCAAGGAAATGCAGTCAACTACTTTACGCTGATGTAACGCTAGACCCAATTATGCATGAACTCTACAAGCTTCGCTGAGCAAGAAAAACGTGATGGAATCAGTGTTGCCTAGGATGCTGGAGGTTATGTTTCACCAATTGTGCCATGTCCCTAGTGTAGATGAGCTCACCTTCAAACACCTCAGCTAAATTAGAATCCGCAATTCGTCATTTACAAGGCTGTGTTTTTATTTTAAATTCCCAACAACACATTTTAAGTTTGCAATAACTCTGATAAAATCATAATATGAGATGAAGAAACAGTGCAGGGCACAAAGTTGAGCCTACAAATGCACTAGCTTAGCCTCTGATATCTTTATAACGAACAATAGAACCCAACATTATTTTTGGCAGTATTATTTTATTAATTGCCAGAAATATGCGCTATTGCGTGCACTTGTCTTTCTTTTGTAAGGGGCCCTTGAAATGGCGCAGGTTGAGCTCCGTCGTGGTGTACACTTGCTCGACTACCGTGTAGGCCTGTTATTTTCGGTGAACCACGGCCATCGCGGGTCGGGCATCTATGACGGATCTATGTCTCTACTGCTCTCCATTTCTCGATGGAGGGTATAGTTTCGAGCTGATGCGTCGACGAGGCCGGCGGGCGAGGTGTGATAGTGTAATGACTGCCGAGTCTTAGCTCGTATGTTGGTGTGCATAACCTTCTTGTGGCAATACGTGACATTCCTATGGCCTAAAAGGTTACCTGGCGATGTCTAGTCGGTTCCTGCAACTTCCCGGTGCACCTGGTACTGCTCATTACTGCTTCACAAAAAAAGTTTGTTCATTTAAAGCGTATAAACACCGAGCGGATCCAAAAACGGGTCTGCGTTGCTCGGCTCCCTAACGGCTTTTCCCGCCCGAAGAAAAACCCAGACGTACACCGGCCCGTCTCCTTTCAAACACCGGTTGTCAGAACTACAGGAGTTCTCGGCGCCCAGACGCGTGCCGTTGTTCGGCACTACACCACTTACCGAAGGAATGACGGATAACCTGAGACCTTAAGTCGGCTGGTCTCTTCTTGAACACCGCTTGCCAAATATTCTGCTGCCGTTCGCTTGCAGTAATTAGTCCGAAGACCGCTAACCAAATGAACAACGTATATTCTCGGGCCGTACATCGGACTGTCTCCTTCATAAGACCGGTTACCTTAATCAGCAAATTATTCTCCCGCCGGCTAGCGGTTCGCCGTAAAAAGAGCGAATGCACGCAGCCGCACTCCGGCCGGTCCCCTACCGAACATCCACTGCCAGAACATTGATGCTGGATCGACATCCTAGAAAGCAGCTATAGGCGGACCCCGGTCGTCGGGCACACTTTCTGTGCTGCCTGAGAGACGGGCCGGTCTTGGGACACACTTTATGGGCTGCCTTGGCTGACAGTTGCCCTCCGCATTCAAGCGGTTTGGGTTTCGCCTGGTGTGTTGCAACGAGAGAATAATATGATGCCGACAACTGAGCAGCGAAAAAAATCAACGACGTATGTGTCCGCTAGAAAAAATGTCGAGGCCTTCGAGGTGTTAACTCGCTTCGGGAGGACCCATGTCTTTCGCTTGGAGAAAGAAGAGTTGAAACTGAAGAAGCGTCAGCCCGAACAGAAGCTGATAGGGCGTGAAAACAACGGAGAGCAGGGGCCGCCGCCGTTGCCACCTGGTAGAGTATATAGCTGCGAATCCCTTCCGTAGGAACAGCAGCTTATCCGGTTAAAACATCCACGTGGGACAATATCACTTGTTCAGATTAAAGGGCTTTCAGAGCATTCAGTTGCACCCTCTCATGACCGGTCGCCGGTTTATACGTGCACCGGTTGGGAGCGGGGAGAAGGGGGATGGGGCAGGGACACGCAGCTATAGGTTTCATCTCCTTACTCATGACATGTCCCATGTGTTGGCGTGAGATTTAAAAGTGACCGGCAAACAGCCCAGTGCGAGCAGTCCTTTTTCCTCAGTGGTAGAGTTGATTGGGTTGGCGTGTTGCAGAATCAGTGAGATTCCAACGACGCCGGAGGGAAAGAGACTGCTCTACGTTGATCCGCTAGGATGAAGCTCGGGTCTCGCATTTTTATGCGCGTCATTGGCTAGGAAACATGCGCAGTCGTTAATTACCAACCTCTTTTGTTTCGTGCACTCTGTGGATGGCGTGGAGCTTTGCCGGTCATCCGCTTTCACAGAGTGGAAAGATCACATTTTTGTGTTTGCTTTTGAATATTTCTTACGAGTTGGAGAGTAGGGTTTGAAGGGATCTCTTGGACTTCACACTGCAATTATACATGCGTGCATGACGTTAGTCAATCAGAAGCTTAGCAACACCTTTTCCATATCATTTCAACAGCCTACAAAAACCAAGGACGTTGAAGTTGGTCAACACCCCATTTTCGACATGAAATGGGTGAAGGTTACGAAAAGGGTTTTGGGTTTCCAGAAAAAGGGTGTAATGACTTCCCAAAACCCTTTTTCCATTTCTGGTACACCCTTTTGAGTAAAAAGGACGTAAAAAGTTCGTTTATAGGATTGCGGGTGTGCTGTCTTATCCTGTTTTGGTTCCCTTTTCTACGAGAAGTGTGCGTTTACACAAAGCGAGCAGAACAATTTTACTTTGTGAGCAAAGGCTTTGCACTGGTTGCAGAAGAAGGTGGCGTCTTAGTGTTTTTAGCCTAATTTTATTTTATTTGTCCTCGTGATGCTGACGTAAACGTTAACAAACCTTACTTAATGCATCATGCGAGTAGGGGTGGGGAGTAGTTTTATGTTAGTAAATGAACGAAAATAAACGTAGAACAAACTTTCATCACAGTAACTTTGGACAACAAGTTCTTCTTGTTGCAATTCCAAAATTACGTTTTTTTACCGAGCCGAAATGCTGAACTTGCGCAATTGACAGAGTGTCCTGACGGTCTATTAGAACACACTTCCCAGAAAAACGTAATATGCGACGGTGGTTTCACACAAAGAGTTTGAAGCGAGCTGTCGCTGCTAACGAATATTATAAAATCCTAGATCCACGCGGTTTCAAAGCTTCAATTATTCAGCACTCACGTACTACCCGTACTCTTTCAATTGCCTTGTAAGCGCTGATTGCAATGCATTAAAATACTCCAAGGAGGGATGCGACCCCAACTTCTGGTTTGAGTGGCCTCTGCTCCTTATATGTAATATGCTTCAGGCATTTTGGGCACAGTAAAGTTAACAATGACCATGCTATTGTTCTGCTGGCACTGCAATGTGCACTCGCACTTTTCGAAGCAGGCATAGGTCACAATTTTCTATCTAAGTTGAATAGTGAAATATACCTATAAGGCGTAAAACATCATTCTATCTTAGGAGTAACCATTAGCTTCGGTACAAAACTTAGGAAATTTCTCCAAGTCTTATGGTGACACCATTGGTGTTAATAGTGTCCCGGCATTCACATATGCGGACAAAACAAACGAGTAGACTGCGAATATTCCACAGAGTACCCGACCGTACAAAAGAAGTCGAACGTTGGCGCGGCTCTGGCGTTTTATTAAAACACCGCGAGATGGCAGTAGCATTCAAGAAACACCTGCAAATGCGCGCAGAAACACAGCGTCCTCCCCAAGTCGTGCCTAGATGAAGGCGCCGGCCTTGTTTTGATACGTCAGCATTCAATGCCCGGCAGTATTCATATGCTTCTCTGCAGCGTCTTCGCCCACCCGGGCAAGTGAGGCCCTGGTGAGATGGTATGCGCTGAGCAGCGCGCCCCCCCCCCCTCCCCCCAATGCTCCTCGTTCGTACTTTGGAAAACAAGAGACGTTGTGTGAAATCTTGCATGAACCCAGATCTGTGGTGTATACGCTTTGCTGTGTCGCGGCGGTCAACAATTCTTTATTTTTACTGTGGCAAAATACATCATTTGCAAGCTGTGGTTAAGGTTTATCTACAGTATTTCAGACGTGCCATAAATGATGAACATGTGCAACCCGCTGCTACTATCCGTGGCGGCACACCGACGAGGTGGAAAAGTATTGCTAACTGAGCCCTTCTGCTAATTCCTTCCTCGTGAAATCCGATAATTCATCGTGTGGACACGTTCATGAGAATGATGATTTTATGGAAGAATTTTATACCGCAAATACGAAAATGTTGAAAAGCTTCATACGCGGTGTATTTTGCCAAAACTGATGCGCGATGGAATAACTGAGCAGGTTGGTAAACGTGACCCACACTGGGCAACTCCAAGAGCACACAGGTGGCACAAGTCATGACACAGCAGTCGTAACACACTTACTGGACGGTGGGAAAACGCCAGACGAAACCAATCTGTATGCAAAAAGAGTACAACGAGATTTCACATTAGAAGATAATATCTAATGGCTGGTGTCCCAGTTCGAAAAAAATTCCGGGGACATACTCACTAACGAAACCTTGGGAGGGGTGAGCGTGCAGTGTATAAGTGTATTCGTGGCGCCTCGGCTTTTTTGCCAGTGCAGATGAAACCGTTGGATGTAGAGGTATACAGCTTTGCTGTAAAAGCCTCATTGAAGCACCAAGCTCTCTAGTTGGAGGCGTGAACGAGTGTCCCGGTGTTTTAGTTCGCTTACGAAGCGCTGCAGCGCGACGCGTAAACTGGTGTCCCGGTGTTTTTTTAGTAGACGTTATGTCTCACGGTTAGACTGCGGAAGGGTTGTGTATGGGTCAACCACGAAAACAGCACTTAAAATACTCGACCCAATGCTTCACTTGGGGCTTCGCCTGTCTTGTGGCACATTCTGTACTGGTACTGTCCACAGTCTTTATGCAGCGTGCGTCATATGGTGCTCAGAGTACCAGCGAACTTCGGTTGACCTTCTGTATGCCTCCATAATTTAATCAGTGAATACCCATCTCTATAAATAGGTGCTTAATGATACATCCAAAAATCAACTCTTTTTAAACCGCCCATCAATTTCTGTTCCCTTCTCGCAGAGACTGAGGGACAAGGTGACTATTCTTTAGGCCTCCTCTTTAGACACATTCAAAGCATCTCACGCGGAACTTGTAGCACCAAGGCACCTTCGTCCTGTGTCATGTGAATTGTCTTTCTTACAATACAATAAGAACAGGATACCAAGAAGTGGGTTTCTGCACCATTTTATGTATCCGCGGGATAAATACAGGGCTACAGAGTTCTTTAGTGGTGCATCTAAAACGTTCGCTGTGGTGCCTTGTGCTCCGGATGAACCCAAGTTTAAATCAGGTAGAACCAGGAATGTAAATACAAGTATTCTTGCGGCAGAAGTATGTGGCATTTTTCTGGCTGTAACTCACATAGTTGAACATTATATACCTAAATCCATCATTTATACAGATGCGCTGAGCACCATCCGTGCATTGTAACCCAGAAAGTAGCCGAAAAACCATGTTATTAATCTTATCTGGAAATCAAATATGATAGCTTATTCTCCAAACCTTGTCGTGACTATGTGTTTGGTGCCAGACCACTCTGGCATCGGCGGAAATGAACTGGCGGATAAAATGGCCGCCAATGCTGCACTCCGAAACACAGTAAACATAACAACACTACCTTACACAGACCTTAAGCCAGACATCAGACAACAACTCCTTAAAACTTGGCAAGCAGACGGGAGCGAACCGACAGACAACCAAGTAAACGCAATAAAACCACACTTGGTGCAATACACTACTGACCCACACAACAGGCACATTGAAGGTACCTTAGCTAGGTTACGGATAGGCCGTACACATCTAACGCACTCACACCTGCTGACAGATCTCCAAGACCCCTTTGTAGCTGTTGTGGGGACGGCCTATCCGTGATACACATCCTAATTCAATGCAAGGCACTCGACATTACGCGACGAAAACACTTCAGAAAACCTTACAGACAACATATTTTATTACATCCGTCATACTTTTTAGGAGACGATACCATGTTTTCTGTTCAGTGCAACTTTAAGTTTCTGTCAGAAGTTCATTTCTTACAACTCATCTCATACCACCCATAGTTTTACAGCTTGTCCTATACACCAGCCACCTTATTTATCTTTTAACCACTCTTGGTCTTCACCCTAGCCCTGAAGACCTGCCGTACTCATAGTTTTTATTGATTTTATTTGTGTTTCCTTTAACCAATTTTACTTGTCACCTATTAATCAAAACACTTTCTGGGCGCTGTTTGCCCTAGTTGGCATTGCGCCATTACATTCAAACATCATCATCATCTTTTATACGTCCTTTTTAACTGCCTATCATCTACTTTACCCACCCACCCCTCCACCAGCATGCGTTGCGGTGTCCACTCCTTGAAGTGGCAAATTACGCCTTCTGGTGGTCTTCGCTTTAAAGTTTGATTGCAAAAATTTATTTATTCATTCATTCATTCATTCATTCATTCATTCATTCATTCATTCATTCATTTATTCATTCATTCATTCAGTCATTCATTTATTTTAAAATATTGTAAAGTGCTTTACACGGCTTAATTAAAAAAATCGTGGTGTAAGTACCGTTACACCGAAATATCCAGCTTGCCAAAACCGTAATGTTGGACAGAAAGCAAACTGGAAAGGCATGCAGCTGGGTCTCCAAAAAGAGACTGGGAGACTGCTTAAACAAAATCACAAATAGGAATATGACGTCGAAGAGGTAGTACCAGATACGAACAAAACGTAATTTGAACCTTCCACCTTGTCGGAGCTATAAAAAAAGAGTGGTGTAATGCAGGTGCATTAGCTTCTGCGGTAAATTTACACATTATCGATTACATGTAAAATGTTTATAAAAACAATAAAACTAGAATTAGGGAAATACTGAATAAAACAATTATTCTATGAATCAATTAACTCGGCACGTTGCCTTTGACGGAGCTGCACTGAAGTAACCTTTGATGAGTTATAGTTCAATAGCAACGTCGCCCTGACGACGCTCTGCCCAGACCGTGTCACTGTCATCAGATAAGCACCGAACAAATAACGCCTGTCAAGGATAGAAGAATCTAGTCCAACCAAACCTGCCATCTCACCCTTTCAGATAGGCAAAAGCGTAAAAAACACTAAACTGGCTGCCACACCATATCATTAGTCTGTAATGAACCAAACAAATTTTCAATGATTTAGAGAGGCTGCCAGACGACATAAGAAACGACACTCAAAACAGCGATACCTCACCTGGTGTGGGTCACCCGGGTCATCGTCAAATACAGCAGCTTTCGGAAATAAAATCTCGAGCCCGCATCCAGGTGACGGCAGCCAGTGCACGTGCGTGTGGCATCGGGAAAGAATCCCTTCCGGATTTTCCGCCCTCGTATTCTAGCCTGCCTTTGACATCCTCTAAACCCGCAAGCTATGTCCGTTAACGTTACTCCGAAAATTCAGATTATCCCCGTGTTATGACTCGGAAGATGGAGTTCAATCAACTTTCACGATATTCGAGTCCATAGCATCAATTGATCAAGCGAAACGTGCAACAGATCGTGCACCAAACGACGTTACCTAAGTAATTTATCAAAATCTCAACGACACAGCGCTCATCCATGTCCTCATTTTTCCTCGACACCATCAGTGGAATGTGGCTTTCAGGTGAAATACCGCAATCGTGGTTGTAGGCTGAAGTCTCCCTATACCGAAGCCAGGCAAACCGCCGTACCATTGGCCCGATCTGCGTCTACTTGCCTTGATGTCCGCAGTGTGTTAACCGTCTAAAAGCAAGCAGGCCGTATGAAATATATGATGAATGCACACCTTCCGGTTCCACCATTATGGCACACACTTAGTCCAGGTCTATCCCGCGTACACCGTAACCACTTCGACAACATGTTCATCACCTGTAGACTTTAACACGTGTCTTCAATTGCGTTAATCGGTGGCCGACCGCACAGAGTGCATAGGCTACTTGCCTTATATAAACATTCATAATAGATTTCAAAGATCTTAAACAATGCTAGTCAAAACATTGGGTCTCAGCTGTTCGCTTTGAAGTCGGCATTTTTGTCTTCACAGCTCACACGAAGTGGCTGGGTGTCTTGTCATTTGTAGACAACAGACCAAAAGAGCGAACCTTCACCTGCTGGGTTCCTTAATCTGTCATCTAGGGTTCAAGTGCATTTGTGCATCGGGCATAAGATTTGTCGAAGGTTTCCCATTATGCCAACGTACAATTTACCACCAAGCGAGGGAAACGTAGATTGCGCGCCTACAGTGGCAAAACAACAATCAATTTCTGAAAACTACCTAAAACTTCTACAACAGAACATTAGCGGGAAAGTATCTCTCTCAGAATGGTTTTCGCACATAGGTACTGCAAACCAGACGGCACAATACGACCTTCTGTCGATCCTCGAGAGCCGAACACAAGACTTTTTGTCGTATTTTTCCGCTTGCATTGAAAAATGATCTTCGGAAAATATTGTATGGAGCGCCGAACTTTTCCAATATATACCTTGCGGGTGCCTGTCTCTAGGCACCGGTATCGTGAAGGTAGAAGAAATTTGACAGCTTTCCCACGCATAACGATGTTTGCCTGTTTTGGAGAGTTTGTTTCCGTTCGTTGCCAGCTCCTGCAGCTTTCCCCGCAGATAAACGCACAAAATTCTTCAGTAATACAAGGATGATCAGGTTCTCATTGATTCAAAATTTTTTACATAAACCTCCCACGGAATTTTCACGTAATACCCCGCGACGTCTTAACATTGTAGAAGTAGGTAGGAAGATGACTCCGAAAGCTTTTTTTGTAGAGAAGATTCGTCTTCTATCGGACACAACGGGTCGGATGCGTCTATCGGACACATTTATCCGACACATCGAAGAAGCATGCCACGGGACAGAAATGTTAGCAAGCTATTATATTATGTAATACCCCGCAAGTCTACCAAGATAAAATCGTTCTTAGGTACGGTAGAATAATATGCTGTATTTGTGCTAACCTCGCTATTTTAGTAGACAATTCAGAATTCAGTAAGTTCAATTGTTTGGTCTGGAGGAGAGAATTTAAAGTAAGGTTTAAAATATTATAGTTACTTTGTTTTATTGCGAAACATTTTTTTACTCCGCATTACCCATTACTGTTGCCTCTGACCTCTGTGAGTATGGGTTGGGGCTGTCCTGCCACAGAAAGGTAGACAAAACTTTACGACGGTACTGTCTGAATTTCGGAGGGTAAATTTAACAGAACGCTGATATTTTACCTGTGACATTTAGGCTCTAGAACGGATGTTGGCGTTCCCGAAGTTGCAATATTATCTGTGTGGTCGTTTTGCCTCTGTCACTAGTTAGATTATAAGCAAAATATTTCCAGGTCACCATCCTTCCCATAATGCCATCTATTACCTCTTGTCTTCAGTTAAAATTTTGGTCAATGCAGGAGGTGAAAAGAAACTACGGTCGCAGATGCCCTCGAGAACAATACTGGCGAAATTGCAACACTGGCCATTGACGCAGAAGAAATGGGACCTCTATTACGAGGCTGTGATATCTACACTAGAACTTCGCAAAGAAAGAGCTCCTGATCAGGCTCAGAAAATGGTAGTGCACGCGTAGGAAAAGGTGCAAACCACAGAATTGATTAGATAAATGGCTTTCTCTAAATTTCAAAATACGAAGTAAAAGCCCATGGCGTTTCTTGTCGGGATGATCGGATTGTTCCGCCCAGAAGCGTTAGACATCGATACTACAGCATAGAATATGAAGGTGACTCTATCATCACAAGAATGCAGATGAAACTAGCGCAACTGTGTTGTTGACCTGGCATGCTACATGGTGTAGAGCCAAAGTTAAAGATTGGTCTGTATGTCACGCATCGTAGAAATCTGCTTAGGCTGTTCACAGCCCCTCCAAGTCAGTTAGCACTTACTGAAGCCGTGGGCAAAGATACGAATGGACATTATTGGCCCGTTCACTTCCGCTCCATTGGATTGTCGCAACGTGCTACTGCTCCTCGAGTATTATTCCAAATCACACGAAAGGGACAGGTTGGCAAAACTGCTGCACAAGGAAGAGGCAAAACATAGAGTCTAAATCGTTCAGCGCCGTCTACGGGACAAACACACCTCAACAACGCCAACCGAACACCAGGAATGATACCAAGGCGCACCCAATGAGCGCTTGGACAGAGACATCGCCGTCGAGGAGGTCTGACAGCACTGCAAAAGCTCAATACCAGATTGGCACCAGGTCCGGATATCATCTCGAACAAATCTTTCAAGAACCTGGACGTCAAATCAACCGAAAGCCTGACAAATTACTACTGGTGCTGGAAGAGCGGTGCCATTCGGAAGCAGTGGAAAAAGGCCAACACCATACTAATCACCAAGCCAGGGAAGCCACCGAGCACAGACCACCTCCGCCCGATCTCGCTCACATCGTACGTGGGAAAGGTGCTAGAGCACGTCCTGTTTAACACATGGCAGAAGTATCTCGAAAGAAAAGAACTATACCCAGGTACAATCATCGGCTTCAGAGTGCACCTCTGCCCTCAGGATGCCATGATTCAGCTCAAACAACAGATCATCGACGGAGACTTCAGGGATACCAAGGCAATAATTGGTGTCGACCTGCAGTGAGCATTTGATAAAGTCAAGCACTCCGCAATTTTGAGGTAGATATCCCTACTGAGAATGGGTGAGAGGACGTATAACTACGTCAAGGACCTTCTCTCGAACGGAACAGTCGAGCTGAAAGAGGGCAATTTAAAGATGGACGAGAACAACCTCAGCAGCACGGGCACACCACAAGGCTCCATCATATCGCCGATGCTATTCAATCTCGTCATGATACAAGTCGCAGAGAAACTCGACAAGATCGAGGCAGTCGAGCACACAATCTACGCAGACATCACGCAGTGGTTTTGCGGGGGCAGCGACACCCAGACCTGTGCTTGCATCGTTTTTAAGCATTTATGGAAGTTCTTCCAATACACTTTTGTTGTAAGACCAGTGACTGTCCTTGTCTTGCCTCTCTCCTTGTGTGGCGGGTTTTCACTGGTTTTTTTAACATGATGGAATAAACAGCACCACACTTGCAATTTACTACATTGAAGCAACCCTACAAACAGCTGTCGACGTGATTGAAGGCTACCTCGAGGGTGCGGGACTTGAATGCTCACCGAGCAAGTCCGACCTCCTGCTGTACCTCCTGAGCAATAGGTACTATAGCAAAATAATTAGGAGAGAACAAGAGAAAAACTAAATTAGAACCAAAGCAGAGATGGTGATCCCAACGATGAACAGAATCAGAGTGGTCGGGTTGACCGTCGAGGGTAACGGGAGAAACGGAGACACCGTCACCCGCCTCATCTGCAAACCGGCAAATGCAATGAGACTCATCAAAAGAGTCACGACGAGGCAGAGTGGTTTGAGAGAGAAAAGCCCCGTCAGACTAGTGTGATCATTTTTGTCTGCCACATTGCATACGTGGTGGCTTTTCACAGATGGAACACGAGTGAGGAAAGGAAAGCAAGGTCGACATAATCATTTGGAGAGCCTATAGGTCCGCCCTGGAACTGCTGGGAACCCCCAACACGAACATGCTACTACAATTGGGTGTCCATAATACACTGGAGGATATTGCCGAAGCACAGCGCGCAGCCTAGCTTGAAAGACTGTCGATGTCTAAAACAGTTAAGACATAAAGTCGGGCTAGTTGGTTATCTGACTGCATTTTGCTGCTAGGGAAAAATAGACACGGATGAAGAAAATGTACACAGGACACTCGCTACACTACAACTGAAATTTTACTTAGCGTTCGCGAAACAAAGAAAGATAACATATCACCACGACCTACCCCTACACATCCCCACAAATGCCAGCCTATGTGTCACGCATGCACCCTCGTAGGTAGCTTATCTCCTTATCTGTAAGAGTGATTGAAGGGGTGCTCACACAATTAACGCCTTCCCTGTAGATATGAAATGCCTCGTTAATCTCGCGACTACTTTGGTCACGTCCAGATCCTAAAACACGTGTTTTATCGAACGCCGGCGTACAACCAGGGCACCGCCTGCAATGATCGGTCAGATGGCCTCCCGCCGCAAGCGACGAAACTGCTGCACGGTGTTCTCTCAGCCTGTCGTTTAAACACCGCCCCGTCTGTCCCACGTAGCATTTGCCACAGGACAGCCAAATGCGGTAGATGACACCTTATTTGCAGGTGACAAAACTGGTGCCGTGTTTTTTGGTGCAAGCTTGGCGTGGCTTCTCGTTTACGGCGGGGCACATCTTCATCAGCTTGCCAGTCGCGGTGGACAGCACTTCCACGCCACATTTTTTCCCCACTTTTTTGAGGCGGTGCGTGAGCTGATGTGCGTATGGCACGGTTACGCGTCGCAACCTCTCCCGGTTGGCGTGTTCTTCTATTAAAGAGCCCTTACCGGCTTTAACCTCTTTGATAAGGCTTTCTGCGACTGAAGCCACCAACTCCAAAGGGAAGCCCGCATGCGTCAGACGAGCCACTTGAGCTTGCACACTACCAGCTACCTTGTGAGCGCACGACTTCTGGAGGGCACCGCGCATGCAGTTCGCCGCTATGCCGCTCTTAGCCACCTTGGAGTGGGCCGAAGCGTAATTCAAAATCTGCTTTTTTTAAAGTGGTTGGTACGTCCAGCATATGTGCCCCTCCGTAAAACAAAGGTTCACATTCAGAAACTGAATGGTTCCGTTATCAGGTTCCTCAAAAGTGAACTTCAAGCCCTTTGAACACGCCCTAAACACATCTAAAACACTGTCAGTCCGCTGTCAATCCGCTGTCCTGTGGCAAATGCTACGTGGGACAGACGGGGCGGTGTTTAAACTACACGCTGAGAGAGCACCGCGCAGCAGTTTCGTCGCTTGCGGCGGGAGGCCATCTGGCCGATCATTGTAGGCGGTGCCCTGGTTGTACGCCGGCGTTCGATAAAACACGTGTTTTAGGATCTGGACGTGACCAAACTAGTCGCGAGATTAACGAGGCATTTCATATCGACAGGGAAAACGTTAATTGTGTGAGCACCCCTTCAATCACTTTCAGATATGGAGATAGGCTACCTACGAGGGCGCATGTGTGGCACATAGGCTGGCGTGTCTGTGGATGTGTAGGGGTAGGTCGTGGTGATATGTTATCTTTCTTTGTTTCACGGACGCTAAGTAAAATTTCAGTTGTAGTGTAGCGAGTGTCCTGTGTACATTTTCTTCGTCCGTGTCTATATTTCGCTAGTAAAATGGAGTCTAAAACAAGCAGACCAATCCTAGACAAGCTCGGTATACGATACCACGACCAACAAGGCACCAAGAATCCGATACCAGGCGAAATAAGAAGTGGCTACAGAGTTTACCCTCTCGCAAAGAATGTGCACCCGCAATACAACCAGAAAAGAAGAAAGGCGAACGCCAAGGCGGTCATAGACCTACATGCCTGCGACGAGGGTGTAAGATACGTGGACGCGGCCGAATACGCTGGCCGCAAAGGCTTCGCCGTAGTCGTGGTCGATGAATGCCAATGGAAACACTCGAGCGGCAGCCAGCACCCTACGCACTCAACTAGAAGATGCCGAAGAGATAGCCATCGCATTGGCCATCGCGAATCGGGACTGCCACACCGTCTTAAGCGACTCAAGGCAAGCCATTAGGAACCTCGGCAAGGGGAGGATCCCGGCGATGGTGATCCGCATACTACAACAAGCAGGGAAGTACAAGAACGTCCGCATCAAGTGGTTTCCGGCGCACGCAGTAAAGGCGTCGGAGAGAAACGTGAACCACAAAGAGAAGTCACATGCCACGGCGGGAGAACTAACCGACCGCCACCGGAACTGCTGTCGCCCGCTGTGGTTCAGCAACAAAGACCGCATGGTGAAGTACAAGGAGATGATGAAGTCGCTTCTCCCTTGACGCTTCTCCCACCTCCCTGTAAGGGACTGGACAGAGCCCTGGCTCTTTTGTTCCGATAACTTCAGACGGGCACCCTAACCAATCCAGCATTACTAAACAGGATGTACCCCGACACATACCAGAGCGACAAGTGTGCGGCCTGCCGCCGGGAGACGGCAACCTTCACGCACATGCTGTGGGACTCTACCAAGAACCCAAGCAAAAGCACAGTAAGGAAGCCTACCACGGTGACTGGAAGCCCCAACGAAGATTAAAAACCGAGAACGACCACTTTGGGCCATCCAGCAGGCCCTCGAGGCACTGGCCAGGCAGTGGCTCCGCGAACCGGCAACGGCAAACGGGGATCCACGCCGGGCGCCTGCCGCGAGAAAAACGTAGGCTCAGTCTACGCGCGCGCGCGCGCGTACTTCAGGCGTTGCTAAATTTTGTCCAATCCGAACACCTTCTTCATCAGTTCACGTGCAGTGGCTCAGCTACAACACAGAATGTTCAATAGGGGCGGGCTGCCAGACGCATTCAGCACTGGTCCACGCTTTGGTTTCACTCATTTTGATATTGCTAAAAGCGGCTTCAACATTGGGCTCCTACAGTAAATGATTTCCGGTAATTTCCCTTATAGACAGGCTAACGACAGCGTTGTAGCGTGCCTAGTCCACGGATAATACGGCTCTTTTTGTGTGTAACAAATCTCATTTCTAAATTGCCTTATTTTTTCTCAAGATGCCCTAAATAAAAAAAACTTTTTGCGGAGGGCTGCCGTTTTTTCGTTGGAAACAATCCTACCTGAGTAAAATAAGATCATGTAATTTGCAATGTAGGCAGCTAGCTTGTAGAGGTGCGCAATTTTAGGCAACTGCATCACTCTCTCACAGGTGGTTATGATATTTACAATGTGTTTTGCTAAGGCCGAATTTTTCTCACGTTTGTTACAATATTTGTTTAAAATTCCGAGGTTACGCCGACGTCATGGCATTCAACTTCGGTAAATAGACCGTATTGTAACGGTGTGCATGGTCAATGACAACAAAGAGTGAGCCGAGGAAAAGAGAAGGAAGAGGAGACTTTTTGAAGGACCTTGTCTGTACCGAGTTTACTGTCATTTGGGGCATCGCGTTTAGGTTTCTGCCACGGGGATGTTTGTCGCGCCCTTCACGCTTTCATTTCACAATCCGGTCGCCTACCCTGTTAAAAGACACTTCGTACTTTCTTTCGCTGGTACGTGTAGTATCTGTTTTTACTACAGTATGTTAAAATTGCCAACATCACTTCCCTCACACTCCACAGCTCTATTTTACCCTTAGTTTGAATTCTTGACCAGTTTCCCCAGTCTGACTTGGCCAATCCCCCAGAGTGGGTACGCGCCACGGATTTTTGGTTCCAACCAACCAACCAATTCAAGCTGTGCCCGCGCGTACTGTGGCGGTGCATCTTCTACTGTAAATATGGTAAACATACCTTTTCATGTCTTCTGCCACGTATCATCTCGAGGTGAGGTGCTGTTACGATACCCGCCGCGACCACGGAGCTTCGGAGCAGCCGCTAGGTCTCTCTGAGTGACCTGCCAATACCTCAAACCTCCAATCCGCGGACTACAGCGGCCATGGCTAACCGTCCGGTCATCGCCCTCACTCACCCGCGGGCAGTGATGTTCGGTACTGGGGAGAAACAGTCTGATTTATAGGTTCAGAAATTCCTTATTTTTAGCATTTTCCCTCGTGGTTTTTTCAAGAATTCCCCGCAAATTTTCCTCCACCCTAATTGTTGCAGCTGAAAGATCATTACTTCGATTCGTGGTCGGTTTTTGTGGTGAGCCATGGCCAACCATGTCTACTTTACAGAGCGTTCGGATTCAGGGCGCATACGTCGTTCAGGGAATAAGAGTTCGAGTGTAAAATAAATGACAGTGTATCGGCCGCTTAGCAGCATTTATCGAGGCATTTCATGTTTTGCACCAAAATGCAGGTTTACGTCGCATGCTACAGCTCTAAGTTAAAACTGCCCGTATAAAAAAGGCCAAATCTTCATTAGTAAGAGAGAATTTTAGCTAAGCCCTGAAACTGCTGGCGGTACCTTTTCCTAGACAGCCTCCTTAGGTGCACCGAAAATACGTTTTTGTATATTGCGCATGAATTGCGACGAGCACACTTTACCCCTTCAGCCGCCACCGCTTCACGCTCTACTAGGTTTTTGAATGAAGTATTCTTTCCTCTATCATCCTTTCTGTTTTGTGGCTTGGGGCTTGCGGTAATAGGACCGCAGATATTTGAACTTCGATCCGGCGAAATGTTAAGGGAACTTTTTAAAAGAGAACAAAGTAATGATAGGAGGTCGGGTTTACTGACATCCTTTTTAGTTTCCCTCAACGGCTCTAGAATTCTCTGAATCCATTAAAAATGTCCCTTTACCCTTTTGGCGAAAATAACAGCCGCCAATTTGCCGAAAAAGAAAAAACTCCCCGCACGGAACATAACTGCCCTCGGGATCACGGAATGTTCTGCAGCATGGATGCCGTTGACGTCGAGGTCTGGCTCCAAATGTGAGAGCCTGTAAAGCGGGATTCACACGACGGAGAAACCCTCTCACGGAGGCGGACGGATATGTGATGACAACAGCACATGACCGGATTATCCGGCCTGGCGGCGCATCCACACGTGCGGAGCTACGCAGAGTGACTAGCAGACGACAGCGCCGAGGAACAGGTTCCATTCCCCGCCGAGGGCCACCGCCGTCGAGCGAAAACATGCGGAGGCATTTTCTTTCGCGGAGCCACCGCGCGCTATCCCCACCGAGGGGCGGAGCCTAAAACCGGTCACGTGAGCGGGTCCCGCGGGCCAAAAAGAGAGGGTTTCTCCGTCGTGTGAGTCCCGCTTGAGCAGCAACAATCGATTGGACGCAACGGTCATGCTGGTCAATGTCTACTACTACCGTAAAGGTATCCCCAAGGTGTTGTTTGAAACTAATCACTCTCGCATCACCAGGTTGGACAATTTTAGAGAGCAACTACGTGACATTTTCGGGAAGTTTGGTGCTGGGCAGTTGGCTGCAAAGACAGAACTTGGAGACTCGTGCTCAGAGTGCGACTGAATCATGCATAATTTACATTCACGACGAACTCGCACTTTGCCACACAAGTACGGACTGACGCCAGCGGCCAAGGTTAGGCGCTGTGCTTGCACAACACCAAGCAGGCCAAACCCGTGTTGTTGCCTGCGTCAGCAGGCACATTTCTTCCGCTGAGTTGAATTATTCCATCACCGAGAGAAATTGCCTTGCTCTGGTTAGGGCTGTCCACAAGTTCCGCCCTAATTTGTATGGACCACCATTAACCGTCTGTGCTGGCTGTCTTCACGAAAGGACCCCACTGTAAGACTTGGGTGCTGGGCTTTCCGACTCCAGGAGTACACATACGAAATCTGGTCGTTTGCACCAGGATGCAGAATGTTCTTTCCGTAGCCCCGTGGACCTTCCTGGTCACCAGAACGAAAACTATGTTAATAGGTTTTTTTTGTATTTCTGAAGTGCTGAGCATTGGCGAAGAGCAACATCGCGATGATGGTTTACGGCCCATTATAGAGTGTCTGACCGCTGCCTCACCCCACCCGTCAGCACGCTTGTTCGTTCTAAGCCAGGGTGTTTTCTACCGCCGAAGCATGCCACCTTCTGGCCCAGAACTCCTCCTAGTGGTCCGTCAACATCTCCGCGCTGCTGTTCTCGAACGGCACCACCATCCGCCAACAGCTGGGCACCTTGGAATAGCTCGCACGTGCGGTCGTGTACGTCGCCGCTTCTTACGGCCTGGCCTGTATCGTTCCGGACTGCTTTACGTGGCAGCATGTGAACTCTGCCGACGCCGTAAAGCGCCCACCACGCGCCCGGCGGGCCAGGTGAAGCCACTCGACATTCAGCCGCAACCCTTTGACCGTGTTAGACTCGACCTACATGGACATGTTCTTGAATCTCGGACTGGAAACCGGTGGATCACCGTAGCTACTGACTACGCTACGCGCTACGCGACAACACGTGCACTTCGAACAAGCTGTGCAACCGATGTTGCAGATTTCTTGCTCAATGACCCCATCCTTCATCAAGGTGCCCCTCGCCAACTGCTAACAGACATGGACGCACATTCCTATCCAAAGTCGTCACCGATATAATTAACTCCTCTTTCACACGCCATAAGCTAACCGCATGTCATCCTCAGACGGACGGACTCACCGAGCGTCTTAACCGTATCCTGGCTGATATGCTATCTTTGTATGTGTCTACGAATCATGGCGACTGGAACGTTGTTCTGTCCTATGTTACCTTCGCCTACAATTCCTCTCGACACGACACTGGCGGCCATTCTCCTTTTCACCTTTCCTTCGGTCGCGAACATAATCTACCGCTCGACACCCTGGCACGCTACCGCTCGATACCCCACCACTCGACACGCGTGACACGCCATAGCGCGGGCTGATCTGACACGTCAGGTTGACCGTGCCCGTCTAGCTGCATTGCAGTCGCGCGAAAAGCGCGCCTACGACAACGGCCACCGCCCAGTGCGCTTTACTCCCTGTTCTCTGGTGCTTCTTTGGATACCGTCCGGCGGTGCGGGTTTGGGCGAAAAACTCCTGCTGTGGTACTCTGGCCCTTACCGTGCTCTGCGTCAGGTCACTGATGGGACGTATGAGATTTTCCCTGTTGCTGCACGCACCTCAAGTCACACTTCACGCACTGACATCATGCACGTTACACGACTTAAGCGTTCCACTCATCGCAACCTGCGCCTTCATAGCTAACGCCGAGACGGCGCTAGGGGGGGTAGTGCAACGGTTTCCCACAAAGCAGACAATCCGCGTGAACCGAGGAAAGGAGAACGAAGAAAAGTCTTTTTCGAATGGCAATTGCAACTTCTACGTATCAGTATCATTGTTAGCAATAATGAAAAAAAGTAAAAGGCAAGGAGAAAGACAGGGACAGCAAATGCTAAATTACCGCTTCCCGTTTCATAAAAAATTTGCCACTGTGGTTAAGTTCAACTTGAAGTAGCATCAGGAATAACCAGCTGTCATGCTTTCATTTCCACACTGCGTAATGAAACCACGAAAGAGGCGTGGCTCTAAGTAGAAAAAATGTGGTTGATCCCTCTTTCATATGAATCCGTACAACATGAAAGTGAAATGTGCCTTCACATGAGCAGTCGAATGTTTCTTATGCACCGATGCCAACTTGCCCATTCCTATTCATATTTCATCGGTATGGCACCGCTAGACGCATAAACATTAGACACTGGATTACACGTGCCGGAGCATTGCGTAGATCCGACTGAAACCCGAGGCGCTCGCAAACAATGCGCCCGAAACCGAACTGGTTGTAGCGAATCATTTGGTGAAGTCACGGTGCGCTGCAGCGAGAGGAGCACGATTTGCGGTTCGGCAGCTGCAAAGGTGCGACAAGTTCGGTCGTGCTCCGTGGCGTGCACTGCAGACGGTTGAGTTGCGACGAGCTCCGCTTATGGACCTTGAGAGGCAGAGCTTGCGTCCCACCGCAGCAGCGCCAACTAACGGCGCTTATTAGCAACACAACGCACTTCTTCGCTTCACCTCTCCAATACGACGGCACCATCTGAACAGAGATCCTTATAGGGAAGGATATAAGGCTAGTTCGTAGCGCTAAGCAGTTGTGAGTCATTGCGCTTGGCAGAGCGTCTCACACCTCCCGTTCCGGCAAGAGTGATCGTTGGCTCGAAACCTAGCGCCGCCGCGTCAGTAGAACTTTTTCTGGCGTTGCCATCTCCGTGGCGGATATGACGTCGGTGAGGTCTTGGTGTACAACGGAATAAAACACTTTGGTGTTCAAAAAGCCTCTGGGCGAGAAAATGCCGCTTTATGCCTGCAACTTAGACACATGAATTGCCAAACTCGCTTTGCTTCAATCGCCTCCAGCCGTCCGCTACTAAAGCGGTCAGCACGCTACTAACGCAACGAAAGCAACGACTATACAACACAGACATGGCTCGTCCAACTTCCACTGCTTAAAAGGGCCATGAAGTAAAACTTCAACCTTGTTCAGTTTTGAAGAACAACGTTTTTGTAATCCACTCAGCCCTATCCCAGCATTGAAATAAACTTTTCATGGAGACAAAGAAATATTCATAAGTCTACCAAACTTCACACTACAGTAACCTGTTAGACTGCAAAACTGACGTGATATGGCCCAGCAGTGAAGCATAGCTATGCGCGTGGAAGCATTCTAGCACTAAAATAAAACTAATCTTGAGTCCCCACTATAATTTGCAAGTCAATTTCTTCGCTGTCGCCTCAATCGGCGGGAGACAATTGCACAAACAATGTTTTGTGACGTCACACAAGGATTGCCGAAAACTGGATACGTAGTTGGCCCTGCTGCAGCTGTTTTTCCTAATATCTCGGTTACTTCTTTGAAGTTGTCGACAAACCTGGTATTATTATTACCGAGTCAAAGCAGACATTTAATGAACCATACTTTTATTTGTCGGTTTGCATTACAGCAGCAAGCTCACCGCACAAGCTCACAGATTATAGCTTACTGTAGCGTCAGCGGGCTTCTAGACAAGGGAGAGGGAGATGGCTCGAGGAGGACGGTCGGCGAATAGCCGTCAACGACACCAAACGAGGTTGGGGCACCTCGGTGTGGTAACCTCGGTTCAGCTCCCCGTTTGTTGGTCCCCGGCTAACACGCCCGATGTTCAAGCGCTCGGGATAAAGATATGCATTCTGGGGAAACAAGCAGCTCTGCTCGTCGGTGAAGCCATAACACTGGGGAGCGGCTTTTAAAGACGATAGTCTTTCTGGGGCTACTTAAACCCAGAAATGTCTGTCTGTCTGTCTGTCTGTCTGTCTTTCTGTCCGTCTGTTTGTCTATAACTCGATGCAACCACCCGGCCAAAGTAAAATTGATATTGCGCAATAGTCTTGCATACTCACAACCTAATGTAAACGTATAAGCCTGGCTTATATGTTCATACTTGTTAACTTTGTTGAACAAGAACAAGACATTACGCAAATATAAGACAGGAGATTAGTACACAAGGAATTTTTACACTGTTCTTTTATTAAAAAATTCATGAATGCTCGATTTTTCGATAACAAATGATATTCTACATCTACTGCAGAAAACCGCCGCCTCCTGGCGGCATATGAAAAATCACGCGGCAACAGCAACTAAAGGTTCCACTAGCTAGGTTCAACGTTCTGCTTGGAACGCACGTGAAGCACGGCCACGCCATTCTATAAACCTTGTAGTCGGCCGCCTCCATTCACGCGCGTCTCAACCGTACTACAGCGCTCGCATCGAGGAACCCGGCCTACCCGCCGCTGTGGCTCAGTGGCTAAGGCGTTGTGCTGCTGAGCACGGAGTCGCGGGCTCGATTCCCGGCCGTGGCGGCCGCTTTTCTGATGGAGGCGAAAAGCAAAAACGCCCGTGTGTACGTGATTTCGGCGCACGTTAAAGGTCCCCGGGTGGTCAAATTTAATCCGGAGCCCTCCACTACGGCGCGCCTCATCGCCTGCGTTGCGTCGGTGCGTTAAACCTCACAATCAATCAAATCAATCAGGAACCCGGCCTGTAGCAGCGGAACGCGGTAAATTCAAATCGCCTTGCGCAAACTTTTGCTGTGTTTACCTTGGGATGAGCGCGACGGTACAGGAACAGCATGAGAGGTGAGCGGGACAGCAAAGGGGGGCATTTCCTTGGAAAATATCTACAACGACTATCGTCTTTTGACGACATTTGTAACGAAAGGAGCAGATACGTGGCCAATTTTTTGCCCTTGATTTCACCCCCACTGCTCTCTGCGCATGCGCCACGTTGCTTAGCAACGGAGGTGCGTTGTGTGCTTCCAGGCCGTCGCTGCCTCGTGCTGCGGCCCCCAAGTCAAACGGGCGGGTGAGGCACGCCACTAGTCTAAACGCGCCGTCAGTAACGAGAAGAGTTGCCGTCACATATCCCACAAAGATTTTTTTTTAATATTCGAACGTAGAGCGCCAGGCATTTGATACAGGAGACAGTGAGGGGTTTTAAAAACTTCTGGGTTTTAAAAACGGAGGGGTTTTAAAAACGGAGCTGAGCTATGCTAATCAATACTAATATGCTTGAATGACAAATGATGGCTCGTTATAGCCCAGGATTGATGAAGTATTCATTTATTTGAAAAATGTGTTTGTACAAGCCTCTGATGTGGCATCTGATAGTGCATTTTTTACTAAGCACATGTCATTCAATTATAGATTACAATTTTTGTTCCCTTGTTTCATACGTATAGGGTACGCGTGTAGGCTATCCGAAGTTCAAACAATGCACAGCGTGGACTGTTTGCTGCATTCTGGAATATCAAGAAAAAAATGCAGCAATGATAAAATCGCCCAATACGTTTAATTGCCTTGAATCATCGCCGTCGATAGGCGGAGGGGTGCAATAGTCTTCTCCCGTGCCGCGTCGAAATACAGACTAAGTACATGATACCGTTTTGCTGCTTAAAAAGCCGCACACCTATACCGCGAATTTGCCGCAATGGAATTCCCCTGAGATTTTTTTTACTGAGCCTACCCGTAACGGGAATTACTATCTCACGCACGTTGACAGAGTCATTGAAATACCCTTCTCTAAGTAACACCGCAATAAATAATCAATTTAGACAATTAATGATTTAATCTCGAGTTAACCACCGTGTGTCCTAACAGCAGAGCCGCGTTTTGTCACGAGGTCCCAGGAAAGGATGAATCTCTTTTTAACGTGTAAGTGCTAGCTTTTTTGTGATGTTTGCTTTCGGAAAATGTCGGGCGTGAAGAAAACGGGGAGGCTAGCGGGGCGAGCGCACGCGCAGTGAATACATTGGCCGGCCCGGTTCTTCACTTTTTGCGGCCGAAGAGCTTGAAGAAGCCGTCTATGGACCTCTGACTCGAGATGTGACGGCTCTTCTTGCCGCCGCCAGACCAGGCCTCTTCGGATGAAGTGGCGCTCTGCATTTCCGGGAATGCACCCCCGCCAGCCATGGGGCAGCAGAAGTCACCGGCGGCCCTGCATTCGCCGCATTGGAGAGCGCGCTATCACACGACCATACTCACTTCAAGTTGAAACAAAAGAAAAGGTGCGAAACAAGGTGTTTCAATTACCACGCGGAAATATTGAGAAATTTTTTATGTTGCCACATTCATCCTAGCGACAGATGGCAGGGCCTGCGTCCTGCAAAAGAAGTCCCTTGTGCGCAAGTGCTTGGCCAGTGTGTGACTAGCCGCTGTTTCGAAGTGGCTCCGTCCCTGTGAAGGCATTTTCGTTTACTATATAGCGTGTTGATACCGGTAGCCGAGTGCGTGCAGGGAATCTTGGACGAGTCGACGCGAATACCACCCCGCGTTGGAGCAATGACTGGGCATTCGAAGACGTCCCCGTGGAAACCCGGGCTGCCGCTGGAGACGTTGCGTATGCGCGCGGAGAGCGCAACGACCGTTCGAGCCCCTTTGTTCCCAAAACCAGCTCTGTCTTTCGTCCATGCACCGTCGGAGGGTATTAAAAGGTGTGCACGTCTCCGTATCTGTATCTCCATTTGCCACCGTCGGAGCCGCCGTAGAAACCACCAGAGCGCGCACTGCCGCATCCGGGCGAGCTCGGGACAACGGTATCCCCGCCTCCTTGGTACCCATCTACACAGACCAGCGAGCCCGCAGCAGCGCCTTCAGGTCGCCCCCACAGCCCTGCAGCGTGCATGGACACGACCGCGCCCCGTAACGAGAATCCCCACCTTCCCCGGACAAGAGCAAGCGCACCCCGTGTACCGTGGGTCCACAACGACAGGCCGCTACCACGAGCTGCCGCGCAAGCCGCCTTCATGACCCGCTCCTACGAGTCAAAGCATCTAGCCGGGTGACCGTGTCGGCACGAGCCCAACTTCAATGTTAATTTAATAGTTGCTATAGCCGAGCCTGTGTTGCCTCTTTTCGCCTCAACTCCGTGTCTATAACCCTTTCGGGGGCGCAAACGTGGCTACTTGCTTAAGGCGTTTCGATGACAAATGCACAAGAAATATGCCCCGCTGCTCATCTAGGCGCACTTCCACAAATCAGCATCCACAGGCCACATCATCCTCATTTAACGACTCATTGATACTTGTGGTGTACCCCAATCACATTGTGGATTTCATTTTTGCGCCCAACTATACCCAGACGACCATTCTCTCACCCTTTTACTCACCAGTCTGTTAAAGTAACGCATATGCTTTTCCGGTGCAGTCCTCGAGCTTAGCAGGTTTCGACTTTTTTCCGCCCTTCTTCCTTGCCCGGCCACACCTTTCCCTGAACTGCTCTTTCGCGTTTCAAGTCAATACTCAGTAACATGAGACAACCGCCTTTGGGTAACCATTGTTAATCCTCAAAGAGCGACAACTGCGGCCACGAGCGGGCTGGAGGAGCGGCGGGCGGTCACTTTCTTGAAAATGCGCGCTCGCCGCTCTTTTAGTCCGGCCGTGCTCTGGCTTGGGTTTACAATACCTCCAAAATGAACTTGCCCTTCCACACGCTTCCTCGAACTGCATTTTCGCGTTTCAAGCCAATCCTCAGTAAGATGAGACAGCCACCATTGGATAACCATCGTTCACCCACAACAAGCGACAACTGCAGGTTAGGTATACAATACCTCCGAAATGCTGACTCCCATCTCACTGACCCCAATAGAGGATTAAGCATCACGGAATAATAACACCTGCACAGACCTCCAGAGCCGGCACGACACAAGGACAGGTGCCTGTTCATCATGTCCGGACACGGCCTCCGCGATCGGCTGCCGGCGGCGCGCCGTCTCTGCAGTAGTTCGCGCAGTCTCCATTTTTTGTTAAGATGCACTAACTGCTCATCGAGCACCCTAAATTCACCTGCACCCTACATGTTGTGTTGACTCCGAGCTATCCAATGCCACTGGTTATCTCCTTCTCCCGTTTTGTCACATCCCCCATTATCTTCCGTACACCCTGACTTTAACGTCATGAGCCACGCTGACTGTGCCCGGCATTGTAAATGCTCCTTCAATGGAAGCACCCCTTTTTACGCCGTTCCTGTACTGTCGCGTCCCTTAAACATTGCCTCGGTATCAAGGTTGCCACTGGCCCTGAATTGTACCCCTAACATGCTGGCTCTGAGTTATGCTTCGCCCTCGGGGAGAGTACCAAAGAGAGTAAGGAGAGCAGAACTTGTTGCTACGGTTGCACTTTGAACAGCGCTAACACGAAGGGGACAAAGACGGTCGGTACAGGCGCTATAAACTAAAGTTTATTTAGAAAGGCTAACGCATATGTACACATACATCTGGGTATCCGCAGTGACTCCATACATCAATAAACAACTACAATTTGTTTAGCCTCCCCGATGCACTCACAGCTCTCACCACAGAAAACTGACTTAGCATCTGACAGCAATAAAGTTGGATGGCTTACGCATCTGCATGGCTCTCTTTGTTCCCGTGTTTTTTGTTAGCGCTCTTCAAAATGCTGCAGTAAACCATGCATCTATCGAGGAGGGAGGGAGAGGCAACTTAATCTCAACTAAAGCCTCAGGTAGAGACAGTGTATACGTTCAGCTGATTTTTCTGTAACCGCGGCCTTCCATCAACCACAGTCATGTGTGTTGGTGATGTTCGCAAGGCGTTGCGGCGCCTTTCCTCGGCCCACTCTAACCTAGCGAATTGTGGAGTGGCTGCACGCGTTTTGAAAAGTTCCTTTTGCAGGTTACGCCACCACCAGGTAGGGGCCTTGCCTTACGCACCTCCTCTGCAGCTTGTCTACTTATAGCTGGGGACTGAAGAGAAGGTGGCAATATTGTGCGGAGGCACCCCAAGGCCACTACTATTGTCCCGTACGTTTGTGGCGTAGCGTACACATTAAAGGTGACTGTCGAGCCTTCCCACAAAATATCCTCAAATTGATCTCTTTCTGCCTTCCAATAGAATTACGTGACTTGCTAATAATTGCGGATTTGTCTTTCTCCTTTTCTATAGTCTCAACCGTCCTTGCGCTGTTTCCGCGTTAATGTGTACCTACTAGCCATTTTGCAATAATACAAACTTGAATCGCCTTTCTATAAAACTACATATGACCCAGCTGCATTCAGCTCTGATCTAGTGTAGGCGATGAATTGTAATCTGAACCCACACAAAAGCCTGTCTTATCATCGCAGCTCACTGGTGTCAGTCTTCATTGGCTGCCCGTGTGTCGCACAGAGCGGCGATGTCTGTACAGTAAATAAAGGAAACTTCCTTGCGCAAAAGACTGACCTCGGGTGTTCCACGCTGTGCATGTTCATGGCTACGGCGGTGCTGGACTGGACCCGGCGCGAGACGTGCTTCAGATTTGCTGGACCCGCCCGCAGAAGAAGCAGGTCTCCCGCCGATGACGATGCCTTGGTGACGCCGCTTCCAGATGACAGCGAGGAGGACACGTCCTCTGGGTACCCCTCCTAAAATCCACGCACCTCGTTAGCGCACTTTATAGGCTACGCAAAGCAGCACGTTGCTACACGCTTTTAGGGTTGATTGAACTGCTGCGCCAGTTCGTTTCAGATTCCTTTCCGAACAGTGAACTGTTAGCTATGCTATGCTCAAGCCCGGCAACATATTTTGAGGCAAGGCTCAATGAAAGCAGTTCTTTTATTTGTGCGACAACGTTCTTCGTGTATAGGCTGGAAAAAAGTGCGCACCAGGCTGCCGTTAGCAAAAAAGCGTCGACAAAAGTCGAAACAGTAGGCCCAACAGCGATGCTATATTAGGCAAGGCCTCACGCCTTCCATTGTTGGGATCTTTACACATCGTGGCCACCATCTTCTTGCATTAGTGTTATTGCTGTGAAGAGGCGTAAGCAAAAATATTCATATGCAAGGCATATTTACAAGTCACGGATCCTCGTGCTATATCTTCACAGAGCTGTAATGGTGAAATCTGATGGGGAGCTGCAGTTTGATATAGTAATTCCAGAAAGCACCATGTACATCTACGGAGAGGGAATGGACTTGTTTTGTGTGAACGCTACGAAGATATGTTCACTGAAACAGCTCAGAAAAAGAAAATTCCGAACCATAAGGTTTCCCATTGTTTTTCGTGCTGTTTTGGATATGACAACGCGCAGCTACGCGAACGCTTTTAAAGCGAGCCGTTGAGCGCGTAATTTCACAGCAGCACACCTCCCGTGCACACCGACTGCGGTGCGAAATTCTGAGCTGTGCTCCTGTAAGAAATGTCCACATCCTGTCCGTTTCAACACGTCACCAGTTGCACTCACGAGCCCTTTAACCCCTGCTTCTGCACAGAAACCTCGCCTTTCTTGTGGAATTCGCGTACCGGCTGTTCTCAGCCAATCAGCGCTTGCTCGAAGAAGACGCTTTGAAACGCACATGAATTAGGCCAGACTCACAATTCCGCCCCCCGGCCGGTGTCCTGCAGGGTGTGGCGTACTGAACTCTGCTGGGGTGTATCTCCTCCGTCGCATTCATTTAAAACCGGATACTGTTTAATTTAAACTTGTTTTGGGTCGGGGACACTGGGCAGGAAGACCTCGCCGAGCGATGACGCCACAGCGCGTGCCAGCAACGCTACAATTGCGAGAACGCTCTTCCCAGCCTTCGTTGCGGGATCTCTCTCGTGCTCTTTTCCTCGCCAGTTCACGTGCTTGCGCCTCAAGTGGGTACCACAGAACAGCTCGAGCTAGACACCGAGTTCGCGAAACCGCTTGCCACAGGCTCTAGCGCGTGTAACACGGTCCACTTTGGAAGATATGTGAAAGCCTGCGCACAAAACGATACCGGCCTGCCAGTCATAGAGAACTTTCAGCGGAAAGTTTGGAAATCTATGTGAGGTGCAACAGCCGGATCTCCAAAGAATGGAGGGATGGGGCGACAGAAGAGCGTCACTCCCTAAGAAGAGGAACCCCGGCGCGAAAGCCGCCCCGCCGCTAGTCGAGAACGAATGCGAAGACTTCGGCGGTTCAACCCCGAATATCACGCCGGTGGTGCGGCGGCGAAACATCAGTCAGTTGCAGAAGATCCGGCATCACGAGCTCGCGTACACTGTACATACTTTAATGACCTAGTGTTGAATGCTCTTTGAGAGGATTAAGAGCACACCACTCATAAAAACTTGACCTACTCTCGAAGCATAAACACCCAGTAAACGTGACCGGGTCCCCAAGCAAAAACAGGCATAAACTTCTCAGAACCAAGAATAAGCTAGTTGGGGCCACCAGCTTTGCTGTTCACCCAGTCATCGGGTCACCAGCGGGAAGGTGCCGGAATTTTTATAAGTAGCCCTCCTCGTACTCCACGATCAGATTGCACAAAGCTGACGACGTGACTATTGATTGATTGATTGATTGATTGTGGGGGTTTAACGCGCCGACGCAACGCAGGCGATGAGGCGCGCCGTAGTGGAGGGCTCCGGATTAATTTTGACCACCTGGGGATCTTTAACGTGCGCCGAAATCTTGTACACACGGGTGTTTTTGCTTTTCGCCTCCATCAAAAAAGCGGCCGCCGCGGCCGGGAATCGAACCCGCCACCTCGTGCTCAGCAGCGCAACGCCTTAGCCACTGAGCCACCACGGCGGGTACGGCGTGGCTACCGTCGTCAAGCTCCCTCTGCCCGCACACCGACAATACACTAGAGTGACCTGCACGACAGCGGATAGTTTCGCTCAAATGGCCTTCGCTGTTGAATAAAGAGCATCACAACGACCGTGGCACGAACTTTGTTTACCTCTTATTCTAGCTTCCTTACGAGTACACCATACGTGTTGATCCTGTCGGGGGCTGAAGCATCACAGCACAAGACACCCCTGCGGAGTGCCACCCAGCCTTAAAAATATGATTAATTTAAATGTGCTCTACGGGGAGCGCGGCTGTTTCCGCACACCTGGTAAGCGATTCACTGCAACGATGATCCAACGGTTTCTTGTGATTTTGTTCGGGAGGGGCCCGTAGACGTCGAATACAAAGCGATCGAAGGGCATGCGGGGCTTGGTAGTGCCTCTATAGGTCCAGCAGGATGTTGCGGCGGAGGCTTGCGGCGCTGGTACACAGGCGTATGTAATTCGTAACAAACGTGTACACTGCACACCGGTAGTAACGTATGCGCAGACGCTGATATGTCTTGTGGACGCCAGCGTGGCGCATTGCGGGTCAGCGTGATAGGATGAACCGATAGTAGAGCGCAAATGACGCGGAATAACTCGCAACCATTTGCGACCGTCTGCGAAATAGTAGCGCCGATATAGGAGTTCATCTCGAATGGCGCAGTGTGAAGCCTGGCGAAGCAGTGCACGGGACGGCGAATCTCTGGACGGAATCCACAGGTATCACAATATGGACTCGACGCAGGGGTCTTTCTGCTGCTCTGCAGCCATGTGGTGGATTTCAAGTGACGCCAGGGCGCCGTCGATCGAGGAAATGCAGTCACTTTCTCACTCCAGGGAACATCTAGAAAGGGCAGCAGCGTCCGTATGTTTGCGTCCGGACCAATACACAACGCCAATGTCGTACTCTTGGAGAAGAAGAGCCCACCGGCTAAGTCGGCCGGACGGATCTTTTAGTGACGACAGCCAACAGAACGCGTGATGGTCCGTGATAAAGTTAAACGGGCGCCCATACAGGTAACGCCGGAATTTGTGAATCGCCCCAACGATCGCCAAACATTCTTTTTCGGTGACCGAGTAATTTCGCTCCGCCTTTGTGAGAGTAGGGCTGGCATAGCAACTATGTACTCCTGGACGCCTTCTTTGCGTTGAGCCAGTACAGCGCCAAGACCAACACCACTGGCATCAGTGTGTGCCTCAGTTGGCAGGACGGGGTCGAAATGGCGCAGTATTGGGGGCGATGTAAGCAAGCGCCGTAAAGACACAAAAGCTTCCTCGCAGGCAGGCGACCAGGCGACAGGTTCTCTACCGAGTCCATTTAGAAGCTTCGTCAAAGGTTCGATGATGGTGGTGAAGTTCTGAACGAAGCTACGTAAATAGGAACATAAGCCGACGAAACTTCAGAGGTCTCAATTCGTGGTGGGTTTCGGAAATTCAGCGACTGCGCGAAGCTTCTCCGAGTCGGGAAGGACGCCATCTTTCGAGACGACATGACCCAGAATGGTTAGTTTGCGAGGAGCAAAGTGACATTTTTTCCAAGTTCAGCTGTAATCCAGCAGACATAAGGCACGTCAAGACCTGTTCCAAACGCTCAAGGTGAGTGGTAAAATCGGGCGAAAACACGACAATTATCGTCTAAGTAACAAAGGCTTGTTTTCCACTTCAGGGCTCGTAGAAAACTGTCCATCATTCTCTCAAATGTTGCGGGCGCATTGCACAGTACAAAAGGCATGGCGTTAAATTCGTAAAGTCCATCAGGTGTCCCGAAGGCAGTTTTTCAGCGATTAGATTCGGCCATGGGAACTTACCAGTAACCTGATACGTAGATAGAGAGAAGAAAAGAATTCAGAGCTGTGCAAGCAATCAAGAGCGTCACCGATACCAGGTAGTGGGTAGACGTCTTTGCAGGTGATTTTGTTCAGACGCCTATAATCACCGCAGAGACGGATGGACCCATCTTCCTTCGTTACTAGCACAACGGCCCAAGGGCAGGGGCTTGAAGAGGGTCGAATGACGTTGCGCGTGAGCGTGTCAGCGACGTGTTCGTCAATGACGCGTCGTGCCGCAGGTGAAACACGATAAGGTCGCTGCAGCAATGGGCCGTGGTATCCGGTATCGATTTCATGGGCAACTGTCGACGTGCGGCCCAAGGGGTTCTGATGACGGTCGAAGGATTGATGGAAGGGATCGAGAATTGCGAGGCACATGATGGGCGCCGTTTCGGGCGACGCCATTTCCTGGTCGATTCCACTGGCTGCGGGCGTAAGCACTCGCTTGCTGCGTAATTCGACGTTGCAGACCTTCTTAAGTGTAGGACGTCCACCAAAATATAGTGGGGTTTATTGGCAGGAACTTGTAGCGAGGTATTTCTGCTGCGAAGTCCAAAGGCGTCAGAGCGACCTCTCGGGTCTCAGAAGCAGTCTCGCGCACAACACCCTCGATGGGGCTGCCAGTCCCAGATCCAAGCACATACCCACTTGTGGCGGATTGCCCATATTCGAGCCCACACCCACTTTGGATGAATTGTCCGAATACTACGGAAGATATACAGACAAGCTCTTGGCGTACCTATTTCTGCCCCAACACACAAACTACTCGAACTCTGTTTCCACAACACAGTAGAAGAAATCATCCAGGGGCACTGCACGGCACAACTCGTACATCTCTAATCTACACAGGCAGGACTGAAAGTTCGGTGAGATCGTCAAACACAGGCCAACGTGGAGATCCCCACGCAAGTCGACCGTCCGACTGCTGTCTAGTGACACAAACTTCACTCCTCTACCCGAAACGTGCGTTCCAGCCCGGACCCAGGATGTAGGCGGGCCCGAGCCCTGTTCATGATGCTTCGATCGATCGGAGCCTAATCCTGCTATACGCATGCAGCAGAACGGGCGAAGAAGGCCATGTGTATAGCTGCAACAAGTCCTACAACAGGCCCTGACCAGAGAGACGCTAACACCTGTGCTGTAGAGCACAGGTGTTAGCGTCTCCCTGGTCGGTATTTGGTTTCAGAGATCTTTCCGTTTCGCTGACGCTGCGAACACCCCCGTGATAGCAACGGCGGGCACTTTGTATACCTGACCTCTTAAGGTTTCCGAAGTGTACCGCCGTTTCCAGCATCTGCCTTCCTTTCTGGACGTGACCTTGTACGTGTCCTCAAGGGTGAACATTGGGTGCAAACTAGCATGAGCCACTTCATCTGCGGCCGAAGCATTCTGTAGCAGCAATAAGCAGATTCTTCGAATGCCATTGTAATCTCGGATGTCTACACTCAGAAGCGCACTCCATGGTTAACCTGCCAGTTGCGAACAATGAAAAAAGTTCTCTTAAACATTTTAAAAGCGTCCAGAATCCGGATAAAATACCCAACATATCAAGTGTGTCAAATCATGAGCCAGGTTGATGTGGGCCTCATCTTTCTCCCGGGAAGGAACAACACAAATTAATCAGAACGAATACTAAACCGCAGGATTCTTGCTTCGGTATTGTTTACATTTTCAGCCGGTATTTTTTACGTTTTCGGTGTTGTTTACGTTTACGTTTTACTCTGTAAGCCGAGTGCCTATAGAGAGGGAGTTTTATTGTGGCTAGGCCTAGGCGCTGTTGAGCTGCGGAAGGACAGCTCTTTGGTCCCGAGCCATGTCGCCCAGGGCGCACTGGGACTGGGTGTCCGAGCACGCTAGCGCAACAATCAGGAGTCGGGGTTGGGGGATTGGGCATTTTGGGCCAACCCATTCATCGTGCCATCACATTCAGCCAGCAGAAACATCCAATTTCGGGCCGTTACATCCATCGTGCCATTGCATCAAACAAGCAGAAATATCCAGTTGTGTCCACTACATCCAACGTACCATTACATCTAACGCCCCATTACATCCAGCGTGCCACAACATCCAAAGCGCAATTACATCCAATTTCGGCCGGTACATCCATTGCGCCATCACATCCAACGTTTCAGTACTTCCAGTGCGCAGCGCCCTCTTGCCTAGCATAACTACTATTCTAGACTTAATTCAACGCAGTCTGACTGGATTCCGTGAATGGATTTTTTTGCAATGCGGGCAGCGTGCCCTACGCTATGCCTTCTCTTCCGCGTGTAAGAATTATTTGGTACCAGGAATAATTGCACCTACTACAGTTAAACAGTCCTAATTTGAGTGCCGCCGTGAAAACGGCAGGTGGTGCAGACTAAGGCCATAGTGCAGACGGATTTTTGAGAGACTGTAAGCTTTGTAATAAACAAAACATTGAGCTTTGTAACACTTTAATGCTACTATTCCGACTGATATTTTTTTCTAACTGCAGTGTTACACCATCTCATTCTCATTTATAAGTTAGCTGTTTACTTTGTTTAACAGCACGAAAGGGCGCTTAGTGAGTAAGAAATACTTTTCGCAGCCATCGCACACGTGAAAGCAGCGTCCGCGAATGAGAGCGACGTTGGATCGCGGCTCATTGTCATCTCTGAAGCTCACATTAGGTACTTAGTGAAAAAGAGCTTCGCTATTCAGGAAAATATTTAAAAAAATGTATTTCAGTAATTGAATATTCAATTCAAGGAGAATTTACGAGAAAAGCAAGCAAATGAAAGAGGATCGAGGAACTATCCTCAACAAATATTTACAGGAGAAATCGCTTGAAAAGTATGCGGATTCATCAGTGGGCGTTATATAATCCCAGTAACAGCACAGATGCCGTCTTTAAAAAATGATCCTGGAGATCCTGTCCAAAAAGAAATCAAAATAAAAAGAAAATAGAAAACAAATTTACATGTTCGTGCACCGAAAGCTCCTTTTGGAACAAAGGGGCTGCGGTATCCCGATGGACGTTCGCCGTGGGGGTCAGCCACCTGTCTGCCCCGAATTTCTCTGGACGCACGGGAAGTGGCGAACGAGCGTGCATGGCGCCTGCTTGCGCGGGAGCTCGCCTAAAACTCTCGCTCTTGGATCGGGCGACCGCTGTCTTTTGTGCCACTAATTACGGGCTGCAGCTTCGGCTAGTCAAGGCAACCCATTCTGGGTGCCAAGGAACTATTTTTTTGCGGAACGCACGGAAGCGAAAAAGATCACGTGGGCGACAACGGGATGGGAAATCCGAGACTGTGGATAAAATAATCTTCAGAAGGATCCTGAGAAATCCTCTGGGGCCCAGAAACCGCCACGGGACCAAGTCGTGATGCAACCGCTCTCGGTCACAGCTCCGGACGAACTCGTTGAAGGATGCGTGAGTGGTCGTGAGCGAAGACGCCTCCTCGCCGCAGCGAACGTACTAATTAGGGTTCTGCCCTCCGCTTCCGCAGTCTGAGTCCCGAAAGGTCAGGGGGAGTACAGGAGGACGCCGCGTAAAAAGCCGCCGGCTAGGCCAATACAAATGGTGGCGACTCGCTGGGGGCGGCGGACGTAATACCTCACTCCCGTCGATGGAGGGGGACACAATAAAGCGACGAGAAGGGACGGGGGTCATCGTCCGGACAGCGTCTCTCGACGCTGCCATCATTACACCTTCCCTTTTCAGAAGGGATAGCAACTACATCCAACATGTCATTACATCCAACGTGCCACTACATCCAACGCGCCACCACATCCAGCGAGCCACTACATCCAACGACAAGCCACATCCAAAAGCATTTCAATACATCCATCGTGCCAGTACATACGAGCCAACACATCCAACGTTGGATGTAATGGCACGTTGGATGTGTTCGGTATCTTCGTAGCTCCCGCATTCGACACACACGTCTATACTTGCAAGTGTTTTATATCACCCCATTAAAAGTGCGCGTACGTGCTCGTGGCGAAGAACTCACGACCCGTGCGGCTGCCACTCCGAAGCGATTTCACGCACTACACGACCTGTTGCAAGATATATTTGAGCACAAGGTACACGTACGGGTACGAAAACGCCATACCGCCATTTTTAATCAGTCAGTGACTCCCATTTTTCGTTGGAAACAACATTTGTGAAAAGAATCATGGCTGTCCGAAAGGAAAAAATGCCGCCGACATCGACCTTTCACTTGAACACGCAGAACCTACACGTGGTTAAGCTAGTGTAAACTCACCCTGTGTTTGGCATATAGCAAGCATGCTTAAGGGCAGAACACTTAGAAAAGGGAAGTGGCTTCGTTTTTCAGCGAAAAGAACTGCACCTCTACAGGCTTTGCGGCACCGCGTTCAATAGCATTGTGTTTCGTGCGGACGCAGCCGGCTAAGCAGCCTGTCCTCAAAGTGCTGACACGAAATTTTTGTGTTACATGTATTCGCTGTCACGAGTGCCTAGCAGCCTGCTGATCATGGAATGACATATTAGGCGGTCTGTCGCAGCGTAAGCAATTATTTCCAGCCTCGTTCATTCGTGTCACTTTCGGTTAGGGAAAAGCGAACACCAAGACAGCAGGGCACTGTTGACGTAACCGTTCTTTTCGCACCACTGAAGGTCTGGACGCACGCGCAAGAGTGCGCGCAGCTCTTCCATCTCCACGCGGCCGGGCAGCATGACGTCAGTATTAAAACCGTGACGTGATACACGGGACGGTGCAGCGCACGCCAACCACAGCCAGCGCGTTGGCTACGCGTGGTAATAGCCCTCAAATCGGCAGCTTGGGGTCAGGATTAGCAGATTTAGTCCTGCTGATGCCGATTGCGAAAGGGCGTCCGATCTGACCTTTTTAGATGGCGCAAAGAATTAAATGGGTTTAAAATTGGTTATACTGAATGGTTACTTTTGAACCTTGCTTGGAGATATCTTCATATACGAAGGACGTTTTTCGCGTAATTATATCAGCTGTGACATTCTTGTCAGTACTCCCTTAAAAGACTACTGCCGCGAAATTTTAAAGCTGATATATCTATGTAGAAAGCTTTCTGGTGTATGGAGATGCAACCCAGGAAGTTTCAACAGCAACCGTTTACTAGAACATACTTTAAATCAAGTTTAAACTTTGCACGAACGACAAACATACCCCTTCGACATCGGCAGCAGCATAACTCCTTGAGTGCTGTGCCTTGCGACTCACCCCAAAGTGCCGACGTCAGGGCTACCGTAATGCACCAAAGCGCTGGCTTCTGTTGGCGTGCGCTGCTCTGCCTTGTGTATAACATCACACTTTTGGTACTGACGTCATGTGGCCCGGATAGGCGGCGTTCTCGGGCGCATGCGACCACTACCAGTTTTCGCGCACTTGCTCGCTCGGTCTAGCGCACGTGTTGAGACAACCCGTGGAGCGACGAGAACAGTGATGTCAAGAGTTCCGTCCTGTGATAGAGACCACCTCGGGGTTCGTGGCTTTGAAACAGAAACCAAAACAAATAAACGAGGCTTTAAATACTTTTTAGGCTGCTTTCGACCATCTAAGGTGCAATTTTATGATTACTGCGGTGGTAGGCAACCATAGAAGCCAAAAAACCAGGGGACCTTCACTAAGTCACGCAGGACTTGAAGCATAGCGAAGCTTCCAGATTGCGTCCACACATTACGGCTAGCTACAATCAACACCGCTATTAAAAATTTACACAAACATTTTCTGTCAGTACTCCTTTAAAAGTTCATTTTCAAAATGAAGGTCAAACTCCCTTTAGTACGCCTGTTTTCCTTCTGTTACGACTGCCACGCTCGGGAATTACATTTCTCAGGCACACTTGCTAAAACATTTTACGCAGAGTATTGAAAGAGGCAGAATGCGATGACTCAGGAACATCAGCAATGGCAATGCCCTGACGTGGAACACTTTGAGCGAAGTAAAAGGAGTCAAATCATTGCAAATTTCCGCAGCGGGTTAGGATTTGAACAGCATCGCGATAACCGCCCTCACCCCTGCACAAGCACCCACATTATGTTTCAGTCGAAAGCTAGAGGGAATTATTCAGTACATAAATTGAAATGTTAGACTAGCAATTGCGCCGGATGCGGCCTATGTCGCGTGATCGTAAAACTACGACGTGGCACAATTTTTACGAGCAGCGTGGCGCAATTTCTTCGGAGCAATTCACAATTCTCTCAGTAGTGTTTTATTTTTAGTTTTGGATAATAATCAGTATTGCATCTGCAAGCATATAGTTTGCGCATGCTACTGTATTTGTAGACAGGAACACTGTCCGATAACCGCCGTGCTTGTCTACCTTGCACTGCATATCCCTACCCTCGTTTTCAATTGTATAATTACACATTTTTAAGACGTTTATTGTCATTATTTCCTGCAAAAAATTTGTTTTTAACATGTGCTTTTCTGGAGCGTCCAATCGTTATCCGTTCATTGGCCTGGCCAAGCAGTTGGTAATCAGGTTGGCCTATAAGGCTTGCATCAATATATAATGAACTACTGCAGGATGTGCTTTTTATTGGATGATAAATATCTAACTGAAATTGAAATCGTAGTTCCAATACAGGCAAATTCTAGTTCCTAGCAAAACAAATCGTGAGCCATCCACTCTGTGAAGACGAGATGACGCAGTATTTTCGACACTTACGAAATCATTTATTCTCTTGATCGGTTGCCATCTAACAAACGGTACGCGCTCAAATTTATTGTCTTGTATGTTTGTTTTTATATAAGTTCGAGTGGACGACTACGTCCGCCCCCAGGTGGGCCACAATAAATTATGCAATTTACTTTGAGTAATCAAATATCGAAAATTAGGTTTTCAACAATTTGCAAACAGCGAACTGGTCTTGTTGGCGCTCCTTCCGGACGTCGAAAAAGCCGCAGAGGGTGCTATAATACTGTGTAATAGTGCACGTTTGTCTTAACGTATCAGTCAAGTGTATTCAACTCTGACCGAAGCTTTATGGAGAGGTGCAACAGTGTGTGAATGAGAAGCAGCGACTTCACAGCCCGAAGGTCAGGCCTGACAACAGTCCAACGCTTTATATAAGAGCATTTGATTGCTGCCGTAGCTGTCTAGCCAGAAGCAACAGCCCGCCCTTGCACGGGGTTTTAATTGCATTCACGACCCGCAGTTGTGCGGCCAGAATAGTGCGACACAATAACGTCCGGCATGGCCCATAACTGCCACCTGTGCCGCCGGTGGCCTGACCCGAAATTGATTGAATAAAAACCGCTGTAACCATTGTGGGGATGCCACAATAGAACGTTTAGAAAAGAAGACGCGGGTTTAATGTTACAAAATTCATGAAATCCGGCTGCCACTATTTCAAGTTGGGCCTGAGACCCTTCCCTTATGGTATCACTCAGAAAATGGTAAATAAAATGTGACACCTGCGGTATTTGCTCTGGAGCACATATTCCCCACTTCCTTCCATGGGCAAGTGTTATGAGCATTATATGCCCACGCGGTGCGGCGCATCATCCCATCTGTTTCACCAGCATCGGTTTTCACGGGCCAGAACTCGTCACTGATCGAAACCCAAAGGTCGCTCACCCTACCTGCCGGACGATTCCAGGCACGCGAGACGATTGGACGCGCCCGCCATGTCCGCCAACCCGGGGAGGGCGGAAGGAGGGAAAGGGAACTAAGCACGCAAGCGTTTCGAACGGAGAAAAACGGAAGCACGGTGCAGGCCAAAACATTGCCGCGCCGGTTACAAATCTTAGGCGAATATTTTGAGCTGAAGCAAGTGCGGACCCAAGCGAAAGCAAGCCAACAAGCACGCAAACAAACAAACACACACGAACGCATCGCGCTGAAGTTAACTCTACCATAATGTTTCAAGCGAAGTCGTATATGGCTAGGCGAAGTGGAAATCTGGCGGTCCTGTGTACGTAGAAAAATATCCCGACAAAACCCGTAAGCAAGAGTGAAAACGACACGGTGGAAATGAGTTAGAAGCAATCGGAGATAGATTGGCTGTATTCATCGGTGTCGTTGCAGAGCGCGTGGGCAGTGAGCTAAAAAAGAGATTTAGTATAGCGTTTTCAGCCTTACGCAAAATATTGCACTTGCTATTCGCTTGGGACGCTGGTACTGCGTATGCGCCACACGAAAAGTTGGTTTCGCGCTTAGCCGCCGTAAAACTACAGCACGCTACTTCAGCAAAGTAGCTTGCGTACGATACGGCTCCTGTTTGTCGCTGCGTTTACAACATGGCGGCAGGTAGAGCAGAGCACTTCAACGTTTCCTTTGCTCTGCGTGCAGTAATTTGCGTATAATAAACACGTGTTTGCTCTTGTATTCCTAAATACCTCCAGTGGTTTGCCCGTTGCTATCGCGGTGAGCGGCACCGCTGACTGCCCGAACAAAGCACCTGCAGGCCGGCTTCGGATGCGGTGTGTGTGCTGTTGACGGGTTCGCTTCACGGTGCAAGGTGACGGTGTGCTCCTGTGGGTGAAATGTGCTTGTTATGTACGAAATTACTAGCGGCGAATCAACTCAGTGTGCGCGGTTAAAAGCCATCTGGGTTTTGCGCCTGAGTGAAGTGGCATACTTGGTGACCCCGCAAATCGCGTGAAGTGAGAGCAATGTTTACAAGGGGCTGGATGAACAATATCGTACTTTATCTTTTAGCTCTACCTCGTAGTGCAACCAGTTACGCTGCGTGTGTTCGAAACGAATTTCTGGCTTGTTTTCGTGTCGAATAAAATGTACACATAAAACCCAGTCTGTTGGTTCTGCGCGCTGGGTGATTGCAAAAACAAGCAACTTGGGGGCATCAATGCGTCTGCTATAGAGTGTTCTTATGTAGGAGAATAGTGTTGTTGTGCACGTATTGCATTTATTTCTAACGGGAAGGCGTTTGGTTCCGCTCAATGGGTAGTCGTTGGAAATTCCTTGTGCCCGTCCGACCAGATGATTGCTGCTTCGCATTCAGTTCAATAGATGCCGCCATAAGCGTTAGCTGGCTAGGGGGCCGCAAAGCAGGACCGATGAAACACTGTATTTAAACCTTTCCGCGCGGTGCCGACGTAGCGTGCCACAAAAATGTAACGTTTAACGCACGCAAAGGCGCAAAACGCTATGCTAAATCTCCCTATTGTGTGAAGAACAATTCCAGCAATAAAGGCGGGCGGGCTTATCTGGAACATCACATTTGACTTCAGCGTGCAATATCTCAAACATTCCTGCGAAAAACTGTTCAAAAGAAGGTGGAGGACTTAATTCATTATTAAGGTTTAAAGAAATACAGCAGTTGTGGCAAAATTACCTTACACCAAAGCAGGAGGAGAGGATAAGTTCAAAAGGTGTTCAAAAGGTGTCGCTCAAAAGGCCGGTCAAAAGGTGTCGCTATGCTAAGTTGGCCTCCCGTTTAAGGGTATGATTTATGAAATGGTCGTCGGTCTGAAGGCCTTGCTCAGGAGATGTTCGATGCTACAGTAAGTAGTGAGCGAATGATCTCACCCCAAAATATTGGGCGGACGGCTGGCGTAGAAGCGTCTTCGCCTCCTCGGCCGACTTGGCATCCTCCATGAGGTTGTGGCGGACAGGAGAGCCTCCCGCCATGGTCGCGTGATGCTGACCGGACGTCCAGTGCCGGAGTCGGCTTAGCGCCTGCTGCGCGATGAGCAACTTGGCCGACTTGCGAGACCTGCACGCAGACATGTGGCCACGTGTGGACACGACATAGTGGGCAACGACTAAGTAGCGGTTAGGAACTTCAGTCTTTATGATGTATGGGAAACTGAATGAGGGACATCTGGGCGGAATATTGAGAGTAAGGTCGTCAACAATAACGCCGGAGGTTCTCGACAGCAGTGCCAATGTAATAATGTTAACAATGGGGATACCTGCGTTTTTTGTTTGCCAATGTTAAGGAGAAAGTAGAATCGAAATGCTATTGGCCTTGAAGGTATAAGCGAGCGGGTGCTAGTTCCAGCTATTGGCTTATTTTACAAGCTCAATGTGCTTATTTTTGACGGTGAGCTCAGACGCATCGGAACGATAACAGGGAAATGCTCCGTAAACGTCGTTTTCTGAACTTACCCATGAGCGTCGCCGATACAGTTGATGGTTAAGATGCTGCCCGGAGCAACACTTTTTTTACCCTCTCTTCTGCCATTGCAAAATTAATATTTTCATGTGACCACAAAACGCAATACCCCCTGAACAGCGGTCTTGACTGTTGGCTGTTCTGACTACGCTTATTCTGCGAGAATATCACTGACCATCCTCATAAGCCCCAATATGTATTGTAGCCACATCGCCAGCACGAGGAAAGCCATGTAAACTGAGGATATGGGTACCCACTATTACCAATTAATCCCTGTGCGGCCGTGCACCATATGCAGCCTTGCGAAGATTACGACCGACAAAAGTGTCTACTGGAGCTCGCCAGGACAAATTACCGAAGCCAAGCAGCGTTATTGCCTCGCGTTCGCATCCCAATAGCTCGGGGACAAGAGAATCACCCTGGCGACTTTCGGGGAACATGAAACGAGTTTTGCAATCATTGCATCAGAGTTCCGAGGCAAGTGTCTCAAGTTTAAAACGCAATCGACAGGGAGTGCTTCTTTGCACGCTTGGTATATCGACACAAGTTTCGATGAAATTCTTGAAGTCAGCCATGGTACACCGAGAGCAAGACGAGTGATCTGGGGGTGTAAGGGGGGCAGCGCTGGTGTCATGACTTGTGGCGCTGCTGCTCTTCAAATGTCAACTAAGGGGCAAGCTGGTGAGCTGTTTAGGCTTGAGCTAGGTCCATTGGCGTTCGCAAAAAATATTAAAAAACTGGTACGAGGCACCCGCCACGACCTGCGCAGCGGATCTGTAAAAAAATATCGAACGCGCGTGAACCTGCGCTTCGTGAGGAGCGCCCGCCGTCGTCCAGGCGTGCGCCATGTGAAAACCTTCCGCCTTCCTCGGCGTCATCGTATAGCGACCGGCACGCCACGCGTCCGCCGAGCCGAATACGATGGCGACGAATCTGTCAAGCCATCCCTTCACACTCCACACGTGGAGACGGCTACCGGATCATCTGACGAAGAAGTGAAGTTCATCTTAAGCTCAGAAAAAAACAAACGTTATGCAGAAAACGTTATGCATCAAACGCAGAAAAAGCTGAACGTTATGGAATACCAACTAGCCCGAACGAAAGCCCTTCTTGAAGAAGTGAACGTCTGCCGAGGCGAAGATGCGCTACAAGGGGATTTGCCCTACGTGATCGTGCCGTAGGAAGACGACAACAGAAGGGATGACCACGATAGTGAATAAATCACTCTATATACTTTAATGGTCTTAGCTTAACAGTGCCGTCAAAACCGCTTTGAATTTGGTGTCCAGCTGCTCCCCTTCTCTCCCGGGCTCCGCTTTCAGTGCGAGAAGAAGCTACAACGACCCTCAGCTCTGCTGTTTCTGGAGCCTTGCGCCACTACTGCAAGATGCACCTATCTTTTTTGTCGCATGTCGAAATACGTCTGAAAGAGGAGCGTGTAAGGATTCGTCAGGCCGGTAAAGCAATATTGGCTCCATATTGCAGGATGGCGCGCGACCATTCAGTAAGAAGGACGGCGTAAATTTTGTGGTCGCCTCCGTACCTGTATTACCCGCAGACGCCGCGCACAGAACAAACACAACCCATTTGGAGTGGTTCGATGCAACAGAAATAGCGATCGTATCGCCACATGTACGGCTAAACCCTTCCGTCGGGCTATTGGTCCGAGGTCGGTAGGGCAAACGTTTGCGGCGGACAACAGGGCAATCGGCTAGGTGAGCCACCACAACGTCGACCAGGAAAAAGAGGCCTCTGTTGCTTAGTAGTTCTCATTGCTCACCGTAACGAAGAATGAATTTATGGGGATGGTGCCGTTTCTACCCTAGCTCACCCATAGAACCCGCAGAACCGAAGTAGCGCTTTGTGTGCCGTCAAGCTTGCTCAACGCTAAGCTGGTTTCCAAGAATACGTCGTGGCGTACGCAGGTTCGCTCTGACGAAATCGCACAAAGAGCGAGAGAGAGAGAGAAATAGAGAAAGAGAGTACATTACGATTGTTTAGGTGATGATCGAATTTCGACCGTATCTTTATGGCCGACCATTTGCCGTCGTCATGGAGCCCTATGTTTTTTGCTGGTTGTCGTAACTTATCCGTCTGGCCCACTCGGCACTTCGGCTCCAGCAGTACTATATTCGCGTTGTTTGCCTGTGCGAACGAAGGCGCACCAACGCGCAAGCACTTTCTCTTTCGTGATTGCCAACCTAAACAACAACCAATTGCGACGTGTCATCACTGCTACGTGACATAGCAACCGAGCAGCGGAGGGACTCTCTAATTGCTTCCATTCTCGAGTTCCTTGCAAACCAACCTACTGTTTCCATATGTTATGCAGTACGGCGCAAAGCATCGCATTTCACCATGCGAGACGAGCTTCTGTACCGACGTAACTTCTCCGGTGAAGGCCACAACTGGATGCTGGTGACACCGCATCACTTGCGCCTGCAGGTACGCTCTTGGCTTTGTACTAGTTCCCACTGCACCTACGCTGGACCACCACTCTTGTCGAGGACCGTGCCATTACTATTGGCGCCCATTTACTACTGCCAAGGAAGATACCCTTCGTTGTTCGGTCGTGAACGCGCTGTAGGCATGGCACAACTTCTTTAAGGTGCAGCACTAGAGCGTTACAGCTAATATTCCATTGCTGGAACGCCCTTTCAATAAGGTTCGGATGAGCTTTTTATAGACCGCTTCCCCCCACTGCATTAGGTGACGGTTGGATCATTGTCGTTGCTGATTATATCACTCGGTTCGCTGAAACAGTCCCATTATCAACCGCAGTGACTCCCGACGTGCGCCATTTTCCTCCTCCAGCAGGCTATGTTGCGCCACGGTGCCCCTCGAGGGCTTGTGTTGGAGGCCGAGCAAGCCATCGCACCCTAAAGGAGGACGACCTAAAAGAATATGAAGCTGTCCACTGTACAAAAACTTCGCACCAGTGTAGTACATAACGGCGTTCTTGAAACTAGTTCGTTTTGGGAGGGACACAGGAACGCCACCGTTCAGTTAACGGTCGGTGGAACTGGAACGGTAACTCGTTAGGTTTCCGAAGGAACGGCAGAGGGAACGGCGTTCCTTCTATAAACCTTCCATCTCAAGTATTTGCCGTTTATAATGCCAAGGCTTTGTGCGCTAAAGTAGTACAAAAAATTGGCCGCGTATCTGCTCCTTTCATTGCAAATGTCGTTAAACGACGATAGTCTTTATCGACTTTTGCCAAGTAAATGCCTCCCTTTGCTTTCCCGCTCACATCTCATGTTGTTCCTGTTGCGTCGCGCTCCTCCCAAGGTAAAGACGCCAAAGGTTTGCTTAAATCATTTTAAATTTCCCGCGTTCCACTACTGCAAACCGGGTGTCTCGATGCCAACGCTGCCGTACGGCGAAGACGCGTGTGAATCGAGGTGCCCTACTTCAACGTTTATGAACCGCGTTTCCCTAGTCCACCTGCGTTCTAAGCAGAACGTGGAACCTATCAAGTGGAACCTTTCGTAACTCTTGCCACTTTATTTCTTCAAATGCCGCCAGAAGCTATATGGCACGGGCGACAGCAGGCGACGGCGGAGTGATATTTTTTTCTTCAGTTGATGAAGTATTTAATCTGGCCAAAATCAAACATGTATAATTTTTATAAAGGAACGCTGCAAATATCACTTCTGTTTATATTTGTTGTCTTATATATGCGTAATGTCTTGTTGTTCTTCAACAATATTGACAAGTATGAACATTACACCGGACTTAGACGAGCACATTTAGCTGTGACTATATAAGACCATTCCGCAGGCATAGTTTTACTTTGGCCGCCTGGCTGAATCGACTCACAGACAGACAGACGGACAGACGGACAGACAGACAGACAGACAGACATACAGACAGACAAATATTTCTGGGTTTAAGTAGCCCAAGAAAGACTATCGTCTTTAAAAACCGCAGACCACTACTGTGTTTCCCTTCCAGTAGGCTGCCCGATATCCCCGCTCTTCCGCGGAACGTGCTTCCTTGAAGGTCAAAGGCAGAAGAATAACGATGCACTCGGCCGCAGCCTGTCGGACAGGCTGCACCGGGTGCGCACCGCCTTGGGCACGGCCGCACGGCCGCACGGCCTAGGGGGGTAGTCGCTACAGCACTCCTTAAACCCTGCAAAGATTTGCAGTCAAGAGTCTGTTACACTGACTCCTTCTGCTCATTGCCCGTAGGCACCGAAGCTCTGACAATTCTGGCATCGTTACCAGAAACGTTTGTTTTTTCTATACAACTTTTTGAACAAGCCGTTGTACGTGAAGCCAGGGGAGGAAAAAAGAGACAAATCATAAGCCACTCCGCTCTGGGACGCCGGATGACAAGCGAAGCTTTTTTCGACTCTACATAGCGGTAGCAAAATCTTGTTGAAGGGCATGAGCAAATTTTCTTTCCTTGATTGTTTATGGCGGTCATTTCTAAGAAAAGCACACAAATACCGGCGCATAAGCTTGAGGTCGAAGTCATAGTAAATTTCAGGACTTCTCCACGAAAGCGCCGCCGTGTCTGGTGTCGCCGTGAGGGACGAGACAGACTCCAATGTCCCAACTGTGCACAGTTTATGTACGAGAAAATTTTCATAGCATATTCAAGACCACAGGAGCAGCCCGCAGTGGGGCTTAGAAGCTTGCTGGGGTCTAGCCGGAGCCGCTGGTCTCTACCCGTGACTTGCAGAAAGTCGTATCGCAAAAAGAACCCCTTCCACTCGAAGGGAGCAAAATAATTACCCCCGGTTAAGGAAGGCACGGCATGCCGCTGACGCACGGGGAGTATGCCACCCAAGGTGGTGAAAGTAAGCCGCAACCCTTTGTATACGGCCGGGCGCCGTCCTAATTCCGTCTCGTGACGTCACCAACAAACAAAATACCAAAACAGAACAAAAGCTACGCATTCAGGAAAGTGTGCAAGTCAGGTTTATTTGTAAACCTACAATGTAAACTGATTAAAAACTTTTCTATAATAAACATTTCTTCCAGTACCTTCAGAGATCGTTTGCCCGTGCCTTCAGGGATTGCTTACGCGAAAGGGGGGAGAGGGGCGCAGGCGGAGCGCCGCTCTGCTCGTTGCCTCGCGCGCCTAGCGTACAGAGGACAGAATTTGCGTCCGTCCCCGGGTATGTGCCGGGGGGAAAGTGGGGCGTTGCGGTACGGTGACCTAGGCACTAGAACCTCACAGTCATGTTATGATTTTGTAGCTGGTGGCTATTATTAACTAATCTACTGAACACGGCCACGAAAGTGATGTCTTGGATAACATTTAGGTCAAAACCACGTTTTAAACGGTGTCCGACGTAAGTCGTTTCCGCGTGCTTCGTGTTTTCACGGCTCGCGCTCGAAAAACAGGTGGAGCCACGGAGACTTAATTCGCTTGCAGACATTGAAAATACATGAAACTGTTGCCATATAAGCTTCGCTTAACGAACGTCAAGGGAAAGTATTGGCAGATACTGCCCGATTCTCTACCATTTAACTGCCTTGGATCACTCGGCATGGGGAAACTCAAGTTCTCCGCGTGCCAAAACTCTGACAATTTGACCTAGATAGTTTTAGTTGTAGTGAAGCAAGTATGTTGGTATTGAAAGTATACTGTGAGGAGGAGCGTATAACAAATCGACGAAAGAACGTCACCAATAAACACAGCCCGCTTGCACACGCGCGGAGCCAACGCCAAAGTCACCAAGTTAACCAACCACAATATGGCGCGGCGTATGCAAGATGGCGGCACCCTCACTTCCCTCCTTTCCCACCAGCATGTTGGCAATCCGAGTCAGAACATTCAATAAGTAAGTACATCCAACGAGTAAGACAGAGCGTACACCAGTATCATTATGCTTCCAACGCGTTCACACATCTGAGGATTAAGTACAATCACGGATGGATGGACCGACTTGTCGGATGTAATGCCCCTCGATTGACGTGACTCGGGATCTTCACGGGCATGCGCGCTTGCAATGTATCTGTATGGAGAAAGGCGGACGTACTTCTTCTCGTGCGTGGCCAGTCCCGAGATGCGCGCCTTCCAGTCGGCCTCCGAGGCCCACGTGCTGCCGTGCGGAGGCGAGGCCGCGATGGCGTCGAGTCCGCCGGGCGCCGACGCCTGTGCGGCGCGCCCCTTCTGGTAGCCCTTTTCGCTGAAGAAGCGCGCGAACAGCCCCGGGTTGGGCCGGGATGCCAGCTCGTACGTGATGCTCTCCAGCTGCGACTCGGCTGCGGTGGCACCCCAAAGCCCGCGTCAGGCTGTGCAACATCAAACCCACCGAACGCTTCCGAGCCACGGGCGCAATGTTAGGTGCTGTATTTTCCATATCCCCCTAACAGTGTTCATTCAGCGCGAGCCCTGATTGGCCGGAAGCAGACTAACCGGACGTGACGCAGGACAGTCCAGGGGGGACGTCGACTTCTCTGAATTTCATAGGGCCGAGGCCTTGAAAGCACCACTAGGTCGCGATAGAAATGGACGCGTAATGGACATTTTTCAATGAACACAACTCCGAATTCCGCCCTTGGGCTCACCGGCTACGTCCGCTCAGGGAGGCGTTGTATGTGCCGCATGGCTTCAATAGGAGGAGAAACATCAGGAGAAATAGCATTTATTTTTTCAAGGCATAGGGGAAGGGGAAAATAGAGTATGTGCTGGCCTCAGTCCAGGCCGCCTTCAGGCCCTCCTGCAGCCCGCGCACGGGAGATCAGGTACTCCTGATCCTCGAGCTGGAAGCTGGTCAGCCTACGTTCCTACTGCTCCCATGTAGGTGATGGAATTACGTTGGGATGTTTCAGGCACTCCCATACGAGACGTTTTATTTACCGAACAATGGTGCGTATACGAGTACGGTCGCTTTCAGTGCACTCGGCGGTGCTCGGAAAAAGCGGAGATGAATATGTTTGGGAGACACTGGCCCGCCTTCCTACCGTTAAACGCAACTACGCACTACGCCGTTCAACTTCCCTTACAGCTGAATGTTCAAGAAATGTTGCTCTCGAATCTCAATGTACAACCGCACGGCAAGAAAAATGCTGCAGAAACACCGAGAATTGTATACTAATGGATAAGCACTGTACGCTGCTTCTCCGTTTCACCAACCTTACGTGTCGTGGGTGGAATTGAAGGGACATGTTAACAAAGACGGCGTCTTTTAACAGCGGAGCTTTTGTACAAGCCGTAATTTCGGTGTTGTATGGAACAAATACCAAGAAAAGGCAGAGCGCTCGTCAACGCGCGCCTCGCGGCGATCGCCGAGCGTTCCTGGCGCGCGCAGTGGTTTTAGCAGAAAAACAGTGAAAAGGCGAAGGTAAATGGCAAATCCTTAAAAATAAATGTCGTTTCAACTCGCGCGCCATCAGCCGCAAAGGGTTCGCACAACATCCGACAGATGGCGACGAGTGTACTGGCCAGTAGGAAGACGCAGTGAAACATCCCCCTCGCGAGGGGCACGATCAAATGCAGATCATTTCCGGGGGCGCACGACGTTAAGTAGTTTGCGTTACGTTAATGTTGTTGCACGTGTGGCAACTGCTCACGAGAGAGCGCTCGTCAGCAGTAAGGCTAAAACGTTGTTAGAGATGTAGGGCTGAGAAGATGAACATCAGAAAGGAAAATTTCTACGATAATTCCCAGGGCAGTGCTTTGCTTTTTGAGGCTACAGCAGGTTGCCTGCGAAATAAGAGTTTTGTGGGGAAGTATTCACAAAATGATGGGGTATGCGTGGTCTGCGGAAAAGAAACAGAAACTATGCGGCACATAGTGTGAGAATGTGAGGGTATCCATCCAAATCTACATGAAGAGAATATTGGGCTTTCAGAAGCCCTACGATTTAAGGGTATCAGAGAGGAAGTTAACTTCAAGGCTGTCGAGGGGACGAAAAGAAGATTAGAATGCTGGTGGACGAAAAGCAGAGAGGGGAATATTGCCTAGGACAGTTACCACCTGTAACAGGGAACAGAAAGTATTTCGGGCCTAATAAGCGTTAGTGCCTGCCCTAAGCAGCGCTAGTATTAAACCAAGAGTGTAAAACATGGTTATATTAGTCCTTTTTGGTAAGATGATATGTCATCACCCCGCTTCAAAGGGGAAACCAATAGGAATCATCATCATCATTGAATGAGTCAACGATATAAGGCGCGTTGGTAGCGTCCCATTCTGTGTCGGCTTTGTGGCGCAGTGGTTAGAGCACCATGTACACTGCGTTCCGCCCGCAGGGTTGAGGGATCGAAACCTGGCGCCGGATAGTATTTTATTTTTATATAGTAGGGACAACGACGGTGCGGACTACGGACGTCAACGCGGGTGACATCGTGAGTTACTGAAATGTTCTGCATTTAAAAACCACGAGCGAGAAAATGTGTAGCGCTGTTGAGCGCGTGCCTCGCGGCGACCGCTGAATCCTCGGCTTGCGCAGTTGCTTTAGGAAAAAAAAAACGGCCGGGTATCTTCTCCTGTCGTTGCAAATGTCGACGATGGACGTTAGTCGACTGGCGCCCCTGGCAAGTAAATGCCTCCCTTCTCTTTCCCGCTGACCTCTCATGCTGTTCCTACCCCGTCTCGTTCCTCCAAAAATAACACGGTAAAGGTTTGCTCAAGTCAACTCAAATTCACCGCGTTCTACTGCTCCAATTCGGGTGTCTCGATGCCAGCGCTGCCGTACGGCGGAAACGCGCATGAATTCAGGCACCCTACTACGTTTATAGAACCACGTTTTTCTGCTGCACGAGCGCTCCAAGCGAAACTTGGATCCCATCCAATGGAACCTTTCGTTGCTCTTGCCGTTTGATTTGTTAAATTCCGCCAGGAGATTGCGTGGGCGAGAGCAGGTGACGGTTTTATGTCGTTCATGTAGTATTTCATTTTCTATCGCAAAAACCAAGCATTCGAAATATTTTATTTAAAGAAACACTGCAAATATCACCTATGCACTGCAAATATATTTGCGTAATGTTCTGTTCTTCAAAAAAGTTGACAAGTATGAGCATTTACACCGGGCTTAGACGTGTAGATTTCGCTTTGAGTATATAAGACTATTGCGCAGCATTTGTTTCGCTTTGGCCGGGTGGCTGAATCCAGTCACACAAAAACAGGCAGACATACAGAGAGACCAAAATTTCTGCGTTTAAGTAGCCCAAGAAAGACTATCGTCTTTAAAATCTCCAGCGCTGCCGGCAAGCGCTACGGCGCATGTGATGTTGGCATGAGGAGCGCGACGATATCGATTCATATGACGATGACTATACACAACTAGCACAGTGCAAAGCAACGACGGAACATGTACATAAACAATCTGAAACTTGTACAAATGCGTGGTGATGTGTCCTTCAGTGCTTACGTATAAAGAATTCCTGCAGCTTCGTTTTGGTTCTAGCCTTGCGCGAGTTGGCGCAAGCTTCGCCAGTTGAGTTGGCAGAAGTGTGCAATGCTGAGGATGAATTTGCTGACACCACTCGTCGCGCAGAAGACGACGACTACCTCAACGATGCATATGACGACGATTACTAGCACTGCAACTATGTAAATAAACAATGATACTGAAACGTGTGTGTCCGGCAATGCTCACTAACACCAGCTTGGTCGTTCCAGTCATGCTGCGAGTGCAAGCTCCCCTGAATTTTTTTTATTGTATTTTGCCTTTGGAGCAGATCACGTCAGTGCACTGCATTACAGAGAGCTTTTGATTTCGTGAGTTCATTTTCAATCCCTATCTATAATTTTGGTGTAACTGGTGAGGTCGCTGGGCTATACGTACAGCTGTGCGATTTCCGTGCCATTTTCCAGTTCTCTATTTTTTTTTTTATTTTCTCTTTTTTCAACGGACACTAAAGCGTAAAAACAAGTTGGCGTGTATCGAAAGATTACGGTGCTGACGATCTAGAAAGACCAATCTTGCGACAAGCAGTTGTTTAAGAAGCCTTTAAATATTTCTCTAATATAAACCGTTATAAACGTCACGGACAACATATATAATATAGTGCCCGTGACATATAAATCAACCTTTACGTGAGCTCAACTTATTTAAAAAAAGTACAGCTTATATACATTGCGAGACAAAATGGTTACGTCACGCTTAAAAGTTGACCACCGTGATTCCCGTCTCGTTTTCGAAAAAAAACGTGCTCTATATGGGTGCGCAATTACCATTTCAATAATGTGTGACGGCGAACGCGAGAACTTCTACAAGAACAACACCGGCTGGAAGCGGCAAAACCGACGGGATCTTTTGGCAACGCGCCCGAACTTCTACTAATTTTCCTCTCTCCGCGCGCGGTTGTTGCTACCGGTAAAGCGTTGCCATCGGCCCGGCCGCTCTAGATAGTCCGTAAGCGTCGCGTAACTCTACGCTTGGGCCCGGGGGAGTTGAGCTGTACTACTTAGTTGTAATGTTCGCAGGCGGTAATTTAGGACTGCCGGTTTATTCAAAGAGCGTACAAAACGACATCTTCAGTGTCAGCTTACCTAGTTCGACTGCTTGAAGCGGACAGCGTTGTCGCGACTGATCGCGTTTCACTGTTCCACTGTTTACGGCGGCGGGAAGGCGCCAGCGTGGGAGCTCGCAAGAGGAGCGTCGGAGAAATGTCGCGCGCTGTACCCGTTTCACGTATAACCTCTCGGTTGCGTGGTCTTGGGCAACAGTTGATGCGGTGTTTTTACCATGGGCATCATTAATATGTCCAAAAAAAGCATATCTCGTTCGGCCGGGAAAAAATCATAACAGCCCAAGCCAGCTCCCTTGGCCAGAGAAACGTGTACGGCGTTGGCCTTTAAATTCATTTTAAACGTCATTTAAATTCACTCACATCGCTCTACAAATAGCAAAACCAGAGAGAAGTGAAATGCACTTAACCACGCCATTTATTACTTCAAAGAGATATTCTTGGTAAGCTTAAATCAATGCATGATGCATGAATGGTGTTTGGTTGAGTTGTATTGGTGTAGCACAAGAGTGGAAACTTTTTTTTTATGAAATTAAAGTAAGCTCCAACCAGGTCCGGTGTTAGACGATCTGGTTTGTCCGTCTCTGCGCTGCGGACGGAGGCGACGAGATTAGCGGCAGAGAAGGAGGAGGACGAGGAGGAAATGCTTCTTTTCAGATTACTGAACGGCCCAGAGTGCAGCCCTGGGGAGTGATTCCTTTTTCTGGGGGCCTATATGCAGTCCGCGTGGCCTGTGTTCTGTCCACCCGCTGAAGCTGGGCAGGTAGAGAGTGCCTGGAAAGCAGCATCCCCAATTGCTCTTGTTGGGTAGTTGACGGAAAGAAAGGAGGGTGCTCAGGGCTAAAGTAGCACACCCCGATTACGGGGCGGAGTGTTCCTACTTCTGATCAAAATTTACATTCGGCGTCGTAGCGATTCGGATACATTCAGTGAAGACGCGTAGGCTGTGGGAAGAAGCGCAGGCTTGTTGGGTGGGCGTATTTGTTGCCCTCCATTGAAGCGTGAGGGATTGTCCAGATGAGCTGAATGGAACCGTTTGGGGAGTGTTTTATAGCACGCGCAGTACAGGTCGGGACACCCAACCCGACTGGTAATTCCAATAGGCTTGCTGGGAATTGGTGACTACCCTCCGAACCCTGGTTGAGTGAGAGCCAAGGTGATGGTTGCCCCTTCTGCTGCCGTCATTTCTTGGGTCCTAAGCGAGGTACACGCAAGGAGGATGGTTCTGGAGGTAGCCACGAGGATAGCGTATTGCTGCCCTCGATGTTTGGAGGCGTCTGTGTAGATAACTGCTTGATCCCGAGCGAGGGTGGCGTTTAGCCCCTCAGCCCGTGCTTTTCGGTGACGCGCGTCATGTGAGGGGTTCGAATTTCTAAGCAAAGGAACATCTTTAGTTTTAGTCGCCAAGGGTCTGGGAGTACATCAAGCGGAGTGACATTCTGGGCTGCCCAGCCAATCTGGCGAAGCATGCGGTTACCCACCGCAGTTCTGAATCGGACCTTCTCGTTAGAAAGATGGCCTTCTATCAGCTCTTCCACCGTGTTGGAGCCCCGGGCTAAGCAGCCTCTGTGTGGACGCACTCATGAGAAGACCAATGGCCTGATCGACCGCCTTTCTAATCACTATATAAAGCATCTCTATGTCTTCCTTGTCGAGAAGAAGACAGGTGTGTACGTAAGTGACTCTCGAGAGGACAAAAGCTTCAATTAATCGAAAGGTACCGGATTCCTTTAGGCCTCGCTTCTTGGTGGCAACTCGCCTGTTCATGTGTATGATTTGATTAATGCTGTTTTTGAGGCGCTGCAAGGAGACGTCACTCTTGGTGTTAGCCTCGAGATGTAGGCCCAGGATATTGATGCTGGCGCTTGGAGTGATGGCCTGGTCATCAAGGAGTATTTCAATGTATTCCTAGGTTTGGCGTGAGGACGGACGACAAGGAGCTGTGATTTTTAACGTCAACACTGGAGGCTCAGGCTTTAGCACATTGGCGTACTAGAGTTGAGATTTAATGCATTGGTGTGAGCGTCGTTTAATTTTTGTAACTCTTAGCACATGAGCAAGGTGCGCACAGGGCCGGTAGACGGGCGTGAGTGGTCGCGGGACGCTTTCTCGTGGCATTCAGCGAGAACGCAGGGGGTAAACCCGTAGATGTGCTTGGTGAGTACACCACCCGTCTTCCCCGTCTTCGCGTGGGCTCATAGCGAAATCGGTAAGACAACGGGCTCTCGCTTTGTTAGTCTGTTAGTTCCAGGTTCGGTTCCCGGCGGTGCCAGTAAATTCTTTTATTTGTTCCCTGGAGTTTTCTGGTGACACCAACGGTCGCGAAAAACCCTTGGGGGGTAGAGGTAGAAAGCTTTGCTTTAAAAGGTACCGCGGGAAAAGCTGTCATAGACAGCTTGATGAGGCCACAACCCCCTTTTGGCTCAACAGCAGCATCGCGACAAAAGAATACACACAGTTGTAAAGGCAACAGGAAAAGTAACAATAAAAAGATATCAATAAGGCACTTCTTTTCGTAGCACGTAATACCCGTTATCTTCAATGGGTATAAAAAGAACACTTAAACAAGAAATCAAATGAGAGACCAAAGGATAACTCGTTTTGGTACACATGTCACGTATTTAACACTTAGACCATTTATAAATACCAAAATCCGTGTACTCAAATGCATTTAAAAGAGAAGACAGGGTATAGTGTGTGCACTCATACTGTATTTATTTATTTATTTATTTATTTGTTTATTTATTTATTTATTTATTTATTTATTTATTTATTTATTTATTTATTTATTTATTTATTTATTTATTTATTTATTTATCATAGTACCCACAGCGCCTTTTCAAGGCATTACAGAGGGGGGGAGAAAGTAGAAATTCGTACAAAATTCAGGCAAAACAGAAATATCACTTAAACAGCAATGACAAGCCAAAACCCGGCATGTTCAACGAAGATACACTACAAAGAACACGAAAATACATCATTAGGTATAATTGTTACAACATTTTTGGGTAACTTATTCCATTCGCTATTAGTTTTGGGGAAGAAAGCGTGCTTAAACAATTCAGTTCTACAACTTATTTCTTTTATTTTACAGGAGTGGTCTGTCCTTAGTAAAACGTAGTCTGGACTCATTAAATAACAACTTCTGTATATACCTGTTTTGTTATAAAATATATTGTGAAAAAAATTTTTGTCTGAGTACTCTCCTACGATGTTGAAGCGAATCTCAACCTAGGCTGCGCTTAGCAGTGGACAACACACTGAAATTCCTTGAGTAATCTTTAAGAACAAGGCGAGTAGCCAAGTTTTCAACTCTTTCTAGTGTCTCGATAGCAGATTTGATACGTGGATCCCATACCGTACAAGCAAACTCGAGTATGGGACGAACATTGGTCTTCTACAGCAACTCTTTATCTTCACTGGAAAACGTTTCGCGTTGCGACGTAGGAAGCCCAAAACACGACAAGCTTTCGCACACACATAATTTACATGATGGCGCCAAGACATTCTCCTTTATCTCCTTATCTTTAACTTCTTTATCTCTTTATCTTTATCTCCTCCTGCTTGGGCCAAATTTTTGGCCTGCAGTATGGTGAAATAATAACTAACACAGCACTTGGATGCCCAGGCCACTTCCCATTGGAGCGAGAGACGTTGCTCTCCCACTGAACGCTGACTTGATTTCGGAGCAGCAGGTGGCTATGGCGCCGCGAAGCGGCCATTACCGCCGTCCGCGGCAGTAGGAGGGGCCTCCTGCTTGCGCCAATAGGGCGAAGCGCGCCGGGGGCGCCATTTTTAAACAGGTGCCATCGCGTCGTGAAGGACCTAGCCGGCCTCCTTCAGATGTTTAGGCTCACCGCCATGGCAGCTATTTTAGGGCCGCTTTCATAGTGGGCTTAAATTACGATTTCTCCTGCACTTTTCAGCCACATCATCGGTTACATTCCCGCAATGTAGAACTTTCTTTGCGGCTTGAAGGTCATTTGGGAGAGCGGTAACAAGCGGTAGCTCGAGCGGCAGCGCCGCTTCCCGGCAGCCGCCATGTTTCCTCCGACGCCAGCGATGCGCGGGCGGCATCTGCGGCTGCGCCAGTGCGTCCTTAGTGTCCGCGGCGATTATTCTCGTGAAAAGCAAAATCATAACTCCCGAATAAACACCTCGATGACAAACATTTGCTAGACCTCGGCGTGGTGACAGCGAAGTTGCTGGAACCGCCCAACTCGACAGATTGCGGTTGATCCTGGCAGCAGCCATGGTCACGTGACTGCTCGCCTCCAGATCTCTGCGGCGCTCCTACTTCAGATTCAAAGCAGTCGGATGACGACGCTCTTTAATGACCCCCTGCACGTACTTCGACCGCTCCACTTCGACCACCCGAACGTGGAGCAAGTTTTCGGAATGCTGCAGAACGCTCTAATGCGACCACCCGAATGCGCTATGAACGTCGACAGCGCACCGTACCGAGTTCTCGGTAGAAGATGTCGCAGGCGTCGCCTTTCCAGATCCAGTCGCAGTGGTTGCAGTGGTCGAACCCGTGCCGGAAGGCCTCCCCGGTGTCTGCTCCTGCGAGCGACCAGGTATAGGCGAAAAGTTTAGACAACGCCGTGACAGAAGGCGTGCTAAGGGCAGTCAACCTGGTTGGCCTCACATTTCGTACGCAGTGGAAATAAGTGTTGTGAAAATTACCACGAACCCCGGAGACTTTCGCAGACAGTAGATAAGAGCAGAATAATTTCTTCAGGTGGGGTGCCGCGAGGCGTAGTCAGGGAAGGGAACGTTGGAAGTGGTTAAGTGTGGCTCGCTATTCCCGTTCCTCAGAGGCTACGACGGCACGCCAAATGGAGATAGCACGAAGCGTAGAGGCTGAACGCGGAGCGGCAAAAACGTTTTGTGGGCGGATTTTGCCAGGGATTTTGCCCGGGGCTCTGTTGTGGAAACCAAGTTGTGGAAACCAAGCTGTGGAAACCATGGAAACCAAGCTGTGGAAACCAAGTTACTTCTGCTGAGGGTAGGCTTCAGACCGACGCTAACTTTATTGATTTCACTACGGCATTTCAGCGCGTTTCACACAGTCTACTGATGGACATATTTCGAGCCTTAAGCATTGATAATAACGTTTTAATGTGGATTGAAAAGTACACCCGCCCAATTTCTTACCAATATCACGGGAGCGTCGACCGTTCGGTCGATCAGCGCCGTATGATGGATTGATACGGCAAACACAGGGAGAGTAGCGGCATTTGCCCTAAGCAAAGGCCGCTGCTGCCGTCGCCTGCTAGGCTGTTCCAAGAGCAGACAGCCACCCCCGATTTTTGTTGTACGGGAAACAGGGTAATCAGCGTTGCCAACCTTGCGCTGAACGAGCCTTGCGCTGGGCAACGCTGATTACTCGGTTTTCAGTTGGCCCCACGTGCCTGGTCTTGAAGAAAAATTTTGAGAATTGGCAGGCAGTGTGATAAGCGAATAACAAAAATCGGGGCGGCCGTCTGCTGCTGGAACAGCGTAGCAGACGACGGCACAGCGGTGCGCATGCTGAGTGCGCATGCGACCACTCTCGCTGAGTTTGCCGTATCCCTCCATCATACGGCGCTGATCGACGGAACGGTCTACGCTACGGCCATATTGGTAAAAAATTGGGCGGGTGTACATTTCCAATTGAAAACAATGCGTCGCTCCAGGTCGCAAAAATGGGAACTGAAGTACCGGAGTACCGCAAGGATCGGTTCTGGGACCATTATTACTTTTCGTTTATATTAATGACATTGTAAGTACAAAATCATTGTGCATAATGTAATATAAAGGTGATTGCATTATCTACCGTGCAATCGTCCTCTTACCGCTATCGTTGTGGTTCGCCCTAGCACCATGCCGCGTTATCCCGCTTCTCCGCCAAACGTCAACGTTGCAAGCATTGTGGTCTCATTGGACACTTATGCTCGGTATGCAAGAAGAGATGGCAGGGCGTTTCTGTTCGTGACCTTAGCGACCAGAATTTCCCCGACGAAGGTGCGAGCATTCCATCGGTGACATCACCCGGCGGAGCTGGAATTCACGACGATGTAGCAGTTGGTCATGTGACTCAGCGTCTTCAGTTTCCATTCAGCGGGTTATCTTTTTGATAGGCATTTTGCAGGGCAGGTTCTGCTGCCCGCGCCCCGTGTGAAGCTGCTAGATTACTCTACACAGCCTATCTCCCTGCTAGGATGCTTTCTTCCGAAAGTCGTACACAAGGAGCGCGAAGCGTCCATTCTGTTCTACGTTGTCTTGCAAGGCACATCGCTTCTAGGTGTTGACGCCATCAGGGCCCTTGATTTCGAGACTGATGGCTCGTCTCTCCGCTGTCTTGTGACTACCGCGTCAACTACCACTGTACAGGCCCCAGACAAGGAACCAGAATCATCTACATTTCTTGCAGCAGAGGTACGCAATGAGTTTGTATTTCGTTTCCACTCCGCCCTCACCGTAGCCAAGGGTTTTGTGAATAGCATCAAGGCTCGGTTCTCACTTCCGCCCACTGTAGCGTAACTCCGCCGCCTGCCCTTTTCACTCCGAGCTGAGGTATCTGAAGAAATTCGTTGGGTCGAGCAATAGGACATGATAGAGCGTACTAATGCTTTGGAATGGGTTTTTCCGATTGCCATTCAAAATATGGATGGAGGCATTTATGTAAGTGTCGACTTACGGCAGCCTTACTAAGCCGTTGTGACGCACAGCTTTCCTCTTGGAGACACCTCCCGAGCATGGTTGGGGCAACGCATTTTTTAGAGCTCGTCTTCGCATCAGCTTACCACCAGGTTTTTCACGATCCTGAAATCAGTGATTTGACGGCTTTTATTACTCACGGTGGCCTCTTTGCTTTAAACACGTGTGCATCCAGTTGGCGCCCACCCCTGCTGCCGTTCTACAAACGATGTACAAAATCCTTCAAAGATGCTCTGGTGTTCGGTTTTATATCAATGACATCATAGTTTTGGGGAAGAATGGAAAGGAACCGTTGACCAACCTGACCGCTGACCAGCGGTGCATTAAGGAAGCCGGGCGCAAGCTGAACTTTCCTTCTTGGGGCACTACAACAGCGCAAGCCATTCCTGCATTGCCGGAGAAAATTGTTTCCACTATGAATACTTCTGCGCCAACTGATACGACTAGTCTCTTATACTTTCTCGGTCTGGTCAAGTATTACGCCAATTTTTTGCTGGTCGGGTGGAACCAATTTTTTGCTGGTCGTCTTGCTGGTCGGGTGGAACCAATGCGAACTTTTCGAATGAACCCGCCAATAATTCGGACTGATGCTGTAGACGAAGTTTCGCCAAAATCAAATTATTTCTGCTCTCGTCCAGTAAAGTTCTGCAGATGTTCAATGCATCCCTTCCGGTAGTAGTGTCCAGGGCTGCGTCTGACTGTGGACTGGATTCTGTGCTCAGCAAGTCGATGGCCACAAGTTGCGAACTGCTGCATTTCCTTCACGAACGATTTCACATGCCGAGAGAAAAAGCGGAGTGGAGGAGCTTGAATCGCTTGCGTGCGTTTGGCTTTGTGAGCAGTGAAATATTTACTTGTGGAGACGGCATTTCACGCTGCGCACGAACCACCAAGCCTTGGTCCCGCTGCTCTCTTCGCACTGCACGGAGGTCGGTATGGCTGCTTAGCTACAAGTATACAGTGGAGTATCGGAATTAGTCTGAACACCACGTGGCAGAAGACCTTTCCCGCTTTCCAGTTGCGTCTTCGCAGGAAGATGCTCCATTCAATAAGGTTGTGGCCTTTGTAGAGTTACCTTGCCTCACCAAAAAGTAGTTTCAACGGGCCCTTAGCGAAGACTGCATTTGGGAGCAAGTCAAGACCTACGTCGCCACATCTTGGTCTGCACATAAGACGCTCTCCGGTAAACTTCAGCCTTTATTCTTGTTGCGCAAAGAATTTTTGTTCGTTGAGAACTTGCTCCTGCGCGGCGAACGAATCGTCGTTGCTTCGTTTCTGACTCCGCATCTAATCGCCGCTGCCCGCGAAGTTTACCCTGGAAAAAACTCGGAAAAGGCTGACTACGAGAACGTCTGGAAAAGGCCGACTACGAGAAGGTTTCTGGTCGCCAGGATTTCATAGGCAGGTGGAACTTTCCATCGAGAACTGCAGTATATGTCCGATGGCTGACAGAAGTGCGAAGGCTGCTGCTACCCCCTTGCAGCCAGTACTGTTACCGGAATACCCACAGAAGAAGCTTGCCGATGACATCGTCGGCCCCCTTCAGAGGGCACCACATGACTGCAGATACGCCATTGCGCTAATCGACTACCTTTTGAAATGGTCAAAAGTTCAATTCTGCAGTGAAGTGTCATCCCACGGAAATCAAACTTTTTGCTTTGTGTTTTCCCTTGTGCACTCTTCCTTTTACTAAACTAAAGCGAACGGACTTGTAGATCGGTTTCACCGTGTCTTCAAAAATTTCGTGCAGGTTGCGATGTTAGACTAGCGTCCTCTTCGTCAAGTGGTGGTAGACTATTTGGGCGTATATCGCTGCACGCTACATGCCACTGCGGGGGTTGCACCATCCATTCGCCTACATGGGTCGCTACCATGAACACGCCTTGACATCGTGGGCCACCCGTCACCAGGATTCGTCAGCGATCTTGCTTCCCAATTTCATTATCTGCGTTAACGGGTAGAGAGCAAGCAAGACTATTGTAAAAAGTACACAGACCATCTGAGGTCCGCGAGGAAGACAACAGTGTCTGTTGGTGATTTAGTGAGAATGAAGAAACCCGGAATATCGGCTAAAGGCGACCTCGCGTTTATCCACCCACGGTAGGTTGCCTGCCAACAAGCTCAATCAACCCTTCGGCTTCACGATAGACAAACGTGAAACGCGTCGAAGTTATCGAAGGTACCTGCACCTTCAGCCGCATGGAACCCGCAGCATAACGTTGCCTCTGAACCCGCAACCCCGTCTACGACCCCTGAGAAACCCGAGGATGGCTCCTCAACAGTGCAGTCCAAAGCCTCACCAACTACGCGCTTGCTACAGGCTCCAGCTCCAGCTGCTTCGGAAGATTCTGTACCTCAACGTCGGGTCCAACCATCGAGGAACAGTAGTCCTCCGGATCGATACGGGGACCTTGTGTAGTTTGTGTGTGTTTGTGTGTAGATGGGTGCAGGACAGAACTGGAGTGCTGCGTAAACTGAGTGCCGAAATTTGGCTGTAGCTTGAAGCGTTTCTTCGTTTCTGTTTTTTGTTGGTTGTAGGTCATGCTAATGCTACACAGTTATACCCCACGCATTAAAGTGAAGCGGACATACCATGTGGGATTGTAAATATTGGTATTTTCATACTAACACTAATCCCCTATTACTAACCATGTCCTTTTAACATGGGTATTCCCCTTGTTAAAAGGACACGGTTAGTAATAGTGGATGAGTATTTTGAGTTTCGGTTTATGCTGTCTTTATACGCTTCCAGTGCCACCAGTGTTCATTGTGTATATATACGCATGCCGATGAATAAAAGTCCCTTGTTGTGTTCATCAGCGACAAGTGTGTTTTCGTCATTCTTCTGCGGCTTCAGGAGCGGTACAACAGCTCGCCGAGAGGCAATAGCTCCTTCCGTCGTCCAGTCAATCAGCTCCCGCTGATCTTGAGGTAACGAACTTGTCAAACCTCCCTCCCTTGGGTCAATAAAAGTGGAATATGTACCGTGTTTGTGTTTGTGCAGTTATCATAGCCTTGACCACGTTGCAAGGACGAAGGTGGATGTTCACCCGCTAATGTTCTTCACCAAACAACTTCGCCCATCTAGATTTGTAGATATATGCGTTGGTTTTTGCTGCGCGGAGGTCCTGACTTGAGGAGTGGAGACTTTTTCGTGGAGCAGAGAAGGATTGCGTTCCTGGGCGTATGATGAGAAGGCCATGTTCTGTGTGGAGGGGAGTGTGGCAGTCCCGGCTTCAAGGAGCAGCGTGCCTCTTGGTGGGCTGCCTTGTTCCCTTCCAGACCCTCGTGTCAGTGTGTTTATGTGATGTTGTGAACTCTCGTATTGTATATGGGGGAATCTTTCTTTTTTTTGCGTCAGCTGCACTGGCCGAGGATGAACAGTTTCGCGTGGCTCCTGGAGAGCCGTGCAGCGCAAGCGCGGCATGTGGCGGCCGGGTCCACTTGATGATCATGCGAAGGGTCGCCGGGGGTGGAACCGATGTCTCTTGCGTCGCAGCAACACCGACGTGCGCCTGTGGAACCAGATTAGCTCTGGGGTGATTGGGTGATTGGTGACGCTGCTCCTGAGACGCTTGGTAAATAAACACGTGTAACATAATCCGTATACCGTGTGTGTCATTGAAACAGCGGTAAGCATGATAATCAAGGTAATCCTAGACAACCAGAAAAGCTAAGAATCACCAGCTGAACATTAGTTCACGCTACGTGTATCCTGGCATAGTGGAGCTAAGCCCCTGCTAATGTGTTTTATTATTTCTGCCTGCAGCTAACGGATTATTGTTCTTTAGAGGGTTCCAGGCTTATGTTTCTATTCGATGGAGTTCGATGGCCAAGAGCATGGATCTAAGTTTCCTTCCTTAAGTTCCTGTGTGTAACAAGGCCATGCAGTCACAAAGATTGCTAGTCTAGTCCGTTACGACAATAGTTGCCTTCGCACTTTCCTACTTTCCGGCTCCGTGTATACTATGTCTTCATTGTTTTCGAACTTTCCCCACAGGAATGTGATCCTGGCTTGTTGCTTGTCTTTGTTTCGGTTTTAATATATGTTATTTGGGGACAGTTTTGGGGGCAGTCGCTGGATCGATGACCTGCCCATCATGGCACATGCTCGTTTCTTTTTCGGAGGTGTGCCTATATATTTATATAGTGTCATCTCCGGATTTTGTTTTTCCTAGCCGATCCCTTTGTGCTAGGGGGAGGGGGGGCTGTCTGACTTCTTTAAAGGTGTTATAAAGATCCGATTCGAGGACCTTTTCAGTAACCGTGAAAACTGCGAGGTGTAGGCATGTGTTGTACCCTGTCCTGACGATGGTGTTTATTTGGTTTTGTTGTGTGCAGGTTAGTTCGTGTCACGGCAAGCTGTGCGATACCCGCCGCAGGATAAGAGGCTGGATAAGTCACAATATCTTCTTTCCTCATTCGTGCTGTTCCCCTGGTTAGGCGTTGTACAATGTAGGAAAATGGGGTAAAGATTTCCTATATTATGGTGAGTGTGAGATAGGCTCAGCCGCATCTCCATAGGATCAATCCGAGGGTTATTACGTGAGTGTTCTCCGGAATGATATCCGTAGCTGAGGTTCATTTTTTAACTCTGTTAGCTGGCGCCATCCACCGTTTGCCAGACAAAGGTCGCGGTGGCGGCAAAAGTAATCAGGAAATTTGGTGTAATTAGACGATACACAGGGGGGTATATTAAGTCAAGCTTGATACGGCTAGGCGAGAAGAAAATCCCCGGTCCTGTGAACGCAGAAAGCTACTCCGATGGAACTCCATGCGCATGCGCGAAAAAAAAAAACAGGTTGGAGAGGAGTTGGAAGTAAGGTGCAGAAATTGGCTGGGCTTATAAATGATGTCACTACACTCTTGCACGTGCCGAAATTGTTAGTTCGGAACTGCATGGCTATCGGAGGGAGCGAAGAGGGTTGTTCTCGAAGCAGAACGCACGCGCAGCGAGCTACTGCGTGGATCACACCTCATCGGCAATGGTGTGCAAGGCCGGGAGGTACTTCCGGCGGAGCAGCGTCAACGATGCAGAGGCATACACCGGCCGCACGTTACTTCGAAATGGGAAGGGCCCGCGACGTAGGCAGGGTTGAGGAGCAGGCAAACATAACGATAGAGTAAGGCGTGGGTAAACACCGACCACACGTTATAGCTTCGCTGGTTAAACACCCGTATTGAGTGCTCGGGCGCAATCCCAAGTGCAGAGCACATTATGGGCTCGCCTTGTCGTCTCAGCTCGCTAACGGCCCATGCGACTGCCGGAATCAGGCGGCGCAGGGAGATCACGGACCCAAGCAGAGCCTTCTGTACCGGCGTCAGGGATTCCCGCTAAGGCTTCGAAAACCACGTGGTTAATATAGTCATAACCATTCAAACCTCGCGAACCGCTAGTGCTTGTCTCCCCGGTATTTAGCACAAAGAAAACATGCTGCCGGTACATTTAAGGCAAAATATGTGTGTATAACTGGCACACCCCACATTCAATTAGTTAAAAACGCTCCTTGGGTTGGTTTTTACGATAGTAAGCGTAAAAGCGGCCACGAAAGAAAGAAATGGTGAGTTCGAAACGACGCAGATAGGCTCCATCCGCTCAATAAAAAAATTGCGCGTTCCAAATGCCGCAGAAAAGCTCCAGCCGCGCAAGAAAAAACAAAAGGTGCGATCGAAATGACGCAGAAAGGCTCCAGCCGCACGAAAAAATAATTACGCGTTCGAAATAACGCAAAACAGCTCCAGCATACGATATTAAAGCAAGCGAAAAAAGAACCCACTTCCGCTCGCGCAGTTTTAGGTAGAGGACGCGTGCGCATTGCGAAGGCGGGAAATTTGAAATCATTGGCTGGAAACAGCGGATAACGGTGCTGCAGGCCATTATGACGGATCACTTCTCCACTTTTGACAGCTTTCGCATTGAATGGAACGGCTTTAATTGTTGATACCTTTTGGGACACAGTTTAGCTCGTTTCGGCTAATCTAGGCCTTTCTTGGATGTTGAGAGCGTGACGTCCAGTTTGCGCCTCCCCCCCTACCGCGCCCCCCCCCCCCTTTTCTAGTTAGGTTGCACAAATGCCTCCAGCGGCAGTTCCGGTGGGAGAGGTGCTTGGGTGTGATGACGTGAGTTGCGGGCACGGCTAGCGACAGTGTCTGCTGAGAATGGTACCCCCGGCAGGGCGTACAACGGACGTCAGTGCACAGGCGCAAGGAATGCTGTAATCACGTTTCATTTCTTGGAGGACATTGATACAACGTAAGTGTCTTCTTTTCCATGCTGCAGTTGCCGTTGCACCGTACTCCAGGTTCACATGATTTAGGCGAGTACTAAATCTGGCGGCAGCGATGACGTAATGCTTCGGTCGCTTGATGAACACGGCTCATATTGGGCGCGAAGCACCCAGTACAAAACCGGGAATCGAGTCCAATAATGCATCGCGTTAATAAACTTGAGGAGCCCGTGGTTTGCATGCACTTTGTGACGTTCCGTGCACTGAGGTTACATCGAAGGACATAGCTATGTCCTTCGATGTAACCTGAGTGCACAAACGTAATTTCATAGCGGCACTTCATCCGCATGTGTTTTACTTCGTCTACGCTACTACGCTTTGGCTGAGTGTTCCCGCAAAAATTGATGTTACAGGTCGAGTGGAACCGCGCAGCGGCAAATAATTCTTGGACAAGTTCACGTGCGTTTCTGTTTAATTGGGGCCGGCTGTAACTTGGGGTAAAGGACGGTACATGCTTCAAGCGAAACCAAAGATATTTGATACAATAGCGGTTTCATTTACCGAGAGCTCTACATCACCGAGGAGCCCCATTTAAAGCACGGCCCAGATCTGTAGAGCTTGGCACTATTTAGTTCTCCCGTGTATCCGCCTGGCAGATTCACTCAGAGCTGAGGCCCTAGTGCTGCTGCTCATGGGGTGCGCCCAAGTGGGCCCACTTTTATCAGCCACGGGGGCATGAATATGACACCCCGGGACAGCAAAGCGCATGCGTGGCACCTTTGTTCCCGTCCATTGCCGACTCTCCGCTCGACGAAGGCCTCGCCGGTGGCGGCCTGGTAGCACTCTGTCGCCGCTGCTTGCCGTCGGGCTGGCCATCGGGAACCCGTGGCCGTCGTTCACCTCCAGGGCTTGCCCCGGCCATCTGCGGAAGCGCGAATTTCTGTCAGTGGGGCACACGATGGCTTCGCATGCGTCGACAGGAATCAGCTGGCGTTTTAGAATTGCGCCCTTTTACTGCAAACCCATATACGTCTTACTCCCCCACCCCGTTTTCATTATGGTGAATTCGATTGACTCGGCGCCGCTCCGGGGCTCCTCGACGCCACCATTGATGCCTCATTAGCAAGTTGCGCTGTCAGCTGACAGAGGCCGTTGCGCTGTTATGAGATGATTGCGGGGAATCAATAGCAGCGCGATTGGGTGTAAAAACGCCCTAAACCCGCCGCAACCGCCGCCGCCAGAAATGTAGGCCGCGGCCGTTGCCATCTCAAATTCCACCTTGCCCACTATTTGCAGGTCCCGGCCGGTTGAAAGCAACTTGCCCCGTTAGAACAGCGCCGTGACCACATAATTCTTCTGTAGCTTGAAGACCATTCCGAGCGGCATTGCGGCGTCGGCGGCCCTCGTTGACCAGCTGGTCACAGTCCTTCTCGAGGAAAAATGATAATAGATCTTGGCCCGCACCATATAAAGTCTTTCTCTCTCCCTTCGCCGGTTGGGGGGGAAATCTTACTGCCGGCCTGCTCGTGGCCCCCCCTGCCGGCGGACTGGGCTGTGTCGGTCGGTTTCGGCTGTCCTGCTTTGGTCCGTCGCAATGGCAGGAGTCAGTGGTGTGCCAGGCCCACTGTATTGGGTATTCAACGCTCATGGGAGCTTAAGCAACTCCCAGGCACTCTGAGGGCAAGTGCCTTCCAAGAACACCGATGCGTGATGCGGACGCAGGCCCGGACAGCCTGGGTGGCTACCGAGGTTGGTGCTTGGAATGGTAATTCGAACAAAATTTGCGGTCGCAAATTTCTGTGGATCAACTATGATTCTCTTTGGCCAGGGGTGGTAACGCGCCCCTGTAATCTAGTGTGGTGGAGGCCGGGGGGTCAATGTTGCGAAGTGCAACTGCACCAAGCAGTACAGTTTGTGTTATAGTGGCGCACGGTTGCTGAAGCAATGTGAGCGCTGCTATGAGGCCGGGGGAGTGGCGAGCCCCTGTAACCGCAGCTAGGAAGGGGCCTATAAACACGAACCGATCTGCTCGCCGAGGGAGGTGACGAGCTCTTGTAACCCAAGTCATAGGGGTACATGCGGCACAGTTCGTTTTATCGTGCCATGCTGAAGCATGGGTACACACAATGAGGCCGGGGGTGTAGCGAACCTCTGTAACCGGAGCATGGAAGGGGCCTATAATGCGAATTGGTCTGCTGACCGAGGGAACTTGATGAGCCCTTGTAATCTTCGGTCTTGGGGGCGAGTGTGCAGAGCCACAGGGAGTTCCTCAGAGGATCCCTTGTATCCCGAAGGATGGTATTTGTGGAGCAACTATGACTCTTTTGGCTAGGGGAAGTAGCGAGCCCCTGTAATCCAGTGTGGGAGGAGGCCAAAGGCTGGGGGTGGTAACGCGCCCCTGTAATCCAGCGTGAGAGGAAGCCAGCGGGTCAATGTTGCAACGTAATCACTGCGCTCAAGCGGTACAGTTCGCACGTAGTGTTGGCGTACCATTACTGAAGCAATGGGTAGACCACTACCGAGCCGGGGGCGTGCACACCCCTGTAACCATAGCTTGGGGCTCGTTCTGTTGAACTTGAGAACTGGTCTGCAGGCCGGGGGTTGTGACAAACCCTTGTAACCTAATGTCATAGGGGCCAGAGCGTGGAAGTACGGTAATTCCACGAGACCTCCTCGAGGAATCGGGGAAGCCGCACAATCCCTGCCCTGGGAGCGTGCAAAACGGCCGCCACTGCGGTGGTTCCTGGTACAACTGGAATCAGGTCCTACGCGGAGGTCGGGCGGTCGGGTGTAAACCCGGCACTTGGTGATGCGATTGAAGCAGGAAAGCGGATCGACATCGATCAACTATGACTTTCTTTGGCTGGGGGAAAATGGCGAACCCCTGTAATCCAGCGTGGGAGGAGGCCGGGGAGTCAAGTTGCGAAAGTAGCAAGTGCCGCAAGCGTACAGTCGTTGCATTGGGAATACCGATTAAATTCGGGAAACCGTTGCAGGCCGGGGGACTCGCGACCCTTGTAACCGCAAGCTTTGGCGGGGCCAGCGACCTGATCGCTATAAGTCGGGGGGAGTGACAGACCCCTGTAACCAAATGTCATGGGGCCAGATGTTGTACAGTCCGTATGAGGCCGGGGGGGGGGGGGTCGCGCCCCCCTGTAACCTTGCTGTGAGGGGCCTATAGATTGATCTTCTCTGGCTGCCACGGGACGTGCTACCACGAGCTACTGGGTGTTCCGCACGGGGAAAACGAGGAAAGGTGCGGTTAGTACACCGACCGAGGAAACTCTCCTGGCTTAGTAACGGCTAGTAGGCCCGGACCAATCTCCTCTATAGAGCCGCTACACCACGGCAATGCCAAAAGACTCTTGTTCCATTGAGCGAAAGAGTAGGCACAGAGGAGAACATAAGAAAAGGGCTCGCAGACCCAGTGGGACCCTTGCGAACGTGTGTTGGCTTGCCAACATGGGTTTCAGTTCACGTTCGCATACAAACTTCCGGTGTCCGGAGACCGTGAAAAGCAGTTGTTGCAAGTACCCGTGTATAGTGGAAAGCTTCACTGGTGATTCATGAGTACCTTGTGCAAGACAGTTGATCGAGGACGTTAGTACGCATCGGCCGCAGAGCTGGGGGTCGGGGGGGGACCTGGCCGTCGCCACTAAATAGGGTACTTCCTGTCTCCGACAGTTGGGGCCCAGTTATCGGACCCTATGGGTGAGCGGTAACCCGTGGCAGGGACCGCACATTTGGCAATTGGCACTGTCTGATGCCCTCGCTGAGCAATCAGTCTTGGAAGAGAGTCAGACAAAAGGATTGGAGCAAAATTGCTTCCCTCATTCCCGCCCTTTTTCCCATAACCCATCCCAATGTCCAAGTTCCCGTTCCTAGCAACCCACCCTATCCGGCGTTTTCCTAGAGGGGACAGGAGGGGCAACGCCTCCTAAAAAACTGACTCGTCCCCCTGGCGGTGGGTCGCAAGAAAGTCTTTCCCGTTAATTTCTCTCCACCTTCGTGTGGACAAAATTCTCTTTTCCGGTTGGCCCTATTTTTGTACTGTTGCAATTGGGTATAAACGGTTGTACTTCGTGTGGTACCGGGGAGCTATTGAAAGCTCCATTTACTCATGTCCCTTCGCCGGTTGAGATCTACTGCGGAACCACCGTGGGAGGGCGGCCATTGGTGAGCTCATGTTACTCATCTAATATTGAAGTAATTAGGCTTGTTAAAAAGGTAAATAATAGCAGAAACAGTTCATAAACGGTCCCAGAACGCGGAGGATACCTTTTCAAGGCGTAAAATTGAGTTTTCTTTCGAAAAAAAGAAGTAAAATTTCGAAGCGGGCGTTAGGCTTAACTGAAGAAAATAGCACAGAAAATTTCAAAATAACAATTATTTCGATGGCTCTCGCAATAGTGAAGTAAAACATCGTGTACAGTAAATTTTTAAACATAAACGAGCACAAATTTCGCGTATATAATCGCGGAATTAACGGAATTTGCGCGAAGTGAGTGTGTGGGTACCACTGTGTAAAGAGGAAAATACAGGCGCAACTATGACTGCACCCAGGTTTGCAAAAAAGTAACCTGCCGATTTGGGATCTCGACGAAGTTAATAAGAGGTTCTAACACACAAGAGGCATGTTAGGGCGTAGCGCTAACTGGTAACCAGCTGAGAGAATTAGGATTAGTTACTTTGTTTCATAAGTATAGCACATTGTGCTGAAGCAATGGGGGGTTAAAATGTGATAAAAAAAGCAAGTAGAAAAATGAGAATATCTCGGTAACTACACAGGCTACAGAGACTTATAACCACTTTTCGAGCAACACAGGAGCAGAGTAAGCCGCATAGAGAGGGCACGTCGCCAATACAACAATAGAAAAGTGAAATCAGGAATGCGCACGGAAAACAATGGGTAAGTCGTCGCAAGAACTGGGCAACGAAACCAACGATCTCAGGGTGGAGCGGAAGAAAAAAAAGAAAAAGGAAAGAGACGAAAGCACGTTGAGTAGAAGGAAAAGGAGGGAAAAGGAGTTCACCACGACAGAGAATGAGGACGAATTTCCACCTCTCAGAAAAGAAGATGACGAGCATGAACCTCAGGAACAAGTTGAAAAAGAGGAAGAAACCCCCACAGCCAAAAAATTGTGCGAGGAAAAATTTACGATTTATTCTAAGGGCGTCACGTGTATGTGTCTTTATGCGATCAATATAGTAAGTCTCCCACATAACTGACTGTAGTAATCCCGCAATGCGGTTGCGCTTGTCTGCCGTCTTCAAAGGCCTCTAAAATTTTTGAAAACTACTCATTCCGTTTTGTAGACCAGCCTCTGTCCTTGTTCTGACTTGCGTTACATTGTTTGTAAACGCTTTGTAACCATTTCATGGAGCTTCGCCATTTAAATTACGCTATTTCTGTTTGCTTATTTTGTGTGAGTGGGTGTGCGCACATGTGTGCGTGTTTATGTATGCGCGTATGCGTGTGCGTGCTCGCGGGCGTGCGTGCGTGTCACTCAAGGACGCAGTCACGATGAATACCGTTGTTTTAACTGTTCTGTCTCAGTTTCCTATTTTTGGTGTAGTCTTTTGTATGGTTTTCAGACTGCCATTGTATGCATCTGCTGCATTATTGGTTTCCGTACACCATGTATACCCGCTACTATCTCTAATGCTGCAGCCCTGATAAATAAATAAATAAATAAATAAATAAATATTAACCCTATGCTTCGGGGACTCATTTTTCACGACAATCAGCTAACACTAGGGATGCGTTTTGGCGCTCTGTCCACGGAAGGCGTATAACGTGCTGGGTTCATTCCTAAAACTCACCGAGTCATAACCATATTCATAGAGTTTCATACGTTTAAATACTAATGGTAAACCCGTTGCTGCAATAGCGTGCTTTCATGGGCGCCGCCGTAGCAGCTGGAAGCATTCCTCTCCTAATTGGCTTGGCTTGCCACAAGGCTTCTTTTCGCTATTAATGACAAAAATTACCAAAAACAGCTGTATTTTTTTTTTGTTCGTCCTGCATGAAGCTTTTAAACATTTGCAGACAAATAGATATTTAAAACGAATTTTTTTTGTGGGTAAGACAAATTTAAATAGTTCTGTAACAACCATATTGCGGCTGTTTGAACCCACAGACAACTTTTGAGCTTTTTGGCGAGCCATATCAGGGACAAGGGGAACGTTACTACGCGCTACACGACGGCCCGCTCGCTGAAGCACGGCCCGTCCAGACACTAGCGACGGATGTCCCTTTAGTATTATTACCAGTCATGTGCGTCGAAGGGGCGGGTGTGTAGTCGCCAGAACACTCCCCCGAAATTTTATGTGGCGCATCCCCACTGCTTTGGGTCTTTCTCCCATACACAATTCTTCCATAAATTTAAATGTAAAAATGAGAAAAAGTTACAAAAAGATTCCCCCGCATTTCCCCGAGGGGGAGAATGTGAAAGTGCGAATGCACGGTTGTCGGCCCGCTTGCGGCGCTTGCGCTCGGCCCCCGCAGCCCACCGCCTCGCCGCCTTCTCTTCCATCGGGTTTGTAGTATCACGTGTACACCACGCAGTTATCAAGCCGCTATAACGCCGCTGAGTCGCCAACGCACGCCGCTGACGACGTAGTTTGAATGCGTTAAAGATATAAGGCGCGTTACTCACACTGATATCAGCGTGCTCAGCTCGTGTTATTGTAAACAAAAAAGTGGGACGAAGTTTTGATATACTGTCGTCGGTGAAGCAGGGGTGCCCCTTGAGTCCCTTGTTGTTTGCAATTTATCTTGAACCCTTTTGTTTAAAGATTCTTCAAAATTAAAATATACACGGATTCCGTTTGCACTGCAGTGAAGTTAAAATTTTGTCATATGCCGATGACATCGCTGTTTTTTGTAGTGATAGGAAAAGTGTGAGGGAGGTGATTTGATTGATTGATTGTAGGGTTTAACGCGCCGACGCAACGCAGGCGATGAGGCGCGCCGTAGTGGAGGGCTCCGGATTAATTTTGACCACCTGGGGATCTTTATCGTGCGCCGAAATCTCGTACACACGGGCGTTTTTGCTTTTCGCCTCCATCAGAAAAGCGGCCGCCGCGGCCGGGAATCGAACCCGCGACCTCGTGCTCAGCAGCGCAACGCCTTAGCCACTGAGCCACCGCGGCGGGTTGTGAGGGAGGTGGTGAACGATCTAAAGCGATTTTGCGAGTTGTCTGCCAGTGCAGTTAACTGGAACAAGTGCATAGGATTTTGGCATGGTGACTGGCAAAGTAAGCCAGTGTTTTTCGAGAACATGCCTTGGACGACAACTCCGGCCAGGTATCTGGGCATCCCCCTTGAAAACTACCAGGATGCTAGAGAGTATTGGGACGGAGAAACTGATAGAGTTAGAGAGAAATTAACACAATGGGGGGGAAGGGATCTGTCAATGTTTGCCCGCGCATCAGTATGTAATGTGTTTGCTGTGGCCAAGGTATGGTACGTCCTACAGGCGATTTGTATGTCAAGAAGGAACATACAAAAGCTGCACAGAGTGTTTGCGGTGTTTTTGTGGGGCTCAAGTTGGGAGCGCATGAGTCGAACTAATTTGTTTCACTCGGTGAAAAGTGGTGGATTGGGACTGGCACATTTGTTTATCCGACAAATAGTTTCTAGGTTCATGTTTCTGAGAGATCAGAGAGATTGCTTTCTACGTACTGTGGTACAAGCCCGACTACGTGATGTCATTCCAGACTATGTAGTTTCAACTTCTGAAATGCGATGTGTACGTGTGCGTGGGTTCTTGCGGGAAGTTGTGGATGCTTTTAGGATTTTAAGGGTTAGGTTTTCCTCGGAGTATTTGAGTAGTGTACCGCGAAAACGTTTGTACAAAGATATGATTGATGTGTGTCTGCCTGTTCCGGTTTATCGTCAGTTATGTGCAGTGGGTTCAGGAAAAGATGTTCTAAAAAGAGTGAAACGAATGCCAGTACGTTCATCTGTTAAATCTTTCTTTTTTAAACTTCATAGCGGCACGCTTCCAGTAAAACCCTGGCTGCAAGAAAAAGGACTATATGTACACCCATGGACACTTAACTGTAGACTGCCAAAAGCTGGAAACAATTGAGCACATTTTTCTGGACTGTTGGGATGCGGTGTTTCACTGGGACATCCTCCAACGAACCCTGAAAAAAGACTTACCATTAACGCCTTATGGCATTCGCTTTTTGCCCGTAAACAACGATGGAGGCGTGCCCTATGATATGTTCATGGCACTTAGTCTGCATTCTATGTGGAATACTCGCATGGCGGTTCAAAATGCCGAAGAGGATGCTCGCACAGTGCGAGAGTACTTCATTGAAAGCGTTGCTTATATAAGAGAAGTTTATCGAGTGATGCCGGAAGAGCCTGAGTGGTTACCCATTCTGGATGTTATATGCAATTTAAGATGTTTTAAGCCACTCCCTTCAGCCGATTGGTGGCTGGAGCTAGTAATTTGTGTACTGAACAGTGCGTGTTGTGTTGTCGCCAAGCAGGCAATAAAGAAAAACAAATTCCCCCGCATTTCCCCGAGGGGGAGAATGTGAAAGTGCGAATGCACGGTTGTCGGCCCGCTTGCGGCGCTTGCGCTCGGCCCCCGCAGCCCACCGCCTCGCCGCCTTCTCTTCCATCTCTTCCATCGGGTTTGTAGTATCACGTGTACACCACGCAGTTATCAAGCCGCTATAACGCCGCTGAGTCGCCAAAGCACGCCGCTGACGACGTAGTTTGAATGCGTTAAAGATATAAGGCGCGTCACTAACGCTGATATCACGTCGCGTCCGTGGCTTGGTCGGTAGAGCGTCGCGCTGCGGCCGCAAAGTCCGCGGATCGAAACCTGGCGCCGGATGCTGTTTCTTTATAGAGGAGCACTGCGGACGCCGACGCCGCCGGCGCCGCCGACGCCGGCGGTGAATGGTTTGGGGTCGCTTATAAAGTGCATTCTTTATAAGCGACCCCAAACCATCCACCGCCGGCGTCGGCGGCGGCGGCGGCGTCGGCGTCCGCAGTGCTCCTCTATAAAGAAACAGCATCCGGCGCCAGGTTTCGATCCGCGGACTTTGCGGCCGCAGCGCGACGCTCTACCGACCAAGCCACGGACGCGACGTGATATCAGCGTTAGTGACGCGCCTTATATTGTCACGAAGCCAAGGACGACGCAGTTGTCTTGCAGGAGAAACAAGTTTATTGGAGCGAACTTGTGCTCCCCTAACAACTCAAAAGAATACAGAGGCGGCGAAGCAGCGGTCAACAAAGTGACTTGCGTCAGCGAGCGTCGCAGAATCGAATGCCCCGGCGTCTGCTCTGCAGGCTTTTTATCTTTCGGCGCGCGTGGTTCTGGAACCGTCGATTCGCATCGAGAACATTGTAGATGCAAGCAGATTATTCCGGGATTTTCACGTTACATCGGAATGCTCTCCCTATCAGAACAGATAACACATGCGGCACAGAAAGAAAGAATGAAACACGCGCTTCCCTTGGCACGGAGATAACACAGACCGGCGCAGTCGGGCGGTAAAACCAAAACACAAATAAACAAACCCAATGTATGGTTCGCGGCATTACCCCCCCTCTAAGAGTGCATCGACCCGATGCTAATATAAGCGACAGTCCGAACAAATGAAAATAAAAGTTCGTCATCGTCCGTAGAAAGGTTTTAGGCGAACCACGTGGACGACTTCAGGCCGCCTGCGTTGTCGTGATGTGCCGGAGTCACCATCAGGGATCACTTCGTAGGTAAGTTGGCCAACACGTCGCAGAATCTGGTAGGGTCCGAAATACCGTCGCAGAAGTTTCTCGCTCAGTCCGCGTCGTCGGATGGGAGTCCAAACCCACACACGATCCCCTGGTTGGTACTCGGCGTCTCGGCGTCGGAGGTTGTAGCGGCAGGCATCCACCAGCTGCTGGTCCCTTATACGAACTCGAGCGAGCTGGCGGGCCTCCTCGGCACGTTGAAGGTATCCTTGGACGTCGGCGTTGAGGTCGTCGTCTTCTACATGCGGAAGCATGGCGTCGAGCATCGTAGTCGGTCGTCTTCCGTAGACAAGCTCGAACGGTGTCATCTGCGTAGTTTCCTGCGTCGCTGTATTGTACGCAAACGTGACATACGGGAGGACTTCGTCCCAAGTCTTATGTTCAACGTCGACGTACATGGACAGCATATCCGCAATTGTCTTGTTCAGACGTTCTGTTAGTCCGTTCGTTTGGGGGTGGTACGCCGTCGTTCTTCGGTGATCCGTGTTGCTGTAGCGCAATACTCCTTGCATCAGCTCCGCAGTAAATGCCGTTCCGCGGTCTGTGATTAGGACTTCCGGGGCTCCATGTCGCAGCACAACTTGGCTTATAAAGAACTTTGCCACTTCTTGTGCAGTCCCCCTCGGAAGAGCGGCGGTCTCTGCGTAGCGCGTCATGTAGTCTGTCGCTACGACAATCCACTTGTTCTGTGATCGTGACGTAGGGAACGGGCCTAAAAGGTCCATTCCAATCTGTTGAAATGGTCTCGATGGGACGGCGATCGGTTGCAGAAGTCCGGCGGGTCTTGTCGGCGGCGTTTTCCGTCGCTGGCAGTCCCGGCAACTCCGAACGTAGTGGGTGACGTCGGATGTAAGGCGGGGCCAGAAGTACTTCGCCTTAATTTTTGCAATAGTGCGAGCTGTGCCGAGATGTCCGGAAGACGGGTCGTCGTGGGACGCTTCCAAAATTTCGTCACGAAGGTCTGCGGGGATGACAAGTAGATAATTCGTTCTTGTTCCGGGGCTGAAATTCTTCTTCACGAGGACGGAGTTTTTGAGGCTGAATGCTGGTAAGTTACGCTTGAACGCTCTAGGCACGGCGCCGTTTCGTCCTTCGAGGTAGTCGATCATTACTCGCAAGTCGGGGTCGGCACGCTGCTGGGCGGCTAGGTAGCTCTCCGTAACAACCCCGAAGAACGCACTGTCTTCATCGGAGTCTTGTGGTGGTGGGTCGACAGGGGCGCGGGACAGGCAGTCGGCGTCGGAGTGTTTCCTGCCGGATTTGTAGACGATTGTAACGTCGAACTCTTGCAGGCGCAAACTCCACCGCCCAAGACGGCCAGAGGGGTCCTTCAAATTGGCGAGCCAACACAGCGCATGGTGGTCTGTTACAACCTTGAACGGTCTGCCATACACGTATGGGCGAAATTTTGAAATGGCCCATATAATAGCCAGGCACTCTTTTTCGGAGGCAGAGTAGTTTTTCTCCTCCTTCGACAGACCACGGCTGGCATAGGCGATTACGTTTTCGCGCCCGCTTTGTTTTTGGACAAGGACGGCACCCAAGCCTATATCACTGGCGTCCGTGTGTATTTCCGTTTCGGCGTTTTCGTCGAAATGAGCGAGCACGGGCGGGCTTTGCAGGTCGTTTTGGAGCTCGCAGAATGCCTTTTCTTGGTCGTCTTCCCAGCTGAAAGCGGTGCTATCTTTCGTCAAGCGCGTGAGCGGCTCTGCAATGCGTGCGAAGTTTGCGACGAAGCGCCGGTAGTATGCGCACAGTCCAAGAAATCTGCGCACGCCCTTCTTATCTTTCGGCCTTGGGAAGTTCGCTATGGCTGAAGTTTTCGCCGGGTCAGGCAGGACTCCCGCGGCGTTGACGACATGGCCCAAAAACTTCAGTTCCTCGTACGCGAAGCGGCACTTTTCAGGCTTCAGCGTTAACCCCGACGTACGGATGGCCTCGAGTACAGACTGCAACCTTGCGAGGTGTTCGTCGAAAGTCCGGGAGAATATCACAACGTCGTCGAGGTATACGAGGCAGGTGTGCCACTTCAGGCCAGCTAGCACAGTGTCCATGACTCTTTGGAACGTTGCTGGTGCCGTGCATAGCCCAAACGGCATTACCTTGAACTCGTATAGGCCGTCCGGGGTTATGAATGCAGTCTTCTCTCGATCTCTCTCGTCCACTTCAATTTGCCAGTAGCCGGTCTTCAGGTCCATCGACGAGAAGTACCTCGCATGGCAGAGGTGGTCGAGGGCGTCGTCGATTCGTGGCAGGGGGTACACGTCCTTTTTGGTGATCTTGTTCAATCGCCGGTAGTCAACGCAGAACCTAAGTGTGCCGTCTTTTTTCTTCACGAGTACGACCGGCGCAGCCCACGGACTTTTCGATGGCTGTATAATGTCGTCGTTGAGCATGTCGTCGACTTGAGTCCGGATGGCTTCGCGCTCGTGGGAAGAGACGCGGTACGGTGACTGTCGGGTAGGTCGGGCTCCATCCTCGGTTATTATCCGGTGCTTCGCCAGAGGTGTTTGACGTAACTTTGAGTTCGACGAAAAACACTCGCTGTAGCGACGCAGCAAAGCCAATAACTTGTTCCTTTCTTCTTGCGGTAGCGCCGGATTCACGTCGAAGGGGTGCGGAAGCTTGAAGGTATCGTCGGGTGCGCGTTCAAAGTCGGCGACTGCTATCACGTCACTTGCTTGTTGCGTTTCTTCGACGAACGCAATTGCAGCGCCCTTGTTTAAATGCTGGTACTCCTCGGTGAAATTGGTGACCAAAACGTGGGATTTGCGCTGCTTAAACCGCGCAATGCCTCTTGCGACAGACACACCGCGGTCAAGAAGCAACCTTTGGTCACTCTCCACGATAGCGTCGACGTCGGGAGCAGCACCTTCACAGTAGACGGTGATCATCAAGCTTGCGCGGGGTGGCAGGGTGACGTGATCATCGGCGATCCTTACAGCTGCACGGTGTTCGGGGTTCGATTCCGGCGTCACGGAGTGGTCGGAGGAAAAAGTTATCGACTTCGTCTGCAGATCGATTATTGCGCCGTTGTCCGTCAAAAAGTCCATTCCGAGAATTACGTCGCGGGAGCAGTTGGGCAAAACGACGAACACCGCAGCGTACGTCGTGCCGTCTATGGTGACGCGCGATGTGCACGTTCCACTTGGCGTCACGAGGTGGCCTCCTGCTGTGCGTATGTGCGGACCGTCCCATCTGGTCATAACCTTCTTCAGCTTAGACGCAAATGGTCCGCTTAATACGGAGTAGTCGGCTCCCGTGTCTACGAGGGCGACTACATCAAAGCCGTCGATGGACACCTTGACGTCGGATGCCGCCTTCCTCGAGTTCCGGGTGCGTCGGGGCGTCGCATCTCGGCTTGTGCGTGTTGACGGTCGGGCACTGTGCGTCGTCGTTGTCATCGTCTTCTCAGCGGACGTCTCGGTCCGGTCGGGTACACGTCGCGGCGTATAGCTGTCGTCGTGTACGGGAGTCTCGTCAGGTCTGGGTCGGGTCGTCGGGTTGAGGGCATGTTGTGAGTCACTGTCTTCCGCGAGTCGTTGCGTCGTTGGAGGGTTTTCATTTTTCCGTGATCGTGCAACTTTACCTCCAGAAGTTGCTGCTTTTAGTTTCCCCCGCGTGGGCTGGGGGACCTTCCACGTGAGAACTCAGCATTGCTACGGCGGTTCGGCGACTGGTATGGGTAGGGTGACGGCGAACGGTTGAAACGGGCTGGTCGACGGCTGGTGTTGGACAGGTACTCTTCGATCTCCGATGGGCGCTGGCCAGTTCGGGGGCGGGGTGCGTCGACGGAGAACCCTCGCAAACCGAGCCTCCTGTAGGGGCAGCGACGGTAGACGTGGTCGGCCTCTCCACAGTGGTAGCACAGCGGACGATTGTCGGACGTTCGCCACACGTCGGTCTTCCTTGGGGCAGGGGGTTGCGCCGCAGGTGGTCGGGCCGGCGAGAGGGGACGACGGTACGGAGCCTCGTGACGATAGGGTGCAGGTGGGCGAGGGCGATGTACAGCAGCCGCGTAGGTCATGGCTTGCGGCTCGCGAGGTGCTACTGGCGTCGTTGAAGTTCCCAGCGCTTGCTGCACTTCTTCTCTAATGACGTCGGTAAGAGAAGCGACTTGTGGTTGCGGCGGCGTCGGGAAAAGCTTCCGAAGCTCCTCCCTGACCACTGCTCGGATGGTCTCACGCAGTGTGTCGGAGCTTGTAGCCCCGGCACCGATCGTCTCGGAAACCATCACGTTGACCGGGCGATCGTACTGCCTCGTTCGAACTTCCAGCGTCTTCTCCATCGCGGCCGCCTCAGACGCGAATTCGGCCACCGTCTTGGGAGGATTGCGTACAAGGCAAGCAAAAAGCTCCTGCTTTACCCCTCGCATGAGAAACCTTAGTTTCTTTTCTTCTGTCATCTCCGGATCCGCACGTCGAAACAACCTCTTCATCTCCTCAACAAAGATCACTACCCCTTCGTTGGGGTGCTGCGTTCGAGTTTCGAGTAAAAGCGCTGCGCGTTCTTTTCTGACCACGGTAGTGAAGGTCTTAGTGAACTCGCTTTTGAACTGAGCCCAGTTTGTCAAGGAGCTCTCGTGGTTCTCGAACCACGTGCGAGCCGAATCTTCCAAGTAAAAGAAAACGTGCCGGAACGTTTCTGCGTCGTCCCACCTGTTGAATTTCCGGACGCGCTCCAGTTTTTCCAACCATTCTTCTGGGTCTTCTGCGGGGGCTCCTCGGAATGATGGCGGTTCCCGTGGCTGCTGCAGAACGACAGGAGGATTGGCTTGGTTGAGCATGGTGCTGGTTGCGACGTTTTTCTTCTTCGTCTTCTCCGGTAGTAGACCGAACTCGGGTGGTAAATCTTGCACGCGGAGGCTGGCTCTTGTTGGACTGGCTTGGCGGCTTCCAGAGGTTGTAGTGGGCATGAAGGGTGCGTACCCCGCACCTCCACCAGATGTCACGAAGCCAAGGACGACGCAGTTGTCTTGCAGGAGAAACAAGTTTATTGGAGCGAACTTGTGCTCCCCTAACAACTCAAAAGAATACAGAGGCGGCGAAGCAGCGGTCAACAAAGTGACTTGCGTCAGCGAGCGTCGCAGAATCGAATGCCCCGGCGTCTGCTCTGCAGGCTTTTTATCTTTCGGCGCGCGTGGTTCTGGAACCGTCGATTCGCATCGAGAACATTGTAGATGCAAGCAGATTATTCCGGGATTTTCACGTTACATCGGAATGCTCTCCCTATCAGAACAGATAACACATGCGGCACAGAAAGAAAGAATGAAACACGCGCTTCCCTTGGCACGGAGATAACACAGACCGGCGCAGTCGGGCGGTAAAACCAAAACACAAATAAACAAACCCAATGTATGGTTCGCGGCAATATCTTTAACGCATTCAAACTACGTCGTCAGCGGCGTGCGTTGGCGATTCAGCGGCGTTATAGCGGCTTGATAACTGCGTGGTGTACACGTGATACTACAAACCCGATGGAAGAGATGGAAGAGAAGGCGGCGAGGCGGTGGGCTGCGGGGGCCGAGCGCAAGCGCCGCAAGCGGGCCGACAACCGTGCATTCGCACTTTCACATTCTCCCCCTCGGGGAAATGCGGGGGAATTTTTTTTAAATATAGAGGAGCACTGCGGACGCCGACGCCGCCGCCGCCGCCGACGCCGGCGGTGGATGGTTTGCGGTCGCTTATAAAATGCATTCGCACTTAATAAGATATTGTTTAGACGCGGACGGTTATTTCTCTTTACCGGCGGGGTAAAAAAATTCCCCCGCATTTCCCCGAGGGGGAGAATGTGAAAGTGCGAATGCACGGTTGTCGGCCCGCTTGCGGCGCTTGCGCTCGGCCCCCGCAGCCCACCGCCTCGCCGCCTTCTCTTCCATCGGGTTTGTAGTATCACGTGTACACCACGCAGTTATCAAGCCGCTATAACGCCGCTGAGTCGCCAACGCACGCCGCTGACGACGTTGTTTGAATGCGTTAAAGATATAAGGCGCGTTACTAACAGTCGGTAGAGCGTCGCGCTGCGGCCGCAAAGTCCTCGGATCGAAACCTGGCGCCGGATGCTGTTTTTTTTTATATAGAGAGGAGGACTGCGTTAAAGATATAAGGCGCGTTACTAACGCTGACGTCAGCGTCGCGTCCGTGGCTTAGTCGGTAGAGCGTCGCGCTGCGGCCGCAAAGTCCTCGGATCGAAACCTGGCGCCGGATGCTGTTTTTTTTTAGACTGACTTTATACGCACGACGTCGTGTAGTCTGGCGGAAGCCATTATACGCACGACGCGACTATGGCGCCAACGCGGCAGTCGTCACTTCGAAGCTGGGGCACGATTTAGTTGCTTTAGCGATTTCGATCCCGTCATTGAGAATTTCAGCTCTGGAACAACGCCTTTTTCGTAGTGAAAGCTACAAAAACAGTGGACGTCGTCCATTCGCGGCTAAGTGTACGACTTGAACGACTGCAAAAGGTACTGAAGTACACAAACGCGACAACAGACTCTGACATCACGATAACAGAATCGGACAATAGACGCGGAAATCGCCGTGAGTGTTAATTAAAGCGCCCTATTATTTTCGGAACGATCGGTGCAATTTGTTGTTGAGTGTCGCGGTTGCTCGCATGACTGTTATGTTACACGCTGATACTTCTACGCATGCCGTTTTGTTTTATTGTCCGGAATAAACTGCTTCTTTCTGTTTCTTGCGTGCCGGCGTCATATCGTCGAGGGGGGTCAGGCTCGCGAACCCTTCGCACATGAAGGAAGTTCCTTCACGACGTATACATAAACCAAGCAGTTCTTGGCGTTCAGCAAAGCAAACATGAAAGCTGTTAGCATTGCTCCACACATGTGGATGTGCTTAAAATGAAATGTCGTGGGTATTCATTTCTAAATGGTGAAAATTGGCTTGCATGTGGTCACTGAAATCCGTTTAAGAATAAAATGAAATGGTGCTGCATCTGACTTCGTTTTTTAATAATTTGTTGCAACTGAACTTGAACCTGTAACTTTCTTAACAGGCATGAGTAGAACAATTTGCCACATTGTTTAAGCTATCGGTCAACGTAATCCTCCATATACGTGTTAATTCTAAATATAGAACAGGTGCTTCCACCCCGCAGTATTAATTCGGAGGCTGGATAAGAGCACCGCCATCCGTTAGGGTTCGATGCGATCGCAACCCGAGCGCTTCTGAACTGCATTGACTATGCAGATTTTAAGCCGAGATAAAAAATGAGTGAAAATTATAACCTAGGTTATTTTTAGGGAGCTGAACGTTATATAAGAGCCCCAAATTTCCCATCGGTAATTGGGAATATGGTCGGTCTGTCAAGGACGTAATGTGGCACAGAGCATGTTAAATAAGTCGCATAGCTGCAATCGTAGGTGAAATAAATGCATTATCCGGTTCTATGTCGTGCTTTGCATCCATACCATCAGCTGTGCTTTTTTTTTATTGCGATACGGAGCGCAAAAGCTAAACGAAAACCCATTTCGAGGAGCGTTGTACGGTTGTCATTTGAACCATCGGCTTCGCGACCCGTGGTGCGACGGAAAAGGGCGATAGAGCCGCTTGGAAACAGCGCGGCTCCGGTTGCTTTGGCTGCCGCGTTGGCGCGTCACTCACGTCGTGCGTATAGTGGCTTCCGCCAGACCACACGACGTCGTGCGTATAAAGTCAGTCTTTTTTTTATATATAGAGAGGAGGACTGCGGACGCCGCCGCCGCCGCCGGCGGTGGAAGGTTTGGGGTCGCTTATAAAGTGCATTCGCACTTAAAATGTTTCTGGCTGAGCAACTGAAGAACTATGTGGCTAAGAGTGCACGGCATCATGCCCATAGCATCACCCGTTCTGTTATTGGCTTGTTTAAAGCCGTTGCGGTAGACCTGGCGCGCGCGCTTTCCCGGCGGCCGGAACCATGCCCACCCTTTTTGCCGCCGCCGTAGCTGAGCAGCGCGTATAATTCCTCTGCTGTGCCGCAATGCAGGGCGCATGCGCAAACAGTCTCACCTTGGCAGCCATCTGGGCAGCAGTGCTCCTTCCGCATTCGCGCTGCTCCGGGTCCAGCGAGGATGTCTTCAAAATGGCCGCTAGTGCTCCTTGCGGCCGGGGGATCCGCATCTCGCCTTCTACTTCTTCTCGACGAGCGCGTCGATTGCCTCTTCCTCGTCAACGCTGGCAACGTATGTCTTCGTTGATAGGAGATTGCCCTGGCGCAGTATAGCAACAGTTCAGTGAAGTGCTCCGGTAAGTGTAGGTGCTTGTTTACGTTACGAGCACAAAAACAACAACAAAATAGGCAATTACTTAAGGACGAAGACGCGTGTTCACTTACTTCACTGCCGTATTAAACGAATGTACCGCAAGTACAGCCGAGTGCGATTTGAAGGTAATCGCGGGAGCGCAGGTCGTCCAAATGATGGAAACGAAACACAAGCTTTAGCAGATCTTCACTGGCAATTTTGTTACCGTTGGCGTATATAAAACGCCACCAAGCCTGTATTTGCTCACAACAAATGTGAAGCTTAAAGTGAAAAGAATGGCAAGCTGGTCGTGCGGGCGCTGTTGTAACATGGAAAAGCTAACAAGGGAGAGGAGAGCGCGCACTAGGCATCTGGCATGCTCAGCCGGCCGATGCTCGTGCGATAACCTTCAAATCGTGCTCGTCTGTTTTTGATAGCTGTATAGAAAAATATTTGTACCCTTTCTAAAGAAAAGGTAAAACACGCAAATCTTGATGTCAAACACGCAATGCATAATGACAACTGAGGCCTTCGTCGCTTGGCGGCCTCCACTTCCGCGTGACGAAGTTCGAGGTCCGCACGCCGCTCACGATTACGCTCAGGAGCGCGCTCAGGAGTGCCTGCCCGTATCACCACCTGCTCTTCGACCGAACGAATCCTCCGTGGCCTACCGATAAACCTGCAAATCTCAATCCAAATCGTCATCGTAGTTGCCATCGTCTTCCTTCTCCTGCTCCTCCTCTCCTCTTCCTCCTCCCCGTCATTATTATTATTATTATTATTATTATTGCCCTGAAACTCAAAGAACGCGCGCACAGAAAGATGAAGCGCTCTGGTGCGAATCAGTTCGTTCAGGAGTTCCGGCGCCTACGTGCCCTATGCAAAATATTGCACAAACGTGATCATGCTTTGTACCTGGCGTCAGTTGAAGCTAAAGCAACTCATCAGCCGGGAGCCTTCTGGAAGTACATTCATTCTAGATCTAGTACAACGAAAGAATCTATTCGTCTACTGGATTCCAACGGTGATGAGGTTGCAGATGCGGCCGACTGCTTTGCTCGTCAGTTTTCTTCTTTGTTTGGGCTTAGCGGTGGTAGTGATGACGGCAGCGTCTCTTGTCACCAGGACGGTTACTCCGCTTGTTTCCAATGGGATGAGAACATCGTGCGGGCCAGCATCAAGCGGCTAAAGCCCTCGTTTTCTTCTGGGCCAGATGGTATTCCTGCTGCAATTCTAAAAACGTATGCAAATATATTTGTTCCTGTGTTCACCTCAATATTTAATAACTGTCTCCGGTCTGGCACGTTCCCTCGATCATGGAAAATCTGTCGTGTATTCCCTGTTTTCAAGTCAGGCCCAAAAACTGACCCCATGAACTATAGGCCAGTGTCGCTTTTTTGTTCTGCCTCTAAAATATTCGAGTTATCTCTTCATAAGGTCTTGTCTTTCTCACTTAAACACGTCCTCATTCCTAATCAACATGGCTTCATGCGTGGTCGCTCAACTTCCACAAACCTCGCATGCTTCATGGAGCAGGCTGTCCCAGCAGTCATTGGTAGAAGCCAGCTTGATGCGGTCTACTGTGACATGAGCAAGGCCTTTGATGTAGTCAACCACTCGTTATTGCTTGCCAAGCTCATTCTGTTAGATGTTCACGCTTCCTTAGTGGGTCTTGTACGTTGCTATCTCCAGGAGCGATATTGCTATGTAAGTGTTAATGGTCAAACATCATTTAGGTACAAAGCAACCAGTGGTGTACCCCAGGGCTCCGTTCTGGGCCCCCTTCTTTTTTCCATTTTCATTAACGATGTTGCTTCTGCCATTAAATATTCTTCTTTTTTGTTGTATGCTGATGATGTGAAAATCTTCAGAGAAGTGCGTAATGTTCAGGACTGTAATTCTCTTCAGGCTGATATCGTGTCATTCCATCGTTGGTGCACCAAAAACGACTTAATTTTGAACCCCTCAAAAACGAAAGTTGTTTCCTATAGTAGGAAAACTCAACAGCTGCAATACTCCTATAAAATAGCAAGCACTGCACTGCCGAGGGTGACCGAAATTCGGGACTTGGGAGTACTATTTGATTCTTCTCTGACTTTCTCTTCCCACGTTACACAAATTACCGGACGCTCTCTTCGATGTCTAGGTGCTGTCTGCAGGTATTCTAGAGAGTTTAAAAGTCCTCTTCCTTTCTTAAAGTTGTATTCGGCTCTGTGCTTACCTCTTCTCGAATACGGTTCTGTTGTTTGGAATGGAACTTGCAAGTCCAATAGTGACCGCATCGAAAGGGTTCAAAATAAGTTTTTTTCTATCTTTAGGCACCGTTTCCGTCATGTACAAGAAGACGCAAACGGCAGCATGTCTTGTCTCAAAAGTATTCCTTCCCTTTGGTGTCGACGAATGAGAGCTGACATTATCTTTCTTTATAAACTTCTTCATGGTGATATTTTCTGTGATGACTTGGTTGCACTTATCAATGTCAACTTGCCGAACAAACTTTTCCGAAGATTTCGAACTTTCAGAACAGATGCTTTTAGTAAACGATGCTCGTCCATCTGCAGAATACAATGTGCATATAATGAATATTCCGATCGTCTTGATATATTCCAGAGCTCTTTGTCTTTGTTCTCTAATGAATTGAAAACTGTTGTAGCTTAAGTGCCTTTATGTCATTTATGTGCCGTATTTCTGTTCCGTATTTATTTTATGCAAATCATCATCTTGCTTGTTTGTTTTTCACTTTTCCTGATTTTGTGTTGCTTGAATTTCTGTCGGTTTAGGTGTCAGTGCTTGTAACGCTGAACTTCGTTTTTCCATTTTGAAACTTCCTAACATTTTGTTACAAAACCTTTGTTTTATGTGTATAATCTATCTCCGTCATGTGCATTGAGTATTTGCTTGTGTATTTTCAATTTTTCACGTGCCTTCAACGTTTTGCTGGCCGGGTGTCATGGCTTCTAACACTAGGCTTCCTTTTTTTTTTGCTGTTTTGCTTTCTGGGATCTCTGTAACTATTTTTATCTTATTGTTTCTTTCATATATATGGTTTTCTGTGTTGTGTTGTCTTGATTTTAGTTTGTTTTTATGAATGCTTGTATATGGTGTACCAGTACCAAGACCCTAGGGTTGTTCCTGGGCACCAAAAATAAAGATTGATTGATTGATTGATTGATTGATTGATTGATTGATTAGTAGTAGTAGTAGTAGTAGTAGTAGTAGTAGTAGTAGTAGTAGTAGTAGTAGTAGTAGTAGTAGTAGTAGTAGTAGTAAAGAGTGTAGAGAGAAGTTTTTATCCATATTTAAGCACCGTCATCACATTCACAGTTTTCATCCTGATTCTGACTTACCCATAGTCCCTTCAATCCCTTCCTTGAACTGCAGACGTATGCGTGCAGACCTTACATTTCTTCACAAAATTGTTCATGGTGACCTTTCTTGCGCAGACCTGCTTAACTGTTTAGTGTTTAGTGTACCACAAAGGCCCATCAGGTCGCATCGCCCGTTCTTGACCGCCGCGCGCAACTCCAATCATTCTCCTGTGCGCAGAATACAGAATTGTTACAACCGCTTCTTTGAACGTCTTGACATCTTTCAGAAATCCTTTACAATTTACCGTACAGCGCTGTTGAATACAGTATTTTAAACACCTATGATACGTCTGTCGTTCTTTGTTTTCTGGAATTTGGTTTCTCTGCGGTTGTGTTTATCCAACTGATTGTTGCCTATTTTTGAAACTGTTTACTGTCATTTGTTCTTCATATCATTTCTCTCTACACTCTTGCCGTTGTTTTTGTTGTATTACTGTCAAACTTTGTTGCTCTGCCTGTCGTGTGGCCTTTACGACAGGCAGAGCAACATAGGCATCTTTTTTTTATTTTTTACCTGTACCCAGTCTCCGCCTGTGCTTTATTTCTGTCATTTTCACTACTTCAATTTGTGTGTGTCTTGTAGCTTGTTTGTTTCTTGCTATATGTTTCTTGTATTTTGTTTTCATGTAACTATCCGTGCGCCAGCACTCAGGCCTCTGGCTGTTCCTGGGCACGTAAATAAACATGATTGCTTGATTGATTGATTGATTGATTGATTGATTGATTGATTGATTGATTGATTGATTGATTGATTGATTATTATCAAAGATCCTTAGGTTGCACCTAACTGTTAGCGTTCTGACGTGTTCGCATCCCACGTTAAAGTCAGTTACTTCAAGCTTCGCTTGATAAACACTGGGCAAGTAGCCTTGCCTTCCTACGTCCCCTCTCCTATCTTTGGTCGAGCGCGCCACCTCCCTCCTCTCGAAAAAAAATTCCTGGCTACGACACTGCCTACGGCCTAACATATTTGTTAGCCCACCGCCGCACGGATATTAGACAGTTAACGATTGTACTCATCAATCAATAGTTCAATGGATGTTTGTTATAGTGCCCAGGTAAAGCCGTAGCCTTTCTTCTGGCGCGCTTAAACTAAGAAAGACGACACTCAAATACATCCGCACGTGAGAAAAACAACAACAAAGTGCAAGGGAATAAACCTAAGGTCATCCTTACCGACTGAATGGTTCCGGTACATTAAATTTGTAGTCACCACTAAACAATAAAACACACTGGTAAAAAAATCGCAATGCAAACGGGTAGATATACATAAGCACGCAGAGTTAAAAACGCGAGCAAGAAAAACAGAAATCGGGCATTGAAGATAGGTATTGTTGTGGGCAGAACACGACCAGAGTGAGAAAGTTGTCATAAATTCGCACACGAAACACGACCCAGGTAAATATTGCCACTAGTCGTGACTGTCTAGAGCTTTACAGCTAAGCTCATGGCGAACCATCTGCCATCTTTGGGCAGTAAAAACAAACCATAAATAAACAAACCGAATGCATGCTTCGCGGCATTACCCCCCTCTATGATTGCATCGACCCGATGCTAAAATAAAATGACAGTCCGAATAAAGAGGAACAAAAAGTTCCATCATCTTGCGGAGTAAGGTTTGAGGTGAACCACACGGACGACTTGGGGCCGCGTTCATCGTCGTGATGTGCCGGAATCACCATCGGAAACCACCTGGTAGGTAAGTTGGCCAACACGTCGTAAAATCTGGTAGGGTCTTAAATACCGTCGCAGAAGCTTTTCGCACTGGGTCCGCGTCGTTGGATGGGAGTTCAAACCCACGCACGATCCCCAGGCTGTTACTCGTCGTCTCGGCGTCGGATATGGTAGCATCCGGCATCCACCAGCTGCTGGTATACGTTATACGAACTCGAGCGAGCTGGCGTGCCTCCTCCGCACGCTGAAGGTTTCCTTGGACGTCGGCGTTGAGGTCGTCGTCTTCTACGTGCGGAAGCATGGCGTCGAGAATCGTAGTCGGCCGTCTTCCGTGGACAAAGAAAAACGCTGTCATCCGCGTAGTTCCTTACGTCGCTGTGTTGTACGCAAACGTGACATACGTTGTTCTCGGATCGTGAAGTAGGGAACGGGCCCAGAAGGTCCATTCCAATCTGTTGGAAGGGCCTCGATGGGATGGCGATGGGCTGCAGAATTACAGCGTGTCTCGTCGATGCGTTTTTTTTTCGCTGGGAATCACGGCAGCTCCTGACGGAGTGGGTGACGTCAGAGGTAAGGCGGGGCCAGTAGTACCTCACCTTGATTTTTCTAATAGTGCGAGCTGTGCGGAGATGTCCGAAGACGGGTCGTCATAGAACGCTTCGAAAAGTTCGACATGAAGGTCCGCGAGGATGACAAGAATGTAATTCGTTCTCGTTCCGGGGCTGAGATTCTTCTTCGCGAGGGACGGAGGTTTTCAGGTTGAATGCTGGTAAGTTGCGTTTGAACGCTTTAGGCACGGCGACGTTGCGTCCTTCGAGGTTGTCGATCATGACGCGGAATTCGGGTTCGGCACGCTGCTGGGATGCAAGGTCGCTCTCCGTAACGACAATGAAGAACGCGCTGTCTTCATCGGAGTCTTGTGGTGGTGGAAGGCGGAAACGTTTCGCTACAGTGGACGGAACTGAGAGCCGAACCTTGATGCTATGCCCAAATCCCTTGTCTAGGCCGAGGGCGTATTCTAAAAGACGTGCAAATTCATTGCGCCAATCTGCTGCAAGGAATGCAGATGAAACTTGTGTCTTGTCTGCGGCTGTACAGTGGTAGTACGGGTAGTTGACGTGGTAGTCACAAGCAGTGTTGTATACGTTCCTCCAAAATAGGAACGAAAGCTCGTTCCTCGTTTCCTGCTAATTTTGAAACGAGTTCCCGTTACAAGTTCCTTTATTGCGAAAGGAACGCGTTCCAGTTCCACTTCGAAAATTGGAACGTGTCGTTACATTAACGTTACAATTAGGTTTTTAAATTAAAATATAGTGTCGGATATTCCTGGGTCGAAATTAAGTGAGACATTTAAAACTCACATCGAACTACGTATATTATACGAATATTAACACCACCCGCAGCAGATTATCTGGAGATAAAGGTAATCAAAAGAAACGCTCCTAGGCGAATTTTTTCAGGGAGCACCGGACAAACTCCAGACGGCTCGAGGACATTTCGGTGCAGGATATTTCGGTGCGGAAATTTCGGTGTACGGACATATCGGTGTACGGGCGTTTCGGTGTACAGACATTTCGGTGTGCGGACATTTCGGCGACCAAATTATCCGGTGCTTGCCTGATTGCGACAGCCGTTGTATTTTTATTTCCACCTAACTTGGGTTATGGACAACAATCTGGAGCAGTGAATTTATTTTCTTGATTGATGCCGTGTTCGATCTTTGCCAGGTATTTTTAGAAATTCTACGTTTATATATTTTTGCTTAATACCTCTTCCTGGGGACACCTGTTATATGCAGCCAATTGAATTCTTTAGCACACGTTTTTTTTCATTTAAGACAGGTTGTTAATTTATTTTCTCTCTTTTTTAGCTAAGACAATTACCCGTGTTTACGATGGTCTACCGCCTCATTTGTATTTTTGCAAATTACACACCCTCAAATTACATAAATTAAATGCACACTCTCAATATCCAAAAAGTAACAAACATTAGCTAGCCCCCCAGAATGAAGAGAACCTTATGAAGAGTATTACGTAGGCTGGGCTGCCATCCTGAAATGAATTCGCGAACACTGGTCTAGGATATTCCCGGGAAGGAAAAACGGGCCTTTTGGAAAACAGCCGCATGTTCTAATGTCCTAAATGCTGATTAAGCGCGTACCGGTTGTGCATACAAATTCCACCCATTGTGTTCGGGACAACCAACCTTCCTTTAATGTTTACAAGCCTACCTTTACCACATTTTAATTCTTTGTTCTAGCGCCCCCCCCCCTCCCACCTCCCGCCTGTACGCTCGAATCGAGGCCAGATTTTTTTCAGCCATATTATTTTCGGATTCCCCTGAAAATCTAATGGCGTGGTGGAGTTTACGGTCTCCGAAGCGTCACCGCAGTGATTTCTTGTTTTTTATTTAGAACATACTGCTAGCCTCTTAGTGGAGGCTTTTGCAGGAATTGGGTGATACATTCAGAACAATGACATAGCACACTTCGCGTTTAAAACAGAGAAAAAGCTTTACATTCACCATGGGCGCACAAAACGTCTATAATGTGACACAAAAAGCCACCCAAAAAACCGCTGAGAACACAATGGCCACTATGGTTTGCTGGCTACGCCCTTCCGCGCGTCGCGGTCATATCGACGGCGCCCCCACTCCAGGAATCGCTCTTTCTGCGCCTTCAGTCGCCCCCTTGGGAATTAACTCATCAAGTCGCGCATATCATGGTCACCCTAGGTATACATCGCTTCCTCCCATTATAAGGAGCAAAAAAAATGAATACGCTAGTGTGACGAGAGCGGCAACAGTCGTCTTCAAGTTTTCGAAGTACAGTCGACGCAATGGTGAAGCACAAGTGACACCGCTCTGTCTCTACTTAGGGGGAGGATTGTCGGCGGGGCTCAGCTTTCCCCTCCCCTAAGTAACGCCACCGTAAGTGCGATCGTTGGTTTCTTAGTTTTAAGTAGAACTGACACCGAATGCAACGAAGGCGAGATTGATTGAGAGAATAATTAAAACGAAATGCACACGCGCCTAATCGACCTCGTTTTTATGTATTGTTTTTTCACGGAAGTTTTGCTGGGGGGCGGGGGGGGGAGGAATAGACTAAAAGAAGCAGCGTCTTGCACCGTTGGGTGAAGTGAAAGGAAAGCACTTTGGTAACACTTAAATTATTAGGGTTGTTCACATGAATGTTAAAATAACAAAAAATGGTTGAATGGATCCAAATTAACAACGTTAATTTTTACCATCTGCTACTGAAATTGGGTTTCACGTGGCAATGCTCCGCCAGGGTTTAGCGTTCGTTTCCACGAACGGAAGCGCTAGCACAAGTCTCGAACGTAAAATCATATCAAGTCACGAAATTACAATATTAAAGCTAAAATGTTCAAAGAATGTCTGCAGCATCCCCTCACTCAAAATGTCTGGGCCAAGACGTCGTGCACCAAAATGTCCGTGAACAGAAATGTCCACACCGAAACGTCCTGGACCGAAATGTCCGACACCGAAATGTCCGGATCTCGTTTAGTAGTCCGTCCGTTTCGTTGGCTACGTTGTTACCGGGTTGCCGGGCCCGATCTGCTCCTGAGCGCGCGGAAGGGCCAGTAGGAAGGGTGTGGAGGCACGGACATGGCGAAGGCAGGCCTGCGGAACTAATCCCCCTACCGCGACGAATGCCCAATCGCCCAGCCGGGTCCCGGTCAACCCAGTAACAACGCATACGACAGAACGGAGGGACTGCTAAAAATCTCTATTCTTTCCCTGCCCGGGAACAATTCTATCAGCCAGACGCGCATTCTGGCCTCCCCAAACAAACGATGAAGGGTAAAAAGCATTCTCGCGGCTACGCTATTCACCCGTCGAACGCCGCGTAAGCAACCAGCATGAAAGCAAGCACAAGCTAAGGCCTGCTGCGTGATTATTCATCTGCCTTTGACCTTCGAGGAAGCACGTACGGCTGAAGGGCGGGCAAAGTGACCATCTTATAGGAAGAGAAACGCAGATAGCGCTTTGTGGATTTTTGTACTCGAGCCTTGGTATCAAAAACAGCCAAATCCTAGCGATGTAACGGCAGGAACGCCGTTGCTGCCGTTCCTTCAAAAACGTAAGGAGTTACCATTACAGTTCCACCGACCCTTAATGGAACGGTGGCGTTCCTCCGTTCCTCCAAAAAGGAACTAGTTCCAGGAACGCCGTTCCTTGTAACGCCGTTCCGTACAACACTGGTCACAAGGCAGCGGAGAGACGAGCCATCAATCTGGAAATCAAGGGGCCTAATGGCGTCAACACCTAGAAGCGATGTGCCTTTTGAGACAACGTAGAACAGAATGGCCGGTTCGCGTTCCTTGCATACGACTTTCGAAAAAAAGCAACTTCGCGCAGAGATGGGCTGTTTCGAGTAATCTAGCGGCTTTACACGGTGCATGGATAGCCATGCCTTCCCGGCAAAATGCCTAATAAAAAGATCATCCGCTGGTATGGAAACTAAAGAGCCCGAGTCACATCGACGTGAAGTCCAGCGCCGCGGGATGTGGTCAGCGATGGAATTCTCACTGCCTCGTTGACAAATTCTGCTCGCTAAGCTCACGAACAGGTACGCCCTGCCATTTCTTGAATTACAAGCATAAATGACCAATGAGACTACAATAATATCAACAATAGACATTGGGCAGAGCAGAGGGATGACGCGGCACGGTGCTAGGGCGAACCGCAACGATAGACGTAAGACAACGAGTGCACGTTAGATGATGCAATCATCTGCAAATGAACTGATGCAGAATGAGTTGGAACCTGCATGTTATTAATAAAAACCAAAAATAATAACGGACCCAGATCCGATGCTTGCGATAGTCTGGACGTCACGTCTTCAGTTCCCGATTTTTCCTACCTGCATCAACACATTAATTTCTATGGAAAATGTACTCCTCAATCCCGAATAAAATGTTACTATCAGTGCTTACGGCTCTCCATTTGTGAATCAGTAGGCTGTGTGAAGCGCAGTCAAATGCCTTACAGAAATCAATTAGGTTAGGGTCGGTTTGAAGCCTATCTTCAACAGAAGTAACATCATCGTGCAATAGTTCGATGACTTGGGTTTCACAGGAGAGCCTATGGCGAAATACATGTTGTTTAGAATAAAAAAAAGCTTTTTCTCCCGTTGCTTTGTGATGTTGTTGCGAACAATAAGTTGTAATATTTTGCAAGAAATACAAAAGACTGAGTTAAGTTATGTAAGGTCGGGATTGGTTGGGTAGGGTTGGGTTAGGTTAGGTTTGGTTTGCTTGGATTAGGTTACGTTGGATTAAGTAGGGTTTGATATTATTGAGTCAGGTTAGGTTAGGTTGTCTTAGCTTGAGTCGGGTAGGGTTAGGTTTCATTGGGTTATTTTGGGTTTGATTAGGTTTGGTTAGGTTGGGTTTGTTTTGATTACGTTAGGTTAGATTGGGTTGGGTTGAATTACAGTGGGGTGAATTTTGGTGAGGTTACGTTAGGTTAGCTTTGGTTGGGGTTGCTAGGTTAAGGTGCTTGAGTTTACGTAAGGTTAGGCTTTGTTAGATTAGGCTGTGTTAGGTTGGGGTGGTTGAGTTGGGGTGGCTGAGTGGGGTTATTTTACGTTAGCTTATGTTAAATAAGGTTGGGTTAGGGTTAGGATAGATTAGGTTTCTTTGGTTAGGTTATGTTGGGTTTTGTTTGTCTTAGTTGGGTTCGGTTATGTGAGGTCAGGTTAGGTTAGGTTACATTATTTTAGGTTAGGGTAGGTAGGGTTGAGTTGGGTTAGGCTGGGTTTCAGTAGATTAGGTCAGAATAGCCTGCGTTGGATTGGGTATGGTGTGTTATGTGTGATTAGTTTTGGCTAGGTTAGGTTACGTTAGGTTGGGATTGGTTGGCTTTGTGTTGGGTTTGGGTGATTTGGTAAAGTTGGGTGAGGTTAGGGTGATTTTGGTGTGGTTTGGTTAGGTTAGGGTATGTTATGTTCGGTTGGGCTGGTTTGGATGGTTTCGGTTGGGTTACGTTAGGTAAAGTTTGTAAGACTGGTTTGGGTTGGGTTGGGTTAGGTTAGGTTAGGTTTAGTTGGGTCTTGATGGGTTAAATTAGATCGGATTGGTTGGGTTGGTTACGTTAAGCTTGGTTGGTTGGTTAGGTTAGGGTGGTTGCGTTTCTTATGTTGGTTAGGTTATGTTAGGTTGCGTTGGGTTACGTTAGGTGATGTTAAGTTGCGTTCGGTCATGTAAGGTTGGTTTGGGTTGGGTTAGTTGAGGTTACGTTTGGCTGGGATATGCTCAGTTGTGTTATAAAAAGTTAGGAATGTTTGGGTTGTTTTGGGTTAGGTAGGTTATTTTAGGTTACGTTGGGTTGGGTATGGTTATTGTTAGGTTAGTTTGGGTTAGGTTAGGTCAGGTTACGTAATGTTACGGCGGGTTGGGTTAGATAAGGCCAGGATTAGTTGGTTTAGGTTAGGTGGTTTTGGTTTGGTTACTTTGGGTTTGGTTTGTGTTGGGTTATGTTACGTTAGGTAAGGTTAGGTTAGGTTAGGTTAGATTGGCTTAGGTTAGGTTATGTTGGGTTAGGTCGGGTGGTTGTATTTGGTTAATTTCGGTTTCATTATAGCGGGTTTGGTTTGCCTATGTTTGCTTGGGTTAGGTTAGGTTAATTAGGAACTCCCTCGGGCGCTTACGTTTGCCGTGGGACGTCACCAACGTCGCGGCCATCTGCGCTTCCAGCTAGTGCTCGCCTTCTCCGCCTCCTCCAGCCGCGCAGCGCGAGATGAATGCACCCGAGGGGACCCCGGGAACCAGACGATTTCGGGGAAGGCGCGACGCAAAGAATTCTGGGGATTTTCTGTTCCCGACATGTTTCGGCACTTTGCTCCGGCGTGAGCGGCTGCGTTCCAAAGGCAGATTCGGAGTACCTGCTCTCCGCGGGGTCGGTACGCTCCGCGGTGGAGCACAGTGACCACTCCGCATCTGCCATTGGAATTCAACATCCCTATGCTATGGCTCTCCAAAGAGAATCAAACTGAAATATCATTGATATATTGCATCAAACGAAGCGGAATCACCATTTCAAGTTCGGACACCAGTGTGCTACAAAAGCTGATAGATTGATTAGTAGTAGTTCTTTTCTACTTGACCTGTCGCCACAACTTTTTCGCGATGTATCATCATCATCACACCCCATCACGAGCCCCTATGAACTCTACGTGAACCCGAAGACGGGCGTCGTCATAGGCGTGCCGCAATCGTGAAGCTGGGCAATCAGGTCAGGCGTAGTGAAATTGCCGTGCTCGCTCGCTGGCACGCGGCCCGAACTCTCTCACCGTTTCCTGCCCTGCCTTACTATTTTCTCCCCCCTGCACTTTTTAAATTGTCAACTGTTTAACTACACCTCCTGCATCCTCATCCCTTGCCTACTTTTCTTCGAGCACAACTTTGCCAGCACCCGGTCGACGCGTACGCTGTCCGACGCGCGTTGGTGAGCGAGTACGGCAATTTCACAACGCCTGACGTTGTTGCCGAGCTTCACGAGAACGGTACGCATATCCCGACGAATTTCGTGGCCCGAAGACCGCGAGGCGGACGGTCGCGATGGCGGAAGCCTGTCTCGCTAACGCTATAGCTGCGAAGCGCACTGCACAGAATTAACAGTCTCGGGTAGGGGGGGGGGAGATTTCACAACTCCTACGATGCGCCAGCCGTATTTGATTGTATTCGTTAAATGTGTCGTTTGGTGTGAGGACGGACGACAAGGAGCTGTGATTTTTTACATGAACACTGGAGGCCACATCGTTTAGCACATTGGCGTACTAGAAGTGATTCCATACGTTGGTGTGAGCTTACTTTAATTTTTGTAACTTCTAGCACACGCGCATGGCGCGCACAGGGCCGCTAGAGTTCCGTGGACGGAGTGCACAGCAGTGCGTGAGGTTGCGTGACGCTATCTCGTGCCGTTCAGCGAGAATTCCGGGGTAAGCCCGTACATTTGCTTGGTGAGTCCACCGCCTGTCTTCCCTGTCTCCGCGTGGGCTCTTAACTAAATCGGTAAGACAACGGGCTCTCGCTTTGTTCGGCTATTAGTTCCAGGTTTGATTCCTGGCCGTGCCATTAAATTATTTTATTTGTTCGCGGGAGTTTTCTGTTGACACCAACGGTAGCAAAAGAACCTTTGAGGGGTAGAGGTATAAAGCTGGCTCTGCTTCGCACGGGGCTCCACGACAAGGTAGAAGAGCTGATAGAGGGCCATCTTTCTATTGAGAAGCTCCAAATGAGCAGAACTGCGGTGGGTCGCCGCATCCTTCACCAGATTGGCTGGGCAGCACAGCATGTCACTCAGTTTGATGTACTCTTGCACTCTTGGCGAGAAGAGCTAAAGATGCTCCCTTTGCTTAGAAATATGAACCCCTCACACGACGAGGGTCACCGACAACCACGGGCTCAAGCGCTCAACACCACTCTCGGTGGGATTCATGCAGTTATCTACACTGACGCCTGCCAACATCAAGGGCAGTAGTACGCCATCATCGTGGCTACCTCTAGAACCAACCTCCTTGCGTGTGCCTCATTTAAGACCCAAGACATTATGGCAGCAAAAGAGGCAGCCATCGCCTTGGCTCTCACTCAACCAGGGGTTCGGAAGGTAGTAACCGAGTCTCAACAAGCGTACCAGAATTACCTGGTCGGGTTGGGTGTCTTTAGCCCTCAGCACCCTCTTCTCTTTCCGTGAACTACTAAACAGGAGCAATGGGAGATGCTGCTGTCCAGCCCCTCTGTGCCTACCCAGTTTCAGTTGCTGAACAGAGAACAGGCGGCGCGGACTGCATATGGTCTCCAGTGACAAAGGAACCACTCCTCTGGGCGGAACTGTGTGCAGTTCAGAAATCTGACTAGAATTACTTCCTCCTCCGCCTACTGCTTCTTCTTCTTCTTCTTCTGTTGCTTCTTCTTATTCTTCTCGTCCTCCTACACCGTCTCGGACGCCGATCTCGTCGCCTCCGTCCGCGGTGGCAGAAATGGAGAAGTGAGATCGTTTAACACCGGGTTTGAGCTTCCGTTAATTTTATACAAAGAAGTTTCCACTCATGTGCTACATTAATACAACTCAACCAACCACCGCTCATGCATCCTCATTGATTTGACCGTACCAACAATATCTCTTGGAAGTAATACGGGGTGTGGTCAAGTGAATGTCACTTCTCTCTGGTTTTACTATTTGTACAGCAACGTGAGTCAATTTAAGGGACGTCGCATGGGTAATCTTTGTGGGTGCCATTTACAGCTTTGCTTTCCAACCATATTCACAGGGTGGATTGGCGCGAATTTTTTAGGTGCGCTTCGTGCGAAGCATCTCATTGTCGGGGCTACGTCCCTCCCTTGTCGTTGTCGTTGTTGCGCCGTCCATACCCACACTGCACATGCTCGGCTTGCTGAATGCCCGGTGGTGTCAAAGGATGGTGGTGTCATACCCTTATATGGCTCCTGGAGCGACAGTGCTGCCGGTGTCTTCCTGGGCCGGCACGAGACGAGCACGCGTTCTTTTTAAGGGCTCCTGGAGCGACAGTGTTGCTGGGGTCTTCCTGGGCCGGCACGAGACGAGCACGCTTCACGTGCCTTCGACGTTTTATCGTCGTCGGCAGCGGGGTGCGTCGGCGAGTCTCGGCGGGCCGTGATTGCAAACACCCCACAACCATCCGGGGAACGTGCATGGAACTTATCTTCAGCAACTTTAGGATTGAACCAAAACAACAGCCCTTGACTTTACATTTCACAGACCATCAGGCGGTCATACTCAAAGCGGAACGCCAACCACACCTCGACGTCACCTACATTGAACACGATGATGATAATGCTGAAATAAAGACAAACTCATACCACGTACAACGTCACTCTCTCTCTGTAATGCCTCTCCACTCTAACACTTCCCGTTAGGCGAATTATCTTCGTTTACGCTATTCTAACAATTAAAGGTATTACTTTTGTCAAGTCTGCATCTTTGTGTAAATGCAGGGCGTTGCATGTTTTGCAATTTTCGGTGTTTAGAAGGGTCTCTTGAGGGTTTTTTTGTTTATTCTTCGATTTTCGGGAAAGAATTATAAAACGAATATTTCCGATTTTGTGAGATCGTTTTGTGAAATTTGTTTTCCATATTTTTATCTTTGGTCTTTTCAATATTCTGCCTCACTGATTTCCTCCATTTACGCTATTTATTACAATGACGAAAGGTGGAACTTTCACCGAATTTGCATTTTTTTCAGCGAAGCTGTTTAGCAAAACGTAATTGCCCAGCGCGCACACATGAGCGCGGGCCCCGCAGTGACCGCTGAGCAGTTAACAACGCCAAGAAGACACCTAGCGCTCATGCGTGCGCGCCTACCGACGACCTCCAGGCGCCCCCTTCGCACGTTTGTCCAGCCAAGCCTACCCACTTAAGCAGGTTGGTCAAGACTGCAGCGACCGCCCGGCAGCTAATCAAACCCTAGAAAATGCCAAGCGCTCGTGCATGCATGCCTCGTTGTGAACGCGCAGCGCCCCCGGCGCACGTTTTGTGAAGCCAAATATGCCCACTTAATGACATGGCGAAAACTGCAAAAAAAAACTTGTGTTTTACGTAATTGTGGCAACACTTCCGCGAAACACGAAAGCCTCTTCATAGCGTACGCCCCTCCACGTTGATTTCCAATGATTATCACTTCCAGAAAATGAAAGAAGCTCACACTTTTAGCTACAATGATGGAGTCGATGTCGTTGCGGCAGCGAAGAAGAAGTAAATCGGCCGCAATCGTGGAAACATTTGAGGCGGTCGTAAAGGTGCCGTGCAGTTTCGTTACCTTCAAGTCTTAAGCGTGAGCTTCCTTCTTTTGTTGAAATGCCGTGCGTTGCACGGTGCTGACGGTGGGGTACTCGAGAAAAAATGGTAGGCATTAATAAAACTTTGCGCTTTAGCGGTTCTCAGATATTTATGTCGCTGCTGCATTGCAGTGACAGGCAGCTCGACCGTAAGTTATCTGTGAAAAAGCGCGCCTTATGTAACTTGTTTATTGTAGTAAGCGGCCACTTTTGCAGTGGCGCCAAAACGTGGCCGACTACAGCCGGTCCATTGGTTTAGAAAAAATACGTCTTTTAGCTCATTCCCGCAGAACTGCCAAAGCATATCCTTGTTCCGGATAAAAAGAACACGTTGACTTCAAGGTTTGTATTCAAGAAACATTTCGTTAAATGGCTGTAGGCATTCTCGGTATCATTCCAGTTTATTGCGCTTATTCCTCTATTACCAAGGATATAGTTAGTCGCTCTGAAAATGCGGCGATCTCGTGTTCCCCGCTAAGTCACGTTCGCACGTGCACTGGATGCCGATATTTGTCGCCAATGGAATCAAATAGTTAAACACAGAGTGATGGTCCCGATGAACATACAATATCATGAATGTGTAGGAAGGGCAACCCCACATGCCTCCCTCAAAAAGAAAACCGCAACTCGCGCACTTTAATGTGTGCAGCCATGTGATTGATTTAGGAAGTTTACTTCCGGAAACTGCAGTATTCACGTATTCATAAAATTGGGCACAATAAAAACTTGTATCTACCTAAACACAGTCAAAATTTGCCCTGTTCTGCTGCAAAGCTTTGTGACAGCTCCCAGGCACAAAAATGCTTCCCCGGTAAAAGCATTCACTTCTCACATCTCATTAACCGGGAGGCTACAGTCACTGCTTTTAGCGCCTCGCACAATCGCGAAGTACGACGCTTTGTTCTGGAAAGCGTGTCGTCACCTACGTACCTGCACAAAGCTCTGCATTGTGATTTCAGCAGCGCCGCAACTTTAGGGAAGCCATTATGGTGATTACTCTAAAGCCTCATCGCATAAAGGGCCAACTCCGTAAAGGTGGAACCTCCAAGCGACGCGCGTCGTCGCTTCTCGTGGCCTGCCATACCACTCTTTCCGACCCATTTCCTTGCATCCTTAATCCAACTATAACGGCCGGCGCGTCCGGCGTCAACCGCGCTAAAAGCGACGACGATGGCTAAAGCTTGTCTCGTGGCCAAGATCATGCGCTCTCGTCGGGGCGGAATAAAATGAGTTCGAGCCTTATCACAGACGACGCTTTGTCTCTGCGCTACTCGCAACACCAAAAAAAACGTCCACAGAGGAAATCTCACTCCACAGTTGCCGCTACCTATGCGTCATCCTCGTTTGCTTCAGACCGCCAACAGCAATTAACACCGGCGGCTACAAACTGTTCCGTCAGCAATGAACGGCAACCCGTCTTACGTCGTTTTGTCCCGGGCACGGCTTTTTAAAGAGCCCGGGGGTCGGAACAAGCAGCACAGAACCTTGAGGTGTGTCATGAAGAGTTTTGTCGACCTTACTTTGCGAAAGTCTGGTACGAGGTTTTTCTACTGCTGTCCGTACATTTTAACAGCAAACCGTTTTTTTTTTCTGTAACACATAAGCAGTATTTGGCGTCTTCGCGAATTTTTAATCTATTTACCACACTTTCTTCGGACGTACCTTTACCTAAACCAAAAATGTATCTCTGTCTCCGTTTTTTCTCTCGCAGTTTATTTGCGACAGTAATTACATTCCGGAATTGGTTTTTGGGTCATCTCTGACTCACGCAGCCCACCCTTTCCTGGTTAACAATGTCAGGTATCCATCTGAAATTTTGGATTTTAGGGGGCTTTAACGAGCCAAAGCTACACCAGGACGATGAGGCGCGCCGTAGTGTAAGAGGCCTCGGGATCAACTCAGACCACCTGGGTATCTTTCACGTGCGCCCAAATGCTCGACACAGGGGCGTTTTCTTTTCCAGAACCGATCAGAAAAACGCCCACCGCGCCTGACAGCGAACACCCCTCCTTAGGCATAGAAGCACAACGCCACAGCCAATTAGGCACCGTGGCGGGTGTGTCCGCCTACCGCTGCAGAGAACGAAAAAGTTGACGCAGTGAAGATTGCGCCAACGGAAGCATTTATTGTGAACGCACCTTTTGAACGCTCCACAGAAAGCACATTTTCTGCGGGAAAGACACTTAAACAATGTCTTGAACACATGGAATCATGACATCCGATGAGAACCATAAGAAACGACACCAAGTGGAGGGGGCAGTGAGAAAAAAGTTCGAAGATACGGTCTGTTAAGACGCTTCAAAATGGGAAAACACCCGCTCAACCGTAACGACGGCAGTAATGGCGTACTAGAAGGAGGTGTCTTCATCACGACCTCTCGTTCGCGTATATCTGCGTCGAAAAAAGTCTTATTATATCGCTTCTTAACTAGTTACCCTCAGTTCAAACTGGCACCACTTGCCATCTGCACCAACCTGCACCCTCCCCTATTTCCCGTCTTCCCCGCAAGGATCAGAGCCTCCGTGTTTCTGAAGAAAGGTCTAATAAAAACAGCAAGGCTTCACACCACTAAGGTTTATTATGGCTCTGGCTTACTATAGTAATGCTAGTAAATGTCTAGTGGACGTCCCCTCATAACGTTCACATGCGCACGCAGGTTGACCAAAAGATTGCTGCTTGGTACGTCATGCGCAGAACAGTAGGGTAGCTATACTTTTTAGCTGAGTATATGCCCAGGATTGGTTTCGGAACTTATTTTGCTGTGACATTTTACATACCCACTAAGAAGTTTAGCTCACTCAGCGGAATTCTGTGTGTCGGCGTGTGCATGCGTGTGCGCGTGAATCTGTGTACCGCAAAATCTCCAAAGGCCGAAAAGAGCGATTTTTATTTTTTTTTTCTGTCTAGATACAGCAGAGCCCGTTTCTGCCTAAGCAGGGGGGGTTCCTGGAAAGATGATAACAAGTGCTAAAAACATTTACAACGTAGCACTCCACGAAATAAGATGGCGAGGCATTCCAGTGCTAATTGCTCAAGGAAAAAAAATATTTTTGTATTATTTTAGGACGGGCGAAGAATGGTCGTATTTTGTAGTGATTCAGTCTAGCCGACCTGAAGGGCAGAATGCGAATATGGATAACTTCTTAATCCAATTTCCTTGTGAAAAATAGGATACAGAAACATCAGCCTGGCAATATGCCGAGGCTTCTGGAGTGGTTCTAACTTTGACTGTTTGAACATGTTAGTAGCAGAGGATCAGACTTTGTAGTCAGAATGAATGAACCACGCAGCGAGCCGTTGAATCCGCTCTATTTTTCGATCAGAATGAAAGCGGATATTCGAACAATCAGAACGTTTAGGGTTAGTCAGACGTAATGGCAGGTTATATTAGCTACAACTGGTAGGGTGGATATATGGTTAAGAAAATGCGATTCAGTCAGTGTATTAGGCCACTAAGTTGAAAAAATATTAACCGCATATTTACTGCCCTTAGTGCTAAATGTTGCCGAAATACTGTAGTCTTGTGCCGCCCCTACCACGGAAATGTCTCTGTCTTCTCCACAGCCAACCTCTTATCGCCCTCCCCTCTAGTCCCGCTCCTTTCCCTCAAGTCCATTCGATTTTCTATCCTCCCACAACTCCCGCACCATCTAATGAAAACTTTCGTTAATTCAAATGCCACCACACGGTGTAGGCTGTGGCGCGAGTTCTTTGTGTACTGGGTGGTCAAATTATGGTTTTCAACGCGTGTTTTTTACTTGCTGTCGTAAATGTCAAGCGCACATTTATTTCCAAATGAAATAAAACTGCCTCGTACAAGTTATGTATTGACATTGGCTTCAAATCTACCTTATGTTTCCTTTTTGATCAACATGTAGCGAAGTAGGCCGTATGGAACTTGATTTAGTTGTTTGGAAAGGTTGTAGCTATGTCAACGTCTCGTTTCAGAATTCTTTTATCTTTTGGCCGGATGGCGAAATCGAGGCAGATACAGAAAGACAAACAGACGGACATGCCAAAATTTCCGTGTTTAAGGAAGCATGTCGTGCTTAAAACCAGTGGACGTCATTACAGCTGATAATGATGGTAATACGCTATAGCGAAGAGGGTAATGGAATTCGTTGAAAAATATCAACTCTTAACAACACATCAACATGGTTTCCGCAAACATTACTCATCCACAACGGCAGTCAATGCAGTAACAGATGTAATTAAACAAGCCCTAAATAACAACCAGATTACAGTAGACATACTGCTTGATGTACAAAAGGCTTTTGATTGTGTGGATCACGAAATTCTGTTGCAAAAACTAGAACGCTACGGTTTCCGAAGGCCAACCTTCAACTTTTTCCGCAGTTATTTATGTAACCCTAAATAGTTTGTACATATAGCAGACAGCAAATCTGGGTTAAAAACTGTCCAAGCAGGGGTACCACAGGGGTCGGGGCTTGGTCCCATATTATTTTCTATATTTATCAACGACTACCCCACTTCCCTAAATCACGGAGACGCAGTCATCTATGCCGATGATACAGCTTTACTCGTCTCTTATCACAGTCTAAAAGAAGCCGAACCTCTAGCAAATTTAGAATTACATGAGACATTAAAGTGGTTTAACAGTAACAAATTAGTTCTAAATATCAAAAAACAAAATTTAGAGGCTTCTGCTCTAACCGAAAACAAGTAACAGACGACCGCAAGTTATACATATAAAATACGGCCCTTAAAAATGTTGAGGAATATAAATATTTGGGATTAACTAGATAAATCGATGCCCTGGGCGCCTCACATAAAATAGCTGAGCAAAAAATTGTCATTTAGATGCTATACATTACTTCTAGCGTGCAAAAAATGTGACGCAAAAACACTAAGGATTATATACTTTAGCATTTTTCACTGCTATCTCAGTTATTGTATAGAGTCTTGGGGATATACATTCGCGTCACACAGCTCCGTTATTGCCAAACTCCAAAAAAGGTCGATGAGAATAATGACATGCGCCCCCACCACCACGCCATCTCCCCCAATCTTTTCAGAACTTTAGATTATGCCACTTATTGTACCAAGGAACTACAAAACAACAATACTAGTTCAAATAGCACTAAATAAATTCAACTGATCATTCGTTATATTAGAACCTAAACGAAACACCAGAAATGCCCACAAATGTAGTCCTAATTCACCAAAAATACATAATGTGTAGGGTCGCCATACTATTTCTTACCTAAGCGCCAAACTATAGAACAATGTGCCAGTTAATATAAAAATAAAACCAAATAAGAGTCGTTCCTTAAGAGCATTTTTCATGTCTTAACATTATACCTCACCCTGTTAACACATAGCTAAATATATTTTCCTAGCTCACATTATCAGTAAATATTGTAAAAAATTGTTTGGATTACTTTTTTTATTGCAGTTATTCTATTATGGATCCATGACTAGCCATGTCGGCTAAGGATCCAGATGACTCTTCACCCATTTTTTGTACCTGTTTTTCATGCAATAAACATATATATGATTTCTGATTATATAAAATACAAAAACAGTTTTGAGTCGCACGAAACTGTCTGCAAAGGTTCCGTAAAATTGTTAACGCCAAGAGGAATACTTATGCAAGCTTGCGTTGCAAGCCAGCATCAATATAAGCCAGCATCGATGCAAGCCAGCGGGGTGTTCTCCCAATTCAAGCAGTACATAGAGAACGGAAGGCCCTTATCCTCGCCTCATCCTCTCCTCGCGCTGATATCCGTGTGTTTTATAGAGGGAAGAGTGCGCAACGTGCGTGCATCTTATTGGCAGACTGTGGACTGTAACTTGTACGTGAACCTTTTTGTTGTTTTTTCTTAGTATATCTACTAAACAGAAGTCATTGAACAATGAAACAAAACTCATTGAACAAATCCTCTTTGGGCAACCTATGTGCACTGTCAGGTAACGTCTTTAAGCGGGGTCTTTAAGGTGTAGTAAATAATTAGATACATATTGCAAGTTTTGTAGTGTAAAGTTTTTTTTTATACTTTTGTGCACGATTCCTCGAAAATTCTTCCAGTTAATTGACTGAGATCCCAAATGTAAACGCAATATACATCCACAAAGTTTCGTGGGGCAGCAGAACGCTTCGTTGCTGTCTGCCATTTCATTTTTCTTAAGGCTACAAGCAGCAGAAAACTAACATATAATAATGCCCCTATAGTGAGCATATGCCGATCTTGTGCAGTATATGGCGTATGATTCCTATTCCCGGCAAGAAAAAGCTGACTGCACACATTACGCGCTTGACGTTGCTGTTACAGAGGCTATATGTAGGTGCAGACAAACATGTGTTCACCAAGACGACACTGACTTTGGCGGCGAAAGGACGTTTCGAGTCGTCCATAATGTGATTCTCTCCCGGCAGTAAGGGGCGGGTCAGGGGAGATCAGGGAGGGTAATATCAGGTGCTTCGCCTTCTTCCCCTCCGACTAAACCCGCAGCATTCAGTGGGAGTGAGTTGCCGTTACATGATTTGTTAAGAACTGAACCAGCTCGTGTGCTTACTTGGTTGTTTTGGGCAGGACATTTCTATTGATACTAAAGCATTTCCTTTTTCTGTTCAGGAACGGACAAAGGCTTACTGCGTAGCTTGAAAAATATCTTACTCAATCTCGCTCGCTTTGCTCAACTTTCAAAATCCTTTAAAAACTCCTAAAGGGAAGAATTCGGATGGACCATCAAAAAATCAAACTCCACTATCTCAGAGAACTGGCGTTTAGCTTCCCAAGGGAAAGTATTCTCTTGAAGCTTTTGATTTTATGCACGGACGGCCAAAGGCCTCCAAAACAGATCCACACCAGCAGCCAGTGAGAGACCGAAAGCGTCGATTCTCGCAGTTTTGGCCGCTCTTTTCATGGCTATTGTGAGCCGCTAGGATGTAAATCTGCTCCTTCAATTGAGTAACAAGAAGGGGAGCAGTGAAAAACAACTCCGCTGCGTCGCCTGAGTCTCGTTCATGCAAACAAAGACCGCTCTTCCCTTTTCACGGCCTTTTCGCGAAAAGCATGCCCCGGACAACACCAGAGGTCATTCCTCGCTCCTTGACTTTAACGTACTTCATACTCATTGTTTGTATGCTATCAATGAACCATAAAGGGGTACCGCAAGAACCGCCGTGAATACCTGTTTTTGGGGTAGACTTTCCGCATTCTCCCTTTTCTCTTCAAAGATTTTCCAGGCAGCTTTTTTATATAGGCGCAGCATCGATGTTTTTGCCGGGTTTGTGGGCTCTCTTGGAAAACTTTTCATTCATGCGAACGTTTCTTTTTCATAGAAAGGAATGAAAGCTCAGGCTCTACCGACCAGAATGTTTTCTGCGAACAGGAGTTTTAAGAAAGCTGGCTGCTCAAAATTTTGTAGTTACCACACTGTACAAAATGTGGTCTGTAGCAGCCGGCGTTTGGCGAACGTGTTTAATCAGTTGAGTGTAGAGTGCCACCTTTATACGAAGGAAGAAGAAGGACAACACTAACAACCGCTGCTTGCAACTGTCGTGCTCATTCGTCCTCCGTCTAAACTTGGCGCTTTAAATTTCCACAATAAATTACGAACTCGCCAAAACGTCTGTTTTCGACAGCGACTTGTCCGTCCTAAGTTCCCATATACTAGCTACCCTGACACGCCACAATTTTGGAAACGACGAATTAACGTCAAAATGCCAATGCGGTGACCAGCTTCACCTGACACTGACAACACATAGTGTGGCATACCGTCCGCAACAACAACAAAATATGCAAACGCGGTATTGTCAAAGGAAGAAAAACCAAAAACAAGAAGGAGCAGAGACAAAAAACACCGAAATGTACCTGATCACGTTGGTTAAAGGGTCACACACGAGAAACCCCCTCCAAGATTAGCCAGGAGAAAACCCCTGGCTAATGCCTCTAAACCTTGCTAAAACAAAACTAGTGTCCTTTACTATTAACGCCTCCCAAAATTCAGCATCCTACATATTAAACGACAGCCTCGTGGACAGAACTTCCAGCTATAAATACCTTGGTGTACATCTAACCAGTAACTTGACATGGAATAATCACATTAACCATATCCTCGCGTCTGCTAACCGTTCGCTTGGTTTCCTTAAACGTAACCTCAGACATGCACCCGCCCGTTTACGAAAGTTAGCATATATTACACTAATACGCCCTAAACTGGAATACGCGTCAGCCATTTGGGACCCTCATCAGGCATATCTAATAAATGACTTAGAAGCTTTACAAAACCGTGCTGTCCGCTTCATCTTTTCTGATTACTCACCCTATACCAGCGTAACCGAATTAAAAAATCGTGCTGAACTTGTCACCTTATCGCATCGTCGCAACATATCTCGCTTAACTTTATTTCATAAACTGTACTACCATGCATGCCTTCATAATGAATTTATGTGTGAACCCGCCGCCATTTTTCCGCGTCGAGATCACTCATGCAAAATCAAACGCATCACATGTCATACCGTTGCTTTTGCCGAATCATTTGCTCCTCGTACCACAATAGACTGGAATAATCTACCATCAAACATTGTTACTGAACCTAATACCACGAAATTTACTAATGCTTTGAGCAAAAATATCAATGTATAATATGTATCATTTCATGCGTCATTTCATTCAGTTCTTGCCTTGTCAGATGACATGTTGTAATATACCATGTGGTTATAATCGGTGTAGTTTGTTCTAGTTCCTGTACCAATAGCTGTTCTTATTATTCTACCTAATTTTTGTATTTGTTTTCACTCTAGCAATGTTAATGATTTGTACCATTTTTTAGTTCTTATGTTTATTTTGTTCTTGTTCTAGTTTATGTGACACCTTTGTAACCCCCCTACCCTATGTAATACCCTCCCCAGAGGGCCTTTAGGGTTTTTTTGAAATAAATAAATAAATAAGATACGTGCGGCAAAACACTAAACAGCTATGCTGCTGAACCCGAAGAACACAAGCAGATAGCCAACGCATGTCCCTTGGCAAAAACTAGAGCTCGGTACCTTCCTGCGTGCTCTCTCTGACGAGCATAGGTGGCACACCTCAGGCCGTGCCGTGGGACGATGGTAGACGACAAGGAGACCGATTCTTTTGAACTGGGGTGAAGGAGGAGGAAAAACACTTTCGTCGACTCAAGAACTGGTTGGTGGGCGGGGTACTCAGTACAGGACTCTGTTGGTTTCTATCCGCCATCTTTGCCTTTTGGTCAGCCATAGCTGCTTATTCGGGCTAGATCTGGCAAGTTCACTCTCCCAGTGCTCGTACGTAGGACTGGGAATTGATTCAAGTCAGGGATATTCTGGCACTCCCAGATCATGTGATATAGAATAGCGCGCTGGCTGCAGTAATTGCACAGGGGGTATTGAGTGTGGGGTGGCTGGCGCGTAGTCTCGTTGGGTTTGGGAACGGGTTCGTTCGTAGTCGACGGAGGGTCTCTTCGTATTGTTTTGACTGCTCCTGGCGGGTAAGTGCGTCGGGATAGCCTTTAGTGTTGCGCTATGTCGCTGAAAGTAGTGAGAGGGTGACCTGCCCGGTCGTCATCCTCCAAACGTGCCCCGTTTGCAATACCTCGGGGGAACGCGTGGGCTGCTTGATTGTCGCGGAGGAACGAATGGTCAGGCTTCCAAATTAATGTAAGGTTTTTTTGTGGGGGATTCTGAACTAGAACCTGCATTGCTTTTTTGGAAATTTTTCCCGCCATGTACGTACGACACACCTCTTGACAGTCGGGGATGATGGTACTGGCTTAAGTCTGTGCTGTGGCTAATGCAATCGTTGTGTTTTCCGCTTGGATTGTAGCGCACTGCTTTAGACTTATGCTCGTGATGATGGCAGTGGGGTTTGCGACAACTGAATTTGTGGTGTTCGCGCACGAGTAGTGCGCTGCATCCGTATGCGCCGTGGTAATAGATCCTTCATGCCCTTTTTCGACGGCTTGGGCTCTGGCTCGTCTTCTACCTTCATGGTGCTGAGGGATCATGTTCCGTGGAAGCGGGGTCCTCTCAGCATTGACCGAATGTCCTGTGGGATGGCCGTCGTCGTTTCGATGGTTTATGGGAGTGTGTAGCCTAGGCGTTGGAGTACGTGGCGTTCAGGGGGAGTAATGGCTATATCCCCCAAGATCGAACACAGTCGGCCCCTGGTGGTGGCAGGACGAACCACTCCTAGTGTGGATGGCGCTCTCGCGTCGTCTGCTCGTTCCCGTTGCGCGCGGCGCAAGACGCGTGCTGCACACGATAAAACAACCAATATGTGAACTTGCTTGGCACTAAGCAATCATATAGTTACGTCTGCTTGCGCATTTCCTCTAGAAACGCAATAATCAGCAGCCGTTGTGGGTTAATGCGCTGGTTTCATCCCACGAAACATCTTCGCCGTGGCCACCGCTTGAGTGTGGAGCGTGTTATAAACATTCCTTCGACACATTGAAGGTTTCTTATTGGTGAGTGCGGTCGTCTGCCGTTTCGGAACATGAAAGGGTGTTTTTGAAGGTGGCATTGTGGGTATTTAAAGGCTAAATATTTAATGCACTAAACGGGTAAGACACGACAAGACCTGTGCATACCCGTGCATTTGCCACACCCTTGTAAAATCGCGCTGTGTCCTTATAGAATCCCCTTCGGGAGCGAAATCTGGCAGGGTGAAAAAGAAGGAATCCAGAAGAAATGCAAAAAATGTTTATTGGTAAGTAGAACCCGGCTGTTACGTTCCCGGGTGCTGCGTTTTCCTGGCTGTTACGTTGTTTTTGGCCGGTCCCGGCATACCTCCCATTGAATCCAATGTATTGAGAACCCCGCCGTTACGTCGCAAGTGTAGGACCGTTCCCGCGTGTTACGCTGCGAATTGGCGGTCGGAGCTGGCCATGGAGAGCGGGCATGTTGGCTTTTTCCGCTGCTTGGTCTGGTTTGGCTGTAGGCTTAGCCGCAAATGTCGCCGGGGACTTGTTTTCGGTTTTCGCCTGCCTGTTTTCTTGGCTTAGACTCATTGTCATCGTCATTGTTGTCATCGTCATCGTCAATCGCCATCGCCATCGCCAACCAGTGCTACTCGTGTGCTTTTTGCGAACTTCTCGCACGTGTTTTTCTTCGAAGCGTGCCGTGAAAGCGTGCGTCTGCCAAGTGCTTCATTTTACTCGTTTAACATAGGATGGCATCAAGAAAGCGGAAAGCGCTTTCGCTTCAAGAGAAGTTGGAAATTATCCGCGTCGTGAAAGAAAACCCTACGCGGAAAAGGGTAGACATAGCGATGGAGCTAGGACTGACACCCTCCACATTGAATTCCATTGTAGCAAATAGAGGCGAAATTGAAGAGAACGCCCACGTCTTCGACGTTAAGTGCAAGCAAGCCCGGAGTTCAGAGTACACTCATCTTGATGAGGCCGTATTCACTTGGTTTAAGCAAGCCAGTGCAGGAGGAGTAAACTTCGACGGCACCATCCTGCGGGAAAAGGCTTTGGAGATCGCCGACAAGCTCGGCATCGATGGTTTTACTGCATCTAACGGCTGGATAGACCGTTTCAAGAACAGGCACGGCATAACTTACCATACTGTGAACGGCGAGGCTGCAAGCGTCGACATAGCAACCGTCGACACTTGGAAAAATCACGTGGCGTCTCTGATTGAAGGTTATGAACCAAGGGACGTGTTCAACGCCGACGAAGCGGGGCTTTTTTTCAGGGTACAGCCGGCCAAAACACTGAACCTTAAGGGCGAGGCTCGCCACGGCGGAAAGTGCAGTAAAGAAAGACTGACAGTTTTGCTGTGCTGCAACTCGGATGGTTCCGAGATGATGAAACCGTGAGTCATTATAATGTTCAAAAACCCGCGCTGTTTGAAGAACATCCGCCACCTGCCCTGCCATTATAGAAATAATAGCAAGGCATGGATGACATGCTCGGTTTTTCAAGAGTTCTTGAGCTACATGGACTCAAAGATGGGCTGTCGAAACAGGAAAGTCATTCTCTTCCTCCATAACTGCTCGGCGCATCCCAAGGAGACAACGTCGCTGCGCAACGTCAAGGTTGTGTTTCTTCCGGCGATTACCACAAGTCATCTTCAGCCCTCGGACGCCGGAACAATTAAGAACGTTAAACACTTCTCTTCTACCGGAAGTGTATTGTGAAGCGATCTTTGGCGAGCGTGGAGCGTGGACAGCAGCCGACTGGTGTCACAATTTTGGATGCTATGCATTATTTAGCATCGGCATGGAGTACTGTTAGCGCCGTCACTGTTAAAAACTGTTTCACGAAGTGTTTCGGAGTGCGCGGTGCTGATGCAGCAGAAGCTGGTGAAGTGTGTGCCTTCACGGACTGCGACGAACTGAACTCCGCCATGGAGACTGTTGGTGCTAACGGAATCGCGTACAGTGATTACGCTAGTGTGGTTGACGCAGTTGTTACCGCCGCAGTGTTGTCCATCGACGACATCGCTGAGTGTGCCGGTGCGTGCTCCAGTGACGACGAAGTGGAGGAGGAGCAGCCATCAGAGCCGGATCCAACCTCGTCATCGGCCTTAGCGGCACTGGATTTATTAAGAAGGTACGCGCGGAGTGACGATACCGAGACCCACATGGCGCTGCAGGTGCTTGAGAAGCGCCTTGTGCTGCTCGGACGTGACAAAATGCGCCAAGCAACGCTGCACAATTTTTTCGAGCGCAGGTAGAGAGAGAGAGAAGAAACATTTATTAGAGCAGACGGTGGTGGTTGAGCCGTCACTCGGTGGGGTGGGTTCACCTCAGTCCAGGTACCCTTGGGCCTTGGCTGCAGCCCTGGCACGGGTGACCAGAAAGATCTGGTCAGCGTGACGGGAGCTGGTCAGCAGGCCCTCCCACTGCTCTGGGGACGGTCTGGGATTGGGGGCAAGCGATGGGGTGTTTTGACAGGCCCACACCATGTGGTAGGTAGTATTAAGAGAGGGGCAGAATTGGCAGGTGAGGGTGTATTGGGTAGGGGAGATAGCGTGGAGGATGGGTGCGTTGTAATATGTGTTTGTTTGTAATCGACGCCAGATGACTGCTTCCTCCTTGGTTAGTTGAGGGTGAGGGTGAGGCAAAGTGAGGCGAAGGTTGCGATAATGGTGCAGGATGTCGTGGTAGCGTGATGGAACAGCGGGAGTTGGAGGAGGCTGGACCGTAGGTTCTGTTCCTGAGGGAAATGCCCGGTGTGGAAGGGCGCGGGCAGCGGCGTGAGCCGCCTCATTTCCCTCGAGGGACGAGTGGCCAGGGGTCCAGACGATGTACAGGTCGGGGAGGGGATTGATTGAGGCGAGTATGCGTAATGCAGGAAGTGAGATGCGTCCACGTTGAATGTTACGGCAGGCTTGCTGGGAATCTGTTATTATTTATTGTAAGGTATTCGGAGCCAGTTGTAGCGGCGATGGCTATGGCAATTTCTTCGGCAGTGGTGGTTGATGTCGAAAGAGTTGTGAGGGAGGTGAGAAGTGTGCCTTCTGAGTTTACAACCGCCAGAGCATGAGCCTGGCGTGTGGGGTAAAGGGCGGCGTCGGTGTAGCGAGTATCGGGATGAAAGTGGAATTGTGAACGCAGATGCTTAACCCGGGAGAGCCTTCTACCTTGGTTGAATTCTGGGTGCATATTGTTAGGAATTTTGGATACAGTAATGTGGGTCCGGATTGAAGATGGAATGCGCTGAAGGGCTTGTGAAGCAGGTGGGGTCGGGTATCCGAGAACCTGGAGGACGTGTCGGCCGGTGCTGGTAAGGAGGAGTCTGGTGAGTTGGCTGTTGCGTTGAGCTTCCAGGAGTTCTTCGAGGGTGTTGTGGATTCCGAGTTGGAAGAAACGACAGGTAGAGGTTTGAGCGGGGAGGCCAAGTCCAATTTTGAAAGCTTTTCGAATTAGTATATCGACTTTCTCCCGTTCTCTGGGTTTGAGGGCGATGTATGGGGTGGAATATGTGATGCGACTAATTAAAAGTGCTTGAATTAGTCGTATTGTATCGTCTTCTTTGAGGCCCTGACGTTGGTTTGTGATGCGCTTGATGAGATGGGTAAGTTGGGTGACAGTGGCTTGAAGGTGGGGAAGAACTGCAGCGCCAGAGCCATCTTGATGGAATTGGACTCCGAGTATACGAAGGGTGTGTACTTTAGGAATGGGTGTGGAACCGATTGTTGGAGCAGGATCGGGTGTGGGAACTGGACATCGCCCACGAGTTCGGGAGCGGAGGATGAGGAGGGCTGATTTGCTGGGGGCACACGTGAGGCCCCGAGGGCGGAGATAAGCGAGAATGGTGTCGATGGCTTGTTGTAGGGTATCTTGTTGTGTGCCAGGAGATCCGGTGGTCGTCCAAGGAGTTACATCATCAGCGTATAGGGCATGGTGGAGGCCAGGAATGGTTTGAAGGAGAGGTGGGAGCTTGAGGAGAGCGATGTTGAAGAGGAGGGGTGATATAACTGATCCTTGTGGGGTTCCCTTGGGAGGAGTGCGAAATGTGTCAGATCGAAGTGGTCCAATGCCAAGGGTGGCAGTTCGGTCGGTTAGAAAAGCCCGCACGTAGTTGTATGTACGCGCACCGCACTGGGTTTCTCGAAGTCCTTCTAAGATGGCCTGATGGGTGACGTTATCAAAAGCGCCCTTTACGTCGAGGGCTAAGATGGCACTGGGATGAATTTTGCTGAGGTGATCGATGACTTGCTCTTTGATCTGTAGGAGAACATCTTGAGTTGAGAGGTGTGAGCGAAAGCCGAACATGGTGTGAGGGAATAGGTCGTTGTCTTCAAGGTGAGTAGTGAGGCGGGTGTGAACCATGCGTTCAAAGAGTTTACCGAGACAGGAGGTGAGGGAGATGGGGCGAAGGTTGGAGAGCTGGATAAAATTCTGCACACGCTTATTTCTTTCATTTTCCCGTTTCTCGGCTCTTTCGTTTCCTGGTGGTTACGTTTTTTTTCCGCGGTCCCGTGAAAAACGTATCAGCGGGGTTCTACCAAGGTTTTTTTTAGCGTCCCCATTTGTGGACATTGCGCCTCAAATCAGTAATATGAGTGAAACGTAACAAAGCAAAATACCGCACGCTTCCGCTTCCGAAACTCACAAATCATTGTTGCAGGATAACTACACAGAAAGCAATATTGAAAGATGTGAGCAGGAAACGACTATTTAGTGTGAAATAGGTAGAACCAGTCGTACTGAGACGTCAAACAAAGAAAAATGTCACACTTCCTGCAGCGGACGCGGCTCTTGGATGAGCATCCGTCTCTCCTGCAGCGTTTCGCGTTGGGTGTTGATTTGCAGCGGCCAGTGGGTGCTGCCGTCATACCGAAGAGTGCTCACTGGTAGGGGTGACGCATGGGGTGCCGTCCGTTTCACCACCTGGGGGTTCTCATTGCTAATTCGTCCCCGCTTTTTCTGGGGCTCGTTGGCGCATATCAAGCAATTTGTGACATCTGTTTGAAATGGCATCTTGTCCATTGTTTCTTTTCTTGGGAGCCCTTCTTCATTGGCATGTCTGATGTACTCTATCCAACTTTTACAGGGAGCAAAGGAAGCAAAATGAGATACCCCCCTCACAGGCCACTTTTTGGTTCGTGTCCGCATTGGGTAGAGGCACATGAAGAAGTCTAGTTTGTCAACTCCGCACCCATGTATTTGTTGTATTCTAATATAACTTCAAGACATTGAATATCAGCTTGGGTCTTTGAAGCTTCACTCCATCTGCTCACCGTGCCAACACTTCCAGCTCCTAGGTCAGTTAAAGCCATGTTAACTACGCCATTGTCATGCCAACGGACAAGAGCAATGTCGTCGTTCTCGACAACCCTTTCATCATAGGCTCCACGTCCTTCCTTCATTTCTTTTTTTGTTTTGATCACACAACCTACCAAGCGGTTACCTCTAATTGTGCCACTAGCCAGGCAACCGATCTCTTTCAACTCCAGAAAGAGTTTTACTGAGGTGAAATAGTTATCCATGTAGCATTTGATCTTCTGTGCCTTCGGCAGGCTTTCAACAAGGCGCATTACGACAGAGCCACCAAGTCGAAGGGGAGAATGTTCTTTACTCCCCCCTGTTTCCTTCTCTTGGTAAAGCTCAAAGTCATATGCGAGCCCGTCAAAGCTGCAGCAAACAAAAATCTCTACCCCTTCAGGCTTTGGTTTTCCTTTCACAAACTGCTTTGCAACTGCGCCCATCGTAAATGAAACCATCTGTTCATCGTTGCTATTCTGTTCCAAGGGAACAAGCTGCAAGCATCGACCTCGCACAGCTTCCAACAAGGGCCCAACTTTCCAAAACTTGTCGAGGCCGTTTGGGTCCCGTTCTGCATTAGCGTCAGTTACGTGTAGGGCGCCTCTGATTTTGAAGAATCTCTTCACGCCTATCGAATCGGCTATTGCGGGAATTCTCGTGGCAGCTTTCCAGTGCATTCTTACGCGGGGGTACTTCAGAACACCCATTAACATGAGAATTCCAAAGAACACTTTGATCTCCTCTTTTGTTGTGGCTAATACGGTGCCGTTCCTGTGCAGGACATGCCTGTTAGTGAATTCAGCAAAGTCTTGAAATATGTCTTCGGTGAAATACTTACTAAAATACACAAGTGTCGGCTCCGGTGCCCACGCAATTTCTGGGTTGTAGCGGCATTCAACATCACATGGGGCAAAATCTTTCTTCATCCGCTTCATCTGAAACTTCTTGAACGCAGCAGGCTTTTTCGAGTTTGTATCTATGGCGTGTGATGTAGAAGGCTGTGTGCAGTGGACATCGATGCGCTCACGTGGCCATTGGCAGGCTGAAATGAACAGTGTAACTTAGAAACAATATACATTAGGAATAATCGGTATTATAGATTTTGCAAGAAATACGAGCGTTTGGCAGTCTTATGCAAACTTACAATTCAATCTTCATTGGCCTCATTTTCGTCGTCCGAAAAGTCGCCATCGGAAACATCTCCACTGGATATTTTATTCAAGACGTCTTCTGCTGTTGCATCGTCGATTTTTTGACGCTTTGATGCATGATCTCGAAATCCTGGTCACAAAAATCATCCACGTAAACATCATTTTCTACACGCGGAACTAAGAAACACAGAAATAGCCGCCTTTGAACAAAAGAGGCACTGAGGCGCAGTGTCCACGTTCATGGACGAAAAATTTAGCCGAGAACTTCTGTCATTCTAAAATATTTCCTGCTGCCAAAATCATGTTAAATGGCATGCGGTATATCAGTTATTATGGGCAAAAGAAAATTGGCATGCCAACTGAAAAAGTACGACGCTAAACATAAAAACAAAAGAGCTACTTGTGTTTGCCGCCATAAAAAGTGGAGGCGTCCATTTTGAGTTCTGTTTACGATGTTATTTTTTACCAGGTGCAAGAGATGGCGCCACAGGTTCTTGCAGTAGCATGGAGAGGTCGAGGGAGCACGTTTCGCGCGCGAGATTCAAAACTTATTTTCCAGATACGGCGGTGTAAACTTGGCGTATACAAATGTGGTCATTACGCCTGAACGGGTATAGAAAGAAGAAACAAACAAAAACAATTACACTGCACACGACCTATTCGCTATCGCCAATACATTACCGGGGAAGTATTTTACACCCGCAAGCGCCCCTATGATGGAATTCTTCCCGTACCATTTCGAAAATGAATACCATTTTTTCGACAGTCGTCGCTTATACAGTGTTGTTAATTTTAAGTATGATTTTAAATACGTTTCCGTGAATGCGAAAGAGTATTTCAGGGGGATTTCTAGTAAAATAGGGCAGTTGTGTGTTTGCGTTTGTCCTGTGGCATTCCGTGTGTCATTTGTAAATATACCATTTTTAAATACCGACGTGAATCACCTTGTCCAGAAATGTGTTTCAGTCGTCCTGACAAAATGCCTAATATGGTCACATCTTAACCTCTTAATGTGGACCTCAGTTTATAGAAGGAGGAAAAATCGCGTAATTTAAGGCATGTGTTGCCCACATGTGTGGAGGGTGTGTGCCATGACTCCCAGGATTTTTTTTTATTTTTCCCACAATTCTCGCTTTCAATACAATTCTGAAAAAGGCGAGCCACAATACCTCGACAATCTCGGGCAAAAGGGGGGCTAATCAGTTTCGAAAATACTGGCGTCTAGTTGTTGAAGTACTGCTTTATCACCGCTACGGAACCGGACGCCTAGCGTACTTTAAATTGCAAGTAATACTGATAACCCACGTCTGGATGTTCGCCTTACATGCGTTCTCTTCTCGCTGCGGTTGAAACGTCCCCCCCCCCCCCCCAAAAAAAAAACGAAATGTACAAACACTTCTAATCCGTGCCTTTTTTAGCAAATCCCCATAAACTAAATGCCAATTGGCAAACGCAAGGTTCCGTTTATAACACAAACTGGTTACCGGGAACTTGTTGCGCTCTTTCGTAACGAAAATAACAGGTAAACTTCATTTACCATCTTTATAGTTCGTAAGTGACATTACGCAAGAATTCTAACACACCTCGCTGTTCTAGGCACCTGTTCGATTTTAAAATAAACGCAAATGATCAACAGTGCAGCCGTAACAGAAAATCTGTGCTCACTGTGAGGTCCCAGAAGCTTGGTTTACCCACTGTAAACCTGCTTGAACTTTTCAAGCCTAGCTAAACATGTGATGTTCATTGTACTGCGAGCGTTAGCAATTTCATTCGCAAGTTCACTTGCGACGAAAGCCTTAAATAAGTGATCCGACACCATTATTCAGTTAGCCTGCCTTCAGAGCTGCTAAAATTTCATTTACCTAAAGCTGCGCGCAAAAGACCCGTTAGAACGATTGAATTTATATCTCTGCACTGGTTAAAATAGAGTAATTTTATGTTGACTGTCCAACACACAAAATTATCGTAAGCTCTTAGAAAAATGTCGGAGCAGCTAAGGGGTGTTACCATTATAGGGTACCCCCCACAAATGCAAGAATGCGTCATGCTACCAGTGAGCGAGGTGGAAACTGCTGTTGTAAACTGAATTGCAGAGATCAAGCCTTCCTGATTTGTTTATATTTACGCTTTTATTGAAGGCTCAAAGCCATAGTATGGAAAGATCGAGCTAACTACGAGCCACGCGTAAACGTTTATTGTCATTATTGCGGCCGTTTTGAGATTCCCGATGGGGCGCCACTTTTTCGGTGTAGTAATGAAAACTTACTGCCGCTTCCATGCTATACATTGAACGTTTAGGAACCGAACTACAGCATAACACTCTTGTCTGCGCCTTTCGTGCGCGTATACGGCGCGAAAAAGGCATGAAGCGCGCCCACAGCGTGCATTCTCCCGGACCGCTCAGCGGAGCATCCACACTAGCAGCGCGGCGCTGTCGCCACTTACATGCCGATCTCGCGGCGAATAGGCATGTTCTCTGCGCGGTGAGGTGGGCTTAAGTCAGTTCTTCTAGAGTGTTATGCAGTCCAAGTGCTAGCAGTCGAGTAGTTTGTATGCTTGTGGGCAAAGCTATACGGTTTGTTTGTACGTTTTGCAGATAATTTTGATCATCTTATCCTTTTATCGCACCTCAAATATAGTATCGGGGGTGGCATAGGTTATTCCAGAAACAATGAACGCTTGGATCAAACGTAGCATGCCTTTCTATTTCATGCTGTCTTTTTGATTTGCAGTGCTTCTTCCTGTTGGCGTTCTTTCTATTTGCGCCGTGGTTTCTTATAGTTCTTGGATTAGCTTGTTGTTTCTTGCAATTTTCTTCATAACTCGTGCACAATATCTTAATTGTTTAGGAAGGAAGGATACTATGTCCATCCAGTGACACCTTTATGTCTGTGGCTGTGTCGCGTCGCCTTTTTTGGACGAGCAAGAGCTCGGATTTTTGAGGGGCGAAGGTTGGACCACAGCGTTTTACATAGGCCTGGACTACTTTGGCAGCCTGCTGGAGGCGGCCTTGCATTGTTCCTGCCTGTCCTTTGTTGATCCATACCATGATGTCGTCGGCATGTGTCCCGTGATGAATATCCTGGATTTAATCCGCTTTATGGGGAGAATATTCAGGGCTATGTTGAACAACATGGATGACAAGACCACTCCTTGTGGAGCTCCCCTGCTTCCACATGAAATCACTTTTATTTTTTATTTACCCCGCTTGATTCCGTTAATCCAGACCTTTCATTTGATACCTTACACGCCTTAGCCTCATCAGCTTCACTTTTCACCCAATCTAATGTGGTCATTATTCTGACTTAAGGGGCGCTGCCGAGTCAATTCAGCTAATTCATTTGAAACAACAGAAAAGACAGCCCCCACCCCCATTTCCCCCCGGCTCTCACCTCTTCCTTTGCGACCCCTAGTATATCAAGCCGTTAACAGAAGCAGGCGAACAACCCGCACGCCAGCGCCGCCGTGTGCTTTCCCACCACCCTTTCCCACGCTCTTAGTGGATCCGTCAGAAGGAAAAGTTAAGACAACCCTTTTTTATGACCTCACCAGTGAATTATCACTCACGCGCCCAGCCGCGAAAATTAGGTATACAGCAAGTGCTTATTGCCATGAAAATTCAACAAAAAACTAAAAAAACTCAGACACCCCCTCCCTCCCAACCGATCATGCAGATCGCGATTGGTGCCGTACCCGCAGGAAACCTTAATTCCGAGCCCACAGTGACGCATGAAACTTAACAGCCAACCATAGCTGCCTGCTAGGCTACTCATATGCACACAAACTCAAAATGGACTCAAAACTCCTATGTACTCAGAACTCAAAATGTACTCAAAACTCAATATGTAATCAAACTCAAACTGTACTTAAACTCAAAATGGACTCAAACTCAAAATTGACTCAAACTCAAAATGTACTCAGAACTCAAAATGGACTCAAACTCAAAATGCACTCAGAACTCAAAATGAACTCAAACTCAAAATGTACTCAGAACTCAAAATGGACTCAAACTCAAAATGGACTCAAACTCAAAATGTACTCAGAACTCGAAATGGACTCAGAATTCACTAGGTCTCAGGCGTACTCAAACTCAATCGGACTCAAACGCAGTCGGGATCACTTGGCTCAAACTCACTCAAGCTAAACTCACCATGCCACAATAGCCTCGCGCTCACTCAAACTCACGCGTGAGTTTGAGTCCAAATGAGTCTGAGTGAGTGGACTCATGAGTGAGTTCGCCGACCTCTGGGAACGTCCAACACAAAGCGTGTGTTTGGCACGGAAAAGTACCGCCATCCCGCGGAGCCCGACGTAAGCAGCGACGGCGCACTCACATGGTTGCCTGCACGTGTGCCTCGCCAATAAATACAACCTATACTAGTGGACACACACGTGGGTGTCCCTTTCGCTGCCCAGTCGTAGGCATCTCATGGTCTGTGCAACCCACCATCCCAGAGAGCTCTTTGATGTAACTCTGCCCAGACCCAAACCGCACGATTGCAGACCTGACACGGCGCATTGCAGACTTGACACAGCGCACGATTGCAGACCTGGCACGGCGCAGACCTGACACGACACCTGACACGGCGCATTTACCCATGAGGCTGCCACGTTTAAAGGAGCCATGAAGAGAAAACACAAGTTTGGTTCATTCGAAAGATTACCTCGTTAGAACCATAACGACACCACTTATAACGCAAACTTCGCTCAAATAAGCTACATAATTAGGAAAAAAGGAAATGACCATGCGACCCACCAGCTCATTTTCCGCAACAGAACCTGTGATGTCACTTGGGAATGCTCTTGGATTGGCGGAGGCCGGCAAAAGCAAACGCATCTTAGGCAGGGCTTACAGCTTGCATAGCGAGCTAAATTCTCGTGAAACATACTGCACATTCTTTTTATGACAAAGAACGGTGGAGTAAACGGTTGAAGGTCCGAACGAACTCGCAAGCGTGTGCGCCAATGCGTACGAAACTAGCGCCGCGGCCGAGCTCGACATCTCGCCGTCGCGCAGACGAATTTTCGGGTTCGAGGCTCTTCGGGGCCAACGAACCGTTCCAGCACGCACAGCCGCGACCTTGCTTCGTATCGTAATCCCTTCACAGGAGGTTGGCCGTCATATCGTCAATCAGCAAAGGTAAAAATAGAAACGAGGGGAGTAAGGAACAGCAAGAAGCGACGAGGTAGTGCCAGTCGTCGCGTAAGTTTCGAATGGTGTTGGCTTGCTGCTGTCGTTACGAGCTCGTTTCCAGTTTACAACCACTGAAAACTTCAGTTTGTTCAGTTACGGCAGGGACCCTTACGTTAGCTCACTCCTGGGACATGCTGGCGCTCGTCGCCGACTTCGTCAAATCACTCTGACCTTGGGGAAAAAAATGCCGTAAACACCGCGCATTGACGCTCGTATCTTTCTGGTCGAAGCAGAGAGCTCGCGCGAACGGCTTTCCATACACGACACCGGCCAACTGGCATAAGTGATACTGCTACTGAAATCGAACTATTATTAACCGTAATCAAAATACGGCACATACGTACCAGTCTATATTCGTCCGTGGCGACGGGGCTGACGAGGCAGCGGTGCCGACGGCTGGGCGTTCGTCTGTTGTGGCTATCGCGGAATGGTCGCTTTCCCGTCCACCGCGTATCCCACAACTCTTGCCGCTCGTGCACTTAGAAGCATTGAGCGTTTTTGTGGAGTGAGGTTGTTAAATGCAAGCCCGAGCTCCTCGGCGAGAGCTTTGTTCTCCGGATCAGGCGATTCCATGACTAGGGCTGCGGGTGCACTAGGTTTTACTAGTATTTTTAAAATGGCCGCCGTCTCGATCGACTCCCGCGTGTGGGTGCTATATGGAGTCGACGTACTAAGTATCTGTTTCATGGACCGGCTCTATGACGCCATTGTACACGTCACGGAATGTTCAATTTTAGCGGGAGATTTAAAATTTTGGCTTAAATTGCCTTATTTCTCAGTGAATAAAGCATCATTTGCTTCCGGGAAAGCGCTTGGGGTACTATGAAACACCTAATCTTTCGAATAAAACAAACTTTTGTTTTCTCTTCATGGCTCCTTTAAATCTCTCTCAGCTCTAAAACCTCGCTCAAGAGAGGCAGTGAATGTTGAACCAAGGCTGCCCCACGTTGTGGCGCCGGATATGTGGGCCTCACTTGTACAATGCAGCGCAGCCTCCCTAGGTGCCCACCATGGGTTCGAGCGAGCCAAGCCGTAAATGGGAGCGGTGGCTCTCGCCACGCGTATGCAGTCACTCCGAGAAGATGAAGTAGCTCCTCAGAACTGGATTTAATTCCGGGTTTTCCACGGCACAACATCCAGCCCTGGTAGGAGACTCCTAGTTGTGGGGCAGAGAGGCGGGAACCTGCCAACCAAATGCGTCAAGCCTCAAAGCCCGACAGCACAGGGCCGGTAATCAGCAGCTGTTAGCTCAGTGGCTTGAGCCACCGAAGTGCTGCGGGTGATGGACCCCGGAACAGACCGGAACTGACCACCAGACTTACCGAGCAACCATTCACAACTCAAATCACCTGAGCAAGCAGGGAGCTCGAAGCTAGATGGTGCGCTCCCGGTTCGTAGCCGGCCTCACGCGGGTGAGAAAACGACGGCCGCTCACGCCGAAGCGAGCGAGCTGCTTGTACGGTACCTGGACGCAGTCGGGGCTCGGCCGTCCCCCCGGGGTCAGATCAAGGCAGGCTCCCGCCGCGAGCGAGCCCTTGGGCGGGGCCACTACGCCACGCCCCACGTGACCTATGGACCAGCGCGCATTGGTCAACCCGTACCCTCTTACAGGAAGAGGGCGCGACGGGCTGTCCTCGCCCCTCTGAAAATGGGGATCATGGGCTAGCACGCCCGCGTAATTGGGAGCAACCTCAATTAATATTTCCACAGGAATTATTAAGGATAACTTCGACAGCTTGTTTTAACGGTGTCAATTGTTGTAATTAGGGCTATATACCGCCCACCAGCTGGTATCATGCCGTAGTTTATGGATTTACAGGTAACACTTTTTATTTTTCGGTAACGTGTTGAAAATTCACGATCTCAGGCATTATAAATTATAAATGATGTGTCATTACACGATTATTATAATTCCCTTAATATCGTACCTGCCCCCCAATTGTACAATTTTATGTTGCTGGCTAGTTATAAAAGGAACTTAAAAAGTAATAATACCGCATTTCTATCACTATGCAACCTGAGAAAGGTTCCTGATACAGGATATACATTTCGAAATGGCCACTTGGGCGGTTCCTTTCTCTAGAACCAATGATGGGCTACATAACATTGATAACCGTATATCGCGACTATTAAATGACATGATTGTAGAAAGTGTTAACATAGACAGTATTTCCATATCCGCATTAAAGCATTATTTTATAAATTGGCATTCTTGAATTGTACATAAACATTGTGGTTAAAAGCGTAGTTACACGTGAATAAATGCATGTGCTCTAATTTTGTTGTGTTTTTGCTCGGTTTTCCATTTCCAATTCACAGCTTTACTTGACTGAGTCGTAGGCTGCTGTCACATTATTTCTCGTTGAACATGATACGGTTCGTATTTCGTACATTATAGTGTTGTCTTATGTTTCAATATTTTTGGGCTACTTGATTTTTCTTTTTTTTGCATACTTGATTTCTTTCTTTTTGTCCTAAATTGTGTCACTGCAGTAATTTTTTTTTAGAAATATGCAAGTCAGCAGTGTTTTTATTATGTTCTTTTCTGCATTCCTGTAGTTGATGTTTTCTATCATTGCTGCTTTCAGTAACGTTACACAGTCTGTTTCTCTAACAAACCAAATGTTTTTTCATTCCATTAAGAGCTGCACTCTGCCTAGCTCACTGCCCTGTAAGGGGAGATGGGACCCCGTCAAGCTGATATAGCATCAGCGTTCTGTCCTCTCTCCCTGCATATTTTTTGTGCTATGGAAGAAATGCAAAATAAACTGAAACTGAAACTGAAATGAGCTGTCATATGCACTCATGGTGAAAGAATTTATAAATACTATTTACACGCATGCTTCTGGATGTTTCATTACAGTAACAACCACGATCATTAGGAATACCGCAAGTCACCTTGATATCTGCGTCTCAAACATAGTACACAATATTCTTCGGGCTGCTGCTATAATTTACGACGTCAGTGATCATTTCCCAGTCTTCTGCGAGTCTTTTGCAAAAACACAGTGGAAAAAGAGTCGTCTGAATTTTGTGTCGACAACTAAGAGACCTTTAACAATAAACAATTTTTTTTTCTTTCTGAAAAACACATCTTGGAAGGAAAACTTGAAAGACGATCAACCTACCATTGCGTACAAAATCCTCTTAAAAGGCAAATACACCAACCAAGGGCGTTTATTCAAAGCGTTTATTCAAAGACGCATAATCCAAAGTGGGATTATGCGTCTTGAGGCAGGCGTCCGAGAGGAAGTCAGACTGAAGGTGATTGGCGTTCGCGGGAGCATTCCCCGATGCGCCAACAGAACTTAAACCCAGATGAAGCCGCAGCCATCCGTAGCCTACGAGATGATGATAACGTAGTCGTCCTCCCTGCTGACAAAGGAAATTGTACCGTCGTGCTTGACCGCCAAGCCTACGAAAGCAAAGTTCAAGACCTCTTCGATTGCTCAACGTACGAAAAACTGAAAACGGACCAAACCCCACATGTTCAAAGGGAGCTTAACAAACTCCTGGCCAAGATTTTCAAGAAGTACCCCGATTTCCGAAGCCTATATCTGCGACTGATCTGCCGGAATGGCTCAGCGCCTGGTTTTAATGGGCTACCAAAAATTCGTAAACCCGATGTGCCCCTCTGGCTTATTGTGGACTTCACAACTTCACCACTTCGAGCCCTGTCCAACTTCCTTCATCAGGTTCTCTCCCCTCTCGTCGGCAAAACGTCCACCCACGTCAAGAACGCCAGCCACTTCGTCGAACTTGTCTCCGAAGTGCCGATCGACCGTGGGGACAGACTCGTCCCTTTTGACGTCGTGTCGCTTTTCGCCAGCGTCCCTGTTTCTCTCGCCGTCGCAACCGCCACAAGTGCTCTCGATAACGACGAAAGCCTTCGCTCCAGGACCTGCCTCAACGTCGGCGAGATAACGCAACTTCTGCAGTTCTTCCTGCAAAGCACATATTTCTGCTACAAGCAGGAATATTTCAGGCAAGTAAGTGGAACTGCGATGGGGGCAGCTATTTCCGTGACCACAGCCAACCTTGTAATGGAAAAAATTGAAAGGACCGCTCTGGAAAATTTCCCCGAAAAGCCCAAGGTGTTTCTCCGGTACGTGGACGACTGCTTTTGTGTCATCAAAGAAACAACAGCAGACAACTTCCTGTCGCAGCTAAATTCGATTGAACCAGCCATTCAATTCACCATGGAAAAAGAAACGAACAGCACCTTGCCATTCCTCGACGTTTTGATAAAAAGACAGCCAGACCGACTAAATTTCACAGTATACAGGAAACCCACCCACACCGGCCGCTACCTGCAATTCGATTCCTGCCACCCAAATTCCCACAAATCATCTGTGGTCTCAGCTCTCTTACTTAGAGCCAGAACTATATGCTCAACAGAAGAGGACCGGAAGAAAGAAGAAAAATCCGTAATCGCTGACCTGAAGAAAAATGGATACACGAGCAACTTCATACGACGCGTCAAAAGCCGTCTCCCTCAGCCGGGCCGCAACCAAGGAAATACCTCTGGACTGACGCCGCCGGTCAACAACCCCTCTCCTGTCTCCGCCGTCTGCCCCCCCATTCCCCCCGCACGCCAACCCACCCGTATTTCCCTCCCCTATGTTATAGTGTACTAGAATTCTAGTACACTATACCTATGTTAAAGGAACGAGTGAAACATTATCCCGCATTCTTCGCAATGAAGGCATTGTCATCTTTCACAAGCCAGTGTCAACTCTTGGACGGCTCATACCTCGACCTGAAGAGCGGCCGCCAAAAGAAAAATCCCAAGGGGTCGTCTACAATATTGCTTGCGTACAATGCCCCGCTAGTTATGTTGGGGAGACCATGAACTTCCCGGAACGCCTCCGGCAACACAAAAACGACGTTCCCAAGTCCGACACTCAGCGCAGTGCATTGGCCGAGCACTGCGAAAAAGCTGACCACAGGATTAACTTTGACGGCGCGCAGGTGATTGGCACCGAAACCAATTACTCACAAAGATTACTGCTTGAGTCCTGGCACATACAAGCGAACCGGCAAGGCCTGAATAGATCCCTCGGAGCCCTTCCCACCATCTACAGCCACGGCCTCCGACGCGCAAGGGCAAGAATCCAGTAAGAAAAAAGAAAAAGAAGAAGACACCTATATAACCGCTGCTTCTTGTTTGTACATAGTCACCACTGATGAAGGAGCCGAGTTGGCTCCGAAACGTTGGACGGCTTTGAATAAACGCCCTTGGTTGGTGTATTTGCCTCTTAAGTTTAACCCAACCAGACAGAGCTCTGTCGAAGATGTTCACATTCAAAATCCTCCTAAACAGTGCAGAAATTCTGTAAATCAGCTTCACCACTCCTCCGATATAAAAGTGACCTGAAACGCGTCAGAAAGACTATAGGTAACAGAAATCTTATAGCGAGGAATACAAGAGAAAGACCGTAGATATCATACCTTCATACAGAATCGTGAGTGTCACTTGTGGAGTACGAGAAGTACTGGAACAAACTAAATTCACGCCTGAGGAAAGCAAAGTGTAGCTATTATCGAAACAATGTGTGAACATTTACGGAGATCAGAGGACAATTCGGGCTGCTTTCTATGAGTTCTGTAACAGGAACACAGGTGAATCCTCGGTGACACAAATTGTTATAAATAGCGCCCAGCAAAGCATGTTGTTGGGCTAGTTGGTTCATATTCATACTTAAAACTGCGCATTAGGATGGGACAAGGAAAATAATAAGGAAATCAAGACTGTGTTAACGTAAGGAAATATACAGGAAGCTTCTCTGAGTGTAGAATACACTAAGCAAGCGGTTACGTCATCAATTCAGATTTTGCTTTTGCCGACAACGCGTAATAATATTCATGAAATAGAGGCTAATTAAGACCATAACTCAGCTTACGGGAATGACTGTATTAAAGCCTTGCCTATTAAACATGCTTCACCCATTTCAAATCGTTAATTACCCCACTAATAAACGGTATGTTTGAAACAGAAATTTTCTAAAGAAAAGCTTTCTATCTCTACCAGCCAACGGTTCATTCGTGGCGTGCGGGAGAACAAACTCCCAAAGAGGTGGAGGCGCGGCCGGGGGGAGGGGTGTACGGTTTCACTCACGGAGCACACTGTAGATGGCGCGGCGAATTTACCCAGCGTTCCGCGCGCGGAAGTGACTGCTCGGTGGAGGCGGCGGAGGCGGTACAGCTTTGTCGTCTGCTTTAGCGACGGTTGTTTTGGGACTGCTTTGGCGCAGCTTCCCGTCCATTTCGCGCTGCCTTGCACGGCTTGATTAACTTGTTCTACAGCCCCTACATGATAAACGGCACCTGACGGAATTAAGTGGTCGTACGGTAAACATACGCTAAGGATTAGTTTGCAGGTCGGGAAAACGAAATGTTAAGACAACGTAGAGACATCTAGCTGCAAGAAAAAGTATACCTTTTGCGAACTGTTTGCCACGAATGGGACTTCGTTTTCTAAATTGGTGAATAGCAATCTGGTTGTATTTTAAGATGTATTACAAAAGGTAAAAGTAGCAACTGGTTCCGATAAATAGCGATTATAAAAGTTCTCTCAGCTTTCTCGCTAATTCTGAAACTTTTTAACTAATTAGATTAGAAAGGTAGAAATGGGAATCACTAGGCTCACATGCTGAGTTGTTTCGGTGACTGCGCTTCTGTCGCGCGGGGGTGTAGCCTCAAGCTGGTGTAGCCCCAATTTCGCTGTTGCAAGTAAAATTATCACAGAAATGCGGAGCACCCATGAGCGCGTGCATCGTGGCGACTTCCGAGTGATTCCACCACGCGAAAGGGCGCTAGCAAAAAAAACCTGGAAAAAGCAAAAGGAGCGAGAAAATGCCAAGCGCTCGTGAGCGCGTGCCTCTGGGGCGACCGCCACGCACCCGGCTGGGGTGCTGGAAAAACTTTCATTGAGCTTAAGTATTTGTAAGTTCGGGACCGCTGCTTCCCTCCTCCTAAACATAGAAAAAACGTGAATGGCTTCCCTAGGATTGCATATGACCACTCTCTCCACGGTTTGATTACGTTGCGGTAACGCTGTACAGTTTTTTTTTCTCGCGAAACATTTCAAGGTTTATAGCACTTTGCATGAATCATATCCATCGCGGCAATCGTCACTGCTCGCTATGAATGTCCTGTAGGAATAAGGAATGAACTACATCGGCTCACAATACAAGCGTGCTGGTGTTGTGTGCTCCATCATTTTGATAAGCATATTCTTCGTGTGCTGGTTGAGTTACTTATTATTTATGCCCTATTTCGGCCGATGTGAAATATATGTCGTGCGCAGTCTCATTTTCGATGGTCTTAGCGTGCCGCGGGTTCCAATAAACTTCCCTTCGTGCCTACTCGGGCATCGGTAGAATAGGACCATGTGTAATTATCAATCCATGTTTCCTTTGAACAACCGAAAAAGTAACTAAAAGTCAATATCATACATGCGCGTCCGTTCCTTCAATCATCGACTACCGTGAAGCGACACCGGCACGCACGACGCACCGACTAAAAAACTCAGCTCTCGTAGCAAGGTAATTACAGAAGCAAGAACATAAACAGATCGATTCTGGTGGGGCCCATTATATCTTGACTGCTCCGAAAGCGCTTAGTTCGACAAAAAGCAGGTAGGCAACGGGTCACGCATGCAACGAGGGAGGTACACGGTAACTGAATTGATGTCACGCAATATTTACCTCTCTTGATATTACTAAGTCCCTAGTTGTAATGTTCCCTTGCGATTGCGCTGAAAGCTTCTAGAGATATAACCTCGTTTGTTCTAGACGCACATGACCAAGTTCCTTTCGCATCGAGGCAGTATCTCTAATACACACTCCACTATTTTGCTATAACGACAACCTGTCGAGGCTACCGGAACATATTATGCAGCATTAGGCGCCTTTAAATCGATCCAGAGCTCATAATTGGCGGTCGTTTGCGAACAAGCTCAGTTTCCAGAGCGCGTAACGGGCTTCGCTGCCTGACAAGCTATACACTACGAAAGACACAACAGTCTGCGTGCCTGGAGTACCCGGTAGCCTTCATTGTTCCCCGACACTAGAGCGTGAATTAAAAGAAGCAAACGGGTGATATTACAGGGGTAAAATGGCGGAAAAAGAAGGTGCTGATAATTGCCACCTACTCCTATTTTCTAAGTTTGAAGGCGCTACTCTGGTATTGGTTTCCTTTTTTGATGACCGACATTAAAATAACAGCGGAGAATTTACCTCATTTTGTTCATTATGTTATATCCACGATGCAACTATGCACTCTGACCGGACGGACGGAGCGTCCACTTGGAAGCTCGGTGTTGGAAGGAGTATGCCCTGCGAGAGATACTTGGTGAGGCCTAGGCTCCCATTGCGTCCCCACTGCTTTATTCCTCGCTTAACGTCCCTTTCCTAGAGTGGAAAGCTCCGATTGTTTGTCATTATTGTTGGGTCCAGGAGGCCTGCGCGCAGGCATTGCAGGCCTGAGTGCAGGCTAGAGTGAGTGTTGCTGGAATATCTGTCATTGTTCGGCTGCAGATCGAACGCGCCTGTTCGTCACTGGCCAAATGCAACGTAGAATAGCGCGTTAATTAAATATATTGCAGGTATGCTGGTCAAAGCAATTGCTTAAAAGGATTCGTTGTAAGAAACGATTACCATCAATTCAGACAACATGCGGAAAAGCAGCTTAAATAAGGACGAAAGAAGTAACCGAAATTTAACGAAATGTGCTTCAGAAATATCCACGGGTATAATTATTTAGTATAGTTATGCATAAAGCATTTGGTTCAAGTAATCTCAATCTACATAGGTGTTTGTTGTTATTTAAAGCTGGTTTAGGGCAACGAATTCCAATCTTGAAGGAGCCATTCCTTCGTGGTTTTCCAAAGGGCTCATTAGTTTTAACAAATTCAATTCTTCATGTTAGAATTCTTCATGTTAGCTTTAAATGTATATAAAGTTTTGTCCGCCGGAGGGTAGAACAAGCGGGATTCCAATCACGCTACTTGAACGGCGGCCAGTTTTATCAGACCCTGACGACGCTTCAGGCCTCAAGACACGAGTTTCATGCTAGGATTCAGAAGTGAGGCTATGGTTCGCGAAAACGCGCCATCAGCGGCTCCGGAGTACAACACTAGAACCAGCTGGATGCCGGTTCGGACGCTCGGGGCTTCGCACCGACGGCAGTTTTGTGACGCACCTGGGGCTATGCACCCCTGACACTTGGGGACGACGGCTGGGCTTGCCACGAAGAAATTCGCATTACCTGATGCCTACCGGCATGCAACCTCGGATTTGCCTGATAGGCTGAGAAAAATCAAGGCGTGCGGAATGTATTTCGCAAATTTAGGCGAAAACATTTTCATGTGACGCTCGAATACGTTCAGCATCTAATGGATTTGTGTCTCAAATAAATTGTCCGTCCCTGCTTTAAATGTCTTGCTTTGCTGTGTATCTTATCTTGGTTGGTTTACATGAAAGTAATATAATAGGTACATTTTACTGGTACATGTATTATCTGGACCTCGATAACTGACCTTGCTATTGTGTGTGTTCCACAACAAAGTTCCATGAAGAGGAAACATAACACATGATTCCTTTTATTTCACGCAAGGGTTACACCAACCACAAAGAAGTGAAACTCTCCTTAGCTGAGAGAGCGGGAGAGAGCAAGAGATTTTTTTTATTGTGAGCTTATGATGAGGGTGCTTGAATTTTTATGGCGCAAAGCCAACTGAGGCCAAGTGCACCGAAACAATCGCCATTAAATGGGTCAAAGACGATGGGGATTTCTGGTGTAGAGGGCCAGGTTGTTTTTATACGCGGTATGAAATTAGGGATAAAGATTTAACTCCTGCTAAATACTTAAAAACACGCTTGACGGGAACCATGCGATCGTCCGACAGGAAAAATGCCGGGTGTGGTGGGATGGAGTTCGGCGAAGTGTTTGTGTCGTGTTGTGTGGAGTGCTTTGCATTGAAATGGCACGTGAATCACGGATACGCCGCCTCCACACATGTTACACAGGGGTCTTGGAGATCCCGTGACAAGGTGGGAATGTGTTACATGGGAGTGGCCTATTCTTAATCGAGCCAGGGTAACTTCATTATGTCTGTTACGTGTGTCGGTAGAGTATGGTCCCAAGAGTGCCTTTATTACGTGTAGTTTGTTGTCTGTCTGTTCATTCCAGTGTCCTTGCCATGTTTTGCGAAGGTGTTGTCTGATGTGTGACTTGAGGTCGGTGTAGAGTATTGTTGTTATGTCAACTGTAGTTGTAAGTGCAGCAGCGGTAGCCATGTGGTCTGCGGTCTCATTTCCAGAAATCCCAGTGTGACCTGGCATCCAGCACACGGTTACTTCGAAATTTAAGGCGTATGCAGCCATAACGGTATTAATGAGAAGATTGACCCTATGGTTTCCAGAAGATGTTTGAGATGAAAATGGCCGCACAATAGTTAAGGAGTCAGTATAGATTATGGATTTGGGAATTAAAGGTATAAGAATATGATTAGCTTCTAGGAGTATGCTGCAGGCCTGTGCAATAAAGATGCTTGTTTTTCTATTGACAGTCTGAAAGACATTAAAGGTGCCACCTTGCCGAGCACAGGAAAAAGTTGTGGCAGTTTTTGAAGCATCAGTGTAAAATTCAGCACACTTATAGTTGTGCTGCAGACACGAAATGTTGCAGGATCGTTGTTCCGGGCCCTCGAGTTTTCTTTACACTTGCGAAAGATACATAACTTGATATCGGGTGAAGCTGCCGCGGTGCTAAAATTTCGGTATTGGGTGTTTTGATGGTGTCTCAAAACATGACATCAAGTTCCTACGCTTATTCTCTAACTTTGAAAGTGAATGGAGCAGAGATGGATGGACGATGAACAAGTAGTTGAGATATGGATGTATCATAAAAACTGACGTAAAAGGACAGTGAGGCATTTTTGAGATTTTGAAAGCATAAAAGAGGTCTGTGTATTCTCGCTGATGTTCTAGGCTCCATTTCTTATACTCTATATACAGCCTTTAACTGGACTAGTGGGGAAGGCACCAGATGCCAGGCGGAGCCCCAGATGAAGCACAGGGTTCAGCATTTTGCGTGATGTTTTAGTGGATGGCCGATAGACGGATTTTTTTTCCTAATTTATTTCTTCACTAGTTTACATGTCTTAATCCTTAATCTAATCGTGAACCTAATAAAGGGACACTGAAGTGAATTTGTCAAGCTCCCGTTTTTGCTTGTACTGCGTAGACTGGCTCACATTAACACACTTTTCATTGTTTATCCGGTTGATAAGTCGGTAATTATTTTATAAAGCGCGAAATAAGAGAAACTATCATGCGTGGTCTGCGGCGGCCGCACCAACTAAATGCTGTGACCACGGGAGGAGATGCACCACGATTGGACAATGTCTAAGATAAGTATTCAAACAAGTTTCGGTTTCTGTTCTGTAAAACAACTTGCATGACATCCGACGGCATCATTGGATGGGCATTCTCGATACCTATGGAATCGTCGTACCGCACTTCTGCCATGTTGTCGGCTCTACAATGCCTCAGATAAGCCTCCCAGGACGGCTTGCAATCCTAGCAATCACTAGCTGAGGTCTACGCAGCGGATGAACGCGCTCCGCGTCCAAGCAGTCGCCCAAATGCCATGCGCTTTTCCCCCATGTTTTGATCTTGCCTCACTAATGCCTGTATCGTAAAAAGCGTGTTCGCACCAGCCCAAGGGCCTGTTGATTCTGGCCTGTGCCCACTGCCCGCAAGAAGTCGGTGCTTATGGCAAATGCACGCCAACGAGAACTTGCTAGCGCGTCAGTGTCAGCTAGCGCGCGTTCTGTGAACTAGTTCGTGGAGCGCTGAACGTCACGGCCCAAAAATGCTGAACTACAAACTCAACTTATAAAAAAAAGGAAAAAAGAATGTACCATCGGGTATTAGAACTTCTGACTTGCAAAATAACACATCTAGCGCTGCAAACCAAACCACTCGATCGCGGCCCAGCGCTGCCAGCTTCGGAAATATCAGATATATAATTTATACTCAGCTTATACTTTTATTTAGTTTTAGCATTTCAAGCAGCTTATGCCACTATTTGTTGTATAGCGCTCGTGCAGTAAGCGTCCCCCAAATTTCCACAATATCTCACGCCTACCAATTGCATTTCTTAGACGGAAAAGCATTCGGAGATGTGTGGTCGTGCTGCTCGCCGCTGTGCTTGTTCACCCAGCGTAAAAACGTGATTCCTGCTCCCTAGTTTTACGCTGTACGGTAAAAGCTTCAGTTGATTTTATTTCCTTAGTACCTATATTCACTTCGCTGACTCTTCTTCTGCCTTCAAGTGGCCTTAGATTTTCTACTAGCGCAGCAGTCAGCGAAGCGTCGCATGTGCGCTTGTGCAGCGCTTCTGTGGAGCGACCTGGACTTGGAGCTTGATACAGTGTGCAAATCAACAAAGTGAAGAAAGGCACATTCTTCTATCCACAAACGTGTCGTGGCTTAGTTTCAACTGAGCGAACGAATTGCGATGACTCGTCGGCGGCCGGCGGACTAAACGCGTTGTTGACTGACTGTCGGAAGGACGGAGAGCCGTGCAGTGGCACAGTCAAGCCGAGTCGTCTCCTCCTGACGTCACACTAAAACGTCACAGAAAATGGGCGAAGATGCAGAGAGGAGGACTGCATTTTCCAATTGATTTTTCTACTTAATAAATTAGCGTAAACGCACTCACAGTGGCCGAAACATAGCCTATGGACTCCAAACTACAATTTGCGCTAGTAATACTGCAATGCTTACAAGTCACTGCAGTATCTCTTTAAGCTAGCAAAAACAAGGATGAGAAGTTGTTTGTCAGCGCATGTGAAATTTAGGGGAACCTTCAGTATAGCCATTGTGTTTAGGTATTTATGCTTTAGTTTTTTATGTGTGGGATGAATGTGAGCGTTTTGGCAAGGATTATCGCTAGATGCTTGTATCTCTTCTTGACTGGAATCGAGATACCATTGAGTTTGATGTCTGCATCCAGCCCAATGCCATGCCTCTAGGAAAACAACGCACAAGTGCACGTTCCTGGATTACATTTAAAACCATTGCTATCTGCCCTGCCAGCTAGCTTGTTAACACCAAGCTGCTCTTAGTGCTCCCAGAAAGATAAGTTACAGAATGTAAAAGATAGTTGTGCGTCGTCTGCATAGATTAAACAGGAAATTGATGGTGGCAATGCCTTACTAAATGAATTAATTTATACAATAAGCAGAGTACACCTCAAAACTCCACATTGCGGCACGCCATTTTGCTGCACACAAACCCTAGAGAGTGCAGTTCCAACTCGCACGCAAAACGCAGCGTGTTTATCATGTTATCCGACATGCCGAATGGCTTCAAATTGCTAAGGATACCATATCGCCAAGCAGTATCATATATGCTTTTTCAAGATGAAAGAGAACTGTCATACAGTATTTCTTGTGGAGGAAGGCAGCTTTTATATAGGACTCCAATGTAACGAGTTGATCGTTGGTAGATCGCCCCGCTCTGAAGCCTGCTGGCAGCTCTCGGAAAGACCGTTGTGCACGAAACGTACACGAGTCTCCTGTTAATGTTCTTCTCGAGGAGCTTGCACAGGCAGCTTTTCACGGTGACGGGGCGATAACGTGAGGGGGAAGGAGGGTCTTTGCCTTTGCCTTCTTTCAGGAAAGCCACTACAATGGCCTCCCTCCGAGACCTTGGAGGCTGCCCCGGAAGCCATACTTTTAAGTGCGAATGCACTTCTTAAGCGAGCCTGAAGCGTCCGCCGCCGTCCGCATAGCAACAGCTGCGGGTGCGCGTGCTCCTCGTCTTCCTTGGCAACGGGGGGAGATGGGCGCGCGCTGCCTGGCCGCTGACATGGCACATACCCACGTGGGGGATTGGCCAGGAATCTCCTCGTCTTCCTTGGCAACGGGGGGAGATGGGCGCGCGCTGCCTGGCCGCTGACATGGCACATACCCACGTGGGGGATTGGCCAGGAATCGGGCGTGAGAAGGGCTAATGCACCCGCTTAAAGGAGTACTGACACGAAATTTCAAAGCTGAGATCCGCTCTAGCAATCAAGTACAACGAAAACACAAATAGGCGTCTGTGAATAAATGCATCGTTCTTTCTTTATAGTTGTGTGTGTGTGTGTGTGTGGTCTCTCTTTCGCGAACATTACCGAACCGCGCAAATTCAACTCGTGCATTCGCACTTTCACATTCTTCCCCTCGGGGGAAATGCGGGGAATTTTTTTTTGTATAAATGAAGGAGTGCTTCAAGTGTATCTGCGTGTAAGTGTTGTATCATTGTGTATGTAACGTTGTTTGCGCCTGGAATGAAGGCTTATATGTTGTCACAGCAGCCGTCAGCTCATAAATCGCAAACATGGAATTGCCCAAAGTGTGCGACTTAGTGCGACTTATTGTTGTGACGCATGGACTTGTCTTCGCCGGATATTTTGTGTTTCCTGAAAGTTTTTGTGTAGTGTGCTGAACTTAAAACGTCTTGGAAGCAAGTGTGTTAGCCTGGTATTCCAGTCTGTCACCTGTTGTACTAACCAGGGGCATGGTGTGTGTTTGTTGTCCTTTGAGTTTTATATACTTGTCCAGACATTGTGAGTGTCTGTGTAGGAATTTATGAATGTCACTAAGGTGTACCAACTCTCCTTTTTTGCCTCACGGTGTACGCGCATCCCAAGTGCTTTTGTCCGTTTAAAGGAGATCAGGTTATCAGACGCGGGCTACCGCCGAAGGACACCCCACGACTTGTTCTGGGCCTCTCGCGCCCGCCTACACTTGTCGTTCCACCAGGGCCTCCTTGGGTTGTGCGGGGCACCGGAAGCCTAAAGAATGGACTTTGTGGCAGTATCGAGAATGTGCGCCGTTAGGAGTTGGGTGGCTTCGTCTTAGTGTAAGCGTGCTATGGTTGTGTGCTATAATTTAGATGTATTTGTTAGTGCAATACAGTTTGCCTTTGATTCATCAAACCTGTTATGAGAAGATGGGTTGCTTGGGCTTTTAGTTATATGTGTTACTTAGGTGGGCAAGTGGTCCCTACCATATGAGTTAGTGCCAACATCCCACTCAAGAGATGGATACAGAACTGAGGAAGCAATAATGAAGTCAAGATGTGAGAAAGTGCTGTGTCCTATATCATGGTATGTGGGCTGTTCCTTATTAAAAAGCATGCTCCCGAAGATTTTATGAATTTTTCAATTAGGTGACTACGGGCATCCGTTCGCACAGCGCCCCTAAAAGCATTGTGTGCATTGATGTCACCTATAAGGATTCAAGGTTCTGGAAGCTGATCTAGCAGCACCTCAAAGTCGGAACTGGATAGCTCGAAATCAAGAGGGATGTAAAGGGAGCATAATACAAATATCCTATTAAATATTATTGTCCGAATGTCAACAGCCTCAAGGATGGTGCGTAATTGGATTGTGTGACACGCCAGGGATTATTGTGCAATAATGGCCACACCCCCTGAAGGTGTGCCATCACCATCCCTGTCCTTCCTAAATACTATATAAATATTCAAGAAATTTGTGTGTTTCGAGTTTATACGAATGTCTTTGAGAGACATAACCCTTCGCTGATTGGGATTCAATAACTCATAGACATCATAAATTTTTAAGAAGGCCTCTGCAGTTGCATTGCATGATATTTTCTCTTCCTGTTATTCTCTCCCAGAATAGAGCAACTGGAATATGTGTGTGTTTATGTATCGTATTTCGGGACTTCGAATCTTGAAGGGTTTTTTTTGTCACTTTCTCTACTTACATTAGCGACGCAGTCCGTTCCTTTCGCGGTCATGCAAGCGGAACGGATCGACGTCTATGTCGTGATCCGAAGTCAAGGGGTGCCCAGCTGATTGGGCCCATTACTTGGCATCTTTTCAGGTGTTCTTTGCCTGCGGTGCCAGTGCCGAGAGCGTGGGGAGCGGCACAGTTGGCATAGGCAGTTCGGCAGGGTAGGGCGTCGCTGCGGGTCCCTTCAAGTCAGTTGTCTCAGCGCCCTAAGGTGTACTGGCAGCCGGGGAAGCAGAGGCCAGAAGAGCTGTCTTGGCCCCATTGGACTTGTTGCTACCACAACCACTACCACTTTAGCAGGCGGTGCGGTAACAGGTTGGGCTGCCTTAGACAACCCAGGGTGGGAAGGGGGGGGGGGGGGGAACCAGGGGCGGCAGCGGGATTAGGTCAGACTCGCTGAACTGGGTGCCCGTGGAAACCAGGCGTCGCTCCGCCCCCCGGCGAGTGGCATCGGTGTACCTCCCAAGAGGGAAAGAGGCAAACCTGCTTTGCACCTCTGGGGAGGTGATGTTTTCAGACATTTTCATGCTTATGATCTGTTTTTCAAGTTTAAACTTCTTACAAGTCCGTGCGTATTGTGCGTGTGGTCCATCGCAGTTAGCGCAGGTGAAGTTCTGCGAATCATAGGTGTCCGTCGTGATCATTTGCTGCAGGTTTCGCCCGGTATATTCTACCGCTACAGGAGTTCATTCCGTGACCGAAGCGCTGAGACTTATAGCTTCGGTGCGGGTTGGGTGTGTCTGGTCAGACTTGATAATAAAACCTGCGTTAATAAATTAAGCGAGTGCAGAGCGTTTGAACGTGAGGATGACATGCTTTGTTCGTATCTCCTTATCAACTCGGCGGATCGTGATACGCCTCACAGACGAAACACCTTGTTCCTTCAAGCGTTCAAGTAAATCGGCATCAGTTTCAGTTAACAGCTCTGGCTCAGAGATTAATACCTGGAGCTGTCCAGGCTGCGTTGGGGGTGGACCTTGATATCCAGATCGACCAGGCGGGTTTGTTTGAGGAGGTATGTCGCTTGATGATTACTGTTTTTCTCAACAAAGATTTCACCAGTCCTGAGCTTTTAAACCTTATATGAGTCACCATGAGACTTTGAAGAAATTTGAAAATCAGGATTACGGACATTAAAGTGAGGGGTCTTCGTGAGTCAACCGACTCGATCACAAGGAAGCGAGAGTAGTTATTAGGATTAGTAAAGATGGTTGTTGAGAGGGGTTGAAAAGACACTTCGGCGCGGCCACTTTTCAGGGACCGATCAGGTTTTGGGGGGCTTTGAATTTACCACACGACATATACAAAAAACAGGGAACGCGGGTACTTTCTCCTGTAACGTTACCCTGATAGTCAGAGAGGCCCCAGAGATCCCTGACTGGTCAACAGCCAGTAAGCCCATCCGCCGGAGCTTAAGCCACCGTTTCTGGTTTCTTACCCCCCCCCCCCCCCCCCCCCCCCCTATAAACATATTGTCGCGGTAGATTACAACGTATGTTTGAGGGATTCGGGTCCGCGATGGCGCCAATACCGTCACCAAGATTACTCAAAGTGCCCCGTGCGGGGTTTCTCGTAGGCTGGTGATACAAGAGGGAACGTTTGGTCGCATAAGGAAATGCTCGCTTCGATTGTTGTCAGGATCACAAATCTACTCAAAATCTAGCAAATGAACTCTGACTGTCCTGTTGTTTTGTTTTCAGCCCCACAATCAAGATTCCTTATCAAAAAGCTGGTTTTTCCTAAAGAAGAGAGTAAGGACGCGCAGAAGAAAGAATTTCGAAGTTGGGATTGCAAATCCCTTAATATATTTCCATTCCTTTTTTAGTTGACATCAGAAATTGTTCATTTGAATCCTGTACATATACACCATAAGAATTCAATCAGCGTGAAATAAAAAGGGCATGTTGCGAGACTCCTTAAAGCTCGTTTCAGCGGTAAAATTGACGCGGGCTTCCGGAAAGAGGAAATGTTTACCGGAATTATACAAACAGCGACTGAGTGTACAGGACTGCTGAAAGAAGCTTAGGTAGAAACGTAGCCTTTCCTATAGCCACGCCTGAGGTCATGTGCGTAAGCATGATTAAAACTGGCGAAAGTATTGCAAGGGTGCATGGTCTCCTAAAGAGAATAAGCTTGTGTTCAGATGTGTAGCTTCGCTGGAAATAGGAGCGTAGAGACCAACTGAAAGTTTCGTTGATATGAAGAAATTCACGTGTGCATGAATGTATTTCTCATTTTTATTAGCTACGTTTTACGTAATTCGTCAGTTGAATGCCATTTACCGAGAATATTACTTCCGCATTGCTCGCCTTTCCGAAAATTGTGAACTCACTTGCGTCTGGTTGGACGTAGATCTGCAACTAGTATTTATAATGCCACAGCAATCGTCGCGGTATTCCTACAATTCCAGCAATCACCTGGAGATGAAAACACCAAGTAGTACTTTTTTTATTTTACTATGAGGTGTGTCAACTATATCGGTTCTAATGACAGAACGCCGTGCATGAATGCAAGTACTTCCAAGTTCAGGCGGGTACAGTTGAGCAGCTGAGTTTGCCAGGTACAAATTACGATGCGTTTCCAGTGCAGCAACGCTGTTACTACGAATCAGCATATGTCTAACCACCCCAGTTTTTATTCCGGCGAAGCCACTTTTCTCGCTTCTGCTCCGGCGTTCCTTTTCGCCTCCGCCGACCCCTCTTTCACCATTGTTATTTTCAAGTGCATTTGATGTTTTACACACGCGTACATAAGCAGTTCCCGGTTTATGCGTGCACATGGGGGAGTGTAGGGAGGAAGTTGGGTGGAGGGACGTGTACGGCAGCTATATGATTCCAGCCCGCACGTCTGACATGTCCGTTGTGTGGCGGGAGGAATACACGTGGGCGTCAAACAGCCGAATGCGACCGGCCTGGTGTGTTCACTGGTCGAGCGGATTGTGTTGTGTGTTCAACAGACAGTAATTGCTTAAGGCGCGTTAAGCAAACAAACAGTCCTCATAATTTTCGCTAGAATAAACCTCGGACCTTCCAAGGTTCATGCAGCTAAACGGCTAGAAAGTATGGTCCATCACAAATTACAAACAAATGTGATTTGCTGCGTGCACTCCGTCGACTGCCACAAGCTTCGCAGGTTATCCATCTTTACAGAATGTAAAGGCACTAATTTTTTGCAGTGCTCTTGAGACAGCATAAGTTCCAGCGAAGATGATACCCAAATTGTGTGTTTTCAGAATGCACAATTTGGTTTCTTCGAACTTTAACTCCGACGGAAATATTGGCCAACTACTTAGTTTGTTTATACGTAACTTGTATACACGTACCAAAAAATCCGCTGACCCTTTGAGGCGACTTGTAATTGTTCTTATTCTTTACTTGCCAACACTCCGCTTCCGAGCTACTAACGGCCCATCTAGTGTTCTATTTGATTAGGTGTCGTGACAAAATCCGTCTTGTAATGCCTTGTGTGCTGGGTTTTCACATGCACAGTGTAAAATCGGTTTCCCAGGTAATCAGAGGCACAGTGGACCAACGGCATCCTCGCAATTTTGCCGAATGATACGGACATTAAGCTTCTGAGCCTTTAATGACAAATATTTGCGAGCGCAAAGATAATTTCTTCTCTAGTAACAGGCACATCACGCACAATGACGTGAACATTCCTGCTTAAATCCACGTGGATATAGTATGTGAAAGAGCTGTGATCCAACGGGTGTGCTTTAGGGATTAAAGGATCTGGCTTCAGACGCGACACGCAAGCAGTGCAACACGCACCCGCCCGTACTTGATGTCGCCTGAGGATTAAGCTTCCAAACTGACACCATCGAACGGTGACGAGGCCATTTGTCACCCAGTATTGCAGGCAGCTAATACTTCACGCTGTAATCCCTTAGGTAAAGACCGTTGTTCGCCCCTAGGGTCAGGGAAATAAATAAGGGGCCGTAGATTGCGTGGATAACAGTTGTGAGCCACTGCAAGTGCCTAAAACTCAACATCGAAGGTTTATCGCTCAAGCGCTCTTTCCTAAACAAATATTTTGCATTACCCAACAAACTATGCCCTTATCGCATAATAGACTAGTTCTGCTGGCTTTAAACAAGAATATTTGTAGGAAACCTTTCCGGTGAGCAATTTATAAGGATTTTGTAATCGTTATATATTACCCGATCATTATGCGCTGTTTCCGCCAAATTAGAAGGGAAGGAATGCAGGTACGGGAAGTGCAATTCGACCCAGAATGTTTGTTTATACTGCTTCAGGTTCACTGCTTAATGAATAAGAAGACACTTCCTTGTTCACTACCTTGATAGTACAGAATTAAGTAAATTCTTTCTGTTAGCTTTGCACGGTTCGAAAGTTGCTTCCAAAAAAAAATAATGATCCTCCTACTTCATCGCGCAAGGGCTACTGGTGATAACTAGGGGGGTTTCCCCTCGGATGCCTAAATGGCTAGGGCGCTACGTTGGCTACGATAAACTCGTGGGTTGGATTCTAAGTATACAACAGGCTGCTTTTCAGACTGAGACAAAAAGCGAAGGCACCTACAGAGTCTTCGTATGTCGGCGGGTGTTCGCTGACACCCAGATGGTCTAGATTATTTCATAGCCGGCCCCTACGTTGTGCCTAAAAGCCCTGCTGTAGCATAGGCGCTCAAAATCGTAACTTGAAAGTTTAAATCACTCCCTCGCGAAACTTCGTGTTTGTATTGTGGCCCAACTGTGGCCAATCATGTGTTGCCGGGCAACACCCAGAGCCGGTGCCGCTTGGAAAGTTAAGACAACAGCGAGGTCTCACTGGTAGCCTGTTCGCCCATAAACCATTGATTTGCGGTGATTGCACCGGGAGCTCCGAAGGAAATATCAGGGTTCAAAGTTAGCCAATAAACCATTGATTTGTGGTGAATGCACCGGGAGCTCCGAAGGAAATATCAGGGTTCAAAGTTAGCCAGCTGCTTAATGCACGCAACGAGTGATTTGATTGTAGGGTTTAACGCGCCGACGCAACGGAGGCGATGAGGCGCGGCGCCGTAGTGGAGGGCTCCGGATTAATTGTCACCACCTGGGGATCTTTATCGTGTGCAGAAATCTCGTACACACGGGCGTTTTTGCTTTTCGCCTCCATCAAAAAAGCGGCCGCCGCGGCCGGGATTCAAACCCGCGACCTCGTGCTCAGTAGCGCGACGCCTTAGCCACTGAGCCACTGCGGCAAAAGCGCAACGAGTGAGGACTCCAGCTCGGCGCTGTTGGCGAAGCACTAACACAAGTGGTTTAATGGAGCTCGGAATGTTAAATGCTTAGCGGACCATGGAGTTTTGCCGCCCAGGCTTCTAGTCGGACCGATTTGTTTAACGTTATCACCTAATACTTCTATTGTGTCAAACAATACCTTGCTTTCAGCGAATCTCATTTCCCCGTTCTTTTATTTACCCAGATTTGCCAGGAATGGCGCAAAATGACACGAAATTTAACTGACCACTTGTGTTACCCCTTTCCACATGCATACCTTCGCCCCATTTCTTACGTTGTAACAGGAAGAGTGCAACCTTTTTTTACGTATTTATCGTTGTTCTTGAGGGGTGATATGCTGTCATATTATGTTGTTTGTTTTGAAGCTTTTTTATTTGTTGTGTTGTATTTGACCCACTGCCCTCTTCAATTCAATTGCTTTGAGGTTATTGAAAATAAAACAGAAAAAAAATGGTGAGTCACACCTAACACTCCCTGCCATACTTTTTCCAATGGGCCGACCTACTGGAAGCCCATTTCACAAGTTATTGTACTGCTGCTGCTACTGTATATACTTCTATATGAGCGGTTGGGCGACATAATCCCGTTGAACTATATGCTGTATATTTTGCCTTGGGAGATGTGTTTTTCAGAGGCGTCGAATAATACAAAAGCATAAAATTTTAGATATTGATTCTCGGTAACAGTTCGACCTCGTTCCTATGGGCATCATTTTCTATGGGGAGGTCCTTCAAGGATTTAGGTGACATTTATAATCAGTAAGAGAACAACATATTGCTGCTCTTTGATCAGAATACATTAGTTCTCCAAGTCCTGCTCACCTTCGCCGGATAATACAAATTTTCAGGATGCTTACACGCTCCTGGGCGTATACGCCATCTCCAAACCCCTTTAACATGTTGGCGAGCGGGTTACGCAGACAGTCAACGTGTGTGTGGCAACGGGAGCGTGCTGTGAGTGATGATGTGCGCCATCAGGCACTTTTGATCGTTATGTTACAACTATTATTGCACGTTCACCCCAAAATTAGTGAATGTTTTTCTTCGTCAAGTTCACCTAATTCGGAAAATGGCCATTGCGAATAGCAAAGAAGCGAGTGAGTGAGCAACGAGGGCAGTATTCGTAGCTCCTAGCACAGATATATTGTGCTCGTCTTTGCCAACTTCCCAAAGTTAGAGAATGGGATGCGTATCTGCAGAGTATGCTTTTAGTTAGAGACCGATGTAGGGAAAGTGGCGGTTTAAATATCTGCTTCCAGAAGTAAATTTGGCATTCTATAACCTTTCACAAAATACTCGTCTCATGAAAGCAGGCGGGATAGGTCCTGTGTAAAATAGCGTGCTTTAGTTCAATGAGTGTTTTTATTTTGCCAGAAATTACAATGAATGTGTCTGTTGTATAACGCAATAATTTCTGCTGAAAGTCACGAAGCTCTATCGCCGATAAGCAATAATGTTAAGAGCAACAATGCTAAAAGCAGTAAGCAATGAGTGGTTAAAATTTGCATGTAAAACGCCCAAGGCGTCTCTTCAGTCGAAAGGATATTGACAAACCAGTTTTTTTTTTTCAAGTCCGCGCGGATGATGTGCTCACCCAACAACAAAAAAAAAACTGGCACAGCTTTCACTGGTGGCACAAAGCTGGAGAAACAGGCCGGCTAGTGGCCCCTCCCCATTCGTCGGAGACGAAGGGAGAGGGGCCATCATCTCCTCTCGTTTTAGGAGAGGCTGTTCAGGAGAGGCTGTTGCACCTCGTACGGAATTCTGAAGTTGCCGCTGGAAGTTCTGCATGACTAGCAGGCCCGGAGCGTTTTGTCTGCACACTGAGTGTGAGATAGGCAAAAGGGCCAAGCCTGCACCACAAAAGTATTGCAGGGAAGATAAGGAAACTGAAAATAAAGAACTGAAAAGACGATAACAGAATAGATATAGAAATGGTAAGACGTTAGAGAAATGGAATGGAGAGGAAATAAGAAAAGAGGAAAAGATCTACAATCCGCGGTCGTCACCGGTGAACGGGCTCCTCAGCGGGCTTTCATTGTCTTTTGTAATTTTTTTGTAACATAAGTCAAACATATTAACTTACTAGTACAGCACCAACATAACTAAGAAGATGAACACGAGCAATAAACGGTTATAGTTACGAAAAGTTACCAAAAATTCACTGACGGCTTGTCACAGTTCTATTTCGGTCTTGGTTCTCGACCATAAAAACAAAAATAATAATAAGAACAATGGCTAACATTGTGAACAATGTTTCGCATCGCTGCCAATGTGGACCGCGTTAGCATGTGCGGGAACCGGCGGAAACCGTCTTCGCGAACTCGGTGTCTGTAGCGAGAGCTGTTCTGTGCTCCACACTTCAGGTGCGAACGAACGTGAACTGCTGAGAAGAAGAGCACGCGAGACATCATGCCACAAACGGCGAGCGGAGTGTTTCGAAGGTAGAGCTCACCGATATCGGGCACTTGTCACGAGGCGCTGGCTCACCTGTCCTGGGTATTTTTTATCGGTATTTTTTTCTTTGTAAACGCCCCAGGACACAGCTCAAGCTTAAGCAGCTGTGATGTCAAAAGGAAATTGTTGGCTTTCTTGCCAAGGGCACTTACTTTATGCTAGTACTCAAGTACTCAAGATTAGCGCGGAAAAGGCACGGCACACAAAAAACAACCAGCAATAGACGGGACAGCGCTGTTCTCCCAACTAGTCCATTTTGGAAAGAAACGCTGTTAATGTACATACATCAGTCACCCACGGGGCGCTAAATCATACCAACAAATAAACAGAAACGAAACGCAGTTACTGATATGCCCGCAGAAGCATAGGAGTAGTCAAGCAGGTATTATAACACATTTTATTTATTTATTTATTTATTTATTTATTATTTATTTACTTATTTACTTAGTTAGTTAGTTATTAATTTATTTATTTGTAAACACTGCAGCCCTAGAGAATATTGTAAGAATGGGTCAGATATAATGCGTGCAGAAAAAAACAAGGTGAATTCACAGTTTCATACAAGGAAAATTCAACGACTCTCAATAGCAGACGCAAATTAATCAAAGTGCAGAGGGAGTGTTGATCCGGAGGGAGCATTCCGTTCTATAATGTATTACGAAACACACTGCACGATTTAGTAGATGGAAAGACACACCGTAAACAGGCAGACCGTGAGCTAAGAGCGAGGCGGAATATCATAATTTAAGCGCCGGCAATAGGACTCTGTGCCATGCATAGACACAACAGGAAAGCTTCAGGCCAGAAGGCCACCGTTGTGAAACTAGAGAGATACTGCACGTTTTTTTTACGCGTAGAGGTCCCAAATAAAAATGGAACAATGGATAGTGTACAATTTCGGAAGCAGAAAAAAGCTGTAGAAAGATGTTCCAAAGGAGAGAGTGCGAGATAGAGAGAGAGAGAGAGAGAGAGAGAGAGAGGGGGAGGGAGGGAGGGAGGGAGGGAGGGAGGGAGGGAGGGAGGGAGGGAGAATGTCTTTAGCATAATCAACAAACCTGATAGTAAGATGTCGCCCGGCGCAACCGCTGACAGCAGAAAATTATAGTCTGTGGTTGTCGGAAAATGTAAGAAATTAAATTTGCATCGTACGTACACTAACACCCCAGCAGGGTTTCCAAAAGAAATGAAAACGCAGCAAGTTTTGCTGTAACGCATTACACTGTCACACTTCCACCCGTAGAAATGGAATTGCAAGCTTTGCTTCTTCTTAGAGAGTACTCGCATTAGAGCGAAAAGGCAACAAAAGTCCGGTATGGATTTGCCGCTTTTAAGAAAACGAGATCATATTGCTATAGCTCGCCGGTTCAAAACTTGCTAGATTTAAGCACGCCCATAGCTAGCTTGTAGATTATTTTAAATACAGTTACACGGTGTGAACGTCTGGCTTGCTTCATCTTCAATCGCACGAAAGGTGGTTTTTCCCGTTTATATTATTTTAAATAGTTAACCATATTGAATAATGAAATCTCCTAATGTCACTTCAGTACCCGTTAAATACTCACAGCTCACGAATATTCAGGAGATGTTTCAGGCTGCGTTTAGCTGAATAAGAGTCTCAACGGACAAGTCTCACATCCGAGATATTTCCCGTTTCTTGTCCATTGAATTAAAGCACTTTACGCGTGTTATGTTGCAGCCATGCCCGATATAATATGCCACAAACGTATTCTAACCGGAACAAGTCATTCGGTAGCCAAAACCTCCACCCCGGAGGCAACGCAATTGCTACGTGTGGATTCAATACAGATCAAGAGAAAACGTTTCTAGCAGTTAATCTGGCTGTGTGGTGGAGCTTTTGAGGCCTTCGACGGCGTACGTTATTATTTCTGATTGCTTTCAAAGTGACCCTCCTTTTTTTTCTCCAAACAAGTGGCATTTGCGGGTCTTGCATGCCTTTTTAGTTCCATTTTCTATCGCCAATGTAGGGCTTTTTTAATCTCTAAGCCACGAATTCCAGCGTTTGTGATTGCCTTTTGATTCCAAGGCATTTTTTTTTTACTCCGCAGTGTGAAAATCTAGCTTCGTCTTCTCCAGGAGATTGCTCTGAACGAATAACTGCGTGTGTCCCAGAACAGCAAATGCGGCAACTTCGTTTCCTCCGCGCTGGGTCCTTAGGCTTTTAATGGGGCAATGGAGGCGGCAAGAACCGAGGGTAGCGTTGGCTCGGAAAAGCAGGAGTATAGGCGGTATAACACGCAGCCCCGCATGCATTAACTGTCTTCGTTGGGCTTTTGAGAAAGGCTGCTTTCAGTCGCCCGGCATCCAACTGCAGAAATTGAGTGCAGTCTTGTGTCGGCGGGGTTGAGAGTAGCTCTCGCCTGAGCTGGCAATGAAAGGCCCACTCTGCAATTTCCGTCGTTTATGCGTGCAGCGACTATGCGCCTCTTGGAGTGGAATTAGGAGCAGCCGAGCGTAACGAGGAGAGACCGCCTATTCTTGAAAAGTAATAACTTACTTTTGGGAAGGTTGCCTAACAGTTGTCGGCGCGTATGCGGCGAAAGTTGTAAGAGAACCTTTTTTTCGCCCCAGGCGGTTTCCCGAGTCAACTCCCCGTTCCTCCAAATTCTGTGACACGTTCCTCGTCTCCGTATTGTGCACGACGCCAACTTATGTTTGTGCCACGTTTTCTAACGCAAGGCCGGAGCTGTAACATGCCTGGATAGTTGTCGGGGGTTTTATTAAAAGTATTAAAGGGTCCCTCACACTATTGCAGTACAGTATTCGGTGCGGCATGAAAGTTACGCACTGAACTTATGAGAGCTGATACTGCCATAGCAGTCAAATCCATTCGTCCCGCTCTAGCGGATGGATAACATATTGTACCGCGTCATTATCCCAGCCCGCGGGACAAAATACAAACACGTCATATACAGCAACGCATAAAACTAGCGCCTCTACGCTTAGAAATCGCCGTGAAAGGTTTAGTGCTAGGTGTAAATTTTGATTCCCGTTCCCTACAAAAGCGTTATTTGAAGTGACAAACCGTTTGTCATAGAAGTTGTGAGATCGCAGCTGTGTTAATGAATAAAAACTGCTATTAAAAAAATACGAGGCTACAAACACAGGACGAAGCGCTTCTAGGAATTGAATTTTATTTTGAGAAGGAACATATATAAACACGGAGCAAGAATCGGCGTCATAACCAAAAACACGTGTTTCTTGCTTCGCCTTCGCTTTTGAGTAGCGCTTTTCCAATTTTGAACGCATGCCAACACGTCCAACTGTGAGTTCTTCTAAATCGCAGATGAGGTTTAGTCGTTTCGCAGTCATGCTGTGCCCTTTACACTTGGTAAGGAACTCAACTGCTTCATACTAGATCAGCTTACGTGTCAATGTTAAACGCTTGGCTGTTAGCATCACCTATGCAACCGAAACCTGCATACTCCACAGCTGTAAATATCGCTGAGAGAAGCCTGTTAACCCGTGGGAAAACAAGGACGGCTGCACAATGCAGCAAGTAGGAGGATGCCTCTCCGAAGGCTCAGAAGAAGGCAACGGCGACTGGGATATTTTCCGTCTACCTTCTCTTCTAATACTCTGCTCCCACTAAAAGGATGGCGACGCGGAGTGTAAACGCGTTTGCTAGTGAATGTACAGTTGCGGACAAATGAAATGAGAACACGGAAATATGAACAGAATCATGAAAATTAAATAATATGGATAGTGGAGACAAAGTAAAGGCTCGCTTATGGTAGATTTGCGAAGACACAATTCCTGTATTTCTTACTGTAAAAAGCCACGTGACAATTTCCCTTCCACAGAAAGTATTGCGCTTGTTGTGTGTTCCTGTTCCCATTTTCGTGCTCTCATTTCATTTGTCTATGACTGTACATTCATAGACGAGAACGTGGGCAGCGGTGGTCGGTGTATAAGTTCTTCGTCTTCCTCCTGCGTGCACGAAGACTGACGGAACAGCTGCAGCGGCAATCAATTAGTATGCTTCCTGTCACGGATCGACAAAGCAATCGCATAAAAATGATAACGCCATCAGCAGACTGGCAAACAATTTCCTTCCACGGTGATGAGGGCGGTATCAGTTATTTTACACATATCAAACGATTTCAAACGATAATTATTTCACGAAATCGTGGTTCCTGTGGTTCCTTAGCAGACTGTTCTTTCAACACGACTAAATAAATCCCACTTGGCTCCTTTTTAGGAATCGACTTTTTACTAATACTGAGAGAAGTCGTCTGAGTGAACTTGAGGTGGCATGTACAAGCGCCGAGAACCATATACCGTATAATACCCGTGTCAAATGTACACGAAAAATGGTACTAAGTGCTTAGTGCGTTACGTTTTAATGACATTAATTCACTGCTACACGCAAAGATCTGATGCCATTCGCTCTAACGTCAGTTTTGGTTTGAGGTGTTCCGAAAAACCCATTCGCCTTCACAAACTCCTTAAATCTGCCTACTCTCGAACGCGACGAGCGCCAAATGAATCCAACAAAACTCTCAGCACCTGAACGTTGTCGCGGAAACGTAGCTGAACTTCGAAATTTGAAAATTTGTGTACCCTTGGTGGCGATGTGCTGAAGAAGACGATGCTCTAAAACAACCGTAAAAGGCAAAACAGTGTGTTCCTCGTAGTTCTAAATTTTTCGCATTTGGCTACCGCTGGCAGGTGACGGCAGCTGCAGAAGCCACTCTAAAATGGCTGGCACCATGTTTTAGAAACACTATTTTTCATGTCATTTTCTTTTCGCAACAAAGATTTTTAGCACTTGTCACGGTTTTTTACGGTAGAAACTTCTAAAACGTTAATGCGTACCACTTTTTGGTCATTATCACTGTTATTACTTACAGTATTGCCTTTGCGATTTTGTGTGTTGCCCGGCCCGCCCAAAAAATGTCCTTCGGTATCTTAAGGGCTCAAACACTTCGTGTCATTTTTTGTGTACGAATGGCACGCGTACAACTTGGCCTTGCAGGGGTGCCTGAAGAGACAGAACTTTTTTTCGGTGGTACCAAATCCGCAGTCTCTACGGAACCAGAGGCCTTCCACATCATAAATGCCACCACCCTTGCCACTCCCGGCAAAATACGGCTGCCTGATATTCTGGTGGGCAGTCATAAGAACCACAAGACCTGGTCAACGAAACTATACCAATGCTACATCTCATCAAACGACAGTCTAACAAGTACGGAGGTGTACAACGCATGTGGCCTCTGAATTGTTTCTTAATAACTCACGCTGCCATGCAGCGCGCGCCACCTTGCGTTCACTTATCACGCGATCACTTCCTGAGACGCAGCAGCTATGCGCCGTGACCGAGAAGGCTGCGGTTCGCGCAGCGCACAAATTTCGCATTAGCGAGTATAGTAATCTCAAGCCATTTTTTTATATTTTAACCAGCTCTTACAAGGTCCACAAAACTACTCATTTTCTTTTCTTCCATTTCTTTGTTTTGAAAAGCTGGAGATTAACTACTTTCTATGCTATTATTAACCAGACTGCAGTATCACCCGAGAAATAGCACTGGCATGTTTTCTTTCTAACCGGCGACATAAAATCCTCGTGTACCAGTTTTATGTGTTTTAGATGTCAAAACAACTTATGACCACGGAGTCTCTAGACCTTTATTGTCGTCACTACCTACAGCAGGAAGCCTAAATGGAACGTTCCTCAGGCCCGTATTGACAGATACAGACTAGAACAACTTTCAACTTTGTAATTCATTGTATTTCGTAATAAATACACTGTTGACACTGGTTTTAGTACTTAGCATTATTTATAAATATATTGTTCGGAGAAGGCCCCACGAGGACATTATCTCATGAGCATATTGTTTTGTTTTCACTGATTCATATATTCACCACGAATACTTTTATTACATAAATTACCCTTAAAACTATACTTATATCAGCGTTCCGCAACTACTTATTTGAACAAACTTACCTAGAAGAAACAAGTGCCAACCAGAGAGATTAATCTTTCTATCACCAAACCCTTGTTTTTTCAAACTGAACCAGTGAAGTCGCATTTCATCTGCGCATTTAACGCTTTAAAGATGCACTGAAATATTTACTTTTTTCTGAGGCTGTAGGGTTGTGGGTGCTGGGTTTTTACTTTTTATAAAATTCGACGAACTTGGGACCTCCTAATATGTAAGTCAGGATACCTACTGAGGATGAAAGCCGCAAATGCCGCAAACGAACAAAACCTTACGTACAAATTGGACCAGTAGTCCATCAGGAGTGTTACTACGTGGGTACGGTTCTCGGGTATTTTGATATTAACACAAGATGGCTATACACATAAACAAAAAAGCTAGTTTTGGATGATTGACCGACACCCGCATACCTATCGGAAACGGCTACGTGAGCATCTTTCCCAGAGTTTGTGTTTTTTGTGGTGCAACGCCTTTGGCCGTTGCACCACATGGTTGCCCAATGTTGCACAATGCTGCACAACGGCTTTAGTCGTTAAGAATGTGGGCCCTGCTTCGCGTGGCGGTAGTGAGGAACCACTCAAGCCCTCCAAACATCGTATACCACGTGCTTTGATCTGTTGTGTTCTTCGTTATATCCTGGTTGTGATGTGTCCTCTAGTGCTCAGTCAACCATTTTGGTCTGTAAATCTTTGTCAATGCCGTCTTCGACATTTTCATAGCCCCGACCCGCAGCTGGGAGCAACAAGTAGCCCTTTTGGTTTAAACCTCATTCTATAGTGTTGCGACGGACATGTGAGCTGGTGTGATTTGACCCTGCAAAGTCCTAACATTGTGGAAAATAAAGAAAAGGGAAAAAATGTATATAAAACGAGGCCACAACAGAAGGCGGCTACACACAAATGTCGCGGATTAGCAACTGATTTTGGTTTGAGTGAAGGAATACATTATGAACGACAACGCGTTCTACGCATCTGCGAACCCTTGGGTGCGAAACAATTGGAAAGAACAATAAACAAACACAAAAAACAGAGCCCGTCATGGGGAGCAAGTAACTAGGTAGTATGCATGCCCAATCACTTCTTATATAAAAAAAGCAAAACAAGGCGGGGGCCGGCGAAGCCCAAAAGCACTAAAAATTGCACCAGAAGTCCTGTCGGGGTATGCATGCTCTGTGCTCAGTAGGGACACAGACGGTGAACTGACACACGCTTCGTCTTTCTTGAGCATCGCCTAGGCTCAAAAATCCTCCTAGTGCGCGCTACCTTCTAATGTCTAATGGCATCCTATGCTTCAAAGCGTGACCTACACTCTTTGAAGTCTCTTCAGTGAGTGGTGAGCTTGCCGCCGGTAAAGATTCGTACGCTGTTGAAGAGTTCCCTCAGCCGATCATTATTACATCGGCCCGTACGATCACCCACAGGACAAAGAGATTATGTAAACAACGCATTTTTGGCAGTCACCTACGCGTTTCTCCTGTCTTTTTGGGCACGCTCGTGCCTAATTTCTTCCGAATTCACCCGCTTACACAACTTGCGTATCTTGTTAGGCGCCGAAAAACATGAACTCTATGAACACGAAACACAAGAACTCTAGCCTTTTCACTTTGTTTATCCTGTGGGCTACCCTGTGGACATAAGGTAACACGACCATCTTGCCAGTCTTGACCCGTTCGCGCGTCTTCTTCTTGGTGCGTGAATCGACAAGAAGCTTCTCGCGAACTGCCAACAGAAGGTTGCGGGGAAACGCTGCTTCCTTCAGCCGCTAAACTTGAGAATGGAAACTCGCCTTAGCTTGGTGCGGGCACGAGTGCCGCACCGCATTCCTCAGAGCTGACGTGGCGATTCCTCTTTTAAACAGTCTGGTATGTGCTGACGTCAACGGAAGCAGTCTTTTTTTTGGTCGGGAGAAGTAGATCCTACCCTTTATATATTAAAATAAAGGATTGGTGAACAAAGACTTGCTTTACAGAGTTGTTATTCTTTTATTTCAACACACACAGAATATACAGGATCAAGAACGCTTTGCTAGATTTTGATGCAGCGGAATCGAGCAATGGAGAATAAGACATGCTTTGATACTGGGGAAAATTAGGTAAGAGGCTTTCAACGTGCGGTTATAAAATGCTAAAATGCGTTGCAAGGTGTTTTTTTCTTGCTAAAGCAAGTGATCCCCACTCCACTAAAGACAGCTTCTTCAATAAGAAAGCTCGACATTTGGCAAAGCATAGTTCAGTTCGAGGAATACAAAGCCCCATTTGCATGATATAGTTGTTTGCAGAACTTTGTGACGGGTTTCCACTTTTAAACAAGCATCAGAAAAGTTTTTTTACAGGGACAAGCTGCGCAAAACAGGTTTGATGGCGTACAGAACTCCTGTCTCGACATTTCTTGCATCACAGCAGCTGGAGAATTCAATACACTCAAAATTCTTCACAACAAAACATTGCTATGGTATTAAAACAATAACAATCTTTTCCCTTTTTACCTACTGCCGTACGGGCCTCAGCGACAATGTTTACGCGCTTTAAATGCAAACAAACATAGCACAACCCAACAAATTATAGCCTCATCTACGAAAGTAGCCCAAACTGGATCTTTAAATGAACCCACTCTTTCTCAATTCTTTTTTGGTCCGTAGAAATAACATTACTTTATGCGAGTGTATTATGATATGATTTGCAGCACTTGTATTGCGCGTTTCAATTTTCACGTGAATGTATAACTTTTGTAGGTGGCAAAGACAGAAATATTGATGCCTACATTTTGACGCATTACCTAGGCAAGTTTAAGGGAACTATTTTCTGCAACCACCGGTTGAACGAACCACTATAAAAATAATGCTGCTTCATCCATGTGGCGTTCCGGTGAAATAACTGCAATTGAATTAGGGGCAATGAAGCATAATTAGGTGCACTCAGCACCCGAACACGCCAAATTTTACCATCGAGTTTGTAACTTAACCAAAGAAGAAAATGTCAGCACATTTCCCGAAACCGCTACACCTATGGCGCGGAATCGAGCAAAGTGCACGAGATTTGATGACGATGATGATGGGTGGATGTTAATGGCGCAAGACCAACTGGGGCAAAGATGTCCAAAAGAGTGGTTATTATGAGGGGGAAAGATCTAAACACTAAAATCACTCAACGCGAACGAAAGTAGAATCATTTAAAGACAATGAGGATGACTGGTGTAGAAAGCCAGGCTGTGATTATGCGTGGTATAAAATTAGGTCTAAAAATTTTGCTTCTGCTAAATAATAAAAGACACACTGGACAGAAAACATGGGATCGTCCGAAAGGAAGCGAGCTCGATGTAACGGGATGTGTAGACTGTACAGTTGTGGGAAGTGTTTTCGTCATGTTGTGTAAAGTGCTTTGCATTAAATGGGTATGTCAACTACAGATAGGGCCTCTTCGCACCTGCTACGCAGAGGTCTTGAAGACCCCGTGAACAGATATGAGTGAGTTGCATGTGTGTGCCTTCTCCGTAGCCTAGCAAAGGCAACTTCTGTGTTTCTGCTGTGTGTGTCAAGGGTGTATGGTCCCAAGTGGGGTTTTTTATGTGTAATTTGTTGTATGTCGGTCCACTCCAGTGTGTTTGCCAGGTTTTTCGAAGTTGTTTTCTGATGTGTCGCTTCATGTTGGTGTATGGTACTGTTGTTATGTCAACTGTTGTAATAAGTGCAGCCGCAATGGCCATTTTGTCTGCGGTATTGTTCCCGGCGATCCCAGAGTGACTTGGCACCCAGCCCACGGTCACTTTGAGGTCTGACGAATATAAAGACATAATGTTGCTAATCAGAAGCTTGACTACATGGTTTTTAGAAGTTTTTTGCGCTGACAATGTCCGCACAACACTTAAGGAGTAAATATAGATTATGCGCTGTGGAATTTTAGTTTGGAGAATATGGTTCACGACAAGTAGTATACCGTGACCCTCGGCCGTGAAGATAATAGTATACACATGCATGGTTTTACTAATATTCAAGCTGGGTCCGTGATCAGCTCAGGACACAGTGGTGGCAGTTTTTGTGACGTCAGTATAAAATTCTGCACCCACTTGTATTTGCGTTTAGGATACAAGAAGTGTTGCAGGACCGCACTTCTTAGCACTCGGTTTTTGTCAATATGTATAAAGAATAAGTCACATTGCATAGGACGAAGATGCCATGAGGATATGGAATTATTAACTGTCGGTTTCATGGTATCTAAAAAGAAGTCCCCGAGTTTTGGTGCTTCCTCTCTAGCTCTGCATGAGAACAGAGAAGAAATAGATGGGCGGTTTAAAAGAAGCTGGGCTATAAATGTATCATAAAAGACTGACTTAAAAATGATGGTTCATAAAGAAGAATCATGAAGAAGGTCCATGTAGTTTCGCTGACGTTCTAGGCTCCACTTGTTACATTCTACATAAAGGCTTTCAACTGGGCTAGTACGGAAAGCCCCACATGCAAGCCGGAACCCGAGGTGCAGCACTTAGTCCAGCATTTTCAGGAATGTTTTAGCCGCTGACCTATAGGTAACACTGCCATAGTCCAGCCGGGATCCTATCAGAGCATTATACAGACGTTGAAGGAGTTCTTTATCAGCCCCGTTGGATTGGTGCAAGAGTATTTGAAGAATGTTCATTGTTTCCAGGCATTTGTGTTTGAGCTGTTTCAAGTAAGGGATAAATGTAAGTTTACTACTGAATATTAGGTCTAAAAATTTCTGTTCCCCTCCCACAAGAATTACTACACCATTAATACAGATATCAGCGTCTGCGTGAATCCCGCGCTTCCAGGAGAACACAAAACAAGTACTTTTTCCATGGTTCAGTTTAAAACTGTTTGTGTCCACCCAGCCAGCAATATTGTTCACCCCGAGCTGGACTTCGTGTTCATAAATGCAGAAGTTACAAGACTTAAATATATTTAAAAGTAATCTACCTATATAGAAACGGCAATGGTTGGTGGCAATGCCTTCCGGGCGAGTTCTTCTTAACAATAAATAGCGTACAACTCAAGAGACCGCATTGAGGGACGCGATTGTCCTGCATATATACACTGGAAAGTGCACTGCCAACCCCGGCTCGAAACGTTCTTTCCGAAATGTAGCTGGCGAGGGTGTTCAGCATTTTGCTGGAAACGCCAAGTGACTTGAGGTCGCTCAAGATGCCGTACCGCCAGGCCGTGTCATAGGTGTTTTCCATATCGAAGAAGACTGTTATCCAAAACTGGTTACAGATGAAGGCATCCTTGCATACGATTTCAACGCAACCAGTTGATCGTTGCTGGATCTCCCCGCCCGGAAGCCAGCCTTGTAGCTCTCGAGAAGACCATTGTACTCTAAGAGGTACATGAGTGCCCTATTGATCAACTTAACGAGCAGCTTGAACAGCAGCTTTTCAGGGCGATGAGACGATAACTTGCTGAGGAGAAAGGGTCCTTCCCTTCTTCAAAAAGGACACTACGATGCCTTCCTGAAGGACCCTGGAAGGAGCCCGGAAAGAAATATTTCGTTGTAGTGGTGAAGGAGTGTTTCAAGTGTGTCTGAGTGTAAGTCTTGTATCAAAGTCTATGCATTGTTGTCTGAGCCCGGACCTGAAGGTTTACAAGTACTGAGTGTGATCCTTAACTCATGGAGTACGAAGGGGGTGTTATAAGATGAGGTCGACTTATTAGCATCTCGCGAGGACTTCTTCTCACAGCATGTTTTGTGTTTTATCAAAGTGTTGGTGTAGTGTGCTGACCTGTACACATATTGGAGGTGTTGGGTGAGTGTGTTAGCCTGGTTTTTCAGTGTGTCCCCTGTTGCACTAAGCAAGGGCAGGCTGTGTGTTTGTTGGTCTTTGAGTTTTCGCATACGTGTCCAGACTTTGTGATTGCCGGTGTATGAGTTAATGGGTGTGAGGAAAGTGCGCCAACTGTCCCTTTTTGCCTCACCTCGCATGCCTTTCCCAAGCGCTTTTGCCCGTTTGAAAGATACAAGGTTGCGCAAAGGACATCCCATGTCTTGTTCTGGGCCTCGCGCGCCCGCCTACAGCCCTCGTTCCACCAGGACAACTTTCGGTCGCGGGACGCACTGGAGACCTGGGAAATGGACTTTTCGGTGTCGTCGAGGATGTGGGCCGTGAGGAGTTGGGCAGCTTCGTCTACATGTGTGTGTGCTATGGCTCTGTGCTGTAGTTCAGATGTATCGGGGAATTTACTCCAGTTTGCTTTTGATTTATTAAACATGTATGGGAAGATGGACTGCATGGGCCTTTATATATTGTTAAGACTGAGCCCGTCGCTGGGCTTCGTCTCATCACTCCTCGGCTGTGCGGCGAAGCCGCTACGTGCGCCTTTCGACAAGCCCCACCGTGTCGGTGACTCATATTTTCACGCCTCGACAAAGCCCGCGTCAGACGCTTCGCTTTCGGTGCGTTTCAAACTTGGACGGTTGCCAGCCCGGCGAGGCATGTCTCAGCGCGCTTCACGGACACAGAGGCCCCGCGATTGCAGCGCAGTCCTCCTCTCTCCCCTCTATCCGACTCAACATGCGCCGATGCTACCGACTGCTCACGAACTCTGGAAAGAGCGTTGTGTGTGTCTGTGACGTTCGTAGCGTGTGCACAAATCTAGAGGGAACGCTGTTTTGACCGTTGCGCTTTTGGCTATAAATACGAGCCGCCCAAGCGCTGTAGATCATTCCTGTTTGAGCAGTGAATCCATGCTGTCAGTCTGCTCGAGTCATGTGCTGTTACCTCGCCCGTCGGGGCATTGTTCTTTGGCTTCGGCTCACCTCTCGCAAGGAAGTAATCAGTTACGTACGTTAGCCTACGGCTTCTGGACTTCTTCACGGCTGCAACAGCGGATGGCCGCTCGTCACACCACGCTACCACACGTATGCCGGAGGCAACGGAGATAGGCTCGGGTCGGCCCACCCGGTTGCAACAACTGGTTGGCAGCGGTGGGATGGCAACTTCGTAACACCTGGAGCCAGCGGTGCGAGACCGAACACCACGGACGTTAAGGCGGCTTCGGACTTCGCAAAATTCACGGCGGTCAAGGGTGAGTGCGGGACGTTTCTTCACTGAGTTTTACCAGGCTTCTGAGGATAGCTAGTAGGGCGTGTGCTTTTGGCCGCGTGGGTTATTCGCGCTAAACATTTTTCAATCAGTGGGAAAGCAGTACACTTGACCGGCCATGAATTTGAAGGCGTTGAAAAAGCCGCAGTTGTTGGAGGTTGCAAAAGAGTTGCGCTTGAATGTTATGGACGCGCTGACAAAGCCAGAGCTGATACAAGATATACTCGCTGTTGGGGCTGAAGATGACAAGTTCTCTGGGTGCATTGAGATTATCAATGGCAGGGAGACCGCTAAACGTCAGGCTGCAGAGGCTGAGAGCCAGCGTGAGGAACGCGAGGAAAGAAAGCGAGAACAGGAGCTCGAGAAGCAGAAAGAGGAACGCGAGGAGAAAAAGCGAGAAAAGGAACTCGAGAGGCAGAAACAGGAACAGGAGGAAAAGAGAGGAGCAGGAGTTAAAAAATTGACAGCATGACCTGGAAATGAAGCGTTAGACATCGAGGCATATCGATCTAGGCGTGAGAGTGACAGCAGTGCGCCAAGCGTGCAGTCTACGGTGACTGAGCAACCTACGTTGCAAATATGTGACCTAATGCGACCCTACAAGGTAGGAGAAGACATCGGTCTTTTTTTTGGTCAACTTCGAGCGTACGTGTGAGAGGACCCAGTTTAGCTGAGACTCATGGCAGCAAAAGCTGCTCACGCTTTTGCCAGGTGAGGCATCCGAGGTGATGGTCCGCTTGCCAAAGGAGGAGGCGGAGGACTACGAGAAAGCAACGTCCAGCCTCCTGTGTAAGTACAGGCTGTCAGCAGAGGCGTTTCGCCAGAAATTCCGTGAAGCTGAGAAAGCTAAGGGCGAGTCGTACTCGGAGTTCGCCTACAAGCTGAGGGCTAACATGGAGGAGTGGCTGAAAGAGGCAAAGGCTTTCTTAGAGCACGACAAGGTAGTTGAGTGCTTCGGTCTCGAGCAGTTTTACCGCCGACTACCAGAAAACCTGGGACTCTAGGTGCAAGACAGGACAGGGGTAAATACTGTGGATCAGGTAGCTCAGCTGGCCGGCGAGTTCGTAGCGCGACGAGGTACGCAGGGGCCGAAAGACACCCAAAAAAAAAGTTCCGGCCGAGGCCTGGTAAGTCAGGGCCGAAAGGCAGAGCTCCCCAGGAAGACGGTGGAGCAAGGGAAGTCGTTGTCGTGGATAGGGAAACTGGCCACGAAAACGAAAAGAGAGCAGAAAACGCTGAGGAGCAGCGGAGAAAGAAAGCTTTTCAAGCGCGCAGTCAGTCTTCGTGTTACAACTGCGGCGAGACGGGACATTTCGCTGCGAGTTGCAAGAAGGGCACACACGTCTTTCATGTACTAGATGAGAGTGATGACAGCAGGCAGTTTCTAGACCCGTACGTACGTGAGCTAGTGTTCAACGGTAAACCGTGCCGAGTTCTTCGTGACCCCCCGGCGACGGTAGACATGATCCACCCTTCGTACGTTGAACCGGATCAGCTGACGGAACATTGTGTTTGGGTGCAGCAGGCCGTAAAAGCACGAAGCGTGCGCCTGCCGATTGCTAAAGTCAGCATCGGAGGTCCGTAGGAAAGACGGTTGTTTCGGGCAACCTAGCTCCGCACTGCACTGCAACGACTGTGCCTCCGTACCGCTGTTCGGGGAGTGCTCAGTCATTGCTAGTGGGAAGGACAGGCATACGCAAGAGGTAATCGAGGCTCTCGAGATTGAACGTCTTGATGAAAACTGCGTCAGCAGGCCATCTGTTGCACTCTCAGAAAAAGAAAAACAGTATCAGAACAAGAAAAACAGTATATGATAAGTGTTTATGTCGTATTTTTTGGGCCTGGTTATTGGATGTGTCTTGGTTTATATGTCTTCCATGGCGAAATAAAAAATCAATTGTTGTTCAGCGCTTGTCCTGTCATCTCTTCCTTGTGTGTCGTCGTGTTTGTGCGCTGTTAATCCTTTATGATGCTACACCAACTAGCCCACCAAGCCATCCTCATGAACCGAACCGTCACTTGATCATCGAATTACGAATGTTGAGAAGAGCTTAAGCAATATCGGCAAAACACTTCACGAACAGAATGTGGAATTTAAATCAACCTGCAGCAACTTTAGCGCCAGCCTTGAGGCATTCTGGAATAAACTACACGAAGGCATTAAACGAGTACTTGAAACAATCCAACCAATAATGAGCCAAGATCAAATGCCATTCCCTGCTTTTAATGGTCAACCCTAAAAAAGTATAACGCTATGCAAATGGAATTGCGGAGGATGCTTAAAAAAGCAGGGCCTACAGCTACTCATCCAAACTAAGCAATCCCCCCCCCCCCCCCCCCCAAATTATAAAGCTACAGCAAAAGGGCAAAACGGTCTCGCTCCCTGGGTACAGAGCATTCCAAAACAGGAACAGTCCACTCACAGCAATACTGGTACACCGCAGCATCCCAGCAACAAGGGAACAGTTCGAAAACACCGACGTCAAACATGACTTTGTTACCATTCATCCAACCCAAAAACAAGAAGACACGCTCGACGTACCCAGCGTATACAGCCCCCCCCCCCCCCCAAAAAAAAAAGCGCACCACCAAAATTTTAAGAACCTCTTCACACTAGCTCAAAATTCAGCGGGGTCACAACCTCTAAATATAATAGAAGACGACAACGCACCACATCGAGCCTGGGGTTAGCCTACTGACACAGCAAAAGGAAGACACCTATAGGAACGGGTACAACAACTACATCTCATAGTCGAAAATGTCCCCAAGGTACCCACCAGAATAGGAAACAGCATACAGAGAGACACCACACTCGATCTCACCTTTACCCATCGCATAAAATAAGCAACGTGGCAAGTTACAGAGCACACACTAAATAGTGACCACTACATAATAAAAATTACAATACCCATAGGTAATAAGCTAACACAACTACGCAAATCACCAAACAGGACAGACTGGCCAAGATTCAGACTTCATAGGCAAAACCAACAGGAATCGCAAGAAACGACATCTCTAGTGAAATAGAAAGAGCAAGTACTAGGAGATGTCAAGCTACATACGAAAACGCCAGATGAAACCCTCCCGGATGAAATAATGGACCCCCATCTCCTACACCTTAGAGAAGCATATCAGAGCTTCGAAAAAATATGGCGAAAAAATAAACTCAACCATCGCCCACACAAACCTAATGGGATGACGTATGCAACCAAATGCAAGAAAATCTGGGCATAAAAAGAACAGGGAAGTTATTAAAACCCTTCTTTGACCCCAACAACCGTAAATCAGAAACAACAAATTGAATAACACACCTAGTACAAATCCATAAAAAAGGACAGGAAGATTCCATCAGCCAAATTAAAGATAGTACATACTTTCCAGAAGCATCACCGGACCCAATCCACCCTTACAGAGGAGAAGTAAACAACGAATTGGACAAAGAAATAACTGAATCGGAAGTAAGAGGAGCCTTGCACAAACTACGCACACGGTCCGCACCAGGACCAGAAAAATTAGTAATAAAATCCTCAGAAACCTAGGAGACACTTCAATAACAACCCTCACAGCCCTTTTTAACGCATATTGTACAACAGAAACACTACCCCAAGAATGAAAACATGCAAAGGTCACGTTTTTAACAAAACCGGGAAAATCCATGAAAATCGAGAATCTGAGACCAATATCTCTAACTTCATGCCTCGGCAAGCTATTAGAGCACATAATACATGCGAGATTGACTCAGCACTTAAGCAGACTCCAAATCATACCACTGACCCTGATAGGTTTTCAAGCGGGACTCTCTACACAAGATATACTACTACAACTTAAACAAGAAATAACCACACCCCCAAATCCCTTTGACACAGCAGCAATCCTAGCCCTAGATCTCCACACAGCTTTCGCCAATGTTAAACACTCAGCTATTCTAAACAACTTACAAGCAACAAACCCCGGACAAAGAACTTACAGATACACCCAAAATTTCCTCTCAAATAGAACAGCGACAATATCAGTAGGAGATGTGCAGTCAGACACCACAACACTACCAGCTAGGGGCACCCCACAAGGGGCCGTGCTGCCACCACTCCTCTTTATCTTAGCAATACTAAACACCCCAAATTAATAAACAAAGTACCCACATTGAAATACACTTTATTCGCGGATGATATCACATTGTGGATACACGGAGGCAGCGACCCTACATAAAATACACCCTTCAAAAAGGTGTAGAGGCAGTCTCAAAAGCTACAAACGAAGCAGGATTAACCTGCTCACCTTGCAAATCAGAATTACTCCTACTCCCGCCCAAAATAATGAAAAACAAAACCCCTCCACAGATTTTACTCCACATTCAACAACATCATATATCCATAGTTAAAACAATCAAAATACTAGTATTGCACATACCAGCGGATCGCTCAAACACAATACACATTAAGAATTTCTCAACACATGTAAACCAAACAATGCGCGTCATGAAAAGAATCACCAATCGAAGAGCAGGACTTAAGGAGCGAGACGTAATTCGCCTGATTCAAGCTTTTGTAATCAGCCGAATCACCTACTCCATCCCCTACCTCCATCTAAGCACCCAAGAAATTAAAACAGTAAATACACTAATTAGAAAAGCATTAAAAGCAGCATTACTAATACCATTAAATACATATAGCGCTAGATTCGACGAGCTCGGCATATACAACAATTGCGAGGAATTAATAAAAGTACACTATATTAATCAATCAATCCGTCTAACAAAAACGCCCACTTTTGTTGAAAAGTTTGTTTGTTGATGTTGTTGAAAAGTTTGGCCGCCCCGGTAAATTTGACCTTCAATTCACCGACGAATAAGATGCGTCAGCTGTCGGTGAATTGAAGGTCAAATTTACCGGGGCGGCCAAACTTTTCAACGACATCACTAAAGCTTTGCTTTAAAACATTGCATGTTTGTCCCAGCCATGTGAGAACGGTAGACGGTGGGGTAGTTGGCGGATTAAAATGCTTCGTTTCAATTTCCTCTACTGACTAGCCAGGTTGCGTCCAGAAATTCTGGCGCGTTCAATTGCGAACAAGCCCAAGATGGGCTGGGTAACATTCCTTGATGGTGTCTGTATGTCGATGGTACGCGGGCCAAGTAAAGTCCACTTGAATCCGGGGCTCCTCATATGGACTGCGAGGGTCAGACACATGTCGCCTCGTACAAGCCTTGCTCACCAGCCGTATCACTTATGGGGCCCCCTTCGTCAATCTCAAACCCCAAGAGACTAACAAGTTGGACGCCCTCATAAGAAAGACGTACATATCAGCCCTCAGCCTGCCTACTTACACCGCGAACGAACGTCTCATGAAACTTGGCCTGCACAACACCCTTAATGAACTCATCGAAGCCCAGCGCGTGTCTCAGCTGCAAAGACTTGCCCTCACCCCCACAGGCCGTCAGGTTCTTCATAATATAGGCCGAACCCCGCCCCCTGCTCGTCTTAACCTACAGCGCATCCCCCTTTCCATTCGGCAACAACTCAGAACAGCGCCCATACCCAGGCACATGCACCCCATTTACAACCGTGCGCGGAGAGAAGCTCGAGTACTCCACCTCTAGAAGCGTTACGGTAATGACCCGCAGACCCATTACACGGATGTTGCGCATCCCTCCCCCAATTCTCCGGCTGCGCTTGTCACCCTGGATACTTCTGGCAACACCCTTACTGCGGCAACTTACCGAAATATGCCTACACCCGAATGCGAAGCCCTGGCCATCGCCCATGCCATTACTACACATCGAAATCAGCCTTATCTCACCATCATTAGCGATTCACAGCAAGCAAGCCTGCTGCCTTTGCCAGGCCGGTCTCGTCCCACAGCAAGCCTTACCCATGCTACGCTGCCTACCTTCGGACCTACAAGTGACCATTGCATGGACTCCTGGCCATGCCGGCCTGTTTGGGAATGAAGCGGCTCATGCCGCAGCCCGCGATCTGCACTACCGGGCACTCCCAACTTCAAGGACGGACACTGGGTGCTACCCTCCCACCACTGAAGACACGCTCCCTGCCCTTGATTCCACCTTCAGTGCCATACTGTCCCACTACAGGCACACACGAAGAATATACCCCCCGCCCCACCCCTCCCTCCCAACACACCACGCCACCCTTTATCGCCGCCTGCAAGTCCTACACCACTCCATCCTACACCACCCCATCCTAAATCACGCCATCCTACACAACACCTCGCCGTCCCTTTTCCCCTACAACTGCCCGCACTGTCACATACCTCTCACGACTTACCACCTTGTTTTCTCTTGTCCTCACCACCCTAACCCCAACCCATCCCCCAACCCTGAGCAGTGGCAGTCCGAGCTGACCAGCTCAGCACCAGAGCGACAGCAAGCCCTGGTGCAACGAGCTCTGGACGCAGCTCGGACTCGCGGCCTCCTGGACTTGGGAGGCTGATCACATCCTGGTGTGCACAATAAACGTTTATTCCTCCTCCTCAATTCACCGACGCTGCGCGTTACCCTTGGCAACACATCACGGGACTGGCCGGGCGGAGCTCTGCCGGCGGCCGGGTTTGCTAACCACTACCGCCGCCGCTTCCGGGCTAGCGCATGCGCCCTCCGCAGCTGCTTCGCGCTTGACTTTGTGCCTCGCCGCGTTCATACAAGCTTGGCCATCCTCTATGACCGCTGCGCGGTTTCGAGCCGTCGTCGGCAAGCGGCAACTGAGCACCATGGGGATATAGCCCGGCGAGCCGTTCATCTCGGAAAGCGCCGGAAACGAGACCATGGCCGTAGACAACGGCAGGCTTTGGACGAATAGTATAAAGATTGCAGCTAAATCGAAGGTTAACCAACAGAAACCAAGACTTAACCAGGCGAAGTCAAGCATTCGCTTTGCATATCCAGGGTTAGCTAAGCTAAGCCGGAGCCATATTTTAATAAAGTTGGAGCCAGTGGCATTTCGTTATAGTGACATCATCATCATTGTCATTTATTGTTCCCTTAAGGGCCCCTTGCGGGTTGTTACACAAGGGGGATGGAAAACAATCATACTGACATCGCCAACAACGGTTATGAAAAAAATCTGCGAAAATAACAACGGAAAAAGACTTCACGTACGCGTAGCCCAAATAAAAAAGAAACAGCTCGTATATCACCATAAATACTAAATTACCGCCCTTTCTGTGCGCTAATGTATATCATGCGCACCTCTTCGTGGTTTCACAGTAATCTATCTGCATTATATGAAGCACCTTGCAAAGCTAAAATGGGTTGGTTTCTTTCAAGAGCAGTTTAAGTTCGCCTCCCTTTCAATGTTAGCATCAAGAAACTGGCGTACCTTCGCAGAGTTAAAGTCGAAACGGTTTAACGATTCTGAATGCAGCGAAGGGGATTTCGGTACAAAAAAATGCCTTCTCGGGGTCGAGATGTTGCAGAAGTTGCTCCACTTTCTCTCGGAACTCTGCAGAGTCATAACGACCATAGTTCATGTAGTATGGTTCTGTACATAAATGGTCAGATTCCTTAACACCTCTCAGCATTAATATATCTTTACAGGGCAAGAAGGAAAAAATAGAAATCGCAGTGGCGAGCGTTTGCTGTTGAAGCCATACCCATGAATACGGTTAGAAAAATTAACCATGTTGTTAGCAGGCCAGCACGATAAGGAGCCTGAATTTCGTGAATGATGCGCGCTTGTCAAGATGTCAAGACAAGCAGGTGTCAAGATGCAGCTTCAAGATAAAAGTGTTAGGATGCAGCGTCAGGTAGCAGCTTTTTTTATTTTCGCAGCAATAATTATTTGTACAAAGGTTATCGCAAGGATAACGCAGCAAGAACCAACATCGCTGCCATTTGCGAATCTACTGTAAAAGCCTTCCACGATCCGTGATTTATTATTCCGCCTATAAAAAGTCGTAATGGCATTGAACGCAAGCATAAAACCCAGAAATGTTATCGATATTAAAGTAGGTGTTGTGACAGAGTGATTGTAATTCTACCTAAGAACCCCTAGACTGCCGCTTCCAACGGGAGTACCAACGAAGATTGTGTTGTTTTTCAATTGTAGTTAGAAGCCCCGACCATCACTTTGAAACAACGTGGTAATCCCGCAAAAAGGCATGTGCTCTCCGGATCAGAGACCTATGGGGGGTCGGCACTCTGCAGAGTCATACAGTGCGTCCTCCCGAGGGCTGCCTGGTCATGGTCTAAAACGATGCCCAAGACGACGCCACCAGTGCGCATCGTTTTGTGGAGGGAATCGCGTAGGTAGAGGAGAGTCAAAAGCGTCCCTTTACGCTTACTTATCGACGGCTAATACCCACTGAAAAAATTAGGCAAAGTGGTAGGGCGGGATATAATCAGCGGCACTAAGATAAAAGTGCATGCCTTCTTCCTACAGTCCTTAGTCGGCCTATGTTGGTTGTTGTAGAAAATGAAATAAACAACTGGTGACACACCCTATTCGGCCACAAAGCTTCCTCTCCCACGGAAAGCATGAACAAGAGTACCTACGGGCGTTTTCTTGAGTAAGAATTTTCTGATTGGAACACCACGCTTGTATCGGCGTTTTTTCATCAGGAGACAAGACACCGCGGCACCTTTCCTGTACCAGAGGATACATGGAAGAGTAGTTTCCCGGTGCTGTATTTTCTCCTGTGCGAAAGCGGGTGTGCTGCATTGGGCACTATTTTTTTAGATGAAGCCCGTGCAAGGCCGTTCTGCGCTCGATGAGCAAAACGCGTAGGGCTCACGGATGGTGGCTTGCTTCCCCAAGCTGCGTAGCCTGCCATGTGACTGAGGAGGTTAGTAGGAATGACTAGGGAAAGGAAAACGGAGCACACAGACTGGAAGCCGAGCATTTTCCTAAGAGGAGCGGACGCGCGCACTTCTTGGAATCTCTTCGAGCGCAAAACGCGTCAATCCTATCAGTTTCCGCCTCGTTTCGCGTTCTGGAGCCGCCCCGAAACTGCGCTCGTTGCGGAAGATTCTGAGTTGCGGGAGACAATCCCGGGAGAATTATAGAGGTATGCGATGTTGCAAGGGGTGAAGAACGGAAGAATAGCGGAAGGAGGAAAGCGCCGAAGCATCGCAAAATACCAACTCCGAGAGAAGATGCCGTTCAGGGAGGAGCAACAAAATACCGCTTTTCGCGTGTCCGGATGCCAGGCGCGTCTTTCTATTCTTCTTTTCGGAACACGATGTCAAGGGCAATAAAGTAAAAAGTTGAAGCTTCTTTGCCGGTCGTTCACGTCTTTTTGTTTATTCCAAAGGTGTACCCAAAAGTGATTCATGGCGGCGCTTATAAACTGCGGCGCTTAAAACGTGTTTTATTCCTTTTTTTTTTTGCAAATTTATATCGAGTTATCGTTTCCCAGTTATCTTTGCCTAATTAGGTGTATGTTTTATGGCTGTTATTGCGAACGCTGGTTTTGAGATTGTTATCAAATAATTCATGTACGACTAAACAGACGCTCATTTTTCTCTGCGAATATTTATTTTAATTCACCCATTCCAGTTGAGATACAATGGTGCAAAATGCCATCTTTACCGATCCAACTCGAACAAGAGGGAAGAATTCGGCCCACTCAGGTACAAACGAACCCGATATCTTGCCTCGACTTCAACCGCACATTATGCTTCCAATTAAGTTGAAGCTACCTATTCTTACTGTAATTCACGCATAAACAATTGAACTAATGTTCTTTTTCGTTACGCGCCCACTTTCCTTATTGCTCAAAACCGCGCGCATACAGATTTTCCAACGCGACTTATCATTATTGCTATCATATAACACGCCGAATTTCTGGCGTGTTATCAGTGCCAAACACAGTCCTGACATCGTCTTTACTGGTAGGTCTAGTGAAATAATAAGTATCAGTGAACAATGCAATTTCCGTGGTATTTACAGTTGAATTTTCCACCCACAGGCTACCATACCCAGCCGCACTGATGCGTTTACGCCAGAAGTAGTAATAACCGGTGCTGGCTAATATTCTCTCCACAATAAACGGAAGGTTCTTTCTTCCGCTAACTGGTTCAAAAACACAATTTTAGAAAAATATAGCACACATCATCTTCCCAATATGATCCGCCCTATGCCAGCAGCCCCTATAACCCCTTGATTGAAAGAAGGCCTTTGTTGTTTCATTTTTCAAATCTGGCGATCGTACCTCACTCCTTAACCATCGCCACATTTCGTCAGCCAGTACCATATGTAAACTTATCGAGCATCTTGTAAACTCCGAGATCTTTAGCTACCTCGATGAGCATAACCTTATATTTCCGTAGCAGCATGGTTTCTGTAACTCTTCTCATGTGACACCCAACTAACAGGCTTCATTCACGACTTACATTGATACATAAATGCCGGAATTCAAGTAGATGCAATTTTTCTAGACTTTTGAGAAGCATTTCATCGTGTCCCTTCCATTGACGTATTCGCAAGCTCACAGTACTGAAAATCAACCCTACTGTTGTCCTATAGATAAAGAACTTTCTTTCTAACAGGATGTAATTTACATCAGTTAACAATCACAACTCGTCTCTAGTCCCGGTAACATCTGGTGTTCATCAGAGGAGTGTTCTCGGGCCCTTGCTTTTTCTAATTTATGTTAATGATCTACCAGACTGCGCTAAATAAAATGTCAGACTATATGCTGACGACTGCACATTATACCGTAAAAGTCAATCTAAGCATGCTTACTACATTATTCAATCTTGTGTACCCGCCCTAAACAGATGGTGTTCAACCTTTCTAATGCCTCTAAATCTGGCTAAAACGAAATGCGTGTTCATTACTAATAGTGCCTCCCAAAATTCAGCATTTTACATAATAACCTACAGCCTCGTGGAGAGAACTTCTGCCGATAACTCACTTGGCGTGCATCCAACAAATAACTTGACATTGAATAACCGCATTGCCCATATCATCTCGTGTGCTAACCATTCTCTTGGTTTCCTCAAACGTAACCTCAGACATGCTCCTGCGCGTTTACGGAAGTTAACCTGTATTACACTAATACCCCTAAACGCATCAGCCATTTTGGACCCTGATCGGGTAATCTAATAAATTACTTATAATCATTGCACAGCCCTGCTGTACGTTTCATCTTTCCTGATTACTCACATTATAGCAGTGTAATCGCATCAGGAATCGTGCTGAGCTCGAAGCGTTGACGCATCGTCACAACATAGCTCGCATAACACTAATCCATTAACTGTACTTGGATGGGTCCCTTCATAGCGACTTCGTCTGGGAACCCAAAGACATTTTTCCACGCCGAGACCACCCATCCAAAGAGAACCACATTCCTATCTTCCCTTGAAATGTCGAAATCATTTGTTCCTCGTACCACAATATATTGGAATAATCTACCATCTGAATTTCTTACTAAATCAAATGCCATAACATTTACTAATGCTTTGAGCAAAAATATCATTGAATTGTACATATCATTTCACTGCCTCCTTTCACTCTTTTCTTGCGCTGTTAAATGGCATCTGTTAATACTCCCTCTTGCTCGCATTAGTAAACGTACGAATAAGTGTTCTCATTGTTCTGCTCATTTTTTTCTTTTTGTTTGCACTCATGCAAGGTATTTTACATTTGTCATTTTTAGTTCTGCTTTATTTCTTTATTTTGCAGTTTTTGTGACACCAATGTAACCCCCCCCCCCCTATTCATACCCTATGCAATGCTCTCCCCAGAGGGCCTTTAGGGTTTTCGTAAAATGAATAAATATATAAAAATCCTACTATGTGCTGAGAGTACGGTCTCGCGGTCGTTCAAACATAAAACCAATCAGCTACAAAGTTGAATAGCCGCGATACCTCATCTGATTCCCAAAGGACGCTTGGCGCTGTACTTTCCAGCCTTTCGTGCCAGTGACAGGAGGTTGGAAGCCTGCAGTGCCAGGAGGTTGGAAAAATTGCCCAGTTTCGGTTGAAAACGACATGAGCACAGTAACACCCGCAGTCTTTTCCCCGTGCTTTTCGTGATCAACCGAAAACGCGGATCGTGAGCTAGACATCAGTCAAACCTTAGCACAAATTTGTCTACTCTGCGAGTTACACAAACTCTAACATCACCCGCATTCCGAAAAGCATTGATGGCCCTAATTCCCTGTTTGGGTGAGGCTACTTCGACCCAAAACTCTTATCCTGCATATCACTCTCGTGCTTCAGCTTCTGCTTTTTTTTTCAGAAAATTTCAGTAGAACATACTAGCCTCTTCCTTGAAGCATTTTGTATAATTATAGTTATAATTTGGCCTCTTTTCTCACTAGTGACACTGGAACGACAACCATTACGTAAATTGGCCTTTTAGTTTTTTCCACTCAAATCACCCTGGTGTAGACGCCGATAGACCATTACGTCTAAAATGTGTTGCCGGTTCAAAGCGTTACTGCAAAATTACTTTCGAACAGCCTATAACTACAACCCCATCCTCTCAGCTATTCATCTGCCTTCAAAAGGCATTCTGTACATGTCCCCCCAGCTATACTTGTTCGGCTTCAGAGGTACCTGCAGCTAAGCAAAGAGCTAAAGATTACCTCGCTTATATTGCCCAGTAGCATTTTTCTTTTTTTATAATGGGTCGTCTTGCTGCTTCCTGTCTTTAATGCAGCAAGAAATAACTAAAGCTTCACACCAAGAAGCGAAGTGGCAGAATTTGATACAATTTGATTTTTATATCAAACCTTCATGGGTTCCAAGTCTTTGTTAGATAGTAACAAAATTTTTTATATTTTCCATCATTGAATCAACAGCAGGATATGTGGCTAAACTGTGTGCGCATCAGAAGCACAAGGTATCGGCACTTTATAGGTGGACAGTTTCAAAACAAAGCATCGGTAAACGTTTCTACTTTATAATAGCTATTGGGTGATTTTACCGCAAAAAAAGCGTACGCCACTTGCGTGTGTATTTATTGTGCTCACGAAGGCGGTGCAGGACAACATCAATAGTAAATTGCTGATAAATTGAACGACATTTATTTATAATCATGTTTAAAACGAGCGGCGTTTAAATATTTGCAGTCATCACTGGACTCATAGGCTGTGATAGGTTTTATTTCGCGTAGTGTTTTAAACCCACTAATTCCTCCTTGTCTGTTATATTACGCCACAAAACACGACCATTCTCGGGCCTCAAGACAGATTCTTCAGCATGGCTGCTTTTGAAGTGTTCAATAGGGTAAGCACCTTTCCAAGTGCAAGAATACGTCAGCAGTTTTCAGAGTGAAAGCAATTGTGAAGTTCGGGCTAAAACGCGCAAAGTGCTCGCTCACAAATCTTTTGTTTAGTATTTTGTTGCTAGGTTTAAGGCTACGACTCTACGCAGGCGATGATGAGGCGCGCTGTAGTAAAGGGCTCCGGATTAATTTTGACCACTTAGCCATTTTTACGTACGCCGAAATCTCGAACACATGGCTGTTTTCTATCTTTGCCTCCACCGCAAAAGTGGTCCCCGCGGCCGAGAATGAAACCAGCGTCGTTGGGCTCACCATCACAACGCCAGAGCAACTGAGTCACCGCGGTGTGTCTCACTCACAATTCCCTGTTGTCGGTTTGTCCTTTTTTGGCGTCTTCAAAATCACAATGAACCAACATATTGGAAATTGAGCGAAATGACGGCGGGGTGGCGCACTAACCGATGCACTGCCCGCGTGTGCACATGAGTCGGCATGATGTATGTCATAATTGCGCAGAGCAGCAAAGCCCCTCTTTGGTCACTAAACCCTCTTTGTTACCCATCTGTTAGCCTACTCCTCCGTGTCTTCAATCAGCGTAGCGGGTCCAGTGTGACAAAAAGTGTAACAGCGACGGCTGGTAACAACAGCGATGAACGAACATTAACCCTTTAAACGCCACACTATGAAGCAGCATGATAAACACTGAAATTCGGGTTGATAATTTGTAGTTGACTTTACAACAGCTGCAGCCACATTCACAATGGCTAAGCACGTTTTTGAGCATGTTCCATTTTTGGAACATTGGCGTTTCCAATACACAAAACGCAAAAGTTGTCTGATATAAATTTTATTGGTTCCAAAGTGGAATAGCTTGTCCTTAGTAACAGAAGACAAATCCTTGTCCTCCTCACACGAGTTCGGAAGAGTACAAAGAGTGAAAGCAATTATCTAAAAAATATTCCTCGCTGTAGGAAAGTCAGCATTTCACACGCTGTGGTAGGCTGCGAAGCACTTGCTGTGCAGCCGCTTGTGGCACTCTTGGCACCGGTTGGTTGTGTTTTTTTTTTACACTGCGCACACCTCCCCTGCGTTGCTGGTACGAGGTAGTGGCCATCCGTTTTCCGGTCCGCACTTTTTGGGTAAACCCGAGGTCCAGGACGCACAGTGAGTTTCTGCTTGAGGTGTAGCAAATACATGGTGACATCCCGCCGAAACGCTAGGTGCGTCATAGCGGCATCAGTTCCCTTGTGAAGCTCGCAGTGAAGCAGCCATCCTCCGACAACAGCTATGTTCAGACCATTTCTGAAACAGATTCCACCACTACTTTTTGCTTCTGCGCTTTGCGCGGTAGTTTCCGAGAAGGCGGTCCATTACGTCTACTCCTCCCACGCCCTCAGTGTATTTTTTAATCAAAAAAGGTTGAGGAACATCTACCTTTTTGTTTGAGCGTCGGGAAAAGCGTTTTGCTGTACCAACAGGCTCGTGGCTGAGGTGGTTTGAGGAAACTGTTACTACTGCATTGTCGTTCCACCTGCATGCGTAGACGGTACCGTCACACTTGTAGTCGAATGTTCCTCCTTCCTCTTTTCCTACGTCTTTCACGCTCTTCAGTGAACAACCACCGGTTCTCGTCTCTTGTACAGTTCCTGTCTCTCGTGTCCTCTGATCAGCCAGTTTCGTCCGGAGACTGTGCGAGGTGAAAAAGTTGTCCAAGTAGACTTCGTGCTGTTCAGGGGAACGCAAGACCGCTACAAAATTGCTCACAACCCTGAGCTCGAGGGGCCTCGATTCAGCCTTCTCACTTCTCCCACAGTATATGTCCATCGCATACGGGTACCCATTTGCGGAGCACAGCATCCATATCTTGTACCCAAACCGAATGGGTTTACCGCGAATGAACATTTTGCTCGGGTGGTGGCCGTGAAAAGGCACCATTGATTCGTCAATGCTGAGGCCTTCGTGAACACTCCAAACTGGCGGAAACATTTCGAGATTTCATGGTAAAACGGCTGTACTTTTCCCATCTTTTCACCTGCCTTCAACTAAGTGTCATCCACAACATGGAAAAACCTCTTGAGCTGCCGGAATCTATTCCGGGTCATCGACTCATGGCACACAAAGGTCTTCTGCTGTGCTCCAGTATGAGTCCTCGGACGGAACGGAGTGATATCCGCTGAAAAGTAAGAGCCCGAAAAACTGCCCTATGTCTGCTCCAGTGACCTCCACGTCTGCCCCCGTTTGGAGTGCATACCTTGCAGTCAGGTCAGCCTTAAGTAAACCAAGATATTCCGGAGAAATTATTTTCCTGAATAACTCAAATTGGCTCATGTTCGCAAGCTCAGGAAATGTCTCTAGCAACGGCGCAGGCGTCTGGCTGGCCAGTCGTTTATCGAACGTGGCATGGTCGCCCCAGTCGGCTCCAAGCGACGGCGGTGGGGGTTTTGTTTTTCCAGTCATTGTTGAAGATTGGCCGCCTTTTTCTACAGTTAGTTGCCTTCGCGCTAGCTTTTTCCGTCGTAGCTCAGGGCTCAAACGTTCAGCAGGCGACACGTCTTCATCGCTGCACTGCATAACTTCTACACACTCGCAAACATCCTCGTGAACAACTCCAGAAAAGTCGTTTTCCAGCACCTGCTCCTCGTGTGTAATGTTGCGGTCTTCATCAGGCGGCAATTGGCCTATAGAAGCACCTTCGCGCTCCTCGTCGGTAAGGCCGAACAAAAGTTCAATTGCAGCCTCCAAAGTCATGAAACGTTGTGCCATAACCTATAAACGAAAGTTTTGTTGTACAGACGTCTGGTAGGACAAAATAACACAAGTTATAAAGTCGCTCCCCACATACATTCATGAGGACGGAGGCGGCTATTCACTGCAGTTGAATGACGCTCATACAACGTCGCAGAGAATGTCAAAATATGACGAGGAATGGTGGGAAAGCCAGCATTAGAGGTTCTGTAAGTGTTAAGCAGAGGGCGCTACCAACGCGTGAAAACTAAAGCCCCTAGGGGCTTTAGTGAAAACGAATAGAAAAAGTGATGCGAAGAGCGGTCGGCGGTCTCCGTGGTTTGGCTCTATGAAACGCCTATGTTCCAAAAAAAGAACATTCCTGTAAAACTCTCGAAACGGAAAGCTAGAGTGTCTTTATAATTGTGATATTACTCCCAGAGTAATCGCTATCTGGAGATAGTTCTGCTTTGCTAATTTCAACATTACATTTTCTTGCAAAATATTGCAACAAACATGGAGTGGTGAGGAAACACAAAATGTGCGTTTTTGTAAACATTCATTCAAAGCCTCTAAATGGCCTGTTAACAAAAATGAAAATTTTGATGCTATCCACAAACATCGGTGAGTATGCGAAAACAAAAAATATGAAAATTTGGTATATTGGGAAGGAAATACAAAATCAAGTTTCGTATGTTTCAATATTGAAACATTGGCAAGTAAAAGGCTAGCGCATAAACATAGAGGCATTGCTGCAAACGACAAAGCATCACGATAAAGCTATTCTAAATGTTGGCTTCCTCTTTCAGGTTCCTATCAACGTTCTGGAACACAACGGTGAGCCCGCAATACAAACATGAAAGAGAAATTACCCTTCAAAGAGCATCTAACCCAGCTGTCAGGCTAGTACCAACCCAATAGGCAGCAGCCGTAAGATCAATGAAGTGCTATCAATGAAGAAAAGATATTAGACTTTTATTACAATTGCGTTTCTCTTGTGCATTATTCTTTTGTGTCGCCTGCGAAAGTCCCATTGCGGTGGCCCAGTGGCTAAGCCGTGGTGCTGCTGAGCACAAGGACGTGGGTTCGAACGCGGCGGCGGTGGCTGCTTTTCTGATGGAGTCGAAGAGCGAAAACACTAACCCGTGTTTTCGATATTTTGCCACACATTAAAGATCACCCAGAAGCTCAAAATTAATTCGTAGCCCTCCACTATGGCGTGTCTCAGAGCCCAGCTGTAGCTTCCGTGCGATAATCGCCCAGTCAATAAATATTAAATAAATAAAGGAATAAATAAATAAATAAATAAAGGAATCAATAAATGAATAAATAAATAAATAAATTAAATAAATAAATAAATCAGTTAAAGTCGCATTCAAAGAAGAAATGGGAATTTTACTGCAGAAATACCGCTGTTTACAACGTGGCGCTATACAGCAATAGCAACTAATTAGACAACGAAGCGTCGTCGCCATGACCAGCGAGCGCCAACCTCAGATGCCACGGTCCCTGAAGGTTAGTGCGTATTGTACCCAGACGCAGAGCTTCTACCGCACGGAGGACGGACCGCTTTCCTTAGTGCCACACACTCGGAACTGAAAGGCTCGCGCTGTTATTCCACCGACACGACAGACCCGTTGCTAGTGGAGCTCCAGGCTGTATACGATGGAATCAAAGCTGCAAGCGCACTCCCTAACATCAAAGAGGCGCTATATACACATACTTGCTCATACAGACTTGCTCACAGACTTTCTCATACATACACAGACTTCCTCACATATACGCAGCCTTCTCATGACAGCACAGCTAATGATACGCGCACATTGGATGCAGGTCACAATTTATTGAACAAATTAGCCGACAATATTTCCTCCACCCCCCACCAGAATCTGAATCCACCCCTAGCCCTTTTTGTAATCCACGCTCCCGCCTTTTAGCCATGGAGTCTCTCCTGAGATGGGACTCACGTGCCCTAATTCCCCCGTGTGCCTGCTCTGTCTCCACTAATCCTTCCCGTGTGGAGGAAGTTTCTCTCAGAAGGCTTCAGGCTGGCGTGGCTCTCACACCTTTGGTCACCTGGACTTGGAGACCCGCACCAGAAGACTTTGGAACTAGTCCCAAGTGTCCGGCTCCGGCGGCTGAAGCGGATGTCAATCATCTCTTGTGGATGTGCACAGGACCAAGGACAGCTCGGGACAGTGGGCTAAGAGCTGCTGGTCTCCGGTGGTATAAACCTAGTGACATCAACCGGTAGGTTCAAGAAGACTGCTACTCCAGGTAGCTCCTGAACGTTTTTATACAAACCAGAGTGCATGCCTACCTTTAGACTTGTCCAGTGTTATGAATTTCCTGTCTACCTGAGATTTTCGTACCCTTTCCCTCTCCTCTACGTACTGCCTTATCTTTGTCTTACCTCAATACTTTCTTCTTCTCCTTTCTTCCTTCATTTGTCTTTCCATTTTTAGACCTTCTTCATATGCGACGTTGCAAAAATAGAAAGTAAAAGAACTACCGCTGCTGTAATTAAAAGGACCGCTAAATAAAACAAAATATAAGGATTTATATTCAAGCATTTCATGCCAATTTTACACAGGATACTAGGTTGAGGCCACGCGAAATTCTCTCGTGATTTGCCCACTTCTGTGCACGTTCCAGAACGCATGGTCATTTACACACACAGTTCCGGCAATCTTTGGTTGTTGGCACTAATTTTTTTTCTGTACTTCTACGGGTATTTCACGGTTGCTGGTATATAATTAAAGCGAACGCTTTCTGAGTTGGACCGATGGCGTACTGTCAAAAATCTGAGGCATTTCGCCATAGACCGGTTGGCCGACCGAAAAGCTCTGATAAACTCGCTGGACAACGGCGCATGCTGAAATTGGGCTTTCATTGTGTCTAAACTGTTACTTGAAAATCGCGAAAAAGGATCAGTTTTACATAAGACAGTTACACGCATCGATCACAAAGAAGGGATACAATATAACGTATAATAACCTTCATCTCATGAATCACGTACCGGTATACATATAAATCGTTCATAGATGCGTTTGCTAAGTTCGCGGAAAATCGTCGCATGGGTTCTGTCTTCGTTTGCGATTTGGGCCTTTGAAGGTTAAGTGAAGGTTCGACACACTTTCAGCGAAGGTTTTGACGCACGTTTTACGCAGTTTTCAAGGCAGAAAGCTTCCGCGCTTGTCTCAACTTTTTTTTTTTTTGGAAGGGATGGTGAAACGTTTTAAATCGCACCCCTTGGACAAACATTTATTGCTCGTTATTTACATAGCTGGAGAGAAAATAGGGTGGGACAAATTTGTGGACCAGGAAATATGTCGGAGCCAGGTGGTTAGCGAGCTCTACTATCCACCTCTGAGAAAATTTGTGCCGAGTTAAGTTCGTAGCAGCGTGGTTACCCTTTGTACAGAAGTACCGTCCAGATTAATTTTCCTTGCGGTGAGATATAAACACAGCGCCAAAGCCACAAACCAAAATTGGTCAAGGTGTTAGCGCTCAATTTTGCAGCCGTGAGGTAAGGTCAGTCAGGACGACACAAAACATCCCCGCCCCCTCTGTGGCTGCCCACCACCGCGAAATACCTATAAGAAGATAAAGGTGGAAATGTGTTTCGGCGTCACGCCAGCTGTTACCGCAATATCGGTACAATAGCCAAGAAGCATTGAGTCGGGGCGTTGCCACCAAGCTAGAAGTGTTTGCGTCATGCTCGCCTGCGGAAGACCAAGAGAGCGGTTGCTACGGGCGCGCCCAGACTAAACCGACAGCTGTGGCCACCGTATATATTACGCTCGCTTTGCGGGCGTTTATGTACGATTCCTTAGGAAACGCCATTGTCGTCGTGGATCAGGATGACGAAACCAGCATTTTCAGTTACAAAAAGAGGGAATTCGATACCATTCCGAACGTGGAGTAACACGTAGTGGACGCAGAGGCCATTTTATACGGCTGTTTTGCGAAAGTCGACCTCAACATAGCCCTAACTCTGCGTCATGACGGTGGCCGCAGGAAAGACAGTGCTTGGTATCTAGTCGTTGGGGGATCCGTAGAGAAAACAATAAAGTTCGCCTTCTGCACTAATGGTAGAGTCACAGGGGCTGCGTGCATAAGTCAAGGGCTGTGGTAGCAGAGCTAACTCGCTATTGTTTCCATCGTATGACAACAACCGAGTATCCCAGGAGTTGTCATTTCATGTCATTCATAATGTGCAGTCCCCACACGTTCCGGCTCTTGGTAGCGGCGGTTATAATAAAAGAATAAAAACAAACTAAATCAGTTCCCAGAAACACCTCCCAACTGAGAAAGAAACTGTTGACTTGCGGGGTCAGTTTAGCTTTCAACTACCCAGCTGTTTCGCCACCAACGCTACCGATGCACTTACTGTAGTTTGCAGGGGAGCCATTGCGCAAAAGGGTGCCGTAGGTTGCGAGCCCGTGCGTATACAAAGCTGCGGCAAAGCAAATTTCTCATACAACGTGCACAAAGCTTCGGGCTTTGTCAAGCCCGAATCTTTGCAAGTACTCTGCAAGTACTCGGTAACAAGTGTGAAAATATATGGTGAATAAATAAAGCAATCTCCTCAAAACAGCGAGCACTTCACACAGCACACTTTTGCTGTCCAGTACACAATACCATTGCAGAGTAAAAAGTGCGCAACCCCACTACCCCACCAACTGGTCATATAAGGCCAATTCTCCAGGGCAGTACAAGGGGAAGGTAGCTTTTATTGTTTGTACCTATCAAGGGCAAACGCCAAATGCGCAATTCTGCAGGGGTAGCACAATATACTGGCTTTGTCAGGGAAGGCCTCACACATACCTCACACATACAATAAAGAACGTAGGCGGCCGGTTTCAGAAGAGTTCCTTAAAGAATAGTTCTATGGAGGCGAAAATCCAGGCAGCTAAAGGGGCCACGCAGACAAAATGCAAGTTTGTTTTATTCGAAAGATTTCGTGTTTTATAGTGCCGCCAGCGCTTGTACGGCAGTAAATGATGCCGTATTCACTGAGAAATTCACCAATTTACGTTAATATTTTCATTCTCCCGCCAATTCGTCTGTTTCCACGACGTCAGCAATGAAATTATCAGTGGGAGTATTCAAATAAACTTCCACTGCGTTATTCGGCACTGCCACGGCCGGGCTGGAGGAGCGGCAGGCACGCACAAGTGCACGCTCACCGCTCCTCAAGTAGAGGTGTGCGCCGTGTCGGTTTTGACCGGCGGCGGCGTGGTGGTCGTTTTTTGTCGGCGGCGGCGGCGTCGGCGGCGCGGCGCCGGGTATTCATCGGCGGCGGCGCACGGCCAATTTTTGTTGGCGGCGGCGGCGCCGGCGGCGCCGAAACCGGAACCGCAAATTAAAAAAAGGCCAGCCATTAAAAAAATCGTTCCGCTACATCCAACGCGATTTGGACAACATTCAGCTGTGGTGTCACAAGCGGCACATGTCATTAAACCTGAAAAAAACCTGTACACATGTGTTTTACGAAGAAAAGAAATGCCTCGAAAAATTTTTGCGCTATAGACGGGTACTCGTTGCAAACTGTTGGTGAAAACTGACCAACGACTGTACTGCAGCATTCAGTTCCGAGTCCGCGAGCTCCTCCAGGTCGGAGACCCGGTAGTGCACAGTCTTCACAATGTCACGGCAGTTGACCAGCAAATCGTGGAGTCTTGGGACGCTTCCAAATCCGTCCTTGATGACCAAGTTGTGTAGGCCGTGCCCAACACACAGGAACCACAGGAACCATTCGGAAATAATCTTTGACTGTCGCCGCCTTCTTGCAGTCGTCTTGCAGTTTATGGACATCCATCAAGTGTCTCTGCATGTTCGACGTGCTTACGGTGCTCGCGTAGCGTTTCACGTTGCAGCTGCGGAGGAAACAGGCGATTATTTAAACTCTCACAACTAAACGATTAGGCTGCTCACAACAAACGGTTTGGCAGGCGCCTTGGTAGGCGTTATGAAATTCCGCCCCCCCCCCCCCACCCCCGGCCCCCTCACCCGAACCCGAAACTATGCTAATTCCTGCGAGGTGATATGCGCGCATTTCACCGTCAATTTCAACGTATGTGAACTCTGAACTCTAGACGGGCGTCCTGATGTACGGTCGCGAAAACGGCAGCCGGTCTCGCGAGCACAACAGCTGAGGAGCGCACTGCACGGTATTAAGTCTCACAAATTTCACAATTCCTACGAGGCGCCAGCCAACGGTTCAGTTACTTAGAGAAACAAAGGAGCGCTACTTACGATTGGAAAGGCTTTGAGTCTTCCTTCTTTGAGGAGTTGGTCAAGCAGCTCTTGCAGTAGTAGTCCGTTCCAACTGTCTTCTGCTTTCCCCCCGTGATGTATGCTAGGCGTCCAAAATGTTTCCAAACAAAACTAGACTTCCCCTTCGAATGCAAAGGAACAATCCGAAAACTTCCAATCGGCATCTTAAACACATCGGGGCCAGGAATTTCTTCCTCGCAACAAGTTGCAGATATGTCGCCGATTCCATCCGCAACCTCAGTACACGCGACCGTCAAGCCGTCATTCCGGCGTTTCGAGGCCGTGGCTACCGTAGCAGAGGCCGCTGCTTCTCGTTGCGCCATTTTGCGCGCGAAAGAGTAGTTAGGCAATCCCACGTTGCTCTGGCTAGAGACGACACGCATGCGCAGATGAGCGGAGAGCAGGGTTGCTTTTGTTTTCTGTTGCTTCATTATTCTCCTACGTGACATTGAAAAATGCCCGAGGCATGAAAAAAAATTTGAACAAAACACGAAATCTCAAACAAAGCTGGATTAATTTTTAAAAGTCATTTTTATTCTATATACGTAAATGCCGCGCCGATCACGCCGAAACAATACGTCGGCGGCGGCGGCGCGGCCAGAACAGTCGGCGGCGGCGCGCCGACGTCTCGGCGCACACCTCTATCCTCAAGTCCGGCCGTTGCTCTGCAGCCTTGCTTGCCGTCAGTCCTCCCAGATGGCACTACCGTACTCATCCACGGACCGTTTTTCACCGTTGCTTTGTCTTTGAGCATATTTGCACCTTGGTTGTTTATGTTATTCCAGAAAGTATTCGTTGCGGGAAACATGGGGTATCCTCGACAAACAGGCTCACCTAAAACAACTTCGCTCCCGCTAATCGGCCAGTGTCGTGTAAGACAACTCCAAGGCGGCGGACTACTGTGCAGCTAAAACAAGCATAGTGGGCCCAGTACCAACAGCAGTGCGCATCGGTAAATCTATGCTTACGTGTATTTTCGTAACTTTCATTGTTTACCGCACCACTCTTACTGATCTAAAATGAATATGCATTACATTTAGGCCCAAATAGGTTGTTCGGCAAGCTCATACGGCGTGCCTAATTCACAGCTGGGCACATATGACATCATAGGTTCAGTTGCGGGAAATGCGCTAATGGGTCGCATGGTGATTCCCTTTTTTCGTCATAATACAGCTTTGGGCGAAGTGTGCGTGAAAAGTAACATAAGTATGATTCCAACGAGGCAATATTTTTGAATGAATCAAACTTTCGTTTTTTTCTGCATGGATCCTTTATAGAACTTGGCAACACCTCCAATAAACGCTTTTACGGTGTCCTTCGCGTCTTCAAGCATTGTGAAAGCTACTGTTATCGCAATGTTCTCAGACGGTGCTTGAGGCTACCAGGAACACAATTTTAAGAAGACAAATGGAAGACATGCACAGCACGAGCGTAAACTAACAACTAATTTCTTGTAAGTGCGAAATTTGCTTGGGCATCAAAACACGTAGGCAGGGATCCAAAGTGCAACTGGAAAAGTAGAGATGGGGAAATGGCAGCCCCTTTTTTGATACACACAGGCGCAGGCGCTAAACGTCGTAATCTGGTGAATGGCTGTTTCTCTTCGTTTATACATATGAGCTGCAGCGTGATCTGCACCTGACGCTTTTGATCTGCCCCTGGTAACCTTAAGCCCAGTCGAGAAACATGCAAAACCAGCTAGCCCAACTCATTGACTTGCTGTAGTTATCGTTAACACGGAGCGACACTGCGTGATTTGCTCGTCGCGACAGATCTGCCTTCCGTTTCTGCTTTGCTTTTCTGGCATTTTTTTTATCAAGCGGCTATGAAGTCCGTTTATTGCTAAATCTGTCCAAAAGTCACTACATTGCTGCAATGACGCAATCATAGCGGTCACGGAACGCAAAGTGTCGGGAATAGCGGAAACTCTTTTGAGCAAGTTCCAAAGTTATCTGATGGTGGTAGAGCAGTGATTTCTATCAAAGATACTTAGGCCCCTCCTATTTTGACTTCTGGATATGTTGGCTGACCATGTTCTGAAAGCACTAAACATTCGGAAAAAGTTGAAAAAGTGTTGCAGCTCCCATTTGACAATGCTTGTGTGTTGCTAAACGTTACATTTTATTTCAAGCTGTGAATGCGCTTTGTGTAATGCTAGGAGCGTCGTGATTCATTTGTTTATTTCACATACCCTCAAGCGCTTCCGCATTGTAGAGGGGAGTAGGGTGCATAGAAACAGACAGAAAAATGTAAGTGAACATAACTGCGGCACAAAAAACGCCCACGAAAAAAGCACGTGGGCTGACATGTTACACTGGGGAAACAAAAATTTACTGAACAGCAGCACTGAAATAACAACGTAAGAGTAATAGCACTAGCCATGCGAATCGGCACACGTGACAGAACAATATGAAAATTAGTCATGCCGCATCGTCGCCCACGAAAAAAGCACATAACATCTGACGAAAAAAAAGAAAGTCCGATATCTGTGCAATTACGCGAATTAGACGATTCCAGTCATTGGCCGCATTTGGAAGAAATGAATAAAATAAGGTATTCGTACGCTATTGTGTTATCGCGACTTTTTGTTGGTGATCTATACGAGCTGAGCAGTATGCAGGAAGCGAGATAACATTGTTTTTCAGCAGGGCGGGATTATATATCTTGAAAAAGATACTAAGGCGAAGACCTTTCCAACGAAGCGATAAACAAAGTAAAGACAGTGTAGATTCCATAATTATTTCTTCTTCTGTAGCGGCGATGCATTTGTTACGAGGAGGACGTATGTCTAGTGACCAATCCTCGCGACGCAACGATTGCGGAGGTATCGGCTGGCGGTGGTTTTAGCTACAGATAGGGCCTGCCTGCTGGCTCGTATAGCGGCATTTTTGTATTCCTTTCAATCTTTTTTCAAGGCGTACTCCGTAGACCACCACGTTTCAGACCTGCCGCGCTGAAGGAAGCGCGGCAGTGTTAATTGCAGTAGAGCCAGCACAAACATGCTGGCGGTGCTGGTGGTGGTGCCAGTCAGGTCTCCCCTATCCACTCAGGGGGATTGGCAAGCAAATGCACCCTTACTGAGAGAAACAATACAGGTTTGGGGGAAAATAAAAATATATATTTAGATGTATAGACATGCATCAAAAGTAGGCGGCTGGAGAAATAAAAGTGAGGTGGGTGTAAACAGAGCAAAAAAGTTGAAAAAAAAAGAAGGAAGCAATTAAAACGAAGCGCGAATGTAATGCAGGCATACCGAAACGAGTTTAGTGGGGATACTTTCCTTTAATTACCGTGGTCGTTGTCCTTTCACGGTTGTGCCATTTCTTTTCTGAACATTCCCTGCATCACACTTTCATTGCTTTTTGTACACAACTGTTAAAAATCGGAAATGGAAAGCACCAGGAAGTTCAGAGGGAGAGAACAAAATACTTCTTTCTATACTTTCAGAAAATTTACAGCAACGTCAAAGAACATGATGTATACAATCTTTGCGGATGTCGATGTACATTGCAACAAATGATTCGGTACGAGGGATTATGAGCTCTGCCAGTAATATAAGGTATTATGCTGACTGATAAATACTCGATGTAGTATGAAACAAAAAATTACCATTTACCTCACTGCAACATATTTTGCACTCGCAGCCGTTTGCATCCTGTTAGGTCGTTGCCAATAAGGTAAGCATATACACTTTTCAGAAACATATAGCACACAAATCGCGAGAATTTCTCTCGCTCGCACAATATACGCAGCATAGAGCACCCGGGTCCGGTAGCTTTATTCATGCATGGTGGAACAGGGAGTAAATAACGTTGTGTCGTCTGAACATCTGACAGTGTAACGAAAGAGTTACACCCGTGCTTAGTAGGCTGTATGTTTGGGCAAGTTGGTAATCCATGCTGTACTTCAATTGCGCACAAAAGTAACGAAGACTGGAGAGAGACGACACAAGACAGAGCGCTTGCATATACATCGGTGGTCTTGCATATGTGGGTGGCATTGTAGAACTACCGCTATGCTGTAACACTGAATGGATAGCAAATCAGCAAATGGTCACACTCGGCGCTAACTGGCCGCAAAATCCTTGGAAGACAGTTCACAGCGTCTATTTTTGGAGTAATCCTCTACAATCTCTACTACACCTCAATACACAGGTGTTTAGGACTCTTCACATTATTTTCCCCTTTCACGCTACTGCAGTCGTTAGTAGAAGACATAACGCCCAACTTGCTGCGCCGTGCCATCTCGTATGTTTATTTCGCTATTTAGACTGCCTAGCAGACCAAGTAGTTTGAAACGTACCTAGGCTAAGCATACCGGCCAAACTAGACAGAAATTGCTCGTTTTTTGTGGAATGAGGCCGCGCTCTGTTTACTGTTTACGTCTGGAAGAAGTACGTTACATACAGCCTTCCTTTAGTTTGGCCCTTTCTTCATCCCGGTGGTCCCTAGCTTCAACTGAGTCCTAAATCTTTTATTGCTCTCGGCGTATTCTTTGTGCTCGCCCGCTCCTCGCCGTCTTTGCGCAGAAAATAGGGGCGAGTTCAACGCACGCTACACGAAATATCCCGCCAAATTTTAGGTCGTTTGCAAAAGAGTCTATGGGTTTCCTGACGCTGTTCGAAGCATGCGGTGCCGGTTCGGCCTTGTGTTTCTTTCTCTTCAATGCTTCAGGAACAGCCTAACCTGTGCTCAGGCCCATCGTATTCTCAATGTTTATTCGAAAGAAAATCTTTATCTCAAGCGGGCGTGTTGGTTTCGCTGTTGTTTGTTTTTCTTGACGTCCGCCGAAACCGCACTAGGGTATTGAAGATATGTTGGACGTAGAAAGAATACAACGCAGTTGAGGGAATCCGTTTGATGCGCGGTTTAGGGTCCGCACAGCAATGTTGCAAACTTGTTATTTTGTTGCCTCATTATTCCTAAAGCATAAAGGGGCTCATGGCGCTAAATAACCAGCATCCGCTTTGGCGTCTGGGTCTCAAAGACTGCCCTTTGAGAGGTGTTTTAAAGCCTGATGCGTTTCGAATTCTCCCCCTTAGAATAAAACACGCGTTAAGGATAGCATTGTTGACAAGGTAGACCCTTGTGGAAAGCGGAGAACTGCAGCTGTGCCGGCAGCATATCAAGCACGGGCCCCGCTGACCTGGCACAGCGGCGCAACAGCCACAATCACCCGCAGCGCTCGACTTGAAGCAGCACTCAGCGGCGTTCAAGTGTACATTAAAGGGACACTGAAGTGATATGTAAACATTGCGGGATTACTAGCGCAAATTGTAGTCCGGAGTCCCCAGGCCATGTTTCGACCACTCTAGGCGCGTTTACGCGATTTTATTTAGTAGAAAAACTAATTCGAAAACGCTGTCCTCCTCTCTTTACGCTCGCCCATTTTCTGTGGCGTTTTCGTGTGACGTCAGGAGGGGATGAGCTGGCAATTGGCTGCGCCACGGCTGCGCCGCTGCGCTACTGCACGGCTCCCCGGCCGACAGAGCCAGTCGGCCCAGCGTTTCGTCCGCCGGCCGCCGGCGGGTCGTCGCAATCAAGGAGGTTAAAAAAAAATTGCTTGGTCGCAATTCGTTCGCTTAGTTGAAACGAAGCCAGGACACGTTTGTGAATGGAAGAATGTGCCTTTCTTTACTTGGTTTGTTTGTACACTGGATCTAGCTCCAAGTCAAGGTCGCTTCACACAAGCGCTGCACATGCCACGCTTCGCTGACTGGTACGCCAGTAGGAAAATATAAGGCCTCTTGAAGGCGGGAGAAGAGTCAGCGAAGTCAATATAGGTACTAAGCAAATAAAATCAACTGATATTTTTACCGTACAGCGTAAAACTAGGGCGCGGGAAGCACGTTTTTGCGCTGGGCGAACAAGCACAGCAGTCAGCAGCACGACTACGCATCTGCGAACGCTTTTCCGTCTACGAAATGCAATTGCTAGACGTGAGCTACTGTGGAAACTCGGGCGACGCTTACTGCACGATCGCAGTACAACAAATAGTCACCTAAGCGGCTTGAAATGCCAAAACTAAATAAAAGTGTAAACCGGTTGTACAATATATACCCTATATTAGCAAGACATTGGCGTCCCGCTCTGTGGCCTAGCGGTCTGAGGCGCTAGGAATTCTCGGCAAATGTTTTGCGAGTCACGAGTTCGAATCCCCGCAGGTACGTGCTTTTTTTTTTTGTAAGTTAACTTTTTTGTTTTCCGCCGATGTTTTCTATGTTGAGTTCACCTTTTTTGGGGCCGCAACGTTCATGGCTACACGAACTAGTACACAAAACGCGCGCAGGCTAGCACTGGCGCGCTAGCGAGTTCTCGTTGGCGTGCTGTTGCCATAAGCACCGACTGCTTGCAGGCAGTGGGCACAGGCCAGAATGAACAGACCCTTGGCCTGGTGCGAACACGCTTTTTACGATACAGGCATGAGGGAGGCAAGCTCCAAATATGGGCGAAAAGCGCATGACATTTGGGCGTCTTCGGGTACGCGGAGGGCGTTCATGCACTGCGTAGGTCTCGGCTAGTGAATGCTACGACTACAAGCCGTCCTGGGAGGCTTATCTTGTGCATTTTACAGCCGACAACATGGCAGAAGCGCGGTACGATGATTACTGAGATATTGAGAATGCCCATCCAACAAAGCCATTGGTTATGTTTTACAGAACCGAAACCGAAACCGAAACTTGTGTGATTGCTAACCTTGGGCATCGTCCAATCACGGCGCCCCTCCTCTCAACGTCACAGCCTTAGTTGGTGCGGCCGCCGCAAACCGCGCATGGTAGTTTTTCTTCTTTCGCGCTTTGTAAAATAATTACCGATTTGTCAACCGGATAAACGATGAAAAGTGTGCTAATTTGAGCCAGTCTACGCAGTGCAAGCAAAAACGGGAGCTTGACAAATTCACTTCAGTGTCCCCTTAATAAAGTTGCGGATTCACAACTCATAAGAAGGTCTTAAATGGCCTCAGATTGTTCTTACGGTAAGCTTGTGCTGCTGAACCTAAGTACGCGGGTTCGATTCTCCATAAGAAAAGCAGCGACGTCTGCTTTTCTTATGGAGCTTTTCTCAGAATGGAGCGTAAATTGATAGGTGTAACATTAAGGGACAAGGAGAGAGCGGAGTGGGTCAGGGAACGAACACGTGTTAAGGACGTATTAGTAGAGATTAAGAAGAAGAAATGGACGTGGGCAGGGCATGTAATGCGAAGGCAAGATAACCGCTGGTCATTAAGGGTAACAGAGTGGATCCCTAGAGAAGGCAAGCGCTGCAGGGGGCGGCAGAAAGTTAGATGGGCAGATGAGATTAAGAAGTTTGCGGGGATAAATTGGTCACAGTTGGCACAGAACCGAGGTAATTGGAGAATAAGGGGAGAGGCCTTTGCCCTGCAGTGGGCGTAGATAGGCTGATGATGACGACGACGATGATGATGATGATGAATGATATTAATCATGTATCACACAAATTTTTATTATTATTAAGGTCCCGGTGGATAATTATATTATCATTGCTATTGTAAATGGGACGATATAGGACGCAATCATCAGCGAAAAGACGTATGTTAGACTGGATATTAGTTGGCAAGTCGTTGATGTAAATTAAGAATAGCAAGGGTCCCAAAACTGTTTCTTGAGGCACTCCTGAGAGAACGGGAGATAGGCTAGAAGAGTGGGAGTTGGCCAATACAAACTGCTTACGGGTAGTTAAAAACTTTTGCAACCAAGCGAATACAGTGAGGTCAAGCTTTAGATGAGATAACTTTAGAAATAACCTGTTACGTGGACTTTATCAAACGCCTACTCGAAATTTAGAAATAAGGAGTCTACATGTACATTCATGTCCAGGCTAGTACTTATGTCGTTAATAAATAAAGCTAACTGGGTTTCGCATAATAATCCTTTAAGAAAGCCATGTTGATTGGGGTGGAAAAGGTTAAGGGACGTTAAGAATTTCGTAATGTGGGAAAAAAAACATGTTTCATTAGTTTACGCAATATTAGTTTACACGAAATAGTACTTTAGCTGTTTTGCTACGTGGATTACCTTTTTTTGGTACTGAAATAATCTTGCCCACCATCCAATCCTGCGGCACCACTCCAGATAATAGCGACTGCTCAAAAATGAGCGAAAGTAATAAAGTGGGTATGTGTGTAGTATTTTTTATTATTTTGGAATTGATGCCATCCACGCCTGATGAAGAAGTGAGCTTGAGCGATACAATCAGTTTCAAGATACTGTTAGCCTCAAAGGTAATGCCGGGCATTACTGGATGATCGTAGAAAGGAAAGTACGGTAATTTTGCATCAGGCTCCTTCGTGAACGCCGAGCAAAAGGTAAAATTCAATTTTCGGGCAACATCAGACACTGTAATCAGACAATTATATTTGTCATGCGGTAAGATGGGTTTCGAATGATTCGGGTTTATTGCATTCCAGAATTGTTTGGGCTTATTCTGTAGCATGCTGGGCAGGGACGTAGAGAAGAAAGCTCGTTTAGCTTTAGCCGAAAGCGATAGGAAACGTTTCTCAGATTGGTGATACCTGTCCCAAGGACTCGCATTATTTTTTAGTTAAGCTGTTTTATATTGGCGCTTCTTTTTGTTCTTGAGGCGTTTGAGTGAGGTATTAAACAAAGGGTACGTTGATCGTTCAGTTACAGAAATAGTGTTGTAGTATTTTTTTATAAGAGCCTCTATTTTATTTTTGAAGAGTAACCAGTTACATTCAACAGAACGATCAAAAAAGTTTGGAACAACTTCTGCATAAAAAGGTTCAAGGTTGGCATTCATACTACAGTATTCGCCTTTCTCGTATAGGATTATCTTTTTTAATTCGTGGCTGCACTGGCACATTACACCAACTGAAACGTGGATGATAGAGAGGTCCGTTACTCCTGGGTGTTATGTAATAGATGAAACCCTATTCAGGTTAGATGAAAGCACAAGGTCAAGGATAGTTGAAGTGTGGTCCGTCTGTCTTGTCGGATTTGTGAGGAGCTGTGCTAAACCAAAAGTTGGGCCCGTGTTTACAAAGTCAGCTTCCGTGTTATGCCTCCGTGTTGTCGCTGCAAGATTTGGCCAATTGATTCCTGGAAGGTTAAAATCCCCAACAAAATAATAGAAGCTTGGCGATGGGACGAAAGTAAAGAACGAAGCGCTTCATGCAGCTGAATTACAAAGGAATGTTTAGCGTCAGGCGGGCGGTAACAAACGCCAATGACAATTGGCGGATAGGAAGAATCGCAGCGTACAAACAGCAGTTCTAGGGGGGAAGGAACGTTAAATGACGGAGCACTGTAAGCTGCTGTGAGCCGCTATCAGTACACCGCCTCCACGTTTACCAGATTGATCACTGCGTTAGGAAATGCAGGTTCAATTTAGGAGTCGCTTATTGCAGTATTGAGCCACGTTTCGGTTAGAGCAACGAGATTACATTTCATGGTATCAATGAGGGCATGGAGCGAATCACATTTGGGTAGAACACTCCTGATATTAGTATAAAGACACGACAGGGAAGTAGCATTCGAGGGTTTTTTGCTCTTGATTGATGGCTATACTTGGCGCGGAATAACACTGTTAGAGCTGGGGTCAAATACACAGGTTGTGTCTCCGATTACAAGCTTGTCGTAACGAAGCTTAAAACATCTCTTTTGAGACTTAGCAAACTGCAGGAAATTTTTACGGGCTAAGCGAGTGTTGGGAGAATAATCTTCAGAAATACTAAAGTCCGCGTCTTTCAGGTTCTTGGCGTTGAAGTCTAGAGTTGATGTCCAGTACTAGTACTGTGTCTTTCTTCCTTTGTGTCCTGTCTTTAGCTGCGCTGTTTTTACCGCGTTTCATTGCGCCAACTAGCCCACATTGAAGCATTGACTGCTTCCGTAGTTCAAACGACGCATACGCATAGCAGAGGCTGAAGCCCATCGCGAAAGAAAACGAATTCTCGGGGCATATAATTCTGCTCACGGTCTTTGAAGACAAAAGCCAGGGAATAGCTGCGTCCTGGCATGCCCCCCATCTCTACAGGCGGCTCTGGAGGCCCCGCCAGTGCTATCTTCTAGACTGCTTCCGGGAAAGAAGAGCGAACTGTATCTTTCTTAAAAGTTATTCCAAAAGGCCTATTATCACAATAAAAAATGTTATTGCTACAGTGTATTGAATCTCTTTCTTAGCTTTCATTCCAATACCTTTTGGCACGAATCGTTTCCACCAGAGGAAAAAAGAGGGCCTCTCTGCACCTCTCTTTTCGCCTTTGGTCCTTCCTTCGCCTGATGCGCTAATTACGTCAGCAAGCATACTACCACACGCCAAAGTTTCCATTAAATCAGTATTCGCCATGACTGATGAGCAGCTATTCTACTCGCACGCGATCTTCGCAAACGTTTGTAGTTGAAACATGGCTGCGCCATTAGGGATGTCGATCCCTTGGTCAGACAACTGCCGCTTGTGCTATCAACTACCAATTATTAATCATTGCTTTCTTTTGTGAGGTGATGCCGTGCTTTTCGGGGACGTTTTACAAGGGACACGTAGAAAGCACATTGACACCACTCCGCACACAATTCGCTTCTTGCCTTTTGAAGGTGTTAATCTGGTTCTGTGGGACGTTCTTGTCCTGGTAGGATTGTTTAGCTTTGAAAGTTCCGCATGATTGATCGGTTTGACCCTGGGCCAACCAAGAGCATCTTTCGAGATCGCGTGGCGTTGGTAAGGAGAGCTCATGCGGGGAAGAGTGATCCACGGGAGTGGCTGCATCTTTTGGATGCGTGCGTCTGCTTCTCTCAGTTTTCAAATGGTGCCGACTTTAGTTAGACTGATGTTCTTAGTTGTCGCTGTTTGATAGCTTTTATTTTATTTCTCGCGTCTGAATATAGCTACATTTTCCAGACATTAAAAAAAAAGAAAGCACAGCGGTTAAACCACTGGGTGGTTACTGTACGGACCCGGGTTGGAATCTCGTCAGCATCACGGGTGTGTTTTTACTGCTTACCGCAGCAGCCATTACGACGAAGCTTTTCCGCAGATAGGGTGCTGAAGACTTCCGGCGTAAAATGCTGCAGGCCGTACTGCCACACAGTTCCATGGTGGCTCACAAATTATAAAAAAAACAGTCAGTCAGCATACTATAGCTGTAATGTACGTAGGGATGGTTCGCACCGCAACGTGGCACTGAATTTAATCACCTTCACCTGCTCCTATCCCCCGCAGGGCTATTTGTAACTGCTGGAAAAAGCGCCGTACTCGTTCCAGTCAGCAACGCCCGTTCAGCAAGCAGCAACCCCCGTTAGCAAGCTCCTATAGGGACCGGGAAGCTGGACGGATGGCGCCACTCGTCGGAGCTCTCCTTGTTACTGGCATGGACTGGCGCATTGGAGTACGCAGCTTTCCATGCTCCTTGTGATGTTTACTTCGGCGCTTTCATTGTTCAAGTGTTATTGTGAGCGGATATGTTTGGTGAAATGAAGCCTCGGCCGACTTCGTGTTGTTGGATGCACAAACAGCCGCAGAAACTCGTCGGACGCTAATAAGATCGGGCGTACAATCCCCATTGGTGTGAGCAGTTCTGCTTTTTATGGCTCTGTACGCCTGGCTCAACTCGCCCTGAATACGAATAGGAGTATTGGTATTCATGTCTGGCGATTTCAATCCAAACGGTTTCCGCCCCCTAAACCCCCCTAACTGTAGAATACCTGGGTCGAGGCACTTACGTTAGAGAAGACGCTCTTTCACTTTTGCAGCGGTCATTTTTTGAGCATCGGAGTACTGCAACCATGTTCGCAGCCTAAGTAACAACCCTACATCTTCTCACCAGTGTGAAATAATAGGACGCCCCGATAGACTATCCAGGGTGTTAAAATATGGCATAGTGTGTTAACACCGCGATGTTGTGTTTTCTAATGGGTAAGGATTCTCCTGAGAAAAGAAGGATGTTTACTCATTCGAAAACAAAACATGAATATGTCGCTAAAATTTCCTCGGAATGTTTAGCGCTTTAAAGGTACCCACAGCCTGGAAAAACGTCGCCATAGTTTTAATGCACAAGAAGGAAGGTACTGAAGATCTTGAAAACTACAGACCAATCAGCCTGCTGTCAGTTGTATGCAAACTGTTTGCCAAGAAATACTCAAGCCCCTAAACGATAGCCCATATCTTCCACACCCCAGATAACAGGCTGAATTTAGAAAAAAATACCGCCGCAGTGATGGACGCATTAAAGACCAGTGAATACAGGAGTCCTCTTTAGGCATCCAAGACGGCGTATATGAGAAATGCTCGGTCCGGATTATCTTCCACCAGCAAAACGACACATTCTCTATCCGAAAATAACCTAAAGCTACTGCTTGTACTGCTGAAACAGTGGTAGCATCAGTGGCGGGCTGCCTTTACCTCGGCTCCGGAAAGGGTTAATTTTTCTTAGACAAACGTTGTGCTACAAGTTTTTGAATCCCCCCGGCCTGTTAAGCCACCAGGATCACCGAACAGGGATCAGTTCGGTCAATGAGCCAGCAGAGAACTTTGAATTAGATAAAAAAAGCATGTAAGGCGGCCGCCAAGCCTAACCACCGAATTGGGACCGAATACGCTTTAAAGCGTAATTTTTACGATAGTTTAATAGTGCAAATCTCCATTGTGGCTTTCTAACTACTAAGATAATAGAACGCCGCATCGAAATCGGACAGGAAGAAGTTGAATGGACCAAAATACTCCAACGCCAGTTTAATCTTGCGCGCAGCCGTCTTAGTGGCCACCGTTATCGGCGCACCTTTCCGATTCTCCTAAGTTTGAGGAGATTTCGAATATCCCTCGCTGGCTACGTTGCTGCCACAAATACCCGGTGTCTGCGCTGACACGTTCCCGACACCGAAAATCAAGCTTTTGTGTCCGAGTCGGAAACTCCCGGGATCTGGCTACGAACCCCGACGAACAAAAAGGCCAATCACTTCGCAGCAACAACAATGACGCGTGTGTCGTCCTCCTTGCCGCCCCCGTGTTTCCTCCAACTAGAAGTTGTCATTCACGTGGATACAACGCTGGAGTTTTGGCAACGGCAACACCGTCGGCGCATGTCTGGTGCCATACACGGGCGTCCTGCCTGACGGAGCACCAACAGGCACCTCTCGCACCATGTGACATAATCAACACCACAGCTGCAAGATCAGAAGTGCTGAAAGCGTTTCTTCGCATGCCAGTGGTGGTGTGCGTGGTGCAGGTGGGACTGTGAACCAGCCCACAGTGTTACCTTGGTTGCTGCTGGCCGGTGCATGTAACTGCTCGCATCGCAACAAACTGTCATATTCTTACCACAGCTCTAGCTGCTCTATCAGTACTGTGTTCTATTTTGGTTTTTCACTACTGCAAAACTAAGCAAGGAGTTGACAACAGTTATTTACGACCTGAAAAAAAACCTAATACCGATTTCAGGGCTTTCCGGGAGTCGTGTGACCGCGACATTCGAAGTGAACTTCCAGACATAAAGATCAGCCTTTCTTTTACTGGCAGAAGTTTTCCGATATGACCACTCACCTTAAGACTGTTCTCTAAAAGAACACATGCTTCCGATCAGAAAAGACAAATTTGAAGGAATGGTGCAATCAACTAGCTCAACAATTAAGTGAAGAGTAACGAAGGAGGGATCAATGATTGCGAAGAGCACTCTCATAACGCAAATTTGACCTCAAGCCGCGGAGAGAACTTGTTTGAGGTCATCGGCACACTTGGCGAGGAAATGGGCGAACCCACTCATCCCTCTGACATTAAAGCCTGTCACAGGGTGCCTGTCCCAGGCAACTCGGAAAGCACGAACACAGCCGTTCAGTTTGTACGTCTCTTGAAACGTAAGGCTGTTCTAGAAAAAGCACTAAAGAAGGCTGTCAAGCGACAAACTTAATTTCAAGGCGTCCACTCCTATTTTCGTTGATGAGCACTTGTGCCCCGAACGGTAAGCGACTCCTCGGGGAAGCCATCAACAGCAAACGAGAATTGAAGTGGAAGCTTCTTTGGGTACAGGATAGTAACATCTTCGCGTGCAGAGACGAAGGAGGATCAGCACTGAAACTGGTCAACGCACAAGACCTGGCCAAAATGATGTAGGGAGTGAATCAATATTATTGTCTGTCATGAGTAGATACCGGAACTTTAGGCCCCAAAAACCAAGGTTCTAAGCGGCGATAATATTCACTAAAAGTGCCATTTAGGGATGTATAAGCGCCATGTACTCCCGTTTAGAATATGTAGGCTGAATTTGTATGTAATTAGGCGGCGTATTTTAGGACATTTCTTTTTATTTGCAGCGAAAGCAGCGGAAAAATGGCGTCCTGTGGGAAGGTAATTTTTTCTTCGTGAGAATAAGCGCCACAAGAGGGGGTATTTTAATATTTACGTCAAATTCACGGTGATTCGTCACCTAAAGAAATGCTTGAATACAATGAAAAACTAGACCAACCCCAATGACTCCTGCTTGAAGGTGTACCTTTTTTCAGTCTATAATTCTGTACGACACAACAATGCTCAGAGTCCAATAAGTTGAGGAAGCGTGCTTGAACTTAGGGACGCTCCATGATTTTATTCCATCAGGAAAACCACAATCTTTACTTCTCAGAACCTTCGACAGTTATTTTAGCACACGGAATCTAGGAATTTTACGTCATACAGATTTAAGCAACCGGTCCTTCGGGAATGGTGGCGGATATGTCCTGGACCTCCTAAATTGGCTCAGCATTCTCCGACAGAGTGGCGGCCAAGCGACCAGATACTGAAAGGCTTTCTGCTAAAACATACGAATTAAGCACATGAATCTGCCATGTCACGTTGAAGTATAGCGTTGTGTAAATACGTTGGCATGTGACCGTTTTTTCATCTCCAAAGGTGTTAATACCACTGCAGTGTTGCCTGTAGTTTTTCGCCCTGAGACGAGTTTTTTTAAGGGTGACAACGGACACTGGTGGGCGAGGAGCAGTCGTTAACTGCAGCTTGAAGACACAACTGCGCCTCGACGAGAGATCTTAACTGCTGGTATTTATTCCTTGACGGAGCAGAACGACGTCCTGAGCTCTTCACAACACGGATGAAACCCATAGATAGTACAGTGAAGTGCAATTACGATTTCCTGAGCCGTTCTGTCTTGCAGAAGCAGAAGATTAGCGAATCTGCGGAGCACACTATTCAGTAAGTATACGCGATATTCCAATTATATACATTGAACAGCACGCGAGATTCTTCAGAATAATTCCCTTATTGTCAGGTTTCCATATGCTCTTAAAAATTACCCCACATGGCAGATGACGGCGGTTACGGCAAGACTACTTGTAAGGTGAAGGAAAATTTGACATCCACCTCAATGAAGCCATACGGCTACAAAGGAAAGCTATACACCTTTCTCAGAAACTTACGACAAGACTACTTGTCGTAAATTCGCAGGACGAATTTTTCTTCAACTGTTAAGTTTCTGGAAATTCGGTATAGCTTTTCTTTGTTGCCGTGCGCGGCATTGAGGTGGATGTGAAATTTTGGTACAGCGCAAATTTTTTTTCAACTGTTACGTTTCTAAGAAAGCTGTATAGCGTTCCTTTGTAGCCGTACGGCTGCATTGAGGTGGATGTCAAATTTTGGTCCAGGACGAATTTTTCTTCAACTATTAAGTTTCTGAGAAAGCTGTATAGCTTTCCTTTGTAGCCATACGGCTGCACCGAAGTGAATGTCAAACTTTGGTCCAGGACGAATTTTTCTTGAACTGTTAAGTTTCTGAAAATGCTGTATAGCTTTCCTTTGTACCGGTACTGTTGCATTGACGTGGATGTCAAATTTTTGCCCAGGGCGAAGTTTTCTTCAACTGTTCAGTTTCGGAGAAAGCTGTATAGCTTTTCTTTGTAGCCGTACGGCTGCATTGAGGTGGATGTCACATTTTGGCCCAGGACGAATTTTTTTTGTATCGACAATGAACGCATTCTTCATTTGTTGGGAGGCATGAACTTAGACTTAAAATGTACGTTGTCGGGAGCCCCAGAGTTCTTATTTCTACTGGATGCGTACGGATTCACCAATACTATACACGTTCCTATGCGTGTAACCTGCACGATGGCAAGAATTCTCGACCTTGTTAAAACGAATGCTAGTAAGGATAGCATCAATGCAGAAACTGTTTCTTGTGACATTAGTGAAGATTTGCCTATGTTTTCGTTTGCTCATAACGTTTGTTCGCATGCTGTTGATGATATGCCGCGTACATGCTATCGACGCATTAACAAGAATACGTTAGAAGCCTTTCAGAATACCATCCTCGGCCCTGACTGGAAAAATATAACGTTGCTTACAGTTGCTGATGCCGCGTACAAGGCTCTTCTAGGAAAACTAAAGACCATATATGAAAAAGCGTTTCGACTTGTCCGCGTAAATGCAAAAGCAAGAAACACGGGATAACAGCAATTTTAATTCATAAAATGCAATTGAAGGAAATCTATTTGCACAGTTTATAAAATCCCGAAGTCTCTAGAAATGGCGCGCATACCAAAAATACCGTAATGAATATAACCAAGAACGAACTAGAGCTAAATTTATTACTTCAATAACATGTTTTCCCAAACATCGGAAAGAAATGCTCCTGATCAGTGGGATAAATTAAATCGGGTGCTGAATCTGCGCTCAGAGGTACCCTCAATTCAAGAAGATGGCGTAGCTCTTAGAGAAAAAGAGCCTTCTGCTGAATTTATTCATTTCGGTATTTATCCAATCGCTGTCTGTTGCACTTGGCTCTGAAAAATGGTTATGTTTTGAGGCGACAAGGATTGGAGGATCCAAGCTTATGTTCCCAACAAGTGAATCAGAAGTGTCGTCAGCTTTCCCAGATCTACGGTCCATTCCTCAAGACTAAACCAAGAGTAGAGCCAATATATCCATGACGTATTTATACGGCTGAATTTTAAATCCATTTATATCCTTAGCTTTACACTAAGGGTATAGATGACTTCCAAATTCAGCCGTTTAAATACGTCATGGATTTATTGGCTCCAGTCTTGGTACACGTAGTCAATTTGTCACTAAGACATGGTATTTTTCCTAAACAAATGCAAATTTCAAGAGTAGTGCTATGCACAAATATGGCCCTACTTCAGATTTCTCCAACTATAAGTCTGTCTTGATACTCCCTGTGTTATCAAAAGCCCCACTAAAATTGTTCGCTCAGGATAATAATTTCGTTAAGCCCTCAGGTCTGTCCAATTGTAAATTTCGATTCAGAAAGCCTAAATCTGAAGAAATGGCGCTGACTCAAACGAAAGAAGCCGTTATTAACTCATTTAGGAAGAGGGTATTTGCCCTTGGATTTCATATTGATTTCTCAGAAACCTTCGAACTTATCAACCATAAGTTGTTGCTGGGTAAACTTATTCACTATGCCATTAGAGGAAGCTGCGTCTCCTTCATAAATTCTTACTGAAAATACAGAATGCAGGTTGTACATTGCAATGACTCATTGTCAAATGCAAAGTCAATGTTGTCTGAAGTACCACAAGGTAGCATTGTGGGTTCTCTGTTGTTATGAACTTATATAAATGATATACTTTATAGCCCTCTTTAAGTTCATCTACCAGCCGCCGTGGCTCAGTAGCTATGGCGTTGGGGTGCTGAGCACAGGTACAGGGGTGTGATTTCCGGCCGTGGCGGCCGCTTTTTAATGGCGGCAAAAAGCAAAAAGGCCCATGTGTTCGAGGTTTCGGCGCACGTTAAACATCCCCAGGAGGTCACACTTAATCCGGCGCCCTCCCTACGGCGCGCCTCATCGGCAGCGAGGGCGCGTTAAACCCTACAATCAATCAATCAATCAATCAATCAATCAATCAATCAATCAATCAATCAATCAATCAATCAATCAATCAATCAATCAATCAATCAATCAATCAATCAATCAATCAATCAATCAATCAATCAATCAATTCATCAATCAATCAATCTATCAATCAATCAATCTTTCAGTTCATCTTATTGCTTACGTGGATGGCATTACAATGCTAGTAACAGGAGCCACGGTGGCTAAATTATCAATATAGGGCAACAAATTTTTATAATATCCTGGTCAATGGTGCAATAAAAACTGTTATGAGATTCACCAGAAGAAGACGAACGCCGTGATAATCCCAAGAAAAAATAAAATTCAGAGTTATATTATTCAACTTGCCCTCGATAACGACAGGAGTGAGGTCCCGCGTAGTGTAAAACGCGTGTGTTTTATATTCTCAGAAACACCAAATTGGGACATGTGAATTGGCATCGTCCGCACAAAAATGAATAGGACAAATGGCTTGATATGCCGATACCAATTAGCTACTCACATACACCTTGGGCAACAACAACTAACCAGAATAAATTGAAAGTTCTTGCGGCTTAAAAGCGAGCAATAAGACTTATTGCTAATGTAGAGTGGAATGCGGATACCGAACAAAACTTTGCTGAGTTTAATACACTAAAGGTGACTTCCCTCTACGCGTTCAGACTACATTCAATGTAAAAAACTGCTGCAGCTGCCCATAACAGTGACATGTTGCCTATGCTTCAGCTGGTTCGTCGTGAACCAGTTTACTTTGTACGCCGTCTTGCCTTGTGGTCACTGCCATTCTGTCGCACAATTGATTATTACCAATGTATTTTGTACACTTTACCGACCCACTGGAAGATAATAACAATTCTAACGCGAATCTCCAAAAAAATGTTAACGAAGCTGATGTACACTTTTTAGCCTTGGTTATAATCGGGTTTATTCACTCCTTAGGATTTCCACGTAGTTTTGCTTACCGCTTTCGGTTATCGGTTTGTCAGTGTTGCTTTCTATAGCCTTTCTTTTTTTATATCTGCTTTTTTTATAATAGTGTAAACTGTTGATATTGCCGTTACTCTTGTGTAAAATGTTTGAAATAATGTACACGTTTTGTATCTGCCTTTACATCACTTCCGTAGCCTTATGTAGGGCGTGAGCTGCAAAGGGCAGCTTTTTTTCCGGCCTGTCTCGTGTTTTATTTTGTACTGCACAGAGAGAAACAAATAGCTTATTTACTACCTAAATTAGAAAAAATTGGACTTCGGCTGGCCATGTGGTACGACGAAATGGCAAAAGCTGAACCACGAGGGCGACAGAAGTGACATCGATAGACGGGACTAGAAAAAGGGGAAGGCCACCAACTCGAAGGGGAGAAGAAATAAGAAAATTTGAAGGCAAATATGGACTCGGGCAGCGCGGCACCGAGGTGATGTAGGTCAATGGGAGTTGCCTTCGTCCTGCAGTGGACTCAAATAGGCGGCTCTTGTTTACGATGACGACGACGACAACGACGGCGACGACGACGACGATGAAGAAGAAGAAGAAGAAGAAGAAGAAGAAGAAGAAGAAGAAGAAGAACAAGAAGGAGGAGGAGGAGAAGAAGAAGGAGGAGGAGGAGAAGAAGAAGGGGGAGGAGGAACAAGAAGAGGAGGAAGAAGAAGAAGAAGAAGAAGAAGAAGAAGAAGAAGAAGAAGAAGAAGAAGAAGAAGAACAAGAACAAGAAGAATTCCATGACTAGTAGTTCAACGCGAACTGTGTGTTGTCGGCTTTTTTAAGACATTTAATTTTAAAAAGTTCTGCAGAAATTCAGAAAATTATCTACTAATGCATAGAATTCTTATGCCGCTAGTCTTGAATGTGAGTTTTTTCTAGCTATAGTTCTTCGTTTTTACAAATATTGTCCGAACAATGATCTCCATTTATGCTGTTATAACGATTAGAAGTCGAACATTACCGAACAATATATCTGCCTTTTTGTGGAACAATAAATCTGCATTTTGTGTGGAAATGTCACGCGTGATGCGTTTTGGGATTTTCCGGAATTTTTGAAATATTTTCCCTCCTTTTTAGTTTTTTTTTTAAGTTTTGTCCAACCAATTATCTCAATTAACGTGAGTATAACGATTAGATTTGGAACTTTCCTGAAACCTGTATTATTATAGAAGTGCAGGGTGTTACATGATTCGCCAGTTTCCGTTTGATTTTATATTTTTCTTTTTCCGAGTTATTACCCTTTCTAGATTATTTTTGTGGATGTGCTATTTGTCATCAGTTTAATCTTCTCCTCTGTGATGATTTCAATGTTAACGTTCAAAGCAAAATTAGGAAGAATTTGGAAAATGTATTCAATGTTCATTCTTGTCGCAATGTCATAACTTCGCGTACTAGAATCACTATGACGTCTGAATCGCAACTTGATCTTAATATAACCAATTTTGACGTCAATCATTTAAAATCTGGTGTGGTTACTTTTTCTATTAGCCATCATCCAGCAGGTTTATGTCTGTCTGCAAAGCCCTGAAAACAAAAAAATATTCAAGACAAGCATGTACTTATCGTGATATAAACAATGTTACACTATCTTGGTTCCGTGAAACTTTACTTGGTGTAAATTGGGATGATGTGCTGAGCGAGCGTGATCCTCATGAAGCCTATATCAAATTAATGGTGAAATTCTCGCAGGCTTACTTCACATGTTTCCCGTACATAACAAGCACTCGCCCTGGGAAAGCTCACAAGCCCTGGGTGTCCACTGAACTTTTGAACACTATAAGGCAACGTGATAAATTACACAAAAAAATTCTGAAAACGACGTCTGTAGAAGTACTAAAAGAATGTATGGCTTACAGAAATTACGTCACCAAGGAAATTCGCAAGGGGAAATTCGGGAGAAATATAACGGAGAGGAGCGTCTTTCGAAGGGTGAGACAGCGGAACCTGATCGGAACCATCCTGATGCGCTACTTTAGGGCTGCACCACCGCGCGACACAAGCCCAGATACCGAAACAATTCGGCATGTGAGCTTAGTAATTCCCGTTTGTACCGATTTATACCTCTTAGTTTAGTAAGCTTGAGAATTGCGAGAAAGCTGAGGGAACGTTTATAATCCCTATTTATCAGGACCAGTTGCTTCTTCCGCCTTTGGTAATACCTCTTAAACACGAACAAATTGGTATCCATTAATTTAGAAAACGAGTCCCACTCGTTACAACCAGTGCGCTAAAGGTAGCATTGCCGCCCTTCAAACCAATCCTTAACGTATCTTTGCCGTACGACCACTTAATTCTGTCGGATGCGGGTTACCCAGGAGGAGCTTTCAAACAAGTTAATCAAGCCGTACGAAGAAGCGCGCAATGAACGCGAAGCTGTGCCAAAACAGGCAAAAAACAACCGTCGCTTAACCAGGCGACAAAGCCGTACCGCCGACGCGCTCGCCGGCGAGTAGGCACCTCCGTGCGAAGAACGTTGGGTGAATTCGCCGCGCCCTCTAAAGTGTACTCCGTGAGTGCTACCCTCTCCCCACCCATCTCACCGCCTCCGCTACGTCGGGAGTTTATTTTCCCGCACGCCACGAAAGAACCATCGGCTGGTAGAGCAGGAAAAGCTTTGCTTTAAAAAGTAGAAACAGATGATAATAAACTCATGATATCGCGATGTTATGCCTATTCGTGCGCCTTGATTCACCCGTCTGAAGCAAGAAAGAACTGAGACTGAACTGATGAAATAAAAGAAGTATGTTCTAATCTCACGACCTTACCTAATTGCCTCAATGAAGAAAAAATAAAAAAACCGTTGTCTGGAGGATGCCTTTTATGCCGCATAGAAAAGGTGAGGTTTGTTAAATGAGGAAGCGGAGTAAATTTGGACCCATTGACAAACAATTCTGAAAATGTCTGCGTCTTCTTTTTCTTTTATGGCGGGTGCTTCGTTCGAGTCGACAACTTGTGAGAGTAGTGTTCACTGCAGCGTAAGCGACGCTATTGTTTATTTGAGGGGAGGTGAGATAAACAGGTGAAAAAATACTACAGCACTCAGGTGCGAAACTAAAGGCAGCTGCAAGGCATCCGTCTGTGTCTGATGCGGTTTAGCCACCCATTAATTGTTTCTTTCAAAGATTATGATCTAACTTGCCAACAACCAAACGTCAATACAAGCATATAGCATTGATTTTCTACTTAAAGCGTAACGTTCCACTTCCTTGAAACGACTTTCGGTGGCTCTCGCAAATGCATTGTCATGAAATAGTCCCCTTTCTACCGCAAGTAATCAGCTTACCCGGCATCATCCTTTGATAACAGCCTTTTTCTTTTGATGTATTTCAGAAGGCACCCAAACTTGGTATATTGTTTTTGCACGACGTTTCTTCAATAATTGCGAATGCCAGCGACGCAGCATGATTGGATCAGCCGTCCACACCAGCTTTCCCGGGGAATTAAGTTGCAAGGTGTTCCTTGGTGCGCCGAATTGCACGATGTAATAACAAGGCGGTAAAATTTTGAATTATGATGCACAACAGTTATATGAATGAATTAACCTTTACTTCGAGCTCGATATTGTACGTTGGCGTATTAAGGTTCGTGTTCTCTACAAAATTAGTGAATACTGGCATGAATCATGCATGCGGCGCCCATCTTAATGGTTGTCGCCACTCGCAAGATTCACCTATCTCGAAACGTGTGAGCGGTTATTAGGGCTTTACAAGAGAGAGAGAGAATAGTCTTTAATGATACTGGTGAGGTTAGCCTGGCCAAGGCGCCTAGCTTGCTACACCAGATGTATGAAAAAATGAACTCAATAAACAGATGATGATAATGACTGTGATGAAGATGACGCGCTCATTAGGAGAGTCCTGTTTAAAGGGTCTGATCAAGTCCTGTGCTTCGCAGAAAAGACAATAGAGCTTTTGTCGCTCGAGATACTCGTTTAGAGTTCAACCAAGGGCCTAGCACGTAATTTAGAGTTAGTCCTCTAGAAAGCGGACGACCCAAGGACACTAAAAGGGACGTTCTAGCTGCTCTATACCGCGTACACTCACATAATACGTGGTTCAAGTCCTCGCGCACGTCACAAAGAGTGCAAAGGGGGGAAGCGGCCTGTTCCATCTTGAATCGAAAATAATTTGTGTAAGCGACATTTAGCCGCACGCGGTGAAGAACCGTTTCGTCATGCTAGGAAAGTCTGTCAGGCATCCTAAAGGCCCCGTGCGGGTCTATGAGGGAAGCGGCGCGTAATGTTGCGACGCAACAGCCCACATAGATCGCTGAAATCTCCAGGCAGCCTTAGACGCTAGGGCAGAAGCATCTTTTCTGGAGAACGGTATCGGTATCACTTTTTAATAAACTTCCTAATAAACTTCAAAAAAAAAAAAACACTGGCCTGAGCAGATAAGGCGCTATCGATGCCGCAGTGTCCGCCTTGACGTTCCCAGTACAAGCCGCTTCGCAGAACGATAGGTAGAGTCTGGAGCCACCACCGGCGTTCCCCTAACAAGTGTTTTGCCACGGGCAGTGCTGTGTTCGCCGAAGTGACGGTGCTTCCTTACAACGGCCACCGGTTCAAATATTGGTGATCAGTTTGGATATGGCCTTTACCTGCACTGACAAATTACAAAAGTAATGACGCTGGTACAGTACTCAAATGACCGACTGTAGTGTTTCATTCACGGGTATTTCCGTTTGTTCAAGATTTCAGGTCCCAGTCGACTTTGCTTCAGGTTGAGAGAGTTTCCTTTTGCGTAAAGCCCCACCTGATGAGATAATTTAAGAGGAAGCACCTTATGAATTTCCGTGTGCAAGCAGCTCCAAGAGGACCAATTTGCGTGCAACAGCCTGGTTGTGTTTGCACAAGAACAAGGTTGTGTGCCAGCATTTGAGTCAGAAGTTCAGCAGCTCACTCGAACGTTGTTTACAATCCCAAGTGTAGAATCCCGAAAACACTACCCACTGCTGCCAGTGCCTGCTATAAGAATCTTATTTATCGTGAGATAAGTTTTAGGGGGGAAGCACCTTAAGGCCGAGGCTTGTCCGTCCGGCGTACGGCGTCCCTGCTCTCGGCACAGCACCGTGTAAATCGAAACATCTGTGCACAAAAGATTCACAAAAGGTTAGAGAGAGAGAGAGAGAGGAGAGAGAGAGGGAGAAAGAGAGAGAGAAAGAGAGAGAGAGAGAGAGACGCACAGCTTGGTGTAAATCGAAACATCTGTGAACAAAAGGTTCACTAAAGGTTAAAAAGAACAAAATAAAAGGTTCACAAAAGGTTAGAGATAGAAAGAAAGAGAGAGAGGGAGAGACGCACAGCACTGTGTAATCGAAACAACTGCGAACGAAAGGTTCACAAAAGGTTAACAAGAACAAAATACAAGGTTCAGAAAAGGTGAGAGAGGTAGGGAGGGAAGGAGGGAAGAAGGGAGTGCTCCTGGAGAGCAGTGCTGCGCATGCGGCAGGAGCATTGGATTGTATTGTATTGAATTGAATTGGATTTAGATTGGATTGAATTGAATTGAATTGTATTTGGATTTGGATCGAATTGGATTGGATTGGAAATCGTTTTAGCAGCAGTAAGTGCTGTCACGGGTGATTTACGGTACTTCGCCCACTCGTCATGATTCAAGATGCGTGAATTTTTTTTCCTTCACGCCTCTTGAAAGGCAGCGACGAAAAAAAACCTTTAAGAATATTCTTTCCCAGTGTGTCTTGCACAGCGGTACGCAGCGACGACCATCGGCTACGATCCTGTGCTCAGTGAAACTACAGTACCTAATAATTCCCCGGGCACTTAAGTTTGATTGCCTTTTTTTGAAGGGGAAAACCTAGCCACGCTTAATAACGCCTACATTGGTCGTCCTGGGTCAATTCGCGTAGCTGCATAGTGGCGCCGCTTTTGCTGCTGCTCCACTCTTATGTCCCGGCGTTGTGCCGCATGATCCACTGCTAAGCTTGGCCTATGTATGGTTTTAAAAAAGGTAAAGCTCCCACAAAATTGGCTTTAGCCATATACTTGTAGCGCTGAAATGTGTGCGGCAAACTAGCTAGAGACGAACGCATCTTTCGCAGTGGGAGCAGGCGTCTCAGAACAGTGACCAGAGGTAGTAGAAAGAGGCGTTAACGTGCCTGGACAATGCCTAGCATCGAATACGCCGCCGCCTCTGTCTTGATGGCTTAGCGTTATTGCGCTTAGCTTTGCATGGTGAAGGGGATCAGTCTTACCTGTCCTAGAATAATTTATCCCCGCAGTTTTTCTGTCTGGCTGGCTTCGAAAAGGTCTTCCGGCATTGCGTACGCAGCACTCTGGAGCTGGAACCTACTTTGAACGCACCATGTTGCGCTCCGCGCACCATGGTGCAAAACATCCACGTGCTTGACTTGTAAGAAACCAGAATGACTCTCATCGCTGCGTATCAAAAAACGCTACATATTTTGCCGCACACCCTAATACTGGGTTTATCGACTACTATTTCTTCAAACTTTAAACTGCGGCGTTTACCTCTGGTTTAGGCGTGTTAAAAGCGCGGTTAGCGGACTTCCCTCTAATTGCTTTCTGCGGATTGTACGATGGGCAATTCAGTTGTGTTTGAGAACGTTTCTAGTCTGCCACACTGCATGCGAATGTCACTCAAACATGTCTTACGAGGAACCTGGGCGTGATCCCCGTTGGGTTTCTCCTGTGTAGCTTGGAGAAGACATGTGTGCTGAAACACTGCTACACAATCAACCTCTAGTTACACCCACATTGCCATCTGAAAACAATCGTTAACCTTAAGGCCATATGCATCGTCAAAGTCGCTCGCGCCGGTACAGCCATTACATGCTTAGAAATGTTTTTCGTTGCCCCTTCTTACCAACAAGTAATATTTTAATTAAATTTTGTTTTGTATTCGCGCTTCTCCGTACTACTCTATTCAACGTATTCCTTCGTGTATATATGAGCCGAAAGGTCAGTAAACAGCGGTACCATCTGGGGAAAGAGCACACACTTGGCGCAACTTCTACTGGAGAAGCACGTGTTCAGACTTTGTGTTCCTCTTGTTCTTGACTATGGGGTTCCAGAGCTCGCTGGGGTGCCTAAGGACAACATGGAGGCAAGAAAAATTAGCAGTGGCTTAGCTCGGCTATGCCAGGATATACGTAGCGTGAGCTAAGGTTTAGTTTGTTATCCTTAGCTTTCCTGGTTGTCTAGGATTAGCTTGATTATCATGATCACTGCTGCTTCAATGACACACGCACGGTATACGCATTAGGTGACACATGTATATTTATCAAGCGGCTCCAGCGCAGCGTCACCAATCGCCCCAGAGCTAAGCTAGTTCCACAGGCACATTCCGGTAATGCTGCGAAGCACGATCCATCAGTTCCATGCCCGGCCACCCCTCGCATGATCATCGAGTGGACCGGGCCGCCACGTGCGGAACCGAGTTCGGCGAAGACGCTGGGCGCGTGGGGTTTGTGAGAGACGCCGGGCAGCGAGCGACGTTCTGTGCACCGTGTGACGTCACTGCTCTCCGTGCATGGGCAGGATGGCTCTCCAGGAGCCACGTGAAACTGCTGAACCTTGGCCAGTGTAGCTCACACTACAAAAACTATTTTCTTAATGCTAATTTGTCCCAAAGTTTTCAACATAACCAAGCCTTTATAACCTGCCGTCTTGTGACTGTCGCTAAAGGTTGTGTTCTTCACAGATTTTATAAAATAAATTCCTGTTTTACTTTTATTTTCGCATGTAGTTTTATATGAGCGAGTTTGTTACTTATACTTACCACGCAAACATGTCTTTGTGTTTTATTCTCGCCACAAAGCGGCCAGGTGGTTCGCTTCACCGACAGGTAGCACGCAAAGTGGCGTTCTTCTGTACCGACCAAAAGGGGTCGCAAGCAAATGATAAAAAGAAAAAACATGGTGCAGTTGTTTCTGCCGTCGAGGACATCCGGAACATCATGTTCGGTCAAGCTCCGGCACTTGAAATTTTCTGTCGGTGCAAAGCCCGCAGACCGCTACTCCACAAAAGGTTTTGCTTCTATGACACAAACAACCGACGTAATAAATAGGCAAGCTCTGTCTTCCCTTACCTTGTTTCCCTCTTTCAAATCATGTCCGTGAGAAGCTGCTTAAGGTCATGACCTGGTGTGCCGATAACGAGCTGACGACGAGGGTACGCCTCATACTGTACAAATTTGGTAGGTCGTTTGCGTCGATGCTCCCACGTGTAATACCCCAACGGCTTTGCCTTAAGCACTAAAACAACCTACCGTCATTTGGCATTTGGAAATGTGTGGCTATTTTCCAAATGTCACAAAAATGCTAGCCTTTTTGCCGATGATTGTGTTATTTCCAGGGAAATAACTAACAACAACGACGTCCAAATTCTGCAATCAGATGTTGACAGTACTTCAGATTGGTGTGAATTATGGAAATTGAAACTTAATATTAAAATATGTAAAAGCATGCACATTTCCCGCGTTAACACTACACCTCCTGAATACTCACTAAACAATGTTTGTCTTGAAATCGTGCCGTCGTACAAATATTTAGGTGCTATGGTGTCTTGTAACTTATCATGGAAACCTCACATAGATTAGGTTGTAAGTAATGCCAACCGTATGTTAGGATATTGTCATAGGAACTTTAATTCTTCACCCAGCTTTTTGAAACTAATTCTCTATAAAACTTTGGTTCGTTCGAAATTGGAATATGCGGCTGCTGTTTGCCATCCTGGTATTGCATCGCTCACCGACGAATCGGAGGTTGTTCAAAATCATTCATGTCGCTTCACACTTTCAAATTACCATCGCACGTTCAGCGTCCCCACAATGAAAACGACTTTATCTCTACCGCTACTCGAGCACCGCAGGCAAATATCGCGTTTGTGCCTATTCCACAAAATATATCATGGCAATTCAATTTCTAAGGACAGACTACTAACGAATCCATCGTACACGCCAGCGCGCGTTGATCACCGATACAAAGCAGGCATTCCATCTTGTCATACAAAGTGTTTTCACGATTCATCTGTACCGAGCACATCTGTTAAACGGAATCAACTGCCACATGCAATTGTCGAAATCTTGGACGTCGTGGCTTTTAGGCGTGCAGTTTGCAGACTGTTTGAGTGAAAATGTGTCTGCCGTTATGTTTTTTGATTCCCTGACCTGGACAGTGTTTATTTGTTTATTTAGCTTTCTCAGGTGAAGGTCCGTTGTATTTGTATTGTCGCCAGCCAAATTTGTGCAGTGTCGACTCAGTTGGAGTAAAGCTTGGTTGTATGACTGCTTACGCCAATTTGTGCAACGCATGCTTCCTCAGGTAAGAAGCTGTTAATATAACTATCGCAGTGTCTGTACTGTTTGTGTAAAGAGCTGTTGTTATCATATTATTACTTGGTGTATATTCTTCCAATTATTTTGTTATCCCCCACTCCCCTCTGTAATGCGCCTGGACCCTGAGGGTATGTGAATAAAAAAATAAATAAACAAAAACGAACAGCACGAAAATAGCACATGAGGAACTCTTAACAAGGTAGTCACCGAGTAAAATTATATTGAAAATTCTTCATAAAGGCGTAGTGACACACAGTGCACGGATAGTTTTCAAGTTATCAGTAATGGTATTTCCCAATGAACGTTTTCGTAATTGCGTTCGCAGTAGCAACGGCAAGAGAGTCAATGCACATCGGGCGTTTCAGTAAGGTCCCTAAAATCGGCCTGTTTGCAAAACTTATGTGTGTGGTAATGTACTGTTGAACAAAGACCCAAATGCGTCACACGCGGGGCTGTTTTGGCTTACCATTAGCTGGTGCAGAATGCGACATGCTCATGGATGTGGAAGTACAAAGGAAAAAAGGGTACAGTCATGGACAAATTAAACACGATAACAAACATATGAACCAGAATGCACAAATAGCGCAATTTGTTTTATTGTAGGTCAAATTGACGCGTACCGTAATTGCAGTAACACAGTTCGCAAGTGTGGCGTTCCAAAAATACCGATATTGGGCCATTATGCGACATCCACGAACGGTATGCTTTCCATTTTGCGTGTGGTTCATATTTTTCTGTTCGCATTTAGTTTCTCCGTGACTGTACGTGGTGTAACACCGGCATTTACACGGACAACTGATAGCAAGAGCGCCCTCAGAATCCAGAGTTCAAGATCGAGACCGAATTCAGAACTTGACATCCCGCTCTTAAAAATACGCCAGATATATTATGATGTTTGAACATTAAATTCGCGTCAGTCTTGCAAAAATAAGCTTTCTGTACCTAGTGTCAGCGACACAGACGTCCCACTCTTCATTCGCCCACACTGGGCCCGAAGTTTCATCGGGGTGGCTACGACAACGTGAGAATGATTGCCCTCCGTCGCTTCTCCGGCGCCGTCATTATATCCCAATGTGGCCATCAATTACGTCCGGTGGCTGAGCGATCGGGGACCCAGTTGTGCCGCGACGTGACAACACGCTTTTCCCTCTATAATCCTCAAGGCGTTCGAAGCTCCTTCCCGCCCTCTCCCGGCGCTTATAACTTTCCCTTTGGCGTCATTCCGTTATTGATCGCTCTCGCTTCTCGCCACGCAGCTGCTGGCTTCTCCTCATCGGTCCGGCTGCTTTGTCTCCCTCGGCCTACTTACTCGCTCTTACCAGCCCTACTGAAGTACTAGATGGCGCTGGCAGGCTCCGAGGCACTGCTTCTGCTATTCCAAACACCAGTAACGTTGTTTGCAAGTGTGGAAAGTTAGCACTTTCAAAAATTGGTGCAGTTTGCACTAGTGGTGCAAGGCTGGAGAAAAATCAGAGCTGATGGTCCCTGTCCGTTCATCGGAGACCCGGGTGTTGTAACTCACATGGATTTCCTAACTAGCCGCTGAACGTTCGCCACGACTGGCAGGCCCGGATCGTTTTGCCCGCAGGCTTTCACATCTCTCCCATGAGTGGACCGCGTCAGCACGCGCTAGAACCCGAGACACCCGGCTTCGCGAACTCAGCGTTTGTGCTCTACACCTCAGGCGCGAACGCACATGAACTGGCGAGGAGAACAGGACGCTTGAGTGCTGTCCGCATGGCGTGGTTTTCATATTTCTTCTCTATAAATCCTGTAGTCATATTAAGGTGAACATTGTAAGCTCGTAATGCGTTTGGGTTTACTGACGAGATGTTTTTTGTGTTGCCGCCTGTTGCAAACAGTGTAATTTTCATATTCTATAGTGTGCTTGCATTCATTGTATTGTTTTTAGTGTAAATATATGTGCTTGAAATGTTAAAAGTCTATTAAGTGCATGGGGCCAGTACTAGAATTGTTGCTAAGGGCCCACACGAACTTTTCACTCTTGTACCAACCAATGTTTTGAAGTAAATAAAAATGAGAGAATGAAAAAAAAAACGCTGGGCAGAGTGTTTTCAAAGCTGGAGCTGGCCGCTAACGCCGGCCCCTCGTCATGAGGCGCACGCTGTCGTGCGCTCGGTATTTATCTTGTTATTTTTTGTGGTAATGCCGGACGACTGAAATAAAAGCCTAATAGCTCTGCTTTTAAGAAACAAATCCAGCTTCTTTTTCAAACATCGTCATATTTATCGAGCTCTCACTAATCTGGATCTCGTGCAACTTACACAATGTTAGGAACGCAAGCATACGGCTGTGTCTCTTGGTTAAAAAAATCGAGAAAAATGTGTCAAAAAAATAAAGGAAGATCAATGTAGCGATGCTGTACGTAACAGTAGCGTTTTTCTTCTTTTTCGCCTCACGGTATTGTTTAGGCATCGCAGCTGTTTAAGCCTCCCTTGAACATGTACAAGAGACCACAGATGGATGTTCGTCTTCCTCTATCGCAGACAGTGCTGCGTCTTACGTGGCCTCGTGGCCTTCCTTCGTGGCGCGCGTTTATCGCTGCGGCGGCAGCCTCCTCGCCTTCTTGAGCCCCTTCCCGCGCACGGGTTCCGCGCACGTCTCCTTTCCCTCGTGCCTAACTCTCCCCTGCCCCCTATCTCTCCCCGTTATCGGGCCACTGCTCCGTGCCGGGCGCTTGCGGAAGGGGGTGAGGATTGACCTCTAGCGCTCAAGGGCAGAACTGGTCACCCCGCGTTGGCTGAACGAGGTAGCGTAGTGTAGATTTCACTACAAACAGAATAATATCCCCAGTGATTTCTGTTTTCAGGCGGTCTGCTTTGTTTGTCCTCCGCTTGCATTGTCCAAATATAGATGCTGAAAGATGTTGAAACATTTAGAAACTGTTTAGTGACGCCCGTATGGGCGCCGGCATTGTTTAAAGCGGACTCGTCATGCAATATTCAGTATCGTCACTATTTTAACGGGCCTATCTGTTTGAATAGCGAAAAACATTGAGCGTAGATAAACTGCGGCAGTCAGAAAAGTCTGCAAATATCAGGCTGTGACTGAAATAGGCAGTTATGAAGAGCGCTTGACCGGTGTAGCGAGGTGCATGCCACGGTGTGGAGTCACTGCGGTACCCAAACGGTACGAAGAATGGTGCCACGATGGAGTGAATACACTCGTTGGCACTTTGAATGTGCACGTTAGGATGTAAATATTGTCACGCGGCCTTGCTTACACGTCACCAACGGGCGTTTCCATCGCGAGATGCCTTCATCGACCAGCTTTGATGCCGAAACACCTCCGATGCTGGAAAGCCATTGGGGCTGCAAATTGGTAGCGCTTGGAAAAGGCAGCGGCAGAAGACTTTGCTGATCTACGCAACACCAAACGCACAAAAGCAAATGCAAGTAATAAAAATCACCGGCATTAAGTTGGAATGTCAGGCGTCAAAATGCGATCATTTTTACAGATGAAGCTGTCTAGAGCTAAGTAATGAGCACAATTTCTTTCGTCTACCGGCTTAAGCTGACAAATAATCGCCCTCCATCGCTCCAGAGTCACGGCCCGTTCATCTGCCAGCAGTGTTAAACCAATACAGTAAGGTCTTGTTAATTCCTGCCCCAGTGGGAAGAAGTCTCTGTTCTCATTATTGAAAGTTCGTACTGACGGAAGTGGAGAACAACAATAGTACACTGTGATTAGGAAGCTGGAGGGTGCATCAACACTTTAACACATGAAATGTTCGGGATTGCACTATGGCTTGTGTTTTTGAAGGCGACAGCCAGCATTTTCTGCTATAAGCTCTGGATGTGGCGGAATTTATTCTCTTTTCCTTTTTTTTCAAAACTTGAAAAGAAACGGGCGCTATTCACTCTGTCCTTGACTCCAGCAGCGGAGGGGCGCACTGGTGCTTCTTTGTCCTCCTCCCGCACACTGTTCGTCCACGTTGTCCCTGGAAGTAACATGTTCTCTCCTTCTGACCAGAGAAATGGTGCTCACCTGCCAGCGCCCAATACGCAATTCCCTGCGGACGTACTGGGAACAGTTTTAGGAAGCGTCTGCCACTGGGCGATGAGGCTATCTTTGAGAGCAGGTCGCTGGCGCCGCAGTTGCGCCAGCAATGTGGCACTGTACCCGCGGTCATTTGCTGCCCAAGCACGCAGTGTAGTAAGCGCATGCGTTTTTCTGGCCCTGGTCTACGCCCTGAGCAGTCCGTGTTGTGGGACGTAGTGTGAATTATCCGTGGTGGAACCAAATGGCATTTTATTTTACGGTTGTTTACGCAAGGCTGATTGTGCCTCTCTAACGGCCTTTCTAGGGGATGCTGCTGCTGCTGTTTGTTTGGTCCAATGCGGCTCTCGTGCCAGAGAGCTTCTTGTCGCCTTCCGCTCCTGTTGCGAGAAGGAGCATTGGACGTTTCTCACAAAACCACCAGATGGCGCCCGTCTCTTCATTCATTCTTTTATTCATTTATTCATTCATTCATTCATTCAGGTAGCCACCGCCGATACGCCCGAAGAGCACGCGAACACGCGCCACAAGGTTGGTCAAAAGCTTTCCCGCACCGTCCAAGACAGTGAGGCCAGGAAGAAGTGTCACTCAGAACACGAAAGGCTTCACTGACAACGAAACGTGGAGCAGACCGCAAATGTGCGACGTCTGGAAGACGTGAGTCAAGGCAACACCAGGTGGCGGCAATGAACGACGACAAGCATCGCCATCGTCAGATCGAGGCCCAGAAGCGAGGAGCGAACAAAAATTCCCCACAAACTTTCGTCTCAGCCCAATTTCACCGTTGCGCCCGTGTAACACTTTAAAACGACGCTACTTGATATTTATTGCGCAGTTCAGCACACCGACAATAATGACGACGTAAAAATAACTGAAAGTTTACCTTTATCTCGGTTCATATACCTATGGGTTCGTCCATCTCGCTCATATACATAGACTTTAATGAATCTTGTGGACCAAATCGTAAAGTTCGCGTTATGCGTAAAACCGATTGACTCAAGTTCGAAATAACGAGTTTTTACTAACATACCGAGAATGCTGTCTATAAAGAGAGCAAGTTACGTTGCACAACTGAACTGCAGAACCACACTGACCAAACCAACCAACTGGTACATAGCATTCGATGTATTAATTTTGTACGCGTTTCGCACGTTAAGAAAACTTGCAGGTTTTCCAATTATGGATGCGTTTGCTAAGACGTGTTAGAAAGCAGTACATCCGCCCAGAAATCGCCTAATGTTTCTAGAATACAGTGGTCAATTCATTTCGAGACAACACATCAAGATACACTAGCGGTTGTCGTACTTCTCCCGCAGACATATTTTATTACGTTTTTTTAAAGGAAATGTAATACGCAGATGGCAGGAACTCTTACACCTCAATCAATTCCCCTACATTTGTACGGACTCAGCGTCGTCCAAGCTTTTTCGCGTTCTAGAGCATATACATAAAGAAGCGAAATATTTGTTGCAGATGTGGTACGAGCAAGCAGCGTGAACACTGCCAACTGAACTAAATAAAAAACAAACACACCTTCCATAGGAGGACGACAAAGCCCCTTGCGTACGTGCATAGCTGTTTCTGTTTTTCGCAGCCCACGCCTCGCCCACGAGTGCGTTGACAAAAAAGCGCCTCTCAGCTCCCGGGTGCAATCATTTGCTCGAATTCGCATGCTGCGTCTCCCGGAATTCCCCACCCTGGGCTTACTTATTTGTTTCACGTATTTTCTCTGCTAGCCTAGCTTGCGATAGGAAAACGTGGGTGCGAGTGTGTTTCGAGCTTACTATGTGCTGACGCGTCATCTTCCATTTGCATGACAAAACGAGGAAAGCCCTCTGTTCGCCCACATTTGGCTATCTTTGTTTTGAGAACAACCAAACCTTCCCTTGTTTACCTCGCGGGGGCGTAGGGAGTTTTTCTGAACGTCTTTTGAAGAACCGCATGCCTGCCTGGTTGCAGTGTTGCAAGCTGCTCGCGCAATGACACAAACTACGAAGTATGCTGAACTTGCACCTTGGTGTTTGCGGCCCCAGGGTGTGCAAATACGAACGCATGGCAGGCGGAGTTCGTCATCGCTTCCACGGTATTGATCGCACAATGGCGTAGCTGCATTCTTAGTCGGCGTTCAGGAGGAAGGCACTTGAAGTGGCAGAAGAAACACGTAGAGATTGCGTAGAATTTGGTAACGTTCGCGAAGCGATTACACGTGCATTTAGAAGCCAACTTAGAATGTTTGTTTTATGCAGAAAATAGATTTGTCCGCAACAGCAAAGCAGCGGATATTACCATGGCGTTCGAACCCCCGCGGAAGGCGAAATAAACACAGAGAACGGAGTGTCTGCTGATGCAGCCTCCGTCAAGGAGCTATTCCTTTTGCAATTTTTGACTAGATGTACAGCTACGATCAAAACTTTACGGACCAGGAAAATGGCACTTTTAGGTTATTTCGCTTCCCGAAGCAGCCCGACAAACTGCCGTGTGCATGTGAGATGTCGTATAGTGGATGACGTAATGAAAAATACAGCACATTGTACTCCGGGATGCCGCGCGGCAGAGAAATAACCCAAAAATGCTCCTTTCGTAGTCTGTAAATATTTGATCGTTGTTGTACATGTACTGTAAAGTGATCAACAACCTTTAGCGGAATTTTCAATGTGTGTAACTAACCCCCTTGACGCCCTAGCAAAAAACACACCAAACACGTTTTTCATGGTTGCATAGAATACCTAACACCTTCACACCCTAACGAAAACAAAAAACACCCGTTTACAGGGTGTTTTGTTGTCTACCGCACCCTCTGAAAAGCTTTAAAAAGATGTTTTTTTTGTTTACGCTAGACTGTAGCAGGGTTTGTTATAGACAAAATAATTATTTTACAGTGTATATACAGTGAAACCAAAATTTGAAACGGCGCCATTTCGCTGAATAATGGGTCTTAAGTTTCACGCATTAAACGCAGATAAAAAATGGCTGCGGCTTAGCTCGGCTAACCTTGTATATGCAAAGCAAAAGCTTGGCTTAGTCTGGTTGAGTCTTGATTTCGCTTGGTTCAACTTTGATTTGGCTGTATTGCCGACCACGTCTCAAAGACCTTCGGTTTCGTGCAACGCTCACAGAAAGAGGACGGGCGAACGCGGCGTTCATTCATGGCGAACGCACCGTTCCTCTTCGCGGGGCGCGAAACGAGTCACGTTGCCCGAAACTACCCAGCACCGCATGCATGGGAGGCTGCGGGGGTGATTGGCTGCCTCGCCCGCAGCGGCGGTGGCGACCGCTGTCGGCGGCCGCAGGCGCCAACAGCAGGCCCGGCGGATCGCGGGATGCGCTTCGAGGGGTGTGTCGCCGGGGGGTGTGTCTCCGGTCAAAAGGTCATTTGCGCATCCTCCATGAAACCGATCGACAAGAGTAGTAAAGATTTGCTTTGAAATGCACCAAAGCACGCTTTCGCCCCACTTCCCTCATCCGCGACTCTGCCTCACCTCCTTAGTCAAAATACGCTAATTTGGAAGTCTTTATTCTTTTGGGTGGATGGGGGAAGCGAGGGAAAGTCGTGTTCACTTTTTCAATTGCGTTCCGCTAAATCTCCACACACCAAGGAGGGTGTTCTTAATGTTCTGCTTCTCGCACCCCCCTCTTGTGTTTCCGTCACCGACAGAGCATCTTCCCCATTAAAAGCCTTCTTTATCTCTCCGAGAAGTATTTTAGTTTCTTCCTTGAAGGTGTGTGCCATCCCGTGTACGAAGGCAATACGACGACGGTGCAAATAACTGTGGTCAGCCCATTTAAACGTTGCCACTTCAGTGAGGAACGCCTCGTATTCTTCTCAGCAGTGCTCGTCAAGCGCTGTTTCGATCCACACTGTGGAGCGCGTTTTACCTGAGAAGAATAATAAGAATACCCTAACTCATCCAGAAATACGGCCGGAGAAGAAGCGATTATTATAAATAAAGAAATCCAACGCTTTTTGTTATTCTTGCACAGGGAATACTCCCAGATTTGGGGAGCTGCTTGGTCTAGAAGGAAACATCATCATGGTTACCTGAGAGGCTATACTAGATAGCTTTAGTCTTTCAGGGAAGGTTCTCTAGGGCACATAAAGCACTTTCTAACCAAAGGACCTGGTCATTAGGGTGTAGTAACAGAACACAACTTTTCATGTCTGAACAGTGTCACTCTCGGTCCTTCGCCCCCAGCAGCTTTAAGGCGGCTTGACCGAGGCGGTGGTCAGGCCACTGGAACAGCCGATTATTTTAATAATGTCTAAATTCGGCATATCTTGAACTTGGCATCGCTCAACGGCGAAGTCTTCTTAGCGAGGGAAGCGCTGCGGTGCTGTTAGAAAATCTCCAGGACTTAACTATGATATCGCAGCATTAGGCGGAGATAGACGGCTTTATGTAGCCGAGTAGCCGGCTGATTCTGTAAAAAATTATTTAGTTGATCTGTCTCTTTTAAGTAACCTACCTAATCTGTTGTTTTAAAAACAACTTCTACGCTATAACAAAAGCCTTTTTACAGGAATGCACGATCACATTAATCTTCAAGGAAGTACAGGCAATAAAACATCGGGTGATGATATGCACAGCGGCTGCTTAGCATTCAACGGTGAGGCCACTTGAAGGGTTAAGCTTTGTGGCGTTTGAATTTCTCCTTCGAGATTCTTATTAATAAATCTTCGCGTAAATTTTAGAGGATTTAGGCGGCAATTTCGCTATACAAAGAAAATGTTCAAGCGCCAGTTCAAAAACCACAACACCAATTATAAAAGGGGCGTGTGTTATGGAATGATTTCTACTGCTCAATCTCCGGCAAATGTAAGACAGATTAGGTGAAAGAAAAAAAACTCGAAGTGTTATTTGAAGGGCCTGGATGTGACTACGGGGTGAATCGTTGGTCAAGGTGCCACGTTTTTTTTCCCTCGTGGAGCTTGAAGTTGGTTGGCGACGTCAGCCTGCTTACTTGCCGAATTGTTCTCCAAAGGTGTTATGTTTTCAGTCATACACGAATGAAATGCGACCGCAAAATATCAGCCAACACACTTAACCTGCGCAATATCTTTCTATGCAGTTCAAATTGCTGTGTTGCTTAACAGCAGTACCAAAGGTTGAAAGTTGGACTTTCCAAATATGCGGCAACCGTTTCCTACGTGTCACGAACCATATTCTTCAAGTTCGGTGGTTCTGGTTCATATTTTCGCGTTCGCTTTGGATTTGTCGCTGACTGTAGAACAAAGTTTGCACATAATCTAACCCCAAATGGGTAACTTCCTAGTATCATTCTATAGCTATCAAAAACTAACAACTGCCCCTTCTTGAAAAAAGAATTTCGCATGTGATTATAAGAAGAGGAAGAGCCGCGAGAAATGCTCCTTTGGGCTGTTCGAATGAATGCTAATTCTTCAAAGCTTGCTAAATGTCCACAATCTTGGTGGCCGATAAAGATTCAGATTGTGGGGTTTATCGCGCTGAAACTACAATGAGTTGCACCGTAGTGGGGGGCTCCGGATTAATTTCCATCACCTGGAGGTCTTCAAAATGCGCCAAAATCTCAATTCACGTAGCAATGTGGCGAATCGGGCGAGTTGGGCTAGTGTGTGTATATCTAGTTAACGAGTTGAAAGTCAGGGCTTGTCATTTTTAAGTTTTTCCTTTGTGTCCCTGTTATTTTGCGCTGTTCCCTAAGATCTCAATAGACTGACGTTTTAGAGTTTCGTCTGCATCCGAAAGTATAGCCACCACGGCCGGAATCAAACCGCCGTCCTTGGGCTCAGCAATACAATGCCTTAGCCGGGGGGCGGAACGCGGCGGGTTCGCCAAATTTTAATCAATCGACGGCGATTCGATATTTTATGGGACCTGGCTGGTAACTTCTTGTGAGATTAATATCAAATAAATTAGGATAATAAACTCAGTCGGTGCTCTGACCACCGCTGAAAGCTTTTATAACAATTGAGAAACTCGTGACAGGCATTCACAACAATAACGAAACTACACACCTTTATTTTCCACCGGCCGGCACTATCAGAGCCGGTGCGTTGTATCATACCTCGATGCATTGTCCCGAGGGAATGAGGCGCTGAGATTTAATCTCTGTACATGGCAAATTCATTTCACTACAGGGGGGGGGGGGGGAGGGGGGGGGGCGGGAGGGTTCGGGGGGAAGCGTAGTTACGAAAAGTGCAAAGATCCTCAATGGGGTTTAGCGCACCCAAGCGACACCTGGGCGACGTAGTAAAAGGTCACTGATTAATTGTGACTACATCGTCTTTGGCGCCCCCGGGAATGTCGGCAAATAGTCAATTCGTTTGTAGTGTACATATGAAAAGCGGCCGCGACGGTCGGATTGAACTGAGAACAGAGCACCTGGTGAAAAAAGCAAAAATGTCTATATCTCACAGCTGACGTATGTAGCGTCGGCAACGCGCTGCAGGAGAGCCAACTTTTTCTGAGACTCGTAATTATCGTTGGGGAAGTGAAATAAAAAAAATTGGCCGCGTATCTGCTCCTTTCGTTGCAAATGTCGTCAAAAGACGATAGTCTTTATCGGCTTTTGCGAAGTAAATGCCTTCCTTCGCTTTCCAGCTCACCTCTCATGTTGTTCCTCCTGCGTCGCGCTTCTCCCAAGGTAAAGACGCCAAATGTTTGCTTAAATCATTTTAAATTTCCCGCGTTCCACTGCTCCAAACCGAGTGTCTCGATGCGAACGCTGCCGTACGGCGAAGACGCGCGTTAATCGATGCGCCCTACTTCAACGTTTATAGAACCGCGTTTCCCTACTCCACGCGCGTTCCAAGCAGAACGTAGAACCTATCTAGTGGAACCTTGCGTAAGTGTTGCCGGTTGATTTCTTAAAATGGCGCCAGAAGCTATAGTGGCGCGGCTGACAGCAGGCGACGGCGGAGTGAATTCATTCTCTGCAGTTGATGAATTATTTAATTTCGCAAAGGTCAAGCATGTTTGATTTCTTTATAAAGGAACACTGCAAATATCACTTCTGTATTGATTTGTTGTCTCATATTTGCGTAATGTCTTGTTGTTCTTCAACAATGTTGACAGGTATGAACATTACACCGGACTTAGATGGGTAGATTTAGCTGTGACTATATAAGACTATCGCGCAGGCGTTGTTTTACTTTGGCCGGGTGGCTGAATCGAGTCGCAGACAGACAGACGGACATACAGACAGACATACAGACAGACCAAAATTTCTGGGTTTAAGTAGCCCAAGAAAGACTATCATCTTTAAAAAAACACTCCCCGTCGTCGGAATCGAACCCGGGTTTATAGCGTTATGAAGCCGACGTCTGCCCGATTGTGCCGTTCCGACATAGTCGAAGCAGCTTGGAGTTGCAGAGCGGTGCATGGCCGGGCAAAAGTAAACAGAAAAATCATGCAACCCACCGTCTAACGCCCACAATGGTTAAATGGCAAGCTTTCTTCGCGCGAAATAGAATGGCTCAGAGTCACAGGCGAAGCCGCTGCGATAAAAAGAGCAAACTGTGTCTGAGTCAAGTTCAAAGCTCAACGAGTCAACGCCCAAACCCAGATAACCAAGAAATCCCACAGGAGCTTCAAGTTCAACCATACTCGTCGTTAGACTAGGATGGTGCATGATTAGCCTCGTATCTCCATAACTACAAGAAGGCATCTCCACAAGAAGTTATTTTACTAACGCTTGGTCTACCTCATTGACGGACTGATTATTTGAACAATTGACTTGTGTGTGGATCTATGGAGTTCTGCATGTCCTTTTGTATTGTTTGGGAAAGATTCCTATATGCCTAAAACTGTCTGGAATTTGGTCATCACCAGAGGACGTAAGCGAACACATAAAAAAGATAACGTCGACAAACCTAGCAAAGGTTAACTCAAGAGTTTACTCAATTGCAAGAAGCTACCATTTCGCCATGACCAACCATGATGACACTGGTTTTGGCGGTAAACGCAGGGAATCGCGACCTGTTACGTAGTTTTAAGCAAAATTGAACGAAGCTTTGTGCCTTTCCTAGAAATAATCTAGGAATGACGAAGGGGATACCCTCTCCATGTAGATCCCTTGTGGCATTTTGCACTGAGTGTGAGGGGCACCTACTTTTTCGTAGATCATTCATCTCATGAACCTAGATTATAGTCTTGCTTGCTACGACCTGGCAGCCCAAAGCAACCGCATAGAGAGTAACCCAGACAATTTAGACCCACCCAGCTCTGACAGCAATTCAAAAAGCTCTCAAAGAAAGGTATCATTGTGAATGCAGGAAACGGCCATCGGTTAAACCGAAACCAGCAAGGTCAACAGCGCTCCTCCAAGGAAATGTTAAAATAAATCGACATCAGAAAAAAAACATATTCCTCCCACTTCTAAAAATTTGACCAACACGCAATTTCTGCTCACTAACAAGCGCATACAAACAATACATAAGAGAATGGGCATTCTTCACAATGCACGTGCCTTTACCCCTTTGTCATGAATTCATGCGAGCTTTGAGGCATGGCACTGGGGACACGCCTTTGTATGGCGTATTTCCAAAAATGAAGAAAGTAGCGTTTACCTCCAGTTCTTTTGCATCTCTTCGCAGACTGAAGGCATAAAAAGTAAAGAACGCCGCAGTCTGACTTAAATCCGGTGGATCCCACTTCTGGAAACACATTTGGAATTCAGACTGCCAAATACGCCATAACTCCCAAGTTCCCTGTGCACATGACATTACGATGGGAAACGGCGGAGGAACCACAGTGATCCGCCTTGTCGCCAAAGGAAATCACGAGGTTTCAGCGCCGCCATTATCGTGCGAGGAAGCAAATGTAAGTTTTTGCGTAGCTTTTTTTTTCTTTGGAGTAAGAGTTGTTCGGAGTTTCTGTGGACTCCTCTCACCAGAAGCTGTTTTTCCACCGTTTACTACATCCTGGAAACTCAAAAATTTCGCAGGAATATTTTACTGCCGGGAAGTTCAGCAGCCGTACGGTGGCGCCCTGCAAATCAGAGAGATTGCAACCTAGGGTGACACTGTTTCTATAAATAAAATTACAATGGCTAGTGTTCAAGCCAGCGTTAATTCCTGAGGCATTATAAATTAACTTTGCAAGCTTTCCAAGTAGAATGTCCACGCCATCCTTCATGTGAGCCGCGTCTTGTTGTCTTCTGCACCTGTCGGAGTTTGCACCCAACTGCTTGAATTTTACCTTCGTCTTCAGTTCGCTTTGGAACCTCGCCAAGACAGTTCCACCTGCGGGACTGTTATGGACTAACGTTGCTTGCATGAAGCTAAGAATAGATGCTTTCTGTTGGTGTTTTTAAAAAGGCTTAGTTAAGTGCTTTCCCTGACCTGTGGTCACAGGGTTTGGAGTGTAGTGTCAGGGAAAATCGATTATTCAAAACTCTAGTTTTACTAGCGCGTTCGGCTTGCGCGGAGAAGTTGGTATCGTGAGTGGCGCCACCTGTACACAGCATTATCTGGAATGAAGTCCGCGGGGGCTGACCCTACGCGTTACGCTTGTGTAGCTCAGTAGAGAGGAATCTCCTACCTGCTCGTCTTCCTGCAGCATTAACATTATGCGCGTGCGCTGTTCAGCTTTCTTTAAATTGTCGGCTGCAGCCAGCCAGTGGTACGACCTACTAAAGTTCTCTGATATATCAGGAATATTGTTCGTAGTGTCAAAGGTTGCGTGCGTACATTACCGTATGAGCCCATACATAACCATACATTACCGCGCTAGTAAAACTAGAGCAATCCACTCCACCCCATTTGACGTTACCGTATGATCCCACGACATTACCGTATGAGCCCATAGGGACCGGGCAGCTGTACGGGTGGCGCCACCACTCGGCGCTCCCCTCGTCAGTGGAATGAGCCGGTGCATTGGACTACACAGCCTCCCGTTGTTTTTGTCGTGTTTGCTTCGGTGCTTTGTATGTTTTGTTGGCGTTGTGAGCAGACATGTGAGATGAAACGAAGTCTAGACAGATGTGTTGGGTTCTTAGATGCAGAAATGACTGCGTAAACTTGTCGGACGCGTCTAAAGTTGGGTATCGGCTGGCAATGGCATGAGCGCTTTTTGCCGCGATCTGCCCTTGGCTCCACCCGTTCTGAGTGCGGAAAACTGCTATTATTAGTATTATTTTCTTCTTAAATGCACTAACGGCTACGCAAACTTATTGGATGCTTGTAAGGTTGGGGAAGGGCAACATTGACACGAGCGCTTTTTGCAGCGCTCTGCGCCTGGCTCAGCGCGATCTGAATAGGAATAAAACTATGAGCAATATTAGAATTCATTTCTACCACTTTAAATTATCTTCACTTGTTTCAATGACTACGGTTTCCACGCCAGCCTAGCGCTGGGATACCTCGATACGTGTGCTTTAAATAGAAAGGCACCTGCATACGAGATGGATTACCGAGTAGCCGTAGAAATGTTGCGGTAGTTTACACTTTCTGTAACCGTGAGCTTTGTACCTTCGGTTTTGGTGAGCGACGCTGTGACAGCATGGGAGCCTGAAAGCCGAAGTGGAAATCCCACGTTTGTGGTGGTCATTTTATCAAAAGACAAAGTTAATCACCAACTCAACAGCCCAAGCTACAAACCATCCCTCCTCCCCTTCCCGTTTTACCACCTGCGTAGACTAAAGGCTGGCACCGATAGTTAAAAAATGTGGAAGTGTTAACGTCAGCCGGTGTTTTTTAATGCTTAAGTATTCTTTAGAGAGTACCTAAAAAAATCGTGTAATGCCTGGTGAAGACACCAAAAACGCGCGATTAGTTGCCTCAAATATGGGTGCGTGAGCCCGAGTCCTCCACCACAGACGCATTTCCGACACGCTGGAAAAAGTTTAGATTTGGAGAGGGGGCATGGAAGTTCAAATCAAACAGCAAAATCATCTACAATGATTATGATGGTTGAACACAAAGCTTTCTTCGTGCGAAATCGAATGGCAAATGGTCATAAGCAAAGACGCTGTGATCAAAGACCAAACTGCGTGCTGGTCAAATTCGACGCTTAACTAGTCAAAGTTTAAATCCAGAAGGCAACCAAGGAAACCCATGCGATAGAGCTTTGCGATAAACCATCATGGTCGTTAGACGTAGGTGTGGATGATTTTTCAAGCGTAAGTGGCAGCTTGTAAACCGACCGCAGCATTCAGTTCTGAAGCTGAGTACAGGTTTCGGGCACTCTCCTGTCTTGCGTCCTTCAGCCACGCAGGAATTGGTTTTTTAAAAACCATTTACCAACTAGCCAGCAACCATTGCAATTCTTGTAAAGCAATGCTTCTCCACGACAAGCAATAACGTTCTACTATCATGCGGTATTTATTCTATGAACGATTCCCGATGACTGTAGTAAGAGCATTTCTGTGAAATTAAACACGTTTCAGCCGTAGGTAATGAAGTTACGGAAGCGTCGTCCGTCACAATTTCTGTTTTGAGGTAAATCTTCGAAGACACCCCCAACTTTGTCTTTCGCTTGTGCACGACGTCGACGCCGTTTCGTCATCAACTGCCAAAGGCCAGCGCCGCAGCATTCCTAGATCGGTTGCACACACCGTCTTTGTGGGAGCATTTAGCGGCAATATACTCCTCTATTCGCGAAACTGCATGCAGGCATGAAAAAATTGCATGAAGCAACGAACTTTCACTTCCAGCTTACTTCCAGCTTTCCGCATTGAGCGTCGTTTGCTATTTGTAAATACTGAGTATGGGCGTAAATAACACACATGGCATTCCTCGTAAACGTCACATCCACGCTCAAGATTTACCGATCTGAAAAATGCACGCGGGGTTACGTACGCTTTGCAAGCTGCACCGAAGAAAAACGACAGAAAGACATGCACAACTTCGCTGCGCTGACCGCCACCGGCATTCCACTGACGAGCGGTTCGCCACGGGCGGCGCTGTTCGCTGAAACGACGGTGGTGCCATACAACGGCCGCCCGGTCCCTATAACAAGCCCTTTCTTCGTAGGCCCAAAGCTTCCTCTGTGTTCACGTTTCTTAAATGTTTGCCAAAGGGTAAGTACAAGTGTCGCTAACGTCGCTTCTGTTAATAACTTTTGACCACTCCTCCAATTCCATTAGCTCCTCCGCTCTAGGCACTTTCATATTCCTGCGTTTCGTAATAAGTACCATTCATTTCAGAGTAAGTCGGCACGTTTATTTTCTGTGCTTCTTTCATGTTACAGCTACCGCTGACTTTGAGATTATCGTAGTTTGGTTATCAGGCAGTATGTGTACGCTGTCATCACTCCCTTCGATTGGAAGCGCAGTTGTTTTGTGAAGCGTTAGTCTGAACTCTCGCGCATTGTATATCACCGAATAAAAGTTTGCGTTCCGAATTTTACGTAGTTTCGCATTTTCCCCTTCACATTTACAATGAGTACTCATCATGCTTCTCTCACCATTCTTGACATTACCTAGCAAATGAAATTATTGAAAACATCTGCCTTCGTCCTAAAAGTAAAATGCTATTTCACTTTTAGTTTTACCGTTACTGATCTCCGTGTTCATTTAAGGAATTTAAAAAATAAATGTACGATGGCCAACGCCGGCTTGTTGAGGGGCAAAGCCCATTAGGGGCTCGGGTTGTTGGCGCCTCCTGTAGCCGTAATCGTCGCCTCATGTAGTCACGGTACTGAAACGCCTGAGTACTTATTTACGCCTCGCGCTAGAACGTAACGCAAACTAAAGAACACCGAGACCGTTGTTTACGCCTCGCGGGCGAGCGTTTCTTAACCCGCTCTGAAAAAACACCGGGACACTAGTTTCCTCTTCGCGCTAGAGAGCTTCATGCTTCTAAGGCAATATACTTTTACAGCAAAGCTGTGTGCCTGTACCCCCCCCCCCCCTCCAATGGTTTCATATTATTTGGCAAAAAGGCCAATGCACCGAGAATACACTTATACACTGCATGCTTCGCTCCTCCCCAGGTTTCACGTTAGTGAAGATGGCCCAGCCATAAACTCTGTGGCCGCGGCCTCCAGTAAAAGCCCCAAGCTCTGGCATAAAGGACAGCTCAGGGATAAAAGCGCGTTATGAAGTTTTCGGATTTTTTTGGTCTCACCGAACTTTCAGTGCACAAAATACCTCCATCAGAACGAAAGAAGCCATTCAAAAAGATGTCCCAAGTGCTCTTTTCCAAGTTTGCACTCTTCTCAGGAACGTGTTGCCCGAAGGAATTTTTTTTTTGTAGGTGCTCGAAGAGGGTAGCAGTTAAAGATGCACAGACGAGACAGCCAAATACCCAGGGAAACTACGTAACCAGAGCTTGCAATGGTCATGTGTGAAAGCGACGTCTCAACTCTGTAGGAAAGTAACAGAAAATTTCGAAAGCACGAGTTCTATTGTTGTTCCCTAAGACCAACACGAAAGGAACTCGACTATTGAGCGAACTAGAGGGCATCCAAGGGTCCTGTAAAAACGCGCCTCTCTACAATATGCACAACGCACAACCAACGAGAATGCCGGGCACGCTGCATGAACAGTGGCGTAAAACAGCCCGCTTTTGGAAGTTTTCAACATCTCGTCGCTTCACCTTTCCGTCACCGTCGTCCAGTTGACAGCCTGTGAGAACTCAGCGTTTCTCGCGCACTTTCCAAAAGTTCCGCGTTTTTAAAAGTTGACCTGCTTGTGTGCTTAAAGCGACACTCGCATAAAGCGACCGCATAAAGCGACACTCGAGCTTTTCACGTATGTCAAATTCATTACGCTTTCCAAGGTTGGCGTTTCAGCTGAGGTAACGGAAACAGAAACTGGTTAGATTCGCGCACAGTGAATAGCGGAGAATGACGGAGTAGAATTCAAGCGTTCCTGCTCTGAATAGTAGGGAACAGGCATTGGTGACAGTCGGTGAGCATGTAGCCGCTGCCACTGTCGTTTCTCAACGCTGGTACTTGCGTGCTCCGAATTTCGCGATTGAGAATAACTGGCCGCTCGGCGACTCGATATTTGTTCTTAGTCAGGTAAAAAATACCATTGCGGTCTTAAGCAGAATATCCATGTCAGCCTTGGGTTCTCGGAAGGTTTATGAGTGTTTTCTACGCTAAGCTTCACTTGCAGTAAGTAATGGCATGGCTAACGTATGAATTTATTATAATATACTTGGCGCTGATTTCCGCGCTTCTTTTTTTATTACTGTATCTCATTTTGCGTCTTTTGAATTTTAAGTCGCCAACATAAATCCTTCATCTCTCAGCGTCATTTCTTAACAGCGAAGCTGATTAGCAAATCCCAATTTTACCTTTTTGATGGTAAAAGTATCAAGAAAATTGCGGGTGCGTTCCTCGCGGCGACCAACCGGCAGTTCAAAAACCAAAAAAAAATGTGGAACGCTCGTGTGTGCTTGCCCCGCGAAGACCGCCCCGCGTCGCCGGCGCACATTTGTCAAGCCAAGCATGCACCCACCTGGATAATTGGCCAAGATTAGCAAAAAACAAAAATTTCCGGCGTTCGCATTAATCGTGTCAACACTTCCTCGGAACGAGAAAGACCCGTCATAGCGTACGCCCCTACAAGGGTGATCTCCAGTAATTATCACTTCCAAAAAAATGAAGGAAGCTCACACTCACAGCAACAATGATGGACTAAAGGTCATTGCGGCAGCGAAGAAAGAGCAAATCGGCTGCAATCGTGGACTTAAAGGAGCCATGAAGACAAAATACAAGTTGGGTTTATTAGAAAGACTGCTTAGTCCCGATAACAATGATACCAATATCATCGCAATCTTCGAACAAATACCGGAGATATTATAGAAAACGTGTGAAACAGTCGCGACCCCCTAGCTATTTCCCGCAACTTTTCTATGACGTCACGGAACCTTGTTTTTGCGATTGGCGGCCGCCTAACTGACCTGTCGCGACGACACATGACTAGACGTCTGTAATGGGGCCTCTAGTTTCATTTGACCGCATCACTTGAATGCTAACGTGCAGTTAACGCACTGAAAATTATCTTTTATTGTTGGCCCGTATGACGTCATTCTTGCTCATAACACGTCACTGTGGCGCAAAATTTGAAAGTTTTTTTAATACTTCTTGCTTTTTTTTCGTTAAAAAACATATTTTGGGGCTGCAATGGAGCTGAGTGAGATACTGAATCCTAGTTCTTTCAAATTGCACGAAGTTGTATTTTCTCTTCATGGCTCCTTTAAACCGTCGTCGTCAAGGTTGCGTAGAGCTTCGCTACCTTCAACTCTTAAGCGTTCATCCGAGCTTCCTTAATTTTTTTTTTGTCAAGTTGGCAATACCAACTTTTGTGTCTCCATTCTGGTAAGGTGCGCATTGTAGTGTATACCCTATAGCGATATGGCAGTCTCCCTATCCTCATTTCACCTTTCTGCACTGCAACCGCCAGGTGGAGCTAGCATGTCCGTTTCTAGCCCATGTATACCTACACCGTATATATGTATAACGGTGCAAACAACCAGCCCTGCGTATCGGCAGACATTGGGTGATGAAATAACTGCTAACGTAGTGTCTGAATAATACGCAACATTTTTCATTTTCTATTGTCAAACATTTTCACATTCAGCAAATAATAAACGCCGAAAGCTCATGACGACACATTGATTTGATTTGATTTATTATGAGGTTTAACGCACCGACGCTACACAGGCGATAAGGCACGCCGTAGTGGAGGGCTCCAGATTTCTTCGTCCAGCTGGGGATCTTCAACGTGCGCAGAAATTTCGAGGACACGAGCGCTTTCGCTTTCCGCCTGCATCAGACAAGCGGCCGCCGCGGGCAGGAATCAAAGCGCCGTCCTCGGGATCAGCAGCCCAACGCTTTAGCCACTTAGAAACCACGGCGGGTATAGTGCCACCGTGACTTCGGACTCTTTCTCATTTCCCGAAAACAACACAAAAACGCAGCCAATGTGTACGCGGCCTTTGAGCTCCTGTTGTTTACTTGCAGTGAGTGGTCGTAATATGCGGCGAGTGAGGAAAGTGTCTGTAGAGTACCACCCCAAACGCTTGTCGACGAGCTACCAAGAGGCTACACGTCTTCAAATTAATACATAAAAACTATAAACGGGAGATGAATTACAAAAACATGGACGCCATCCCACCCTGCGAAAGTGGGTGTCCCCTGAAGCTGTTGTAAACCGCTACACATGCTGATGGGGGACGGTATTAGATGCTCCTGGTCGTCTCAGTGGGCCTGTGCAGTGCGCGCGGCTTCTCAGGCGGGAAATGCTTGGTCCTTGCTAGCCTGAGACAAGCTTTCGCCCTCGATTGACATCAACCCCCTTTTAAAGAGCAGCGGCAAACCTAATCTTTACCAGGAACAGATGGAGGGGGCGGGGTCTTATTCTTCACTGGCGCCTTATAATCCATGAAGCGATTTCAATGCTTGTTGGGTGGGTTTTTTTTAACAGGATACTATGCTCTCCTTGATTAGCCTGGCGCATGCGCTCGGTGTCTTGAGCAAGAACTGCTGGGTCCTGCCTGAGTTATCTGTTTACGACAAACGTTTTGCGACCAACCAAAGCCTAATAGCTTCGCTTAAGAAGCTGCCGGAAGATGCAATGGGTAAGGGGATGCGCACTTTATTTCAAACAGCTTTACAAATATAAAAGCATGCCCGAAAAAGAACATATGGTCTGATAGAAAGCACAGTCAAAGAATCACATGCAACAATCAGTAGTGGTGCCAAGACGGCGCAACAGAACTTACGGGTCACCATTGGCTACTCATCGAGATTTTCCCTACGTTAAAAAGCAATTTCATGCAACGTTCTACACATAATTTCTGTAAGAGGCATAGGTAAAATAGACCTATTTCGACATCCGAAGAAATACTGAGCTACATTCGGATATATTCTAATGTCTGCGCTGGCCCTTGCGGCTCCGCGTCCTTTCTTCTCAAAGCGACATCGCAATTTTGCTATGCAAACTGGAGCGAATGCCCCTTTTTGCGCACAGCTGCAACTGGGGTGTATCTTCCGTTTCATTTCGAAGCATACCCGTGGCTGGTTTTAGTCGACCCATTTCTCAATTTTCGGTTTTAAAGGGAAAGCTTCGTAGTAGGACCGATGGTGCCCTGTCAAAAAACTGATGGATTTCCACATAGACCTGTTGGTCGACCGAAAAACTCTCATAACATCTCTGGACACACGGCGCGTGCATGAAACCGGGCTTCCAGTGTGTAAGAACGGCTACTTGAAAATCGCGGGAAAGGGACAGTTCCACATAAGACAATAGACAATTCCAAAAAATACAATTTTTTGCATATTTTTTCTCTTACACAACAAAGCTGAAAAATGCTTGGGCAGAAACAAAAAGCTACAGCAAAGTAGTTTGACAGTGTCCCTGCCCGTTTCTTGGTACCGAGGTAAACAAATCTTCAAATGAACATAACATACACGTGAGCAACACGTAAGATATTGTGATATACATTCACATAAACACAGGAACACATTCTTGCTCGCGATGTGCAAGAGCGCACGTACGATCGAGTAATGTCACATATAAAGTAAAGGTGTGCATACTGGGAACACTTTAGTGAATTTTGTTACTAACAGAAAAGGGGCAATTCAAGTCCAACATAGGAACATTGGACAACAAATGCGATTGGACAATGGACAATGGACAACATAATGATGCGATTTCTGCTACATTTCAAATGTAAATAGGAAAACATAACATCATAAAATAGACAACATAATGCAATGGACAACATAACAACGCGATTTCTGCGACATTTAAAATGTAAAAAACGAGCGTAACCCCTTTATTATCAGAATAAGGTATCTCTATAACTCTTTCGCAGTAGTAGTGCACAAATAAATTCCCTGGCATCGTAGGTGTCCCAGGGAAGTGGGCAGGCAGTGTTCTAGTGTTCCGAATCCGTGGTTTGTGCGAGAAGAAGGTATTAGCCATCGGTGTCGATTCCTAACACTATATTGGTATTCACGAGGTGTCTTGAGATTGCATTGTCTTAAGGAGAATTCATTTTTGTGTTTTAAAGTGTGCTTATGTTATACAGACGCGTCGGGCACGAAGAAGGAGTAAAGTGGTGTACTTTTGTTTCATAACCACGTATCGATCGACATTCAGATGGTTTGTAGATATGCGTTTACTTAGTCCGTGAAAAATCGCCGCACGGGTTCGTCCTTCATTTGCGATGGAAGTTTTTGAAGGTTTGACGATCTATTGGACGCACTTTCAGCAAAGGTTGAAGGCACTTTTGATGTCGGAAAGCTTTCACAATTCTCTCAACTTTCTTTAGGACGAGTCTGGAAACCCTTTTCTCGTTGACCACGTTCACTGAGATTGAAGCGGTACGCCGGGCAATGTCCTATAGCGAGGTTTTGGTCGGAAAATGGCGGATGAAGAAAAGTAGTAATAGACCGACATGCGCGTGATATTCGGAGGGAGCCACGGTGCTGCACTCGTGATAAGGAGAAGAAAAAAAAAGTACCTGTCACATCTGGTAACACGTACACAAGCTTGAACAGGACCCACATCACTGTACCAAATAAAGGCGGTGGCCGCAACAGCGCAAAAACGGCGTCGCCAAGCTGCGTGGCCGCAACACCAGTTCAGCACACGCTCCGGCGAATGGGGCGAAAGGCTTTTCCTCGGCAAAGCTTCATAGGCTGAAAAAAGCGACAGAAGGAAAACCTTGAAGATGTGAAAAAGGCGTAGAGCAACGAATTAAACAGAAAACTGAAAGGCTGTTTGTGCTCCCACTTGGAACTCTTGCTAACAAATACCAAGTAGATAAGGCTTCGTGTGGGAACCGAAACGCCCCTTTTAGTTGTTTTTTATTGGTCGGTGCCTTTTACTTTTTTTAATTTATTCTCCGGAGCAGGCGACCATTCGTCAAACCCTCGACTTCAAAGGAGAACTTGAGGCTATCAACTTCCACGTGCTAACATCGCAAAAAGAAACACCTTGTGTTTTTTTACTGTTACAGTTTCTAAGTTAAGCCAACACAAACTGTCTCCGCTTCATTCCTTGAGTGTGAGGCTTTCTTCAGTGCTGAACCGTAGTTTGGAAGGAAGCAGCGAAGCAATTCCATAAAAACCTTACCATTTTTTACTAAGGAATGTTGAGAGAAGCGCGAAATCTTCGTCGCAGCAAAACGACGTAGAAGTCCCCCCCCCCAAAAAAAAAAAAAAAAAATTTCGCTAAACCTTTCTCCAGCCTTCACTGAAACTGCGTCAAATCGGTCATTAAACGTTCAGGGAGCCAAATCGCAAACGGAGCACGAACCCATGCAACTATTTTTCGTGCCGTAAGTGAACGCATCTACGAACGATTTCGACGTATACCGATGCGAGGTTTTTGAGATAAAAGTGCACTATTGTACTCCTTATTCATGATCATTGCGTGTGCTTTCGAATCTAGAACCATCCCTTTTTCGGCGAGTTTCAAGTAACCGTTCCAATACATTCACGTGGCGTGTGTCCAGAGATGTTATCAGAGCTTTTCGGTCGACCAGCTGGTCTATGGGGAAATGCATTAGTTTGAAGACGACGCCATCGGTCCCGTTAGGGTAGCTTTTGCTGTAAAAATTGATGATGTGCTCACAGAATATCTGAGGTCGGTACACTCGGGACTTCCCAGAGTAATATTGTATTATGCGGTGCCATCCCCATTCCATTTCCCTAAACTGGAAAAATGTGGAACTGTGATTTTTGTTTCCCGTTAGAGCTCGTGCCGTTGAATAAAAGAATGGCTGGGATTCATTAAAGCCCCCCGCAATTTGGCTATCGCGCGTGTTGCCTTAAACACACCTGGTTTTGTTTGGTTTATTTTCGCTGACGCTTATCTCTCGCGCACCTACGAGTGTGTGTTCCGGTGGTGAGTAGCTGGACGGGAGGGGGAGCCCGCAAACGAAAAAAACAAGATGCACTGCCAACAAAAAGCGCCTGCAGAAAGAGAACGGCACGTGTCCGCTAAGGGATGAACGCGTTGAAAACAAATGGCAAACGCTGAATAATTCAGCGCGGCCGCAGAGGGCGCTTGAGGGGCATAACGAGCCCCATTGTTGAAAGCTCCAGCGAGCGCGCAGCGACGATACGTGATTCTAGAAAGCTTGCGCCCTTTACCGTGATTTTGTTCCCATTTTTTGCTTTTGTGGCCACGTAGTTTCTTTTTCTTTTTTTTGTTGTTGTTGTAGTGAAGCATAAGCCGTGCCGTGCGAACTGCTCCTGCGTTCCTAGTGCTTCCCGCTAAGCCTAATGTCCTTCCTCCAAAGGGCGCCGCTCCCGTTTTCTTTAGCGTCTTCCGGATGGCGTGAAGACAGGCGACTCACATAACGAGATGTAGAAGGGCGCGTCGAATAGTTTTTAGGGGTGAAACCCTTTAGGGGCTGAGGCTGTTGGCGTCTCCTGTCGTCGTTGTAATCGCCGTCTCATGTAGTCGCGGTACTAAAAACTGGGGAAGCTCGTTTATGCCTAGCGCTAAAACATAACGCGTAATAAAAAACACCAAGACACTCACTTACGCGTCGCGCTAGAGAGAGAGAGAGAGAGAAGTCAGAGCTTCGTGCTCCAAAGACAAGAGACTTTTACAAACAAGCAGTATACCTCTACCGCCAGCGTTTTTATCTCCGTTTGCAAAAACGCCAGGGCACCAAAAATACTGTTATACATTGCATGCTTCGCCCTTCCCCAGGTTTCACGTTAGTCGAGATGACCCGGGATTTTGTAAGTTTGAAGTTTAAAGTTTGAAGTTTATTTTATTTTCACGTTTTAAAAGAGCGTACAAAGAGTAATACCGAGGAGGTCCCGCAGTTAAAAAATTCCCCGCATTTCCCCGAGGGGAAGAATGTGAAAGTGCGAATGCACGAGTTGAATTTGCGCGGTTCGGTAATGTTCGCGAAAGAGAGATCACACACACACACACACACACAACTACAAAGAAAGAAAGATGCATTTATTCACAGACACCTATTTGTGTTGTCGTTGTACTTGATTGCTAGAGCGGATCTCAGCTTTGAAATTTCGTGTCAGTACTCCTTTAAGCGGGTGCATTAGACCTTCTCACGCCCGATTCCTGGCCAATCCCCCACGTGGGTATGTGCCATGTCAGCGGCCAGGCAGCGCGCGCCCATCTCCCCCCGTTGTCAAGGAAGACGAGGAGATTCCTGGCCAATCCCCCACGTGGGTATGCTATGCGGACATCGCCGGTGAACGCAGGTTCAGGGTCGCTTAAGAAGTGCATTCGCACTTAACTGGCCAATCCCCCACGTGGGTATGTTATGCGTACATCGCCGGTGGACGCAGGTTCAGGGTCGCTTAAGAAGTGCATTGCACTTAAAAACTGTCGGGGGGACCTCCTGTGACAAAGTGCACAACGGAACAGCGTAGAGTAGGCAACAAGTAAAAAACACATCAAACGAAAATGAGCAAAAACAGGCAGAAAGCAATGCATATATGTATATACATACATACGCACATATATATACATTCATTTGTAGCAATACAAACATATGCACAAAAAATTGCAGTAAAAACAATTCGACGGAAGAACAGAAACACAGAAAAAAAATGGTGCTACAACAAAAACACGTTGATACATTAGGCCAAGGTAGATAATAGAGAACTTTTTAATTGGTTTCGGAAAAAATTGGGAGAGTGAATTGATTTGAGGGGGGTCGGTAGTTCATTCCACATTGAAATGGCGGCGAATACGGCAGTTTGTTTGCCGTAGTTAGAGCGAATTTTTGGTAGAATTAGGTTATTGTTTTCTGAAAAGCGGGTGTTGTTGGCGTTAAAAAGTAACGACTGGTCGATGTAGGTGTGCATGGATTCATTATTTCTTGCGCGAAGGAGGAAAATGCACATTTTTATTTTATATTCAAATAGAAGGGGTAGGATTCGAAGGTCAAAATATAAATTCGGAGCACTGTCTCTCGGATGGCTGTAATTAATGATTGGGATGGCTCGGTTTTGCAAAGAAACAAGCGGTGATAGATGAACATCATAGGTGCTTCCCCACGAACCTAAACAATATGTTAAATGACTGTGTACAAAACAGTTGTAAAGAGAACGGAGTTCTCACGGAATTCCTTTACCACACGTTGAACATTTAATACGGGTTTTTAAGTTTTTTTTTTTCATATTAGGTGTTTGTTATATCCTACTTCAGTAGTAGCCTCAATCTATTTTATAGCTGAATAACACCTTGCGACGACGTTATGAAGCTTAATTGTATGACACTGATAGAGTCTGCTCGGTGCAGCTTTAATGATCGTTATGGTGTTTGAAACGCCGTAGAACACGATCAAATAATGTAATTAAAATAATTTCAGCCCCATATCCTTCTCGTTAATATAACGGGTGAAAAGAAACTTACGATGGATGAAGTTTTCTGCGATAACTGCGGGACTGATTCCTACTCTTTGAGTCATCGTTCCTGTAACTGATCCTTTTTTACGATAGACTGAAGGCAATTCTCTTGATCACCGTGGCGAATAACATTGTCTACGAGGTGTCGTGTGAAGAAAAACAACTGCACTATGCCTTCCTAAAGAAAGTTGACAGGAGCACGAAAGCTGTCTGTCATCCAAACTGCGTATCCACCTACCAAATGTAATTTTTCAAGCGAAGCTGTATACCTCTACCCCCCAAAGGTATCATCGCCGTGGGCAAGACCAGTCTCAGTGGGCAAGACGTCCAAGGACTAAGACGCCCAGCGCGTGCGTCAGGCTAATCCGGAATACAGCATGGAGACCAGAATTTGTTTAAGGAAACTACAAAACAAGCATCGAAACCGCGTTGTGGATGATCAGGCACCTGTGAACAATGGGTCCCACCCACCCATGTGTTCCTGCTAAAGATTATGTTCGCAGATTATCGTTGAAGGCAAGACAGGACATAATAAGAGCTCTTAGAGCTCTAATTAGAGCTAATTAGAGCTCACGATTTAGAGCACTTCTTGCCCAAGACGCCGAGAATATGCGTTAATCTAGGCATGCGTTAGTCTAGAACCCGCATTTGCCGCCAGATAGGCCGAGCAACTACTGCTGCAGAAATGCTGTTACACGCGTTACCTTTGAGTCGAATTCGGTACGACGTCAGTCGCGGGTAGCCGCAGAGTAGGGGGGACACGCTAAGCCTACCAGAGGTGACCAACTAAAACGCATAAACAACACAACGGCGGCGCCCATGTCCAATCGGAGGGTAAACAAATGTCATGTAATGCGAACTGATCAATGATCATGGTGGCGGCACGGAAAAATGGGAGAAAAGAGTGCAAATACTCTGCAACTTTATCTAGTTACACTAGCCGAGCGCAAGCGAAAACCACACCGAGACGACGAGAAATGTTTCATACCCCTCTACATCACCATGTGTAGTGGCTTACAACAGCATTCATAGTCATCATAAATAGGGATAAAATAGTTATAGTAGAAGAGGAGTTCTATCGAGATATGTACAGTAGCCAGGGCATCCAGGATAATGCCGAAAGAGAAAGTAGTTCTAAGGAGACAGACATCCAACCAGTAACGACAGAAGAAGTAAAGAAGGCTTTGAAAAAAATTCAATGGTGCAAAGCACCTAGTTAGGATTATATAACAGCAGATCTCTTAAAGTATGGCGCGCACATTGTACTAGAAAAACTGGCAAACATGTATACACAATGCCTAATGATCGCGAGTGTACCAGAATCTTGATATAACGCGAACATTATACATACGAAAGATGGCATGACGGATTTGTAAATTTACTGGCCGATCAGTCGTCTACAAGGTACCAAGGTAATCGCTAGCAGAATTTTTGCCACCTTATATTTCAGTCAACCTAACGAACAAGCAGGGTTCCGTAAAGGCCATTCAACAATGCAACATATTCATACGATCAATCAGCTGATACAGAAAATGCGCGAGGTATATTCATGCCCTATATGTAGACTTGATAGATTAAGAAAAAGTATTCGACTGAGTCGAAACCTCATCAGTCATTCAGGCATTACGGAACCAAGGTGTAGACGAGCATTATGTAAGAATACTACAGAATATTTACAATGGGTCCACACCTACCATCCTCCTCCATCAGGAGAGCCGTAAAATACCTATAAGAAGGGGTGTCAGACTAGGAGGCACAATCTCTCCAATGTTATTCACAGCATGTTTACACGAAGTATTCAGAACGTTAAATTGGGAACAGGGGGGAGTAAGGGTTAACGGAGATTACCTCAGGAACCTCAGATTTGATGATGACGTTGCCTTTCTAAGTAACTCGGAGACCCAATTGCAAAACATGTTTACTGCACTGTACAAGCAGAGTAGAACCGTGGGAAGAAAACTTAATATGCGGCAAAATAAAATAATGCTCAATAACCTCGGCAGGAGACAGCAGCTTGAGAAAGGTGGCGAGGCAGTGGAAGTGGTAAGGGAATATATCTACGTTGGCGAAGTACTGACCCCGGATCTCAATCATAAGGCAGAGATAATTAGAAGGGTAAGAATGGGGTGGAGTGCATTTGGCAGGCATTCTCAGATAATAAATGGCGGCCTACCACTGTGCCTGAAGAAGAAAGTGTATGACAGCTACATCGTACCGGTACTCACCTACGGGAAGAAATTTGGAGCCTAACTAAAAGGGTTCAACTTAATTGAGGATGACTGAGCGGGCAATGGAGCGGAAGATTATAGGTGTGTATTAAGGGACGAGGAGAGAGTGGTGTGGGTCTGGGAACAAACGCGTGTTAAGGACATATTAGTAGAAATTAAAAAGAAGAAATGAGTGAGGGCAGGGCATGTAATGCGAAGGCAAGATAACCTAGTCATTAAGGGTAACAGTGTGGATCCCTAGAAAAGGCAAGTGTTGCCGGGGGTGGCAGAGAGTTAGATGGGCCTATCAGATCAATACGTTTGGTCGGATAAATTGGTCGCAGTTAGCACAGGACTGGAATAATAAGAGACCTATGGCAGATGCCTGTGCCCTGCAAGGGGCGTAGATAGGCTGATGATGATGACAACAGTTTCGCTGGACATCCATTTTCGCAGTGCGGGACAAAACTTTTTAATATGTTTGTTCGTCCCATTCCGGTTGGCAGTGTTTCCGGAGTTTCTTTCATACGAGAAACTTTATGCCCTGGTTCAGAACCTACAATAAGTCTACGCCACTTAAAGTGCGGCCATACATGTACACTGGTCAGTGATTTTGTTGCGCAGAAAGGCGTTGTGCTTCGGCCGCCAGCAAAGTATTTGGAGGTTTTAAAAACAGGCCAAGACCATCGTTTTATCTGGATGATTTAGAATCGTCCCTTTACTGGCTTTCTCCTACTGAACGGGACAACGTTAAATGGGGTCTGCAAAAACAACTAATTGTTCTATTTGTGCGATGTGTCTTCTTATTGCAAGTAAGGTGCCATGTGCTGTACAAATAGTGGTGTTAATTTTTACTGTTTCTGTGGGGTTACGTACGTCCTATGAGCAGCGCATGATGTAGCAAAAACAGACTTCGAGTCGCCTCTTAAAAACAACTGTACCGGCACTTCTGTTGCAAATAAAAATTATTATATAAGATATTGCAAAACATGTTTTTCTCGGCGCATTCGTTTTGATAAAAGCGTAAACACAACACCATGCTCTTCGACACTGTGTTTTTCTTTCTATTTTATTTACGAGCAGAAGTTGCAGTCATGCAATAAAGAACGAACACACAATTAATGGCGGAAAGTTGAACCAGTTGCTGCTTTATGCTGAAGACCTAATTCTTGCAAGGAATGCTGGGACACTGAATACAAAAGACGCGACAAAAGCTAGTGCACCATGTTTTCTTATTCTGTGTCTCCTCTCCAGCAAGAAACAACATGTCTCCAGACGTAATCACACATTAAATACAAAAGACATCAGCATTCATTCCCGTTCCCTTGAAAAGGCGTTACGTTTTCTTATGTACGCAACATAGTTTTCTCTAATACGAGGAAGTAGACAGTCATGTGTTTGTCATTGCAACTGAAGCTTGGAGGGACAAGACTAAGCGGAATTTCTTGTCAGAGAACAGTACATCCAAGAAGTGGTGATAAAATGTGCAGCTACAACAATCCGAGTTGTGTAGCCATGCGAAAAGACTAAAAAAATTGTTATTACAAAGCCGCTTTTCAAATTCGCTCGACGTAAAATGAATAATGCGCAGGACGAAAGTTGTGCAAGCCGCCGCTGTAATGCTTGGCGCCAATGAAGACATTAGTCGTAGGAGGCACCAGCGACAAAAGCAGCGACTGCAGCGGCGCCAAACAAACGACTTTTCTCGAGCTATCGATTCGATGCAGCCCAGCATCGTTAGGAGGCGCCGACGTTGCAGACATTAATCTGTCCCCAACGCCGGAGTTTTGTAAGCACTGCACACCCATCATCACTTGAAGTCGAATAATCGGTCAAGCGAAGGGAGCCGAGTAATTAGAGTAGCTGAAAATGACGATGGTCCACTTTGTCCTGGTTGGAAAACTAAACCCATTCAACCCACGACATCGTCACCGGAACGATTAAAAAAAATATCGATAGAAAAGCTCGACTTCTCATTCAATGACATGCGCCTGGAATAAAAAATGGAGGGTCACGGTCGGAAAATCGTCGCGTTTTTTTTTCATCCAGCCGAGAGATAAACAATTCATCCAAAAAATCACGCTCTGAACAACTTCAGCGCGCGTGCGATTTGTTGAAGTGCCGGAACTTCCGTCAGCCCAATGGAAACGAGTTTGCTCGCTTCTGGCGCCCGATAAATGCTCCAAGCGCCAGTAATGGTCTCCTCAGCGACAGTGTTCTCGCGGTGTAATAAAATATTGGCGCAGCTCGCTCTAGTGGTGCAAGGCAGTAGAAATAGCGCGCTCTGGCTGGGCCTAGGCTCTATGAGCTTCGCTAAATTTTATTGAGGTTTGCTAAGCTTTTCTAAATGTTGTTTGGTTTGGCGATGCTCTAGAGTAGACTGGCTATCGAGGGGTGAGGCCAAGTTTCAGGCCGTTCCGGTCGGTCACCAACAATGAGGACGGATCCCAGAGGGGAAGAAGCTAGTTCGGCACCCAGCTCCCTTGTTTCTCCACCGTCGCACCACCAGTGCAAGCTGCGCAAAATTTTGTGTTTGAGCAGCACCATTAGAATGGTGCAGTAAGTGGTGCGACACGCATATCACCCTTGTGCTCATACTCGAGCAGGAGCTGAAGACGGCTTCATGGTTATAATACCCTATCTGCGCTGCTGCGCACTTTACATGCGGAGCAGTTTTCCTGTTTTTTTTTTTTTGCAGATGCTACAAGACCAAGCTTAATCGTAAGCTGTACAGCTTTCCTTTGTAGCCGTAGGGCTGCATTCAGGTGGATGACAAACTTTCCTTTATAGAAACTTACTCCACCTTGGGATTTCCCCTAAATCTGATGGATTAACACCTGTCCTTCACTTCGAGGTAATCGACCAGATTTAGGGGAAATCCCCAAGGTGGAGTAAGTTTCTGTGAAGGAAAGTTTGACATCCACCTAAATGCAGCCATACGGCTACAAAGAAAAGCTATACAGCTTTCTCAGAAACTTCGCAGCAGAAGAAAAATTCGGCCTGGTCTAGGATTCGAACCCGGGACCACTGCTTAACCGGAGCAGTCGCTCTACCAACTGAGGTAACCAGGAGGATAGTCGTTAGTAGCGCGAAAGCGAATTGATCAACAACTCGAAGTGAAGGACAGGTGTTAATCGACCAGATTTAGGGGAAATCCCCAAGGTGGAGTAAGTTTCTGTGAAGGAAAGTTTGACATCCACCTAAATGCAGCCATACGGCTACAAAGAAAAGCTATACAGCTTTCTCAGAAACTTCGCAGCAGAAGAAAAATTCGGCCTGGTCTAGGATTCGAACCCGGGACCACTGCTTAACCGGAGCAGTCGCTCTACCAACTGAGGTAACCAGGAGGATAGTCGTTAGTAGCGCGAAAGCGAATTGATCAACAACTCGAAGTGAAGGACAGGTGTTAATCGACCAGATTTAGGGGAAATCCCCAAGGTTGCGTAAGCTTCTGTGAAGGAAAGTTTGACATCCACCTAAATGCAGCCATACGGCTACAAAGGCTGCATACGGCTGCAGCCATTCGCACTACAAACTGCTAGCCTCCTGGGTAGAGCGACTGGTGGAGCATCTGCTCCGGTTAAGCGGTGTCCCAAATTCGAATGCTGAACCAGGACGAATTTTTCTTCAACTGCGAAGTTTCTCAGAAAGCTGTAAAGCTTTCCTTTGTAGCCGTATGGCTGCATTCAGGTTGGATGACAAACTTTCCTTCATAGAAACTTACTCCACCTTGAGATCTCCCCTAAATCTGATCAATTAATACGAGAACTGTTAGCATGGGTCACCCGTGATCCCTTTACTTCGCGCAAAGGAAACCACAAGCACATTTTAAGCGAAATGGAGGTATAGCATCCGGAGTAGTGGGGCCGTTTGTTAAAAATACCCTTTTGGTTAGTTTTTACAATAGCAAACTACGAACATATCAGATAAAATGGCGCACAAAGGTAAACAACAGCCAACTTTCACAAACAGCGCTCGAGCAGTTGCTGTTCCGGCAGACCAAGAAGGAGAGGATTAAAAAAGTGAGCGCTGCCCCGAAAGGCGGCGCACGAGTGGTGCAAAAGCGTGAAGACTGAACTGCATGGAAGAAACGTTCACTAAATTTATCGCAGTAGGAGCGAAAGGCGAGGGGAAGGTTGCGATGTGTTTGAGCGGGAGGAAGGCGAGTGTTACTGGGCAGGAGCACCAGACGACTATTCTCATTCATGGGCCATGGCATTCGCACTGGAGCAAGAAAAAATGCCGCAATTTTTTTTTCAGGATCAACTATTTTAGTATTCTTAGAATTCAAATAGAAAAAAAAATTAGCAGTGGCTTAGCTCGGCTATCCCAGGATATACGTAGCGTGAACTATGGATCAGCTGGTTATTTTTGGGTTTCCTGGTTGTCTAGGATCAGCTGCTATCATGCTTACATGCTGCTAAAACGATTTCCGATCCAATTCAATTCAATCCAATCCAATCCAATCCAATCCAGTCCAGTCCAGTCCAGTCCAGTCTGGTTCAGTCCAGTCCAGTCACTGCTCCCAGCGCATGCGGAGTGCGGCTCTCCAGAAGCCACGCGAAACGGCTATCAGGCGGCTCCGGCACAGCGTCAGACTTGGCTACCGCGCAGCGGAGGCGCACAACTGGGAACGCGTCGGGGCCAGTGCGTCTGCCGCGGCGGTGACGTCACTCCTCTGGAAAGCGCAGACCGCCGAATGTGCAAACCCAATTCTCTACACACCCGTAGTCTAATTCGATTGCATTTCCCATCCAATCCAATCCAATACAATCTAATTTGCGGGTACGCTGTGCCCGCAAGAGACTCTCGTCGGCGTGACGCTAGCGAAAATGTGAGGGGAGCGAGCGCGTGCAGATGGTGAGCGTTCCCTGCCGGAGGCGCCGGTCGCGGTCCCTTCCTAAGACGCACGTCGCGCTGCCGACGGAGGGGCTCATCAGCGCTGCCATCGAGATAACCGACAAGTGACTGCTGCCTCAGAGACCTGCTGCTGCGCCCAAATATCGCATTAGGAAGTATCGTAATCCCCAGCCAATTTTTTTTTTTCACTTTACCTGCGATCATTCATCATCATTGTGAGATAAAGTTGGCTTTCCTGCAGTGCGTATTGGCGTAAAAAGGAATCAGCGAGGACACCGAATCTTCCCTTTAATATAGCAGCTACAACGTTGCTTGTGCAACAAAACTCTCCGTATCAGGCCGGTACGTCCTCAGAACATTTGCAGGAAAATACAAAATGGCAGCACTATGTGAGATGACGTTAGGCTAGACATCCTGATTCAAATATGTCAGCTTGGTCGAGGGAACAAATTATTATAATGCTCTACCGCCTAAGAGAATATGATGCATTTATGGACTGCCATACATTGGGATGTAATCCAGGAAACGTTTCTACCGTATGAAAGTACGTACGTCCCCGAAACCATCCACCTAAACTCTCGCTTGACAGTGCACACAAACAAAATGGACGCGTAACCTACAATTTAATGGCCTACAAATATAAAAGATAGAATAAATCCTAGATAATGCCATCAGAGACGCTAAATTGGGCAGAAATCAGTTATGCGTAGATCAAAATACGTCCGGCACTAAAGGCGTGAAGACGTGTTTACCCCTCAAGTATTTTGATAATATAATTTGGTGCACGAAGTGTGCGTTGAAAACCATAAAAAACCACCGAATAATGAAACGTGCAGGACCACCGAAGCAACGAATGTGCTTGAGTGCTCCTTTCGTTTTCCATCTTAATGGTGATGAGCACCCTGGCGTGGAAAGAGTATGTTTTATCTGGAATATCGCCGACCGCCAGGCTCCATTATACACGCGTTCGGCCAAACGATATTGCTACTCACCATCGCTCGCAATCGATGACCGCCTTGCACGAGTTGGTGAGGTGTGGGGGCGATAATAAAAGGCTGCACTTAGCCAAAAAAAAAAGGTTGTTTTGTTTTTGTTTTTGTTTTCTTTTTTTACTTCACCGTTATCGCTGGTGCCACTCTCGGGTCCCCGTGTCTCCTGGACTCACTAATGAAGATTACGCAAGCGGCCATTGGGTATTCATCATAGTGATGACCCCTTCTCCGCACTTAGCCCTGCCATGGGGGAGAAAGCGCCGCTAACGTCCACTGTCCTTTACCACGCACTCGACGCAAGCGACCATCCTAATGGAAGAATAATCGAATACACCAGGGATATTGGTACGTAGGAGACAAATAAGGCTGCGAAAAAGGCACTGGGTTCTTTTTTATCATTCAGCAGCAAGCCCTTTGCGTGCCACCGCTATCTTGGGTCTCCATTAAGTTGCTTCTTCAGCTGTTGCAGGTACTGCCTGCCGCGGAGGCTCTCGTGCTAAGCAGTTGTGCTGCTTAGATAAGGACACAGGTGTTGAGTTTTATTGTGTCGCAAATGGCAACGTAAGTGAGATAAAGAAGAGTACATGGTTCGGGAACGCTACTGGGGAAAGAAGAGTGGGAGGACGATTTAAATGCAGTTATTTTTTCTTTCCCGTGGCTTCGGACTCCTCTCTTCCAGATCGTATGGCGCCTGTAAACCCGGGAACCAAGTCGGAGCTACGAGGTCGGCAGATCTTTGAGATTGTGCATGCTGCGTTGCCTCAACCTGGTAGACACAGTCACCACTTTTAGTCCGCGTGGTTAGATAAAGAACCATACGGACTGAAAGCGGCGATTGTGTCTACCAGGTAGAGGCAACGCAGAATGTACAAGCTGAAGGAAAAGAGAACGGCTCGTAGGTATCAAAAACCACGGCTCATAAATGAAGCTAAGAAAGTGCTGGATACCGGAGATGTAGAAAGGTTGGGTTCAGTCATAGAGCGGCCGCAGTCAAATTATGAGGAATTGAGTAAGCTGAATGCCGAGGTGGAAGACGCTATACCCGAAGAAGAGTTCGCGACGGAGTTTGAAGCAATGATGAGATGAGATATGATGATGCCGTCAAAGTCATGATGGGTCAGCCTAAGGCCAAGGAGAAATCGCTTCGCAGTGGTCAACGCCTGCCTGTATCGAGAGCCCCAATTCTGTGATGGGTTCTCCCATGGACGAAGGGCAGTGAATTATTTCGACGGAGAAGTTTACCGTCCATGGCGCAATACGAAACGAAACTAGGTACAAAGAAGCGACATTCGGACCTATCAAGCCACAGATCAGACTACGGTTCATCGCCTGAAAGATTTTATATTCTTGCTGCCGAGTACAAACTGTAACTCAACTGTGCACGTCACAAGGAGGGGCGCCGGATGCAAAGTAGAGAAAACAGAAGAGGGCGTACATCACTGAGTGAGGAGAACAGTCGGAAGCGACCAAACTGTGACAAATACGGCTTGGAGCCAGCACCACTGATCGAACAAAGTTTACGAACGTCGCACTTCCCGGTGGAAAGTAGTTGATGTGTTACCGAACCGTCTTCTCCATGAGACGACATCGATGTGAAGTGTTTAGGCATACGGTGATAGAAGCATTTGGCTGCACGGACAACGCCACGACCTTGGACTACATTTCTTGTGGGCCGTGGAGGATGTTGAATTTTATTGTGTCCCACATAGCAACGTAAGCGAGATGAAGAAGAGTACATGATTCTGGGACGCAACAGAGGAAGGAAGAGGAGGGGGCCGAGGAACTTTCAAACGCCGTGTTAGTAGTATGATCTATTCAGTCTGAATTTAAATAGTTATTCTTTGTTTCCGGCAGCTTCGTACTCCTTTCTTCCACAGCACGTTCCAACCCGGCGTGCGTGCATGTGTGCGTGTGTGCGTGTGTGCGTGTGTGCGTGTGCGTGTGTGCATGTAGGTGTGACTGTGTGAGTGTGAGTATGAGTGGTAGTGAGTGAGTGAGTGTGTGTGTGTGCGTGTGCGTGTGTGCATGTGCGTGTGACAGTGTGAGTGTGAGTATGAGTGGTAGTGAGTAAGTGAGTGAGTGAGTGAGTGAGTGAGTGAGTGAGTGAGTGAGTGAGTGAGTGAGTGAGTGAGTGAGTGAGTGCGTGTGTGCATGTGCATGTGAGTCTGTGAGTGTGAGTTGAGTATTAGTGTGAATGAGTGAGTGAGTGAGTGATTGAGCGAGAGGGTGTATGTGTGCGTGTGTGCGTGTGCATGCGAGTGAGTGTGAGTGAGTGTGCGTGCTTGTGCGTGTGTGCGTGTGCGTGTGTGCATGTGCGTCTGTGCGTGTGCGTGTGCGTGTGAGCGTGTGAGTGTGAGTGTGAGTGTGAGTGTGAGTGTGAGTGTGAGTGTGAGTGAGTGAGTGAGTGAGTGAGGGTGTGCGTCTGTTAGTGCGTGTGTGTGCGTGTGAGTGTGTCAGTGTGAGTGTGAGTATGAGTTTCAGTTAGTTAATGAATGAGTGAGTGCATGTGCGTGTGTGCGTGTGAGTGTGAGTTTGTGAGTGTGAGTATGAGTGTGAGTGAGTGAGTGTGTGTGCGTGTGTGCGTGTCAGTGTATGCGTGTGAATATGAGTTGAGTTTGTGAGTGAGTGAGTGAGTGAGTGTGTGTGTGTGTGTGTGTGCGTGTTGGCGTGTGGGCGTGTGAGTGTGTAAGTTAGTGTGTGAAAGAGTGTGCGTGTGTGAGTATGCTTGTGCGCATGTGAGTGTGTGAGTATGAGTGAGTGTGTGTGCGTATGGGTGTGTGAGTGCGAGTGAGTGAGTGAGTGAGTGACTGTTTGAAAGAGTGTGCGTATGCGTACGTGCGTGCGCTTGTGTGCATGTGCGTGTGTGTGTGAGTGTGCGTGAGTGAGTGTGCGAACGAGTGTGTGCGTGTGCGTGTGCGTGTGTGCGTGTGCTTATGCGTGTGAGTGTGTGAGTGAGTGAGTGAGTGAGTGAGTGAGTGAGTGAGTGAGTCGTAAGTCAGTGAGTCAGTGAGCCAGTGAGTGCGTGTGCAAGTGTGTGTGAGTGAGTGAGTGAGTGAGTGAGTGAGTGAGTGAGTGAGTGTGTGTGTGTGTGTGTGTGTGTGTGAGTGAGTGAGCGTGTGAGTGAGTGTGATTGTGCGTTTGTGATTGAGTGAGTGAGTGAGTGTGTGAGTGTGTGTGGGGGGGTGAGTGAGTGAGCGAGTGAGTGAGTGAGTGAGTGAGTGAGTGAGTGAGTGAGTGTTGAGTGAGTGAGTGAGTGTGTGAGTGGGTGTTTGTGTGTGTATGCGTGAGTGGGTGTGTGAGTGTGTGTGTGTGGGGGTGAGTGAGTGAGCGAGTGAGTGAGTGAGTGAGTGAGTGAGTGAGTGTGAGTGAGTGTGTGAGAGGGTGTGTGTGTATGAGAGTGAGTGAGTGAGTGAGCGTGTGTGAGTGAGTGTGTGTGTGTGAGTGAGTGAGTGAGTGAGTGAGTGAGTGAGTGAGTGAGTGAGTGAGTGAGTGAGTGAGTGAGTGAGTGAGTGAGTTTAAGACGATATGATTACGTTCCAGAAATAAATCATTCTCACGACGAGTACTTTCTCACAATGGAAGAGACGTAATCACGACAGGCCTGCCTGGCGGTCGACATAAAAGATAGCATTCTTTGAAAGAAAATGGAATGCATTCGCAATCTTAGGCGTAAGCAGTCTTAAGTTCCTCTTCGAATTCAGTTTTTTTTTTTCACTATAAAGAACTACTGCATCAGTTGATGCTAGTTACCATGGTTTATCTCGACGCCTTGAAAACACGTTTTGGATAAGTTTTAGAATAAATAGCTTTTCAAAGAACAAGTACAAATATGAAATGCAGAATCTTCAAGCGTGTTCGTGCGTGCGGCAAAATCGGCGAGAAATATGTTCAACGCCACGCAATGCAAGAGCGGCCCTCTTTTAAAAAACTGCGAAAAAAAAGTGCCAAGCGTACGAAGTTCAATAAATTTTATAAGCACGCCTCTTGCGACACGTTGAGTTTTACAAGTATTGATTTTCTACTAGGTTGGAACTTAGTAGCGCACCCCGCGCGAAAAAAACTCTACATTAGGTAAAAGAAAAAAAGCAAACCGTATAAGTGGTATTGCAGCCGGCCGCTGATGGCTTTCTTATCGTACGGTAGTTCTTGGATCCTTGCTTGTAGCACCTTTATTGGAAAATTACTCCACACTGATGTTTGACTAATTACACTGCACTCAGCTGCTATTGATTTTTTTACTTTTGGGGGAGGACTTTGGATGCGAGTAGCGACGACTCCAGCACGAAGTTTTAAAGCAGGTTCTATGACCGTGATTTGTATCGCATGAGTTGAGTTGCATCGCAACGTTTTCGTTCAGCATATAACCGGCTATAGCTTCCTTGACACCTATCCTGACGCTGCTTGTAACGTGAAGACGAAAGCGATGATTCCGCCATGGGTCTGTTCAACTAAATTTCGTCTCCAAATTAAAGAAGCTTTTGGAGTTTCCCAGGCACTGCTGATGCAGTAGTATGTCCCGGTCGAATTATTGTGTCAAAATGTGCGCCAGGTTTACGTTTACAAACGTGGACGTGCATGGATCTTTTCTCTGTTGCCGGTGGTAAGAGAACAACTGCGCCTGTGTATGTAACTGCATGTTTATATTCACTGAAGATTCTCACACGTACATTGAAGAAAAACTGCCATTCTATGTGTAAATAGGGTAAAAAAATTACACACGCAATACACGTGCGTACGTTAAAAAAATTAAAAAGTTAAACCCGCTTTCATTACTGTGAAGTGTGCCGAAACAGCAGGGCTGAATTCAGCACGCTCGCTGCCACCTCCCACCGAGGGGGGGGGGGGGGGGGGGGGGGTCGCTCACAAATTAAATTGCTCGTCACGGAACCACGGTGGTCTGGTATTTTATCCGTGCATATACTTGTGGGGTGGTAGTGCGCCGTGTGGCTTGGCGCACGAGCCAAGATCATGCACCGGATGGCCGTCGCATCGTCTCGGGAGTATTTCTGGGCCCGCGGTGAGGGTCCGAAAGTTGCGAGCCGGCTGTGGACGCGTACTGCCGAAGAAGTACGGCAAGTCACGGTCTTGTACGGCAACCTTTAGTTTGACAAGGGCGGTTATTGGTGACATCGGCCCCCATCGGCCACCTCCCGCAGTGCTGGGGCGGCTTACAACGCCATTGGCTGCGGTGTGTACGCAATAGAATCTCACCCGCAGAGGGCTAATGGTTGATCGGCACACATACAGTATGGTGGCTAGAAGGGGGCCATACATACAGGCCGGGCGGCGTACGTGGGTCGCGTGCCGAGATATTGTACTGTACCACCATCGAGGCTGCGGCACCATCTGTTGTCCCAGAGGGCCACCTTCGTCGGGATAGTCGTTGAGGTGGTCGCGCCATCTGTCGGCCCAGAGGAGCACCTTCGCCTGCCGTGACGGGCATCGCCTTCGCCTGGCGTGACATGCATCATCACCGGACACTGCGAGCCTCTGAACAGCCACGCTGTTAAAAAACTTGATGTGATGGATGACATGGTTCCCCCATAAAATGACTGACGCTTGCTTGCCCAATGCGGAATAAATCAATAATCTATTGTAAAACAGTGCGGAGGGACGAACCACTTCTCAAACCACTTCTTTTAAGCTGGGTTCGAGCCTTTTTCGCAGCATACTAGCTGCTCTCGGCGATGACACTTATAGCAGAGACAGATCTGACGACGTTTTAAATGCGGAGCATTTCTTAGGCTCGCGATGTCACTCGTCGATGTTGTAGGCGCCGCCCACACGCTCACTGCGCATGCCCGTCGCGTCGAGGCGCAGGTGCGCGTCTCTCCCCCGTACCCTCCTTGCTCTCAACAACAGGTGCGGCAGTGCGGGAGGAGCGCGTATACCCCGTGCGCTCTGTCGCTCTCAACAACAGCTGCGGCGGTGCGGGGGGAGCGCGTCTGTGGGCGCATGCGTCGTAGCTACACGTGCGCTGCGTCGCGCTCAACAGTAACGGCGGCAGGGCGTGTACACGTGATTACGGCGTGGTGGGTGCGTGGAAAGTTCGCGTGCTTGTGTACGGAAGTGTGCGCATGCGCGTCTCTCCCCCATACTCCTCTCCCTCGAACGCGGGCGGTGTGTATATAAGCGGCGGAGTGCGCGTTCGGAATTCAGTCAAGGGCGTCTTTGCTTGGCTTTCGCTTGACGGCACCAAGCAATAACGGCAGACTTTAACTTTACACTCCTTGCCTTCGCTTCTCTTTCATTCAATAAATAAGAATATAAATGACGAAATAACAATTACGCATTCCCAAACCATACCCAATTACGCAACATTCACGCGATACCCCCCTCCCCCCCACTCTGCGACGCATTTACTCGAGTTCCCCCCGTGGGAAGATGCGGGCGGGTTTTTTGACACACTTCCAGCGCACGCGAGTTGCCGGAGAAGCGGTGTTCTCACAGGGATCTGCAGTGACAGTCTCTCTTTTTTTGAAATATTTTTAAGTGTGTATGCTATCAGCGCAATCGCTGAGACCAGTGTGCTGCGAAGAATGCTTAAAGCCAAGTTAAAAGAAGTGTTCTGCGATGTATCGGTGGGCTATCACCGTCACCAGGCGCGCATGCTTGTTCTCGTTGTTTCGTTTGCCACCGGTGCAGATACACTGCGCTCCTATGGTGTTCAATCACAGCTCCCGTGCTCCAATTACTTCTGACGGCACCTGTACAGGTGCCGTCATAAGTAATTGGAGCACGGGAGCTGTGGCCGAACCGCATAGGAGCGCCGTGTAGCTACACCGGCGCTAAACAAAAGGAGCAGAACACGCATGCCCGCCTGCCGACGCTGATATCCCATCTATACTTCTCAACCCAGTTCTTTTAACGCGGCTTCGAGCATTATTCGCAGCACATTGGCCTCAGCGACGGCAGAGGCGGTATCAGCGCAAGCGAGCTGCTGGAGAAGCGTCGCAGTCGCAGGGATGTGAAGTGACCATTTTTCTTTTCTAATATTATTAGGAGGGTCTGCTATCAGCGCCATCACCGAGACCAGTATGCTGTGAAGAATGCTCAAAGCCATGTTAAAAGAAGCGGGTTGATAAGTATAGGTGGGCTATCACCGTCTGCAGGCGTTCATGCATGTTCTGCTCCCTTAGTTTACCGCCGGTGGAGCTACACGGCGCTCCTATGCGGTTCGGCCACAGCTCCCGTGCTCCAATTACTTCTGACAGCACCTGTACATGTAAAATCTACGTATAACGCGCTAAATTAAGCTGGTTGCAGCAGCATCAATCTTTTCACAAACAACGTCATGCTGAAGTCACCAAAATTCTGCTTTGACAGTCTGTTGGTTGCAATTGCCGCGAACCATACATTGGGTTTGTTTATTTGTGTTTTGCTTTTACCGCTCGGCTGCGCCGGTCTGTGTTATCTCTGCGCCAAGGGAAGCGCGTGTTCCATTCTTTCTTTCTGTGCCGCATGTGTTATCTGTTGTGATAGGGAGAGCATTCCCATCTAACGTGAACAGCCCAGAATAATCTTCTTGGATCTACTATGTTCTCGATGCGAATCGACGTTTCGAGAACCACGCGCGCCAAAAGATAAAAAGCCTGCAGTGCGGACGCCGGGCATTCGATTCGACGACACTCGCCTGTGCAAGTCACTTTGTTGACCGCTGCTTCGCCACCTCTGTATTCTTTTGAGTTGTTAGGGGAGCACAAGTTCGCTCCAATAAACGTGTTTCTCATTCAAGACAACTGCATCGTCCTTGCCTTCGTGACATCTGGTGGAGGTGCTGGGTAGCACCCTTCATGCCCACTACAACCTCGGGAAGCCGCCAAGCCAGTCCAACAAGAGCCAGCCTCCGCCTGCAAGATTTACCACCAGAGTTCGGTTTGATGCCAGAAGGGCCCAAGAAAAGGAACGCTGCAACCAACACCATGGTGCAAGAAACAACGTCGCCAATCGTCCTGCAGCAGCCCCGGGAACCGCCATCGTTCCGGGGAGCCCCCGCTGAAGACCCCGAAGAATGGTTGGAGAAGCTGGAGCGCGTCCGCATCTTCAACAGGTGGGACGACGAAGAAACTTTCCGGCATGTCTTCTTTTACTTAGAAGATGCTGCTCGAACTTGGTTCGAGAACCATGAGAGTTCTTTGACCTACTGGACTCACTTCAAAAGGGAGTTCCTTAAGACGTTCACTACCGTTGTGAGAAAAGAGCGAGCTGCACTTATGCTTGAAACTCGGACACAACACCCCAACGAAGGGGTCGTGATCTTCGCTGAGGAGATGAAGCAACTATTTCGCCGCGCGGACCCCGAAATGACGGAAGAAAAGAAGTTACGCTTCTTGATGCGCGGTGTGAAGGAGGAGCTGTTTGCTGGACTTGTCCGCAACCCGCCCAAAACCATCACTGAATTCGTGACCGAAGCCAGCACGATTGAGAAGGCTCTCGAAATGCGTGCTAAGCAGTATGACCGGAACTTTGTTGGCGCGGCCAGTGCGAACTACGTCGACAACATGCGGATTCCGGCTGATAGCCTACGCGAGACCATCCGCGCAGTAGTGAGAGAGGAGCTGCGGAAACTTTTCCCGACGACGCCGCAACCCCAAGTCGCTTGCCTAACTGACGTGATCCGGGAAGAAGTTCAAAACGCTTTGGGAACTTCTGTGGCATCCGAAGTACACTGCGAGCCCCAAGCTATGACGTACTCCGCGGCTGTTCACCGACCCCGCCCTGCTCCAACACGTCGTCAAGAGGCACGTCGTCAAGAGGCCCCGCCCTACCGCCGCCCACTGTCGCCCGCCCGACCCCCGGTAGCACAAACCCAGACGCCGAGGAAGACTGACGTATGGCGAGCCCAGGATAATCGTCCTCTGTGTTACCATTGCGGAGAGGCCGACCGCATCTACCGTCGCTGCCCATACAAGAGACTCGGACTACGTGGTTTCTCCGTCGACGCACCACGCCCCCGACCCGGCCAGCACCCATCTGAGATTGAAGAATACCTGTCGAACACCAGCCGTGGACCAGCCCGTTTCAACCGTTCGCCGTCGCCCTACCCGTACCAGTCGCCGGCCCGCCGTAGCAGTGCTGACTTCGCACGTGGAAGGTCTCCCAGCCCACGCGGGGGAAACTAAAGGCGGCAACTTCTGGAGGTGAAGTTGCTCTACGGCGAAAAACTGGAAACCCTCCAACGACGCAAGGACGCGCTGAAGACAGTGATTCACGACATGCCCTCATCCCGACGACCCGACCTAACCCTGACGAGACTCCCGAACACGACGACAGCTACACGGCGCGACGCGTACCCGGCCTGACCGAGACGTCCGTTAAGAATACGACGACAACGACGATGCACAGTGCCCGACGATCAACACGTACAAGCAGAGATACGACGTCCCGACGAACCCGGAACTCGAGGAAGACTGCATCTGACGTCAAGGTGTCCATCGACGGCTTTGACGTAGTCGCCCTCGTAGACACGGGAGCTGACTATTCAGTAATGAGCGGACCATTTGCGTCTAAACTGAAGAAAGTTATGACCAGATGGGACGGTCCGCACATACGCACAGCAGGAGGCCACCTCGTGACGCCAAGTGGAACGTGCACATCGCGCGTCACCATAGACGGCACAACGTACCCTGCGGCGTTCGTCGTTCTGCCTAACTGCTCCCGCGACGTAATTCTTGGAATGGACTTTTTGATGGACAACGGTGCAATTATCGATCTGCAGACTGTCAATAACTTTTTCGCCCCATCACTCCATGACGCCGGAACCGAACCCCGAACGACGTGCTGCTGTAAGGATTGTCGATGATCATGTCACCCTGCCACCCCGCGCAAGCTTGATGGTCGCAGTCTACTGTGAAGATGCTGCTCCTGACGTCGACGCTATGGTAGACACTGATCAAAGGGTGCTTCTCGACCGTGGTGTGTCTGTCGCAAGAGGCATTGCGCGCTTCAAGGAACACCAATCCCACATTTTGGTTACTAATTTCACCGAGGAGTACCAGCATTTAAACAAGGGCGCGGCAATTGCATTCCTCGAAGAAACGCAAGAAGCAAGTGACGTGATCGCGGTCGCCGACTTTGAACGCACACCCGTAGAAACCTTGAAGCTCCCGCAGGCATTCGACGTGAATACGGCGCTACCGCAAGAACAACGGAAAAAATTATTGGCTTTGCTGCGTCGCTATAGCGAATGTTTTTCGTCGAGCGCAAACTACGTCAGACCCCTCTAGCGAAGCACCGAATAATAACCGAAGATGGAGCCCGACCTACCCGACAGTCACTGTACCGCGTCTCTTCACACGAACGGGAAGCCATCCGGACTCACGTCGACGACATGCTCAGCGACGACATTATACACCCATCGAAAAGCCCCTGGGCTGCACCCGTCGTACTCGTAAAGAAAAAAGACGGCACATTAAGGTTCTGCGTTGACTACCGGCGACTGAACAAAATCACGAAAAAGGACGTGTACCCCCTCCCCCGAATCGACGACGCCCTCGACCACCTCTGCCACGCGAAGTACTTCTCATCGATGGACCTGAAGACCGGCTACTGGCAAATTGAAGTGGACGAGAGAGACCGAGAGAAGACTGCATTTATAACCCCAGATGGCCTATACGAGTTCAAGGTGATGCCGTTTGGGCTGTGCACAGCACCAGCGACGTTTCAAAGAGTCATGGACACTGTGCTAGCTGGTCTTAAGTGGCACACCTGCCTCGTATACCTCGACGACGTTGTGGTATTCTCCCGGACTTTCGATGAACACCTTGCAAGGTTGGAGTCTGTACTCGAGGCCATTCGTACGTCGGGGTTGACGCTGAAGCCTGAAAAGTGCCGTTTCGCATACGGGGAACTCAAGTTTTTGGGCCACGTCGTCAACGCCGCGGGAGTCTTACCTGACCCGGCAATAACTTCAGCTATTGCGAACTTCCCAAGGCCGAAAGACAAGAAGGGCGTGCGAAGATTTCTCGGGCTGTGCGCATACTACCGGCGCTTCGTCGCAAACTTCGCACGCATTGCAGAGCCACTCACGCGCTTGACGAAAGATAGCACCCCTTTCAGCTGGGAAAACGACCAAGAAAAAGCATTCTGCGAGCTGCAAAAACGCCTGCAAATCCCGCCCGTGCTCGCTCATTTCGACGAAAATGCCGAAACGGAAATGCACACGGACGCCAGTGATATAGGCTTGGGTGCCGTCCTTGTCCAAAAGCAAAGCGGCTGCGAAAGGGTAATCGCCTATGCCAGCCGTGGTCTGTCGAAGGAGGAGAAAAACTATTCTGCCTCTGAGAAAGAGTGCCTGGCTATTATATGGGCGATTTCAAAATTTCGCCCATACGTGTATGGAAGGCCATTCAAGGTTGTAACAGACCACCATGCGCTGTGTTGGCTCGCCAATTTGAAGGACCCCTCTGGCCGTCTTGGGCGGTGGAGCTTGCGCCTGCAGGAGTTCGACGTTACAGTCGTTTATAAATCCGGCAGGAAACACTCCGACGCCTACTGCCTGTCCCGCGCCCCCGTCGACCCACCACCACAAGACTCTGATGAAGACAGCGCGTTCTTCGGGATCGTGACGGAGAGCGACCTAGCCGCCCAGCAGCGTGCCGACCCCGACTTACGCGTCATAATCGAGTACCTCGAGGGATGCAACGTTGCCGTTCCTAGGACCTTCAAACGCAGCTTACCAGCATTCAGCCTGAGAAACTCCGTCCTTGTGAAGAAGAATTTCAGCCCCGGAACAAGAGCGAATTACCTTCTCGTCATCCCCGCGGACCTTCGTGACGAAATTTTGGAAGCGTGCCACGACGACCCGTCTTCCGGACATCTGGGCACAGCTCGCACTATTGGAAAAATCAAGGCGAGGTACTACTGGCTCGGCCTTACCTCTGACGTCACCCACTACGTCCGGAGCTGCCGTGACTGCCAACGACAAAAAACGCCGCCGACAAGACTCGCCGGACTTCTGCAACCGATTGCCGTCCCATCCAGACCATTTCAACAGATTGGAATGGACCTTTTAGGCCCGTTCCCTACGTCACGATCACAGAACAAGTGGATTGTCGTAGCGACAGACCACATGACGCGCTACGCAGAGACCGCCGCTCTTCCGACGGGGACTGCACAAGAAGTGGCGAAGTTCTTTATAAGCCAAGTTGTGCTGCGACATGGAGCCCCGGAAGTCCTAATCACAGACCGCGGTACGGCATTTACGGCGGAGCTGATGCAAGGAGTATTACGCTACAGCAACACGGATCACCGAAGAACGACGGCGTACCACCCCCAAACGAACGGACTAACAGAACGTCTGAACAAGACAATCGCAGATATGCTGTCAATGTACGTTGACGTTGAACATAAGACTTGGGACGAAGTGCTCCCGTATGTCACGTTTGCGTACAACACGGCTATCCAGGAGACGACGCAGCTGACGCCTTTCGAGCTTGTCTACGGTAGAAGGCCGACTACGATGCTCGACGCCATGCTTCCGCACGTAGAAGACGACGACCTCAACGCCGACGTCCACGTATATCTTCAACGTGCGGAGGAGGCCCGCCAGCTCGCTCGAGTTCGTATAACGGACCAGCAGCTGGTGGATGTGGGCCGCTACAACCTCCGACGCCGAGACGCCGAGTACCGCCCAGGGGACCGTGTGTGGGTTCGGACTCCCATCCGACGACGCGGACTCAGCGAGAAGCTCCTGCGACGGTATTTCGGACCCTACAAGATTCTACGACGTGTTGGCCAACTCACCTACCAAGTGATCCCCGATGGTGACTTCGGCACATCACGACAACGCACGCGGCCTGAAGTCGTCCACGTGGTTCGCTTAAAACCTTTCTACGGACGATGACGAACTTTTATTTTCATTTGTTCGGACTGTCGCTTATGTTAGCATCGGGTCGATGCACTCTTAGAGGGGGGGTAATGCCGCGAACCATACATTGGGTTTGTTTATTTGTGTTTTGCTTTTACCGCTCGGCTGCGCCGGTCTGTGTTATCTCTGCGCCAAGGGAAGCGCGTGTTCCATTCTTTCTTTCTGTGCCGCATGTGTTATCTGTTGTGATAGGGAGAGCATTCCCATCTAACGTGAACAGCCCAGAATAATCTTCTTGGATCTACTATGTTCTCGATGCGAATCGACGTTTCGAGAACCACGCGCGCCAAAAGATAAAAAGCCTGCAGTGCGGACGCCGGGGCATTCGATTCGACGACACTCGCCTGTGCAAGTCACTTTGTTGACCGCTGCTTCGCCACCTCTGTATTTTTTTTAGTTGTTAGGGGAGCACAAGTTCGTTCCAATAAACGTTGATTGATTGATTGATTGTGGGGTTTAACGCGCCGACGCAACGCAGGCGATGAGGCGCGCCGTAGTGGAGGGCTGCGGATTAATTTTGACCACCTGGGGATCTTTAACGTGCGCCGAAATCTCGTACACACGGGCGTTTTTGCTTTTCGCCTCCATCAGAAAAGCGGCCGCCGCGGCCGGGAATCGAACCCGCGACCTCGTGCTCAGCAGCGCAACGCCTTAGCCACTGAGCCACCACGGCGGGTGTTCCAATAAACGTGTTTCTCATTCAAAACAACTGCATCGTCCTTGTCTTCGTGACAATATTTTGGCGAAAAAGATAGTCCTACAGAACGGGCGAGCCACCATTATATTGGCGACGAAGCACCGGCGGTTCTTCTTTTTTTTTTGCTTAATTGGTTTCATACGACGACCTCGTTTGCTTTTGGGTTGCTTGCTGTGTTATGATCACGACGACACGCCATCGCAGCAACTTCACATAAACCGCGTTTTCATTCGCTACGGCACGTCGCGATAGAACGTCTATGAGAAGGGAATCATGACGATCACCCGTGGCATGAAATCACCCGTGGCATTGCCCACTTGCGCATGTAAATGAGTGACAACGCGTATGTACAGTATATACAATTCCAATTCAATCCAATCCAGCTCGATACAATTAAATTTATTTCAATACAATCTAAATTCAATTCAATCTAATTCATTTAAATTCAATCCAATTCATTTCAATCCAATCCAATCCATTTCAGTCCCTATACAATCTAAACTCAATCCAACATAATTCATTTCAATCCAATCCCATCCGATTCAACCGAATCCAATCCAATGCTCCTCGCGCATGCGGAACACTGTGTACACGGACGCCAAGGCCAGGACAGAGCGAGGTCCTAAGGTGCTTCTCCCCTAAAATCGTTTCTGAGCTGTATTTAGCCGGTGACGTAGGAGACCTGGTGGCGAATAAGGCGCGAATATTACCAAACTCGTCAGCTTACTTTTGAAAACCAACGCTCTTACAGCTCGAATTGCGCGCGGCTTACTCCTGAGTTTAGCAGCGTTCGAGGGATGCCTTGTGAGGCGGAAACAATTCACCGCACACCGAAACACCAGTGTTTATTTTAGTTTTGCTACAACAGAAAAGAGCTACCCCCAAGGGCAAATAACTGTCAGCTGAAAGCGTACGCGGCAACTGAAAGCGTACGCAGAAAGCGTACGAGGGCAGGGCTTGGCAGACCAAGCCCTGCCCTCCAAGGGTGCGCAATTGCAACGCGAAGCATTTCCTTCGACAATGAAATTGATGACACGAGAACGTTTCTCGACAACTCTGCAGAGTAGCCACTGTGGGCTACTCAGTCGAGTGGATTTAAATGCAACGAGGCGGGAACCACTATCCGAAGCGTCTCACCAACACAATTCCGAGAGATTAACTCCTAGAAACAGCGCCGCGCAGACAGTTTGTTTTGGCTTAGCGAGAGTTCTCCAAACAGAGGGAGACTTAATCTGGCTCAGTACTGTTTCTTTGTTTTCGTCGGTATTCGTTTCTGCAGTCTGAATCGGCCAACGCCGGGGCGAGTTATTTGTCCGCAGGTAGTTGCGATCAATGGTGTTCCGTAAAAAAAAAAAAAAAAAGAAAAGATTCGAACGGCAGGTTGAAACTTATAACTCTTCATATCTTTGAGACTTGAGGGGTTCCCAATCCGACTGCAGGGCTTCAGGCACCATGTACATATCCGTTTTCACATGGGGCGTCACCGCCCAAGGGAAAAGCGGATTTCAAATGGTGTAATCTAAGCATATGGGAAGCGAGGGGACGGGGCAGGAGGGCTTATGTACAAGCTCCTCTGTGCAACTGAACCAATTTGGCATTGGTTCGCGCGTGTCACCTCACTGAATTACGGCGAGTTTGTTTCCTTTTGCCTTACAAGAACAAATCCCCAACACAGTGCAGTTTTTATGTCGTCACTTGTTCCCGGTTTTTTGTTGCTCGATCCCAGGCTACTGCAGCGAAGTTCCCCTTTTTTGCGTGTTCCAATGTTACAAACCGTGTAAGCTACATTTCTATGCAGTTCATTTGTGGATTTCACAGGTTTTTTGCCCTTTTTACACAGCCGAATTGGGTGCAGGTTCATATTGCGGTGAATGTTATATATATCTCTGAAGCATTTTTTTCGATTTTTGAGCGTTTGCATCCCCACAAAATAAACTTCAGCAACTTTGGGAGTCGTAAATAGAGTTGAAAATCGTCGCCTTTCCTACATACTACTGATACACTAATATTACATCCTTGATGAACCCACTATACCAGACAAAAAAAATGTTAGTGTTGCATATAAAAATCATTTTAGAGCGTTGGTTTTCCCTTACACAGGCCTTCAACTCTAGGCAGGACTTATTCATTTACGGCGTCGATGCAGTGTTGTAATTCATGCGAGGGGTGGGGGGGCGGTAAGGGAGGCTCTGACCCCCTTTTTTTTTGTTCAGGCTGTAGGTGGCATCGGAAAGTTTCCCCTGTTGAGACTTGTGGTTCGAAAAACATTGTGGCATTGCTTGATGTCAGGGTGCAAGATATTCTTTGAGGTGTCGACACAGCGGCCCACAAAACTGTCAAATAAAGTTGGTGGAGCTGCGCTTAGACCTTTAATTGAAAGAATATCTGGTGGCAGAACTCCTAACCACTAACTTAGCTTCGCAGCGTCCTAGGCTTCAAGTGGCTATCACCTAGAGTGGAAAGTGTCGCTGCGATCGCATGGCTCCATGGGAATTGCGGGTACCTCGATAACCAGATCAGCAGCAAGTGGCTATGGATTAGACTAGTTGACTCTGAAGTGTTTTTAGATCAGTTTTCGGCATGCTTTTCCGTTTTCGGCATGCCATTTTCTGGCATTCAATGGTTACCACAGATATGGCTAAATAACAGCGTAATTAGCACTTAACGCATGTCCTCGCATTAGCAGGGAGTTTCTTAAGAGGAAGCGGTGACCACAAGCAGCGACGGTGACAAAGGACGCGGAAAACGTAACTCAAAAGGCACTACAAGCTGAATGTACTGGACGATAGCGACAAGCGAATAAAATTAATGCACAGCCGCCAATGTCCTTCGTCGTCGTCGCTCATCGCTACAATTCACTGTGTCGACGCTGCTGCTCGCTTGTGGGGTGCTTCTGGCCGACAAAAAGTGAGCGAGGGTCCCGATAGCCTGTGTATAAATCGCGCACCCTGTGTGTAATGCCACGGTCGCCTACACAATGGCCACTAAATAAGTTACGCTAGCCCCCGCTATCCGTTTTTTGTACCCATTCAGTTACGAGTTTTGCGTCGCTCGTCGCCGTCACTGCGTGTATTTACCCTTAGCCTTAGACCGGCGAAATGAGGCAAATACATAGCGACTGGACAAGCCGGTATTTGTTTGCAATTTAAAGCATTCATGCACTTTTATAATGCTTTGCGCGCGTGCTTGCAGCCTTTTTTACGGTAATAGGCTTCGCCTCTAGTTTTATTTATACAAAACAATAAGCACAACGCGATGCATATTTCTCGAATCAATAGCTGTTGCATCTGCTTCGCCTGCCAAAGCCCGTAGCAGACGATAATAATACTGTATTGAGAGGAAGGAATAAAACAGTTTAAGACAATTTAAATAATTTATTTTCAGCTAAGCACGAATCCCTCAGGGGTAACGAAGCGGCACACGCCGCTGCCCGCGCTCATTCAAACCGGGCCATTTCCCACGAGGGCCACGAACCCCCATCGGAAGCAACAGTTAAGCCCACCCCGCTGCAAACATACGCCTAGAGACTCGCCCACTACAGGAACGAGCGTCGCAAATACCCATTCCCCCACCCGAACCTCTCTCGCGATGAAGCTACTACCTTCCGGCGACTACAAACAAACTCCTACCCACATAACACCCTGCTACATGCCACGTATCCCTCCCAATACCCTGCCACATGCAAATCCTGCCCCCACCCAGGCACCCTGTACCAAATTGTATGGGAGTGCCAGCAATCCTCTTCACTCACCCCTAACCCCAACCCTACCTATGAGCGGTGGGTGGAGCTGCTGACCAGCTCCGTCCTTCCACACCAGCGACGATTGGTGGAGAGGGCACGGATGGCCAGCATAGCCCAAGGCATCCCGGACTAAGGAAGCCTTCCACCGGGCGGGTGCCCTATTATCAGCACCTGGTCTCCAATAAAGTTTATTCATCATCATCACCAGCTAAGCATTATAAAAAAGCAAAGAAAATCCCATCTAGTTTGGAGTATGTAATATTCTAAAAATATATCTGGTACGACCCGCTGTTTCTGGTGGCGTGAGCCAAATGCAGGGCTCCTGATTTTTTTTCTAACCCCCATAAATAATAGCTCAAACTAAACACTCTAACAGAGTATTTTATACAAAGTAAAATTTCTTAACAGCGGCACTTTTGGTGGCAATTTTTTTACCAAAAACGCAATTTGCATAGTTACAAAGTTGTTGGTGGTCATGCCACGCCGAACTTCCGGCCAAACTACCAGCTGTGGTGGCACCCATGAAGACACGGAGTGCTTTCGCAGAATCACGTAGACCCTGCGCCAGATTCCACTCTAGGTACGCTAGTGAGACACTCTATGGCTTCACCAACGACTGTACGAAGCAAGGTGTTTCGCAGGCACCAGCGGCATGCATGTAATACAACATTGTTTCAGTTCAGTTCAGTTCAGTTTTTATTTCTCAGATATGGGTGCGGTTGTCCGGGTAAAAGCTGCCTTAGCAGCTTGACAACGCCCTGGAAACCACATACAAGGCAATAGCGGCATGCACATGAAAGTGTAATCAAATTTCAATTACTTAATCATGTAGAGTAACACAAGAAGCATACCATACAAACTTTAAGAAAGTACCACGGAGAATGAAGCATACGGCATATAAGTTAACAAAATGTGCATAGAAAACAGTTCATCTACATTCTGCATACACATACAGTATAAGAAGTAACAAACAGCAGTAACGCTTTATATCATTCACAAAAAAATGTAATATGAACATAAAATGAGCAAACACACAAGACATTCCTAAGTTACAATGTAACAATTACAAGTATATATAGTAAAAGAATTAACAGCACGGATTAGCAACCCTGTACTTAAAATTTCAGCCCACCTTAGTAAAAAATCTCCGTAGTTCTGTTTTTGTTAAGATATCTTTGTATGCCGATATTCATTGAGTAATAATGCGATATTATGAGATAACGAATGCCACTTATAATTTGTTCCAATAATGAGGTATATGCCATAAAGCCCAATTACGTGTGTTTATTACGGTGTTGTGATATTCAATTCAATTCATTTTTATTTCAACATCAGTGATGTTTGGGGGCATGGACAAAAAGCCGTAGAATGGCTTGACGGGGTCCATGCCCCCTACATGGCATACAGTGAGTGCTACAAAGGGCACGTACATCTTTGGCAAGGTACATTATTCTTCTTCTCACAACATCGAACTCTCACAAGTAGAGCAGTGACAAAAACACGGTCACTACAAAAAAGGAAATCATAAGAGTTACAGACCATAAAGAACTACACAATACATGTTTATAACCAGGTAAATACTAGGCATTCTTTAAGTAACCCATGATTACGTAGGTTTTACTTTTAAAAGAAGGGCTAAAGTATAAACAGAAAAAAACCGGTAGCACGGAATCACAAAAACACTAAAAAATGTGAAAATAAACAAAGTACAGAAAAAGAGGAACAGCAGAATTCTACAAAACAACGCAATCAAAAGAACATGTTCCGCAAATCCTTGAACGAAACAGAAAAAATGTCGACATTTGGTACAAGGTAAAATTCGTTAAGCAAAGATGGTAAACAAAAATTAAGCATTTGTTTTCCGTAGTTGGTACGGCATGTATTCACTTTCTATTGCTCGGGACGACGGATGTTATATGTGTTTACGGTTTTTCGAAGTTGTGCAAGTGTTGCCAGTAGGTTGGTGTTTTTTATGATTTGTGATTTGTAATATCGGAGTAATTCATATCTGTAGAGAGACTTTACATTAATAATTCTATGTTCTTGAAACAGAGAGCTTGTATGGGACAAGTAGTGTACTTTACTCATTATACGTACCATCCGCTTTTGTACCACGAGCAGCCTGTCTAAGTTTTCAAGCGTGGTTGTTCCCCATATCAGCGCACCGTAACTCAACAATGACGAAAACAGGCAATTATACAAAATAACATTGACTGAAAAAGGAAAATAAAGGCAGTGTTGTCGCAGACAACCGGAAACACCAGATAATTTCCCCATTATATAGTTGACGTGCTTATCCCATGACATGTGCTCTGTGAAATAAACACCTAGAGTTGTGAAAGACGCACAGTTTCTATCTCTGTATTGTTAATTCGTACGGGAAGAAGTTTAAAGACTGTATTCCTTGGACGAAATATTATTGCCTTAGTTTTACTGATATTAATCTGCAGATCATTTTGGAAAGCCCAATTGTTTACGAGTTGCAGTGTTTTGTTGGCGCATTCAGTTAAATTAACTCCGGATTTACCTGCGAAAAACAAACTAGTGTCATCAGCGTATATAATATACTTAACAGAATCATCAATATTGACGATTTGAAATATATATATATATATATATATATATATATATATATATATATATATATATATATATATATATATATATAATAAAAAGAAATGGTCCTAGTATGCTCCCCTGCGGAACACCTGATTTTACGGGTTGTATTCTAGAATGGTTGCGGTTTATGTCAACAAACTGACAGCGATACTGTAAATAAGAAGATATTAGAGATAGTACGCTGCCACGGAATCCATAATGTTCCAGTTTAAGAAGGAGTATATCATGGTTAATAAGGTCAAAAGCTTTTGTGAAATCCAAAAAAACGCCGAGAACCATATTTTTATTTTCAAAATTTTCTAGTATATACTCTTTTTACGCTAGTAGCGCCAATTCAGTCGACATGTGTTTTCGGAAACCATATTGAGCCGAGGTTAATATTTGGAATCGATCAGCAAGCGAAGTTAAACGTTCTAGAATTACTTTTTCCAGGCCCTTTGAAAAAACGGGTAAAATAGATATCGGACGGTAGTTGGAAAATTCATTGGGGTTTCCTTTCTTATATGTTACTGTGACTCTTGCAAGTTGCATACTAGCTGGAAATATACCAGTTAAAATACAGGCGTTAAAAATGTGAGCCGAGCAGCCTGATATAACATCGATTGCGTATTTTACAAGCATAATCTGAAAACCATATGCATCCTCTGCATTGCTATTTTTTAATTCCATGAAAACTGTTATATTTTCTCTGGGATCAGTTGGGTCTAGAAACATGCAATTTTGGTTACATGATTTCATAAATGATAGATTACGTCTTTGGCTTGTGGATGTGGGGGCTACAGACAAGAAATGGTTATTAAAAGAATTAACCAAATCTACCCCAGTTATTTCACGATCATCTTTTTTATGCGGCTGATGGGCTCTGGTGAGCGTTGAACTAAAGAATTTAAAACTCTCCAAACGTCTTCTGAGCGTCTTGTTGATGAGCTAAAGAGATTGAGGTAATAGCATTTTTTAGCAGCCCTCAGCTCTTTGGTAACGTAATTTCTAAATTCTTTAAATACGTTTAATAGTTGAGGACGCCTGGTTTTAATAAAACGGCCGTACAGTCGGTCACGCTTTCTAATGAGTTTCAGAATATCTTTTGTAACGCATGGTTTGCGTGCTTTGTTTGATGGAGTGTGTGTCTTATAAGGAAAAGAAACATCATAAGCAGCCGTGAACTTATTCATAAATGTATTGTAAGCTGATTCAGGGTTTTCGTCTATAAGAACATCCTCCCAATTTGTGTCTGTTACAAGCTGCCGGAATGAGGATAACGTGACCGGGTTTATTCGACGATATGTGTACTTGTGCAAGTTTTCAGTAGCCTTTATCGTTTGTTCAAGAGATAAGAAAATTGGTAAATGATCACTAATTGCATATGTGATTACACCCAACTTGAGCGTACGCAACCATGCCGTACGCTCAAAGTATTGTATGACATAACTTTACGTTGTTAAGGCATGAAAGTATGCCGACATGCACTATGGGCTGCAAAAACTGTAGGTGGGGTTCCGAATAATCCCCTGTGTGTATAGAGGCGCGTGCTGGTTTTATAACAGGCTTCTCACAGGCATGGACTAATATTGAGCAAAACGAGTCACGTCTACGGTAGATACAGTAACACTGTTTGCTCAGACCTGGAGAGATATTTCGGTACATTTCTCACAGCCATATCTTCCCAATATTCAGATATTCGTTATAGGAAAACTGCACTCAACAGGAGGAGTAAGAGGAGGAGAAGAAGGAGCAGGAAGAGGAGGAAAAAACTTTATTTACATTAATTTCGAGCTGGTTAAGGGGCCGGCTGCTCAGTCCAGGCAAGAGAGTAAGAGTAATTTTTTTTAATTCATAGAACGCATCCCGCCTAAACCAGAATTTATTATTTACGCCTGGAAGGGTTGGAAAACAATAAAGAGCTGCTTGGAAATATTAATCGGTTGGAATTTCTTGTAATAGATGCGCGTATACTATTTATTGCATTGTTTAGTCACTATATCAAGCCTGCAACACCGCAATCACGTCATAATTGTTCTGGTTCAGGGTCAGTTGATTAGGATAACGATGGCTGCGATATAAATTCGGAGCACAAAAGCCAGCTTCCATTACTCTGGACAATGTTGTCTGGGGCGCGATCGCGGTGGCGTAGCACAAAGCTTCTCATTGTATTTGCATGTGAATAAACGACGCACGCTGCGGATATGCAGCTTCTGGCACGCAGCCATAACGAAAAACAATTTGTGAAGAAAGGAATGTATGCCATGCAGCCTGAAGAAAATATCCCGACGATTTGTGGGATCCTCCCAAACATCCCCAAACCTACTAATAGGACGTTTGTGACGGCGCTGAAAAATTAATGCGTTGGGCCCAGAAAAAAAAACATTCATCTGATACAAGTGAACAACAACGAAAGAAATAGAAGACAGCCGCTTTATTTCCTGTTGTGTGATGCGCATGTAGGGGCCCGCTGCTTGGCGCGAAGCATTAGACTGTTGAGTATTCATTAGGAGCATCTCAAAAATAACGTAGGAAAGTCTGCGCACTTTGAATACTTATCGAAAATCTCTGAGTGCGGAACCTCGCGAATAAGCTAGAAAGGACGGGTTACACACGATGCTCTGAAGAAAGTGGTTCTCTCTCTCCTCGTGTGTTGCAAACTTGGGGGTAATACAGCATGGAATTTATTCAGATGTGTCAGATGCTGGCAAAAATGAATGATTTACTAGAAATACGCTTTTTAATGCTCGGAAGCATCATAGCGGGCGATTTCTACCACAGGCACTGCTGCCCTTCACATGCGTAGTGTAGCAGACGACAACGACGCGAGTCCGTAAGCAGACGTCAGAGCCAGGGGGCGCCACTGAAACATCTCGCCGCCAACAGTAAAATCGACGGCACTGCATCGTTTGCGAGCCCGCACCTCTTCGACATTTAGTAGTACTTTCCCTCCAAGCTCCGGAAAGTACCGTTTCGTACAAATGCACCCTCAGAAAAATGCCGACTGTAAGTACCATCATTTTCTGCATGGACTGACTCCAGAGAACGCATTCATTCGTTTAGGATCGCCGAGAACGTTAAATAATGCCACGCTTTCTTGCCAACTGCGCGTGCCGGCGTTGCGGTACATTCTCTACAAAGAATTAGCACCCAATTTGTTTTGTTGCGCAAGTATGAAATCTCACTTGTGTGAGTGCTGAACGGCTACCGCGGCACACATCAGTGCTTTATACCGTATTTTAATTGTTACCGATTAAAAACACCTGCCCACAGCACGTGGAACCACTGCGGCGGGCGCAAATGCTTTCGCACGGCTTTCTACAAATTATTGTCTGCTCCATCGACCGGCGGGACGCGCCAAGTCTCGTCAAGCAGATATCATGCACGCGACCGGTTGCGAAAGCTGCCGAGAAAGCCCGACAAGGAGCGGAAAAGATCTGAACACCTCCGAGTAGCTGGCGCCCGGGCAGCTTATTTTCTCTCCCGCCGGAGGTCGCTGTAGTCAACGGTCTCAGCGGCGTCTGTTGGGCAACTGTATTAGAACGACAAGTGAACGTTTGTTTTTGAAGCTGTGTCCTCACCTAATAGTATATCTTACACCGTGCGTGATGTCTAGCGCAGTCTCTGTAAAACAAACTGGCATATGAAGCCCTTTCAAAGAGCACAAAAGAAGTACGCTCTAAAAACGCTCCGGAAACTCTAGGCAGAATTTTTGCGACAAACAAACCACAGAAAAGGACCAAACATCTATGCCACACGCGCTTCCTATGACGAAAACAAGATGTATCTGCTGCGTTGCATTTGTACGAACAAGATGCCGTGATAAAGATGCCGTGAAGATAAAGAAAAAAGCAATAATACAACACCCACCGCCGATAAGCACTCTGTTGATATTAAGAAGCCAAACAACACAAAATCCAGCACTCACTTGGAAGCAGCCGGATAATGGCTCTTCCAAAAAAAGCCAAACGCACGACGCTACGTAGGACGGTAATCGATACGAGTCCGGTCGGTATTTTCAAAAGACGGCTTTACCATCCGTAAAAAAAAAAAAGAAATGGTAATAAGTAAAGTGTGAATAGCGTGCTCGGCCAAGCACGCTGCCGAGTGACTTGGAACGGCTGAACTGTGTACCAGCGGGCACGTAGCGTGTTCGTCAAATCAGGGCCTCCCGGGCGCCCGGCCTCAGCCCGACAAGCCTTGTCGGGATCCATGGCGTCGGCGTTGAGTCCCGGTGGCTTGACGCATCCTTCTTCTTTGTGTGCGTATCGTGGGGCGAAAAGCACTCCATGCTTTCGTTACTGGTGCGTGCAGAAGGGGGAAGGGTGTCCTTAGGATGCTAACATTGGCTGTTTTCGTAAGGGGAATGTCAGATGCCTTTCACGCGTCACGGCTGTCGGTGCTGCAACGGAGCAGACGCGAGGGACCAGAGGAAAACATGCGCACTCTTCTCGGGAGTGGCTGTGAGGGAGCTTTGGTTGTGAGTGATGGGGAGAATAAAGGCACGAAATCAGAAACTGAGCAGCATAGAAGTAAAAGATCAGCACGAGCTAAAATACTGCACCGTAGTGTGGCTAGGGGGCTAAATGGAGCGATAGATAGCTCAGCTGGATATTAAGATAAATAAAAGAGCAACGGAGAAGTTATCTGATAACTCGGTTTGGAGGAATTATTGACCCCGTTTTATGCAACTTTTACTCTTATAGTTATTATTACCGCACTTTATGTTACCAAAAAGGAGCCGTTAAACACAGCGAAAATGTTTCGTCACTCCGTAATACATTGTGCAGCATGAACAGAGGGCAATGGACCGACGTTTTTTGAGCATCTGCAGGCTGCGACGCTCGTACAAAGGCTGTAGCTACAGTCTGACATCAGCATAAAAAACGCCATAAAACGCTCACAAAAAAATCCACGGGGCGCTTAAGTCTCCTTGCGAGCTTTGAAGGTCAAAGCCTGGCGAGCGGGATAGCTAAGAGCAAATGTTTAGTGCTACATCATTTTCGCGTCTCTTTCTTGGCTTTCGTTTCTTCGTCTTTGGCTTGAAATATTTTAACCGGCTTTTTTCTGCTATACCATGTTTCGTTCCATTGCTCTGCTTTCGCCATGGCCTCCTACTGCGCAAATTTAACACACAAAAAGTCTGTGGGTGCCAAAGAAAACATGTATGGTGAGCTATCACCATCTACAGGCCTTAGAGCCAGCTATAAAAGGGATTAACAAGATACTACGGCTGTCTATAGACGTTTTTATACATCGCAAGATACAGCCATTCAACCACAAATTTTTATTTCAATGGTTTAGCGCAACCTAGGGTGTTTAATCTATCCAGGTGAATAAACGTATGACTCAGGTTGTAGACCAGAGTCTATAAAAGCTCTTTTGACTGGTTACAGACCAGTGTTTACCGCTAACACTACAGGCTTGAAACCATTCAGCTGTATTTTGCCAGCTATAGAAATATGTTTGTCGCAAAGCTAAAGTGAGGCGGCCATAAACGTCCCCGCAGCTGTCTATACAGCAATACATGGCTGTCAACCTTTCGACATTTGAACTTTTTGCAAAACTGGGAAGATGCGGCACGTGTAAGACGAAGAAGTAACAAGAAACGACGCTTATGGGAATGAGCATATCTACACTTTTTTACTACCGCAGTCGTGACAGCCGTCATGTTGCACGCCGAGTAATCTTCAAGGGCATTTGGTGACCTAGCAATAAATAAATGAGTTGCAAAGAATCTTGCGCGCTGTGTGATATTGATAATCGGTATGTAGCGCATAGTTACTGAATGGCGTAATTGCCGCAGCTTATTCGCTGGTCATCTGCTCGTGCTGAACGGAAAAGCTCAGTAATGTCATCGGAATTATTGCACTTCCCTGTACTATTCATGGAATTCATAGCTGCTTAGAAGAGCTGAGGAGGTCATTCTGCTCTGTCAACGTCCAGGTGACCAGAGATCACCTCCAGTTAATATCTTTCTTAGACGAACAGTTACTAATTGTTCCTTTACCACCAGTGCCCGTTGTTAACCTCTTAAAAACTCGGCCAAGGAAAGAAATCTACGACAAATACACTCGCCGGTGGTATTAACAGCTTTGCAGAAAACAAAAGCATCACAGCCTAAAATATTTACACCACGATACACTGGAAAACGACTTGGCCCATTAGTGTGTTTGTTTCACATTCTTACCAGAAAGCATTTCCGCAGCTTAGAGCTTGTGCACCAAGCTGGCTACGAATACTCAGCTCATTTTGAAGGTCGAGGACAGATTCGCCACCGTCACCGAAGGACCGGTTGCTGATATAGCCATTCCTGTCTGTCATTCTGCCATTCTGTCTGGCATAAAAATCCCGGATTTCGTGCACTAAGATAACTGCAGAAGGCCCTGATTAGCAATTGCACTCTGATATTCCAGACGGAATAATATCACGGGGCGTTCCGAAGTACCAGGAGCTTTCCGAAGTACAAGAACGCTCCACTAACTTCAGTAGATTTTGAGAATTGTTTTTCGCGCGCAATTATTTTCTGAAAGGGGGGTACAACTTCAAGGGGCAAATTGTTCAGATGCGTTAGAATTGTCATGACTTTTGCTTTCATTGTGGTGGAATCACCCTGCATTTCATGTAAATCTGTTAAAATAGCTGCTATTGTGTGGCTCACTTTCACGAAGAAAATAATCTTACTTGCTCACAGCGGAAGCCTTCTCCGCTGTGTTCACAGCAAGGCAAAATGTTGCTTTAAAATATGATGCTTAAGTAAATACGAGTTCAGCCTGTACGTGACTAAACGACAATATTTGATGCTATATTTGCCTAAATGACACATTCACTGCCTATTATGGGCGCCTAAAGCCTTGATTTATTGCGCCTGAAGTTCCGGTCCTTAGTTTTGAGAGACTACCGACTTCTCTTTTATAAGGACTATCTAGCAGATGTATGCATTTGTGTTGGTGAGGTGTGCCGCAGTGTGTGGGAGTGGAGCGAGTTGCGTGATGTGAACTAGAATGTATTGCAGTGCGTGGTCTGTCCGTTCCTAGTATTTGAGCATTCGCACACTGGCGGCGTAGAGTTTCCGTTCTTATAGCGAAGTCAATTATAAACTCCTTGGTCTTATTTGTTTAGACGCCCGTGTCTAAGCCTATCCTAGTACGGCCTGAATCAAAGAAGAGAATCACCTTCCATAACACGCATTTCGAGTAGTATTCTGCAAATAAATACTGGACAGAGAACACGCACAGACGCATTTCACACTGTGTGTGTATCACCATAGTTCCGCACCGACCGGATGCATTGCACTCTTTGCCGACGAGTTTCCATTCACGCTTGTTCCGTTTATGCTTGTTCCATAAGATTTATCATTGTAATCCCATCCTCAGAAGCAGGCTATTGTCCAGTCCATCTTACATGTCGTCCCGGATCGACCATCAGCACAAAGTTCACGTTCCATCGTGTCGCACAAACCTGTTTCAGGATTCCTTTGTCCCCAGCACTTGTGCAAGTTGGAATCGCCTTCCTGGGTCGGTAGCTGAAATCGGCAATGAGATTGCTTTTCGCTCAGCCATAAGCAACCTGTTTTCATAACAAGCTGTTATTTGTAGTGTTTATTGTTGTTTTGCTGCTTTTGTCTGTATTATTGTGTATTTCCGACTCCCCTCTGTAACGCCCTCGGTCCCTGAGGGTAACACAAATAAATAAATAAATAAATAAATAAATAAATAAATAAATAAATAAATAAATAACCTTGTCCTCTTCATTTTGTTGCCATTCGACGAGAGAGCCTGTCAAAGAGAAGTGCTTCAAGGTCCATCCATCTGGGGAAGTAGTTTTTCTATATGTGCAGTTAAATCAGGAAAGTTGAATGGGGAAGGCCGCGCGTAGACACGGATATAATGAGGCAACGAAAAATCAAGGCCACACAAAGCCGCGAGAGATGCTCTACAATTCTACGCTATCTCTCGGCGTTTCCTGTCAATATTTTTGCACGAAATTGAGTAAGACCACTTGGTCCTCCTTTTGCGATGTGGCTCGAGATAGTTGGCAAAAAAAAGAGTATTGGAGAAGCAAAGAACGGCACAAAATTTTCGGATGCCTCCACTTCTCGAAGACTGGCGTCGATCGAGGAATGCGGGAAAGTGCTCGGGCGGAACACAATAAGATGCGCTCAAGTAGCACTCGATGCCTCCTTCCGACAAGCTTTATTGAATCTACACTGGTTGTGGTAGAGATAAAGAAAGCGAGGAAGGTTACACGCCCGTTTGGGGATGCAAAACGTCTCTCCGAAAAAGAAAAACGGCTTCGAGAAGGGGAGCACAGGCTGGTTCCCCGAGGTACTGGGATGCGAAAGTAATAGCGGGAACACGCGCGCGGTTCGGCCCCACTGCCGACCGCGGAGAAGACGCGGCATCTTCGCTATGCGCCAGGAATACGGATGGATTTTTTTGGACTACTGTGCTTTCTGAGACGCAAGCTCGGCTAGGTTTCTTCGGCGCGAATGATGCTGGGTATGCACAAGCGATTGGAAGCAAAGGGCAAAAGGCGCAACCTCGGCCGCTTTGGGGTTGGCGGGCCGTGTGACGAGGGAAAGAAGTGGGAAAAGGGGGCGAAGGGAAGGGGGACATAAGAAACGTGCGGGTAGTTTTTTAAGCCCCCAAGCGAGCACGCGCGCTGCCCGGAACTTGTTCGACCGAGAGACGCGAAATCCGATCTGTTTCGGAGAGTGTTCACGCTCTAGAGAAGCTGCCAAACGTCGTTGGTTGGGGAAGATGGTTGGACGCCGGAGATTCCGGGGAAGATTAGTCCGTGCACGCGGTCCTCCAAATTGGCGAGGTGGAAGGCGCTGTAACACATGAAAAAAATCACGCCATATCCTCGGAATGAATGATGATAAGTGCGGCGAAGCTCGAGAGGGGGGGATCATCGGTAACCGTAACTCTCACGTGAAAGTTCGCCCATTACATCATTAAGAAAGACGTAAGACTGTGTGCGCACATTGTACAAATCAACTTTTATTTTCGGAGTCAATGCTCCCAGCCCCAGACCTGGTGAAAGACCCCGCGCCATCGAGGACTACCCCGCACCTCCACCACAATTTGTCACGTAGGATGGGACACAACGGCAAAGAAAGAACTGTTATTTGGGGCGAACTTGTGCCCGAACAAGACGAGAGGAAACGAGCAAAGGTCCTTGCGTCTCGTTCGATCTCCGAGAACGACTGCCTGCGTTCGTGGCGTGATCTCTTGCGTGATCTCCCCCTCGCAGTGCACGTGCGCTCGCGCCTCCGGTGGCGAATACAGGCAAGCTCGCGCTCCCGGTGCCGAGTTTGCGCTGCCGGTTGCAGCCGGTTCTTGCACGTGCAACGCGGCCCACTTTGCGACATCTCCGAAAGCATGCGGCGGTCACGTACCACGAGACACAAGGGATGGACAGACCCATGGATGGACAGACGAGACACAAGGGATGGACAGCTTCGCCCCTAAAACATTTGTCATTTGCCAAATCGCACCGGGTGCCGGCAGGAGTTTGTCCTGAGGGGGAAAACGTGATGCATTACGGGTTAAAAGGGAGAGTTTGGCAGGGGAGGGCAAGTGTTGGCGGGGCTTGCATGACGGGGCAAGGAGGAGATACTTTCCGGTATCTCAGAATACTGCACACTGTGTTTTTTTTTGGTGACAACTTGGGTGACCCACATCGTAAAATCGCGTCTGTTGTGTGCGAAGCTTGTCGATGAAGGCAACAGAGCAAAAGAATGTTCCACAACCGAGAAAGAGCGTTTCCCGGCAATGTATTCCTCTAGTGCTCTGCATCTTCTTAATGGAGGTCAAAGAGGAAAAGAATGCCGCGGAGGCCAGACACCGCATTGCCAGGCAACACCGAAGAGATTCAGCTTCGGAACATTTTCAAAGAATGTACGGGCCGACTATTTCGACCAATATCGATGCTCAGCGAAGCAGGGGCGTCGATCTGAGTAAGCCCTCATCCACACAGCCATGGCCTTCTCCGTCACTGCACCGTCACGTCAAAAAACCGTGACGGAGACGTAAACGGAGTAGCGTTCGTACTGGAGCTCTCCGTCAGCTAGTACAGGGTCGTCTGCCTAGTGATCAGTTTAGCCTAGAATTAAGTCTGCTTTATCTGAAAAGTTAAGAAAGAGAGAGAGAGACGACCTTTATTAGAAAAGGATGACCACTGGTCACGATGGGGAACGGAATGGGGAGGGAGGGTAAGAGAAAATAAACAAATGCTGGTCGTTCTCAGTAGACTGAATAACTGGGCCAGTTCTTGGAACCTGCAATTGATGGGCCAGTTCATGGTGATCGACATAGGGTTTGTGCACGTTCACCAGGTCGTTCGGGGGAGGACCCGCTCAAACAACCCGTGCTAGACCGCTTTTAATTGAATGAACTGCTATTTCATATAATAGTTGTGCATCAGTTTGTTATGGATCGGGATGGGGCTGGGGCGATTTGAATGTACGGTGCGTGGCGAAAGCTAGGCACCACCAAACTAGGTGTGTGAGGTCTGATGGAGTGGTGGTACGGCAATCAGGGACATCGATGGGGCAGGTGAGGGGTATACCACTTGCGAAGTGTTTCGGGTGTGTAGGCTGAATTTATGGCTTAGAGTTTTACGTGTGCTTACATTTCGTTAAATTTAGCCGTAAAAATTTGTTTTCCGTTTGGCTGGTTTACCACTGGCGTGGTCCCGTCGTGTTGACGAAACGGAAACGTAGAGCTCGGCTTCCTGTCACCCTGGCACCGTTTTCGGCGAGAAATCGCCCGAGAAACCATCGCCCATGACGGAAGACGGTGACCTGACGGTGACGTGCATGACGGAGTGAAAAACGGCTGTGTGAATGAGGGATAACAGTGTATACTACGCCAATCTCAACGCGCTTTTGTTGACCCCCAAGTCGTGGCTGTTAACGAATATTAACGAAAAACAACCAAACGAACAAAAACACACCTGACGACGCCAAGGCATTTATTATTGACGAATTCAAAGAAAATCAATCAATCAATCATTCAAGCAATCAATTAGGCAATCAGTCATTCAATCAGTCAGTCCATCCATCCATCAATCAATCAATCAATCAATCAATCAATCAATCAATCAATCAATCAATCAATCAATTAAGCACAGTCTTTCAATCAGTCAATCAATCAATCAATCAATCGAATAATAAAATTTGAGAAGTTGTTGCTATTCCTTCCTTCTTGGCCACACGTGGGATTGGCCCGCAATTCCACCTTTGCGGAGCTAATGAGCCTGGTTGGCAAAATTCATCACTGTAAATTTGAAAATTAAATTTTTTAGAATAGTGCGTGCCGTGTGACGCCTGAACGTGACGTCACGGGAGTAGGACAGGTGCACACCACACTCACATAGCCCCGATTCTAGGGAGGCTATGGCGTGTGCCAATTTGCCTGCTGACGTAATTCACACACTAAAGGGAACAAATGAAAGAGAAGAAACTGAAGCAAACACATTATAGCAGAAAAGAAACCGGTCTAAGTAATCCGTGCCAAGAGACAAAGAAACGAACGCGAGGAAAAAAACTTAACTACAATGTATAAGAAAAGGCGTGGCTAGTACGTATCGCTAGGCTTTCTCCTTAAAAGCAAGTAAGCAGACTAGAGTGCCCACAAGAAAGTTTGCATAGGAAAATGAATGGTTTCGATAACGTATTACGAGCAGCAACTGCATTGAAGGTTGCGCGCTTCCATAACCCACTTTATTTTTTTGCCAGTCGGCTATCGCCCCGTAAATGCATTGTATGTCATCGATGGCAGAAACTGCTCCTTATGACGATAACTATGAAAAAAGGCTCATTGAACGCCTTCCATACAAAAGAAATATTTGTAGGGAAATACAGACAAATAAAGTGAAAGTGCAACATAAAAAAACTTCACCTCCCCTCGCGGGAACCCCTGTGTAGATGCGACGAATAGGAGGTTCCGTTGTTGTTTCCGTTAGGTTGATTCTCCCATCGCGTGAAACGTGCCGTGAACCCCCTGCCGCGGCTATGACGCAACGTGCCGCGGCTATGACGCAACACAATCCAACACAATCCGCTTTGATCCAGTCCAATCTAAATCCAATCAAATCCAAGCCAAGCCAATCCAATCCAATCCAATGCCCCTCACGAGAGAGTGTTCGCTATCGGATAGGAGAGGGGGTGAGCGGCGGAGAGCGCAGCTGGCGCCGCGAGGAGAATGGGGGAGGGGCGGACAACGCCGACGACGACGACGCCGGAGGGACAAGGCGAGTGAATCAAATGCTCTGCATCTAATGAAGTGATTGGATTTGCTTGCCCCCAGTAGCCAGTGGTGCAACACTAGGACGAGAGAACGCACTTAAAGATGCCCCACGCCCTACTGACGCATTCTTGGAGAGCGTTGGCCTGGACCGCTTTCGTCGCCGCAATAATCAGTAAGTAGAATGAATCGCACTTTTAAAGCATTTTAACCCCACCTCGAAATATTATCATGAGCTTATTATTATTACCACTGCTCCGCCTTGCTCGAGTTTCGCTGAAACTCGGGCCTTCTGGAATAGCACTCCTGTACCGGAGCAACGCGCTCATTTATTTGCTGAAGGAAACATTCACCAATTTACGCCCTTTGTTGCGTTAGCTGACCTGCATAAGAGTTCTCACAACGTAAAACGCCTTTTTGTATTTCTAAGTGAACGCTAGAGATACGTCAGTGGTTCTGTACCGCGGAAGTGGCATCCATTCCATATTTGGATACGAGGGAATTTGTACGCTTCAATACCGTTTGCCTTTTGTCAAAAACAGGGCTACTATTACGTCTACTCATTTCAACTACTGTCGTGTTGCCGCTGCTCGAAGCAAGAGTTTTTTCGTGTACACGAGCTGCTAAACCCCGCTTCAGAATCCGGGTGACGCAAGCCCCCCTGCTTCGTGGAAATTGAGGGGTAAGTGTACCGGCTCTCTACCTAGGGGACGAAAACTGCACTTCGCCTAACATTTACTTAACAACAAACCTTATTAAAATACAGCTTGCATTTTAAATGGAAAACATAGCTTAGGTAATATTTATTTATGTTTCCTCAGCTTTTATTTCGTGACTTACGGCAGCAGCCACAAGAAGTGCAGAACTAAATACTTCAACGTTCCGCCTACAGACTAGAGGCGTTTCAACTCGGCCAGTGCTGCTTTCCCCTGTTCTGTTTCCTCCAGCGCAAAAGGGGGGGAGGGGAGGGGGGGTGCAGCTGGGGACCGGCTTCTGATACGTGGGGCCTGTAACGAGTAGAGCAACTGGTATACTTTGGGTAACTCCGGCTCGGAGCTACGGTCACAATAAACGCCAATATTTTCACGAAAAGAGAAAGAAGAGCAGACTGTCATGTAGCCCTATTCTCATCTACTACCAGGGTGTCGAACCGGAACCGGAACCGAACCGAAAACCGGAACCGAACCCGAATTTTTGCCCGGAACCGGAACTGAACCGGAACCGTATTTTTTCCGCCATTTTGGAACTGAACCCGAACCGGAACGAATCGAAGGAACCGTTCCGAACCGGTTCCGGCGCTTCAAAAATGTGATTTCTAGTTTTCCAGTTCGGTACCCTACCTTGCGTCTGAAGATATTTTGCCACTCCCCAGACAGAACCATAAAATATTTTGCGTAGTCTGTAGTTCCCAAGGCCCATCATGTTCTCTTCTAATTATTTCCCTCAATTTAATGTAAAGTTGTCCGTATATACTATCAGTTTGCGTTAGGCACTGCCCATCTCTCCCAATTATCTTTTACGTTTAGAATAACTTTTACGTTTAGTTATAACGCATATTATGAGGCAACATATCATGGAATATTCTTCATGGTTTCTCTACATGGTGTTTAGAATCGCGTAAAGTTTTTAATGTCTTGTTAATTCGCATGCATCCCTGTCCGCTTGTGAAGGCCTTCAGGGACACCATCAACAATACATCCATATCTTCCACTTATAGTTCGAATGGGCAGTTATATACAAATAGCACTGAAACACAAACACTCGCAGTTCTCAAAATTAACGTAACTTTTTCTTGTATACAGTGCCGTTGTGTCTTTCGGTTACTGCTATAAGAGAACATGAGATTTAAAAAAATGGGGAATCCTAATTTCCACTTTTAAAGTATATTTGATAGCATTTTTATGTTATCTCGAATCTGCTTAACCTTAAACTTAAGAGGTGAATGGATTGAAGTCGATTAGTGCGGGTTAGCGGGTAGAATCGCCACACCCCCTGTTTCCTGGACCACGTGTGGCTTTCGTGACGAAGTGGATACTTTAAAAGAACGCTCCGTCCACCTCAGCATCACTTGGCAGCGGAGGCAGAGAACAGAACGGTCGCCCGATAGTCGCCTTCCTATTTCACAGGTTTGAATATTCTGCAGTAATCTTTGTTCGCTTACTCAGTGACTTTTTCTGTTGCCTCTGGTGCCAACCACCCAGTGTCATTGCTATTGTGTGCTCTTGTGTATAATCCCGCATTGCTTTGGTCATGAAAACTGACATTGCTGACCTAAGACGCGAGATCGCTGATCTTAAGCGTGAATTTCGAAAAGAAGTAAGGGAAATGCAGAAAAGCTACGAGGAAATTAAAAAAAGAATATGAAACCACTAGGGAAGAAAATGTGGAAATGCAAAAAGCCTGCCATTTCTTCAACAAAAGCTACCAGGAAATGAAAGAAGAATGCGAAACTACAAGAAAAGAAAACGCAGCTTTGAAAGTTTCAAGTTCGACGTTGTCATGATAACGGAAACGTGGTATGCGAGTGACACATAAGTGCTGCGCCTTTCGGACTTCAACACGTTCTTTCTAAATAGGTCCCACGGCGAGGTGGGGGTGTGTTACAGCTCGTGTCTACACAGCTTTCTTGTAGTACAATGAACGAATTTTCGACAGTTACGACAGATTATGAAGCTTTAACGGTGCAATGTAAAAATGCTATTTTTGTTGTTGTGTACCGCCCCCCTGATGGACAACTCGAAAATTGTTTCGCATTTTTAGAAGACCTCCATTTTGTGTCGTCTTATGGTTTACAAATAACTATTGGTGGGGACTTTAACATTAACATATTACAGGCAAGCGCACATTCGCGTGGTCTAGAGCTCCTTTTCGGTTATTTCGGCTGCATGAACGTGATCAAAGAACCGACTCGTATGGGCCGTCTTTCCCAAAGTCTTATTGATGTATTTATAACCAGTGATACAAGTAGCAGTACCATGTCCGGTGTGACTGGTGTACATATAGGTGACCATTTACCTATATATATGTTCTCAATGCACACAGAAATACTAAGATGTAAGCAATGCCCCGAATCTTTCGCTTTTCACGATATTAATCAGAATACTTTCAGAATCAGAAAATTCCCTCTATTTGGTGGAACCCTTTACTTCTGTGCACCACTGCAGATGATGCCTACGATACTTTTCTAGATTCATATAAAGATGCATATAAAAAGTCTTTTCCTCTTAAGATGGTCAAGAAAAATAAGAATATAAGGAAACCGTGGATTACAGACGAATGTCTGAAGATGATCCGTAAAAAAGATATATTGTACCATAAGTTTGTAAAAACAAAGAACAGGGACGATTTTGTAGCCTTTCAAAAGTACCGAAACTTTGTGACAAAGTTCTTACGCTGTACTAAAAAAATGTACTTCGAACATGTGTTTTCTGAGGCTTCCTCCCGGCGGGATGTCATGTGGCGGGAATTGAATAAACTTTTGCACCCACTTAACCCCCGTACGACGACTTTGAATTGACAGTAGATAATAAACCACTCAAGGGTCAAGAACTGGCAACCAAGTTTAATCACTATTTAACGAATCTTATGCAATGCTCCCACAATGAAAGCGCTATGAGCTTCCTAAAGGATTCTAACCCCCACAGAGCCTTTTTTTCTCCGGTAACGCCTCAGAAAATATGGTCGATTTTCTTGTCACTAAAAAATAGCAAGGCCATAGACATCGATAGGCTTCAGATTCGGCCTATTAAGCTTGTACTGGACCTTCTTGTATCGCCGCTTAGCCATATATATAACTTATACCTTACTACTGGTGTTTTTCCAAAAAAGATGCAGCAAGCTAAGGCCACGCTACTGTTTAAATCCGGGGACAAAACGAATTTTTCCAATTATAGACCGGTTTCTGTACTTCCAGTTATTTTAAAAGGCTAGAAAAAGTAATCGCGAAACACCTTTTGTCCTTCTGTGACAAACACTCTATTATATCATCAAAACAGTTCGGTTTTCCTAAACATATGCCAACGAATTAGCTTTACTAATGCAAAAAGCATGAATAATCCAGGGATTTCAAGAAAAGAAGGTAACTTTAGTTATATTTATAGACTTTTTCAAAGGATTTGATAGAATTAGTCATTTAACATTGCTTTAAAAATTACAACATTATGGGTTCCGGGGGCTTTACTCTTTTGCAATCTTATTTAAGTAACCGGCAACAACAGGTCGTAGCAATAAAGGAACACAACTCTTCTTCACAAGAAGTAAGGGCTGGAGTTCCGCAAGGCATCTAGGGCCAATCCTGATCAATATTTATATGAATGATATCGTAGAAATTACTGACATTGCACATTTTATTATTTACGCAGATGATACCAACATTTTCTTTCAATCGTGTGATACTACTCAGCTTTTGCATTTAGCAAATATAACCCTCCGAAAGCTTCACAAATGGACTAAAGCATACTCGTTAAAAATAAATACTAAGAAAACTAAAGCGGTGTTATTTTCACCAGCTCAAAGATCTGTTGACAGAAACATCAGTTTGTACATCGGATCTCAAAAGATTTGTATAGTTAGTGAAATAAAAACTTTAGGCATTGTTTTTTAAGAACATTTAAAATGAGATGCCCATGTCTATCACGTCTGCACTAATTTATCTCGAGCGTGTGGGGTGCTTTGTAGGTTACGGCCTGTGGTTACATGAAATATTAAACTTATTCTTTATCATGCTATATTGACAGCTCACATCAATTACTGCAGCCTCGTATGGTTAACCAGTTCAGCAAAAAATATTAATAAGCTGCATTTATTTCAGAAAAAGGCCATTCGACATATCGCAACTGTACCATATGACTCTCACACCAACGAACTATTTCTGCAGTATAATTTGCTTCCTGTCCACTGTATCTACAACTTTAATCTTCTAACAAAGTATAAAATAGCTTGCAACACAACGGTGCAGCGTATCTAAGTCTATGTAGTTTAAGAAAACCGTTGGATGTACCGTACGAAATTAGGGGAAGGAGTACATGGTTCGTGCCGTTTTCAAGAACGAATTAGGACAATGAATGGTTGCAATCCCGAACTTCCCGCCTTTTAAATGACCTAGCCGAGAGTGGCATAGCTATAAATACAATTTCTAAGCGAGACTTAAGGAAACGTTTACTGCTGAACATAGAATATTTTTAACTGACAATCTATTAAGCGTTGTCTCTCGTGGCAACCTTGGTTTAGCCAAAATTACTTGTAATATTTTTCAAGCGTTTTATTGGCATTGTCTTCATTCCCTGCCCACTTTAGCATATAAAAAGCACCGTACACTGATTTTTGCTAATATTGTGTGTATTTATTTATGTGGATACTTCTGTAGTGCAGATTTTGATGAGTGTATGCATACCTGTATATAACATGACTTTTTCTTTAAGTTTTGTCTTTTGCTTTTTTTGTGTCTACACAGGTTCCGTACATATCCAATACTTCTCTTTTTCTGTACCTGTGTACCCTGTTTTGGTTTGTAACCTTTATATGTATGTATGTACCTATGAGTGCCTATATGCGTGTATGTATATCATTTAATAAGTATCTTTTACAAACTGTGAGCTATTTTGCGTTTTAATGCTTTTTTTTATGTTTGTATGTAATATCGACATGTTAAGGCGAGATTTATTTTCTTAGGATTATTTCCTGTTCGTATGCTTTAAACTCCTGTTTCTGCTCTGCCACGCCAACCGTAAGGTGCAAACACCTCGTCAAGCTGCAGTTTTGCAGCTTTTTGTGTTTGTCCTCGCATTTCTATGTACGAAATGCTTAATAAAGTTGAAGTTGAAGTTGAAATTAGTTAGGTGAGTGAAGGAGCTAATGTGAATTATTGGGACTGGTGTGTTGATTAATCTTGATTAAAAGAATTAGCGGGTCAGTTAAGGCGGATTAGACGGTCGGACCAAACATGATATCTTTGGGGTCCTTGGCATTTGGAAATTTTGCAGCGTTCTCCTTCTCGACCAATCAGGAAGTTTTGTCACGCACATAGTAGCCGCAAAGTTATGTGACGACCGCCTGAATGCTATAAAAGGTCTTTCTTTATGCCCGTATTGCGAGTTCTCCGCTGCACCACAGTGCTGAATGTATCAATATGTAACCACTCCTGCCTTGGCTGCCAACAGGTGGCTGGCAGTATATTACAAATAAATAAAATTATGTTGTTGCTGTATTAAAATTGACATCTCGGACTAAAGTTAATAACTAATTGCCTAATGCATATTGTATATTCATCAAAGAGTTTTCAAAACGTGTGTATATATGAGGGGAGACAGTTGGAAAGAAACTAAACTGCAAGAAAAAAAGGGAGGGACGATCAACTGGTTTGATGCAAGAGCCGCCCGATAGCATTCTTCAGTACCTTCTCTTTGTGTTACCATTCTGCAGCCTCCCACAGGTGTAGCATCTCAGCCGCCGAACACAGCCCCCTCTAAGCTGAGGAAGCGGCGATAGCACATGCGCTTAGACAAAGCGACGTCAAAACTCTCATAACAGACCCTTAGCAGGCGTGGCCCAACTTTGCCAACGGTCGATTGCATGTTGCAACACTTCCGATGTTCAACCAGAGACCACCAACGAGACCAGTCACGATTGTATGGGCGCCAGCTCATACTGGCATCCACGGCAAACAAGAACACCAACCTCGTAATTCGAGATTTGACTCGCTTAGCCGGCGCTGATGAAGCCCGACCCGAGTGCATGCATCCTGCAGTCACAGGCCAAGAAGTTACTCAGCACTCTGGCCTCTTTCATAGAACGTACTCCTCCCCGCACAAATCGCTACCGATTAACCAGGAAACATTACTCCGCACCCTGTGGGTATACACCTTCCCACACAACGCCAGACTTCACCTCTTTGACGGGACACAACTCTCTCCATTGCGTTGATTCTGTGGAGAGCCTGGGAACCTCATACACATAGTAGGCGGCTGCGACTAGTGTGCCGTAGATCCATCCAACCTTCACCTTTCCATAGAGAATTGGGAGACAGCCATGGCCAGTTGCGCCCTGGAAGATCAGTTGTTCTTGATGGAAATGGCTGTCGATTCGGCCCCCTCGAATGAGGACGCCCCTCTTAAACATTGCCTCGATTGAATTAAACTTCATTTTCTCTCGCTCTCTCTCTACAAGTGATCATTACTGCTGCTTGTGTCTTCACTTGGCTATCATCTTTCCTAGAGCCCAATCGCTGTCACCAGTCGCTGAAGGGCCATTAGCAAGTTCCTATCTCCAGTGGTTCCCTATCCAATGTCGTCCTATACCAGCCGTCCAATGAGTCTTTAGAGCCATTCTTTCTTTCTAACAGCTCTGTTAGCAGATAAAAGATGAGCAGTAGAAAATTTCCCTAAATACCACCTGCCACGCTTGGCAGTCGGCGCCACATACTCGTCACACTACCATAGAAAACATTTTGCGGGTACAGTTAAAGGAGCTCTTCAACACCTCAGATAATTTAACAACGTAGGGATACGAGCTAGTTGGTACTCCATCTAACACCGTAGAGCGCAGTAGGCAAGACAAGGGACGTCCGTGTCCCCCTTCGTCCCTTGTCTTGCCTACTGCGCTCTACGGTGTTTAGACCTCAGATAAACTCGCGGCGGTGGCTCAGTGGCTAAGGCGTACGGCGCTGATGAGCACACAGACGCGGTTTAGATTCCCGGTCGCTGCGGCCGCTTTTCTGATGGAAGCGAAAAGCGAAAACATCCGTGTGTCCGAAATTTCGTGGCACGTAAAGATCCCCAGGTGGTCAAAATTAATCCGAAGCCCTCCACTATGGCGCGCCTTGTCGTCCGCGTTGCGACGGCGCGTTAAACCCAACAGTAAATAAATAAATAAATAAATAAATAAATAAATAAATAAATAAATAAATAAATAAATAAATATAACTAGGTAAATAAATAAATAAATAAATAAATAAATAAATAAATAAATAAAAAGCAGTAAATAAATAAATAAACACTTTCGAAAACGCTTTCAATCTTCTTCGCATCTGGAAGAACTGCGAAAATTATAGCTATTGCCAACACAGAGCAACAGTGCGTGATTTGCTCGGCGCTGTGGATACACCTTCCGTTTGTGCTTCGCTTTTGTGGCTTTTTTAAGTGCGAATGCACTTTATAAGCGACCCCAAACCATCCACCGCCGGCGGCGGCGGCGGCGTCGGCGGCGCCGGCGGCGGCGTCCGCAGTGCTCCTCTATATTTAAAACAGAAACAGCATCCGGCGCCAGGTTTCGATCCGAGGACTTTGCGGCCGCAGCGCGACGCTCTACCGACCAAGCCACGGACGCGACGCTGATATCAGTGTTAGTGACGCGCCTTATATCTTTAACGCATTCAAACTACGTCGTCAGCGGCGTGCGTTGGCGACTCAGCGGCGTTATAGCGGCTTGATAACTGCGTGGTGTACACGTGATACTACAAACCCGATGGAAGAGATGGAAGAGAAGGCGGCGAGGCGGTGGGCTGCGGGGGCCGAGCGCAAGCGCCGCAAGCGGGCCGACAACCGTGCATTCGCACTTTCACATTCTCCCCCTCGGGGAAATGCGGGAGAATTTTTTTAGATGGCTATCAAATGCGTTCTCTTCTGCAACTTGAGGAAAACCGGCAAACAGCCGCTACACCGCTGTAATGACGTCATTCAGCGGTCGAAGAACGCGAAGACCGGGAAGGAGAGAAAAATATTTTGAGCAAGTTTCTATGCTATCTGACGAGGAGAGAACAGTAATTTTTGGCTGAGGCACATTGCGACCCCATAGTATAATGCGTTGGTTGACTACTTTCTGCAAGCACTCAAGATTTAGACAAAAGTTGAAAAACGTGTTGCAGGGTCGCTTTAGTTTGGCGAAGACAAAATATTTGGGCAAAGAAACCTTCATTATGAATTTGTTGTTATGCCGATTTGATAAGGAAACGAAAAACGAGCGCAAAAAATTAACATAAAAAAGACGCCTACTTTTTTTTTCTTCGAACCCGTTTGAACCCGTTTGAACCGGTTCGAACGGGTTCGAACCGGTTCGAACCGGAACGGAATGGTGCTCTGGAACTGAACCCGAACCGAACCCGAAAGGCTTGAACCCGAACCCGAACCGAACCCGTAAAAATTCCGGTTCGACACCCTGTCTACTACCGACGACGATGAAGATGTTAACAGCACGCAGCCTGACTAGGGCCATTGCGGCTTCTTGCAAATAGTTCGCGCATCATCCTTGACCACCGTTCCCCTCGACGACAATATTTCGTACTCTATTCAAACATACATATATGCCACCTTCTTACCAAAAACGTAAAAAAAAATCGCATTTTTCTGGTTTCTTTACGTACGGAGAAATATTACTAAACTTTTTTTAGAGGCACGCGCAAGTCCGAAGCAATATAGATTGAATTGTGTTTGTTCTCAAAAAGGTAATGATTACAGTGCATATCAAGCAGTCGAAAAAGGAAGAAGACTGGCAAAAACAGCTTAAAAGGAAGTCGACAAAATCTGTGCACGAAACATGAGTGGCTACAAAAAGAAGCCACCAGTGTTTTTACGCAAAAGATCAAACAGACGCGAGAGGAAAGTTTATTATTCATTCATGGCTATTGCAGTTGTTGCTAATAGCTGCAGTTATTACTAATAACTGATCGGGAAGCATCACTTTCTAAAATAGTCGCAGCTGCCACCGGAAGGCCGGTTTAGTCACGTGATGTTCGTGGAATAAATGAACAAGCGCATGAGCGCATGCGATTCCCATGACCTCAAGAGACGTGGTAACAACATGATACCTAGTTGTGTGGAGAAATGAGGTTAGTGCCTAAAGGAGCCATGAAGACAAAACACAAGTTTGGTTCATTCGAAAGATTGCCTTGTTAGAATCGTACTCACGCCACTTTTAACGTAAACTTCGCTCATATTTCATTTCATTTCATTTCATTTATTCCACCTTAAAGGCCCGAAGGCATTACATAAGGGGGGGCGGAGTACAAGGTATGATGAACAACTCAACAAAACGCAAAGGGTTCCAAGCGTAAACATTCAGAGATCAATGAAAAAAAAAGTACAATATGCAAAGTAAAACGTCAATATTACCAAATGCAAATAAAAAGTAAAGGTACAAAGGTAAGCTTCCAGAAAAAAGTGGCAGCAGTTTATACAGTAGTTAAAAAGAATTTAAACATTGGCAGGGAAAACAGCACATTCAGTTAGATTGCGACACGTGACAGTTCAGTTTACTGCGGAAAATTTGGCGGTTATTGCACGTGACTATGTTATCAGGTAGTCTGTTCCACAGTGTTATCCCATTGGGAAAGAAGGAAGTAATCATTGCAGAGGTGTGTCCGTTTATTGGTGCGATAGGGTGACTGTGGTTTATGCGGGATGAAGTTCTGTGCGATGGTTGAAGGAGGACGTGCCGTGATTGAGGGTGATAATAGAAAGCATGCATTAGACACAATCGAGAAATGATACGACGAGATTCAAGTGACGGCAGTTTCAATGATTCTTTTAGTGCGGTAACGCTGATATCGTTAGTGTATTGGGAGCAAATAAAACGGGCAGCGCGGTTCTGAATCCTTTCTAAATCGTTAGTTAGATATGTTTGTGAGGGGTGCCAAATTGAGCAAGCATATTCTAGTTTCGGTCGGACGTAAGTTTCATAAGCTAACTTTTTAATGTCTGGCGAGGCTAATTTTAGGTTGCGGCGCAGGTATCCGAGAGTGCGTGAAGCTTCTGAACAGATGATTTGAATATGCGTTGACCATGATAGCGACGATGACAGGTGCACTCCGAGGTATTTGTATGATTGTGTAGGGCTAATGGGAACAGACTTTATGCTATAGGTAAATTTTTCTGGGCGCATTTTGCGGGTGAATGACATCATTTTACATTTAGTCAGGTTTAATGGCATTAGTGATTTATCACACCAAGTTACAATTAAATCTAAATCATGTTGAAGTTTAGCGCTGTCGTCTGGTGTACAGATTGGAGAGTATAACACGCAATCATCGGCAAAAAGTCTTAATTTGGTTAGCACATTGGTGGGTAAGTCATTTATGTATATTAGAAAGAGAAGCGGGGAGAGACAGGCACCTTGGGGGACGCCTGACGTTACGTCAGAGAGAGGTGAGTCGTGGTCATTAGCGCTGGTGAACTGCTTACGGTTTTTTAGAAAATTTTCTATCCAGAAAATTATGTTGGGAGGAATTCCCAGGCTGCATAGTTTAGAGAGTAATAGGTTATGAGGAACACGGTCGAATGCTTTAGAGAAATCTAAAAAGATGGCGTCAGTTTGAAGATTTTCATCCATGAAGTGAAGTATATCATGTGTGAATTCTGCCAGTTGTGTTTCGCATGATAGTAGTTTCCGGAAACCATGTTGATGATCAAAGAAAAATTTGATGGATTCCAGATATGTCATTAGGTTTGAAGCTATGATATGTTCGAGCATTTTAGATGGGATGCTGGTTAAGGAGATAGGTCGGTAGTTAGCTGGGATTGCGCGGTTGCCTGATTTAAAAATGGGAATAACCTGAGCCTTCTTCCAATCGTCTGGGACGTTTCCTGTTTGTAATGATTGTGTGAAGATTAGGCAAAGTATCTGGCTTGAGACCGAAACGGTACTTTTTAGTAATTTACTGTTAATACTGTCACAGCCCGCCGAGGATGAAACTTTAAGATTGTTAATGAGTTGGAATATTCCTTCTGGGGTAATTTCAATTTCTGGCATCGCTACAGCTGCAGCTTCGGGCAGTGTTACCGTATCAGTGGTGTTGGTAGAGGAAAACACAGACGTAAAGTGGTTATTTAGAGCAGAAGCGCACTGGTCAGCGTCTATTGGTTCTCCGTCAGCGTTAGTGAGGTTTATTCGATTAGATTGTGACTCAGGGGACAGCATGCGCCAAAATTTGCTGGGATTTGATTGAAGAATTGATAGTAGGTCATGGGAAAAGAATTTGATTTTTGCAGCTTTTAGTTCGGTTAAGTACTGATCAGCGCATGCGCGGTAGCGCTCCCACGCAGTTGAACTTTGGCTTAGGCGGGCAGTTCTGTATAAGCGTTTCTTTCGGTTACAGAGCAATTTTAGCTGTTTGTTAAACCATTGGCAGTTGGAATCTGATTTAATGAGGGTAGTAGGAATGTATTTGTTTTTGAGGTTAAGCATTGTAGTCTTAAAAAGTTCCCAGTTAGAGTTGACACTTCGTGTTAGGTACGTATTCCTAAAGTTATCTAAGAAGTTGGCGAGCTCGTGATTAATCGCATCGAAATTTGCTCTCTTGCAATCCGTGATTACCTTCCGTGTGGGTGATTTCTTTTTAAGCGGGGAGGCTATGCAAATATGGATTAGGTTGTGGTCACTAAGACCAGGGAGCGTATTAATGGTTTTTATGTCGTCAGGGCACGAAGTTAGCAGGAGGTCTAGTATGTTATTGCCCCTGGTATAAGCTACATAACTAGGAAAAGAAGGGAATGGCCATGTCTAGGAGGTCTAGTATGTTATTGCCCCTGGTATATAAGCTACATAACTAGGAAAAGAAGGGAATGGCCATGTGAACCACTAGCTCATTCCCCGCAACAGAACCTATGATGTCATACCAGCCAGCTCTTCGATTGGCGGAGGCCGGAAAAAGCAAAGGCCAATTACGCAGAGCTTATACGCTTACCGAACCAGGTATTTGCGCTTAAATTTAGCGCACATTCTTTTTTTATCAGTAAGAATGGTGGGACAAACAGTGGAAGTTACGAAAGCACACGTAAAAGTAGGAGTAGTGATGCGTACTGCTGTTGGTACTGCGCGCACTATGCTTGGTTTAGTTGCACAGCACTGCGGGGCTTTGGGGTTGTCTCAGACGACACTAGATGATTGACGCAAGAACGGTGCCTTGCGTGACCATATTTGTCCAGCGAGCACTATGTTTCACGAAACGATTATTTTCTCTCAGAACAAAACGAAACCAGCTGTAATGCGGCCAAAAACCAACCAAAGGCTGAAAACGGCTTGCAACGGTGTGCGGCGCCATCTAGGTTCACTAACGGTAAACAAGGCTTCGGAATGGGCTGCACAGCGGTCGGTTTACGTGATGTCATCGCGGACCCCGAAAACACATGATTTAGCAGGGAAATCAAAATTTTAATCTATCTTCATTACTTTTTCAGTGAATAAAGCATCGTTTGTATCCGAAGAAGCTCTGGGGGCACTATAAAACATGAGATCTTTTGAATAAAATGAACTTGCATTTCATCTTCATGGCTCCATTAATGTAAGATTATACATTATGTTGTAGAATAAGCATAGAAGTTTTATTTTTCGGCTTCTAGCTATGCCAGTTAGGTCGAGGAAAGTATTTATGGAGGATATATAGGCGATGCTAATAAATTGGGAGAGAATAAACCGAGACGAGCTATTTTTAACCATTTTTAGTATATTGATTAAATAGGATTGGTCTGGCTCCAATGCAGCGGCAGGATATGGCTGCTGCTCAAATAGTTGCCACAAATATCTTACGGAAAGATCCGACCAGTACGTCATCACTTGTACGTCTATAAACACATGGCGCTTGGTGACACCATCAGTGGAAGAGAAGACCAGTTGCGGTGACTAATTATTTCGCATTAATACCAATAAACTTGATAATCTGCCAGCTCTCCACAGATCGAGCTGATTGATTTCAGAGTTTAACGCGCCGACGCAACGCAGGCGATGAGGTGCGCCGTAGTGGAGGGCTCCGGCAGTGATGTTACGTCGTGAGGAGAAGAACTCCCATTTGGAGGGTTAAAACGTTCCTATTTTTAGCATTTTTCCCCCGCAAGTTCGTCAAGAAGTCCCTGCAAAATTCCGTTCGTTTTCTTTTGCCAGCTGATAGGTCTTACGTGGTTTCCTGTGCGGTTTTAAGCGTCAGCCAGCGCCACCTATGCCAACTTTACGTAGCGTTCCGGGCGGAGACGCCGTTCAGAAAATCAGAGTTCCACAATGAACGAAACTCTACTACATCTTCCTTGCAGCAGCATTTGGCTATGCATTTCACGTTTTGTACAAAAAAAAAACGCTCACTTTGCATGTAAAGTTCCAAGTGAAAACTGCCCGTATGAAAAAGAACAAAACATGTTGGGAAAGTGAGATAGTTTTAGCTCAGCGCCGGGACTGCTGACGTTGACAGAACACGGATAAGGGGCATCCGAAGTGCTTTTTTTGATATTGCAATGGAATACATGGAAGCAGGCTTCAGCCCTTCAGCCACTGCCACTTCCCGTAAGTACAAGCACGTTGTCATTGGGTATTCGTTCCTCTGTGCTCCCCCCTGTTTTATTAACTGGATTGGAAGCAGTCTTTGATGATTGTGGCTTGCGGGTACACGACTGCGGATATTTTAACATCAAACCGAGTAATTGTTAAGGGATCCTTTTAGAAGAAAACGAAGTAATAAATGATGTGAGGGCCGGTTTACAGACATCATTTTTTCCTTTTTTCCACGACTCCTGAAATTCTCTGCATCAGCTAAAGATTCCCATTTTACCAAGGCTAAAATTACAGCCGGAAATTCCCCGAAAAAAGGAAAATTCCTCGTGCGGAACATCACTGGCTTTCGGAGTAATTTCGACCACCTGGGGATCTATAACGTGCGCCGAAATCTCGTACACACGAGCGTTTTCGCTTTTCGCCTCCATAACAAAAGTGCCCACGCTAATGGCAATAGAACCCACGTCCTCGTGCTCAGCATCGCAACACCTTAGCCACTGAGCCACCGCGGTGGCTTCCAGAGCTCGAGCGCTGGCACCCTCTTTCATTTGTGTCAAAACGACTTTCATGCTTTTTTTTTTCGCTGTTCTCTGATCGCCAGTCTGAAGACAGGTGAACATCACGTTATAGCGCTTCTTACCTTTGGCTGGCGTTCCCATCGCCGGAGAAGTTCTTACTACCTTCAACTGGCAGCGGAGTTCTCAGCTACCAAGTTATATTGATCCTTTTTCAAAGTTGCATGCGCACAATTTTTCTATGCAAAACGTTACTCGGATGAGCCGATTAAAGCGCGCACGCAGCCGGTGTCCATAAAAAGCGCACTTGGCTGCCGTCTGCGAACCCTCAGCGCCCCCATATCTGAGCTGCCTGTGACGTTCTCCAAAGTGTTGGCCGCATCATAAAGGCAAAACAAAACAAAAAAAAAAAATGGCTGCGGCTGAGCTCGGCCAGGCCTGGTCATTCAAGCGAAAGCCACCGAAGCGCAGTTTGCCAACCGAACGATATGGCTAGTCGAACGTTGCGTACTGGGAGCCCTCACTACGTCGCCGTTTTGTCAGTTTCAGAAGCCGTCGCCGAAGTCGCAGGCGAGGCGTCCATTGCCGCCTCTAAAGCCCGTAGCTTTCGTGTTTCGACATTCTGCTCTCGACGTCGACACTTGGCTCGCCGAAGTTTCAAGTCTTCCCTCGTATCCCAGTGCCGCTTTGCGCGTTCGTGCTGACGTTTCCGCTTTTACTCATTAGCAAGAAGAGCGACGTCTGCAGGACGATCCGACGCAGCTTGCCGCTTTCGCCCCTGGGACCGCGCAGACAACTTCGGCACAGATGGACCAGCGTCGTCGCTCCCTCTTTTCATCACATAACGGCTGAACTCGAGCACTGGCCCGGCTTTCGCGAGAAACTGCGAGGCGGCAGTGAGAGCGGCGCATTGTCCCTTTGAATAGCCGGTGAGTCGCGTGGTTAGTCACAAGGACACATGCGGGAGGCGTGCGGCTGCAGACCATGCAGCGGCGGCGGTGGCAAATCACGGGGTATCACTTCAGAAAAAATTTTCACGCACTGCAAAACTCGCTGGACTACGGCAGTGTGCCTTTCACTATAAAAATCCGCGCGCGCACATATTTCATTGGCTGTGACGCATTCTATAGCACTTGCATCCCAATATAAACAAAAAAAATTAAAGCCGTTCCACTCAACGTGAAAGCTGTGGCAAGTGCAGAGCAGTAATTCGCCATAATATTCTGTACCGCCGTTATCCGCTTACTGCTACCACCCCATGCAATTAAAATTTCCCGCCTTCGCAGTGCTCTCGCGCGCGCTGCCTGAAACTGCACCAGCGGGAATTCTGTTTGTGCTTTTCTCCCCGCACATGCCGGCGCTGCACTGCCCCATTTTGCGTTTACTATGATAAAAACCAACCTAACGGGCGTCCTTAACTAAACGAACGCGGGCGCTGCAGGTTAATTACGTATATTTTTTTTCTCAAATGTACCTATAGTTTTCTTTGCGCTGAACAACAGGAAGATTTATGACACAGCGTTTCACCAATATATAAACCACTTGGCTTTCGAAGCCTCTGGGGTACGCCGTGAACAACAGCGTTACTTGGATTGGATTTGACTGGATTAGCTTCACTGGCCAAGGTTGACCAGTTTTGCGTAGCTCCTGGAGAACCGTGTAGCGCAAGCGCGAGGATTGGATTGAATTGCATCAAATTTGTTTGGATTGGATTGGCTTGGCTTAAATTGTATTGGATTGAATTATTTTTGAATTGAAAGCTAAGAATAACCAGCTGAACCTTAGCTCACACTACGTATATCCCGGCATAGCCGCTTGGCTTTCGAAGCCTCTGGGTTACGCCGAGGCGAAGGGACCGTGACAGGCTACACAGTAACGCCGTGGCGATATGCTTGGTTCCAGCGAGATAGCTAGGACGGCAAGGCAAGCGCCTAAAGTGCTCTGCACTTAAAAGAAAACCATGCACATATGAAATCTCACCCGCAATCTCAATCGGCCTTCCGTTTCTGTGAAGGCAGTAAAACAACTGCATAGATGGTGACCCTGCAAGAGGTCGCTGCGATCCATCAAATCTTGAACTAGCAGGCTCTATTGTCGATTCTGGCGAAAGACACGTCGGCAACCAGCCAAGGTAGGTAGGTATATATTTATTGACGGATGAAGGAAAACGAAGAACCAAAAGGAGCGCTTTTGCCCTCTAACCTCCTTGAGGTAACATTACGATTAGGGCTCTTCTGTAACTTTTGTTATTGTCTGCAGCGGCATTTATTTTCTTTTTTTTTAGTGTGGTGGTAGCACTTCAATTTTTGTCTGTAATGCCGCACAAAACCAAGAAAACGTTTCTATTGACAGTTGACACTGCCAATTGACACTGAGTCGTACACATAGTTATGTTTAGTTTCCTTTTAAATACAAGCTTTCCGCCTCTCACTGATGTCGTCTGCAGTTCACCCAAAACGCACCGAAGGAACGCCAACAGTCTCTGATGATGATACGAATCGAATCTGTGTCCCTCTCGTTATAAAGCCGACGCCTGTGCGCTTGCGCCTAGCCGGCGTGGTCGAAGCAGTTAGGGTTTGCAGACAGGGGCACGCACGTGAAAAATAATACGAAATACACCCCTCCGTCTACCGACAGCGATACATGAACGCTATGAAAAGTCATGAAATGCCCGTATCCCTGAAGCGCTACAGAGAGCATTTGCAGGGAAGTAAACATTCCTGATAAGACATACCTTGTGTGTACGGTGAGGAGGTGCGATGTGGGTCCGCGCGCTTCTGGGTTGATTCTTATTGCGTTGGACTTGATTTTGGGAAGATTCGGGTTCATCCACGGTTGTCCTTTTGACCGAGGGATAAATAGTTTTTTTGTCTACATTTTGAAGAATAATATAATACATCCTATGTCACCCTTCCACCTAGCCAGTCTGTGAACTAGTTTCGATACAATGAACCAACACTCAGATTTGCTGTTGCAAATAGCACAGCTAAAATATTGCCGGGAGCAAAAGTCAAAGCAAACCATATATTCTTTTTTTAAAAGTAAGGCCTAAACGCTACAACAATCCGAAGTGAAATGTTACGGCCATCGGGCAGTCTTAGAGCCTGTCGTAAGAAACAGCTGACACCGGCCTCGAAGATTGCAAAAGCTGATGTTCTCGCGCTTTCGGTCTTTCTTCGCTTGCCCTACCAAGCATCCTTTTGAAGTAGAACGAATACAAAGGCAAATATTTTTCAGCAATCAGGCGTACGGGCATATGAACTCTGCAGACCGCAAAAATTGTAGGGTTTGCAGTTTTTAAGTCATAAGAGCGTCTAGTTGCCGTTCTTTTTTTACACTAGTGTCAAGGCCCCTCTCATGGTCAAGCGACGAAGAAATCATCATGGTTGGCAGATTTTGCTACCACTGAAAAAAAAAAAACAGCGGCAAGAGACATGTAGTTTTCAAGGATAGGTGTCACATATACTTAATCGAACACCTATTAATACGGCTACCTGGTTGACTACGGCACGGCCAATTCATTTCTGACCTGCACGGTCCTTTGCCGGGAGTTTAAAAGTAACTGGAATATACAATGGATACTAATGCTTTCAAATATGATGAGGAAATAAATAAAATGTGCTCAATATGCTCAATACAGACCGTCAATTAAAGTTCTCTTGCAAAGCGTTTAAGCCCGCCCTATGCTTCGCGGTTTCCAATAGGCGCACGTATTCTGGCAGTGGAGCACTCGGTTGGCTGAAGATTATTTATTTTGTCTGGATGGCTACGAGCTACACAATATAGAATATTTTCCATTTTTGTATGATGCCTTTCGGCGACGTGAGTGATTATCGTACTTTTTCGGACAGCAACGCTCATCGGCTCCCTCGAGATATTTTTCCTCATTTTGCTTCTTCGGGGCTGAAATGAATCCGGGGATCCAGCGCCAGACGAAACTTCGATAGAAGCGTGCGAGCGATAGGCGATAACGTCCGTCAGAGAACAATGCAGGTTAGCTGCGTGTGACACGGCAGTGTGACGAAGACAGGTTGAGCCAGGACAGCACGCGGGCGATACGGAAACGGAAGACAAACGAGCCTTCGTGGTGCGTCCAACGCAGCTGGCACGCGAATACGGCTCGGTTGTCGGGCTAGTTTCGCTTTGCGCGGTACAAACGAACGCGCCAGGAGTAGAATAAGTAGCGGCGCCACCGAATGAAGAAAGAGTGACGGTTTAATACCATTCTGCTCCATCTGTAAGGGCTCCTGATGCAGCAGATGGCAACACGACCGTCAACATAAAAAACAAGGACTGCTCGAAAGCTATAATTGTGTTACGAACGCTTCTGGCGTAGCCAGTGCCGAAAACCTAAATTGCGTTCGTATATATTTCTCCAGATATGACTGCGCAGTTACAGAAATGGAAAGCGTCCGCCAGGCCGTGTGCCAGGCATTACGGAACCGGAACTGAGCTACAGGGCGAAGAAATAGTGTCTCCTTGTGGACATTCCACCATTTTAAATGCAGAGCATTTCAGTAACTCACGATGTCACCCGCGTTGACGTTCGTCGTAGTCCGCACCGTCGTTGTCCGCACCCCTCCCCCTACACTATATAAAAAAAACACTATCCGGCGCCTGGTTTCGATCCCTCGACCCTGCGGGCGGAACGCAATGTACATGGTGCTCTACCCACTGCGCCACACAGCCGACACAGAATGGGAGGCTACGAACGCGCCTTATATCCTTGACTCATTCAAACTACGTCAAGAAGCTGCTGATACAACGCATTCACTACTACCAACTCCCCAAACACTAAACGTTAACGCAATACACCCACCCCCTATGCGACGCATTTACTCGAGTCCCCCTCGCGGGGAGATGGGCCCAATTTTTCCATAGCGATGGTTCTCCCTCATACATCGGGGCCTTGCCAACCGCTGAGCTCACAGCCCCGTTCCCCACCATTATATTCGCGATTTTGTTGTGGAACACTGGGTGGACCGCATGCCTCCGATCAATGCCAACCTGTCGACCAGTGCGCTTGTCGTTTGGAGGTGAATCCTGGGCACCTCAGATCGAGTCGCCGCCCTGAATCTTGGAGGCCAAATATTTGCCCGTTTTCAACGCTACGGCGGACGACGACAAGCACAACATGATGTCAGGCCAGCCTGTTGACAATATGACAACACCAAAAGTGTGTCATCTAGTTATCTGACACGCACAAAATAATATTGCGCGAATGTTTCGATGTCACTTTCGAAGTTGACTAAGTTGCGTGAAATTCGGAGATTCGCAAAGTGAAAACTGGTGGGGAAAGCGTTTGACAGTACAACTAGGCGGGTGTATACTGCTCGGTGGATATGTACCACATTGTGAATTTCGGGGCTCACTGATAATGCAGGAACTCAGTGGTAAACACTGGGCCACTATAACCACTGGTGTTGTGTGCAACTTCGTAGGCATGCAAGACCGTGTAATTATTGGGCGGACCTGCACGAAATATCAGAACGCGACACTCCGTTCCCAAGACACTGCGTTCCGGGCACTTGGTGTTCCCCCTAGCGCCGTTGAGTGGTTAGCTTTGAACACAACCGCACTCTTCTCGGCATCTTCTGTGGTCTATCGGTTACCGTCATGGCTTCTAACGCGTACGTAGTAAATTCGAGTCCCAGCAGGTCTACCCTTTTTTGTTCTTTTTTTATTAGGAAAATGCTACCTTATAGCACTTCTAGGCACTATTTTCGTCTACGAAGGTAGTTTAGTATCTTATGGGTCGTTTTCTGTGCAAAGAGGAGGCCATCACCATGTTTAATAAAAGTTCTGCATCGCACCTGCTGGGACTCGACCTGAGGTGACTTGAAAACGGAATGCCACAAGTCACAAACGGGGGGAAATTTTGTCAATGCAGTTCGACGGATGTGGGCCAAAAATTGCTGGGCTTCAGGATAGGCAGCTCTAATGGGTAGCCTAACGATGTTTCTAGCGACGGACAATCCATCATACGTCAAGTTGCAGGTACTGCTGACATTTTTAGACATCAAAGAGAACGATTACAATCGTCAGTTAGGTGATGATGGTAAACGCTGAGTGGGAGTTGAGCATAGCTATTTTGTAATATTATAGTCTGTATGCGGAATACTTTCTTAGAGGGGAATGGTCTGGCTGCTCAGATGTATTAGAAAAGCGAAATTTGTTTTTCCGCGTACCTGATACCGGCCTCTAGTAGAACTATAAACGCTGACGGTATCATGAATGGAAACGCTGATTCAGAAATTGCCGAACCGCCATTTAGACGAGTAGTCTATCACCAAACACTGTTATTAAACTACCTCCAAGCTTGTATAAATATTCATATTCAGAGACAGATAAGACAGCGCGCATGTTCGAATACAAAAGCATTACCCTTTATCTCTGCTATGTAATCTTTTATGTCTTATGGAAGCTCTTGTGATTATGCCAGCCTTCGTTGTGGCAGTGTCATTGTCACAAAAACAGATATATACATTGCGTCGGACAAGGTAGCAGCCTCCGTCCCGTGTCAACGTTACAAGGGTATTTGGCTTCGTCTTAGTCTTTTTGCAAGACTTACAAGTCTTATCGAAACGTCGACACTGGACTGAAGCCGCGCCGTGCGCAAATATTTGTTTCTTCTTTTCCAACGCCTTCCCAGACTCGCCTTCAAGTATCCTTTTTAAGTGCAGGGCACTTTAGGGGCTCGCCTTGTCCTCGTAGCTGGCTCGCTGGACCCAAGTAGAGCCACACGGCGTTCCGTCGTAGCGGCTGTCGTCACGGCGTAACCCGGACGCTTCGAAAATCAAGGGGTTTATATAGTCAAATGCCTTCTAAGTTTGTGAACCCCCAGCGCTTGTCATACATCTCCCCGTTGTTTAGCGCAAAGAAAACTGTAGGTACATATGAGGCAAAATGTACGTAATTAGCCGGCAGCGCCCGCGTTCATTTAGTTAGGAACGCTGGTTACATGGGTTTTTAGGAAAGTAAGAGAAAAAAAGTGGCAGTGCGACGCCGGCACGTGCGGGAGGAAAAGCAAGCACAAAAAGAACGGAATGCCCGCGGGCGCAGTTTCAGGCGGGTGCGCGCGAGCACTGCAAAGGTGGGAAATTTGAAATGCATTGGCTGGTAGCAGTGAGCGGATGACGGCGCTAAAGCCAAAAATGGCGATTCACTGCTCTGCACTTCCGACAGCCTTCCCATTGAGTGGAACGGCATCAGTTTTTTTTTACTCTTCTGTAGTTTAAATCAGGCCAGCATTCCTCACTTTCACGCAAAACCATCAGCTTTGAGAGTGTGAGTTTTGGCTAAACACATGCCATAAATGAAACAGCTGAAAGTGAATGCAGTCAAACACCTTTATACCAAAACGTGTGGCACCGCGATAATTGTTCGTTATACACCTCACTTAGTTAAATGCGTCACGAACTTCACTGACCCCTTGGAAGCACAGATGCATAATGAGAGAAAAAATAATTAGATTTAAACTCCTATACGGCGCAAAAAAAAAATCAACAATTTTTCTTTTCACACTAGTGTGACGCACTGAATGCGCAATTCCGCCGACCTGAAACTCACGAGGTTCACGGCGTGCTGCAGCGCGAGGTCAGAGAGTGACGAGATACTGTATGTATCTGCAGCGCGTCGAACGCCGCTGCCGCTTCTTGGGTAGCCATAACGCTGGGCTCCTCTGCAAGCTTTGCATCACTGCTCGCCTGATCATTTGTGGCATCCATTTTCTCTGTGACGGCCTCCACGATGTCGTCAGTTGTCAGGTCAGAGGAAATCAGGAACTGGCCGTCCACCGAGACGTAATCATCAGCCGTCACAAGCGATGCTGCGTCACAACACGCGCAGTACGACCGAACTGGATGACTCACGGTCGTCGGCACACCTATCTGCTGTTTCGTCAACTCCAGTGAAGTCAGCATTGCGCCAGCAATTCGTTATCAAACAACAATTCAGGGATTGGGGACGCGTGAATTTCGTCGTTGAACAGGGAAATTCGCTGTAGTGGTCTGTGCTGTAGTCGCGTTCACAATACCCGGCAAGCGTAGAAATGTGGCCAGGCCACACGCCATGCTTCATTGTGCATGCTATTTCTCAGTCGAAGCGTTCGTTGTAGTAGCGTTTGACTGTACCTTTCCTGTGGGAACTGAGAAGAACGTATCATACGAAATAAAAGTAAAGGGTGTGCACACACACGCAGAAGTAATCATTCCTCTCCTGACAGTCAATTGTTCCTCGTACTGAGATTTTCCCTTCCTCATTTCCGTGATGGCATATCACACAAACTTACTAACAGAGGCTTCATAGAGCGCCTTTCAACAGGAACTACAGCGCGTCATTTTAGTGTACTTTCTGCTAATAACCTCTGTGTTTTTTGTGTGAAGACACTAAAGTGTCTTTGCGTTGTGGCGCCTGCTACCCCTTGTAAGTAAAGAGCTGGTGCTGATGATGATGATGACGGTAATCACGATGGAGATGTCATAGTTTTGAGTGCGCTTAAAAGGTGGGAGAAATAACTAATGCAAACAGGCGCGCCGCGTATTGTCTTTCACCACTTGACGCATTTATTCTCCCAGGTGTCGGACGCATACGCACGGCACGTAACACGCGGTCTTGGTATGCATGAGAAGCCAGTGCCCGAAAAAGAAGCGAAAGAGTGGGCAGGGGGAGTCGCAGCACTGATCTGAGTGACGCACTGTAGCTTTTTTCTAGAAATAATAAGTAGGCGCTGATATAAAAACATGATGCGGGAATCGGTTGCGAGACATAAAGAGCAAACAAAGCAAAGCGCGGGGAAGCATTTTTGTATTGGAAAGGAGCGGTAAATCAAATTTCTCTACACACGAAAGGGCACAGCGCGAGCCCTAATTATCAGCTGATTCAAAAAGACACTGGAACCGAAGAATGCGCTTAATAGCTGCCTGGAAAGAAGAAAGTGGGTTCGGCTTGACTCTTGACGGCTAAAAGCTACTGTTGTTGCTCCCTTCGTTCTTTCATTGTTGTCTTTCTCTGTTTGCGATGATTATACTTTAGCTTCCTGGAGACACACAGTTAAAACCTTTCAGTAAGCCCCCTAAGCAAGATGGGCGGGCCATTAGTTTTGCTCTAGTCCTATCTTTGCAACAGACTGTCAGCACAAAGCTAAAACTTACGGTTTGTGTTCAATCTTAGCTGCATTTCTTAACTGGTCGTAGAATGCAGTTTATTGCAAAGGAAAACAATAGAAAATGAACTGGTAAACCGGTAAACCGGTAAAACCCATGAACCGGTAAACTTCGGCGGGATTAAAGGCCAGCTGTCTTTAACGGCTCATGTGTGAGATTGTAATCACCTAAGACCTTCTCTTCCTTCGCCAGTCGCCGTTTGTATGCGCCGTTCTTGAAACACAATTTGCTTCATGTGGCAAAGATCCCGACGACCATTTCGTGCACTTCCGCAGCATTTGCGTGGGTCCAGGACAATCCAAAGGTTGTATTCGGCGGTTAAACTGATGGAGGGTCCCGGATGGCCAGCATACCGCTGAGTGTGGCACGGGGAGCCGAAACTATACTGCCAGTAATTGGCCATCTGTGTGGCTGATCGCTCATTTCACTCGTCGCACTAGCCCCAGCTCTAAGCTTCCGTGAAAAACTTTGAAGCGACTAGTGTTGGTGCGCGTGAACAGAACGCTCCCACCAGAAATAGCTAAACTTAGCTAAAAAATCCGGAGAAAAAATAAACGAATGCGTAGCAATCTTATGCCGCTGGTCTAGAGTGAGTTTACAGCCACATATGGCTATGTATTGTAATATTTTACTATTTCGAAGTTTTCTTTACTTTATTTTCTCTTTCTCCAATTATGTAAACTTATACTACTGTAGCGAGGCAGTGCCTTTACTCCGGTAATTATGCTTTTTGTCCGGAGATGCGAGACGTGCTGCAGCGTTGGTCCGTCTACGCTTTTTTTTATTCGTATTTCCAACGTTTTTTTTGTGGACTTTTTTTGTTTATTCTTTGCTAGTTGGGGGAGATGCATCAGATGCATATTTCTTATTTGTCGTATCAGTTTTTTTTTCCTATTTTTGACTCCTTGGTTTCTCAAATTTCTGCCCGGCCAATTATCTCCATTTACGTCATTACAACGATTCAAAAAAGAACCTTCGCCAAATCTGAATTTTTGTTGAAATGAAGGGTGTGACATCGCCCCGGCTTGGTAAGTACTCGCCAACGAATACTACGCCTAAAAGAATTCATTAGCACCCCCCCCCCCCCTTTAAAAGGAGAAGATGTGGTACGTTTAACCTCAATCGACGCAGCTATGCAAGAAACAAGGTATACATTTGTTTGCAATTTGCAATTCAGCGAAATTTCTTGTTAATTTGCATAATGAAACTTGGAAGGGCTAGCGTTCTATTCTAGATTCTAGGGGACAGAGCGTTTCCCTCTCGTTGCAGGCTATGTGGTGACAGCAGAGAAAAATGTCGCGATGGTACTTACCAATTCATTGTCAACTACGTAATTAGAAAAAAAGTAGGCAAGAGTAGGCGTGATTTTACAGACATCTTTACGGCTAAATGGTATAACACTTTGTTTTGGGATAGCTGCGATACAAAACCTGTATAGCCGTTTTCAGCAACCACGCCCCTTCTTAGAAGCCAAGCTTTAACCTCAGACAGGAATTTTGTGACGTTTACTTAACGGTGGAGTAACAACTTATACGAGTGAATGAAAGCCGCCGCAATGGTAAATTCGTATTATTGGATAGTTTTGGTGTAATCTTTTTATAAGATACCTACTGTACAATGAGAGCTACTGAGCGTGCGCGAGAACTGGAGATGAAATGTTTTTCGCGTCGATCCAACACGTTGACGGACGGGCCTGGAGCGCCAACAGCGGGTAGGTACTTAAAGTTTCGCTGTAACATTCCAACTTGAGAGATTGGCCTAACCCTATGTGCTCAGTTTCAGTTGGTCTTTGCAGTGTCTTCGCTTTTCACTTTATCAAGGACATTTTGGCAGTGTTGTACACGCTCCTCTAAAATAGGAACGAAAGCTCGTTCCTCGTTCCTTCCCAATTTTGAAACGAGTTCCCGTTACAAGTTCCTTTACTGCGAAAGGAACGCGTTCCAGTTACAACTCAAAAATTGGAACGTGTCGTTACATTAACGTTACATTTCATTTTCGAAAATTAAAGTATGGTGTCGGATATTCCCGAGGCAAAATAAAGTATGAAATTTAAAATTCACACCGAACTACGTATATTATACGAATAGGAACACCGCCGGCCGCAGATTATCCGGAGTTAAATAGAATCCAAAGAAACGTTCCAAGACAAATTTTTGTAGGGAGCGCCGGAAGAACTCCAGAATGTCTAACTGCGATTTTGGGGCTCGTCTATTATGGGTGCAACACGTATGGCACTTTCCACTTCAGTCTTACAAATGCGCTGTTAGGTTAGTGCGCTTCAGATGTGCAGATAGAAAGTTACACGTACGTATATAATTAAATTTCTCGCTTAGGAAACTGTGTCGAAAGGAACAATACATAGGCGTTTAATGAATCGTTATCACAATGTTGCAGGTTATTTAAAATGCCTTACAGGCCCTGTGCAGGGAATGGAGTAAGGGGGTTACAAAAGTGAAGCTTTGCGGATCATACAGCACAAATTTACTAGTAACAAAACACATCAGTACAAGTAATGGCTACAAGGTTCAGAATGCAAGTTTAAGTCAAGAAAAAGAAAAAAGGAAGAAAAGTCAGCAGCGTAGTCACACATGAAATCCACGCGCAAGAATTACAAAGTATACCGAACACAATCAGGCTAGTAGATAACGTAAACAACCAAAAATAGCCAAGTATGTGGACGCTACGCAAATCACTTGCTGTGGTTAGAAATACGCATAAGAGAAAATCGCAGGAAATAGCGAGTTTTAGCAGTCCGTCCGTTCCGTCGTGTACGTTGGCACCGCGTTGACCGGGACCCGTCTGAGCACTTGGGCATTCGTCGCGATAGAGGGATTAGTTCCGCGGACCTGCCTTCGCCATGTCCGTGCCTCCACGCCCTTCCGCGCGCGCAGGTGCAGACGGGCCCCGATCAACCCGGTAACAACGTACACGACGGAACGGACGGACTGCTAAAACTCTAATAACGCGGAGCATAATCACGTGCGTAAAATATTTTTACACTCTAAATAATGAAAGCACAGGTTGAAACCGATCAACTAAAGTAACTCCGAACGCTGGCCGTCCACGTTTGTGCGGCCTCTCTCAGGCAATGCCCATACGGCACGCGACGAAATTATGCCCAACAATGAGGAAATTCCTGTCCTTTGTCAACCCGATGCGTGCAATGCAAAAGGTCCTGGCACTCCCGTCGACTCATTCCCGTCGACCCACAGACCGCACCGTGACGAACTGCATGCGTATTCTGTAACTTCTAGCAGTACAGCATCCCGAGACACTGCGCGCGCCCAGTATTCATTGCCGGTGACACTCCGAATGACCTCACAGCGAGCGCAACTCTCCCGTCGGCACCCTACGCCAGACATTTTCGGGCCATTCTCACCCATCTATCCCCCCCCCCCCCCCCTAAAACTTTATAGCATAGCACAGCAACACACCCGCGCCTCGCACGTACTAATGCGGCAATTGACCCTGACAATATACAGATACGGTGGTTTCAGAAAGAACCTGAAACGCCGCTCGGACTATGACAACCTTTCCCCGGCAGGGAACAATTCTATCGGCAAGACGCGCATCCTGGCCTTCCCAGAAAAACGACGAAAGGGGAAAAGTATTCTCGGGGCTGCGCTATTCACACGTCGAACGCCGGGCAAGCTTAACAGGCATGAAAGCAAGCACAAGCTGCGGCCTGCTGCGTGGTTATTGAAGTCTTCAGCCTTTGCCTTTCGAGGAAGCACGTTCCGCTGAAGGGCGCGGGCAAACTGGCCAGCTTGTAGGAAGAAGAACACAGTAGCGACTTGCGGATTTCTGTACTCGAGCCTTGGCATCCAAAACAGCCAAATCCTAGCAATGTAACATTTGCAGAAGGAACCTCGCTCCTGCCGTTCCTTCAGAAATCTAACGAGTTACCGTTACAGTTCCACCGACACTTAATGGAACGGTGGCGTTCCTCCGTTCCTCCAAAAAGGAAGGAGTTCCAGGAACGCCGTTCCTTGGAACGCCGTTCCGTACAACACTGCATTTTTGCCGTGTTAACCGGTGCGCATTGTTGGACGTGGCGTGCACGTTTACTGCATACGGGTTTTTTAGAGGTTCCGCATTGGTTGTAGGGCTTCTGATCGCCTGCTTGCCAGCCATCAATATATTGCTGCACAGCGTAAAGTTATATATTGCAATTGAAGTTTGAAGGCGCTTACAAAGATTTTCGTGCACTTCATGCATCTGTAGACACCGCCATCCGATTAAGTCATTTACAAGAAAAACAGTGCTTATATGGTGTAGTTAGGTATGGAAGATTCTGGTGTGTGGCAGCAAGAGTATGCTCAACCCTTCCCCGTGGGCACGCTGGCAAACGTAACGAAAAAAAACGGCCAGTTTCACACTAGACGGTACATACTGCGCAAACAGAGAAGCTGGCGGGCCCGCATAGCTTATTGTGGGTTCGACTAAGTTCACGCATGTTGGTACTTGGAGACTCGGTAACCTTTTCTGGATAGTGTTGTTGTAAGCCCAACAAAGAGAAATTAACACTAGTTCAATAAAGTACGTCCAATGTGCGCGAGCTCGTAACTCCGGATCATCAGCAACTCCCTGACGCTTTGCTGCTGCTTCAGCAGCGCGGTGTTCGGGATTTGACCGAAGTCGTCGCATTCGTTCTCGGGTAGCGAAGCGGCCGCTTTCCCGCTCCGCTTAAAGCAGCCACGCTAGCCCTCCTCCGAGAGTCTGTCTCCCCCTTTGGAGACACGGCTGTTGCACCTCCCATGGACTTCTGAAGTTGCCCCTGAAAGTTCTCCATTGCTGCAGGCCCGGAACGTTTCGGCCCGCTTTCACATCTCTCCCAAAGTATCCCGCGTTAGCACACGCCGGAACCGGCGGCAAACGTCTTCGCAAACTCGGCGTGTGTAGCGCGAACTTTTCTGTGTTTCCCATTTGGGAGGCCAACGCACGAGAGCTGGCGAGGAGAACAGCACGCGAGATATCAAGCCACAAACTCTGTGCAGAATGTTCTCGAAGGTCGAGAAGTGCGGGCACCCGTGATTGCGCCATCGCTCGGCGAGGTTTTCCTGCGCACATTCGCCGGCCAATTACAAGCTCTAAAAGCTTCGCTGGTAAAAGAATTAGGTGTCATAGAACCCTCCACTAGACTGCAACGGCTCAACCGCCACCGCTTTCAAGTGGAAAGAGTGTAGTAAATATACAGTGGCTGTGCCATCATTTCGACATTCACACCGAGGATTGCGTACCAGCGATAAAACCAAGGCTGCTTCATATTTAGCTGTTTAAAAGGGCAGATTTACTAATCTCGTCATGGAGTATTTGATGTTCATTTGACGGCACCTGCGCCGTACGTGACTTCTCGGGCCGAGCTCCGCTAGCCGCACCCAGCGCCGCCCCCTAGTGCAGGCTTGGCGCATGCGCTGTCCGCACCTGGTTCGCCGCTTGGCCACGTGACTCGCCACGTACATAAGAGCTTGAGCATGGATGAGAGTGGCGTCCGGCCGTCTTCTCTTCTCCTACAATCGCGCGGTAGCGGGTAGCTTTGTGCCGTCGGCAGAAATTGGCGTCTGACCACCCCTCGGATATTGGCGGGCGAGCTGCTTCACTTGACGAATGCCAAGCGCACGAAGACAGTGTTGGAGACTGAGCAAGAGCGAGCATTCCCGCTCCAATAACTCCGGAAGCGGGACCACACCCGTAGGCAAAGGCTGGATTTGGACAAATAGTATAATAAATACAGCTAAATCAAAGGTTAGCAAGTCAAACCAAGACTTAAACATGCTAAGCCAAGCTGTTGCTTTGCATATCCAGGGTTAGCTGAGCAAAGCCGCAGCCATTTTTTGCAAACCCTGCTGCTGATCTCACAGTGTAATGATTGGAGTCACCGAATTTCTGCCGAATCGGAGCCAAAATCTAGCACATTTTGTTAAACGGTGCGATACAACCGCTGCGATTTGGCGTTTCAGTTTTAGTTCTTATTGCCTAGCACCGATTTTTGCTGAGATTCCGAATTCTGCACTTCGCTTCTGGAATCATAAATAGCGACTACATTTCGAACAGGTTACACTACTGTGCCCCTTCTAGTCTGTCTAAACCTGCAGCACGTCGCCGACCGAAAGGCTTGCACCCATCCCCATGCCAAGCTTCCGAGGAAAATGGAAAAACGAATGCGCGCTTGCTCTGCGTGAATACATTCTGCCTGGCATGCTTTCCTGCTTCCTCTGGCATATGTTCAGCAGTCAGTTGGCTTGATGTCCTTTTTTTACGCCCTGTCCTCCCTTTCCCCCTTTTTTTATGCCATAGTGTAGGAGCCTGCCAACCGCTATGTTTGTCTTCCGCTGGACGCTTTTTGTTGGATGTCCACGTCACGCCATTTTTGAGTATGAAACAGCCGCCATAACACGCGCTCTGCAGGAAACATCCGAATGTATTTTCGCTAGAGCCGTAAGGCATTCGCCGCTTTACTGTCGCTCCAAACGAGCAGATTCACGGCGTTATGTTCTTTGCTGTCTCGGGGCTGTGGGACCATCGAGCTGCACTCTACTTTTCTTCAGGAGAAGACGCGGTGACTCAAGCGTGCGTGATCTTTTCTTTGTTTTGTTGCTGTTGTTGTTTTTGTTTTTCGCGACATGTGACATCCCTGCAGTAAAGTAGCAGGAATGCCGTTATCTTCTACAGCAGCTTATCGAATTGGTCAAGCAGCATATTTGTTTGCTGTTGCTTTTACGTTCCAGCGGAGTTTTACAATCGGAAAAAAACCATTCTACAAATAGAACACGGCTCTCTGTGATCTGCTTCTGGCACGACATTGCAGTTAAAGAGACGGCTGGTGCGTTACAAAGAACGAGTAGCTCACTTAAGGGATTGCCTGTAAACCATTTGCCTTTTCTCCAAATTTAAAGCTGTCTTAGTTCATCGTAATAACGCTGCTGTTAAAATAATCGGTAAAAAATTGTTTTGACAAGGCTGCGAGTGCTTTTTTAAGTGTGTAAGGTTTGCGCATTCTTAAACCGTACATTTTCTGTGGAGGGCGAACAATTCAATGCATGGAATAAGATATTATACTAGGAAATCAGTCGCCAAACACCAAAATTAAAAATAAACAGATAACCTGGAACATACACGAGTGTAAGTATAGGGTTTTTGTCAATATACTACCTGAAAGAGTGTCTGTTTTCCGGTTCATGAAGACTCTTTCTTCGCCACGATGGGCACCAGCCGTAAAGCAGCTTCAGGCGGACGCGAAATGTCCAGGCCCAAAAGTCCGTTTCTCATTGTCGTGACAGCTTTTCTTTCCGCAACCATCGGCCGCAAGGGATATAAATGGGGCCCACCAAGAACACCCAACACCGGAAGAGGTGAAAAACGACTCGCTTCAGATAGCCACAGTCGTATTCAAGAGAAATCCCGCGCATTGCCGGCACGCCAAGCACAAAACCACACCACTCCCGCCTTGACTTTCCCGTACAACCAACCGATATTACCGAATGACTTGAACGAGGGAAGAGTTATCGTTATTGAAGCCGCGACTCCGCAATGAAGATGAATGTTTTTTTGTCTGTGCACATTTCATATATTTAATATACATTGAGCGGCATCTATACACTTCACCGGCATTTGCGGGTTGCTTTTATGGGCTTTTACTACGCTAGTCGCAGCATTGGCATTGACCAAAAACTGCAGTTTTTGATGTGTGACTTTTGAAATCTGTTTTTTTTTATAGAAGTGCATATGCTGTGTAGGTGGTTTCCGGCGTTTTTCTTGCAGAACACCGTTGTGAAGTGTACCAAGCACATTATTACAACTCTGATCAAACTAGTGCAAGGTTCCGGCGTCTGAGAAGACAGAAGATTGATAAGAACTTTTCGGTTCTTCTTTTCTGTAAAGTTCTGGCCAATAGAACAAACTCAATTTATTTTTATATCAGCAATAAAAAGTAACGAACAATGTTGGCCTTTGCCGAGTCTTTTAATACAAAAGGTGTAAAAGACTCGGCGAAGGTCATTATTTCGTTACATTCTATGCTAATATATGTAAAGGTTTCTGGATTTCCGCTTTGGACTTTACTAAAAAAGATACCAAAAACCTGTTTTTGAGTTGGTCGAGAAAAGTTTGCTCATTTCTAACATTCAGATGTCAGAACAAGGCATAGAGGCGTTCTTGTTAAAGGCAATGTAAATAAAACTCCATAAATTGGTATTACAACATAATCGCAAAGTGATTGTGTGTACCTTCCTCGTTGGGTACACCCAATAAATACTTGTGCATCATATTTACCCGGCCCGTGTTGCAACTAGAACTTCTAATATGCTATAAAATATCAAACACATTCAAAATATGCCTAAAAGGAATAACACACACAAACACTTTATACAGCCAATCGCCAATTTTATGTTACAGCCAATTTTCTCTTTCTGCCCAGGTACAAAACAGTTTTAGGGGCGAAGCTCCTTTTGCTCGGGCCCTGTCCCGGCCGTACACGGCACATTGATGATGATTGTGACAGGATCCCCCTAGGGATTGGCCAACCAAAGATTGGCCGAAGAGGTCATAACGTTCAACGCGTTCGTTGCTACCCAACAAGGAGAAGAGGAAGAAGAACAGGTTGTCGTTCATCGCCTGCAAGTTCAAGACTCTTGCTCGGGCCCTGTCCCGTCCCTCGTTACTGCCATACACGGAGGAATGATGATGATTGTGGCAGGATCCCCTTAGGGATTGGCCAACCAAGGATTGGTCAAAGAGGTTACTGCCATACACGGCGGAATGATGATGATTGTGGCAGGATCCCCCTAGGGATTGGCCAACCAAAGATTCGCCGAAGAGGTGAAAACGATCAACGCGTTCGTTGCTACCCAACAAGGAGGAGAGGAAGAAGAAGAGGTTGCCGTTCGTCGCCTGCGAGATGAAGACACGTACTGGGGGTACGCGACACAAGACGCTCTGCAGAAGGCGATGGCCAAGGTGGCTAAGATGTCACACACCGAATTCGCCAACTTACCCATGGAGATTCTCATCGTCCCAAACAAAGCCCACATAATCACCACAAACATCGACGCCGGCGACGGGCTTGTCAACGAAGCGGTGGAAAGCTTGACGTGTCAAGTCTTTATATGATGTCTTGGCTAATTTTTCACAGTTTTACCGATGAGCATTTTAGCTTCGCGTCGCTCATCATCATTGATATCGTGGAGATGGCGTGATTTTTTTAATACAATTTTGAGCACACATCTCTTTTATTATGTAAGGCATCACATATTTACTACCTGCCAGCATGGCTTTCTAGCAGCTACATCAGCTACAACGCATATACTGGAAGCACTTCACGGCTACGGTGCCATACTTCATATACAGGGGCAGATTGATGTGTTATTTTATTTTCCATGAAAAAATAATCGATTGCGTATCTCCCTAAGAGGTGCTATTGAAAATCCACTCCATACAAACGAACAACTGACCGCCTCCTTGGGCAGAGGCGTATTTTTTATCTGGTGCCAAATTGTAGACAATGATGACGTCTGTTCTAGCCCGCTCAGAGAGGCATTTTACAAAAGTCCCTCTTCAGATGCTTACTTCTCTCGATCCTAATTAATGGTATGCCCGATGCTGTCTCACGAAAAGTTGCAGACGTCTGGTTTTTCTGTCAGGAATTATGAAGCCTGATGGATAGTGAATTTTGAAGCACACCACTCACCAAAACCGAAATAAGCTCTATGGCATGGCTAATTAAAATTACCGTACATACAACAGAAGCACGTCACGACCGCTACGCGAGGGTGACGACCGTCGTGACTTGTCCCCTATACAAATGTTTACGCGCTTTTAAGTGCAGACAGATATGAGTAGTTGGGTGTCGTCATTTCTTCTAATTTAGAATTTAACAACCGCGTCACATGCACGGAAAAGAAAGCCATTGGAATTGGGAGGTACACGAGAAGATAACACGAAAAGTCACGCATTATATTGTATTGCTCGGTTAAATAATTTCCATGTGGCCCGTTTATGAAGAAGGCATCGGCAGGTGTGATCTTGTAATTGCGTGAACATCAACATTAGAAAATGTTCTGAGAAGATCTTTGCGAGGTATGTCTGCCAAAATTCATTTGAAAAGAGCATAGTTGAACACTTTGCACTTGGGAAATATTTCGAGAAGCAGTAAATCACAAATTTATCACACCAAGTTGGTACAAGTAAGGAGAGGTTGATTAACCTTTTTGTTATGCGAAACTCCACGCTATCACATCCCTAAAAGACACCGCTCGCTTGCAAGATAGTCAGGTTAAATAATTTATTTTTTACTAATAGCATGCCCAAATAAAATCAGTTCCACGTCGAAATTAAATTGTGGGAATAAATAGAGATTCGTTGATGATTTCTTTAAAAGAAGTTATTTGATACATCTTAATCGTCTGGAACGTTTTCCTCGATAAAGCAGAAACTACAACACAAGGCGTGCACCACCGCCGCTGAGCTAGCTGCTACCAAGGGAGGCTTCTTCTACGTAAGCGAGATTTCTGATCAGCGAGAGGTAATTTTCTGGGATTCTCGACCATCTTTAAGAGCACTGAAGAAGCCGTCACACTGCCATGACCAAATCGTGTGTGGGTTGAATATACCTCGAACGTGTTTCTTGCGAGAAGGTCACGGATTCCACGTACATTGACTGCGAGGTCATTCTGCTCTTCAGGGGGGAAAAAGTTACCATCCCTTCGTAAGAAAAGATGCACGGAAGCTTTCTATCAAAACTGCGTCAAAAGTGCGTCAAAGCTTTCGCTAAAATTGCGTCTAGTCGATCATCAAACCTTCAAAGATTCCAATCCCAATCAAAGAACAAACCCTTGCGATGATTGTTCGCGCACTAAGCAAACGCATCTACAATAGATTTAAATGTATACAGATACGTGGTTTATAAGATAAAGATACACTATTTTTCGATCGATGCGCATGTTATCTTAAATAAATTTGTTCCTTTCTCGCCATTTTAAAGTAACCGCTTTTACACAATAGAAGCCCGTTTTCATGCACGCGCCGTGGGTCTAGAGATGCTATCACAGCTTTTCAGTTGACCAACCGGTCTACGGGGACGTGCATTAGTCTTTTGACAGAACGCCATCGGTCTCACTAAGGGTGCGTTCCAATTTACCGTTTAGACAGCTTCGTTGCCGTCGTCGCGGACAGTCCGCCATGTTAAGCCCCGTTCCAATTCGAACGAAGCAGTCAACGAAGACTGCTTCGAGGAGACAGCATCGAAGTCAGCAACGATGCAGGCTACCTTCCTGTCTAAACTAATAAGAGACGCCAGCGCCACCTTTTTGCGTATTATTGTTAAAACAAAAGCACTTGTTATTTTATTTAAATATTTAACATAGTTTACTAATGATAAAGATGACCTTGTTTAATTTTTAAATTACGTAACGTTTGTAATAGCAGCAGTAATATGAGTTACGAAACTTGCAGCTTGCGAATATCAACATGTCTGCTACGCCGCTGTCGTCTGCGCTGGTGTTGCGTTTGCGACCGCGGCGCCGTTCCAATTTTATTCCTTTAGACGTCTAGTTAGACTGCTTCGTAGGCTGTCTACCAAGCTGTCCGCGAATTGGAACGCAGCCTAAGAAAGATTTCGCTTTAAGAACACATCCGATGACTGCTAAAGACGCCTGCGTGCTGCTCAAAACCAAGAGAATTCTTTAGGCGAAACAAGAAAGGACAGTGGCTATGTGTGTACTGCTGTCAAGGCTGCAGCTGCCATCTTGGCACGGCCTTTTACGCAGATACCATTTTCCCTACAAGATTGACCCGCACTGCCACTTTACGTTTCCATGAGGTCCGTCAAAGCAGAATGACGGCATGCTGCGCCGACAACACCTTTTGTTTCAGATAGACTGGGCGGACTCATAAGAGTGCTTGATGTGCTCATTGAATGAAGACATTAGGCAAGTCTTCCTCTGCTACCCGTGCTTGAACATGCAGCGTGAAATGGCGAAAACAATTATTGTGTGACTGCAAAGAGGAGATACGTTGGAGCTGAGGCGCTTTCACGGGCCATGGCGTAGATAAGGTGATGGGACACTAGGGACAAAAACCCTCTTGAGCGTTATAACCGCTTCTGTCGCGGACGATGTCACTTTATCCTTGAAGTCGTCTCCAGTTTTTGTAATTTCTTTTTCTTGCCCTTTGTCAATTTTCTTGTCGGTGTTTCATTTGCTGTTTTTTAGGTTTTCTGTACGTTAGCTTTTTTCTCAATATTTCCAATGTACTATTTTCAATGAATGGCGTCAACGACAACCAAAAAGTGCGACTGTCTGAATCTGAGGTGAAAAATCCATGTTCCGGAGCATTTTTCTTAGCAGTGTGCAAGAAGCACAGCTGCACACGCTTTAATTTAAGAATGTTAAAATATATATTCAACTTGCATTCACAAGAAGGCTAAACCTAAAAAAACATGACACTTCACCTGCTTCTTTTCGCTGGAGGCTGTAAACTCAAAAAAGAGAGAATCTTACAATGCAACAAGCGTAAGTGCGAATCACACAAAACGTCCAAGAGAGTTTTTTTTTCTTTCTGAAAACTACTCTTTCAACGCGCGTAGGGCAGGAGTATCGTTGCGAGTTTGTGTATGCCGGCGTTAACGAATTTATGTAGGGAACAACAAAATCGTGCAGAATCCGCGGGAATGGGTTTGGAGCCACTAAACGATAAACGCATTAGGTGCCCTAAGCTGCGTAGTTGAAAGGTTCTCCTAAATGGATTACTTCCCTTCCCTTTCATGGTTTCTGTAAACACAGCAGCTGGTTGACAAGCCTTTACAGGCCACGTTTGCATCTCATTTTCTTGATTTTCATGGACTTTGTGGGTCCTAGCTCCTTTGTTATTGGTCTCTTTATGGTTGCGAGCGCTACTTATTTTGTATGTGAATGCTCATTCTTCCGTGGGCTTCGGGGCTTGTTTATTTTGTAATTAACTATGCTTGGTTACCTGCATATCGAAGGACCTTGCGTAAATCCATCAAGATCATGAAAGTAAATGGCAATATCTGTAGATAAATAATAAATAGTGTATTCATCCTAAAGGCGCCACGAACGCAAAAAACAAATTAACAGAGTTGCCAGCGCACGCAGACGAGGACGCAAACGCAAGAAACGACAGGACGACGCTTTGCACTATAACTCATTTTTTAGTCAGGAAAGGAAGAAATATAAACCCCAGAGATCTAATAGGATGGGCGGCATTACCTGAGGTCAATATTTATCCTCTCGCCCTTGGCTTGTTACGATCGTAGCACCAGATATTCTATTTCTTTTTGCGAGAGCGCCACCAAAGACATGCTTACAAAGTTGTCATTAGGAATTCCAACTTCGCGTGTGTGCTTATCCTTCTCTCTGCTAATCACTTCTCACTATCTGGACAAGAAACTAAAAGTTGGCTCATTCAAAAGTCTGCTTTGTACAGGTACCAATGCTGCTAATTTTATCGCGGATTTCTAACAAATAAGGAATATAAAAGAAAACAAACGAGCAGTGACCACCCCCAACAACCTTCTGGCGACTTCTCTATGACGTCATGGAATCTCGTTTGTGCGATTGGTGGCTGCAGACTTAAGTCACCGACATAAAACGTGACTGGGCAATTGTAGTGGCGCCTCTAGTCTGGTAGTATCATCATCTGGTAGTATCACCATCATCATCATCATCATAATCATCATCGCCAATCTATCTATGCCCACTGCAGGGCAAAGGCCTCTCCCATTAATCTCCAATTACCCCAGACCTGCGCTAACTGCGGCCAATTTATGCCCGCAAACTTCTTGATCTCATCCGTCCATCTGACTTTCTACCACCCCCTGCCACGCTTGCGTTCTCTAGGTATCCACTCTGTTGCCCTCAATGACCAACGGTTATCTTGCCTTCGCATTACATGCCCTGCCCGCGTCGATTTCTTCTTCTTAATTTCTACTAATATGTCCTTAACACGCGTTTGTTCACTGACCCACTCCGCTCTCTTCTTGTCCCTTAAAGGAGTACTGACACCAACTTTCAAAGCTTTCGCGTACTGACACGAAATTTCGTGTACTGACACGAAATTTCCAGCAAGTTTCAACAGCAACCATTCAGCGAAACATATTTAAAATCCATTTAATCTTCGCCCGCATGACAAAGCCCAGAGCGGACCGACATGACATCATCTGCTGCTTGCCCCAAACTGCCGACGTCGGGGCTCCCGTGACGAAGCCGACGCGCTGGCTGTGGTTGGCGCGCGCTGCTCGGGCGTGTGTACACGTCATGGTTTTGGGACTGACGTCATGCTGCCCGGGCCTGTGGGGACGGCAAAGAGCTCGGCCGATCGAGCGCACGCGCGCGCTTCCAGAGCGGCAGCGATACGGCAAGAATGGTGGCGTCACGTGATACCTCCTGTCATGGCGGCCGCTGTGCGTTCGTTTGGTCGAAACAGAAACTGACACGGATAACCGACGCCGTAAATGAAAGTTTACGGTGCGCTCGACAGCCTAATCTGTCATTCTATGATTAGTGGGCTGGCAGGCACGCATAGCGGGAAAAAAAACGTAACACCAACATTTCGTGTCAGTACTCCTTTAATGTTACACCTATCACCTTCCGTTGCATTGCGCGCTGAGTCGTCCTCAACTTAAGTGGAACCCTCTTAGTGAGCCTCCAAGTTTCTGCCCCAAAGGTGAGTACCGGTAAGATGCAGCTGTCATACACTTTCTTCTTCAGGGGCAATGGTAGGCTGCCATTCGTTATCTGAGAATGCCTGCCGAATGCACTACACCCCATTCTATTCCTTGTAATTATCTCTGCCTCATGTTTGGGATCCGGGGTCACAACTTGGCCTAAGTAGATATATTCGCTTACCACTTCCACGGTCTCGCCACCTATCTCAAACCGCTATGCTGTACCGAGGTTATTGATCACTGCCTTAGTTTTCTGCACATTAATTCTGCTGGTCGTATCACTTGGTAGTTAATGTTCAGTTAACACAATGATAAATATGTTTATAGTGCTTGCACACATTACGTGACACTCCGCACTATATCACTGCAGCGCGAAATTTTGAAATTTGTGAAGATTTATCGCTTTTCTTTTTCTTGGAACACAATTGCCTTTCGCCGTTGCCTTTCGCGACTGGAATAGATCTGAGTAAGTTACCAAAGGTCACTGCTTTTAAAACGAACACAGGTATATTTTGTCTTTGTGGCCCTTTTAAGGAACCTACAAGCCATGTTACTAAGATGGCTAACTTCCACCCAATATTGTTAGGTGGGGGTTTAAAAAGAGAGGTAGTATTTGGAAAATCGAGCGGAAGTGAAGTGATTTAGGCACTGCTCCTTTTCCACAAAATATTCGGTGCCTCAATGAATAACTGATGCCCTCTAATGATCGATTTTCTTTTAATAGGCTGGCCAGTGGCATGCGTCACAGAAACAGCGGTTTACTGTGAGTTATTGATTGCGCACACAGCGGTCAAGCAATGTTAGATAGAGCAGAGAATTAATCCCCAAAGTTCTCTGAGCGAGAGCCGCCTCAGAGTTGCCCGGAAAGTTTCTTTTAGCAAAATGTTTGATTCGGAGCTCTCTTTGGGAGGTTTTAGAAGTTGGTCATAAACGGAGTTTGGCGCAGTGATTGCCATAAATAATGCGCACTTTCCACGCTGCGCAGTACACTGCTATGTTTGATAGATCAGTAGGACGTGCTGTACTGGAGTATATTTTAACTTCGAGAGGTCGTATGCTACAAAAGACGGACCTGGGCTACATGTGAATTCATTGACAGTCGCGTCTTCTAAAAGTCTCTCTACGCGTGTACCATGGAATCAATGCTCTGGCCGCGACGAAGGCAGAAACGGAAGTAGGCAGTTGTATAGATAGCCCGAGGTTTGATTATAAGGAACAGCGTTGCGGTCGGTAGGGGAGTTTAATGAACGTGAACTGAAACTCCGACTGTTCTGGAAAGGAGAGACCGGAAACTACAGTGATGGGAACGTGCGTATGTTATGGACATCTCGGCCTCACTTTTGTAGATACCATGGCGTCCCAACGTCGTGCGCGACTGCCGCGCCAACAGGTGGGGTCGAAACACCGGCTGTGATTAGGGGCCCTAGGGGCGTTAGCTGTGGTAGGCCAAACGCGCCTCATCATACGATGTGGCGGTGAACGCCACTGTCTGCTGTCTTCTGGAGTTGCCGCTGCGTAGGGAGAGGGAGGTGACCGGCGGCCGTCAAACTTCCACGAGTCTCTCTTCTGCACCTACAAAGCCTCCACAGCACTACTGCATACCGTGATGCCGACTGACCGATGGGACACGTACTGTGGGATATCAGAAACAATGCGTCTACAGAACAGCCTGAAAAGTCATTCCGAAGTTTGGCGCTACTGCAACGCGTTCAATGTTTTACAGCGAAACTATATCGCTAGAATTGCGGATTTCTCTTCCGAAGGCGACCATGTAGTCAGCACTAGCCCAAAGATGTGGGTGCGATCCTGGCCACGGTGCCTGCTTTTCTGATGGAGGCTAAAAGTGAAACCGCCGGTGTGTCAAAATTTCGGCCCATGTTAAAGACCTCCAGACGGTCGAAATTAATTGGGAGCCCAGATGTAGCGTCGGCCTATTAATCCCCGAAGATTATGAATCTGATTTACTCGGTACCGCTTCTCTGCTCCCGCTCACCACGTAAGAAACACCTTTCACGAGTTATATACTCCCTCGCCACCAGCGATGCCTCTTCCACAAATTGCGCTATCGGCTGATATGATATCGGTGCTAGTACCCTTATCAGCCGATAGGCAGTGCCGTACCGCCGTTCGCGTAAACCAAGTGAGAACTCATTCCTAAAGCCTCCGAATGGCTAGTTTGGTATTTCATCTCTTTTGAAATGATACAGGCACAAAAAACAATTCACAAGCAAAAAGATCTTTTTTTAAACCACGAAAAAAATGGGGTTGACTTGCGCATCAAATTAAAGTTTATTGTAGTGTCTTTTTTTGTCTTTTTTTGATAATCGGCGCGTCGTTGCTCTACGCACTGCCTGTCGCGGTGTAACCCCATGCTTTAAAAAGTGACCTGTTATGGAGAATGGCATTCTTTGAGGTAGCTGTGAGGCATTGCTTGGAAGTATAGAAACTGCAATATATCAGGAAATGGTTTAACCACAAGCCATGGTTGTTATGAAGAGAAATGGCAAGTTTGGTTCATTCAAAAGATTCTCAAGTTACAATACCACTGACACCGCATGTAACGCATACTTTAGACATGTAAGCTGTGTAATAAATAAAAAAGGGAATAGCCATACGACACCCTGACTACTTTTTTGCACTGAACTTATGACATATTCTGGGCAGCTTGTTGCGTCAATTGGATGAGGCCGAGAAAATCCAGCGCAAATTAAGCAGATTTTATAAGCTTGCAGAACGGTTTTCTGTGCTTACATTTAGGGCACATTCTATCTATACCACTGAGAATGGTGGGATAAACAAAGAAAGTTATGAACGACCACATAAACGTACACACACCAGACCACGTAAACATACACGCACCAGCTTTCGGGCGCGTTGGGCTTGTCTGACACGACGCAGGCCAACTGGAACAAGCAACATCACCACTTACGTGACACTGCTTGTCGAGCGTACGCAAATTTTCGCGGATTATTACCATAAACCTTAAGAAAAGTAAACCAGATTAAAAACCGGTAGGGAACCGATGATATTCTGAGAGCTGTTTTTGAGTGGTATCGTCCCACCATGTATGATGGCAACAAGGCAACAAAATTCGTTTCATCATTCGCAGTAGCCATAGTCGACATACAAAGTTTTGTCATATTACCTTCCCTGAATACGTCATTGCAGGAGTCACAAAATACACGATATAGCCGGCTAATTAACATTTCGGCTTAAAATGAATAATTTTCTACTAAATAAAGCATCGTTTGCTGCCGGACAACCACTGGGGGTACAATTAAACTCCGAATCTTTCGAATAAAACAAACTTGTATTTTGTCTTCATAGACTTTTTCACCATCTACCTCCTTTGTAACCCATGATGCACAGCTAACGTGATCGGCCGAAGCTAAGACATGCGAAGAACCATGCTCCACTTGTGCGCAGCTTGTACTACTGTTCTGCTAACATCTCGCTCTATCGGCTTCTTATCGACCATAAAGGAGGGTAGGCACACATACGGGCAAAACGTTTTGCCGTGTTTTTGTAGGGAGAACTACGGTATCTACATTTCTAGAAAGCGCAAGTCGCCTTGTGTAACTTCACATAGGGTCGCGGTGAATACAGCTAGGAACATTACGATGCAAATATTGATCAGTTCAAATGAATTTAACAAGTATAACCGCAGACAGATAGAAACAAAGAAGTGGAAACACTGTGGACGAGCGGGTACGAGCAGGAGAAGGGAAACGAAGGAACGAACAAAATAATGAGGTGTACTTACGTGGCAGTCTCAGCTTGCAACGGGACCGCTAATGAGGATCTGCTCTCGTTCGATCCTAATTACCTCCCCCACGCCGTTGTTCTCACCGAGAACCTTTAGTGTTCAGAACTCTAATGATCGCGCAAAGCTTTTAGAAAGACTTCCGGTCATGCATGCTGTATGGGTGCTTTGTCGTTCTTTGTTCACTTTTTTTCATAATCAGCGGCGTGCTTTAACTAAGTTATTCATGAATGAGTGGTGGTTGTTACATTTAAATGATGTTTGATTGGCTTCGGAATCTAATACGTTAAAATTGCTGACAGCTTAATGGGACCAGAAATCACCACGGGACTTCAAGATCGGCGTAGCGCATTTCGGGGTTCGTTGTAGGGAATTGCAGGTAACTAACTGCACACAGTCCTTGAAAGCATCGGCAATTGAGCGGGAGATTTCGGCTATCGTGCGTGTTCTTTTCCCCCAAACATTTTCACCGGGATTCATGCACTTCTAAATCTTTCTCCGACAACATTTCAGACGAGGTCCAGGCTGTTGGTGAAGTTGGAGGACTAACTAGCGATTACGTGGCATATTCCCAACAAGTGTTTTTTTCAGATGCGAGGCAGCTGTAAGTGATCGACAAACGTCGGGTCACCTAAGTGTGGTCAAGTGTTTTGAAGGGGAAAGCATGGCGTACTTTTTTGATGGGCACCTGTTATCTATCTTATTTCACCTTAATCTCATTTTAATCCATATTACATCCACTTTAACTTCCTTCAATCCTTTGAGCGCCATTGTCACCTAATATGTTGCTACAGGGGGAACCTGCGCGATGTAAGCAATTGCAATACCTTTCCTGCGTAAGGTCCGCGATCGCTCAAATTTTCAGAAATTCAATTCAATTAAATTCAATTTATTTTTGTTTTACCAGTATTTCTGGTTGGGTTACCGAGCTTACAGCTGCAGTACCAGCTTCACTAGGCCCAGCAAACCGTTACTTGTCAACGACAATGACAATGCAAAACGTTATTTATTTATTTATTTATTTATTTATTTTGTATTTATTTATTTATTTATTTACTCATTTATTTATTTATTTATTTATTTATTTTGTATTTATTTATTTATTTATTTACTCATTTATTTATTTATTTATTTATTTATTTATTTATTTATTTATTTATTTATTTATTTATTTATTTATTTATTTATTTATTTATTTATTTATTTATTTATTTATTTATTTATTTATTTATTTATTTAAACAAATACTGCAGGCCATTACTCCGAGCAGAACGGGTACATGTATCACACACACAAAAAAAGCAACCACAAAAAGCATCTTGTGTACATACTGCAAAATATACAAGAGGAGCCAAGACATCAATAATATGACCAGCCAAAGCCAAGACAAGAGGAACAAAAGTATGTGACAACAGTGAAGAAATGCAACAAAACGGCCAACAAAACCATACAAAGCGGCTATGACGATTAGAACACGACAGGTATTCATTTTAAACACCGGGTTCAAGGCACTCTTCTGATAGCAGGTCTCCTACAGAAGTGTTATTCCGATAGTTGAATGTTCTTGGGAAGAAGGAAAATTTCAACAAATCGGTCCGAGCAAAAAATGGCGCGAGGGATAAAGCGTGTAAATGACGAGTTCACCACGTTGATAAGGGGGTTACGAAGTGGCAAGGGTCAAGACCGAGCTTGCGGTGAGTAAGAGAATAAAGAAAATACAGGCGAATAAATTGGTTACAATCCAATGGTTTTGCATTGTTTTCGTAACAAAGATTTCTACCATATAAGGAGTATCTGAGGCGCACTGCACGTCTCTGAATTCTTACTGCGAAGCAGTATATGTCTCACCCCTCCAGTGTCTGTAGAATAAACGTTGAGGTTTTCGAGGTTTTGACTTGCTATTGGCGGTCAGCGCGACCACAGGCGGCGCTGCAAAGCGCGCGCCTCCATGATGTCGGCTTAGGGATTCTCGCTTTTGTCGTCTGCTTCCCTAGGGCTCGCTCTCCCTGCCATTTCGTTGCGCTCGGTTGATGTCTGATGCTTGTCTGCACCAGATTTTGCGTGTGTGTAACTTTTTATCATAATGTTATGCTTAAATCACGTACACTAGATTAAGGCGTGAGTTAAAGTATAGTTTTGGATACCGCTACGGAAGAAACATTACCGGCGTCGCCCCATTCCTTGCCAAGCCGGTCCTGTGCGGATCGCGAAGAGTCCTAGCTAGGTGTCGGCTCCTGCATTAAGCAATCTTTCGAACAAAGGGAACAGCCAGCTGCTAATAACCGACTACAGCGAAATTGCAAGAACAAAACCAATACCAGGCCTTCAGGGCTGTCGGCTTTGGCAGAAGGCATTTCGATTCCCGGTAATCATATGTGAGGTAAAACCGTTTTTGCAACCTTGCCGAATGCTCAAAAGTTTTGTATCACATCAATTTGCGTATTCATGGAATGAAAGTCTGCCTACTTGCAATATGGGCTTCAAAAACTGTAGGTTGAGTTCCAAATAACCCGCTGTGTGTATAGGCGCGTGCTGGTTTTATACCAGGCTTCTAAACAGTATGGAGGTTGATTGAGCAAAACGAGTCACGTCTAGGGTAACATAGGGTAATACAGGGTATTACAGTAACACAACACTACGTTTGTTCAGACCTGGAGGGATATTTCGCTACATTTCCCACAGCGATATCTTCCCAATATTCAGATATTCGTTATAGGAAAACTTCACCCAAGAGAAGGAGTAACAGGAGGAGGAGAAAACTTTAACCGTAAAATAGAGCATATTAGTGGGCCGGGTCCTCACTCCAGGACAAGAGAGTAAGAGAAATTTTGTTCAATTGATAGAACGCCATCTCGGCTGGAACAGTATTCGTTGTTTACGCCCGGAATGGTTGGAAAACAATAAAGAGCTGCATGGAAATATTCATCGGTTTCGGTTCTTGCAATATATGCACGTGTACTATTTACTGCATTCGTTAACGAGTAAATCAAGCCTTCAACACCGTCGTCATGTCAAAATTGTTCCCATTAAGAGTCAGAAGAAACCACACATTCCCAAACCAAAGCAGGATCCCCCTAGGGATTGGCCAACCAAAGATTGGCCGAAGAGGACAAAACGTTCAACGCGTTCGTTGCTACCCAACAAGGTGAAGAGGAAGAAGAAGAGGTTGCCGTATTAACGACTGATGTTTGGCCGATCCCCTGATTGGGTATGCGCCAATAATATCAAGGAACAACAACAACAACAACAACGTTCGTCGCCTGCGAGCTCAAGGCACGTACCGGGGGTACATGACACAAGACGATCTACAGAAAGCGACATCCAGGGTGGCTAAACTGTCACACACCCAATTCGCCAACTTACCCATGGAGATTCTCGTCGTCCAAAACAACCCCTACATAACCACCACAAACATCGATGTCATCGACGGGCTTGTCAACGGAGCGGTGGAAAGCTTGACGTGTCGAGTCTTTATATGATGTGCGGGCGAATGTTTCACGGTTTTACCGATAAGCATTTTTGCTCCGCCCCTCTCATCATCATTCACTTCGTGGAGACGGCGGAATTTTTTGAATTGCGGAAGCCCTTAGGCCTAAGCGGTGACGACCTTGAACAGTGTGGGTGCTTGAGGTGCAGAGATACTGGCAGTAAGAGAAAGCGTTATAGCTAGAATCACTGAAAAATATTGCCGAAATGGAAAAGGCGCGTGCCGCAACAAAGAAGGAACGTGACGAACTCGTGCGAGCATGTTAAAAAATTGAATAAGAAACTTTGCTGCTGCGGCTCCGGCTCGCTTTTCTTCAGGACCTACTTCTATCAGAGGGCGATGGAGAAACCCCAAATTGAACCCAGGTGGAGACATCTTTGATTGTCCGCGAGTTCTTTGAATCTCCTCGTAGTGATGACAGTAAAGTGGGTGTGCATCACACTGTGCCTGAGGACCGCAGCTCAGTACAAAAAAGTGCCCCAATCCGAGGCAGTGGGATCCTACAACCCCGCATTATTGTTTCTTCTTTTCGGTTCCTTTTTTCGTTTTTTCCCTCACACCCTACCACGGCTGTGTACGGGTAGCTGGAGCTTAGTCACGTTTCCAAAGTGCAGCTTTTTCTCCTACCATCTTTTCTTCGCTGTGTATATAGCGAAAAAGAAACTTTGATTGATTGATTGATTGATTGATTGATTGATTGATTGATTGATTGATTGATTGATTGATTGATTGATTGATTGATTGATTGATTGATTGATTGATTGATTGATTGATTGATTGATTGATTGATTGATTAGTCGATCGATCGATCGACCGATCGATTTTAGGCGGGTGACGCTCCGAAGTCGCTCGAGTGGGCCATGCCCAATACTCCTTCCTCAGCTGAGACGTCACGGCTCCAATCGGGTACGTGCAGTCGCTGTCGTGCGGTACGAGATAGAAGTGCTTGCATTCTAGTTGCTCGCATAGCAGTCCATGGAAGTACAGGGACTTTTTCGGGCCTTTATATTGGCAAACAGCTTAGCAACAGTCAGCGAACCGTTATATCAAAAAGCTCCGTTCTCGCTGTATGGTACGTGGGAAACAACCGGCGCGTTCAAGGCTTCATACCCGCCTAGTTTGACCGGCTGCGTGCATGTCTCTTGGGGTGTACTGCGATAACACAGTTCCGAAACGAGAAAAAAAAAAACAATAAACCCGGAGTAGCTAGCCCGGAGCATGCACCCGGGATTTCCGCAATGCTAATTAGGTAAGGGCACCGGCGTCGGTAGTGACAGCCGACGAGGAGCAGGCGCGTTCTGGCAAGGGCGCCTGGCTCTTCCCTAAGACGTAAGTGCTGACAAAAGCTGACCATACGAGGACAAGCTGACGCACGTGAAAGCTGACAATAACACGAATCTCTGCTTCGAGTCGCGGAACAGCTGCGATGACGCCCCAGAGCACAAAAGTGTTGGGTGCCCTGGAAGTTAGCGCATCACAGGAGTTCCGAACTCCGCGCAAAGAACTGTAAAGCTTTCCCCTGTACGCAAAAGTTTGTAGTTAATGTACAGACTTCGTCAAAATTTTCTAGGTCATTCCACAGGTTTGTGCGCCATAAAGCGTTTGAATCCCAAACTTAACGTTTCACTGTGACCAAATTATCTAATAACAAAAAGAACGAAAGCTCTTTTCTCCAGCTTTATGGCAGTGTAGGTTTCAGCGTCTCGAGAGAGGTGTGCTCGCACTTTGAATATTTTGTGGCCTGTGAACTTTTGGCATGCTCAACAAACTTCTGACAAACTGTGCCGTGCCCAGGGCAAGTTGCTAAACACTTGACAAAGTTCAACTGCACTGTTCAAATTCTCTTCCGAGGCCTACTTTAGGGCACTACGTAATTTTTTTGAAGAATTTGACAAAATGTCTACATGATGGAGCCGTGTCAAGAATTAAGCCCGTCTTCACGCAGGTGCTGAAGCCTGTGCTGAAAAAAATGCACGCTCTGTGGGCGTAGGCACATTGAAGCTGTAATTATGTGAGTTTTTGTTTAAACATTCATCTCCACAAAAATGCTGGAGAAAACGCGGTGTTGAAGACAAAGATTCGTTCCTAGTACTTGCGTACCTGACCCTATTATGCTAAACGCATATCGTCATTAACTGCCGAATAGCAAGAAACTACAGCAGATCTTAGGGTAGGCCACGTTGAGAAAAAGCCATCAATGTGAAAAATAAACCATTAAATGTATATCCTGCAACGATGGGGTACTACACCTATTGCTTTCAGCATCTGGTGGCGGTTAAAGGAGCCATGAAGATAAGACAGAAGTTTGATTCATTGAAAAGATTGCCTTATTAGAATCATATTGACACCCCTTTTAACGTAACCTTCACTCAAATAAGCTGCATAATTAGGAGAAAAGGGAAAGGCCATGCGACCCACTCGCTCATCTCCCGCAACAGAACCTATTATGTCATACCAGCAAGCTCTCCGATTGGCGGACGCTGGCAAAAGCAAACGCAAATTAGGCACAGCTTATAAGCTTTCCGAACGAGCTATTTGCGCTTAAATGTAGGTCAAATTCTTTTTAATGGAGTAGGAATAGTGGGACTGAAGTTACGAAAGCACACGAAAACATAGAAGTACCGATGCGTACTGCTGTTGGTGTTGCGCGAACTATGCTTGGTTTAGCTGCACAGAACTGCGTGGCTTTGGGGTAGTTTTAGACAGCACTGGCCGATTGACGCAAGCAACGGTCTCTTACATGACAATTATTTTCGAGCGAGCGCTGTGGTTCGCGAAATGATTATTTTCTCCCTGAACAAAAACAAGCCAGGTTCAAATACGGTCAAAAACAAACCAGAGGCAGAAAACGGCTTGCCACGGTATGGTGCGCCATCTAGGTTCACTAACGGTAAACAAGGCTTTCCAATCCGCTGCAGTGCGGTCGGTTCCGGTGACGCCTCGAGATTCGCGATCGCTGCGCCGCCTGCCGCCGCTTCTCCGCCGCGTTTGCGGGATTAGCGCTGCGTGGCTGATAGGTGGTCACGCAGTGTTTTGGTTCTGTTTCGCTTCTCTTTGCCTTTCCGCGCACTAAACAACTTGTTATGGTGACGTCTGTAAGCTAACTGCACGTTTAGGGTGCTTAAAAAAAACAGCTGCGTCTTGGTAGAGCGCTCGAACGCCAACAAGAGCTACCCGGGGAGGCGGTTCTGCGCGCTTCTTGGCCGCTCTTGCGGTCGTCGGCGACGGCAGCAGCATCTCACCGCTGTCACCTTCGAACACGTCAGCACAAGTGAATTCTATTTATTGTCACCTCGTTTAGACCTGACATTGGCACTGTAAGAGGGTGGTTCGTTTTGCAGCGCAGAAAACAAATGCGGCTTTGCTTCGAATATGTACGTCGTAGAAAAATATGTTTCTGGGATGTGATAACCCAATAGCTGACAAAAACTTGTGCCTTTTATGGGAACATAAGCCACGCGAAAATGTTAAGTACACTCAAAGGCTGTGCATTTTCAGATATGTGCCCACTCATGTCTTATAGTAAGAACCAAGGTATATGTTAATGAAACTACGGAAAATGAATGGTCTGCAAGTCAGGAATAAATAGAATAGTCGTGCGCGAATGAAACAAAAAAAAAACCGAGAGCAGCTTCTGAAATGCTAAAGACGTTTGTTTGAGCAAGGTAGTATTCACCAGACCAACTAGATGCGAAATGCACTGATATTTCGCTAGACAATGGGGGGGGGGGTGGGGGGGGGTGAGGAGGAGGACGCTCAACTATCGTTGTTTACAAATGCGGAGCGAAATCAACGAATGAACGTTTTAGTAATCACAAACAAGCTGCGTGTTCACTTTTCGTTTGTTTTTCGCCTTCAACGAATGGCTGATCACTCGGCGGACGAATTTTTTGAAGAATACAGGGTAGGCAGTTCACAAGAAAGACGAGGTGTCGTTGAAAGAGTTGATTGATTGATTGCAGGGTTTATCGCGCTGACGCAACGGAGACGATGAGGCACGCCGTAGTGGAGGGCTCCGGATTAATTTTGACCACCTGGTTTTGTCCCCAGGTGCTTTGACCGGATTAATTTTGACCTTAACGTGCGCCCAAATCTCGTACACACGGGCTCGTTGGAAGAGTGTCGTATCTGATATGGGTCTCTGATTTAGGTTTATGCTAGATTCTGCAGTCTCTGTGTCATACGACGATGTTTCGAAGAAGAGTTTGGTCGGGGACGCGGATTAGCCCATCTTCGCGCTTCTCGTGGAGGATAAATGTACCAGATGATTCTTTGCGAGCGCTCACCTCGGGACAAGACGACCCAGCATTTAATTTGTCGTCGTGTGCTGACTCCGGAGTGTAATTTTGCATTATCCATCGTACTTCTTTGGTACAATGTTTGCGAAATTTATGCCGCATTGGCTTTTTCAGGGTACTGATCAATATCTCATATGTGATATTGGCAAGCGTAACTTGCGTGATGTCAGGCATGAGTGCTCCGCTGCATTTTGTAGTGCACAAAGTCGATTTACATCATAGTATGTACGGCCGCAACATGACCATTGGAGGAAACACTGCTTACGGAGACACTGCCATTAAATTTCAGGGCAGCAGATTGCAATCAGCTGCATGCAAATGCTCGCTTCGGGACGCCGGCCTGTGACACACGCCCGGCGCTCATATAGATCTTTCTAAAATCGCGTCATAAACGTTTATACTCTCGTGAACACACCAGGCTTGCAAACAGAGTGCCTGCTCCACGTTATTCGGTATTTCGAACGCGGACAAACGGTAAATCGCTGTCTTGAACGAGCCCCAAAAGCAACGGCGACAGGGGGGAGCGGGTCGGGGACTCCCGCGCCTGCTTTCGAAACGGGCCGCTAGGGGGATTTCAGTGGCGCCCCTACAGGCCGCGCTCGAGGCGTATACCACGAAAACATACGATGTACCGGGGAAATCAAAATTTTAACGTAAATTGATTAATTTCTCAGCGAAGAAAACATCGTTTGCACCCAGACAAGCGCTGGAGACACTATAAAACACAAAGTCCTTCAAATAATCCGTACTCGTATTTTGTCTTCATGGCTCCTTTAGGTTCGGGCCCCTTACTTATTAATTTATACCACCCGGCAGCTAGGTATCGTTCGGTGGGCAAAGCGCGTTTACCTGTATTGTGTTTGTTTTCCCGCCGGCCGAGCTGAGTTGGGCGTCAGGGGCGTAAGGAGAAACCGCGGAGGCTTCTTTGTTATTCGCCGCACTTTTGTATCCACCTGACCAGCGAGCCCGGAGACGACACATACAAACGCGTCGGTCACGGCATAGGATTTCCTTGCGTTCGTTTGAGAAGCCGGCGGAGGGGGACACCCTTATATTATCAATATTACACCCCTAACGAAGCACATGAGGGTAATATGTTTCGTTGACTCCAACCCAGAAGAGCTCTACCTTCTTGGAAGAATTTCAGTTTTGTCCTGGGTGACACACCTTGGGCTCTTCTTGTCACGGTGGCTTTGTGATGATGCTGAAATGGCTTCGGAGCTGTGGTTTCGTGTTAGTTGTTTTAAAGCTACGGCTTACACTTTCCTGCATTGCGTACTGATATAAAGCTTCCCATGTTCATGCTGTTGCTTGAGCAGTACAAAGTCGTTGCAAACGTTTTTGAGGTAGTTCCGATACAAAATGAGTTACGGCCGTTATAGTTGACCAGACTCCTGCCGTGTAAGACCATTTATTGACAGAAAACAAGAATTTCTAATGGTTTACGACTCTACGATTCCCCAATTACTAGTAATTTTCCTTTCATTTAAGAGCAGGCAAATAATATTCTCCATTGCTAACTTCAGAGTCGGCAAAATATGACAAGTATGTGACACTTGTAGTTATAGAGTCGTGGCAGCGGCCACGACTCTACAGTCAAACCCGGCTATAACGAACCCGGATAGAGCGAATTATGGTATACATCGAACAAAAATATTTCAGTTACGGAAATACATGGGAAACATATTCCTTATAACGAAGTTCACATCCGGTATATCGAACTCTTGGCGCCTAGAATGGCCGCCGAAATGCATGATCTTGGAGCGGCGATTGAGATGTGGATTGGCCGCGACCACGAAGCAAGAGCCGCTACTGAGACATTGCGCCTCGAACTGAGCGACGTGACCCGTAATACTTTCCGTAACTGTTTCGGCACGCGAGACTCACGACGAAACCCGCCCTGTCAGCGAGTCCGGACCAAGGCAGCAGCATCGGTGAACTGTGGGAAGAGCTCGCCGTGCGACGCTAATAATGAAGCGCTTTCGGCAGTCGATGTGCTCCGCCAATGCTTCTTAGATTTTTGAGTACGTGGACGCGAACTGGTGCAAACAATGTTTCGTGTAGAGAATGCTATGCTAGTTGAAGCCGCCAAAACGAATGTGAAAACAAAAATCACGCTTTTTTTCGCAACGTGGGCAGTTAAGGCGGAAACTAGCATTATTACTTGCTACAAATAGATTATTTTGGTATGGTAATGGCTACTGTACTGTGTTTGTTTCTGCATACGCGGAGGGGGGCTCCCGCAGATTGCGAAATCATAACAATGAGCTCGTTATAGGCGGGTTCAGCTATATCGAACTATTGGATATATCGAACTAATCACGGTGCATATTGCAGTTCGCTATAAATGGGTTTGACTGTAATTGTTCTAATTTTTTTCGAAATTTTCTATTTCGAATATTTTTCGAAATATCTGCATTTTTAAAAAGAAGACTGGGCGAGTTGGTAAATCTCATAATAATAAATGACACAAAAGAAGAAAGCACACGAAAAGGAACAAGAACAGACGCTGCGCTGTGCGTGCATTACATTTTCTACGTGATTCTTTATTCACGAGAGGATTGAAAGGAAATTTGGCTTTGCTGCAAACCGTAATCTGAGTGCCTTTATTTATGGGCGACAGACGCAATTAATCGTTTAGAAGGCATTTGGCTTACAGTTTCGCAGTGAAAAGCTGACATATTTGTACCGGAATTTCTTTTTTTTTTTTGCAGTGTTCAGATATCAAATCCGCCTTCCACTCTACGGTAGTCTGACAGCGGCACGTCCTTTCCTGGTAGAAGTCAACGTTGGCTCAACACATCTGTCTCACTGATCGTTGCACCCTTTGCTATTTTTCTTATCAGTATCTAATCTAACCACCCAATCTGACTCTCCCAATGTAACCGCCTACAGAGACTCCACTCTGACAACTGACCCCCTAGCGGCGGCACTGAGCTTCGGCAGTTTGGTATGCGTGAGCACGAGGTCGCGGGTTCGATTCCCGGCCGCGGCGGCCGCTTTTCTGATGCAGGCGAAAAGCAAAAACGCCCGTGTGTTCGAGATTTCGGCGCACGATAAAGATCCCCAGGTGGTCAAAATTAATCCGGAGCCCTCCACTACGGCGCGCCTCATCGCCTGCGTTGCGTCGGCGCGTTAAACCCTATACAATCAATCAATCAGTTTGGTATGCGAGCGTAGCAGAAAGCACAGTTGGCGGGGTTTTGTAGTGGGACTCAATCAGCTGAATTCCTAGTTACCGTGTATGCCTCCGGCTGTCTATATTAGGGGCACAGGCAGGTCCCCATGAACTGGGGAAACAGAAGTGTATACAGCTTATAGTTCGAGGTTTCGTTCTCTGAACCTGAAGTAGCGCGATTTTTTTTTATGAAATATAGCTCATCAACTCTTCTAAGGAATGATAATGCTCACAGCAAAAAAGAAACCCCACAGCGGAAAGAGAAAAGGACAAAACACAAGCACTTGTCCACCAACTAACCGGTAGTGTCAGGGTTTCGTAGATTATCAGATTATCAGAATTTCTTAGATTATCAGAATAATGTGACCAGCAAGTGCCGAACTTTTATAATGTTTACGTTTCGGTCAACCCTCTTTTCTTGGCAATTCATTAACGCCCCACCACGCGTGACAAATATTGCTTGCTTTGAGAACACCAGAACCAAGAGGATTGGCGCAAAGTGTAGCAATAGGGAGTAAATGGTGTAAACACAGACCACTGCGCTAAATGTCTGTCGATAAGGACTCATGATGACTAGAGAAGGCAAGCTATCGCGTGCGCGCCGACAATTTCCTCTCACGTAATGAGGAAGGCTTTGAAATATTGCTTCTTGTCCCAGAAAAACATGCATGTGCCATGCCTCAGCTTCCTGCTGTAACAGTTGTGAAGGTTTGTGCGAAGTACGAATTGGCGTGCAGTAAGTTTAGTTTAACTCATAATTGAGAGCTGCGAGACTGTAATGTTGCCTGAAAATGTGTCAATTAATTGTGAGATTAGGCATTTTTTGCGTCTTTTTCTTGTTTTTAACACGGAAGTGTTTTATTCCCGAATACACAAAGAGATTTCGCGGACGTCGTATTCGGCACGAAAGTGACGCCAGTACAACGACGCAAAAGGCCTGTAAAGGGTGCACCCCTGCACACAGGGTCTTCTTGCGGGGAAGCAACCTTTAGTGCTAAAGAATACGTTTTACTCAGGGTTGTTCTTTTTCGGGTTTGATATTTTAATACGAAAGTGTTTTATGCCGCGATACCCCAAGATTTCACTTACGTAACATCCGTCACGGAAATGATGCCAGTACACCTTTGCTGAAGCGACCCGCCAGCAGGACATCGTCCCGCAATCATCCTCAGCTGCAGATTTCGCTGCACATTTCACTTTCGCGTTTTACTAATTCCTATGACAGAGCAATCAACCACGGTTTTTATATAATTTCTGTGTTACTTTTTTTTCTGCCTTGTAATCTGTCGAGCCTTTCATTATTCCCCTTTCCCTCCCTCAGGGAGTTCCATGTCGGTGTCGAAACTCCTGCAGAACTCTCGACTTTCTCTTCTAATAAACAGATTTCTCTCTGCCTCTCCCAATTGGTTGGGTAGAATGTGGCTATTTATAAGACAAGTCGTAATTTCGTGTGGTCTACTAGGTATAGAGAGACATTTCGCTTGGAACCCAGAAAAATGTGAGTAGCGCAGCGATTATTAACATGGCAGGTGGTTAGGAGCGTGTTAGGATAATCATTCAACCAATAAAAAACATTCCAAAGATACCATTCACTTGGCAAAACCGCCGAAATTGCTAAAGACAACATACCGACGTTTCAAACTATTATCATGGGCGGACATGTTAAAGGGGCCTCACAATACCGGAGAAAAGCGCTTTCACTCCTTCTCTTACGCCTGGAAGCAGTGGAAAAGCAATAGTTACCGCAACCGCGGAGCGACACTGCGTGACTCCCCCATCGCAGAAATACCCCTTCCGGGTTCTACTTTGCTTTTGTAGAAATTTTCTTAAAACTGGCTACCAATTGCGTTCATAGCATGCAGCTGAACGGAAGAGGGCTAATGGTAGCGATATCGCTGGAATTGCATCGCTGATTGATTTTAGGGTTTAATTGATTCTAGGGTTTAACGCGCCGACGCGACGCAGGCGATAATGCGCGCCGTAGTGGAGGGCTCCGCAATAATTTTGACCACCTGGGGATCTTTAACTTGCTCCAAAATCTCGCACACACGGGCGTTTTTGCTTTTCGCCTCCACAAGAAAAGTGGCCACCGCCGGCGGGAGTCGAACCCGCGTCCTCGTGCTCAGCAGCACAACGCCTTAGTCACTGAGCCACCGCGGCGGGACGAATTACAGTACTAGATAACTCAATGCGTTGCCAAAATGAACGACTGCCAAAATCATTGCGAGATAGAAGCGAATCCACGAGAAGAACAGAACTTTTCCCATCTGCAGAAACGCCGAATAAAAAGGGTGAGAGTTCAGCGAAGCGCGTGTGCCGGAGATGGCGCTGCGACGAGCCTTCCATTGAACCGTAACGCCTACAGCCGCAGCTCTGTATCTGCATAGGAAATGGCTGCATTTGAATCGCCCTGCGCACTCAGCCCGAAAACACTTCCCAGTCGCATTAGGAAACAAGTGCAAAATGTTTGGCAACACGCAGTTCTTGCAAATCCCCTTCAGTCTGTGTAGCCGAACACGCGCGCGTTGCTGGCACCCAGTAGTTCGGCCAGCACATTTATTTTATTTTTTCTTGAAGAAAAAAGTCCACACAAACCGTCGGCAACGCAATTTTTCAAAAGCAAACTGTATGAGTGCATGCAAAGCAATCATATTTCAGGTCGCGAAACAAGACGGGGAAGTAAAATGGGGAGTTCGGCCTGTGGTCTCCATGTCCGTTCGATTTCACAATCAAAACACGACATCACAATGTTTATGCTTCTCCGAATTGCGAAACGCGATTTAATGCTTGGTTTGTTAGAAAAAAATAAGCTTGAACGTGAAGGAAAAAGAATATCTTAACATCAACAAAACATATTTCATTTCGTTGCCCTCTTCGCTGGCAATACATTACTTCTCTGACGTCACACATAAATCTTTGTTAAGCTTTCCGCAAATGCCGGCACCTTGGTGGTCCACAAGTTTTAATTTGCTCTGACGAGAGCAGATAGTGTCCCAATGAAAACCAAGGCGGTGTGCAAAGCTTCGTAGCTGCGACGGCAAAGGTGAGCTTGGCGGCACCTGATGGACGAAATGTTAGCGGGGCGCAATTCATTCCGTGGCTGCGCAATGCAATGGCGAAAGCGGCGGCCGCACACTTTCTTCACCCGCGGTAGATGCCGCTAGCTCAAAATATGAGGAGCGCTTGTGACATTATCTGGCCGCGCTACCAAGCCTCGTTTCATATCCTATCTTGTTCTTGCTCCATGCTGTAGGTCCACCCCAAGCCAATTTGTTTCCTTAATTTTAACTATGATATCGCTACTCCAGTTCCTTCCCTGATCCAGGAAGCTCGGGTACTCCTAACTAACATTCTTCTTTCCATGGCCCGTTGAGCCGACCTAAGTTTTCTTTTCACGTGTTTAGTAAGACGCCAAGTTTCCGCTCCATACGTCATCACTGGCGGAACGCATTGGTTGTGCACCTTTGCTTCCCAAGTTCCCTCCGTCCCATTCCTTTTCTATTTCTTTCTCGTAATTAGGATCAACACTGACGGTCTGACCAAGGTAATTACACTCTTCTAGTTGTTCTAGAGTTTCGTTATCTATGCTGAAGAGGGCGCTTTCAGCTTGTTCATTCGTCATAACTTTAGATTCCTTCATAGTCAACTTCAGCCCCAATGCCATGCTTTCTGTTTGTAGATCTTCAATCATTTTATGCAGTTGTTCAGCCGATTCACAAAGACTATGTCGTCTGGAAACCTCGAATGGATCAAGTATCCTTCGTTTGACCTTAATACAGCATTTTTCCAGTCAGGTTTCCTGAATGCTCCCTCTAGACATGCATTGAACGCTTTCTGGAGGTGGTATCTCCCTGTCGTACTCCATTTCTGATGGAAACTTACCCCTTTGCTTTTGAAGGATTACCCCTCCGAGAGGAACAATTGCTACGGGGAAGCGCGCCGTGCCGTTGTATTTGTTCCTCCCCCTTGTACTTCTTCCTTTCGTCCTTTGTTTCACCGCGCAATCTTACGAACTCGCACAGCTTTCCTTCTTACAGCTACTGCGGCTCGGTGATCTGTAAGGTACATGAGAAATGCGAAAATTGGGTGCACTCTTAGCAGTGATCGCAATGACAGAGGCGAAAGTAATGGGCATGAAATCATCCGTCGGCAAATACACTGATTAAATAAAAGAAAAAAAAAAGAGATCAGGGTTATCAATAATAAAATATTGTCTGCGAATAGTTAAAAGCCGGAACGCTGATTTGTAAACGCCGTGCGATATGTGAAATGATAAGGAAAGCTTGGGAACTGGCGAAGTCAAATAAAAGAAAATATGCCTAAGGTGATTTCTATGCCTTCCTAAGGTTTTCTACTACTGATTATATCTACACGGATAAAAAAATCCAAACAACCTTACTTGTGTTAACAGTCCTAACCTCATAAAGTAATCGTTACAATAGCTTGGGATTGGCTTGCAGTGCGGTCCCATTGTCCCCAGGCGTTATGGAGCATATGCATGTACGCTAAGCCCCAAGCATTTCATTCTACCATTGAATCTGTAGATGAGTTTGCAGCGTCCATGCAGGCGCAGATTTGTGTGGATGTCGCATCATGGCGCTACCAACGTTAGGCCGGCACACAGCAGCATTCGCGTCGGCAGCCACATTTGACGTTTAGGGCAAGCACACATTGCTGTTAACCGAATTGTAACATGTGTAATCAGCTTGTTCAAATTACTTATGCAGTCCTCCGTATACATCTGTAGCACAACGCATTCACTAATCCTTTTGTCAGCTGGAGCCATCGCGTTGTTGTGGCGTAAGCATAGGTGGTATTCTCGCATTATCAATGCCCGGAGTTCTGTTCCCAACTAGTCCGGATTTTATAAAATTTCATTTCCATTTTATTTCATTTGCTTTTATTCTCTTTCGGATACGCTATACGTGTGGTCTGCTGTTTTTTGTGTATTCCAAATTTTAGATATATATATTTTAGATAACAGTAAAGTAAGAAACGGAACCAGACTCCCGCCATTCAAACTCCTAGATATTAATCGATGCTCCGTCACCGTCTGCTTGTTTCCACTACTAGGTGCAGCCCTCGCATGAACAAGGCAAGATACCTAACTGCGCCACCATTCTTCTTCCTTCTTCTGCCCCTAAAACAAAACGGGGACAATGCCATGGACATCGGCTTAAAGAAGAAAATGCGACGGTACTTCGCTCGTTAAGAGAAGGGAATGAGATACACATAAGAGAAGAGAAAGGGTGGTGCGCACACAAACAGAGCTGAACATACGGTAGGTTGAAGATGAAAGAGGTCACAACGAAGACAGAGAAAAGTGGAACGAAGGCATTGCAACTGTAACGGGTAGCATTGTTTCCTTACGGCCAGATGTCGGCGTGAACTGAAGAGACATTTCCCGATGCCAGAACTACACGAAGCGTTCACTGGGAAGTACCACTCGTCGGATGAGCCTCTCGCATTATGTCGAACATAACATATCAGCGCTGGCGTGCCAGAAGCAAAAAAGGCCGAACCGAGAGAACTTGACATAAGCGAGGGTATAGTTGCCGGTAGGACAACAAAAGAAACTTCACCAGTGCGCTAACCAAGCAAACTACTATGAAAACAAGCGGCAGCCGACCGTAAGACAAGAGAGCCGTCCGATACGTAGGACGAAAATGAACTGAGTGGCAGCAGAACCGTGCAATCAAGTCAGCCAGCAGGTGAGCAAGGAATCGTGTTTGGTGCACTGCGGCCTTCTTTTGCAATCTCTTGTTAACCCTACCAGGCGGTAAAGTACTTCCGAGTATTCAGTTTGGTTGATACTGCGGCCTATCACATCTGTTTATCCAGCTACCCGGCAATACATTCTCTACCTCCCTCCAACGTATGTGCCGTACGTCGGCATTGACCTGGTACATGCTTTATGAGAGCAGAGCTCTTTCAGCTTGCACAAATCCGTCCGACCGGGACAGGAAACCCTGAGCGCACGTGAGCGCGTGCCTCGCAGTGACCGCCTGGCACCGTCAGGACTTACGTGTGGCCTTACACCACATAAGAAGCTCCCGCCTTCGTCGTCGTCATTCGTCTTCCTCTTCGTGTAGCGAACGGCGTGCCACCGGTCCGCCGCGCCGAAGACGATGACGACAAATCTGTCAAGCCATCCCTTCACGATCCACACGTGTAGACGGCCAGCGGACCAGCTTACGAAGAAGTGGAGGCCTACCTAGGCGAGGACACGCTACAAGAGGGTTTGCCCTACACGGCTGGGCCGTCAGACGACGACGACGAAAGGGAGGACAACGGTTGCTACTGAATACAACACTTCACATAGTTTAATGCCTTCGCTTTGCAGTGCCGTCCTAAATGACTTTGCGCTGCTGGGGTCCGGGTGCTCCCTCTCTCCTAGGATCCACTGTCGGTGTGGGGAGAGGCTAGGTCGACCCCCAGCTCTGCTGTTTCTCCAGCCTTGCACCACTAGTGCCAGCTGCGGCATTTTTTTTTCTTGAAAACACCTTATCTTCAATTAACTATTTAAATGGCCCAAATTCCTGCCATTGTGAGGTAATTCTGAAGCGATATATACAAACAATAAAGATTACTATTATTCATCATGCTGGCGCTTACAAGAGCTCATCAAACATTTTCTGCAGAACTTGAGAATGACGTTTGAGCGTAACCGCCGATGTGCAAGACCAGGATTTGTTGCGGCCGCTTCGAAACAAACCATCTCTGTGCTCGATTTTGAGTGCTTAAAAGTGTATGTTATTCTTGAAACCTGCCCTGAGACCGGTCCCTGCAGGCACACGTCCACTTTTAAGTACAGGGAGGGGATTCATTTAGAGTATGCGCGCATGAGTGGGCGTGGGAGCGGCATTGTGATGCGGCTTCTAAGCGACGTGCGTCTGTTTACACAGGTCACTGCATGGCTTCAGTTCTGCGCAGCTTCATTGCCTCAGCGCAATCTTGGGATCCGGTCAGCGCCGCATCATGACGAGTTGGGCTTCACCCCCGTGCCTCGGCTGCAGCAGCGCTGGAACTTCCCTTGCCGCGACAAGGCGACTGGATACCCACCGTCATCAACGCAGGATCGGGATAAAAAAATTACACCATCTCCTCGAAGGGAACTATGTGCCTAACCCAACCCCCTTGTCGCGCGCGCGGCCGCTTTCGCGGTGCGGTCGCGTTGACGAGTGGCATCCGGATCCGCTTGGCGACGCTGGCGTTTCGCAGCGGCTTCTCGTTGGAGAACCGCATCCGGATCCGCTTGGCGACGTCGGCGTGCCGAAGCGGCTTCGCTTTCTCGCAGTGTTGGATCCGCTGCTCGACGCTGGAGTTTCGAAGCGGCTTCACTTTCGCCAGTTCGCTGACAGAATTGTTGGCGTCCATTCAGTTCATCGGACAAGCAGCAACTGAGGGAGCGGCGCGCGGAGAGGAGTAGAGGAGCAGCGCGTGCGCTATCGCATAGCTGGCGTAGAGAGAGGGAGAGGAGGAGAGCGGCGTTATCGCACAGCTGGGGGGGAGAGGGGGAGAGGTGCGGACGGACGCCGACGGACGGACATAGCCCCGAGCAAGAGATGCTTTGCATCTACAACGGTGCACTGAGCCTTTGTCACTTCAGTGTGCGTGGGAGCAGCATTGTGATGCGGCTTTTAAGCGACGCGCGTCTGTTTACGCGGGTTAGTAATACTTCCTCTTTACACGCCAATAAATTGAACAATGTTTGCTTACTGCTGCTCCCACGCCTCAAGTGAAATTTTCTATGTTGTGTCAGTGTTTTGACGTTAGTAGAGAGCTCTTGTTGTTGTCAGGTGACATCGAGCTCAACGCCGGTCCAACCACGCGTTCACAAGAATGCACCGGCGGTACTGAACAAACACAGCTCGACCAAATATTCACCAAGTTGCGACGTGTTTATGACCGTACAGAAAAAATGCAAAAAGGTAAGGAAAATCTGATAGAACCTGTAAATGAGGTAAAGAATAACGACGAAGCAATCCAGGCCAGCTTGAAAGATATTGATAAACGATTCTCGGTCGTCGAATCCAAAGCATCCGGCTTTGACGATTTGCAGCAGGAACTGTCGCTCTTAAAGCTGCTAATAGATGAACTCTGTAAAGAAAATGCGAGATTAATGGACGATCAATCCGAACTTGAAGACAGAATGCGACGAGAAAACCTTTTGTTTTATGTCTTACAAGAGGATCCATTGGAAAAGTGGGAGGATACGGAAAACGAAGTCCTGAATCTAATTTCTGAGACATTGAATCTACCGGTTTCTAGATGCATGATACAACGGGCCTATAGAATTGGCGTATTTTCTGGTGAAAAAGAAAGGCCAGTGGTTGCAAAGTTTTCCTCTTTCAAGTTGAAGCAGATGGTATTCGTCTCAAGTGCAAAACTTAAGAAACAAAGTGTGCGCTTTAGTGAAGATTATTCCTTTGGAAAGCGTCAAGCAAGAAAAAAACTCGTTGAATTCGGTAAAATGAGCAAGCGCGCATTCAAACTACGGTACAAAACACTTCACATGAATGACAAATGCTATGGCTACAGCCATCGATAAGAGAGTGTATGAACATCGTTCCCGCAACGCGCAATCTACGTCAACCTTTAAACGTGATAATGGAACTGCTTCATCGGCAGCTCTAGGGGAACGATAGCGATCAGTGAGGGGCAGTTATCTTTAGTAACCAGGAACCACGGTTTAATAAGTCCCTGAAACGACGGCGCAACAAGAAAAAGCGCCTGTTTCGCTCAGCCAAAATATCGAACACTAAAACACGCTGGGATTCTTATCGAGCTGCTGCTACCCAATATAAAGAAGCGCTTAAAGATGCAAAGTGGACGTTCTTTAATAAACCACTACCCAATATGCTAATAAACAATCCCAAACGATTCGGGAACACCATTAATAAAAGCACCAATGTAGTTGTAACGCTTAAATGTCCAGATAATTCCGCAGTTCCTGCTGAGGAGTGTGGCAATGTTTTTAATGTTGTGTTTTCTTCCGCATTTTCTACTTGTAATAATTTTTAACTCCTACCCTGATCAAGAAAGTCCTCATGCATGTTCCAAGGAACCGATTGTTTTTGATAAATATGGCATTGAGTGTTCAAATAAAAAAAAATGAAAATTTCCTTATCCTGTAGTGTTGATAATACAAACTCAAAGTTTTTGGTTAATGCTAAAGTGTGTTGTTCTATTACTCGACCAAACTTTTTGCGCAGTCACTTGAAACATCCTGAATCCCAGATGAATGCGAGGTCGGGAAGGTGGTCCCGTTGCACAAGTCTGGGGACAGACATTTTTCGAATAATTATCGAATGGTGTCATTACCCAGCCTGTGCAGTAAGACAATGACCAATGACAATGTAACGCCATTCATTCTCATAATATAAATTTCTTGGAAAGTAATTCATTTTTCACTAAGTTCCAACTTGGGTTCCGGAAATCGTTTTCGTGTAAAACACAGCTAATATGATTTACGCATGATGTTCATACTTTTCTTGATCGCTGGTCTATCACAGACTGCATTTTCCTCAATTTCGCTAAAGCTGTTCATACAGTCCCTCACGAATGATTGCTTTTCAAACTTTTAAATCTGAACCTAAACTCAAACGTACTTGCATAGTTGCACTGTTTCGTGACTAACCGTTATCGATTTGTTAATGTTAATGGCACTAATTCGGCTTTTCTCCAGTTAACTCAGGAGTTCCACAAGGTTCCGTTTTGGGACCATTGCTGTTTTTATTATATATAAATGACTTACCAACTAATATTTCTTTGTCTATCAGCCTTTTCGCCGACAATGGCGTGATATACAGGAAATTTCCAGTGATTCTGACACTATAGCACTACAGTCCGATGTTGACCGTGTTTTGCAGTGGGGCGAGCTCTGGCAAATGAAACAGAGTAAGTGTAAAAGCATGCGCATTTCTCGAAGGAAGACCCAAGCTTTCTGTTACTCTATTAACAATGTTGCTCTTGAAGGTGCCCCGTCCTATAAATACCTAGGCGTGCACATATCATCCACCCTGTCCTGGAAACCTTACATTTATTATGTTGTTAACAACGCCAATCATACGTTAGTGTATCTCCCGAGAAACTTTAATCAGGCTACTTATTCTTTGAAATTGCGTCTCTATAAAACATTAGTTCGTCCAAAATTGGAGTATGAAGGCAGTGTTTGGGATCCGAGCACGGTGTCCCTCTGTTCCGAGTTAGAAAGCGTTCAGAATCGACCCTCGTGTTTTATACTTCCAAATTATCACCGCACATCCGGAGTTACATCTATGAAAGCAAGCCTATGTTTGTCTCTTCTTGAACCGCGCAGAAACGTGTTCCGTTTATGATAGTTCCACAAGATTTATCATTGTAACCCCATCCTGGAAGCAGGCTATTGTCCAGTCCATCTTACATGTCGTCCCGGATCAACCATCAGCACAAAGTTCACGTTCCATCGTGTCGCACGAACCTGTTTAAGGATTCCTTTGTCCCCAGCACTTGTGCAAGCTGGAATCGCCTTCCTGGGTCGGTACCTGAAATCGCCAATGAGATTGCTTTTAGTTCATTCATAACCGACCAGTTTTCATAACGAGCTGTTATTTGTAATGATTATTGTTGTTTCGCTGCTGTTGTCTGTATCATTGTGTATTTCCCACTCCCCTCCTTAACGGCCTCTGGCACTGAGGGTAACACAAACAAATAAATAAATACATAAATAATAAATAAAAAATAATAAATAAATAAATAAATAAATAAGTAAACAAATAAATAAATAAATAAATAAATAAAAATGAACTCAATACACGGATCACCAGCAAACCTGCAACATGCGGCAGACGTATACCCATGTGTTTCTCCTTGCGGTTTATTGGAGCGTTTTTCATTATAGGTTGCCTGTTTCTGTTATTTCCTTTTGTTCACGTTCCTGCTTGCGGCATCGCTGTTAGAAAGCCGCCTGCTCCTCGGAAGTATGTACATACGTCAGCAGCATAGCCTACCCTTCTGGGAAAAAAATCCAGGGCGACCTCCGACAACGTGAACACTGGGTGAGGGGCGGAGCATGCAGTGTATCAGTTTAATCTGATTGTAAGTGTCTCCTGCCACAGGGCGCGAGCTGATTGGGCGCCGGAGAAGCGGCGGTGGGAGGAGGAATTGCGTACTTGCCGAGGCGTTGGCGCCCTCTTTTGCTTTAAACCGGATTTAAGCAATTAAATGAGAGACAGACTGGGCGTACGTTGCCTTCCTGTCACACGCAGCAGCAAGCTTGGAAGTATGCTAAGAAGTAGCGCGAGGCGTTTCAAAACGACCGGGGTGGTAGTTTTCAAACGCCCGCCCTGAAACGTGTCCTTTTAGTGCGCGTTTTTTCCACGGAGACGAAACTTACTAGCACAAGGCGTTTGAAAACGAGTGTCAGAGTGTTTTAGTACCGTGACTGCATGAGAATACGACGAATTGAGACAACACCGACATGAGACGCCGACAGCCCGAGCCCCTAAGATGCCTTGCTCCTAAAACGCACGGCCGGTGTTTGACATTACCACGCACCACCGGCGGCCCCTGCTCGCTGCGCGTGCACTGCTGCGAATGCATGCAAACACAACCACACTCTGGCCCAATACTTCTAACACCTTTCCAAGCTGTTTTTTTTACCCGTGCGCATCGGGTAGCAGCGGAGGAGTTTTCTGCGCACACAGTACCGCTGGATTTTCCTTTCGCCTATTCATATAACACATCCCTTTAAAAGACGAGCACAAAAGCGACTGCACAGCAGTAGAAGTGCTATCAAAAGCAGTGTGTCATGCGAGCGATAACGCCTTAACGCGCTTACATTTCTAGAAAGCCACCGAAAAGAAAAGCTTATACACAACAAAATAGAACACAATAAAAACTTCCAAGCCCCGTCCCTTTCGGCTTTTTTTTTTACATTGTGCCCTCACGAAGAATATATTTGGCGGTTAAAAATAGATTGCACCCACACCGTTGCCAAGTCCACAATCTACCGATCAACGCCGCAAGAACTACAAAAACATAGACGTTGTTTCCCTTTATCCACATTGTCCATTTGGTATTATTTTGAATTGAGAGTCATGACAGTTGTCCTACCGCCCACTGCGGGCTGCTTGTATGACGCTGTATATTGATTTTTTCCCCGTTGTATGACGCTCTATATAGAGTTTTTGTATACGCCTGGTAGATGGAATTGCAACTTCAAGAATGATTTTTCTCTTTTACAGGCGATGCGTTTCAACGTATCCTTCTTTTTTTCTTGTTTACGTCGAGCCGGCCGAGGCAACCAAGATTGCTTCATCGATAGCAGTGAGGTGTCATTGTTCGCCACGCTTTGTGGACCAGCAACCCCCGACTCCACGTTCTATAGGGTCGCTTCATCTGCCACGTTGGCGAATGGTCCTGTCGACTGAACGGCGCCCGGCTCTCTTGATCACTAGTAGGCCTTTGCGTCTGCGTCACGTGGTTCTGGGGAAGGCGTGGAAGACGACACGATCCCCGTGCGGAATCCTTGCTTGGTGAATGGCATTTACGGCACAGTGGTTTTTGTTATTTTGTGGTAAAATTAGTTCATGTACACAAAATTCAAAACTGTAATAATGTGCGTTACACACGGTCATGTCCACAACAATCGTTACTGTCCACCTGCTCTGACATATGGTGTTATTTATGTTTCGCAGTTATTTTTATTTGCTTTTATTTTGTGCGAAAATTGTAAACAACTATGCCGTTCGATGCTTCTACAACTGTAGGGTGGCATGGTCCCCCAAGAGAATTCTGTAATAGCCTTGAAAGAGAAAAAAAGAAAGAGAGAAGGGAAGGAAGAAGAAACGAAAGAAAGAAATAAAAAGGGAAGAGGAAAGGTAGAGAGAAAGAAATGAATTAAGAACGAAAGAAGAAACGAAAGAAAGGAAACGGGAAAAAACAAAGGAAGAGAGAAAGAAATGAAGAAATAAAGAAAGGAAAAGGAAGGAAAGGAATAGAGGAAGGAAAAAAGAAAGCAGGAAGCAATGAAAGGAAGGAAGAAATAAGGACGGAAAGACAGAAAGAAAGAAAGAAAGAAAGAAAGAAAGAAAGAAAGAAAGAAAGAAAGAAAGAGAGGAAGAAGGAAAGAAAGAAAGAAAGAAAGAAAGAAAGAAGAAACGAAAGAAAGAAATGAAAAGGAAAACAGAAAGGAACAGATAAAGCAATGAACAACGAAAGAAAAAAAACCAAAGAAAGAAAGAAAAAATGCAAAAGAAAGGAAAAGAGAAAGACATGAAGAAAGAAAGAAAGGAAGAAGGAAGGAAAGAAAGAAATGAAGAAGAAACGAAAGAAAGAAATAAAAAGGAGAGAAAGAAAGAAAGGCAGAGAGACAGAAATGAAGAAGGAAGCGAAAGAAATATAAAAGGAAAAAAGAAAGGAAGAGAGGAAGAAATGAAGAAAGAAAGGAAGGAAGGAAGAAGAACCGCTAGAAAGAAATAAAAAGAGAAAAGAAAGGAAGAGAAAAAGAAATGACGAAAAAAGGAAACAAAAAAAGGAAGGAAGTAAAGGAAGAAAGAAAGAAAGAAAGAAAGGAAGAAGAGAGGAAGGAAGAAGAGACGAAAGAAAGAAAAAAAGGAAAAAGAAAAGTTGAGAGAAATAAATTGAGAAAGGAAGGAAGAAGAAACAAAAGAAAGAACTAAAAAAGAAAATGAAAGGAAGAGAGAAATGAATGAAGAAAGAAAGAAAGAAAGAAATAAGGGAAGGAAGGAGAAGAGAAAGAAAAAATACAAAAGAGAAAACGGAAGAGAGAAAGAAATGAAGAAAAAGAAAAAGAAGAAACGAAAGCAACAAATAAAAAGGGAAAAAGAAAGTAAGAGAGACAGAAATGAAGACAGATAGAAAGAAAGAATGAAAAGAAGAAAGAAAGGAAGAAAGGAAAAGAAAGGAAGGAAGGTAGGAGAAACTAAAGAAAGAAATAAAAAGAAAAAGAAAGGAAGAGCGAAAGAAAAAAGAAAGAAAGATAGAAGAAACGAAAGAAATAACTAAAAAAGAAAAAAGAAAGAGGGAAAGGAAGGAAGTCGGAAAGAAAGAAAGACAGACAGACAGACAGGAAGAAAGGAGGAAGGAAGGAAAGAAACTAGGGGAGAGAGGAAGAAGAAACGAAAGAAAGAAATAAAAAGTAAGAAAGAAAGAAAGAGAGAAAGAAATGAAGGAATGAAGAAAGAAGAAACGAGAGAAAGTAATAAGACAGGGGAAAAAAGGAAGAGAGAAAGCAATAATGAAAGAAAGAAGGAATGAAATAAATAAAGAAGGAAAGAAAGAAAAAGTGCGAAAGGAACAAGAAACGACAGAGATACAAAGTAAAAACAAACGAAGAGAGAAAGAAATGAAGAAAGGTAAAAGGAACAAAAGAAACGATAGAAAAGGAAAAAAGGAAGGCAGAGAGAAAGAATTGAAGAACGAAAGAAAAAAGAACCGAAAGAAATAAATAAAAAGCGAAAAGAACGGATGAGAGAAAGAAAAAAAGAAAGGAAGAAAGAAGAGAGAAAAGGAAGAAACAAAGAAAGAAGTATCGAAAGAACAGGAGGAAGAAAGAAGAAGCAAAAGGAAGAATTAAAAAGGAAAAAAAGAAAGGACGAGAGCAAGAAATGAGTATAATAAAAAAGAAACGAAAGAAATAAAAAAGGAAAAAAAGAAAGGAAGAGAGAAAGAATTGAAGAAAGAAAGAGAGATCGAACGAAGGAAAGAAAGAAATAAACAAAAAAGGAATGAAAGAAAGGAAGAACGAAAGGAACGAAGGCAGGAGTAAAAATTAGAAATAAAAAGTAAAATAAATGAAGAGAGAAAGAAATAAAGAAACAAAGAAAGAAAGGAAAAAGTAAGCGATGAAGGAATGAAAAAAGAAGAAACGAAACGAATAAAATGGAAAAAGAAAAGAAGAGAGAAAAATAAAAAAGCCAGAAAAAAAGGAAGAAAGGAGGGAACAAAGAAAAAAAGAAAGAAGGAAGGAAAGAAGGGAAAAAAGGAATGAAGATGAAACGAAAGAAAGAAATAAAGAAGGAAAAAGAAAGGCAGAGAGGCAGTAATGAATAAAGAAACCAAAGAAATAAAAAAGGAAAAAAGAAACGAAGAGAGGAAGAAATGAAGAAAGAAAGAATGAAAGAAAGAAAGAAGAAAAGAAAGAACGAAAGAAAGAAAGAAGAAAAGGAAGAAAAAACGAAAGAAACAAATAAAAAGGGAAAAGAAAGGAAGACAGAAATAACCCAAGAAAGGAAGAAGTAAGAGAGAAAGAAATGACGAAAAAACGAACCAAAGAAAGAAAGAAGGAAATAAAGTAAGGAAGAAGGAAATAAATGACGAAGAAGGGAAGGAGAAGAAACGAAAAAAAGAAATAAAACGGAAAAAAGAAAAGAAGAGAGAAAGAAATGAAGAAAGGAAGGGAGAAGAAACAAAAGAAACAACTAAAAAAGAAAAACAAAGGAAGAGAGAAATGAATGAAGAAAGAAACAAAGAAAGGAAGAAGGAAAGAAAGGAAGGAAGGAGAAGCGAAAGAAAAAATAAAAAGGAAAAAGAAAGCAAGAGAGAAAGAAATGAAGAAAAAGCGAAAAGAGAAACGAAACAAAGAAAAAAATGAAGAAAGGAAGTAAGACAGACAGAATTGAGGAAAGACAGAAAGATAGAAAGAAATAAAGAAAGAAGGAAAACAGGAAAGGAAGGAAGAAAGAAAAAGAAAGGAAGTAAGGTAGGTAGGAGAAAATAACGAAAAAAAAGAAAAAGAGAGGAAGATACAAAGAAATTAAGAAATAAATAAAGAAGAAACCAAAGAAAGGAATAAAAAAGGTAAACGAAGGAAGCAAAGAAAGAACGAAGGAAAGAAGGAAATGAAGGAAGCCGGAAAGAAAGAAAAAAGACAGACAGACAGAAAGAAAGAAAGGAGAAAGGAAGGAAAAAAGTAGGGAAGAAAGGAAGAAGAAAAGAAAGAAAAAATAAAAACGAAAAAAGAAAGGAAGAGAGGAAGAAATGAAGAAAGGAAGAAAGAAAAAACGATAGAAAGCAATAAGATAGGAAAAAAGAAAGGAAGAGAGAAAGCAATAATGAAAGAAAGCAAGAAAGAAGGAAATAAAGAAAGAAGGAAAGAAAGAAAAGTGCCAAAGAAACAAGAAACGACAGAACTGCAAAGATAAAAAGAAAGGAAGAGAGAAAGAAATTAAGAAAGAAAAAAGGAACAATAGAAACGAATAAAAAGGGAAAAAGGAAGGCAGAGAGAAAGAATTGCAGAACAAAAGAAAAAAGAACCGAAAGAACGAAATAAAAAGGGAAAAGAAAGGACGAGAGAAAGAAATAAAGGAAAAAAGGAACAAGGAAAGGAAGAAACAAAGAAAGAAGTATGGAAAGAAAGGAAGAAAGGAAGAAGAAACAAAAGAAAGAATTAAAAATGAAAAATAGAACACGAGAGAAAGAAATTGATATAATAAAAAAGAAACGAAAGAAATAAAAAAGGAAAAGAGAAAGGAAGCGAGAAAGATTTGAAGAACCAAAGAGAGATAGAAGGAATAAAAAAAGACAGAAAAACGAATGCCAGAAAGTAAGAAAGAAAGGAACGAAGGCAGAAGGAACGAAATAAATAAATAAAAAGTAAAATAAAGGAAGAGAGAAAGAAAGAAAGAAAGAAAGAAAGAAAGAAAGAAAGAAAGGAAGGAAGGAAGGAAGGAAGGAAGGAAGGAAGGAAGGAAGAAAAAAGAAACAAAAGACTGGAATAGAAAAGGAAAAAAAGAAAGGAAGACAGAAAGAAATAAATAAATAAGAAACGAAAGAAATGAAAAGAGAAAAAGAAAGGAAGTGAGAAAGAAATAACGCAAGAAAGAAAGAAAGAGGTAGAGAAAGAAGGAAAGAATGAAAGTGAGAAAGAAAGAGGAAAAATGTCGGCTTACACTAGTTGTCTTGATTGAACGCACTCTACTATCGGTGCGCTCAGCTCACTGACCTTCCGGTTAGTCTGCCGGCTGGCAACTCCCGCTAATTTCTACTTTTCAGAAAATAGAAACTAGTAGCAATTGATTTAGTAATGATGTCATACAGGTGTACAGCATTAACTTCTACAGCAACATCCCCGTATCATCAGGTCAACCCGCTATAATTGACGTGCTGTTGGGTGCCATCGAGTAGAGATTCTATACATCTCCACTTTTACCTCTGGGTAATATCTCGGGACATTTTTAGAGTGTAGTAACGCCCTGCGTTACTATACTCTAAAACATGTCTTAGAATTGGTGATCAAAGCAGTGAATTGAAGCCGCGACAACACGCAGAAAAAAAAAATTACTTGAAAGTTGCGGTCTCCGTTGTGGGACCATGCAATTTGCATTGCGCAATGTCCAAGCGCAGGTAACATTTTCGAGTCGCATTACATACTGTGTCTCTTCATTTCCCAAATCTGGTAAAGCTGAAGCCACGATTAGCCTTTGAAATGAGTTGTGACAAAGCCCATCGGCGGACACTGTTTAGGGTGGCATGTGTCCGAGCCACAGGTCAAGCTCAAATCAATGTTGGAAAATTCACCTTTTCCCAGTAGCAATCTGCGCACGCGCGCGCTGCCGGTCCGCTATTCTTGGCAGGCGCCTCCGTAGAAGTAAACGAAACGGTGCTCCTCAGCTTTCTGCTAAGGAGAGCGGCTATGCTGTCTAGCACTGCACGTTTTTATTTTTTCTCTTTTGAAAGCTCGTGCTGGGTTCGTACGTGCGCACAAAAAAGACTTTGTAGGGAAAGGGGCAAAGACATTTGAGGCTGACCACGCTTTGGGAACATGGCTACCTGTCAGAGAGCAACAAAAATGAAAAAAGTAGTAAATAAAAAGGGGCATTTCGCCAACTGCAGATTATTCACGGGAACGTGCACCTGCTACCGTGACATTTATGAGAAAGGTACAGGTGACGGGTGGGTGCAGGAGGGACTGCAGGTCCGGGATATTTTGTGCACGAGTTTTCCGAAAGCACGACTTTTGCGGGGGCGTGCCTTACTGCCATTTTTAGTTCGGCTTGGCGGCCGCTAGGAGGACCGGTACTGGAAAAACTGTCCATTGTGTAATTCTCGTTAACTGCACCGCCCCTGACCAGCCACTTAAAATTAGTGCGCCCAAATGCAATTGCTATATTTGAATTTGGTGTGGTTTTGTTCACACTGCGGTGCGAAAAACAGATTTGCATCTATAGTACCATTCAACTACCCCCCTCCTCCCTCCGTAGCGCACCCCTAAATTCCAGCTACTGAATTTTTTAGTGGTGTCACTCAGGCTACTTCAATCGCTACTTCATTACTTGTTGGACTGACTCGTTTTAGTGCCAAAGCATGTCTAGCAGGTGGAAAACAAGAAAGTTATGCTGCGTTCTCACGGCGAAGTTAGTCATTGTTTACCCGACTTCGAGAAGTAAAGAAGTTGCAATTGGTATCCACGGTTCCGCGGCGTGTTCGGCTGCGGCACAGGGTGTCTGAATACAGCAGCGCGTTATGGTTTGCTCGGCCGCGGCACAGCATAAGCTTGGTGATATCTTGAATACCCGCCACTGTGGCTGCTGAGGACGAGGACGCGGGTTCGATTCCCGGCCGCGGTGGCCGCTTTGCTGATGGAGGCGAAAAGCAGAAACGCCCGTCTGTACGAAGTTTCGGCGCACGTTAGAGATCCCCAGGTGGTCAAAATTAATCCGGAACCCTCAACTACTACGCGCCTCATCACCTGTGTTGCGTCGGCGCGTTAAACCCTACAATCAATCAATATCTGGAATCACAGAAAGGCCCGAGTACGCTTCCTTCGAGCAATTCGCCCCAGGGTATGCTCGTGCTATATGGCCAGAATTTGCCGAGTTCGTTGTCGCCATTGTGTACGCGCTCAGAATATCGCAAGGCGATGTGCAAAGTGCGAGGGGTGTTGCTTCCCTCAGAACACATTTGCGCGGTACACCCAAACATAGGTGGTTTAGATGAAATCAATTACTTGTCTGCACGGGCACCGTTTCTATAGAAACATTTAATGTAGAAACAGGCGAGAGAGTAGCGCTAACACGATGATTTAATAAATGCGCTCGCTATGACAGGGTAATCTACTGCTGCCTTTTAGGCGTAGTGTCGCAATTCAAAAATACTTTGTTACAAGGAGATCAAGTGGGTGTAGCGTGTAGCGCACATGTGTCGAGTAACTCACATGTGTGACAGAATATTCCGTTGTTAAAAACCCCCAGAAATTTTGGCTGCAATTTTGGGCTCCGTGCGTGGCCTCTTTTCCGAGGTCAAAAGGCTCGCAACGTTTACTTACCATACAAAAGCGACTTGAGATTTCTCCAGCCATTTATTTATTTATTGTTTGATAATACCCTCAGGGTACATTGAAGTACAATGCAGAGGGGGGGAGGAAGATACAATAATGATACACAAAAATCACACAAGAACGCATATATTAAAAAAAAATCGACAGCAAGAGAACAAAAAGAAAAGACAAGGAGAAGTCCAAGACACATGAAACGACTAAGCCACGTTTGACAATGCATTTTTTGAATAGTATGGGGTCGGATATTCTTGTTAGGGTGGCTGCTAGGCAATTCCACTCATTGCAGGTTCTGGGAAGCAAGGCCTGTTGGTACGCTGTTGGTACGGTGAAGGACTGTTGGTTAGTAAGTTATCAGAGCAAGTGAATCGGCACCGAAGAAAATAGAGAATTTGTAATCTCGCTACTACCGCCCCCATTTCCGTGTCTTGTGAAACGGCCGATTTGGCCCAGCAGGCAGTGGGGTAAATTAGCCGTATGATTGGTGCACGCGTCCTGCCGCTTTTTGTTTTAATTTCGAGTTTTTGCCGCGCGGCATATGAGAGGTGGTTTAAAAATAAGAGGAGGGAATAAAGTAGGAAGGAAAGAGAGAGAGAAGAAAATACGGAGAGAGGGGCTGCCAAGAGCACAGAAGGTCACGAAACCGGCAGGTTTTCAAGTCTACAGGTATACATGCAGTCCAGTGGCGTGCAGAAAGTCCATCAGGGACCTGCAGTATTTATCGTCCTGCACCCAGCGGTTGTAGTCATCCGGTTTATCCCACCGGAGACCAACCTTTCTCAGCGCATCGTCTCGAGTGGTCCTGGTTCCCGCGCACGTCCACAAAAGATGCTTGGCCAAACATGTAATTTAATTGTTGCAAAAAGTATCGTACTTTAGAGACCATCAATCTGTAACTGGAAGCAAAAGAGAACACACCAAGGGCCGTTCGTAGCCGCTTTCATAAGCAGCGTGTTTTTCAGGTTGTTTTAACTTTCAAATCTTACATTTTCAGTTAAAGGCGAGCGTCCACCTTTCTTGGCCACGTGCAGGTCAAACAGGGTAAACGTGGTCAAGGTTCGATAAATGTAGTGCCTCCATTTTAGCAGTGTAAAATCATGCATCATCACTTCGACACAAAGGGCGTGCGTTGAAACCGGCTCCTTGGAACGCACTTTATCTCGTTATGAACCATTTGAATAAATTGGGAATACTTAGAAAATAGTCAGACAATGCTTATGGCTGAATCCCGTGTTCCTTCAATGAGTGGGTCAACGATGCCTCAACGCTTGATTTCATTCCAACAATATTTGAGTGAAGTACTCATTCCGGCTCCTAGAGCACTTCAGGCAATTCATACGAATTGAAAAATGCCGTATATTAGCCTGTGTCCCGTACACTTTCAAAAAACACGCTTTTGTTACATATACGGCATGTACAAAAGTAACGATAATCTGTTGTTTTATTAGGCGGCGTTACCAAATACTTTCCCCTTTGCTGAGTAGTCGTGTTTTGCTTCACCCCCCCCCCTCTCCGCCATGTTTATGGGTGTTATTCAAATGCGAAATATTCCGGTCTAAGACAACCCATATGAGACTCTCAGAATATAGAATGTTCGCTTAATGCCAGTTATTCAAGGAAGCGTTCGTCCCGTTTCACAATTGTAATCAGAGTACAAAGACACTAGTGAGGAAAATGTTGTGCGCCCTTGGGAAGCCGAGCTTTCGAGAGAGATTCGTTCGGCATTATCTGGCCTTTCGCAGGAAAGCCTACCCACTTATCAAGTCATCCTAACGACAGTCTGCACAAATAAAGACCCAGGAAGTGGCACTGAAGAGCAGGCAGGATAGCTTTCTCATTCTTCCGTTTATTCATTGCCTGCCAGCGTAGGAACCCAGCATGATCTTCTACGTCCTGAAAAATAAAGAAATCTCGCCAGGAGAATTAATTACGATGTTCTCAATGTTTGCCGCGAGAAGGTTTAATTTTAATGAAACTTTAATCTACACCATTCCCGTTATCGCAAGTGGAGCTTCGTAAAAAAAAACAAGGGCATCAAGGAAACGGGCATTAAGTCCCAAAACTCATCAGTAAGCTGCACGGCTCGTTGTCCCCTCGGGCCACCCACCCTATTACGACGACAGTTGTCGAGTCCCGTAGAAGATGGTGTTGCCCTAGTCAGAGCGAACTTCCTAGCTGTATCACACTGTGGAAATTCCTCTTTATGCACAAACTTCGCTTGTGGAACTGCGCTCTTTAAAAAAGGTCGTGGTACTTATTAGCAGAACACTAACGAGTTACTTCTCCCAGTATAAACTAGGTACTTAGCGCATTTTACTAAGTGGCCATGCATAACTTAGTAAAAGCTACGCGCCGCAATGTGTATCGGCTGAGCGTTCAGCGCGACATAGACATACTCAACACGCACATATCAGACTTGGACAACCAACAAATTATTTGAGCAAGAAAACCAAAGCAACGCACGAGGAGAGCGAGTACAACTGACCTTAGAAATACATCTGCACTTCTGGCTTTTACAGCCAGCTGCCGGAAGTCATTTGAGAGAGTTGGTGGCCTTGTGGCAAAAATCACATATTTCAGCGATGACTTTAGAATTATTCATTTTAATGTGAGCATATACAAGTGAACATGCGTATTTGCAAAAGCATTTTAATAGGGATTTGGAGTGGGAAAAGTGCTGTAGTATTTACCTTCAACAATTCATAGAATTGTGTTACTGTCAGTGAATCTTAGAATCAAGCAGCAGTTACTAAGTACGCGGTTTACACTAGTAACGGTTCCACTAGTAACGGTTGCACAAGGAGTGTACATTGGCTGATTTTCTTTCTTCTCAACCGGAACAGTAGACGCGTATGTTATCAAGGCACTTGTGAGAACCTTGACATCACACAATCGCGATATCATAATATTACTCACAGTAGCATAACTGGAGTGTTTCTGGCGCAGGTTTGTTGCCTTAAATGCTGTGTCTGAGATTTTCTGTACTTATTCAACTGTAAACAAAAACCTACATCACAAAAAATTACTGGCTGGTACAACAAAAAAAGCACATTTCGGATCATGATCACCTATGAAGAACCAAGAGCAAGTTTATCCAATAAACTAAAAGAGAAAATAGTGCGTTGGGTATACAATCCTGTGGTATAACAACCCAGGCTTCCTTTGCTCGCGTGGCAATCGTGAGCAAAAAATTGGGGCAGCTTCGCATTAGTGACGCGACGAGAGGGAAAACAGCTGGAGCTGTGCATTTTAGTGCCACTGACTGACTTTAATGTGTTCATTTTGTGATTAGGACCCGAGACTGCAACTGTGTTCATTGTGCGAGTTGTGACCTTCCCCTTTTCCCCTCATCCTTGCTCCCCCCAGGGCCCCATGGCCTCTCGTATAATAAAGTTTTTCACTCACTCAGCTGGCGGCCCCACCTAGCTTATTCTTGGTTCGGCTAGTTTGTGCGTGTGCGTGGTAATGCTTAGAAACTCGGTCAAGCTTTCTGCGTGGTGTCGTCTTTAGCCCATCAGGAGCAATGAACACTCGGTCATTAAGTCTGTACAATGTACACATGCCCGCCGGTGTTGCGGTGAAGCTCCAAGAGTAGCGGAGGGAACAGCGTGATGAGCAGAGACCGGAACTATAGGCAAAATGCCTATTTTTTATTCAGCCCGTATCAAGCATATTTAACATATAAGCGCGAACTAAGGGAAGGGGATCATTTTAGGCAATATTTTATTGTGCCTATAGTGCATATTTTGACTATATGAGCTTTTTCGTGCCTATTTTGACTATATGGGATTTTTGACGCTTAAAAATGCCTTTTTTGTGTTATATATGCCTCTTTTAGATTTTTTTAGCCGATGTTCTGCAGGCACTGTTCTCGCTTCAGAAGCCCGCAACGGGGCGTTTGTTTCACGCCGTTTGCGAGAAAAATCGGCGCTTCGTGCCAAACACGCCGAGAGAAGCCCAAACCGTGCCCAAGCCGCCACCATCTCGAACTCGCAACATCGGCCGAGCCGCCAGAAACCCGTGCGCAGCGACAACAAAGCCAAGCTCACCGACGTCACCCCGGCCCGCGCAAACTCTTTCGTTATATGTCCTTCTGACGTGCTGTGTCCACGGACCAACAGCAAAAACTTCTGCCCACGTGCCATATCTATTGCTAACGGAATAAAAAGACAGCACACAAAAAATGAACGCGGCACAGCCTCGTACATGCCGCTCAAGCTCAAAAACGCCTTCTGCGGGAAACCATGTGCAGATTTGAGACACCAAAGTTTTAAGATGATGCCACGAACACGTGCACTGTCAGCCGCCGATCACACGTACACCACCGGCTGGCACGATGCAGTATGAGCGTAAGAAGAAGGAACAAGAAACGGAGCTTAGGAATGGGGATCTCAGCACTTTACAAGTAGTCTAGTCGTCACACCCGTCATCTTCCGAGGCCGGGTAATCTTTAAGGGCATCTGGCAACCTCCCATTAAGGGAATTAGTTCCAAAGAATCTTGCGTGCTGTCGGATGTTGATAATTTGTATATAGCGCATATTTAGTGAATGGTGTTATTCCTGCAGCTTCACAAGTCATCCGCTTGTGCAGAACACAATAGCTCAGTAGTTTCTACACAAGTATTGCACTTCCCTGTACTATCCATGGGATTCATCTGTGTTGTGAAGAGCTGAGGAGCTCGTTTCGCTCCGTCAACGCATCCTTCTGACCTAAGCCAGTCTTGGCCGGAACGTGTGCCTCGTAAAGCAGACAGAACAGAAAAAAGTCCGGCAAGGGTCCCTCGCTGTCTGCGTGTGCCCAAGTGAACTCGCGTTCGACAGCCACGCGGTCTCTTTCTTCGAAGCGCGGTTGTGTCTTCATGCACCAGTTACCGATTGTGCCTCTTCAACTAGAGCCCGTCGCTACCCCTTAAACACTCTGGATTTATCAACAGCTTTGCAATGGACAAATGCGTCGCAGCCCAAAGTGGTTGCCCCACGCTACACTTCAATGTAACCGGGCGCATTCGTGTGCCTATTTCGCATTCTTAGCAGAAAGAATTTTAGCAGCTGAGAGGTTTGGCGCCACTCTGCCTAAGAATGCTGAGTTCATCTGGGAGGTCCAGGACAGATCCGCCACCATCCACAAAGGACCGGTTGATTAGGTCTGCCTGACATAAAATTTCTGTATTCCTTCAACTCTCAGCCGTCCAGCAGGCTCTCGAACGGCAGCGCCGGAGGGAAAGCTGCGGGTCGACGCCTTGCCTTCAGGGACAAGGGTGTCCACCCCCGCAGTGAGTAGCGAAAGTGTTGCTTACTAGAATGCCCCCAGGATCGACGAGTAGCTACGTCCGGGCGCAGTGGAGATATTACGCCTGTTGCCGGTGGTCAGTAAAGTCTCTTTCACTTCACTTCACTGGATTCCACGTGCTAAAATAACTGCAGGATGATCGGAGTAGCAAACATTGTGATATTCCAAATGGAATTAGATCATGGAGCGTCCCCAAGTTTCAGGGACGTTGAGCGTTGTTTTTCCCGCACAATTATAGACGGAAAGGGGGTACAACTTCCTGCAGCAAATCATTCAGATTCGTGTGGCTTTTCATGGCTTTTAATCTTATCTTTAGGTGCCGAAGCTCCGTGAATTTCACATAAATTTTAAAATAATAGCTCTTCTGCTGCTTATTTTACGAACAAAAAATAAAATTACTTTCCCGCAGCCCACTATGTGACCGCTGTTTCACTGCAAGTCAAAGATTGGTGCTAAAATATGCTTCTGAAGCAAAAAGGAATTGAGCCTATATATTCCTAAACGGGAGTATTTGGTGCCTATATATGCCTAAATGACACATCTCAGTGCCTGTTATAGGCACCTAAAACCTGGATTTCTCGTGCCTAAAGTTCCGGTCTCTAGTGACGAGCGTTTGCTCAAACTTTTTGAACTCATTCGGTGGCCACCGTTCGGCTTGCGTGATCTGGCGAGTGGGACGCTAATAAAGAAGTGAATTAGGGTTATTGCTTCTCGGCCTTTTTACTTCCTTCCTTTGGCATTCATTGCTCTCTTTGCACCGACAAAACAGCACCACTCGTCGCACCAAGCCACACAGCGAGTAAACCCGCGACGCATTTTCAAAGCCGTGCTTGTGCCAGTTATATTGTGCCTCCACCAGGTGGCGGCACGAACCCTCTCCGAGCGCGGCGGGGCAAAGTTACGGTGGTGCCGGCCCGCGCATTGCCGCCCAATTGCCCCGCATTGCCGCCCGAACCACTAGCTTAAACAGCATCGCTGTAAAAAAGAATTCGTCGTTTAAAGATGTACTGACACGAAATTTTAAAGCTAAGATAACTATGTAAAAGCTTCCTTTATATATGGAGGTCCCCCCTCGGAGGTTCGAACCGCAACTGTTAAGTAGAAGATTATTTAAATCAATTCTAATCCCTGCGCGCACGAGAATGCTCATCCGCGCCATCGAGAAAACTCATGTCGTCATCTAAGCTTGGACTTAAATGGCCGACGTCAGGGCTCCCGTGACGTATTGAAGCCGCCGCCGCGCGTTGGCGTGCGTTTTTCCGCCATGTGCATTACGTCAGTTTTTGGGACTGACGCCACGTGCGAGTACGGCCGGTCGGGCTGGTATGGCGCTCACGCGCAGACCCAGACCGGCATCGGTTGTGGTGGAACGAGAACAGCGACGTCAAATGCGCCTTCCTGTCATGGTGGCTGCCTCGATGTTCGCTGCACGTAAACCGAAACTGTCACGAAATAATAGAACTGTAAGTAATGATTTATGGTGAGTTCGACAGCCTAAAGTGCCATTATATGATTAATGGGCTCGTACGCACCTATAGCCGCGAAAACAAACGTAACACAAATATTTCGTGTCACTACTCCCTTAAGGTTTAAAATCTGGACGACAGTGCTTAAACGGGGAAAAGAGATTGACGGGACAGGGCGCTGACTAGCAACCACAAGGTTTATTTTGTCGTGACCGAATGTATCTTTTGCCCCGTTTAAGCGCTGTTGTTCAAATGCTGAGTATGAACCAACCAGTCCGCACTACTACGCGTTTTCCTTTAAGGTATTCGGTCATACGTTCGCAGCAAGGATGTGGAGGAGACTAAATCTAGGGAATGCTACAACAAACACGTTGCGGTATTCTTTCGTTATGCGCTGTCCCTCTGCGCTGCATGTGGAGAAAAAGCTTAACTGTTGTAGCTCACAAAATTTCCGCCCGACCGACAATGCTCCGTACCTCGGATAGAAAAAAAAATGGCCGCGTCTGTGCTCCTTTCTTTGCGAATGTCGTCGAAAGACGATAGTGGACTGGCACCACTGGCAAGTAAACGCCTCCCTTCTTTTCCCCGCTCTCCTCTCGTGCTGTTCCTCTCCAGTCTCATTCCTTCAACGATAACACACTAGAGGTTTGCTCAAGTCAATTTAAATTTACCGCGTTGCACTGCTCCAAGTCCGGTGCCTGGATGCCAGCCCCGCCGTACTGCGCAGACGCGCGTGCATCGAGGCGCCCTACTACAACGTTTATAGGACCACGTTGCTTTACTCAACGAGCGTTCCAAGCGGAACGTTGAACCTATTTAGTGGAACGTGTCGTTGGTTTTGCCGTTTGATTTTGTCAATGCCGCCAGGCACCAGGCGACGGTTTTCTGCAGTTGACGTGGCATTTTATTTGCTATCGCGAAAACCTAGTATCCGTGAGTTTTTTAATAAAAGACCACTGCAAATATCACTCATGCATTGATTTTATGGCTTATATTTGTGTAATGTTTTGTTCCTGTTCAACAAGGTTGATAAGTATGAACAGTAACACCGGACTCAGGGGCTTAGATTTGGCTGTGAGTATATAAGACTATTGCTAAGTTTCTGAGTCACTTTGGCCGGATGGCTGAATCGAGTCACAGACAGACGGACAGTCAGACAGGCTAAAATTTCTGCGTTTAAGTAGCGCAAGAAAGACCATCGTCTTTAAAAGAGCAGCTCTTCAAGACCAGAACAGAAAATTTTGGGCACCACTATAGCGAAAATAAACCGGCATATGCATTTGGCTTGTTCTTACTACATAACTGAATATCTGTTCATCTGCATGTGCATCAGTCGCCGTCATCTTTTAGTGCAACTAGGTCGAAAATTGGGCTAGTTGGTATACATTATTCATGATTGAACAGCGCCAGCTTTACGGGACCAGAGAAGGACACAACCCAAGCGCTAGTATTGCGTCCTTGAAGTTTGCGCTGTTCAGTCGTGATGAATCACTCTTAGTATTGGTTGCCTGCGTGGAGAAAAAATCTATCCCGGTGATAATCCGCGGGAAGCGCGATTGTCAGACGGAAATGTCCTTTTGCATGGCGGTTAGAACGCTTGTTCTCAGGAAATACCAACCCAATTAGGTCTCCCCTATTATGTTGCCACAATGATCTCCCCTTTGAAACAAATGCTATTATATATATAGCTCGATCGGAAATTGAGTGTCATCGCTGTCTGTGCACGGGGTTGCGTTTAAGTTAGCGCCATATCCAGCAACGAGGGGATCCGATGTTCTTCTTGTTGAATAAACACGGAGATTGCCCAAAAAAAAACAACCTTATACATGAGGGACGAGACGAACGCAATTTATTTATTTTATTTATTTAAAATACCTTACAGGCCCTAACAGGGCATTGAGTAAGGGGGGTTAGAAGTAAAAGAGTGCAAAATTTACAGGAATTGTATAAGGCACACATAAAGGCAGTTAAAAATGAGACATGGAACCAGCAGCAAATGCTCATCTAGACGAACGTAAAGTGCAAGAAAAACAACAGCTATATCTTGCGCTAACAGAGAACAACATCCTTCAAATTCAAATTACACAGGCAAACAGTAACACACACTTCAAACGCAACAAAAAATTGTTACACAAAAGTTACATAATGCAGTGAATAACAGTTCAGAACCATATTACGAGAAAAAGTGAGCTTGAAGAAGGTTACGGAATACATCGTGCGTAGATTCGGCGGCAATATTATCAGGAAGACCGTTCCAAAGCCTGATAGCCAGGAGAAGAGCGGATAAGTTAAATGCGTCTGTGTTGCCGTACTGGCGGGAAAAACTATGTTGATTATTTACCCTATGTGAAATGTTAGTTGGAACTTTAAGATGAAGCGTTGAGTGTGCTGCATTGTAAACATATTTGTGAAAAAGGCATAAAAGAGAAATGTTGCGTCGAAGATACAGCGGGTGAAGTGAAAGATTTAGTTTAATCTCTGTTACTGTTGAGGGGTACTTGTCACCAACTGTGCACCAGCTCACCCAACAAGTTCTGCTAAATAATGTTCTCGTGTTTGATCATAGGCCATAGTATAACATAGTCTTGGTCGATACATACGCCGAAATACATTGGCTTTCTTATACATAGGAAGTATCTCTGTCAGTGCATGAATGGTCAGCGTCCCATTTACATTTCTAGGTACATGCAGCGTGTCTATTGTGGCGCATTATTAATGCACACAGAGCTCGTTTCTGGGACATCATAACAACCAATGCGTATTGCAGCAAGCTTGGTGAGTTATTGTCGTAAGAAGGAGGTATATCCAGCGTCGATATAGCGTGACTCCTTCAAGTATCCTTTTTGCTAAATCGATAGAACGCATGCGGCGGTCCCCATATGTACGGAGAAACACTTCTCAACCAAACAGGGTTGACGAAGACGCGAAGCTGGACTAATCTTGGAGACATAACCTTAATTTGACGGCAGTTTGCAACTTCGTTACCATAGAATATATTTATTCTATTCATCCTGTATGTAGCAGCGTTTAGGTGTGTTAAACCTTGGGACAAACCTGTATTTGCCCCGCTTCGCATATCAGAAAGGCACCCAGTACAACAAGATATATTACAGAGCTTCAAAACCAAACTGATGTATTTTCTGATGTGTTAAATTATCCTTGGTTTTCGAGGTTTGAGAATAAGGTGGTCCAAATACACAGCCAGCAACGCAGTGTTGTATGTATGTTTCGAGAGAATCCCAATATCGTTCTTGTGCTTGCGCTAGCTGAAATATTGGTCGGGTGGTCCCCACTATGAGGGCGCTGTTGCCCCACTTACACAAGGATGCGACAGCGCGTACCCGGCTGCACCCTATTGTGAGTCTTCAGGAGTATCTCAAACATTCACAGAGCGCCAGCTCGTCTGATAACAAAGCAGTTTCGAATGAGCTTTCTGCACAACTGTATGATTGATACAAAAGGGAATTTATTGTGAATATAGTACCGCTTTTTAAAAGAAAGCTTTCTAGTGGGACCGACGGAGTTCTGTGAGAAAACTAATGCATTTCCCAAATACCTGTTGGTCGACCGAAAAGCTCAGATAAGATATCCGGACACACAGAACCTGCGTGAACCTGGGCTTCCATTGTGTCAACACGGTTACTTGGAAGTCGCCAAAACGGAACGGTTGCAGATCAGACAATACAAGAATCAGTCACGTAGAAGGAGTACAGTAGTGTACGTTTCACCAATAAACCATGTAGCGGTATACATTTACCTTGTTCGCCGATGCGTTTACTTGGGGCGCTAAAATTCAACACGTGGGTTCACTCTTCGTTTACCATTTGGGCCTCTGAAGTTTGCAAAACCGATTGCACGCACTTTTAGCGAAAGTGTTGACGCAATGTCGACGCAATTTCGATGTTACAAAGTTTTCACGCTTCTCGGTACTTTTTTACGAAGGGATGGCAATGTTTTTAGCGAGCTACAGCAACTACAAATTGTAAGGGGCTGCCGTTCGAGCCATAGTTAAGATTGCTACCTACAAACTGACAGCGAAAAAATGTGTGAAAAGTTGCCGTGCGCTTAATTTAGGTTTGTTTTGTTAACTGCGAGCGTGAAAGCAAGAACGTCTAATTTACCGACAATCATCGCCCATTTTAACGCAACTGGGAGTCTTTCATCACAAAGAACAGTGCAGTGCGTTCCGAAATTAAACCAGTTTAACCGGAAGCAGCCTTCGTATTTTCTCCTGGCCCTTAAAATCCCCACGCGGTGCTTCATTTTGTCTTTTATTCAACAGCGCAGACTATGAACCACAAGCGTTACACAAAGCGCTGAAGATAATGAAGTTTGGAAACCGCTACCAACGCCGATGGCGGCTTTTTCACTGAATGGGTCCCTTTGTGCTTTCGCATTAAAAATACGCGAATGATGGGTTTTAAACTTCGCATATCTATCAATGCAACACTAGTGAACTCGAAAGGTCATTTATAAAAAGAAATCTAACAGCCCTTCTGGAAGAAAGATGGTTGAAACGCGAAGCCTATTGCGCCGATTCACATCCAAAGTCCACAACCCAAAAAAAGGCAAAGTCCAAATCTACAACAAGGCTGAGCTAGGCGAATGCTGTGTTATGATTTTGTATAGATTAATTTGTGGTTGTGTGATCCAAATGTGCTGAATTGGTTAGTTCAGCATTGTTGTTGATTTGGGCTTCCCATTGGTTAAGTGTGTGGCTTGATGAACGAGGCATCTGTGCGCCTGTTACAAAATGATTTCATCCTAATCATCATCATTGACCCTATGACGCTCAACAGCAATCGTCTACCACAATGCAACCCTTTATGCATGAAGAGACACTCCATTGTTCATGCGATGTGTGGTTGATGTGTCCTTTGGGGAAACCGAGTGTTTAAAATTCGCTTCACTGCAGCCAAGGTGGCTTTCCTGCAGTGGCTCTGCGCGTAACATCGCTATCTGTGCGGCATAAAAATGTTCGCTTTAGAAAATTGTGAATATTTAGTAGTTTAAAGCCGGCAGGGCACAAACCCCTCACATGTTAAGTAAAAATGGCTAGTATCGTACATTACTTCTTTAGAATTTGTATATTTTCGGCAATCCGTAAACGCTTTAATAAGAAGGCGGGTTTTTAAGCGATTGTCAAGGACAGGCGCAAATGGTGCGCTGATCATATAGCACGTGCCGCGGTGACCAACCGTTCATAAATAGTAATAGATTAGCGACAAATTAATTGTCACCTGCGTTCAATCAGCAGCTTGTCGACGCTACCGGAAAGACAGACCGTTTCACAGCTCGGCACTGATGTCGTGTGCATGCCATGGGGGCATCGACAGGCGGAACCGTAATTATTTTTGCCCAAAAAGGATTAATTACCGCGTACCCGTAGCAGCTCATTCGAATTATTAATTAGAACCGGCTTTGCGCTACAAGTAATCCCGAGAGAACAAAGAGGAGGCATAAATATTTTTTTTTTTTTTTTTTTGCTGACGCGATCACGCTGTGCAAAGGAAAACAGGACGTAACATGGTGGCAAAAAAAATGTATAAATGACACTCCGGAGCATGAAGGTTGTCAGGTTGAACGCGAGAGCTTCGTAAGTTAAGCGAAAAGGATCGGCCATAATGAAAGTTTTCCCGTGTAAGTAATAGGGCGCTTGACGACTCTTTGCAATAGAGTGAACTCCAAAGCGCTATCGTTCGATTGCAGCACTGCAGACATCAACTTTTTAAAGCTCATCGGGTACATTGCATGACCTAAGAGCCTACGAACATTGTGCAAGGCCCTGATGTTTTCTTTGTTCACACGAGGGGCCCGCTCACGTAGCATGCTCTTCGGCTCAAGCTACAGTCACGTTCCATCCAACCCTTCATCGGCCACTATGAACATCTTCACGTTTTAGTCTACGGGCCCCTTACACCCATATATACAGTATTTTAGGATATGTCATACTCATTCCATACATATTTAAGCACAAACCTGACCATTGAAAGACCACGTAACATAGCTGTGGCGCTCTTTGGTCTCAGATACCCTTGCGCCAATAAACACAAACATACTACTACTACAATTGTATCACTGACATGGCGGAGTGCGTCCTTTTGCTTCGCTCTGCCACTACTTCTGCTCTACGGTGTCGTTATGCCGTCAGCGGCGACATCTCGCAGCTCCTGTGAAGGTATACAGTGCAGGACCCACCGCAGTAGGTTTCGCAGCGATGAAATTTGAAAAACACGTGTCTGGTACGGAAGGCAGAGTGTTCACTTTAAGTACATCCATGAAGTCGTGCCTATGCTGGCGCCACCGTTTCACTATTGGCTGCAAAGGTACGCGCCAGGTGGTGCGATTGCGTCCCCTGGCTGCTGTCATACTTATTTTCTCTTTAAACCACCTACAGCGAAGCTTTATATCTCTCATCCTCTGGCAAATTTTCTGTGTCCGTGCGTGTACACTATCGCGTCGATAAAAAAAAGAGGGGAAGCGCCCAATCACTCGTTCGTACAAGGTGGCGGGATGTGGAGATGGGGATTCGGGGAAAGAATAACGGCGCGTGCCATCACAAAATGTGCGGGTTCGCTGGGCGCTTTTTACGCGAAAGGCGAGCTATGGCTCGAAAAACTTCCGCTAACTCTGGCACCCACACGGCATAAACGGAAGTGGCGATGGCGTGATATCCCTATCCTCTCTCTGTGGGTTTTGCGAAGCGCCCCAAACAAATACAATATCTCTGCGTTCAACAAAACCGCGATATCTTCTGTGTGTACCCAACCAGCTTTTACCAGCGTACCAGCTTTTATTTTGCAGGAAATCGTTTCAACTCGTGGGGGAACTCACATTTTACTCACTCTACTGGAGAAGTAGAGACAAACGCAAAGAAAACGGGATCAAGAGTTATCAGGGTATTATCCCTTGTCTTGAATTCAGTATTCAATATTGCTTAAGCACTGCTATAAACAAACGAATACAATATGGTAACATACTACTAAGCTGGGTACAATATACGCGGACATTCACGAGTGAGAATGAACTAAATGCGTCCGATTGCATAATAGGAAGTCCATTTTCGGCCAGTGTTGTAAACTTCGCTAATTCTGCAGTGCTTGATATATTCGGGCCGATTTTTTCTATTCATTAGTTGACAACGGAAGGAATGAGCACTTAAAACAGTTGGTGTTCAATGAGCATCCATGAAGTCTCATTGGGTGTTTTTTGTTGTGTAGCTCTGGTTTGATCAAACGTGACATAGGCGAATATGTCAATGTGTAAAAGACCGTGAAATAATCCATGCCTAAATTTTGCTCCTACTAATCTAGTAATATTCGTTAGGGAAAGTAAACCAGCTTTTTTAATAGTTCATTCAAAGATTCTGAAAGTCTATGCCGGCTGAAGATGAACCTTATGAAACAGCAGATCTGAGGGCCCCTCTTCCCCTCTTTTGAGACCCGGCTTTTGCACCTCACATAAATTTTCGAACTTGCCGCTGAAAGATAACTTAATAGAATGCTTTGTTGGGCGAGTTGGTTCATGGCTTCAAAAAAATTCAAAAGAGCGCAATGGACGCGAACAGAGAAACACAGTAGACTGGACGAGCGCTCGTCCAGTCTACTATTTTTCAGTCCTGGTCCATTGCGCTATTTTGAATTTTTTCTGTTGCCGCTAAAAGTTTTTAAATGCAGAGCATTTCTTAGGCTCGCGATGTCACTCGTCGATGTTGTCGGCGCCGTCCACACGCTCACTCCGCATACGCGTCGCGTCAAGGCGCAGGTGCGCGTCTCTCCCCCGCGCCCTCCTTGCTCTCAACAACAGGTGCGGCGGTGCGGGAGGAGCGCGTGTACCCCGTGCGCTCCGTCGCTCTCAACAACAGCTGCGGCAGTGCGGGGGGGGGGGAGGTGCGGGAGGAGCGCGTGTACCCCGTGCGCTCCGTCGCTCTCAACAACAGCTGCGGCAGTGCGCGCATGCGTAGTAGCTACCCGTGCGCTGCGTCGCGCTCAACAGTACCGGCGGCAGGGCGTGTACACGTGATAACGGCGTGGTGGGTGCGTGGAAAGTTCGCGCGCTTGTGTACGGAAGTGTGCGCATGCGCGTCTCTTCCCCGTACTCCTCTCCCTCAAACGCGGGTGGTGTGTATATAAGCGGCGGAGCGCGCGTTCGGAATTCAGTCAAGGGCGTCTTTGCTTGGCTTTCGCTTGAGTTGAAGCTTTGCTTGACGGCACTAAGCAATAAAGACAGACTTTAACTTTGCACTCCTTGCCTTCGCTTCTCCTTCATTCAATAAATAAGAATAATAAAGACGAAATAACAATTAAGCATTCCCAAACCATACCCAATTACGCAACATTCACGCGATACCCCCACCACTCTGCGACGCATTTACTCGAGTTCCCCAGGTGGGAAGATGCGGGCGGGTTTTTTTATTACTGACAGGCCCGGATCGTTTTGTCCGCAGGCTTACACATATTTCCAAAATTGCACCACGTTAGCATGCGATAGAACCCGTGGCAACCGGGTTCGCGAACTCGGCGTCTGTGTTTCAATTTTCAGGCGTGAGCACACGTGAACTGGAGAGGAGCACAGCACATGAGAGATCCCGCAAAGAGCGCTGGACAGAGTGTTCTCGAAGGTCGAGCTGGCTGACGTCCGCCGCTACTGAGCATTTTTTCTTTGACTTTTTGCAAGCTCCTCACGTGGCGAAAGCCTGGACGATAGCGCACGCTCCTCACGAGGTACACGCTCACGTGCGCTATAGTTGAATTTTGTGGTAACGCTTGACGGCGGAACGAAATTCTTAAACCACTTTCCTGTTAAAATCCGTACCATATCATCATGGGATATCTAGAAAACAAGCAATTACCTTCAGGAGACTAGACGAATGTCGATCCACACAAAACTTTCCTCCATGAAATTTGCCCTGCTCATTATCTCATTATCATCCACTCCGCGGTTTCTGTCTGGTATATATGTGCTTACAAGCCCCTCACGGGCAGCTCATCAAAGTCGCCAGGAACTGAAAAGATTACCATAGGAGATATCCTTTATATATCAACAGCCTAAAAAAATTGGCTCCAATCCACGCTGTGAAGTTGATTAAATATCAAGGCTTTAAACGACACCCACAATAATTGCCCACATGACGTCATTTCAGTTGAAACACGTTGCTCTGGTAGGAGTTTGTTGTCTTGCAAGCCACAAACGAGCCGTTGGCTGGTAGAGATAGAAAGCTGTGCTTTAAAACGCTCCTGGTGCAGATTAATAACCAAGAGTGAAACCAGAGATCCTGCCAGCCCTTTTCTGGAATTATCAGGTGCGGCGTTCCGAACGCAGCAGCAGCGTCAGCCACGGCTGAGCTCAAGCGGCGGTCTCTGCCGCTGTAGCCCGGCCGTGAGTCGGGAGAAAACGGAGAGGCGCGTCTTTCGAAGGGGGAGAAAGCGGAACCTAGCCATCCTGATATGCTATCTTGGGGATACACCACCGCGCGATACAAGCGCACACACCTAAACAATTCGGCATGCAAGCTTAGTGATTACCATTTATACCGATTTAAACTTGTAGTTTAGTAAGTTTGAGAACTGCGAGAAAGCTTAGGGAAATTTTATAATCGCTATTTATCGGAAAAAGGTGCTCCTTTCGCCTTCTATAATATCTCTTAAAACGCAACCGAACTGGTATTCCCCAATTTAGAAAACGGAGCCCCGTTCGTGGCAAGCAGTGCGCAAAAGGTAGCGTTTCTCTAGCGGCCAGATGACTGTATGTGGTTTGTACATTTTGTTTTCCTGCCCTGCAAATAAATCCTTGCCATATGTTTACCAAGGCGTTGCGCTGCTGAGCACGAGGTCGCGGGTTCGATTCCCGGCCGCGGCGGCCGCTTTTCTGATGGAGGCGAAAAGCAAAAACGCCCGTGTGTACGAGATTTCGGCGCACGTTAAAGATCCCCAGGTGGTCAAAATTAATCCGGAGCCCTCCACTACGGCGCGCCTCATCGCCTGCGTTGCGTCGGCGCGTTAAACCCTACAATCAAATCAAAATCAAATCAAAGCCATATGTTTACCGTACGGCCACTTAATTCCATCGAGTGTGGGTTACCCTGGAGGTGCTTTCGGAAAAGTTAATCAAGCTGTGAGAACTCAGGCGCGCAATGAACATGAAGCTGCGCCAAAACAGGCCAAAACAACCGTCGCTAAAGTAGACGACACAGCCCTACTTCCGACGCCGCCGCCGGTGAGAAGGCCCTTCCGCGTGGGGAACACTGGGTAAATTCGCCGCGCCATCTACAGTGTGCTCCATGAGTCAAGCCCTCCGCCCCCCCCCCCCCTTTCTACCCCCCGCCGCCGCCTCTCCACGTTAGGAGTTTGTTGTCTTGTACGCCACAAACGAGCCGTTGGCTGGTAGAAAGCTGGGTTTTAAAACGCTCCTGGTGCAGATTAATAACCAAATAATAAGGGCAGATCAAATTTCTAAAAAGTTCTTAAGAAGAACCAGCCCTTTAAACGGAAAGGGCCACAAGGCCCATAAAGGTTGTATTCACTGGCATGGCCCGCATGCTGGCAAGGATGTGTGTGCGCCATCATGACGGTACCGGCACGCCCCGTTGCTGAGGCGATGTCGTATGCACGGCCCGTGCGCTGCGTAGGCGGCCGGGGTTCCTCCATGTCTGCCGGGATGGCCGCGTCCCAGTTAGTTTTAAAAAGGACAGCCGTTCTTGGGCTTGTTAAACGTGGGCATTTTGGTTTGTCCGTATGTCTGTTTGTCTGTCTGTCCGTCCCTCGATTCATGCCGCCCGACCAAAGTTAATGCATATGTTGAACGATGTGTTTATATTGTCGCGGAACACCTATGTGGACAATGCCCCATAGCGCCATAACCCGTAACCGAAGACGACGAAGAGGATGCGGCTGGCCCGAGCAATCATGGCGGCTTGTAAATAGATCGCATCGCTCTGCGGCAACATCTTGTAAATGAGGTCGCGGGTTCGTTTCCCGGCCGCGGCGGCCGCTTTTCTGATGGAGGCGAAAAGCAAAAACGCCCGTTTGTACGAGATTTCGCCGCACGATAAAGATCCCCAGGTGGTCAAAATTAATCCGGAGCCCTCCACTACGGCGCGCCTCATCGCCTGCGTTGCGTCGGCGCGTTAAACCCCACAATCAATCAAATCAACATCTTGTAAATACATCACTTCATCGTCGCCCATGGTTCGCCTCATCATTGTCCTGCCGCCACGTAACAATATAGCCACAGCCATTTCTAAACATCTAACTCCAGTTGCAGTGTACATACTTCTCAACATGTTGAGCCAACACAAAAGATTACGCATATCTGAGGCAGAACTAATCAACTTGAAGCAATAATTGACAATGGATGTTACGCAAGTTTTATTTTTATTGATCTAACAAAAGGTTTTGACAACACCAGCTATATCATTTTTTTGGAAAACTTAGAAGGCATTGGCGTAGCTGGATTACCATCGCAATTACTGAAAAGCTACTTGTGTGAGGACACAGGTGACTTTCATTTCTGGAGTTTCCTCTAGAACGGCTGCTACAAACCGCGGTGTGCCTCACGGCTCTGTACTAGAACCACTATTCTTTTTAATTTACATAAATGATTTACCTAATTGCCTTTCCTATTCCAAATGCGTTTCGGACGCTGACGAAACGACGATTTTCACTTTGGACAAAAGTATGACGACTTTACAGGAAAATAATCAATGACTTGAATAATGCAGTTAGTTGGTGCCCTAACAACTTTCTACAACTTAATTCATCGAAAGCTCAATTTGTTGTTTTTAACTCTAATCGAAGAAACACAACTTCCATTCCTTCAGTTTACATTGCATAGTAACCTGCAGCAGCCACCAGCAGCTCAACATTTCTAGGTGTTCAGTTATAATTACTTGAAACAAGCTGTTCAACCATCAAACCCCGACAATTTCCAGTCGTCGGGCACTTACGCCGCTTTATTAATCTTTTGTTCACTCCCGTATTATTTATTGCATCAGTTCTTGGGCAACACACACAAAAGTCATCTCTCGTCGGTCCAAACAATCCAGTATCAGTCGCTTAGAATCATCCCATCGAGTCCGTACCATGCCCAGGCTAAGCCCCTACTGAAAAACTACGGCGTTTTCATAGTTGTGAACCTCGTCCGGTATAGTCTTTGCAACTTCCTCTATCGAGCAATTATTAACTTATTTCACCGGTTCATTTTTCCCGCCCCATCCCTTTCCAATCACGACCTCATGAGATTTTTGGCAAATTGTAATTTAGTCCTGGCTGAATTTTCAACTAATTACTTTAAGCAAACGGCGTATTTCTTTGCATTTACCATTTTGAATGTACTACCGGAGGAAATTAAGGAACCGAAAACACTACATTACTTCAAAACTGCTTTGAAATCGTATCTCCTCCAAGCGAATTTGTAACTTTTTTGTAATATTTACTGTATTTACAGAGATACGAACAACAATGAGTGTAAAATCTGTTATTCCAATTTTACACCCCATTCTGCGCTCATTTTCACTTCGATATAAAGTGTTTGTACTCATTCTCTGTTTTACATATAGTAGTCCAGTAGACTCCCGATAAGACGAACTCGAAGGGACCGTCAAAATTTGCTCGTGTTATCAAAAATTCTTTTGAACGTTACAAGATCGAGCGCAAAAATGGTGTTCGTCTTAATAATTGTATTCACCCGCCGCGGTGGCTCAGTGGCTAAGGCGTTGCGCTGCTGAGCACGAGGTCGCGGGTTCGATTCCCGGCCGCGGCGGCCGCTTTTCTGATGGAGGCGAAAAGCAAAAACGCCCGTGTGCACGAGCTTTCGGCGCACGTTAAGGATCCCCTGGTGGTCAAAATGGATCCGGAGCCCTCCACTACGGCGCGCCTCATCGCCTGCGTTACGTCGGCGCGTTAGACCCTACAATCAATCAATTACTAATTGTATTCGTCTTAACCGAGTTTGTCTTTACTGGAGTTCACTGTAATTGATACTCGTTGTTTTATTGTCTATTTTTGTAGATATTTCTACTTGAATGTTTTTACTGCACCCATTTATGTCACTCGCATTTTATAAAATATAGCATCTACAATCTTGCCATTAGGAACGGAATCGTCTAAATATCGTTACTTTTCTTATGGTACGTTTGTTATGTTTATTATTGTTATGCTAAAAACACCCTTTTCCTCGAATCTCCTGTTTGCTGTACTTCGTTGAATCACGTATATCCATTTGTATATGAGGTTTGCATTCGGTGACTTTGGGGCCTCCTTGTTTATATCCTAACCATGTACGCAACGTTCTGTCTACAATACAATTGTTTGACTTTCACTTTGACTTTGTCTATGAATACATCAACACATAAGTGATATTTTCAGAGTTCTTTTTAGGGCGCAGCTCTTTGGCGGCCGTCTCTGAGCTGGGCCGCGTCGTCGTCGTACCCGAGTAAACGATGGCTAGACCGAATCGTGAAAATCCCGAGTGAATGATGGCAAGACCGAATAATGAAAGAAAGGCAGGGGAGGAAACAGTCGTAAAATTGTGATGAGAGGGGGGTTCGCCACGGCGGCGCGAGCCAGCGCTTTCCGAAAGTGTGCGGTGGGTGTTCAATGGATTGCGTAACGTAGGGTGTGCCGCGTTAACATTGGTTATTCGAAGAAAGTGGCTATTGCGTCCATTGGTGTGGCAACCTTTATTGCAATTCAGCCCCAAAAGTTTTACGAGCGAGTACAAGTTGGTCGTGGCTCAAAGGCTGCGAAGGGAGCGCTATGCGCTGTTCCGCGGCAGCTTTTGTGTGGGCAGGAGCAGCAGTATTGTGTCCCACCGAGCTTTTGAAGCCTTGCCTCGACGTCAAGCACTATTTCGTACAGCGTCCCACAGCCATACCTCGGCAAAACTGGGCGCCACTCATTCCCACTCGCCAGAAAAATCTATTTTTCCTCACACACTCATTCACTCTTAAGCTCACCAGTCGCCCTCACCACTCGCACTCACTTCCGCTTACGCTCACCGCTCGCCGTTTCCACTCGCATTCACTCGCGCTCATTCTCACCAATGGCCACCACCACTCGCACTCACTCGCGCTCGCGCTCACCACTCGTCGCCTCCCCTCGCAAGCGATTGTGTAAAGCAGACTCTCCATGAGTCATGAAACCGAACGGTATTAGTGCATTACGGCGTCGAAGGCCATCCAATTTAGATCAACACGCCACCAGAGGATTATTTCTAGCTCGTCCCATGTCAGGGGCTCAGTGAATACATATTTCCGAAGCTAAAAGCAATACCGCCATTAGCAACCATCACAGCGGGTGGCTCCTGCGACGAATAGCCAACAGCGAGTACAAGCGCAATAGTGGCCCTCACCGCGGTAAGACCAACGAATGGCGCGAACGGCGTGAGTGCACTCGTGAGTAGTGAGCGGGGATAACGGCGAGTGGCACTCGCACTCGCGACTGGTGAGCGGGGCTCCCCGCGAGTTACTATCGCACCGGTGAGTGTTGAGGGGACCTCGCCGCGAGTGGCGCTCGCACTCGCGAGTGATGAGCGGGGCTCACTAAGCAATGGGGCTCGCACTCACTCACCCACACACTCGCCAGTCCAAAACGATGGCGAGGCTCACTCACCACTCACTCATGAGTGGTGAGCATGGGTTGTGTGAGTGCACTCGAGAGTGAGCCTGCCGACCTATGCCCACAGCCTACCTGTCGCAAGACATGAGGGAAGCTGTCGGCACAGATCAGCTCATTGCCAGCTGCCGTCTTTTGGTATCGGCCACAGATTGCTCAGCTGTCGGCGAGCGCATTAACCATCAGCCGTTTGCCGCTTGATATCGGAAGTCTCCCAGGTAACAATGCACTCACTGCTACGCTACCATTTTGTAGCGTAAGCTTTACTGGCCGAGGTTGAGCAGTTTCGCGTGGACCTTGAAGGGCCGTGCTGCACAAGCGCGAGGAGCATTGGATTGGATTTGGATTGCATTGGTTTGGCTTGGCTCAGATTGGCTTTGCATTGGATTGAATTGGATTGTATAAAATTGAATTGTATTGAATTGGATTGGAAATGTAATGCAATGGGATTACGGGTGTGTAGAGAATTGGGTCTGCACATTCGCCGGTCTGCGCATTCCAGAGGAGTCACGTCATCGCCGCGGCAGACGAACTGGCACCGGCGCGTGCCCAGCTGTTCGCCTCGGTTGCACAGTAGCCAAGTCTGATGCTGCGCAGGAGCCGCTTGACAGCCGTTTCGCGTGGCTCCTGGAGAGCTGTGCTGCGCATGCGCGAGGAGCAGTGACTGGACTGGACTGGACTCATAGAGTTTCATACTAATAGATACTAGAGGGAAATCTGGCGCCACTGTCTAGGGAAGCCGCGCTCCAGCGAGCGTGCCGTCATGTACCGGGCAGGCACGTTCCACTTGTCCTTGGCATGGCTCACGAAGAGGCTGAAAATTTGGCTTTGGCCGCAAAAATTCCACAATATTACTGCAGAAAATAATCAAGTCTGTTTTGTTATTACAAAATTAAAGCTCCTAAAAGATTTATTTGTCAGGGATTATTTAGAAGCTTCATGGAGGATGAACAAAAAAACAATGTTACCCCTTTTGGCTTCAAGACGAAAAAGAAGCCATGTGGCTAACCAAGCCAAGAAGGCGAGGAACGTCGCTAGCTGCAATGGCGCCGCCCACGGCGGCCCGCGAATGCAGCGCCAGATTTCCCTCTAGTATATATTAGTATGAAACTCTATGACTGGACTGGACTGGACTGGACTGGATTGGATTGGAAATCTTTTCAGCATCAGTAGGCGTGATAATCAGCTAATCCTAGACAACCAGGAAACCGAAGAATAACCAGCTGAATCTTAGCTCACGCGACGTATATCCTGACATGGCCGAGCTAAGCCACTGCTAATTTTTATCACAGTCGTAGTGAGCATGGACGCTAACAATTTCTACGGAAGCATTTTTGTCTTTTCTAATAACGACTCTGCCGTGGGCAAAGTGCGGGCGCACCCGTGTCGATATCCGCGTTCACCGGGAACTGCGCTACAGCGTAGGCATTTGGTGCGTCGTCCCGCTTTCTTTCGCAACCGCTGCTCCACTCTCCGGTGGTGATGTGTGGTTCTCAAGGGCAAGTAGAGCGCCACCGCACAATGTAACTGCGATTATTCATATCCGTTGACGGGACGGCCGAGAATCGGTAGTAATGGCGCCGACGAAAGACGCCGGGCCTGTTGTTTTGCCCTCGAGATGCGGAAGTGTGCGCAAACCAGGGCATGCATTGTCAGGCGCTTTGAAGTGTTGACAAGAGAAGAAGTCACCCGCTAACCGTTTGTGTGAATACCATATATAGCAACTACAGGTGAATCACCATAGTAAACTTATTGGCCTGTATTCTGGAAAAACCTTCTACAAGTGAACATGTATTGGAATTTAACAACATATATAATGTTTGAAGTACTGCCCAGTACGGATATGCGGTGCACTGAGCCCACAAGCTTTCTTAACGAATGTAAGGTCTTTTGGTAAGGAAATACACCTAATTATAAAATACAGTACTGTACTAACGCGTTTGTTGTCCTAGAAAAGGCTCTAATACCACTGAACATTCTTTGCTTTTTCGAAAATTAGAAACTTAGAAAGGCGGGGCGAGGGGAGCGCTAAACATTACCCCGCTCTTCTACCATTTTTATTACAAAGCGGCTCCGCCACCCCCTGGTCTTGGCACGATTAGACAAATATGGCGCTAAAAAAACGAAAACATCGCTGGAGTGGTCCGAAACACAAGGCTCAGTACGACTGAGTCATTTAGCCAGAACGCCAGACCGGTCTTCCAAAATAATATTACTTAATTTCCCATTCGCCTTCATTGTTTTCATTCTTGTAACATGTTACTCCCACATTACTACTATAGAGCTTTGCTCTTCGTTAAGTACGGGTAAATTATTTCCTTCCCGTAATATTCTTCGTTATGCCGATGTTGATTGTATAACGCGTGAAGGCGTACAGTGCAGGTCGAGCGCCACGCAGAGGGTAGTATTGCTTTTTCCTAACAAAACAAGTGATAACTTTAATTCATTATTAACATTATCATTATCAACTGATTATATCTTTATCAATTGATTAGCTCATTATCAAAAACCTGAGTAACACTAAACCCAGCGCACTTGACGTACAGGGCGCGTTTCATACTGTCACCCAAGTAGCCATTTTCAACGGGTTGCAAACCCTCAATTGTGGCGCCGCCGCATACAACTATGTACCTGCGTTTTTACAGATCGCACCACCACCCTTCACTTTGGTTCCCATGACTCTGACAAGTTCAGCACACCAGCCAAAGGCATCCCCCAAGGTTCGGTGATTTCACCCATGCTTTTCAACAACGCTCTATCGGGGTTACCGGCCCAGCTCAACTCCATAGAGGATGTTTCCTACGCACTGTATTCGGATGATTTAACGCTATGGGTCACCAAAGGGTCTTCAGGCCACCAGAAAGACCAGTTACAACGAGCAATCGACACCACACTGGTGTATACCTGCAAACATAGGGTTTAACATACGCACCTTCAAAGTCTGCCCTGCTCATCATGCGCTCGCGGACACGAGGGCAACCGCTTCCACCGACTCCAGATCGGATAGTGACCTCAAAGGGTACAGTCGTTCCCACAGTGAAAACGTTTCAAATCCTGGGAATTCCCTACCGCATGATGGAAGTGAGCACTGCTTCCTGGACAATAATTGCTAGACTTCAACAGCCTGTGGCACAGTTCACTCATCTTATTCGACGCATCTGCTCCCGCCGTGAAGGACTCAAAGAAGGAGGCACAAGCACAATTCTTCAGGCCAGGCTAATCAGCAGAAAAACTTATGGACACCCCGCGTGGCTCTCAAGACCAAGGAGACCAACATAAGAGATATGATGATTCGCAAATCCTACAAACCCACTCTTGGGCTACCAGTCTTCACATCAACCTACCGCCTCCTCCAGCTGGGCTTGCACAACACCCTGGAAATCTAATTGAAGCCCACACTAACAGTCAACCTCAACAACTTCGACTAACTGCTACAGGGCGATACGCGCTAATCACTTTGGCCTACTCCCTTCCACCAACAATCGACACCCTGCAGCGCGCGACAGCGATCCAACGAGCTGGCATACGAGTGCTGTCAGTTAGAAATCACAATTCGGGTGACTTAGGATGCTGGCCGCAGGCGACACCACGCAAGGCTTCTGACAGCGAGAAAATTACACCATCTTCCCGTAGGGGAACCCTGAGTAGTATGCGAAGCAGCCATGGGGTCGACTGAAGTTCCCATTAGTTTTCAGTTCGTCGTTGTCGTTGACGTTCAGATTCGCGTGCCTTTGTTGTATCAGCAGCTTCTTGAAGTAGTTTGAATGAGTGAAGGACATAAGGCGCGTTCGTAGCACATGCTCCCGTCTCCGTTTGTAGCGCAGTGGGAAGAGTGCCACGTACCTCCCGTTGCGGCCAGAGAGTCATGTGATCGAAACTGCGCGCCGCCTAACTATTTATTTTTATAGTGGACTGCGCTGACGTCAGCCCAAACGCTGATGGGGCTGAAAAGACGCGCATGCGTAGTAGAGTGCGGACGGTGGACAACGACAACGAGGGAGGGAGGGACATAGCCCCGAGCAGGAGTTGCTTCGCATCTAATATACTACACACCCCGAAGCATGCTACACGGATGCCGCGAGCTACCGCTTCCGACAGGCACATGCGGCTGCGGTGGTCAGGGCGAATGGCAGCACACTGGCAAGAGCAACGTTTCTTACCGGATCTACGCAGCTCAAGAAGAAGTCATCGCCTTAGCGGTGGTGCACGCCCCTTCCACCAACGTTACCGGGAATATCACTGCTTTTGCGAGCCATCATGCTCCATAAACAACCAGAACTGCCACAGACCCGCATTCTATATATCCCAGCCCATACATCCCTATCTGGGATTGAGGTGGCGCATGCCACTGGCCGAGACCTTCCCCCTCCCCCGGGCATTCCCATAGGGGGAAGAAGACGAAACACGTAGTGGCCCCCCGGTATTGCACTCCCGTTAGCAAAACTACTCCGACATCCTTCATCAATACCGAGCTTCCCGCAGTGCTCTACCGCTCCTACTTCCATCCCTAGGTGTGGCTGACGCAGACATATGGCGACGACTCCGGGCCGATACTTACTACAATCACTCCTTCCTCCATTGGATTTCTTTTACCACTTGCCCCCCTCCCCCCCAAATGCCCATACTGCCCGGGAACCCCAAATACAACTACTCATTTGATTTGGATCTGCCCTGCCAACCCCCCCTCCCCCCCCCCCAACTACAACCAGCTCACGGATAACGAGTTTCTTGTGACTCACAACAGGGCCTCCGCAGAACAGCGTGGACTACTGGACCAGGATGTCCACCCACCGCCTACGGTAGCACTCAATGCGATATTTAAAAATATGTTTTCAAATCCAATCCATACATGTGATGTTTGAGGTGTGCAAAGAGCTGTTTCTTCAAATATTTGGTGCTTGGTTCAGGATTCAGTTTGGAAAGCTCGGAAGGATTTATGTAAAAAAACTATACAATTAAGCCGCCGAAAGATACGCGGTATAGTTTTCAGAACCGCAAAATTCTCATCATCATACCCACCACCACCACCCCCATCTTCGTGGATTGTCTTTAGCCCGCCTCACCCTGAAACCAATTTCGGAGCCTCTGGTCCATGAATTTTCTCGCAACTAATTCTCGACCGTGTGAAATAAGTGAAGGTGCGTGGCTATTTCAGTAAACCGTTGAACATAAGTAAGGTGCCCCAAGGCTCATTTCTAGAAGCTCATTTGTTCAAATTCTGTGATAATGATATCAGCACTGTGACACCTAATTTGGAAATATATTTATATGCTGACGCCACTGCATTTGCTCTGCCGTTTTAGGAGTGTTATGCAGGAGTACGCATCTATCAAAACGACAACCTTTCTTTGTTGGATTGGTGTGGCAGCAAGGCAATTTTCACAAACTAATTGAAAACAACTTTTTATGTTTTCCCAATGGCTGTGTCGAGAGCGCCCTCCGACGGTACTATAAGCACTCCACTAAAGCGGCGTCTACCGGCGTTTCGATTAAAAAACGCGCGTCTGGCACTACGTCGCTCTCCATTAACATAACGTAATGTAAACTATCCTAACATAACGTAATGCACAGAAAAAAATTATTTTAAAAGCGAAAAACTAGCCTAAGATATGAAATAAATAACTAGAGTTTATGATCTAAAAAAATACAGGAGGCGAGAGCCGGAATCAATTCCACGGCCCTTAATAAGAGGAAGGTAAGGCGGATCCTCTACAGCACATTGGCAATTTTTCCTTCATTGCATGGAAGACTAGCCCGAAAAGCTTTAAAGTCACACCCTAATTACAATAACAGTACGTTCACTGACACATATTTTAAAAGCCAAGCACGCACACGCGCAACAAGAAGATGCAACCAGTCAGGCGGATGCGATTGCGCCGCATAGACACTATAAGCAAGAGCACATTGTTCGCGAAAAATTGTCTTAGTTACACGAAGTTCCTCCGCATTGCGATCAATCATGCGACACTTCCATAGGCGAAACAATCCGATCAGCACGAAAAGGTCGTACGGCACGGAACAGTTCTTCATCACTGGCATGCATAGTATACTCGAGGGGGTGATGTCTATGTCCTTTTTAAAAGTCCGCTGCAGAACATACCAAATAAACACAGCCTCCCGAGTTAAAACAAAGCAGTGATCAATTATCTCCACCTGGTTACACAAGCGACAATTAACAGACCAAAGCACATATACACCTTTACTACTCAGCCATGTTTTAGCTGGCAACGTGGATGTGTGCAACTTGAACAAGAAAGTTTTTGCAGCCGCCTGGATGCACATTTTTAGACGCGCTTCAACACACTATTATCTCAAATCATCAGATATGGCTGGCGGTAAATGGGCACCGGAAATACACTTTCAATTAAAACGCCCGTCAGTTCCTTCCTGGAGAGACCATAGAGATACTCGTCTTCAAGAAAGCCTCAACCTCTTCAGAAAGCAGCCTCTTCAAGAAAGCCCCAAGATGGCTTAGGATTTGCGGGGTGGGTTGGAGCAAATATAAAAGGCAAATGAGCACTCAATGTATGGTCTGTGTCAGCCCTGTCTTAAAATTTCGGACGTTGTCGGAGAGCACGCTAGCCATCGATGTAGCGCTGAGCTAGAGTGCCGCCGCACGGCACTCAAGACACCGCGTTTCCGAACCTTCAAACAACAATCCAGGCATCACATTCCGTCGACTAACATAACACCAAATGCAAATCGTGTGCTGGCACTCCTCTTAAACTTACAAGTTGCATAAAATATTCTGGTTTACATTTTGATGGCCCCTTATCTTGGTGTTCTCTTATAGAATATGTGGCAAAGCGATTAAGCCTGGTTTGTGTTTACCTGTATACCTTGAGGTCAGTCTCAGACATCTGTGTTAGGAGGATGGTATACAAATGTTGAAGCGAATCCTTTATATTGTATGGAATAATTATTTGCGGTCTAGCTTCTGCGCATAAATTGAGCACACATAATCGAGACACTCGTAAAATTGTTTTTATTCTTGATTGCAGAACGTCCAAGGATGAGGAAGACATTTGAGCAACTATGAATGAGTTCCGCTTTCGTTCTGCTGAGGATTGATTTGTTTGATGCACTCATTAAAATTTACTTCTCTCTGAACTTTCGAACACAAAAATATAAAGCATGCCCTCTAGAGCACCCGGACGGAGTTATTGTTTCCAGAATATACACTAATTACGATAAAAGAACTCGAGCTTCCTGTTATCCACTTTCCTTTCATAAAATTCAAACAAAGAATAGAGTCAAGTGATTTCCAAACATAAAGAAATATTTAAGAACATGTGTGAGTAGTTTTACAGAGTGATGACTTCGTCGTGTGTAGTTAGGGATTTCTCCTGCCAGTATTATTGACTTACTATCACCTGTATGAGATCAGTTATGTTTGCCAGTATTTTCTGTAGTGTTCTCTGAAAAGAAAACCGTGTCTTTATTTCGGTCGCACTTCTTTGCAGACGTTCTGGTTTGTACTTACTGTCTACTGTCGGTAGATGTGGTTCTTGTCTGAACTGGTTTCAGCCGAGACCGCCCAGCTTTGCACTCAAGCCTTATAGCTCATGCGGACTGGATAATGCACATGTATACTTTTATTTGAAAGAAATAAAGTTATCTCTGCTTGTTACCTTAGCCCCTCCTTTCTTATCAGTAGTGGTTGGCTCGCCTCGCTCACCCAGTCCTCTGGTCTTTGCGGGACTTGGTTATTAGGGTCTGTACAGCAAGCCGCAGTCTGTGTATCTCGGACTGTAGATTTCTTCCAGCTGTCCATGATCACATACGCCCTACAATAAACAAATATGCTCTTGAACGAAGATTTAGGCTCTCTCTCTCTCTCTCTTTCCTTTTTTTCAGAAAAGTAATGCATAAACCTCAGTTACAGAGAACACTTTGCATGCAAAGGATTCGTGTTTCACGTATGAAAGCTGGAAAAGCTCACAAGTTTTCTTATAATTTCGTGCTATCTTACTAATTTTTATACTTTATTTTGTGATTACATCTTGATTACTTCATCGAGAATGCAGGCTTAATGACTGCACTAAGAAATATAAATACAATGTAGACGCACAATTGAACTCGCACTGTGCTCCGGCTTTATATCTGAAATTTTGCGCCCTTTACTATTTCATGCATTAACAGGTTTGATTGCAGTGAAATGTAACGAGCGGACGAATTGATTTTGTTTTGCGGTCAATTCGCAAGTGCTCGGATGGTGTGCTGTTTGCATCTGTAAAAGCCTCTCGCTCAAAATTAAAAGCTACTCGGAACCATCCCTTAAGCACGCGGACATCGCAAAGCACAGTTTGGTTAGATCTGTAATAGTTTATATCCTAGTTCAACGGCTGTTTACAATTCTTTGCGGAAGGAACGCAAGTAAAACTTAAGCAACTTCTTGGACTACAGGACAAAACCTGCAACGTTGAAAAACAGAAACTGAGAACGGGATCCTGTTTCTAATATCTCGTTTCTTCATGCAGTGCAAGAATACAAGATGGCTCTAAGCACTGAAAAGAAACGGGTCAAATAAAGGAACGGGTACAAGCGCCTCACACTACGATTACCGAATTAAGTATAACAGATCATATGTTGTCATTTATTGCCGATCCCACGTCAGCCATTACCTCCGGCTGATTCTGAAAGAACTTGAGGACAATAATGGGATCTTGGGTGTCATCCGTGCGTTTACGCTCAGAGAAGATTGGATGTGGGAAAATATTTCCGAGAGGCTTGGAGGGAAGTGATACCAGCATTTGTCAAGCCTTCCTGGGGCGTGCTCCATCTTCGTCTTGACGTGCCTAACGTGAAAGGAAGAGACAGTAAATCCATTCCCCTCATCGGAGGCGCGCTACACCATGTGCCGAAGAGAGCGTTGCCTTTTATTTGCTAAGTCGAGAAACGCCTAATTTCGTTTCCGGATTAGGGTCGGCCGTTGAGATTTAATACTGACGTGCGGGGCTTTATTTCCAATCAGCTCACCGCAACAGAAGAAACTCCAATTACTGGTACACGTGGCTGATACAGATCGTCATGATACGACAGCTGGTTAAGGGAGGGAGATGTTGTGTAAAGCGCAAAGAAAACTTGGACAAGGAAGAACACAGGATGGCGCGCTACATGCAACTGAAAAACCAACCAACTTGTGCAAGTTTTGTTCACAATTTGCCCAACATGAAGCCATAGCAACACGCCCAACTCGCAGTTCTTCTTAAATGAGCCCTGCAACACTTTCGATAAGCGCTTTCACTCTTACCTTCGCGTATGGAACCACTGCGAAAGCTACAGCAAGGAGCGGCCCTGCGTGATTTGCTGGTCGCACCAGATGCGTCTTCCATTTTTGTTCTTTTTTGTAGATTTATTATCAAAGTTGCTATCGAAAAGCTTTCATTGCTGCAACTGAAGGAAAATCGGTCAATAGCCGCTACATGGCCTTAGTGACGTAATTTTAGCCGTCGAAGAACGTCAACACCTGGAAAGAGACAAAAATCTTTTGAGCGAATTTCAATGATATCTGATGGATATAGAGCAGTAATTTTTGCCTGAGGTACCTTAGGACCCCCTAAGTACTGAGTGTATTGGGTGACTACGTTCTGCACGCCCTTAAGTTTTCAAAAAAGTCGGAAAAAGTGTTTCAGGGTCCCTTTAAGGAAAGGTGATATATTTAGGCGGGCTCGTGACTGACTCCTAGACGAAATCACGCACAGAACAAGCGCGCACGAAGGTGACCCGCCACCGCCCTTTTCGTGACTGATGATGATGACGTTGCCCTCGATGTTGTTGGCTCGTACTGAAATGGAAGAATGGCCATGGCTAAATCATTGACTTTACTTCTACTTGATCTTACGGGATTCATATATTTCTACTGCAATTTATATCTGCAATATATACTGCAATATATTTCTACTGCAATATAATTCTACTGCAATTACTACCCGAATTACTCAGTTATTATGAATTCCTTAGAAATTCAAGTGACCTGTACCATAAAAATAAGCTTGAATACAATTATAAATAACCGTTTTGGCGAACACCAACGTGAAACTTTTGCCTAAAAAGGTAAGTGGGATCGAAAAGGCCAGCACCGTACGCCTTGTCGGCTCCTTGCAAAGTGCCCGTCTAGCTGCAGAGCAGTGGCTGGGCGTTCAAAATGCCACTTCTAGGCTTGATAACAGTGATCGGCACGACTGAGTCTCACATATTGTCGTTTGTAGTTTGTTTTCTTATGCGTTAAGTTATACCTCGTTTGAATTGCCACCCCCTCGATGCAATGCCCTTCCTCGCCCTTAGGGTATTAAAAAATAAATAAATAAATAAATAAATAAATAAATAAATAAATAAATAAAAAATAAATAAATAAATAAATAAACAAATAAATAAATAAATAAATAAATAAATATTGGCAAAGCAAAAGTCTCCCCCTCCACGCACACGTCCCCTGCTGTGCTACGTCCGTCCTTTTGGGCCGTGGTAAATGCCCAAAATACCCGGGCTTGCCGTTCCCAAATAGCCAGCTTTTCGTCCCCAGTAGTGCGAGCGTAGTCTTACAGTCGGAAACATGTCGGGGCTACGTATTGTGTAAGGAGGAGCAATGCCTTCCCAAATCCAATTCAATTCAACTTAATTCCTTTTCTTCATATGGTTCCTGAGGAGCCTTCCTGGCATAAACGCCGTTCCGCACAGCTTGATGGGGCGCGTATTTCCAAATGCTTCACCGCACATGTGACGCGTGTCTTCTCGCGATACACACGTTAAGTAAACGGGGCCATCGGCTGCGCCCCGAATCTAAAGCGACCTAAAACATACCAAATCATCATGTATGACAACCAACAATAGGACAAATTTAGTTCTTCTGCAATAAAAAAAGTGTAGAATTCAGAAGAAAATGCAATAAAAAAATTGGCCGCGTATCTGCTCCTTCCATTGCAAATGTCCACTAAAAACGATAGTCCACTTTCGCCCTTGGCAAGTATATGCATCCCTTCTCTGACCCGCTCACCTGTCATGTTCCTTTCCCGTCTCGTTCCGTCCCAGATAACACGCCAGAGGTTTGCTCAAGTCAATTGAAATTTACCGCGTTCCACTGCTCCTAGTCGGGTGCCTCGATGCCAGTGCTACTAAACTTTTTTGCACCCTTTTTGGCCGAAAAGGGTGTAAAAATCTTGTCCCATGGCTAACACCCTTAAAAGGTGTTTTGGCAAAAAAAGGGTGTATGGATTAAAAAAGGGTGTTGAGCTCAACACCTTTAAAAAAATCACGCCATATCCACGGAATGAATGATGATAAGTGGGGCGAAGCTCGAGAGGGGGAGTTCATCGGTAACCATAACTCTCCCGTGAAAGTTCGCCCATTACATCATTAAGAAAGACGTAAGACTGTGTGCGTACATTGTACAAATCAACTTTTATTTTCGGAGTCAATGCTCCCAGGCCCAGACCTGGTGAAAGACCCCGCGCCATTGAGGACTTCCCCGCACCTCCACCACAATTTGTCACGTAGGACGGGACACAACGGTAAAGAAAGAACTTTTATTTAGGGCGAACTTGTGCCCGAACAAGACGAGAGGAAACGAGCAAAGGTCCTTGCGTCTCGTTCGATCTCCGAGAACGACTGCCTGCGTTCGTGGCGTGATCTCTTGCGTGATCTCCCCCTCGCAGTGCACGTGCGCTCGCGTCTCCGTTGGCGAACACAGACAAGCTCGCGCTCCCGGTGCCGAGTTTGCGCTGCCGGTTGCAGCCGGTTCTTGTGCGTGCAACGCGGCCCACTTTGCGACATCTCCGAAAGCATGCGGCGGTCACGTACCACGAGACACAAGGGATGGACAGACCCATGGCTTTAGGAGCTTCGCCCCTAAAAGGGTGTTGATGATGCTCAACACCCTAAAAAAATGGTGTTGAGTCTCACACCCTTTTTTTTTAGGTGATGGCAGGCGCAGTGGCAATGTCAAACGGCGGAGCGCGCAGCATTCAACACAAACAGCCAATACGCACAAGTTACAGTTGGAACACGGCATGCAAGAGGTACAGGGAGTGCATACTTACTTAGCAATACATGTGCTGTTCTTGCTTTTATATCCAGCAGAGGAAAGCCCCCCGATGGAGTCAGCGGGCTTGTCTCAAAAAACTAATATTTTAGCGCTAATTTTGGAAGTCTGGATTTTACTATGGGAATATACAAATCAACACGCGGATTTGCAAAAACTTTTTATTACGAGGTAGTTTTTGTGATCCATAACATAAAATTTTATTAAATACCATACAAATCTTCCCCGCCACCTCAACACCCTTCAAAAAGGGTGTTCATTATTTCAACACCCGTTTTCCCAGAAGGGTGTAAAGCTACATATTACGGTGTTCTAAACTAAGAAAAAGGGCGTAAAGAAAAAAGGGTGTAAGAAAAAGGGTGTAAGAAAATACCGCCAACTAGGAAAAAACTGAGGCACCTGTAGAGGGTGCACCACCATAGATATGGTATTATAACAGTGAAGTCGGCTTTCGAGCTTGTTAGAGTGTGAGCACAAGGGGCGTATGCGTATACGCACCTCTTACTGTGCCATTTCAAAGGTACTAGTGTTTTTTATTCTAAAAGGCAAAAAAATTCGCGCAGCTTGCAATAGTATTGCAAGGGTGGAGAAACAGCGTAGCTGGGGTCCGACCAAGCTTGATTCTGTCTTGGATCCCAGGCAGTTGGGGCGGGGGGGGGGAGGGGGGGCAGGGGGGCACACTGGAACATCCTTGTAAAATCCGGTTAAACTTGGCCTCACCCCTCAGCGGTCATCCTAGCTTAGCAAGAACATTGTAAAGCTTAGCAAACATAACAAACTTAGCAACAGCGGAAGAAACTGGGTCGACCCCCAGTTCCGCTGTTCTTTTTTTGCAACTGCACACCTATTTCACACCGTTTCAAAAACCTACAGAAAGCCGAGCGTGTTGCAGTCGGTAAATATCCTTTTCGCCACACGACTACAGTCTTTTTAATTTTGAAGATTCCAATTGGTGTTTCACGTGGCAAAGCTAAACTTGGGGCATGTGGTGCACCGAATAGGGAAGCGAGCGATCATTGTACATGAGCAATTATTTTGTTTTGCATTTGGAAATTTCTTGCGACTAGAGGAGTATTTGAGGGGATGTCTTATTCTTCATAGCGTTATTATGCATCCAAATACGGCCTTATTCAATGAACAGCTGAACACCTTTTCCACGCCCTTTCAACACCCTAAGACAAACCAAGGGTGTTGAAGTTGATCAACACTCTTTTTTTTTTACAAAACGGGTGTAGAGCTAGGAAAAGGGTGTTGAGACTCAAGAAAAAGGGTGTAAAGGCCTCCCAACACCCGTTTTCCACTTATGCTACACACTTTTTGGCTAAAAATGGTGTAAAAAAGTTTAGTGTGACGGTGGACACGCGCGTGAGTCCAAGCACCCAACTACAACGTTTACAGAACCCCGTTGCCCTACCCCACGAGCGTTCCAAGCGGAACGTGGGACCTATCTAGTTCAACCTTTCATTGCTGCTACCGTTTGATTTTTTTTAATTGCGCCCGGTATCACGGGCAACAGCAGGCGAAGGTTTTGTGCAGTAGGTGTAGTATTTTATTTCCTTTCGCACAAAGCAAGCATTCACGAATTTTTAATAAAGGAACACTGCAAGTATCACTCGTGTATTGACTTTCTGCCTTATATTTGCGTAATGCCTTGTGCTTGGTCAACAATGGTGACAAGTATGAACATTAACTCCGGACTTAGACGTTTAGATTTGGCTGTTAGTATATCAGACTATTGCGCTGCATCTGGTTTACATTGGCCGGGTGGCTGAATCGAGTGACAGACACACAGACAGACAGACCAAATGTTTTCCGTTCAAGATGCCCAAGAAAGTCTATCGTCTTTAAAATTTGACGTACACCCTCTGAGGCTCGAACCCAGGCCGTCGGTGCAAATACCCTGACCTCTATTTCGAGGCCACAGAGCCATTTTGTTTTGTTTTCCACATGGTATTTATTCCCCTACAGGTTAATTAACGAACTGATATTTACAACACATATTTACAACAATGTACACATACAAATGAATTGATTATAAGATGAAAAACCAAAACTGAACACAATTAGCAATTATGTATACTTCGTTCAAAACGGAAAAATCAGTGAACAACTAATAAGCAGAGGATACCAGTCAGGGCGATAATCATACATCTTTAAGATGAATTACAATTTGGCAGAAGCGTGATCTGGAAGAAACTACTTCACTGTAGAAGTCTCGTGCCTTTGAAGCACCAACACTTCTAGCGCGAGTCGTTGGGAAAGGAGTTCTCCAGGGTGTTCTTTTAGTACGCGTAACGTTCTAGCGCGAGGCGTTGGAAAACGAGCGTCCCGGTGTTTTAGTACCGTGACTACACCGACGACGACATGAGATGACGACATGAGACGCCAACACCCCGAGCCCCTAAGGTGCTTCACCTCTAAAAAAGAATGCAAGCAACTGTAGAAAAGTGAGGGGCATGGAGACGGTGGGAGGGCAATCCCGCGGGGGAAACAATGAAACAAACAATGACGCCAAAAGCATTCAATCCGTAAGGTGCGGCAGCTAACAAACTAAATTAAAAGACAGCTCACCAGCAGTTCGAATGGAGGAAAAATTGAACTGAATTCGCCAAACTTCCTTTGCGTTTATCATAGGAAGACCGGGACTGGAGGGGAAGAGCTTGAGGGGTGAGCGGAGGAGAAAAGAGAGGCAGTAACGTGCCCGCGCCGAAATAAGACTATCGTCTTCCGACGAAATCTGAAGCAAAGAAAGCAAGTACGCGGCCATTTTTTTCTTCCCTTGGAACCCTCTCGTTCGAATGCCGCCTTTCACACTCTCACGTAGTTTTGGTGCCGTCCCCTGCTCACAATGCCGGGTTTTATATCGACGCTGTTTTAGAGTAGTTTTCCATTCAGTTTTCGACGCCCCCACATGACAACTCCCTGAGGCAAAGCGAAATTTATCCTCGTGTGCTTAAAGCGCAAGGTTCCATACTGCAAGGGATTAGTGCGTGCGTGTTTATTCCTGTTGCTTGTTTGTTTGTTTGTTTGCTTGCTTGCTTGCTTGTTTTTTTTTTGTTTCTTTGTTTTGTTTGTTTGTTTGTTTGTTTGTTTGTTTGTTTGTTCGATTGTTTGTTTGTTTGTATGTTTGTTTGTTTGATTGTTTGTTTGCCTTCTTTCTTGTTCGTTAAAGCGAAGCTTTCTTGGTCTCGCTTACGATGGTGTCGTAACGACAACTCAACTCAGCAAAGCCAAATTTGCGCAATGAGTGGGCACACAATGATGATGATGATATTGTAACAAGAAAAAAACACTGCAAATATCACTTATGTGTTCATGTTGTACCTCATATATGCGTGATGTTTGTTTTGGCTCAACAATGTGGTCCCCCGCGTTATGAAACCATTTCTATCCGATCCAGCCATCGCCGCATTCGGCCCGATTATCATTTCCTTTAAGTTCTTTGCTCAGTCGTTGGCTTTTCACTTTTGGCTTTGGCTTTTCACTTCGGCTTAGAACTTGGGCAGTTTGAGTTTTGGACATTCGAAGCGTAGAATTTGGACTTTGATTTGACTCAACTTCCAGGGATAAAGTTCCGCGTTTCAACTATCTTCCTCCCAAGAAGGGGCTTTGATTTTTGTTTGTTTATTTCTTTATTTATTTATTAGTACTTCAAAGGACCCCGGGGGCGTAATACATGAGGGGTGGGCAAACACATCAGCAGCATGGCAACAAATACAAAGAAGACGATTAGTCAATTGAAGATAAGCATTTTCAATGGCACTCTTGGATTGGGCGTTACTGGTAATAGCGGCAATGTTGGCGGAAAGGTTGTTCCATTCGTGCGCTGTGAAGATAAAAAATGAACGTTGAAAAGTTGTGGTCCCGGTGCGTGGGACATACACGGCGTTGGGGTGAGAATGGCGGGAGATACGATGCACTGGAACTATGATCTGGTTATTGCGGGGGAGAGAGTAAAACAACCGGTGACAAAGGCAGGGACGAGATATTTGGCGGCGGCATTCCAATGATGGCAGGTGGAGCTCACGTTTCAATGCTGAGATGCTAGAACGAAAAGAGTATAGTGATAGAATGAAGCGCGCGGCATCGATGGAGTGCGAAAGGTTAGCTTGATGCGGGTCAAAGACAGCACTGGCGTACTCTAATTTCGGCAAGACAAATGTTTTGTACGCTAATAATTTAATTGCAGTCGGAGCGGAGGACAGATTTCTACGCAAGAAGCCGAAAGCACGGTTAGCAGAATTAGTAATGTAGTTGGTATGACGGGTCCAAGTTAGATCATGGGAGATGATAATACCTAGGTACTTGAATGAGTCAGTGGCAACCATTGCGGCATTATTACAGACATACGTGGAATGTATATATTTGCGACGTCGGTTGAAGGAAACTAATGAGGATGCTAATAGGCAGGTTCTGCCGAAATAGGCGTCTGCCGGGTCAGTAGCTCCGTTTGTGAACAAGGCGAGTAAAAACAGAAAGCCGCTGTTCTCTATTTTTAATTTTAGTTGTTTTCATCCGTCGTAATCGGGAGGGGCCGCGAAGGAGGGGCCACAGACCTCCGACGCCCGGGACGCCGAACTTTTTCAAGTGTGCGGGACTGGCAGAGTCTCTGCTTAAAACTGTCATGCCCTGATTCCCCACACTAAACGAATACCGCTGCTCCTGATTCTAGGTCATCTACCGAGGTAGAATCCGGTCGAGGAATGGCTAGTCACAGCACGGCCATTTAGTTGCGACGACACGAACTGCGTGGTAGTTGCCGGCGATTTCGATGTGCCTGCGGCGGTACCAACGATAAAGCGGTTCACGGGGTTTGTGTGGGAAATATGTGGCTTCCGCTGCCACATCGGTTTGACCCAGCGGAATTTTCAGCGGTGTTCCTGCCTGCTATTCACTTTATATGTATTTATTTAAGATGTATGCAGTTGTTAGTATGCCGATCAGCCTATATCATAAAGGCAACAAAGCCGCTGTCAACATCGTTACAAGTGACAATAGCTTTGTCACTTGTAACGATTTCTGGTGTTCAGCGTTCGTAGGGTGGATTGGTCTGGCAGTTTTCGCCTGATGGGGCACATCAAGTTTTCCCCCTCAAAAAAGTTCTGAAGAAGTCCGATGATGCAGCAAAAACTATACAGAAAAAATCTTGTAAACAAGGCAGGAATACACAAAATTAAACAAGAACTTAAAAAGAAGCTGAAGCAGCCTACACAACGCAATAATACCCAAAGGAGTAAATCAACACATGCTGTAAAAGCAACCAGACCCATAACACGAAGCGAGGCCTTGCGTGGCGAAGAATGCGTGAAAGAGGGTGAATGGGCTGTAATAATAGACCTGCGTGCTTGGTATTGATTTTTAACGCGGACGCGAATGGTCTCTGCGGCCCACGCTCTACAATTTCTCCTCGCGGTCCATCGTTATCACGGATCGATCTAAAAAACCCGTTTGAGGGCATCATCATCATCAACAGCCTACTTAGATGCAGTGCACGACAGGAGACAGGAGCCTCTCTCACTGGTCTCCACCCGCTTCTGCCCTTCGCTGCTCGAGTCCATTTTTTACCTAAGAATTTTCTTATTTCTTCCCTGCATCGAGTTGTTTCTTTTGCGGTTGCTTGGGTCGGCTGCAGCTATTCGCACGTAAGAGATTCCGCGACGCCATAAAGAAGTCAATTCAATGTGGCTGGGGAGTCATCACCACTGCTGCATCTGTTTGTAAAGCGAAGCTTTCAGCCTCTCACTGATGTCGCCTGTATAGTCCACCCAAAACGCACTGCAGGAAAGGCAACCTTCTCTGACGAGGATGATTACTGTGGACGAAGTGGAGCAAAATTTAAATGGCACCAGTAGTCGGAATCGTACCTAGGTCTCTCGCGTTCGGAAGCAGACGTCTATCCGATTCCACCATTCCGGCACGGGCGAAGCACTTTGGAATTGGAAAAGGGTGCATGAACGTGCAGAATAAGACAGAACAAATAAGCTCGCTTCTCCCGTGTGGGTTGGTACTTTTAAAAGCTTCGTGTTCCCCTATAGCTGCCGTTTCAACACAGGGGTAGTTGTCTTTCTTAATTGTCGGCATTATTTGCACGAAGTTTGCGATAAAACTGGCATCATTGTCATCGAGACCGAGCAGTCCTTCCAATGAACCAAAGTTGTATTTTGTTTTCATGAGCCCTTTAATAATCAAAGTTGTATTTTGTTTTCATGGGCTCTTTAATAACCAAAGTTGTATTTGGTTTTCATGAGCGCTTTAATGACAGTGCCGGATAGCGTGGATAAGACGGGAACTTCAGAGCACGAGTCCCCGAGGCCTGACGCTAAGTCCTAGAGCATAACTTTGCCGTCATCCACAGAAGAAAATGCAAGAAATCCCAAATATCCCAGGGGCAGGCACTGAAAGCACTATCACAAGTTTTTGAAGCCCATCCTCCGAGGGGGAACCGACCAAGAAACTCCAAACGAACGAAAAAAACATCCAAAATAAAAACCCGACTCCGACTGGGGTGTGGTCTGGCTCTCCACGAAGCGGGGACGATGGTATCGGTCTGGTAGTGTAAAGGATCTCTGATCCACTCGGGTGGTTTCTGTTCAGAGTGAATGCTAAAAAACAACTCAGTGCCTCAGGTGGAAAACCAAACCGAAAAAAGCGGGAACTATAACATATGGCGTTGGCGGGTAGCTTGGAGCGAATAGATAAAAAAATATAAAGTCGTTGACTGAAAGTTGCGAAGATGGGCAATATGCTTTCTACGGTGTGCCGATAAGGGACTCTCCGGGATGTCCAGATGTAGAGAAGAGATGGCTGGGTGTGCCAAAGCGAGATTAAACATCCCCTGGCGAAGGGGCTTTCAAGACGAGCGTCATGCGTCGTGCTCGAAGGTGAGCTCGATAAGAAGCTTTTGTGGGGGAAAACGGGCACTTGAGTAATCACAAGAACAAAGCAACTCGATGGCACACCCAAAAAAAATGACCGGCATGGCCGTAGAAGCATGTGAAAAGCGAAAGAGAACACAGATAGTACGCCTAGAAGTCTAGCAGTCTTGATTTTGCAGGAAAAAATGAATCTGAGAGAAGTTTTGCTTTTTAGATTTAACGAAATTATCACCAGTGGTTTTTTGCTTCAGGAGTAAAAAGATTACTGCCGTAGGTGTTACATTACCTTTTGACTCTCATATTTGGTGCAGGCTGTCGAAATCGGTGATCAAGATTTTTCGAAGGTAAAATGGTGTACGCACGGAGCAAAATGTACTCCACAAAGCTTGAAAGTTGCCAAGTGTGTCTTTTTTGTAGTTGTAGCGTTTCGAGATACCGGCAGCGAATGAAACTGCAAGTTTAAGCCTTTAAATAAAAAAAAATGTGAATGGTTTGGGCAGAAACGGAGGCCAAAACGCAATGCATCGGCTTTGTATGCCTACAAACAATATCTCTGGGCATATTGTGTTTGCTCTGGATTTGTTTTTGGAGTCTCTGAAGCGGCCCGCATTAAAACAATGTTTTTTTTTTCGTAGTGGAAACCCCGCCGAATATGTGATTACGCGTTTCCTAACCTTCAAAAGGAGTGTGCTGATAAGTAAATATTGTAGTTTGAGACCCGGAAGAGCTAAATTGCGCATCAGATTTTGTACATAGTGAAGCGAGCTATTGCATTCGATTTGGGGTCGTTACATACATATACTGGTTCCCGGGCTACACACATACAGTGTCAGCGCAGTTACAAAGGGCAGCTTGTTTCCTCAATGTTCGCGCTCATTTCGCTTGAGTGGTTGTGGTTTTCCTTCCTTGATTGGTGAATTGTTGGATCAATTCGACCCATCCTGCCCAACGCGATTCCTGCCAGAATATTCTCCCCACATCTCTCACCCTCCTACGATGTGTCCTTCACTCTCTAAGCGTCTACCCTATGCCCCCTCCGCGAGGACCGACAATGGCCGGACGTGAAATCAATAGGTTCGAACAGTGGTGGAGCCAAAAGCCACCACGAAAGAAATGAGAATATTTAATACACGAATAAAACGGCAGCGACAGGTTACGACGACCATCATGCGGGAGGCTTGTCTCCTAACAATATCCTTTGCCCCCTCCGAGCTTCCCCTACTGTCACGTATCCCACCTGGGGTCACGTGGTATATGACCACCTGCAGCAGCCAGACCACGTGATTGACGGAACCGGGCGCCATGGCGCGTTCGACCCTGGAAGACGCGAAATCGCCTCTTGTTTGCTCAAACACTTCGCTCACAGAACACACATGTCATCACAAAACATGTCCCTGGACACGTTGATTCGCGACTGCGTTTCAAAGAATATGTCGATAAGCAGACGCGGACGAAGATAGATATAAGCGACTTTACGGGCGCCTGTACGTCTATTTTTGTGTTTGCGCCATAGTATTCTGGAACGCATGTCCTTGGGAGTGCCGGCAGCTTCGCTGCTCATTGGCTCTCTCGGCCGCTGCCTGACGACGGACGTACTCAAAACAGGTAGGGCATGAGGAGCGTGGGTCGAAGCCGAACAGGCTACTTCCCATCCCCGTTACGGCAGTGCCGACGAGGCGATGAATGCTTCCGCTTACAACTGGAAAAACAGACAAAGTTCGGATCCTGAAACGAACCGACGCACACCCCCGAGGCAAGAAGCCGTAGCTTCCACAAACACGCGAGGACAACGGTGTAATGAGACACCCCCAGCAGGGTTCGCAAAAGTTGAGGAAGCCTCAACACGTATTTCTGTATTTCCGAGCAGCACATCGGACGCTGCCCTCGGCTGTTCCTCCAACGCAAGACGTCCTCAAGGCAGATGCTGAATCATCAGCCGGGTCTGAATTCCCGAAAGGAGTACTCAGCCCACGGGCATCGTTTGGATGGGGGCGTCAAGCAAACACTTACCTCCGTAGCTTTGCCAGCCAGCTTTTATTTATTAAAGCGAAAGCTTCCTTAGTGGGACCGATGGCGTCCAGTCAAAAAACTAATGCATTTCCCAATAGACCGGTTGGTCGACCGAAAAGCTCTGATGTGGTCTCTATACACACGGTGCGTGAGTAAAGCCGGGCTTCAATTGTGTCAAAATAGTTACTCGATTCCGCCGAAAAGGAACGGTTTTAGATGAGACAGTACACGTATCGGTCATCTAATAGTGTACCTATTACACAGTAATAGGTATACACTATCACCACAGCAATAGTGTACCTTTATCTCATAAACGACTATCCATATGCATTTAGATCGTTCGTAGATGCGTTTGGTTAGGGCGCAAAAAATCGCCGCATCGGTTCTTTTTTTGTCGGCAATGTGAGTACTTGAAGGTTTCACGATCGATTCGACGTACTTTCCTCCGATTGGACGAAGCTTTCGCGCTTCCCACATCTTTCTTTATAAAGGGACAGTAAAGATATTTATTTATTTATTTATTTATTTATTTATTTATTTGTTTATTTGTTTATTTATTTATTTATTTATTTATTTATTTATTTATTTATTTACTTATTTATTTATTTATTTATTTATTTATCATACCTACAGCTCCCGATGGCCAGTATTTTAGTGGGGCCAATTACCAATGACAGTAACAACAAGTAGACATACAAAAGCAAGCTATATGATGGGAATCCAGTTTTGTCCTTTTAAAACATGTCAGAGCATAGTAAAAAGATATGGTCAACAGCAACGAATTTAGACTGCAGCATTCAGGAAACATTTTGAATGCCATTCTAAACATTGAGAAATCGAACAATTTGATTAGGGAGCACGTTCCAGTCGTTAATAGTTTTGGGGAAAAATGAATCCTTGAATACACTGATGGGCCGCTGGTATGGTCCTTTTTTTCTAAATTGACACGTCGGGCTGACACGTAAGTCGGTGGCTGTAGGCAATTATTTTTACGACGTCCCGTTATTCACTCTTAATGTTACGGAGAATAAGTTTGAGTGCAAATTTTTCTTCGCGAGCACAATTCGTGCCAAACTAAAACTTTTACGCTGACTCTGCCTACTCTGGTTCTGTTTTGCACCACGTCTTCACATACATGGTTGCAACGTAATTACTAAACGTTGGCATTGTTTCTGGCCTCTCAAAGGACAGCGCTCTTCCTGTTTATGCCTCATAGGATAAAATAAAACATGAATACATCTGCTAACTTTGCGTGAGGATTCCTTAGTCTGAGTAGGCGGCCGCGTCCTTGCCTCAGCAAACATTCAAAAGGGGTGGCAAAAAGGTGGTTAAATGGCGCGTGAACGACAGGCATTTTGAGCGCAATAAGTAAACTAGCACAATGGTTAGGTTGGGTGGTAAGCATGACCTGTGTGAAATATAACATTTTTACGTCCAGCGGAAAGCTGACACTTCCGCTGCTAAGTTTGTTACCACGTTCCCACCCTTTCCTGCATGTTTTTCGGCTTCGCCATCTTCCCGCATGTGCGGCATTGATCCTCCCGTGTGCGCTACGAGGCAGAAATCTTCCAATAGGACGACTTCTTCTCGCGCTTCCGGCGTAGAGGAGCATCGTCTGCTCATCGTCGACGGGTTGCTGCGGCGCCCTTCTATATTTGAGCTTCCTGCAGCCCCCTTAACGCTATTGTGTTCGTCCATATTTGTCTTGTTTACTCTATTGCCACGCTTCTCGTTAGGGCGGGTTGGATAGGCCGACACGACGGCGACACGGCGGCGACGCCAACTTCCGAGTTAGAAGAGCGCCTTGTCACACGACTCCGACGGCGGCACGAACACGTCGGCCGACCGTTGTGTGACTGGCTCGCTGACCAAAGTCGCCGACGACGACAGATCGGCCAAACGGTCGTCGGGAATCGATCGAGAAGCGAAAACTGCGCCCCGACAACATTCGGGCCGCAATGAATGCGGCTGTGTAATTAGTTCCTAGAGTGTAATAAACATAGTAAGGTTCATGAAGTTGAACTCAACACCAGCGCTATACTGGGGTACAAGTTAAGAACGGCACCGGAAGTTGCCGCTGTGCCTCATCACCGCAGCTGGGTGTTACTCCGCGTGGCGGAAGTAGTGTGTTACTGAGAATATTGTGAACATGGCACGAGCCGCTTCCGTGGTTTTTCGGACTTAATATGCTTATAAACTACTCCAGCGGCAACAAAGAAACGACGGGAGAAAAGGCAGGCGATATCACGCATTTATAGCAATCTCATTTCAAAACGCGCGCGCCCGTTGACATTCGAGTCTGAGTGATACCGTACATAAGCTATTGCCCTTCCTAATTTGTTCCTGAGTATAATGCGATCCGTATTTCGGCTTGCGACGCTTCGGCCGTTCCTTTGGCGACAATTCGTTTCCTGGTGTTGCAAACTGCATATTCGTGTGCGACCAGCAACGCTTCTACAAAATATATAATAACAGTTAAGAGCAGAGGAGGAGTTACGGAAGGTTTAGTAGGCGATAAGGAATCAATATCGTCCAACGTTTTTAGCGGAAAGCGTAAAACAAATGCACGGCGAGCGCCAATTCCCGCAGGGAGAAATCGCAATCGCAGCAGAAACACCGCTGTTGCTGGAGATCAGCTATGGGAGGGGCTTCATGAAAGCTTACTCCGCAACTGTTATTCAAGAAACGTTCAGTTAACCAGCCAGGAATCCTTGAAATCAAGTAGACAACATTGATGTGAAACAAAGGGTGGCTCTCAATGTAGTATACAGGTTATTTTCACACAATATCCAGTTTTTTTGGTGGCGCTGTAGACTAAAGCCTCGCGCCCAGCCTATCATGTCGCGGGTTCAAATCCTGGAAGGGTGTTGCTTTCTTTTTTTAATGCTTCAAAGTGGCATGGTTCGCGAACCGTATTCGCGAATTCAAAACAAAACGTTTTGGTTAACTGTGAAACGCAGGCGATGAGGATTGATTGATTGTAGGGTTTAACGCGCCGACGCAACGGAGGCGATTAGGCGCGCCGTAGTGGAGGGCTCCGGATTAATTTTGACCACCTGGGGATCTTTAACGTGCGCCGAAATCTCGTACACACGGGCGTTTTTGCTTTTCGCCTCCATCAGAAAAGCGGCCGCCGCGGCCGGGAATCAAACCCGCGACCTCGTGCTCAGCAGCGCAACGCCTTAGCCACTGAGCCACCGCGGCGGGTCGGCGATGAGGCGCGCCATAGTGGAGGGCGCGGGAATAATTTTGACCACCTGGGGATCTTTAACGTGCGCCGAAATCTCGAACACATAGGGCATTTTTTGCTTTTCGCCTCCACCAGAAAAGCGGCCGCCGCGGCCGGGAATCGAACCCGCGACCTCATACTCAGGTCTTTAGCCTGTCCCGAAATCTCCACAGACGGGGGTTGCCACTTTTCCCCGCCATCTGAAAAGCGACCATACGTCATTATGCTTCATACCGAGTTTAGAACATTCATGTCTTTTCAGGACACACATATTGCAAGGTTAGCATCGAATTTGTTTGAAAAGTTTAAGAATGTAATGCTATGGGAAGAGTCATTCTACCAAAAAGAAATGTTGAAGCGTTACTCTGCCCACGTATACCGGTTCATTAGGAGGCTTCGGGAGGAGAATAAAATAGAGGGTACACAAGTTTTTTTAAAGAAAAACTTAATACGGCAAGACGAGAGGAAAATCCAGTGGTCCTGTGAACACAGAAAACTTCACCTGCGCGACCCCATGCGCATGCGCGTAGAAACCAGGTTAGAGAATACTCAGAAGTAAGGATAGAGAGATAACCTAGGTTTATCACAGTGTCTCGTGCTCTGCGCTGCTAGCTACTGGCTGAATGACAGCTGAAATGATCATGGCAGGCGGAGAAACGTCAATATAGCTATGGCAAGCATCGGCCGCACGTCACTTTTAAAAGGGTAGGCTACGCGTAATGCGTAAAACACCGGCCTTGGGTCGCATCTTCTCTTGTGAACAATCTTTGCGGAGAGCATGGGCGCTTTAGAGGACTATACTCTTTCTTGGGTTAATTCAACGTGAAAATCTTGGTCTGTCTGTCTGTCTGTCTGTCTGTCTGTCTGTCTGTCTGTCTGTCTGTCTGTCCGTCCGTCTGTCTGTCTGTCTGTCCGTCCGTCCGTCCGTCCGTCCGTCTCTCGATTCTATCGCCCGGCCAAACGGTTGAGGAATTCTTGAATAGGTAAAACAAAGGTTTATTTTCATTTTCAACATTTTCAAACTACTAAATCTATCAAAATGTTTGTTGAAACATGTTGGTGGCAACATTGGGCATATCTTAGTCATATCATCAATACATTACTGAATTTCCAGTGTAGCTGTTAGTTAAAAATACATGGATACTACATTTTTAGTACAAAACAGGTAGAAATAGCTTGGGATTTTCTACTACTGGTTGTCTGCAAGAACAAATTGGCCACGTATCTTCTCTTTTTGTTGCAAATGTCGGTGAAAGACGATAGTCGACTGGAGCCCATGCCAAGTAAAGGCCTCCCTTCTCTTTCCTGCTCACATCTCACGCTGTTCCTTTCCCGTCTCGTTCCTCTCAAAGTGACACAAGTCCCGTCTCGTTCCTCCCATAGTTAACTCAAGTCCATTTAAATTTACCGCGTTCTACTGCTCCAAGTCGGGTGCGTCGACGCCAGCGCTGCCGTACGGTGGAGACGCGCGTGAATTGAGGCACCCTGCTACAAGATTTATAGAACCAATATGCCCTGCTGCGCGAGCGTTCCAAGCGGGGCATGTATCCCATCTAATAGAATCTTTCGTTGCTATTGCCACTTGATTTCTTAAATGACGCCAGGACGTAGCACTAGCAACAGCAGGCGCGGTTTTCTGCCGTTGAAGTAGTATTTCATTTTCTATCGCAAAAACCCAGCATTCATGAACTTTTTAATAAAGGAACAGTGTAAATATCCCTTGTGTATTGATTTTCTGTGTTATATTTGTGTAATATCTTGATCTTGTTTAACAATCTTGACAAGTATCAACGCTGACACCGGACTTGGACGTTTAGATTTCGCCGTAGGTATATAAGTCTATTGCGAAAATGCCATTTCACTTTCGCCGGGTGGCTGAACCGAGCCTAAGAAAGACTATCGTCTAAAATGGTGTTGACGAGTGTTCGTTATATCGGAGAGCATTTTCTGTTATAGTTTGAACGCACACCGACGCTTGATAAGGTGTCAAGACCCTAAATCAGATAGCTACGGGCCCGTTTCACCCATCTTTAGCCCACCGATAACCTCATAGCATAGCATAGCAGCACCATAATTGAAGTTCTGCCACAGTTAAGTTGGTCACCTCACCTCCCAGTAAGCTAAATCCAATGTCAAGTTCCAATCAGTGACATGCGTGGTTATCGCAGCTAAGCCATTAAGCTATTATTAATTGAAATGCATTTCGGCAGATCAGCAAGCATTACGCCAATAGGTAAGTAAAAATTAAATATAAGAAATTACTGACGATTACGATTTCCGTCATTCGAAATTTGTGCGTAGCGAGAACTGCAGTGTTCTCGGTCCGGGCGCACAGCTGCATGATCGCGAACACATGGCGGCGCGCGCTAATCTGCCGTTATCTGACGGCGCCTCGCCGCCGCGGAGCATGTTGTTCTAAATTGTGTTTGAACCTCCAGCGCAGAAGTCATCGCCGGACCCCCAATAAAGTTCTTTCACTCACTCACTCAAAGTCACGTCGTTCGAATGAGCCACGTAACAAGGAGAATGACGAAGGACCCATGTACGAGAAGCACACATCGCGTGCTGCGCTTCTGGGGCGCAGCTCCGGCATACTGCCCTCCCCCTTACACTTTCGCCATACCTACTTCCTCCGCTTTCCTCCGGGCTCATCTTCGGTGGCCTCTTCGTCCTCTCGGTTTTTTTATAGCGTGCCGCCGCCGGGGAGCGTCTCAGACTATTGCCACACTTTCCGCTCAGACTATTTCCACACTTTCCTCCTTCATTTTAAATACAGTCTTTCTTGAGCTACTTACACCTAGAAGTTTTGGTCTGTCCGACAACGAGGCACCCGGCCTGCAGCAGTGGAACGCGGTAAATATAATTGACTAGAGCAAACCTTTAGCGTGTTTACCTTAAGAGGAGCGCGACGGAAGAGGAACAGCATGAGCGGTGAGCGTAATAGCGATGGGAGGCGTCTGCTTGGCAAATGTCGACAAAGACTATCGTCTTTTGTCGAGAATTGCAACGAAAGGAGCAGATACGCGGGCAATTTTTTTCTTCTGTCTTCTGTGTCCCCTTCGTTTGCTCGGTTACAAGGCACGGCGACACCGTGAAACCGCAGCAGCGTACGCCTAAGTGCTGCGCACGAAAACAAGCAAAGATGCGGCATACGTATTCAGGAGAAATTCACAACCAGCTGCGGTGGAGTCAGTCCGTCGCCGGGAACGTAGTCATTGACAGCATAGTCTCGCCTCCCTCCATGACGCCAGAAAAACGGCTGTCCGAAACATCTGGAGTGCTTCTGCAGTGCATTCACCGGAAACGTTTTTTCCCGGCCAAGCGCGCTTTCACGCAGCCACCTTCAGCATTTTTGCTTTGCGAGGCCCATTTCCTGTGGCTCTGATGTCTTCTCCATCGGGGCCCTTCTCTCCGTGGCCCGCGGCAAACGAGAATACGTGGCTTGTGAGTCAACGAGGACTGGCCTCTCATTGACTGGCCTCCTCGTGGAGTGGACTCGAGTGCGCTGGGCTTGCGCGTCTTTGTATAAGAATCAATACCGTGCCGGACAAGAATATTTTCCCGAAAGGTTTAAAGGGAGTGGAGATCGGTGTGAGGTTATTGAAAAGGCGAACATGACTATCAACCCTTAAAAAACGTAGCCATTCTTATCACTTAAAAGAACACTATAAACATTCATAGGCATTTTAATACAAGCATAAGGATGGTTCGTTAACACATTGTTTACCATTCTTTTGAGTGTAGAAGGTAGAAGGCCTCAGTCACTTCTCGTGTCGCCTGCTCTCGGCTTCTGCTCAGCACTTTGGTTTGCTTTTGGCTTGCTTCCATACGCTACGCAGGGGTGGGGTAGGTGCGAGCCTAGTTTTTTTTTCTCATCCTGTTCCTTCTTTTGTACGGTCCCGTGCATGTGGGTAGTTTCGAGCTTGAAGAATACATAATGACGTGTGCTATACAAGAAGTACACGCGTGTGTGTGTGTGTGTGTGTGTGTGCGTGTGTGTGTGTGTGTGTGTGTGTGTGTGTGTGTGCGTGCGTGCGTGCGTGCGTGCGCGTGTGCGTGTGCGTGTGCGTGTGCGCTTGTGCGTGTGTGTGTGTGTGCGTGTGTGTGTGTGTGTGTGTGTGTGTGTGTGTGTGTGTGTGTGTGTGTGTGTGTGTGTGTGTGTGTGTGTGCCTGTGTGCCTGTGTGCCTGTGTGCGTGCGTGTGTGTATGTGTGTGTATTGTGTGTCTGTGTGCACGTGTTCGTTCTTGAGAGGGGAACGTCACCTTGTCAGAATTTTGTAGCCCTTTTGACCGTTCCCTCGACATTCTACTTGTGTCTCATAACTGGCTGAGATAAAATGCCAGTTTTGTGGTGGTACAGACAGTAGGCGAACTCTGAGAAGGACTGGATTTTACCTCCTTCGTAATGGCTGACAATGCCAACCACGCAAAGTGTACCGCCCGGCGTTGTAAGGTCGTGGCTACGCTCCTGTACATATTGTGCCTGTCACGAGTTCAACATTCCCTACACTAGTCAAATTTCAAAAAAAAAAAAAAAACTCGAAAGTAAATAAGACTTATTCATTTCCAAACATTGCCTAGTTGAAATTACACTTATACAGATTCTAACACCACTTTCCTATGAATAAGCAGCATAATAGATAGCAGAAAGGAAAACGAAGTTACAGACCAGCTACATTTTTGTACTTGAATAGTGATGTCGTGCGAGTAAATGTCTCGTGTGGCTTCTGCGGGCGACACGAACCGTGAAATAAAACTATAGGGCATACATTTCCTTTAGAACGCACTCTAGTTGAAATAACTTTCCCGTCCAGGAAAAAACAAGCCGCAGCTTGCAATGCTGATGCAATGCTGGAGAAACAGAGGAGTTGGGGTCGACCTAGCTTCTTCCGGTTGTCCTACGTTTTGCTAGATCTTGCTGGTTTGCCCTGTTTTTGTAGGTTTTTGCGATATTTCTTGCTAGGCTAGGCTAAGTACTGGGTGATGAGGTCAAGTTTAGGTGGATTTTACAAGGCCATTCCGGTCGGTGCCCCAAACAGACAGTGAATCTTAGAGAGGGGGGGTGGGGGGGAGTTGAAGGTAGGCGGGCCCCAAACTCCGCTGTTTTTCCAGCCTTGCCCCACCACTGCAGGCTGCGCGCCATTTTTTTGCGTTTTAGTAGCCAAATGGGGAATATCGGCATGTATACGGTATAGTAAAGAGGTTCACATGCGCATATGCCCCTTTTGGTCATACTCGAGTACGCCCGAAAGCCGGCTTCACTGTTACAATACCCAATCTGCGGTGGTGCACCCTTTACAGGCAGCAAAATTTTCTTGTTTTCTTTCCCTTTTTTTTTTTTTTTTTTTGCTCAGGCTACCGAATAACGCTCAAGCTTAACGGGGCCATGCAGACAAAACACAAGTGTGCCTCATTCGAAAGAGTGCCTCATTGTACTTATACTGACAAGACTTTTAACGTAACGACTTTTCGCTCAAATTAGCTATAAAATAAAGCAGTTACACCCAACGTCAAAGCGGTCGGAAGCGCGGAGCACTGGTTAATACGCCAGAGGGGCACCGGTGCCGTTATCCGCTCTTTCCTACCACCCCTCAAGCTCTTCCCCTCCCTGTCTCACTCCTCTGTTAATGAGCTGAACAGAGTTATTGTAGAACGCAATTCGAATTTCCCGCCTTCGCAGTGCTACCGCACTCTCTGCCTGGAACAGCATGAGCCGGGGTTCTGTTGTTTTTGTGCTTGATTTCCTCTTGCACATCCCGGAGCATCAGCGCAGGCTTGAGCGCGTGTCTTCCGCGGCAAGGTTTTTCGGGTACTATCGTAAAAACCAACTCCACGAGTCTTCCTAACTAAATGGTCGCGGGAGCTGCCTGTAATTACACAGATTTTGCCTCAAATGTCCCTGCAGTTTTCTTTGCGATAAATAATGCGGAGATATATGACAAGTGCCAACGGTTCAGGACTTTCGAACAGTTATGACTATATATATCGCTTGTTTTCCAAAACCTCTGCTACGCCGTAGGGCTCTGTTTGGGTCCCTTACGTCGCTACGCCGCGCGATCACGGTGGTGGCTAGACAGCGTGACAGCAAGCGAGCTACGACGACAAGGCGAGCGCTTAAAGGAGCCATGAAGACAAAATATAAGTTGGGTTTATTAGAAAGACTGCTTAATCCCGATAACAATGGTACCAATATTATCGCAATCTTCGAACAAATAACGGAGATATGAAAGAAAACGTGTGAAGCAGTCGCGACCCCCTAGCCAATTTCCCGCAACTTTTCTATGACGTCACGGAACCTTGTTTGTGCGATTGGCGGCCGCCTAACTGACCGGTCGCGACGACACATGACTGGACGTCTGTAATGGGGCCTCTAGTTCCATTTGACCGCAAAAACTTGAATGCTAACGTGCAGTTAACGCACTGAAAATTATGTTTTATTGTTGGCCCGTATGACGTCATTCTTGCTCATAACACGTCACTCTGGCGCAAAATTTGAATGTTTTTAAATACTTCTTGCTCTTTTTTCGTTAAAAAACATCTTTTGGGTCTGCAATGGCGCTGAGTGAGATACTGAATCATAGTTCTTTCCAATTACACGAAGTTGTATTTTCTCTTCATGGCTCCTTTAAGTGTTAAGCATTTCAGATTACGAAAACAATGAATGGCCACGAAGACTCACTAGCTCATTTCCCGCGCTATAACCTATGATGAAACATGCACAGCTGTGCGATTGTGCGATGCCGGCAAAAGCAAACGCAAGTTACGCAGGGCTTATAAGCTTGCAGAACGAGGTATTTTCGCATAAATGCAATTCATATTCATTTTATAGCAGTTAGAACGGTGGGATAAACAATGGAAGTTACGAAAGTACACGTGTTTGTATCAGTGTTTGTAAACTTCATGTGACAAATGGTAATAAACGTCCAATCAATCAAAAAAGTACCAGTGTGTACAGCTGTTGGTGCTGCTCGCACTGTGCTTGTTGCATATGCAAAGCAGTGCGGTGCTTTAGGCTTGTCTCCCACGACACTGGCCGACTGGCGCAAGCGACATTGTCCTACGTGACCATGTTTGTCGAGCATAACCCATGTTTCACGAAAGGATTACTTCCTACCGCGACGAAAACAAGCCAGGTGCAAATGCGGTAAGAAACAAAGCAAAGGCGGGCAGCATGGTGGCGCCATCTAGAATGGCTGATGGTCAAGAAGGCATTCCGCATTACTCTGCAGGCAAAAAGGCGCACTAACGTTCGTCTGAAGGCCTGTCCCGGTTACGTCATTATAGAAGTCACTAAACACACAATTTGGCGGGAGCATCAAAGTTTAACCGTAAGTTGATTAGTTTCTCAGCGAATAAAGCAACGTTTGCTGCCGGACAAGCGCTTTAAGCACCATAAAACACCAAATCTTTCGAAAAAAACAAACTTGTACTTTGTCTGCGTGACCCCTTTAAAGAGCTCCGGTGCCAAAAACGTTGTAAGAAGAGGCTGAGTATTGCAAATTCAGACGATACGGTAGACCATCTCGAACGCTGTGAACGCATCCCCTTGTGTAAGTGGCTCCTTTCGCAGCAGAGTAGTGTCTCAATTTAAATAAAGTCCATCTTTATTTACCCAAAGGAGCCCTGAACGCTCAGTTGGAATCAAGTCGAATAATCGCAGCCAACGCCCCAACCGTCCGCCAAATTTCCTCTCATGAATACGGGGTCCAAACCATGGCCCCCTGCTACGATTCCTCCTGGAGTCGGAGCAGGGAACCATGGTATTCGTATATTTTGTATTTGTATATATTGCCACGCAGCGGCAGGAAGAAGAAAAACAGGAACCATGGTAGATGAAGCGATTATTTTAATTGGCTGTCATAATAGCTCGAGTGAACACCGGGATATGCTACATTCAGAACGTGGTCGTCGTCTTTAGACCGGCTGTCATAGCGCAGTGTGGCGCTACCCATTTATTCTTAGTCTTGCAAGAATATATTGCATTGGGTCGTATGGAAAACTTGTTCAATAACGAAAAATTGTGATGTCTTTACTATTTTCATGATCCTTTAATCATGGGTAGTTTATCCTCTTTTAGTTACCCCTTTGTACACCCAGGAAGAGTAAACATGTCTCGCTGCTTTTGTATTTGTCATGTTCAGATTAGTACTGGGCGTCTCCAATAGTGTCATTGTGTCCTCTCAATAGCGTTGTCTTGATCGTTTTTCCTTTTCCTACATATTGTCACAAAGACAAAGATGACACAGTTGTCTTGAAGGAAAAACAAGTTTATTGGAGCGAACTCGTGCTCCCCTAACAACTCACAAAATACACAGGCGGCGAAGCAGCACTCAACAGAGTGACGTGCGTAGGCGAGTGTCGGCACTTCGAATGCCGCGGCGTCAGCTCTGCGGGTATTTATCTTTCTGCGCGAGCGCTTCTCGAACCGCCGAATTACGTCGAGAACAGTGCAGATCAAAGATTATTCTGGACTGTTGACGTTAGGGCGAAACACTCTCCTTATCAAACGAGATAACCCGTGCGGCATAAAAAATTAAAAATGGAACAACCGCTTCACTTGGCACACAGATAACACAGACCGGCGCGGCCAGGTGCCAAAAACAAAACATAAACAAATACAATACATGGTTCGTGCTAATATTTGTTCATGATGATTGCGATAATTGGCTTTTTAATGGTCCAAGGCCAGCTTGCAAGGATCGTAATTCCGCTGGAATGACCTTGTGTTTAAAAGGACGCTGTTCAGGCACTTACGCGGTCTAATGCTCATGAGATAGCAGTGTAGACGACAGCTCCGCCAAATGTTCCGAGGCAGTAGGGGATGGGCGACAGCGAGGCACCGAGATTGGAGAAGAGAAAGGTGTGCAACAAAACTCAGGCCGCGCTAGCAACGCCGGCCGAGCGAGAAAGCCAGAAAGAAAAGAAGCGCCTGGAGGGACAACACGAGAACTTACTCAGGCAGCTTCCGAGGAGAACAAGGAAACGAGGAAAATCGGAAGACAGATGGCGTCGGAAGCAAGAACGTAGTGTTTAAAGACAGGAGTGGTATCCTGCATTGACATTGCAGGGACATGAAAGGCTCAGTTCGATGAGTTCGTCGTGTGGCAGTGCTACCGGTCGAACCTTTAGCATTCGGTTCACGGGGCATTGAAGGGTGGAGGATCCAAAAAGAAAGGACTTCTCAGTTTCGGCGTATTACTAGCGAAGATGCTTCCGCGGTGTGCTGGAGTTTGTACAAACCCGCACAAATATCGACCGCGGGAATGGTTGCTACTCGGACGCCTATTCCCATTGAGTAGGAGCATGTTCTTGCTACCGCTTGTTCGAGTCGGTGTGTAACGTACAGGCTTTAGGTCCGTACACTGAGAGAGAGAGAGAGAGAGAGAGAACTCAGGCCTGTACACTGTTGTAATTTATCGGATGATGACTGTGATTAACTGCTATCCGTGCGGACTTTGGGTCCTCCCTATGCAGGTATAGAAGCTGGAAGGCCGTCCCTGAAAGGGAAAGATGCCACGTTATTGCATAACCGAACTTATGCGCGAAAAGGCGTTCTTGTCTGTGCGTTTCAGGTAGGCAAATAATGGGGTGCCGAGGAGTATCGTCCCATTGCTAGGGGCTGTTATGTGCCTCGTAGGTAGGGATAGACTGAGAGTTCCCGTCGGATGTTGAGTGGCGCAGCTGCGTAACGGGCACCTATAGGGATTTCGCCTGTACACAGCTGAGAACCAGCTGGTACGCATCTGAGAGTCTAACGGCGCGCTGAAAGAGTAACAGACAATAATACACGCACACATTGCTGAGAGGCACAGCGCTGACACTGAAACAGCGTTAAGGCACAGATAAACGCTTATTCAGCGCTGCACACCTTTTTGATTGCGCCAGCAGAAGATGGTAGACGTCGCCAAAATTTTGAGGGAGATTTGTTCCTTCTCGCGTAGCCCTGAACCCGGTGAAGCGGTAGAGGAGAGAGAACGACAAAGTGGAAATTATGAGCACAGAGTCTATGGGCCGCGTGCCCATGACAAGTCGAAGCGCGAAGCGTTAGCTGCAGCTGCCTCTACGGGTCTCTCCATGGGGTCGCTTCTACCTTTTTAAATTCGAGTACAGAGACAGTGCGGGCGATCAAGGGGAAATATTAGAAATGGGGGCGACGAAAGGCCGATACTGGCGGGCAACATAAGCCGCGACAGGCAGTCAATTCCGCTGATAAAGAAGCGAACGTGACCGCTGGGACGGAGCGCTAAACATGATTAGGAGTGTGCAACGAACGGTAGAGAAACGTCCCCTTGCCGAATTCTGAAGGCACAGCAAGGTGTGCCACACTGCAACACACTCTTACCTGTTCATTAGATCTCCAAGACCCCAGTGCAGCAGGTGTGGCGAACACCTATCTGTAATCAACAGCCTCATTCAGTGCAAGGCACTCGACACCACACGACACAAGAGAGAGAGAATGCTCTTCAATATGAACTGGTGAGGTCAGCCTTGCTAGGGACAAAGCTTGCTACACCAGATGGGGGTGACTACATTCATGAGTGGTGAATATTAGGCATTAGGGTTACAGCAGGAAGAAGACAAACATGAAACGTTAAAAAAAAACCTAAAAGCGTGGGGGTTCCGGCTGCGTTGCTAATGTTAAGAAAAAGAAAAGAAAAACAAGACAATGCTGCCAGCAGAGCCCGGACATAAAAATACAATTGGAAATAAAATTGTTAATGTAAACGGTGAAACAAAATGAAAAAGAAAACCAGGCAAAAAAATGAGTAACAACATCAACGCAAGAAAAATACATAGATAAACGCCGCAGTGCGGAAGAGTAGATATTGTGACACACTTGATCAGTCTGGAGAGATTTTCCCAGTTCATTCTCTCGTAGGAACTGGAGCAGAACTTTTGTACCTAGGGTACTGTCAGCACTATTGGCCCAGGGCCCGAGAAAATCACAAAGCTCGAGACTGCCCCCATGACGTACACGATAACGGCAGCTCGCTGCAGTTTTTTGAGCAGCGGCGAATCGAGGGCAGATACAAAGCAAGTGATTTACAGTCTCGCGCACACCGGAAGTCCGGCACAGGGAGGAATCGTCCCAACCTATCTTGAACTTAAAACTCCGAGTAAACGCTACATTCAGGCGCAGTCGCTGCAACACTCCTCCACACCGCTTGTTGAGGCCGCGTGGAAAGCGGAACTTACAGTGTGGCTCAGTAGCCTGCAATCGTGGACACCTGCGGTGAGGGTCCTGCCACTCCGACATTTGTGCAGTCCATCCACTTTCCAGGATAAGGGCGTTGCTGTCCTCTCTGTAGTAAAGAAGCTGGGTCGTGTTGCTCATAGAGAAGCCTGTGCTGGCGGCTGCGTCGGATCTAATATTACCTTGTACGCCCGAGTGCAGGCAGCCAATAAAGAATGATATCATGACCTTCGCGCACTGCCATTGCGTGAATTTCGGCAATTTCACATACAAGCTGACTGCGGTTGTTGTGAAGCTTTTGGAGGGCTTGTACGGCGCTGCGCGAGTACCTTCCCACAACTTTACAGACAACATATGCTACCACATCCACCATAATTTTTGTCCTGCGACCCCATGGCTTCCTTTAAGCCTGTTTTTAAAGGGCCCTGAAACACTTGTTTCAACTTGTTTCTAAAATCAAAATGCTTTCAGAACGTAGTCAACAAACACATCGAGTACTTTGAAAAATAGGGGGTCACAAAGTACCTCAGCCAGAAGCTAGTGCTATATGCCCATCAGATAAATTAGAAACTTTCCCAAGAACATTTTCTCTTTTTCCTGGTATCGGCGTTCGTCGAGCGCTCGAATTACATCTTTACGGCGGTGTAGCGGCTATTATCCAGCTTCCTTTCAGTTAGAGCACAAAAACAAATTTGACGGCCATCTTAAAAAAAGCCGCAAAGCAAAGCAGAAACCGAAGACATGTTTGCTGCGACGAGCAAATCACGCAGTGCCGCGCCGTGCTGCCGCCAACTATAGCTTTCGCAGGGCTTCCAGGCGTGTAGGAAAGACTGAAAGCGTTTCACGAAACTTCTTCAGAGTCCCGTGAAGTTTTTGACAGATATCCCGCCTTTATAACCTCATTTTATACCACCCACACTTTTACTTGGTACTATACACCAGAAATTATTTTTTTCATTTTCAATCACTTTTACTCTAAAGCCTTTTTGTATATGCCCCAGCCATCATGTTTGTATTTTAAACACTCTTTTAGCTTAAATAGCAGATTTCGCTTCCAACTCGGCCCACATTCTAAGTAAATATTTTTTTCTGTCCTCGTTGCCATTTGATGGCCTTGCACCACTCGACATACAATCATTCTTCATCATAAACGAGTAGAGCATCAAGTTCACCAGGCAGAGCACTGATTCGCTCTGCCATCCTTAAAGCCTCACCAACAGATGTTCAATAACTTTTGTCGTTTCCCATTCTTTTTCATGTTTTGCACTGGGATCCTGATTTATTACCAGCAGGACAGGCATGCTACAAACGTATAGGCGCGGAATATCCTGATCCAGCGCGGCATGCTTTTCCCCGTCGATTTCCTGTCTTTGGTGTGATTTCTTCGACCCTACTCACAGACGTGAGGACACTTTTTTTTACAAAATACCTTTCCGGAACAGCCGTGAGTTTAAACAAGCGACATAACTACACACCGTAGTTACTCCATTCTAAGAACCCCATTTTTTTCACGATCGCTTTGCCCGGAGTGGGAGGGGGTTGGCTTACATTCGGAAATGCTAAATTTTCTGCACCCCCTCATCCCACCACTTTTTTCGCGGTCCTATCTCGACGATGCATGTGCGAGGATTAAGTTTCATTTAGAAAACATACAAAAGAAAAATAGTTACAGACAGTGAACAGACCGCTTACGTTTGATCCTCAGCCACCCTCGCTAATATTCGAGTCCATTGTGCCGCTTGGGCGGTCGCTCTCGTTGCCCTAACAGGTCGTCTTCTGTTCCGTTGAAGTAATTTGTAATTGAAAACTTCATAAATGACTTGGCCCCAGCGTAAACTCGGGCCCGCTTCCACACGTCTCAAATCCACCTTGCCATAGTTTCGTAGAAACGGAAGTGCTTAGATTCACACGCGACCTTTTTCTCCGAGTTCTTTTTTGCCGAAAGTAGGGGAGGGTGCTTAGAATCTTCGGGTGCCTAGAATCGCAAGAATATGCTAGTTACAGTTATTCTTGTGCTACCGACATCACAGATAAGGTTCATTCATATTCACAATGTTTCACATAGGCAACTTTGGACAGATTTTGGACTAAATACTACTGCATGATAGAGGTTGCCAGTGTTCGGTCGATTCAAAATGCTCATCTTATTAGAAGAAAACATTTATTTCCCAATAGCCATGGCCTATTCGTTCGGCATTCCAAGCTGCATTTGGCAGGTGTTAGGCTAACCAATTAAATGCTAAACGAAAACGGTGCGACGCAACTCATTTTCAGTCCGTCATGCTTCATAGGACCTTTCCTGAAAACCCTGTGCCTGCCGCATAGCTACTCGTATTCGAAGTCTTCCTCTTATAATAAAATAATCAATAGCAATAAAGAGTAACTAGTGATACTGCATCGCGAAGTAATTTTCAAACGAAACGAAAGTGCTCAAAGGGAGGCTACAGAAACTACCAAGCGATAAGGAAGTCATCAGCAACGCGCAGCAATACCGCTTACACGCTTTTTTTTTCTCTTGTATCTACTGCAGAGCCTTTTTCGCGACAACATTACGACAAGTTTCAACCTAATAGGAAATCAATACTTGTAAAACTCAACGCGTCGTGAGAGGCGTGCTTGTTATGTTTACCCGGCATCCTACGCTCTGAGTTTTTTTCTTCAGAGAAAGCAATTCTCGGATAGCACGGCATTGCACAGGTGTTTTTTTTTTTTACAAATTTGTGTCCTGTGCCCTAACAGGCTCACCAGACTCTGCCTTTTATTGTCCCACGCATTCCTTTGAAAAAGTATCGACTTTGAAGCTTTTCCACGGAGTGTTTTGAAAGCATCCAGACGAAGCCTGGACACTATCACTAACTGATGTATGAGTTGTGTGTAGTATAAAAATGTGCGCCAAAAAAACCATGTGGAAGGTACTCTTTAGAGTATCGGCCATTTTCTGTGCCGGACAACGACTACAATAACAAAGACAGCGGTTTTTCGAACAACTAGGTCTTTAGAAATAAGCTAGCCACATTTCCTAGGAAAGAATATTGTGAACAGCCTTGGCTTTCCGTTTGTCCGCCTTAAACGGTTGGTACATGTGCATCCGAGCGATTAGGTTTTCCACGCGGCGAACGGGCCTGGTGACTCGCGCACCCTGCATTTTGAATCATTCGAGACTTCCTGAAAAAAAAATGTGGTACTGGGAGGGTTGCGCGCTTGCTGTTACTGAAAAAACCGTTGATTGTTTTTCTCTTGTTAGGGGGTGAGGCTGCTGGCATCTCCTGTCGTTGTCGTAATTGTCGTTTCATGTATTTACGGTAATAAAACACCGCGATACTCGTTTACGCCTCGCGATGGAACGTAACGCATACCAAAAAATTCCCGCGCCTCTGCTCCTTTCGTTAAAAATGTCGACGGAAGACGAAAGTCGACTGGTGCCCCTGCCAAGTAGATGCCTCCCTTCTCTTTCCCGCTCACTTTCCATGCTGTTCCTCTCACGTCTCGCTCCTCCAAGGCTGAACACGCTGGAGGTATGCTGAGACAATTTAAATTTACCGCGTTCCCCCGCTCCAGGTCGGGTGCCTCGATGGCAGCGCTGCCGTACGGAGGAGACGGACATGAATCGAGGCAACCTATTACAAAGTTTATAGTTCCCCGTTGCCCTACTCCACGTGCGTTCCAAGCGGAACGTGGAATCTATCTAGTGGAACCTTTCGTTACTGCTGCCGTTTGATTTTTGAGACTTCCGCCAAAAGCTATAGTGCCGCGGGCGACAGCAGGCGTTTTGTTCTGCAGTAGATGTAGTATTGTTTTCATTTGCTATCTCAAAATTGAAGTATCCGTGAACATTAAAATAACGGAACATTACAAGTATCACCTATGTGTTGATTTTCTGCCTCATATCTGCGTAATGTTTTGTTCTTGTTTAACAATGTTGACAAGTATGACATTACCACCGGACATTGACGTTTAGATTTGGCTGTGGGTATATTAACCATTGTGCAGCTTCTCTTGCTTTGACCGGATGGCTGAATACAGTTACAGACAGGCAGACAGACAGACAGACAGACAGAGAGACCAATATTTCTGCGTTCAAGTACCCCAACGAATACTGTCGTCTTTGAAAAACACCGGGAAACTCGTCTACGCCTCGCGCTGCATCACTCCGTTAGGCGTACTCAAAAATTGGCTACAATCCACGCTGTGGAGGTGGTTGGAAAGCAAACCTGCAAACGACACTACAACAATTGACCAAGCGACGTCACTTGAATTCACACACGTGGCTCTACAAAGAGTGAAACCAGAGATTCTGCCACTCGTTACCTGGGATACGCGCTTAAAAGCGCCCTCCACTCCCCAGCCTCTGAATCAATAACACAACCGAATTGGTATTCACCAGTTTAGGAAACGGAGCCCCATTCGTGGCAAGCAGTGCGCAAAAGTAGCGTTCCTCTAGTGGCCATATATCTGTGGTTTGTAAAAATTGTTTTCCAGCCCTGCAAACCAATGCTTAAGGTATCTTTGCCGTACGACCACTTAATTCCGTCGGGTCCGGGTTACCATGGAGGTACTGGCGAACAAGTTCATCACGCTGTGCGAAGGCAGCGCACAATGGACACGAAGGTGCGCCAAAACAGGACTAAAACGACAGTCGCTAACGCAGATGACAAAGCCGTACCTCCGACGCTACTGCCACTGCAGGCACCTCCGCGCGGGGAACGCTGGGTAAATTCGCCGCGCCATCTACGCCTCGAAAGAACCGTTGGCTGGTAGAGGTAGAAAGCTTTGCTTTAAAAAACGCCGGGACACTCGTTTACACGTCGCGCTTGAGGGCTTCGTGCTTCAAAGACAAGAGACTTTTGCAGCAAAGCTGTATACCTCTACCCCGCAGCGATGCCATCTCCGTTGGCAAAAACGCCAAGGCGCCAAGAATGCATGTTCCGCCCCTTATATGTTCCGCTTATACACTGCCTGTTCCGCCCCTCCCCAGGTTCCACGTTAGGAGAGATGGCCCGGGATTTTTTTCCTTAATTCCCTCCCTCATCCCAAAAGATGGAAAAATAAAGGAATTATTATTACATATGCTGTACATGTGTCTGCGGCGCAAGGAACGCGCCAATGGATACGTGACGCCTCGCTCTAACGTTCTATACCCGCAACGTCATTCGATGAAGTTCTTGCGTCCCGTGCGGCCATGCTGCTACGGAACATTGGAGTCGCGAGCGGATGGTCACGCGCGGTTAGCCAATCAGGGGGTCTGCGGGCACGTTCTGTTGTCTGCATAGCACGTGCCATATTTCTCTTCTAGTTTTACTAGGCAAAGCGGGGACTGGTGCAAACAAAAGGAGCTCCTGGGACCACACTGTGCTTACACTGGGCGCACACTGTGCTGCAAGTGCAGTACACTGCGCAGCACACGGGGGGCACACTGTGCTTCAAGTGTGCTCCTGGTAGCACACTTGTAGTGTTTGTGCTGTATTACGCAACGCTTCACCCTATCTTTGCTCACGAACTTGTTGACTTATGCTTGCTTTTTGTTAGTTCTACATACTTGCAACGTTTATCGTGGGCGTGAAGTCATAGCTTCCCGCGGCTTCCCCTCGGGATCGAACACTGATGCAGCGTGTGCGCAAGTGATTAGTACGCGTTGTTACACGCACAAAAAAGTGTGAAAGATAAATATTTACTATAACTAGGCCTGGATTTAGAACAGATGCTCACCTGGTGCTTCCATTTCCTCAACCAAATCGCTCCTGCCCAACACTACATCATCTCTGCCCATTGTCCATCCCCTGGCACCTTATACCACATGGCATGGGAGTGCCAGCAATCTTCGTCTTTGTCAACTATCTTCAACCCTACCTACGAGGAGTGGGTGGGCCGCTAAGACCTTGCGGTGGAACAAGAAGTGGTCGCTAGAGCCCGGGCGGCCAACCACGACCAGGCCGTCCCGGACTAAGCACGCCCCCACAGGGCTGATTTCCCTGCCATCTTGCACCAAATACGCACTTTTGAAAATGTTTACTTCTCCACCTGCTTCTTTTACCTTACTTTTTTCGCTGCCATTGGTTACCAGGCCGCTGATAATTCGCAACTTCGTAATGGGTAGCTGCGGATCTGTTAAGACCAGCACGACACAAGCGCGGTGCGTTTGTAAATAACTGACAGGTGAGGGCCTTCGCATTTTTATTCACGTAATATCGCGCTCACTATGACATACACCGCTGATTAGTATTCACCACTTTGCACAACCTTTGTCTGGTACACGGGGTTAAAGACTAAGTACGTAGTAGGAGCACGACGTCGTAATGAATCAAGCCTTACACTAAAGTACATGCGCATAGTGATTGTTTTGACCGGTATAATCGTCTGAATACTAATTAGCAGTGTAGGTCATTGTGAGCGCTATGGTACGTGGCCTTAAAGGGGCACTAAAGGCTGAATGAAATTTTGTTTTAACTCAAAGATCATACCTTTCGTAGCTCTCCCAGCTTTTGTTCGACGAGCAAATATGTGTTATTTGATGAGAACTGGGTAAATAAAGCTCGTGTTTCTCTCACCTGCTTCACTTTTATAGTTTCATGACGTAGCCATTCCGTCACAAAATAGGAACATACCCCCGGCGGTGTGCTCACTCTGGGGTGGTATTCTCGTAACTGTCCCTTTAGAAAACGTCCCTTTTGCCGCGCTTGTGTTACGTCACTTCCGGTTGTTTGCTTTTAGCCAATCAGGGCTTGCCAAAAGGGACACTTTTGAAAGGGACGCAAAAGGGACAAAACTCGAGAATACCGCCGTGTCTTGCAAGGCAGCGCACAGCTGCGCGGGCAAACTAGCTTGCGGCGGCGGCGCGGCGCGGCGGCGCGCAGGTCTACAACGGCAACGTTTCTTTCAGGTTTCTTTGGCCAAGGAGGCTCGCTTCGACTTTGGATTTTTCACCACGGAGTGACAAACGCGTTTATATGCTCGAGCGACCGGTGTGCCCATTGAGTTTCTTAGTAAGTATACTAGAGAGGAAACTGCATTTGAAAAGCCATGTCGTCATAGGGGGTTATGGAAAGACCCCCTTTTTGGCTTGGGCTTGGCATGACAATTGGATTGTTAAGCGGTTTTTGGGATTTGCTTTCTTCACTATGCATTAGGACATCTACGAGCTACGAGGAAGCCAAAATCTTTCCTGGGCTTGGCATGACAATTGGATTGCTAAGCGGTTTTTGGGATTTGCTTTCTTCACTATGCATTAGCACATCTACGAGCTACGAGGAAGCCAAAATCTTTCCTGTTCTGTGGTAGCCGTCTTCGGTGAAACAGGAGACAGTGCGTGATAGTGCCTGACGTTGGTCATGCCGCAGTGAAGGAACGTATGACTGAGCGGGTAATATACCGCCGCGAAACTTGTAGCTGACGAAAAAAAAAGGAACAAAACCTACTTCGATGAAGACAAGATACGACTGATACGGGCGCCTGCATCCGTCCTATCTTCTTTTCGTCCCCGACTTTTTTAACGCCACGTTTTCTTTTTTCTCCAAGTACCGACCAAATTGCTGAGTAGCAAGATTTGTTAAACTGTAGCTGACGGTCGGTGCACCGGTTCATCACGAAGACGACTTTTTGATAGGCACGCTCAAAAAACTTTCCAAACTCTTCAAACAACTGATTATCTGAAATAATGTAATAATTAATAAAGTAAGAGACTTTAATGAGTTTCCCTTCAAAATATTAACATTGTTGTTAATACCAGCTTGGCCTGCCGAATAGTAGGCACAACCGTGCCTGCAAAAATGCGCTTTACTTCCTTTTTTTCCTTAGGTTTGAAACAGCCTGTTTATAGTAACACACCATTCTTAGCATTTTTCGTGGCACTGTGTTCGAATATACGGCCACTAAAGCGTTTTAATCCAAGCCAATGATAAAACTAAGGAGATCGCATGAGCTAATAGCGGTCCATGACTACACAAACGGCCTTCATGTGAGCCGCACAGACGCTAGCGCCAGATTCCTCTGTAGTGTATACTGTAAGAAACTCTATGGGTGTGCCCGCATACTCCGGCGTCCAAGACACCATCGAGCCGGCTGCGAGCTTCGAGGGCAGCGGCGAAGCCGCTTTTGAAGCAACAAACGCCGCTATCGTTTAGCTGACCTGGACATAGGTCGGTGACTGGGCAATAAATGTTTCCTCTCTCTCGAATATCAAGCGCAGCGCCCTGGGCTCGCGGCTGCCGCCTTTACATCACCTCTTCTGGCGATCACAGCCATCTCATATCTTCTCTAGGGTGCCTCGATGCCAGCGCCGCCAATCTTCTCTCGCGCAACGGAAACAAACCTATAGCGTGAAATAAACACCCCTCTTCGCGGCAGCCGTGTCCAGTAGTCGTCGTTGCCCGCGCAGAGTGACGCACGCTTTACGGATTATCAACGGCGGCTCGAGGCGAACGGGCGGACCGGTCAGCTAGCCGCTCGCAGTAAGTTCATTTCACGGGCGATTATGTTCGAACCGGCTGAACTTTACCGATATCAACTTTCTCAAGGGAGTGTTACTCCTACTCCTACTCCACCGCGTGCGAAGAACGGGTGAGTGGGAGCTCGGGCGGCTTCTTTTGACACCGGCAGTGCATCTTGTTCCTTCTGCCGATTCTAATCAAGGGGGAATTTAGCTGCTTCCTGTCGGATATATTGCTTGCAGAATGTCGGGTGCTCAGTGTCGTAGGTTATCGACTTCGCTAGTTGCGCACTAACGCTTTTTGAAAACGAAACTGAAAGCATGATAGCTAACGGAACAGTGAGGGAAGCAGCCTGCCTCGGAGTGTGTATAAGCTGTAGTCTGTGTTTCTTAGATACGATGAGCTCAGGGAAAGCTTTCATTTACGTTTTTTTTTTTTTTTTCACGTGTTCAACCACATTGGAACTGTTTAATTCAGGAAAACATTTCTAGATGCTTCTACAATGAGCACTCGCCGTTGACAACTTTTGTGAAGTCACAGAAAGTAGTACCCAAAAGCGTTTTCACGTTTCTGGAATTTTCCGTCTTATTAAACAACTGCTAGTTGCAAGAATGGTGTAGTCAGATTTTCGGTAGCGTAATCCATCGATACAGGACAACTTGTTTTTACCCTTTAGTGTCCTTTCAAGTACCCCGAAAAAGTATTCTTCGCCTCTTTCCAACCTTTCCGTTAAATTTATTGTAACATTTCAAAAGTTGTGCTACGTGATCATTAGGCGTAGAGTAGTTTGTCCCGTCTTTGCTGCAGTTTTTTTTTTTATTTTATTTCCAAGATGGTGGATGCGTTTTCATCACCATCCGCTGCTCAGAACGCCACGTTTTCTTTTCTTTTTTTTACTCATGGGGCACACAGGCCTTTCGAAACTAAATTTAGGTAGCTTGAGTCGACGTTCACATTTTCACATTATATTTCATTGCCTAAATACTGACTTGTTCGCGTTGTGCCTTTTTGAAAGACGATTCTTTCTTGGGCTACTGAAACGCAGAAATTCTGGTCTGTCTGTATGTGTCGGTTGAAAAAAGGATGTATTAAAACTAGCCGCAGCTGGGACCCGCTGTAGTTAGCTACTACACTGGTCGACAGGGCACAGGATATACGTAATGTGCTACAGAGGGAACGAAGTGAACAGCACACAAATTCACAAAAAACAAATTTCACCGCACCAAATGCTCTTTAAATTAATGTACACGGCACAACGTACAGACAGCAGAGTTCACGCGTGGGAGTCAACATAGAAGCCAGAACAGTTCACACACATCATTTGTACTCTGTGCTCTTGGCTATGTCCGTAGATAGAGGCATGGTCAGCCAGGCTGCCTAAACTGCGCCTTGGCCTCTAAACATACAATTCCCTTGCCTAGACACCACGCAAGTCTTACACCTTATTAATAAGGCACTGTACACCATTGCACGGTGCTATTGGCGACCTTGATAAAGCGAGTCGACCAACGCAGGAGAATGATTGGGCCCCCAACGCCAACAGCTCATCCTGCAGGTGCTCTATGGCCATTCTACGAACGCGCCACAAGGGGTACATGGCACGGTTCCGTCGTGCCTGCAAGGCGGCTACACCTCGCTGGCGCCAAACAACAAAAGCACTCACGCACAGCAGAAAGCTGACGAACGGATCTCTCGATTTCGTGTGGGCTCCCAGCCTAAGCTCAAACATTCTGCTGAGTAAAATCCAGAATGTGGCGGCCACACTACACTCAAAAAGAGCATGCTCTGGAGTCTCAGTGCGTCCGCATTGCGGGCACCGGGCACAGCGAAACACAACAAATGTTGCAGAGCGGTCACACGTCGGCAGGGATCTCCAGCCACACTCGTCTGCAGGAAGCACCGCTGACGTTAACTGTTGCCAGCGGGCCCCGCGGGACTTCTCTTTTTGCCGGTCATCCAACTGCCCAATAGTCAATTTGTCGCATAATTCAGTTGCAGATGAGGCTCTAATATCCAAATCTGGGTTGCTCGACTGAAACCCTTTAAGTGTTTTAGTAACGTACCTATAGAAAGCCGGTGGCTGCACGGCTGTAGGTCCGCTAAGACCCTCATCGCAAAACAACAAGCAAGCAGTACCCAAGAAGTAGCGAAGCAGAGCCTGCCCCGGGTACTTATCATAATCCACCAGTTCCCACACACCGCGCAACGCTAGAACGCTTAAGATCGTGCTCAGGCATTGCAAGCTAAAGCCCCCCCCCCCCCCCCACCCCCCCCTGCTGCGGGCAAGACGCAGCACAGCGCGCACAGCTGACTCGGTCTTGCCAGCCCAGGAAAAGGACCCAAATGTTGTGGCCAGTCGACGGGTTATGTCGCGAGGTGGCCGAGCCATGGCGTAAGAGAGCGCCGCTGAGACGCACTACTTAATAATAAAGCTCCTCTCAGAGAGAGACAGACTGAAAGTTGAAGCTATGGCGATGCGTTTGTCGGCCGTGTCCAATAGACCTTTCCACGTCTCAGGGGCAACTTCTCCAGACGCTCGGAAAATTAGGCCTAGCATCCGGACTTTCCTCACCCACTCTACGTCTCCGGTCAGGTCAGTGGCAAGCGACCCAAAGCGTAGAGCTCACCATTGTCCGACAAAAGCAGCGTAAACGCTCTGTAGCTGTCCTCACCCGGAGAAAAAGGGGCCGGGCAGCGGGAAGCCGCGGATGAAAGGGCACGCTGCCACGCGGCGCAGAAGGGGGTCCAGGCATAGGGCAAAGAGCGGGGGGGACCAGGGACAACCCTGTCTGATCCCCCGCGCGACTGTAAAGCGCTCACTGAGGCGGTCATTAACAAGTAGTCGACCAATCTTGCACCGTGCTTTCGACTAAGCCAGCCTAAGCAGGCTAAATACTCTGACGGGGAACCGTAGAGACTTAAGAGACCGAGAATGTACCGGTGCTCTACGCGATGAAAAGCTTTCGCCCGATCAACCGATGAAGCAACCGGAAATGCCGGTTCTCGACGCGAAGTCAAATAGGTCGCCGGTCAGGGCTGAGGAAACAGTTGACCGTCCCGGCACGCTGCAGGTTTGCGCACTGCTTAGGATGTGCGGGGGCACGTGGCTCATTCGGCGGGCGAGAATGAACGCGAAAGTCTCATAATCACTGTTGAGGAACGTGCATGATTGGTCTGTACGCACCCGGGTCAAAAGGGTTCTCTACAGGCTTCGCTGTCAGGACGACGCAACCATCGCGATAGGATTCCGGTCGCTCTCCATGATGAAGAAAGCTGTTAACCATGGCGAGAAGCGCCCCGCCAAGAACAGGAGAAAAGGCCTTGTAAAGCCTTGCGGGGATGCCGTGAGGGCCCGGAGCTGACGCGCCGTTTAGAAGTCTGACGCAGTCGTACAGCTCCTCTGTCGAAGCCGGCGCACATAACCTGCTCTCCATGTTTTTGGGTGCCTGTGACAACGCCCCAAAAATATCTCTAGGCGCCTGTCTGTCTGTGACTCGGTTCAGCCAGCCGGCCAAAGTGAAACGGAAGCTGCGCAATAAGGCTTATAAACCCATAGCCAAATCTAAACGTCTACGTCCGGTGCCAATGTTCATACTTGTCAACATTGCTAAACAAAAACAAGACATTAGGCAAATATGAGACAGAAAAGCAATACATAAATGGCATTTGCAGTGTTCCTTTATTAAAAAATTTGTGGATGCTTGGTTTTTGCGATAGCAAATGAAATACTACATCAACTGAAGAAAACCGTCGCCTGCTCTTGCCCGCGCTAGTATAACTCTTGGCGGAATTTAAGAAATCAAACGGCTACAATAACGAAAGGTTCCAGTAGATAGGTTCCACGTTCGGCTGGGAACGGCCGTGGTGCAGGGGAATATGGTTCTATAAACGTTGTAGTCGGGTGCTTCGATACACGCGCGTCTCCGCCGTACGGCAGCGCTGGCATCGGGGCACGCGGCTTGGAGCAATAAAACGCGTTAAATTGAAATTGACTTGATCAAACCTCTAGCGTGTAATCTTGGGAGGAACGAGACGGGAGAGGAACAGAATGAGAGGTGATCGGGAAAGAGAAGGAAGGCATGTAATTGAGAGGGGTGCCAGTCAACTATCGTCTTTTGGCGGAATTTGCAACTAAAGGAGCAAATACGCCGCCATTTTTTAATAATAAAAGTAATAAACCGCATCACTCACAACCAGAAGTGGAAAAAAAATAATACTAAGAGCACAATAGTGTGAAACATCGTGTTCTGGGGAAAGAATATGAAACACAAGACGCTAAACACATCGTACGTGAAAGAGAGCTCGCAGTGCATAAAGTTTTAAAGGTATACCTGGGTACTATTAATTTGCACTTAGTTTCGCCTATACTCGGTGTTGACCATCTCGCACGTACAGCAAACTTGCAGCAAGGGTGGGCGAAAAAATGTTTTATTACAGTTGAAAATGAACAGGCAAAAGAAAATAGCCAAACGTAAGGAAAAAAAAAAGGTAAATGGACACACAAGCGAGACACTCCGCCACGAGATAAATAACAAGCAATGAAAAAGTTGACAAGAAGTTCGAGTGTATGGTGTGAATCGATTGCCACTGGAAAACCAGGCGGATTTTACGCACGCACCTGGGGAGAAGAGCAGTCGATCGGGAAAAGCATCTTAGAGAGAAGCAGGGTAACAGAAAAAAAATAAGGGACTACCGCACACTTTTCAGCGTGGCTAGTGGTTATTTTGTGCCCTCGAGGCTTCCAAGTACACGCTCACGGTACTAAGACCCTGGCACTACTCAACGTGAGTGGGAGTTTTTCAATGAACGTACAAACATCCACGCTGGCCACAGGAGCTGCTTTCTCACAGGCTGTTTCTTCCCTGGGCGACGGACGGGCGCTGAAGCCCTTGATATGAAAAGGTGTAAAGTGGGATGGTATACATCAGTCATTGGTCTATCAGGAGCATAGCCGACTCGTTTACAGGGGCTATTACACCCATCCACAGATTTTCGCAAATATATCATTTTATAAATTTGCTTTGTCATCCTGCAAAAGTTCTGGGCGAAAGTTACTGAAGCGTGCTGCTGGTACCTGGTTAATTGTGAATTTTTGTGTAGCCAACTAGAGTGAACATTTTCTCCTTGAAGGGTAAACTGGATATTACCAAGGGCTCACAATTAGTTGGTTGAAATGCGGGCATTTCACTCCGGATTTAAAGGAATGAAGACTTAGAGCGGATGGATCTACGGCATGTAAAAGTATAGCAACTGAATGGTTGTACGTATTGTAACCGCTATATTCATAGCTGCAATACATAACTCGTACGTTTTCACGTAAATATCAGCTAGCTTTCAACACTCGCGACATTCCTATGACCCATTGCTAAAGAGGAACCGCCGTTCGAGGTTTGCGGATTAGGGTATCGTGTGTGGTACCGAGTGAATCCGCCTGGGTTCGATCCCCGTCAACGTGTTTTTTTTTTTTTTTACAGCACAACTGTTTAAGCTTCTAGTACCGCCGTTGAGCGTTACCAGAAAACTCAGCCCAGCCAAGCGCACGTGAACGTGCGCCTCGTGAGGAGCACCCGGCGTCGTCAAGGCTTGCTCGTGGGCTTGCGCCACGTGAGGAGCTCGGAAAACATACTAACAAAAATACAGAGCGAACGTGAGCGTCCGCCTCTTCAGGGGCGCCCGGTGTCGGTCAGCTCGACCTTCGAGAACACTTTGTCCAGCGTTCGTGCCGTGCTCTCTCGCGTGCCGTTCTTCTCGCCAGTTCACGTGCCTTCACGCCTGAAGTGGGGAGCACAGACGCCGAGTTCGCGCGACAGACGCGTAGTTAGCGAAGCCGATTGCCGCGGCTTCTAGCGCGTGCTCACACGGTCAACTTTGGGAGAGATGGGAAAGCTTGTGGACAAAAGGATCCGGACCTGCAGGACATATAGAAGTTTCAGCGGCAAATTCAAAATTCCATGTGAGGTGCAACAGCCCGGTCTACGACGAAGGGAGAGGGGCCGCCAGCTATGCTGCTTCTCCAGACAGCTCCAGGCTCGTACCATTGGTGCAAGCTCCGCCAATTTGTTTTCTTTTTTATTTATTTATTTAAAATACCTTACAGGCTCTATTACGGAGCATAGAGTAAGGGCGGTACAAAGGAAAGAATGCTAGTGGAAAGTGGACGACACTTATGCCGCAATGCAAATAAATACATTGGAACTAATAACAGTGGTTGCACAAATTACAAGGAGGGGTTTCAAGCCACAACAAGAATTTCAGTCACAAAAAAAGCGCAAGTAACAAAAACAGAATTGAAGGAGGTTATACAATGCTATTGAGATAGATGTATCATTAATTGCTCGCGAAAATTTTCATGATTAGTTAAATTGACAATGACGTCGGGTAGGTCGTTCGAGAGTGCTATGGCACGAGGCAAAGCAGATAAATTGAATGAATTTGTTTTTCCAAAGATGCGTGTGATGCTTCGCTGATTGTGTAGTCGTTTAGACATGCGCAATGGTGCCGTTAGTGGGAAGGGTGGTGGCCTGGACGCGTCAACATATTTATGAAGCAAAGACAAGTCGAGTGTTTTTTTTTAAGGTTTAAGTCAATAATATTACCCAGTTTCCCGTAAACATGCTTAAACAAAAAATTTTGAACGCAGTGTGCAGCCTACCGGCGGGTTTATTTCATTCTTTGTGCCTTGGAAGAAAGGCCTCTCCTCTACGATTGACGAAATGGAAAGTCGCGAACATTACCGCAGTACTAAACAAACGTATTTGGACACTGGGCCCGCAGTTGCGGAACCACGTTCATTAGAAAGTACATTCATTACTACCTTCAGTAATGTGAAATTGTAAAAAAAGAGATCAACAGTACGGGTCTGGAAAGATTTTGGATAGAAGAAGACACAAAAAAGGGTTGGCTTTTTTGCCCGTGCGTGAAATGGCGCTACTGATCGATCCGGCCCCTAAAGATGAATATATTCCCAAAGAAAATTTTCTCCCTCAAAAGAGGCTAGGTCTTTGTGCCTTCTAGAAGCGCCAGAAAGGCGCAATAAGAGCCCTCCTGCACTTTCCCTGGCATTTCCTCGCAGCCCTTTTTTTTCCTTCCAGATGGCACCGGGCCAAACCTTTTTTCGGTCGATAATGAGTTTACGGGCTTTCAACATCAAAGGAGACATGTTTTGTGCCCATCAAGGGCATTTGGTTGTGCGAGTTAAGCTTTACGGACGTCTTTTCTGCCTCTCCGGTCATTTCTTGAATAACTCGCACGTGCTCTTGTGGCCTGAAAGATCTGAGTGCTTGAATGTGAGTGCCCTCGGAAAGTGGCCCTACTGATGTGCTCTCCCCAACAGTCTTCGTGAAGCAAGGAAATAGTAAATCAAGGAAAAATGTAACAGTTCGTTTTGTCCTGCATAAAAAAATGTAGACGAATTCACTGGGCAGCGCGTTTATATGTGTAGGTAACGTGTAGTACAAATCAATAAAAGGCAATCAGAAAGCGGCAAGGAAGTCCGATTAGGCCGGGCTTCTGAACGACAAAGAATGATTTCGTGCAAAACAATAAAGAATGACAGCTAAGCACCTGGCCAGTGATGTGCTATCTGGTGGCTGTCATCAAGACAAACCAAACGGGTTTCAACGATTAATGAAGGTAAAAAAAGCTCCCCTGAAAGTTTCCCACGCCGTGCACATACAGTTGGCCATACACATAGGCCATCTCATTTGCGTCCACTAAAATGCTCAGTATGTCATCATCAACATCATAATCATCATCAGCAGCAGCAACAGCAGCAGCAGCAGCAGCAGCCTGTCTACGCCCACTGCAGCGCAAATCCTCTCCCATAGATCTCCAATCACCGCGGTCCTGTGCTAACTGCGTCCAATTTATACTCGCGAACTTCTTAATCTCATCTGCCCATCTAACTTTCTGCCGCCCCCCTGCCGCGCTTGCCTCACCTAGGTATCTACTCTGTTACCCTTCATGACCAATGGTTATCTTGACTTCGCAGTACATGCCCTGCCCACGTATATTTCTTCTTAATTTCTACTAACATATCCTTAAAGGGACACTGAAGTGAATTTGTCAAGCTCCCGTTTTTGCTTGCACTGCGTAGACTGGCTCAAATTAGCACACTTTTCATCGTTTATTCGGTTGACAAATCGGTAATTATTTTACAAAGCGCGAAAGAAGAAAAACTACCATGCGCGGTTTGCGGCGGCCGCACCAACTAAAGCTGTGACGTTAGGAGGAGCGGACACGTGATTGGACGATGCCCAAGGTGAGCAACCAAACAAGTTTCGGTTTCGGTTTCGGTTCTGTAAAACACAACCGTTGGCGTTGTTGGATGGGCATTCTCAATAACTCAGTAATCATCGTACCGCGCTTCTGCCATGTTGTCAGCTGTAATTATGCATAAAGATAAGCCTCCTAGGACGGATCGGAATCGTAGCATTCACTAGCCGAAACCTACGCAGTGCATGAACGCCCTCCGCGTACCCGCAGACGCCCAAATGTCGTGCGCTTTTCCCCCATATTTGGAGCTTGCCTCCCTCATGCCTGTGTCGTAAAAAGCGTGTTCGCACCAGGCCAAGGGTCTGTTCATTCTGGCCTGTGCCCACTGCCTGCAAGCAGTCGGTGGTTATGGCAACAGCACGCCAACGAGAACTCGCTAGCGCGCCACTGCCAGCCTGCGCGCGTTTTGTGAACTAGTTCGTGGAGCCATGAACGTTGCGGCCCAAAAAAAAGCGAACTCAATATAGAAAACATCGGCGGAAAACGAAAAAGTTAACTTCCAAAAAAAAAAAAAAAAAACCACGTACCCGCGGGGATTCGAACTCGTGACTCGCAAAATACTTGCGGTTGCACACCTAGCAACCCAGACCGCTCGGCCACGGAGCGGGCTCCGCTGGTCTTGGTAATATAGGGTATATATTGTACAACCAGTTTACACTTTTATTTAGTTTTGGCATTTCAAGCAGCTTAGGTGACCATTTGTTGTATTGCGCTCGTGCAGTAAGCGTCGCCCGAGTTTCCATAATAGCTCACGTCTACCAATTGCATTTCGTAGACGGAAAAGCGTTCGCAGATGCGTAGTCGTGCTGCTGACCGCTGTGCTTGTTCGCCCAGCGCAAAAAAGTGCTTCCCGCACCCTAGTTTTACGCTGTACGGTAAAAATATCAGTTGATTTTATTTCCTTAGTACCTATATTGACTTCGCTGACTCTTCTCCCGCCTTCAAGAGGCCTTATATTTTCCTACTGGCATACCAGTCAGCGAAGCGTCGCATGTGCGCTTGTGCAGCGCTTGTGTGAAGCGACCTTGACTTGGAGCTAGATACAGTGTACAAACTAACCAAGTAAAGAAAGGCAAATTCTACCATTCACAAACGTGTCCTGGCTTCGTTTCAACTGAGCGAACGAATTGCGACGACCCGTCGGCGGCCGGCGGACGAAACGCTGGGCCGACTGACTCTGTCTGAAGGCCGGGGAGCCGTGTCTCTATGGTAGCGCAGCCAATTGCCAGCTTATCCCCTCCTGACGTCACACGAAAACGCCGCAGAAAATGGGCGAGCGTAAAGAGAGGAGGACAGCATTTTCGAATTAATTTTTCTACTAAATAAAATCGCGTAAACGCGCCCAGAGTGGTCGAAACATGGCCTGGGGACCCCGGGCTACAATTTGCGCTAGTAATCCCGCAATGTTTACATATCACTTCAGTGTCCCTTTAACACGCGTTTGTTCCCTGACCCACTCCGCTCTCTTCTTGTAGAGTACCCAAACTGTCCACTGTCCGCCATTAGTTAGCACGTCATTGGACATGAAGGATATTCGGGGAGACATGGTATGGTGCCTGATTTGATTTCTTTGAACGATGGGAGATTCACTTACCAGCGCAGGGGGAAGAACTCGTTGCTGCGAGAGGCGGGAGGAATGTGGGCGCCGGTGAGCAAACCTGTGAACATTTTGCACCATTGTACGTGGAACATGGCACTACGGAACCTACCGCAATGCACGGCGGATTAGGTCAATTGAAAGGGTCAGGAAAACAAGATAATTTGCAATGACTAGCCCAAACTCGGTAACTCACTCAGCCCCATCCCTGCAACGAAAGGCGTTTTTTACAGGCCAAGCACCTTAGGACATGGCTTTCTCCGTGGCTTGTCCCTTGGCGTCCGTGTACACCGTGTTGCGCATGCGCGAGGAGCATTGGATTGGATTAGATTGGATTGGATTAAATTGAATTTTATCGGATTGGATTGAAACGGTATATACTGTACACACGCGTTGTCACTCATTTACATGTGCGAGCGGGCAATGCCACAGGTGATTTACGGTATGAACGATCCCCAGAGCTTCGCCCACTCGTCATGATTCACTTAGTGGAGGTGCGGAAATTTTTCAATAAAAATACCGGAAAAAATATTTCCGTGCTACAGTGACGTATTATGGGCAGGAGTGGCATAATATGTGGCAGCTGTAAAATCATAGGCTATGTTCAAACTACCGACGCAAAAGCCATATCGTGATCCATGGACGGCATGTCACGCAGTTCGGTTGGCTGAATGACGTCAAAGAATGACGTCATTCTTTAAATTTATACCGACAGTTGCGGCAACAGTCTGACCCCGGGCTTGTCAATGTGCTGAGTGCACGTTATCACGTTAGAATTAACACGAACCGAATGAACTCGAGGTCCCACTACAATCGTCCAGTCTTGTTTTTGGCATTGGCTTATGCTGGCAGCCGCCAATTGCGATAGCAAGATCCTGTGACGTCACAGATAAATTTCCAAAAAGTGGCTACAGAGTTGTAGTGGTTGATCATTTCATTAAAGGAACCGTGCAACACTTTCGATAAACGCTTTCACTCTTTCCTTCGTGTCTGGAAGCACTGCAAAGGCTATAGATATAGTTATCGCCAGCACGGAGCGGCACTGCGTGATTTGCTCGTCACACCAGATACGTCTTCCCTTTCTGCTTTGTTTTTACGGCTTTACTTTTAAAGTTAATCTCGAAAAGCCTTCAATGCTGAAACTGAAGGAAAACCGGCCAACAGTTTGGGCCGTCGAAGAACGAAAGACCGTGAAAGGAGAGAAAAAGTTTTTGAGCGAGCCTCCAAGTTATCTCATCGGTATAGAGCAGTGATTTTTGGCTGAGGTACTTTGCGGCCCCCTAATATAAGTACTGAGTGTGTTGGATTACTACGTTCTGCAAGCATTTATTATTTCATAAAAGGCTAAAAAATTTTTGCAGGGTCCGTTTAATATCTCCTCAATCTGCTCGAGTTTTGCTACAAAATTAGTACTTTGGTTATCGTGACAAGGACACCCTCTTAATGAACTAAACTTGTATTTTGTGTTGTGGGCCATTTAGAAAATGTCCCAGGCCCATTATTTAAAGTTATGCCCAAAACGTCCCTCACCACTCCGAGGCACTTGTAATACCATCGGGCCGAGTAAAGACGGGCTGAAATGAAGTCTTGGCGTATTGTGCATGATTGCCTAACTGTGCATTGCACCGGCTTCGCGCACAACGGGCAGCGTTCTGACTACAGTCAGAGCTGAAATAAAAGAGAGAAAAGAGAGAATGTGAGCGCCGGAAGGAGTAGCCGGCGCTCATATAAGGCATCAACCTCTCCTATTTCTTCGCCATGTAATAAAGAATAAGAAAGAGAGAAAATTATTTCCACGACTTGTGGCCTAGTTACTAGTCATTTATAAAGCTCTTCTGTATAAGACACACATGGCAAATTTCTTCGTACCACCAGCAGAACCATTTAAATCCAAGCTTTCTATGTCTGATTGATGGCGTCTGCATCCACCTCAAAACCCACTCCAGGAAAGCGAACTTCCACCTGTAAAGCATACTCTGCCTCAAATATACTCTTCCACAGGTGAAGCCTGCTTTAGGTGTTCATTTTTAAAGCGAAGCTCACGATGTCTCAATGATGGCGCCTGTACTCGAAACTAAAGTCGAAACCGCCGGCGATCCAAAGTCCAAACTCAGACGACAAGTCAAGAATCCCTCCCGGGAAAGCTTCTCGTTCATCCATCGCTGTCGTTAGATGGAGGGGGCATGAGTTTTCAAATCGCGAACACGGTTTGATATGCTGGCTACTGCGCGTGTGCGGAGTGCGGCGTTCGCAGTGGGTAACATTCGCTGTGTCTGCCTTGAGCGCCTATAATACCTTGTCCGTCTACAACTTTTCATTTTGAAATGAGGTCACTAACAACGTTCAAGGATCGTGGCGCATGGGCACGTGAGCAATAACGGAAGCGTCGATTGCAGTGGTGCTGCTTAATGAGCCACCGTGGCCATTACCCTTGCGCGACCCTAAGATTACCGTCGATGAAGCAGGCGTAAAAGCTGATCCGTTTCACTGAAACTCCATTCCAGACGGAAAACGCCAATTCACCTTCCAATCCTGGGCATAAGCGCCCTAATTCTCATATAGTTGTTACGACTCCAACGAGGTAACTTCGAAAGACAGCACGTTTTGTGTCTGTAGCCTGTGCCTTGACAAAAAGGCGGTGCATGAACTGGAAATCACAAATCAAGAATTGTGACGCGGAGATAACATGAAACCGCTATACAAACGAGTGTGCGTGTTTCCACTGTTGTTGCTGGTATTTTTAATTGTAGTTAGTGTATTTATTACCTAATTTGAAGTAGCCCTAAATCTGTTGTTATAATAAGTGGAGCTAGGCAACACGTGCTTCATCTACGGATGAGGCGGCTCTGTAATGCACTGTATAGGGGATGTCATGGGACGTTGTATGGGCTAGAACAATTGATGTGGGGGCACGTTTTTTATTTAACTTTTATCTCTGTTTTTTTACAGAACGTAAATGTCGTTTTCTCGGAGCATAATCAAACTGGCAGCTTGTTCCTCAGCACAAGGGCTTGTTGCCTACAGATGAGAAATGATATTACGGGTCACATCCAAAAACTGTGGTTGATTCCTGTGTCGTAGGAATCAGTCAAACACGAAAGTGAAATGTGCAGCGAAATCTGCAGCTGAGGTGATTTGCGGGTCGGACCCGCCGCAGTGGCTCTGTGGCTAAGGCGTAGCGCTGCTGAGCACGCGGTCGCGGTTTCAATTCCCGGCCGTGGCGGTCGCTTTTCTGATGGAGGCGAAAAGCAAAAACGCCCGTGTGTACGAGATTCCAGCGCACGTTAAAGATCCCCAGGTGAACAAAATTCATCCGGAGCCCTCCACTACGGCGCGCCACATCGACTGCGTTGCGTCGGTGCGTTAAACCCAACAATCAATCAATCGATTTGCGGGTCGCCGGCTGTCTTGTGGGTGTGCTTGGCGAGCGATGTCCTGCTGCCGGGTTGTTTCGGCAAAGGTGTACTGGCGTCAACAAAATAGGCAGGACAAGCACTATTCTATGAACTTAGCATTTATCGTACGTACTCCGTGTTTACTTTCAGTATATTTTTGTTCCGTTTCATAGGATGGGAACCATCACCAACTATTATCACAGTAGAAAGTAGAAAAGTCCATATCCTCGAGCACATTGGTTTTCACGTTTGTTTACCACAAGTGTTCACATACTCCAAATTCTGGAGTGATCTTTGTCTTGACAACTTCGCAGCGGCTTTCTTTTGTACAAATTGAGAATAATGAACGATTGCCTTAGTTGTTAGTGGTTTTTGAACACCTTGAAGTAGCAGTCTACTCCTTCCTTCTTGTGTCTGTGTCGAGTTTGCGCTGCGCTCAAGATGCTCACCTTCACAGAGCAAAAACGGATGGTACAAAGAGCAAAAGAAAAGAAAGGGCAAGCGCTGAGCTTCAACTGAATTTTTATTGAAGGATCAAAAAAGTATACAGCCAGCGGCTGAACAAAAATAATGATAAAGGACATTTTAAATGATAATGATAAAAAATATTCGTGCAGCAGCTTTATTAAAGGAGTACTCACATGAGATTTTCTTTTTTTTTCGGTGCTATTTGCGCCTATCAGCCCACTAATCATAGAATAGTACATTAGATGGTCAATCGCATTGTAAATAAGTGCCTACAGCCTCATTTACTTGTGTCCCTTTCGGTGTCGGTGATCTGAACACCGACGCAGCCGTCATAAAAGGAGGGCAGTCTTGACGTCACTCGTTGCACCACTACCGTCCGTGGTCACACGCGCCTCGGCAGCATGACGTCAGTCCCACCCTAAAATATGAAGCAAGCGCACACTAACCCGTAAGACTTGAAAATAGTGAAGATGTACGCAACCTGAACGACCATCACGAAGGTTTAAGTCCCCGATTGCGGCCAATTTGCTTCTTCTTAGCTGCGGCAACGACCTCTACACCATCATTGTTATTATAACTGTGAGCTTTTTTTTTTTGTTTTGAAGAAATAGTCATTGGGCATCACCTTGGATGGGCGCACTTTGTGTCTTCCGCGTTCCGGGCAAGTGTTGCCACGATTACGGCGAACGCTGGAGTTTTTTTGTTTTTTTTTCAGCCATGACCAATCTTTCTAAGTGGGTATGCTTGGCTTGACAAATGTGCGTCCGGGACGCCAGACGGTCGCCGCGAGGCACGTGATCACGTGGGCGTGCTCGGCAGTTTCTTGGTATTTTTAACTGCGGACACGAAAAATTACGATTTGCTGAATAGCTTCGCTGTTAAAACTCCGGCGTGATGCAAGAGGCGGAGCAGCCCGCGCCACCCGCAGCAAGCCGCGTTGGCTACGTCACGGGAATTCCGACGTCGGCTTCATGGGGAGAGACGCACAGGGCGTCATGCTGATGCCGATGCAAAAAGGGCATCTGTTCTTAGCTGTTTCGTGTGCTCAAAGATTAAAATTGATCTCAAATTTAAACTCTACTGAACGGTGACAGTTTATACTTCCTACGAGTTATGTTCGTATACAAAGGAAGCTTTTTAAATCGTTGTCTGACCTTTCAAATTTAACGTGAGTGTGATGAAGTGCTGGTGGACGACGAGAAAGAGGGGACCGAGCGCGCAGCTGCAACGAGTGCGTGCAGAAAATCCAATCGAGATGCGCGCCATCGCAGTGGAACAGGGTTCTTGGCCAGGTTCTGAGCTGCTTAACCGAGAGTTGTTTCTTTCGTTTTCTGGTTGTCTTCATCCCCCTTTGGTTATCTTTCTCGTCTAATACTTGTGGCTAACGCAGGCGAGGCAGTAATAACGGCGGAGGAATGAATTTCAACTCTCCCGGCCGGGGCTCATCGCCTTGGTCGGCATCTCTTCCAACGCAGGATCTCCCGTTGGAGGATTTCATGAGTGGCAACGCGACGGGCATCCCGGTGGCACTGGTCCCTTCCAACGGTGGCTTCATCCGCCGGAACAACCCGCAGTCCATCCAAAACGATCTGAGGGAGGCCACTGTGCATTTCAAGAAAATCACGGAGGTGAGACCGTTCGGCAGGGGAGGCCTCTTGTGCCGGTCCTCTGATAAAGATTGCATCGTGGATCTGCTTGCCTGCACGATGTTCGCATCAGTCCCGGTAAGCGCCTTCATCCCCCCACATCTTGCCTGCACTAAAGGCTTGATTCGTGGAGTCAGCACTTCCCTGACCCCTCCGTAGGTGCTCGAGCAATTCTCTATGGCTGGTGTCATTTCAGTCTACCGATGCAATCGAGTCGTGAACGCAACCAGGGTTCCCACTGAATCCGTGATTGTCACCTTTGCGGGACGGTCATGCCCTTCGGAAATCAAAGCGTGGCCGCTCCTGTTTCGTGTTGAACCCCTAAAACCTCGACCATTACAGTGCCACAAGTGCTGGCGCTACGGGCACAGTCAGGGCGGCTGCAAATCAGCGACTCGATGCCGTAGATGCGGGGATGAGCACGTGGACTCAGACTGCTCCGGAGATCTAAGATGTTGTCTTTGTGGGGACGCTCACCTGGCAGACTCACTCAGCTGCGCAGCACGTGCACAGGAAGAGCACATTGTTGAAATTATTGAAAAGCGCAGATGCTCGCGCGGGGAAGCTGTAGCGATTGTCAAAGAACGCACAGCTAGCTATGCAGGTGTCACCTCTAAACAGACCCCCCTCACTGAGTCAACTCTGACTGCAATGATGAACGTGGCTGCGGAGAAGGCAGTAGCGAAGCATGTGGAGCCGCTGGTGCAAACTTTGTCTCAGTGTTTGGCCCAAATGCAGATATTGACCGCTAAGCTTTCTGAGTTTATACAGACTTTCCCTCTTTCCCCTGCTTCTCCCCAAACCCACATTCCGGAGGTGAATTCAGTTATTCCTCCCACTAAAGTCACTGCTCCTTCAGTGCACGGTCGTCAGGAAATGGAATCATCAAAAGCAAGTCCTTCCTTGAACGCGGGAGTGCCTCTTGAGGCCGAGAGTAATCACCCGGGTACATCTTCTGCCCTCGCGCACGTGCCTGAGGTTCCACTTTCCTCCGACGATAGCTGCTCCGACATGGATCTTGCCCCCGCCACTTCCGCACACAAAAGCAAAAGGACACTTTCTCCCGCTGATGCTAAAACAGTCAAGGGACCTAAATCGAAATCTAAAAAAGGCATAACTCGGACCCTAAAGCCAGGAGACATCTTGAAACAGGCAATCGCTTCCGCAGAGCTCGAGTCACCATAGGGCGGATCCGAGTACTGCAGTGGAATTGTCGCTCTGCGTTCTCGGCGTCTCCCGATCTTTCCTACCAAATTTCTAAGCTCTCTCCGGATATCATTCTACTTCAGGAAACTTGGCTCTCTCCCTCAAAATCATTTGCTGTGCGTAACTTCCGCTCATTTCGATTAGATCGCCAAGGTAGGGGCGGAGGTTTGCTTATATTAATTTCGGCCGCATTCTGCCACAGGGCATCTGTTTCCTTCACGTCATTGTCCAGTGAGTGCGAAATCCTTGGAGTCGACCTTTTTCTCCCGAATGCTGCTCCATTTTCGGTGATTAACGCATACTTTCCATCTGGTGTAACATCAATTAGACCATTGGACGCGGCTTTGGCATCATGCAAACCCCACTGTGTCTTAGCAGGTGACTTTAACTCCCACCACATATCCTGGGGCTCCCGCACAGACGCTTGCGGCCGACGTTTATGGGAGTGGATTGGGGACAATAACCTGTCATGCCACAACTCTGGAGCGACAACCTGTGTCAGGGGTCAATCCCGCTCGGCTGTAGACTTGACTCTGTCTACGCCGGGTCTGGTAACGGATTGGGATACGGTCCCCGATGCAACCAACAGTGATCATGTCCCCGTTTTATTTGAAGTTGTATGCTCTGACCGAACTCCAAACCGCCGAGTCCAATCTTTCGTAAGCATGACACGGTTTGGAAAAGAATTACGCACTGCTCTTCCTCCACTAACCCACGTTAACGAAGACCGTGTGGCGACGGAGGTCTTAAATTTGATTACCGAAACAGCAGTGCGATCGAAATTCACAGTCTCGTCAGTTAGAGATGGTCCTTGCACTTTTTGGTGGAATGATGAGTGTACACGAGAGTACAGGCGCAGAAATGCCGCGTGGAAAAGGTTGCTTCGCAATCAGTGCCCTGCTAATTGGAGCAATTTCAAATTTATTCGCGCTATTTTTAAACGCACTATTGCTAAGGCTAAAGAACAATATAAGTTAGACCGGTTTTCTCTTCTATCAGACCCGCGGTGAAAAAGCACCCTGTTCAAATTATTACGCAGTTGGAAAGTGGCTCCTCCCAATCAGAATGCTGATTCCGTTATCAATTCCCCGGATGAAACTCAAGATTTTCTGAACCGGATCGCTCTAGGATTGCATACTCGTTTTACATCAGTGGTGCCACCAATCCTCACAGGATGTGGTCAGGATGACTTCGAGGAAGTCACTATGGAAGATCTCGAGAAGGCATTGCGTCTAGCCCCTGACGCGGCTCCAGGACCTGATAACATCACAGTTCGCATGCTGAAGCTTCTCTTCAGTGAATCCCCCGCCTGCCTACTACACGTGGTTAACCACTCTTTACGGCATTCGTGGGTTCCACCTGAGTGGCGGCTGGCTCAGATTGTTCCCCTCCTTAAAAAACAAGGTTTGGGTTCTACAATTGATAATATTAGACCCATCGCTCTCACGTCGAACTTAGTAAAACTGATTGAAAGAATTTTACTCACTCGTATAGAAAATATCCTGGAATCCCACAACATCTTAAGCCCCAAACAGATAGGTTTCAGGCCGGGCTGTTCAATTTGGTCTGCCCACATTGATTTGGAGAGCCGCATTCATTTGGCCCGCTCACGAAGAGAAGTGGCCGTCCTGGTCACCCTGGATGTTGCCAAGGCTTACGACAGCGTTGAGTACCAAATTCTTTCCAATTCGCTTAAGCGTCATCCTTTCCCGAAATACATCATCTCATGGATTATCAGTTTTCTGACCAATAGAAATTTTTTTCGTTCACAGCAAGGTCTGTCCTCCCCAGTATTCAGCCAAACCCGCGGTGTTCCTCGGGGCTCTGTTTTGTCTCCAGTGCTTTTTAACGTTCTGATGAGCTCCATTCCAATACACCCTGACGTTCAGCTGTACTTTTAAGCTGATGACATCGCTTTCTTTGCGTCAGCCAAAGACATTCACATATTGTACCAATGCCTTCAGTCCTATCTATGCGCTCTAGAGGCTTGGCTAGATGGTATATACTTGAACTTAAATGTGAACAAATGTGCTCTCCTTGTCTTTCCGGTGGGTGGCCCAGTCTCCATTTCTCTTAATTACCGCCAGCAAACCATTCCCCAGGTCAATTCTCTGAAATACCTAGGAATAATATACGAATACACTTTAAATTGGCGTCCGCACATTGAATATATTGCTTCTAAGGGTGCGCGGTCTGTTTCGCTATTGAGAAGCCTTAGCCACAAGAAATTTGGTATGCGCCGTGACTCCTTATTAATGATTTACCGAATGTATGTACGACCAATGCTTGAATTTGGATGTGTGCTGTTCTCAGGAAGCGCACATTACAAACTTCGGCCGCTGGTAATGCTAGAACGGCAAGCTCTCAGACTATGTCTGGGTCTCCCACGTTACGTGCCAATAAACGTTTTATACATGGAAGCTCGAATTCCCACACTAGTCTCCCGCCTGCACGCCCTCACTGTTGATGCATTCCTAAGAATAATGGCGTCGCCCATATCCAGACCGCAGACTGCCTTTGTAACATGGCCGTCATTGTTTTTCAGCAGCACATGGCCCAGGTTCAAACGCCCACAAGTGATATTGGCACAATCCCTACTAGACCCGTTACGCGTGGCCCTATTATCTGTTACCGCACCTAATCGTCATGTCTCATCCTTAGATGTAGCTTTCGATGAAATTTTCCCCAGGAATGCTAAATTGCTCCCGTCAAATCTCTTATCCGGCATTTTGCAGGATCACCTTACAGGTTTTCCAGGTCACGTCATTATCGGCACTGACGCCTCCGTCCGTAATGAGAAGGCAGGCGTAGGGATTATTTCTCCCTGTTTAGATTGGTCTTTTTCACTCCGCCTACCTGATTACACTAGCTCTTTTAATGCAGAATACTTGGCAATTATCTTAGCCCTTCGGAAGTTAGATTCTACTAAACAACATGTAATAATAATCACCGACTCTCTCTCAGTTTGCACCGCTCTTTCGTCCCCAAATAGCTCTACTCTGCGTAGAGCCCTCAATTATTTATTGCCTACATCCCTACGAGAGCTGCGATTGGTGTGGGTGCCTGGACACGCTGGCATCGGGATTAACGAATCGGCAGATACGTTGGCAGGACTTGCACTGGACGGCCCAGTGGTGGAAATCATGCCGCACATACAGTTCCTCACCTCGGCACGTTTTCGCAGATTAGGCCTTCTAAAAAGCATGGCTGAAACTGCGTGCGTAGGTTCTGAGCTCGAGCACCTCCGGTTCTCCTGGACGTGCCGGATTAGCCAATCACGCGAATGCGAAGTTAGCCTAACTAACTTTCGCTGTGGCGTACCAAATTTAAATTATTATTTGTACCGCTGTGATCTGGCCCTTTCACCCCTTTGTGTATTTTGCAATGAATTAGAGACTATAGAACATTTTCTCCTCCACTGCCGACGGTTTGCCTCCCTACGAAAAAGATATTTGGAAAACCCTTTTAATCAATTGGCCCACCCAATCACTCTTCCTCTAATATTATCATTCGGGGCGACAGTACTGGGTTTTTGCCGCGGGGATCTTTGCCGCGCTGTACACTCATTCATCTTTGAATCACGCCGTCTGCCGTGCTAGCAGCTAATTCAAGATGGCGGGCTGCTCTTAAAAACATGTCTGCGCCTGTATCCTTTGCCTTCCCGCTCTCTGCCTCCCCTTCGTTGCCGAATCTTCTTTCTTTAATTTTCTTACATAATTTCCACGATTGTCCTTCGGCCAATCCTTTCCTTATTCATCCGTGCTGATTTTGTAGTTGGTGAGCTCTATCTGCTACCGCACCTTATTTTCTGGCAGTTTACTTATTATCTTTTTACTCCCGCTCATACTCACCTTTTTCTGTAATTATTCACTTCACTTCTTTTAATCCAAATTAGTTTTTTCTCTTCTCTCAGTTAGCGCCCATTTCCTGGCCAATCCCCCTGAGTGGGTACGAGCCATTTTTTTTTGGACCAACAACAACAACAACAATCGGGTCGGGGATCGGTGGACGCCTGTGACGCGCTTGGCTGGACAGCGCGGCCCTGTGATCGTGTTCGGGTGAGAACCTCGGTCGCAACCGCTGCTGTGTCCGTGAGCCGCCCGCCGCTGATCACGACAACCCGTGGTCTGGCCGTGCCTAAAGCTGGGGACGCGCTGGGCGAGATAGCGCGGGTCCGGATTCACCTGAAGGTGGAACCCTCCGCTCACACCCGCTGCTACGCCATCGAGCCGTGACTCATCGGCAAGGTCGACGATGCCTGCACGACGTCCCGTGCCTGGATGCGCCGTGGCCTAGAGCCGGTCATCGAGCCAGCCGCGCCGTGACGTCCCCGTCAACCCCGCACGCGTCGAGACAAAACCTCGTAGGACGCTTCTTTTCTTTATTGCGGATATTTTCCCGTTATCTTCTTGCCTTTTGTAACGCGTATATCTTTAGTCTAGCGTCCTTGCTTCCGTGCCCTATCTTCTGCTTCTTCTTGCATCATGCATAAAGCAACGTTTACTCGCGCACGCACTGGTCACTGACTCGTGACTTTCACGCCAATCCTGGGCCCATTCATTACAGAGAGTATAATCCTTCATGTTCCTTCAATAAAATTACATGATTGTTTTTCTTCGCCGGCTGGGTATATACTTTTCTGTTCCTTCAGTAAAAGTTTAGTTTAAGTTCAGCGCCTGTATTTCGTTTTTTATCTCTCTTTCCCGACTGTTTTTGCTCTGTGAAAATGAACCTTTACGAACTAGCCCGGTTTTCTACGTTGCTACAGTTCGGATGTTCATGTAAAAATTGATGTGAGGTTGTGGCGGCCCGTGTGGCTTACAAAACAGTGTGTAAAGGCTTTTCTCTTCCTTTTATGCCCAACAAGGCGCCCAGGCCAGCATTGCTTCGCCGGGCATGCTTAGGATGGGTGCCATTTGTGGGGCTCTGCTCCAATGAAAACAAAAAATTCCGTTTAATCGTCGTGTTTGTTGCGGCAGAGGAGATGCAATGCGCGCACCCTATTCCCCTTCATGGCGGTAATTGATTGAATTTTCAATTCGCATGCGACGGCCAACCATTTGCTGCTCCAGTATGAAAGCACTCCGCCATGTCGAGTCAGCTACGCAGCTGAGGAGTAGTTGTCCCTCAGCGCTAAGCAAAGAGGATTGCTGGCACTCGCCGCAACTCCTCCTTTCTAACTTCCCCGCCGAACACGACACATTCGCGCTGTGCCGCACTGTTCTAAAAAAAAAAAAAGCTCTGCTCTTACACCTGGTAAAGGATAATTGGCTCACACCGTACCTTCGTTGAAACTTGCAGTCTTGCCTTTCTGTGAGATAGTAGCCGTGTGCCAAATGACCTTATACGTTTCCCTAATGGACTCAGGGCGCAGGGAAAGACAGGCATATATGCAACGCAGTCTATGGAACTTCGCCCATTAGCGAATGCCCGGAGATCTCTTTTCAGGTTAAAAAAACAGCTTTTCTGGCCGATTTTCCCCCTTTGGTATTTTTCGACGCCGCACGTCTCCCCAAACCTCCAGTCATGACCCGTAATGAGCTTGTAGCCTTTGAAAGTTGGCTCCCGTGCGTGTCCGCTGCCGGCCTACGCAATGGCACAGCCTCTGCGGCTGTCGTTTATGCGTTTATAGTTCTTCTTTTCTTTTTTATTAAAAGCAAATACTTCTTTCTTTCGTCCAGCGGTTGCTTCGTGGCGGGAAATTTAGCCTTCATTTCACGGCAGCTCTACCGTATTTTTGGCAATCCATCACGTGACTCACCGGGCCGAGCTCCACCGACGGCCCCGTTCACTAGCCACCGTCGCTGCCGGCTTGGCACAAGCACTTTCCGCAGCTGGGTCGCCCCCTGACCACGTGAATCGCCGTGCACGTGCGAGCTTGGCCATGGATGAGAGTGAGCTCGGGCCGTCTTCTTTGAGGGTTTCGCGGGAGCTGGAAGCTTTGAGCCGCCGTCGGCAGCGGCGTTTGAAAACCCCGCCGCTATCCCCCGGCGAGCTGCTTCACGAGAGAATGTCCGGAATGTCAATCGCGCGAAGCTAGCTTCAGAGACTAAAGAACAGCGAGCCATTTCTCTTGGAAAACGCTGCAAGTGGAACCACAGCGGTAGTCAAAGGCAGGCTTTGGACGAACAGTATAATAATTGCAGCTAAATCTAAATCTAAGTCGTCCTTACCAGATGACTCCGCATCATGCGCCGACAGGGAAACGTTCCGCGCAAAGATCAACGAACATTTTTTCAAGCATCTCTCCTGATAATTTCAACTACTCCGTGTTTATCGCTAATCGTTTTAGAATTGCACTTAGTTTTGCTCTGCAGTTGTTTAACATATCTACAACATCCTTTATTCTTTTTTTACTTTTTTCTAGTTACGTTCATGTGATTTCTGGTTCCTGTGTCCTGTGCATGCTTATTTGCTTTTTTTCTGTTGAAAATTGTACCATATCTTGTCACTTGTCCCACCTTATGTAATGCCTTCGGGCCCTTAAGAACGAAATACATAAAATGAAATGAAAAACCATGTGAAACGAAGAATTACCCACCCTAACGAGGATGGCTTGATGGGCTAGTTGGTGGGGCATCACGAAGGGGTTAACAGCGCACAAAGACGACAACACACAATGAAGATACGACAGGACAACCGCTGACTACAACTGATTTTTTTTTATTCCGCCATGAAAGACATATAAACGAAGACACATCGAATAACAAGGTTCAATAAACATGACGTAAGCACTTATCTCGCGCCCTGCCTTCTACGCTCGTTGCTCCAGATACTGTTTTTCTTTTTTCTGAGAGCGCAACAGATGACATGCTGACGCAGGTTTCATCAAGACGGTCAATCTCGAGTGCCTCGATAACCTCTCGCCTGTTCCTGTCCTTTTCCCTAGCAATCACTGAGCATGCCCCGAACATCGGAACGCACGCACAACCTTTGCAGTGCGCAGCTAGGTGGCCTGAAACAGCCGTCTTTCCTGCGAGGTTTTTATGCTCCCTCAGCCTATCGCTAAGGCATCTACCCGTCTGGCCGATATAGGTTTTTCCGCAATCCAAAGGGGGAGAATCAAAATTACGCCCATCTTCCCGCGAGGGAACCCTGATGTGATGCGACGCATCGGAGGGGTTCAATTGATTTGATTGATTGATTGTAGGGTTTAACGCACCGACGCAACGAAGGCGATGAGGCGCGCCGTAGTGGAGGGCTCCGGATTAATTTTGACCACCTGGGGATCTTTAACGTGCGCCGAAATCTCGTACACACGGGCGTTTTCGCTTTTCGCCTCCATCAGAAAAGCGGCCGCCGCTGCCGGGAATCGAACCCGCGACCTCGTGCTCAGCAGCGCAACGCCTTAGCCACTGAGCCACCGCGGCGGGTCGAGGGGTTCAATGGGCGTTTCCATTGGGTTGATTCTCTAAATCACGTGCAACGTGTTGTGAACGCGTATGATGCATTCCATCACGTGCGGGTGTTCTAAGATAGGCGTAATTTTACTTTTCATGCGCATGCAGACGCGACATGAGAGAGTAGACGTGTTTCAGCGGCACTGGCCGGCACCACCAAGTACCACCAAGCAACGGAGTCGTCGTCGTCAAGCGAAGCACAAGCAAAGTCAAGCGCAGTCAAGCGAACGCACTTGACTGAACCGGCGCAGCGCGCTCACCGCTTTATATTCAGCACTTGAAGGAGAGGAGACGAACGGAGGAGAGTTGCGCACGCGCAAAGAGAGCAAATGCGAGAGAGAAGCGTCAGCGAAGCGCGCGCAGCTGTTGTGATAATGAGACAGAGAGAGAGCGTTGCACACAGCTGTTGGCCAGAAGAACGGAGGAGAGTTTGCGCATGCGCAGGTGGTGTGCGGACGCGGCGACAACGACGCTGGAGGGACATACCCGAGAGCAAGAGATGTGTCGCATCTAATAACGCCTTCATCACATTTAACAAACGGTTCCCTGTGTTTCTTCGATCGGCCTTGTCTAGTGTTCTCTTCCTTGTGTGTCGTCGTCTCTGTGCGATGTTAACCCCTAAATTATACCCACCCTAAGCCAAGCTTTTGCTTTGGATATCCAGGGTAGCTGAACTAATCCGGAGCCGTTTTTATGGATTTATTTCGACAACACGCACAGCAGCAAGCGTTCATGAACTAGTCAAGATGTCTAAGTGACTGTCAAGGGCGACTGTGCAGTTGTTAGCGCGCGGCTGGCTGTGAAAGACACGGGGCAAAGGTTTGACCCGTTTCTGTGAGGCCAGATACGCCACAGGGCGCCAAGCGACCGAGCTAACTCAAGAACATTGCGCCGTAGATCGATTTCAATTTCATATCTCCGATTGCAAGCTCAGCCATGCTAAGCAGCAGCAACCACGGAAAACTTCCTTTGTGATATCTGAAACGTTCACTCACGCGGACAGTAACAGCGCAGACGTCGTACAGGGAAATTATTAATTCAATAGGAACCGCAATACTTGTACAGTACTTTCAGTTACTGTCGGGCGCTTCGACGCACCAACTGGCGCGGGCCCTAGGGCGAGCGGCGCGGAAACGAAAAGCACGTGTCGCGCGGCGCCTTGAAACGCCGCGCATTCCGAAAAAGGCCGCGCCTGCTCGCACCGGATGTGCTAACGGCCACCACATGGGGTTGGACCCCGACGAAATACTCGCTCTTCCCCCTTCCCCGGCCCCAGCGGCAAGACGAGGGGAAGATGAAGACAAGAGACGCGGTCCGGGCGCAGGAGAGCTTGGCCTGTCGTCTTCGGGCTCTGCGCGAGTACTGTTTTTAGTCGCCCGCTGGGCTGTAAATAAATGTACAGTTTTGTATCGGAGGCTGAGTTTGTCGGTTGTGGATACCCGGGGTCAGATCCTCAGCGCTACTGCGGCTTGGAGGAGAAGCCCCGGGGAAAAGAACATCCACGAAGATAACTTTTACCATCGTATAACCACATTGCTCGTGCATTGTCGGTGCCGCCGTGACTGAATAAGCTCCGTGTTCGTGTGCTGCCGGGGGCAACAGTGGTGGCTGGTTTACTGTCGGCGACGGTGCGTCTTGGTTCGCTGCAAATGGAGGTGCATCCGCGCCGCCTGTCGTAGCTGCGACAGCTTCAGCGGGTGGTCTGCTACTCTATCGCAGGAGACGGAACTTCAGGCATGATGGGCGTCTCGCTGGCTTGCAGAGGACTGTTTCTGGTGTTTTCAATGGTCTGGTGACCTTGGCGGGCGCAATCTTGGTATCAGTCGTTGCGGCACATGTTCACGAACAAATGGACGGAGCCACAAAAACTGATCGGGTGAGTCGGCAGCGCTACACCCTACGTAGAATGGGGCTAGTTGGGGATGCTCCATATTGAATGGCGTACGTATACAGACAAATAAGACGCTAACAGTAGCGGGACGAGGCATTGCGCCTCGTCCTAGTAGTGTTAGCGTCCTATTTGTCTGTGTACGTAGTGCAATTCATTATGCAGCTACGCCCTACAGTTGAAACCAATTGCCAAACTTCGGATTAGACACATCCCCCGACGTGTGTTTGCCTCAATAATAGGACGCGCTTCCCCCAACGCTGACTTGTCCTAAATGGTTCCGGTAACGTTTGACGACGCCGCTAACAGCGCACGTATCGCTGTCTACGATACAGCGCATGCTACGTGATTAGCTCGGATAGATCACCTAACCCTTCCCCAAAACGGCAAACTGGAAAGAATAGAAATTATAATAGATGAGGCCACTTTCAATAAGAACACCATTCGCGGTGTCATCCAAGTGGTCACAGCCGACAGCAACTAGACTATTCTCAGTTGGGTGCGGTGCGCACAGGCCGACATTCTCAAGGTCCAAAAAATCGGTAAAACCGACCCTACAATTCTTACACTTGACTCTACAACTCTCCCAAAGACTGTGAAGTACCACATTGAGGTAATACGCGAAGCAGAATACAGACCGAAACGACTGGTCTGCTTTAACTGTCACAGCTGGGGCATAAGGTTAAACTGCCCGTCCCCGAGCGTGTCTACAGATTGTGGCAGTTCCCGCTCAGAAACCGCCGAATGTGATTCTGCCCAATATTGTGTTGTTTGTAAAGAAACAGGACACCTCTCTGTTAGTAAGGTCTGCCCTACCCGATACCAAAAAAAGAAGAAAGTAGCAACTGATCAGTCTTATCCAAGGAATCGCCACCCGAAAATACTCAGACCGACGGGCCCATGTTCAACACCTGGCGGTGTTGAACATGGGCCTTTACCGTCTCCGGCAACTCATCCTGTCAATCGGTCATTTGCCTGCAAACCAACCACGAGCAGTTGAGCATGCGCAGCTCCGTGGCAGCCTCGCCGAAATGCGCCGCCATGACGACCTTACAAAAGGAAGTGGCCGCCCTCCGAGCGACAGCATCGCGCAGTCAATCGCCCTCTAGTGAGCCAAGCAGTTCTGACGCGGCACGCCGCAGCCGATCACACACAAGCCGCCACAGGCCATCCACCGACGCCACCCAGGCTCCAGCGATAACATCTTACATAACAGAGCAGATGCTTACTCAGAGAGATGCCTGTATTAAATTTGAAGCAAACAAAATATTGCCAAAGGCGTAACGCGAAATTGTTGCCCTTCAAGATCAGGTCACTTCTATCAGGGATGAACTCCGCCAGTTCATGTAACGAGTAGGTGAAACACTTCAAACTATCCAGACCTCAACGGTAGAGGTAGAGCGTTTCCCCTGGCGGTAAAGCTGTTGCCCCCAGCTCTACCGCCGAATAGAAGCATACTGCAGTGGAATTGTCGTACTTTCTCACGAACGGGTCCGCTCTTTCAACTCCCAAGTGACAATTAACGCCCCGTCCACGGGCATTACTGCTTCTTGAAACACGTGGTTCTTGTACAATATTCGGTTATAGCATCTTTTCAGACCCCTCTATTTCAAGCCAAGCCAGCTCCCATGGCCCACAAATCCTGCCACTCTGTCCCGCGCCGTTGGGAGCAAGCATGCAATGATGCCAGAGAAGTGATTATGGTCCTTGTTACGTCACCTGGAGGCAAAGCGATGCTGCTTGTGTCTGTGTACTACAAGCCAAGATCCGATGCAATTCTCCCTTCACTATATGACTGGATACCCTATATTTTTCGCAACGATTCACCGGTCTCTTTATTATCGGGGGAGACTTTAAAACTCTAATACCCTTTGGGGCTACTCCCACACAAACCGTCAAGGCCGTCTTCCAGCGGAAACTCTCAAGTACAGCCGCTTCAAATTATAAACGAATGAGGTGTCGCCAATTGCATTGGCCAATTGCATTGACCGCGGACTTCACTCTAGTTGCCCTGGGGCGGTGAAGACCTGGCGCTCGCTGGACAGCCCCTGGGGCAGTGACCATTATCCCATCAGGGTTCAAATTAATAGCGAGAAATTCCGCACTAAACGTGCTTACTGTCACATAAACTGGACCTCGTAACACTCCCAATTCAACATCTCATCTAAACCTACCCTTGAGGAATTCATCTCGTCTTTAACGCAAGCACGTTCGCTCGCAAGCGGACAAGGAACCAGTACGGCATATGTAGATTGTACTGATTCACACATGTTCAAAATTCTGTGCACGGAAAAACAGCTAACCAAACCATATCGTACACAATGAAAACGCCATCATCCCCTAATGCAGCCAAAACGTCACTACCGCAATCAGGCCACTATACAGAGAGAGAATTGGCAAGAGTTCTGTCAACATCTCGGACATGAATCTGGCCTCTCTCGTCTTTGGGGAGTTTTTCGTACCATAAACTGCTGTGCGAAAGTGCGCATCCTGATATGGGATTGGATTGCCTTCAAATGGACTTTTTGCAAGTGGAAAACAGCATCCTTCACACGTTATTGCCGCACGCCGTTACCGATCCTTCAATCCTCCCACCTTTTCCAATTATCACCATTAGCCAACCGGTGCCGGAGCTCGATTCCCTTTCTCCTTGGGCGAACTGCAAATAGCCATCTCTTAAAGCAAGCCCAAATATACGCCCGGCCACGATCAAGTAAATTTCCAAGACCTCCAAAAAGTTCCACCTTACGGCCTCGATGCTCTACTACATTTAGCCAACCACTCTTGGGACTCAGGAGAGATACCGGGCACCCTGAGCCGATTCCCAAGCCGGGTAAGGATCGTCGGAATGCCCAGAATCTTCGGCGCATAGCTCTAACCACCGTAATATGCAAGCTTATTGGGCGTACGCTTAGCGTCGACTCATCCACCACTTAGAAAGTTCTAATCGCTTTCACCCCAACTCTCACTGGTTTCAGCCGCCTTATTGCTGCCCACGATTACGTATGGCTGCTCCAGAAAGTGATTAATCGAACCTCGCGCAAGGCCTTGCCGGTCTACGTCCTCGCTTAGGCATGTTCAAGGCATTTCGTGTCAGCCAGTCAGGTATCCTTCAAGGTATCCTTTCCTTCGCCTTCCCTAACCAAAAGGCCGAGACTTGGGTACGCGACTTTCTTCAGCATCGGCCGATCCGTCTTAACCCTCAAGGACACCAGCCCACAACGTTCTTCCTCGGTATACGCTTCCAGTGCTTCCGGTAGGGGCGCCACTGAAATCCCCCTAGCGGCCCGCTTCGAAAGTAGTCACGGGAGTCCGCGCCCCGCTCCCCAGTGCCGCCGCTGCTTTTGCGGCACGTTCACGACTGAGATTTACCGTTTGCGGGCGTTTGAAATCCATGTTTATGTGGAGAAGTCCCTCTGTCCGCAAATGGGGTGTGTTTACGAGAGTGTAAATGTTTCTCACGCGATCTTAGTGGGGTATATTCGGTCTGTATAAGCGCCAGGTGTGTGTCACAGGCCAGCGTCGCGGAACCGGCGTATGATGGAGCCGATTGTAGTTACACTGACCTGAATTTACTAGCCGTGTCTCCGTAACCACCGGTTCCTCACATGTTCATGCTACGGCTATAAACTACGATTTAAATAGGTTTTGTGCGCTTACATAATGAGCGGAGCACTCATACCTTCTCATACCAGCACTCACACCAGCACCAGCACTCTAGCGGAGCACTCATACCAAGCGGAGCACTCCGCACGCCTCCTACCTCACATATTGATCACTACGCTTGACAACCCAATGTGGCACAAATTTCACAAGCATTCTACAAAATAAGTACGATGTATAATGCAAAATTCTACGCAAGAATCAGCACATCTCAAAAAGTTTAGTGCTGGGTCGTCTTGTCGGGAGGTGAGCGCCCGCAATCGATCATCTGCTGCATATATATTCCGCGACGGGCTTACAGAGTAATCTGCGTCTACGACTAAATGCTTCTTCGAAACATATAACACAGGAAGCATCCAGAATTTAGCACAGACTGAAATCAGATGGCCTTATTAGATGCCACAGTGTTCCAACGACACCTTTTATGGCTTGTGAAATTACTTCACATCTTTACTTACTATATACTACACAAAATGCGTCCGCCGAGGGATCAGATGTTAGTTGAAGTCGAAAAACAAAATAAAGTGAATGTGCAGCTTTTCTATGTGATTACTAAAACTTTCATTCCTTAATTTCGCTCCGCATTTGTACACAACGTTAAGCGTCCCCTACCCTACCCCCCCCCATGTCTTGCGAACTATCCCTGCATTTCGCATCGAGTTTGTCTGGTGAGTCCTTTCTTGCTCAAGTTTTGCCACAACGTCTTTAGCATTTCCGAAGCGGCATTGGTGTTTTTTTTTTTATACCCGTACGATCTCTTCAGTTTCTTCTGGACCTGGCAGGCTATTTATTTTTCCGTGGTTTTATTAACTTTCCTCGGTCCTTGCTATAAGACGTGACTGGGCACATATTTAACAAACCACAGCTTTCGAATATACTTAACACTTTCTCATGGTTTATATTTCCATAAAAAGCACAAGGCATTGTCAGGTATTGGGTAATCAAATCCCGTAAACATATTTTTCTACGACATCTGTATTCGAAACAAAACCGCATTCGTTGTCCGCGCTGCAAAACGAAACCAACCCCTCGCTCTGCCAGTATCAGGTCTAAGCGAGGCGACAATAGAATTCGCTTGTTCTGAAGTATTCGGAGGTGACTGATGATATGCTGCTGCCGCCGACAACGCCCGAAAGAGCGGCCTAGAAACGCGCAGAACTGCATCCCCGGGTAGCTCTTGTTGCCGTTCGAACACACCACCAAGATGCAGATATTTTTTGAAGTGCTCTAAACGTACCAATTGCTAGCAGACATCACCATAACAAGTTTAGGGTGCGCAAAGGCGAAAAAAAAGCGAAAGAGAGCAAAAAATCACACCATCTCCACGCTGTGAACGATGCCGAAGGTGCGAAGCACTGGGACGCAAGTTGTATGTATTGTATCGATGAGTGTTATCGTCCGTGCACGATGATGCACTCATAGTTTATTAAGTGATTTGGGGGGGGGGGGCAGTAAGTGCACTGTAAATGACAAAACGCCACACGCAAGACAAGTCGCGTCCCAGTCACGTCGAAAGTATAAATGGGGCGCTGCTACACGCCCCATTCGAACGGCGCGTCAAACCTGCACTTTGATCTCGTGTTTGCGCGTAGCGCCCTCTCGTATAGCTCGCTGTAGTTACTGGGCACGGACAACGGGTAACTTTTGGAGACACCGTCGGACGGCGGACGGATATTGCGAGGTCTTAAGGTACTTCGCACTTAAAACACTCCATGAGCCGTATCAACCAGGCAGGACTCCTCCCGTAAGAGCCACGGAGAAGCGGCAGCAGGCGGCACAGCGACCGCGAAGCTCAAGGCGTATAGGAGTCCCACAGGGGTCCATTAGGGCTCCTCTCCTCTTTTATCTAGCAATGAACCGTGTGGCCCGAATTCTTGAGCAGCACGCTGCCGCCCGATTCACGTTTCATGCAGAAAATATTGTGGTATGGACAGAAGCCCACGATTACGACTCGAAAGAAACTATGCAAACAGAGTTGCAAGCAGCGGTACTGAGCTTGGAACATACGCTGTCCCATTCTCAGCTACAGCTATCCCCAACCAAGACAGAACTGCTCAGCGTCGATGGTAAATGTGACACAAATAAGGAACAGATTATCTCCCTTCAAGTGGAGGATACGCTACTCGAATCCCACAGTGGCACCATTCGGCTGCTGGGCGTTCCCGTCAGCAGCTTTATTAGCCCAAAACAGTGGATAAACTCACTTTAGAATACCTGGCGTTCCACCTTACACCTAGCTCCAAGTAGCCTGCACCATGCAGGGTGGCCAAGCAGCCTGCACCATGCTGACCCGTGCTGTGGCACATGGGCGCTTCACTTACGGCTTCCCGGTTTACAAATTACGACATTCACATCTAAATTCTCTCCACCAAATTACTCGACACCTTCTCCGTGCAACCAGTGGCCTCCCCACCTTCACCAGGCTAGATACTCTACACGAAGCAGTTCCCCTTCTGCCTCTCACTAACCTCATCGAAGAGACAAAACTACGCTTCCAATATTATCTAGAACATTCGCCACGAGGAAAAAGACTCCAAAAACGGGACCACCTAAATAGTAACTCTGACAGCACAGATTTGCCGACACCATCCCCTCCGTGGGAACGCCCACCCTTCAGAATTATGCGTCAACGCCCAACCCGCCGGGTAAAAGAAAAGTAGGCGAAAAATACGTTCGCACTCTCGCAGATGACAAGGCAGGCGACGAAGCTGACGCGGCTCTGAATTGAACGACGGCGGCCATTGCCTGAACATCTGCGGACCTTTCCGGAATTGAATGAATCCAGGCCCATTTGTAACACATACGACCTCGCAGAAGAGGTAGAACTTCTAGGAATTCGGAAAGCCGCGCGGGAAATTTATGACCATTCTGGCCATCTGCCCACGAAGAAATTTATCATTATCACGGATTGCAATGTTGCTGTCCGAGAGTTTAATCGTCCGTTTTCAACGAACAATACGGCAATTGGCATTAGACCTACAAATTGAACTCTTCAAAGTTCGCATTGTTTGGACTCCAGGATTCACTGCAGGCGCAGAAGGAACGGTATGGCCCACAACGCTGCCAGGGAGAGGCTACAATCACCTCCCGCGGTGCCCGCCACAGCCGTCTCCTCTCTCCAAGCAGACTGGCAAGTCTAGCTTCGCCACACCAAAAAATTGGCTCCAACACACGCTGTGCAGGTGGTTGGAAAGCAAAGCTTTGAACGACACCCACCAAATATTCCCATGCGACGTCACTTGAATTCACACACGTGGCTCTACAAAAGGTGAAACCAGAGATTCGGCCTGCAGTTACCTGGATTTCATTTCGTGGGGGCGGCGTCCCGAACGCCGCAGCAGCGTCGCCCACGGACGGGCTGGAACGGCGGACGCCACCGCTGCAGCGCGGCAGTGAATCGGGAGAAAGAAAGAAAACGGATAGGAGCGTCTCTCGAAGGATAAGACAGCGGAATCAAACCATCCTGATTGCTAGCTTCGGGCTACACCACCGCGCGACACAAGCGCAGACACCGAAACAATTCGGCATGTGAGCTTAGTGATTCCCATTTTGCAGATTGAAAATAGGTAGTTTAGTAAGTTTGAGAATGGCGAGAAAGCTGAGGGAACTTTTGTAATCGCTATTTATGTAATGAGGGAACTTTTGTAATCGCTCCCATTTGTAACTTTCGCCTTTTGTAATACCTTTTAAAACTCAACAGAATCGGTATCCACCAATTTAGAAAGCGGATTCCCATTCGTGGCAAGCAGTCCGCAAAACGTAGCAGCGTTTCTCTAGCGGCTAGATGTCTCTATGTGGTATGTACATTTTGTTTTCCCGCCCTGCAAACCAATCATTAACGTGTGCTTGCCGTACGACCACTTAATTCTGTCGGGTCCGGGTTGCCAAAGAGGTGCTCTCGAACAAGTTAATCAAGCCGTGCGAAGGCAGCGCGCAATGGACGCAAAGCTGCGCCAAAACAGGGCCAAAACAACCGTCGATAAAACAGACGACAAAGCCGTACCGCGTACGCCACCGGCGACCGTGTGCAACAAACCTTTGCTTTAAAAAGAAAGCAGTAAGCGCTTACATGCGGATGCTCTGGTTGGCATACTTGCTCCTCTCTCGCGCTTCTCGCACCCGGGGAAAGTATTCGCCAATAAAGTGTATGCGAATCCAGCGTACATCCCCCCCATTATTCATAAGTGGACAGCTACGGCAGAATCTGAATTGCGCCGAGCCCACCACTGTAGTCGTGGAGGCACACCAAATCTTTACCACTTAATTTTGCTTTTTCTATTATTCGAATGCAATAGCCACCAGCTTCTAACTCTACGTTCCACCACTGCGATTGAACTGGAACATATCAGTCGGGTACGTGACAATCCCACGACACTATAAGCAATCCCCCAGTACGCCCTTGAAAACGGTCTTTGCAAATTGGTGTACAGGTCTGATCGACTTCCCCGTTCTATCTACGGTGTGACTGTCGGCTGCGTGCACTGCCCACTGAGTGAACCGCATTGTCTTACACGGTGAGCTTAGCATTTCGGTGCCACTAACTGACTTAAATGTGTTATTTTGTGATTAGGACCCCAGGACTGCAACTGTGTTCATTGTGTGAGCGGTGACCATCGCCTTTTTCCCTCATCCTTGCTCCCCCCATGGCCTCATGGCATCTCGTTTAATGAAATGTTTCACTCACTCAGCACATTTCTGAGCTCAGAACGCATGAATGTGAGCATGTTTTAATGATCATGCTTCCGGCGACCGTGTGCAACAAAGCTCTTCTGGCGACAACAAGACCTGCGCGCGAGCGTATACGCACTAAGCATCGTAATACTTGTCAAATTCTGTGAGTTAACATCGTAGCCACACTCCTCAGTTTTGAACGCACACCTGTCGCTGTGTTTCAATGAGTGAGATTTCGGTGATCGTGTGCGATGAAACTCCAGCGACGAGAAGACCTCTGCGCGGGCGTATACGCACTCAATAATACCTTGTGCATCGTAATACTTGCAAAATACATTTAGTTAGCTTCGTGTCAAGATTGTTTAGTTTTGAATGCGTGAGTGCGAGTGCGGTTTAATGAGTGGCCTTCTACCACCATTTGCGACGAAGGGCTAGAGAAAAAAAAAAACAGACCTATTCCGGAGTCTAAGCACCCGTTCTTCTGCAAGACTGAAGTTCACAGATGAGACGCACTGTTGCGTGCGTACAGTCTTTTTCAAGCAGGCCGCCATTCAGCGCGCCGGCACTTCCGTGCTTTCGACGTTCCGACTGACCGGAGGCCGTAATGAGCCGAGCCTTTCAAAGGATCGCGAGCCCGGCCGGGTAGAGGAGCGAGGAGGGGCTGAACAACAGGCTTGCCGCAGGACCTTCCCTACTGATGAGCCCGGCCGCTCGCTTTGCGACACAGATATGGCCCGATCGAAAGCGATCAGAGCTCCTGGTGGGGAGATCTGGATCTCTCTCTCTCTCTCTGCCCCCGCTCTCTCCAAGGCCGGTCTACGCCATCGCCCCGATTGTTCCGCAGAGGTAATAACGGGGCCGCGGCAGTAGTCCTAATGGGCGATCTGGGATTCTATATCCCGTATACATTGCGATCGAAATTTCCGGGGTGCTCATATTGCGAGGACGTCTCGCGCAGTTGGAGAGGCGAGGCGGATGGCGGTAGAAACAATTTTTTAGCAGCCGTTTCGTGTCGTGTGTGCTTAGGAGGGAGTCGGGAAAGGTCATCGAGCACTTAAGTCTGGTTAGGTGCTTTGAGGTTGACCGCTTGGTGGAAATATTAACTTGTTTACTGCTCTATTTTAATTGCGTCCCTTTCTTCACTAGGCCGTCACTCCAACCGGCTTTTTAACCACTCTGCTCCCGCTCCTAAGATCAGCCGAATTTTTTATAAACAAATTTTTTGCCAATGCTAGCTGAACCGCAGAGACATTCCCTAAATGGTGCACCCTATGCCTGCCACCACAATGTCCCTTCTACGCCTCCCTCACACCCGCCAATGTCGAGCACCTAATTTGGCGCTGTTTGAAATTTACGCGTTACAGAACCTTCAACCTTCCTCCAAATGCCTCCTCCTCATACATCGACCCTCTTACACTGGAGCCCTGCACACTACTTTCTAGAAAGCGGTCTAGCGCGAGCAGTTTAGACCCGTGAGCCTGGCCTGCTCACCCCACGCGGACTCATCCGCCTTCCCAAGGAGCCAACCAGCTACGATTTTAACTGCCCCCTTTCAAGGCTTCCCAAGCTACAAACACCTCACCTCCTACTCCCGCTTCCCCAACATGACCTAGCGTCTTTCTGCTGCAATGAAGGCTATCTCTCTCTCTTTTTTTTTTCTTGGGGAGCGAATTACTTCAAAAGGCTTCCTTTCTGCTTGTTGGTTTTTTGGTATCCTAGTCAGGGCGCATACCCACGTGAGGGATTGAACAACTAGCTCCCTGTGAAGATTAGGCTGTGACCCGGTTTATTTCAAAAAGAACGAAAGAGAGAAAGAGGGAAAGAATAAATAAATAAATAAATAAATAAATAAATAAATAAATAAATAAATAAATAAATAAATAAATAAATAAAGAAAGAAAGAAAGAAAGAAAGAAAGAAAGAAAGAAAGAAAGAAAGAAAGAAAGAAAGAAAGAAAGAAAGAAATCTTGGAATGTAACCGGAGAGTCAGCTACACGACGTGTGCGAGTCTGTCATCGCTTGCGTTTATTCATATTACGGCGCAAGTCGCATCATTGAGCAGACTGGCACGCGTCACAGCGTCTACTGCATTTAGGGTTCGTGCGGCTGGTCTGCACCTATTCTACTCACATGTCATCGCGTTCAGGTGTCACGTGGCACGCACTATTCTAGAACTTTTTTTTTTTTCAAATTCGAAGTTTTATTAATTTTGTGAAGCGGGCATATTAGCCTCCCTATTTTCGGCCGATTCCTCAAGTGGGTATGTGTCCCGAAGAGAGGAACACAAACAACATCTTTTGTTGCATACCATTGGCCATATGCTGAGATTGCAGACTGGTACACCCGGGTCTGCACGGTGGCAGACCCGGGTTCAAATTTCTTCAAATCATACGTTTTTTATTTACTGTTTACAGTGACGGCCATTTTCTTTGTTGACAACAACAACAGCGACGACCTTTTTGCAGAGTGGGGCGCTTTAAGCTTCGCCTTAAAACAAGGAACACAGATCGGTATGGCGAGGAGTTTACGTCGCTTTTATTGCCTTACGTTTTCGACAGGCGCCACGCGTTTCCCCTGTTGTAGTTTATAGAGATTACATACAACAAAAAGGCTGCAGTGAAGTTTCTAACCTAAAGCAAAACAGTACAAACAATATAGCGTTATATTAATGGTAAACAAATATAAAAACGACCTCCATAATCATTCTTTTTTTACCCATACACCTTTAAAGGGACCCTGCAACAGTTCCGATAACCGCTTTCACTCTTTTCTTCGCATGTGGAAGCACTGCGAAAACTACAGTTATCGCCAGCACGGAGCGGCACTGCGTAATTTGCTCGTCGCACCAAATGTACCTTCCGTTTCTGCTTTGTTTTTGTGGCTTCATTTTTAAAATTTCTATGAGAAAGCGTTCATTGCCGCAACTGAAGGAAAACCGGCCAACAGTTGCTACATGGCCTCAGTGACGTAATTTCGGCCGTCGAAGGACGTCATGACCGGGTAAGAGGGAAAAATCTCTTGAGCGAGTTTCCAAGTTATCTCGTTGGCATAGAGCAGTAATTTTTGGCTGAGGTACTTCCCTACCCTTTACTCTAAGTACTGGGTGCGTTGGGTGACTACGTTCTGGAAGCATTTAAGATTTTAAAAGTTGCAAAAAGTGTTGCAGGGGTCCTTTAAAAACTAACATGAAAATCACATTTATGACCAAGGCGGCAGCACCTTTAACCATCTTCATGATAATTATTAAAGTATCGTGTACCTAATAATAATGTAGAGATCACCGACATTTTGTAATCTCTTTACATCAAAAATAGCATTTTCGAGCTGAGCTCATTCGCCGCGGAGCTACCTTCATGTGTGACGTCCAACCCTCACAATATACTATCGCCGTGTGTCTGACAATATTTTCTGTCAATGGAAGCAACGTGTGTCGAAAGGCGTACAACGGCCATTTTAATATGCGGGTTATCCGAATCGGCGTTGACAGGTGCATTTCAACTAGCGGTAAAAAGTATGCATCCGTTTCTAAAAAACACCAATTTACTGGAAGCTCAAGGCGTTCCTTGCGTCAAGTTAGGCGTAGTCAGCGACGAAAACGGTATTGCATCACCCAGAGGCGAGTGTTTCATCATAGCTGTCTCTCATAAAAAAAATATCTAACGGCTGCTACTGCAGCAATGTTTTTTCCTCCTCCCCGGTACCGTACGATCTCAGTGTGTGGAATTTATGAACATATTTTATGCTGGTTAATGATATCAAATAGACGATTACGAATGTATTTTTTTTTCGTTTTACGCTCAACGATTGTGCGATTTTGCCACTTGTAGAATCGGTCTCGTTCTTTTACTATACAGGGGGATCAAAATTAGGTCGCGAGGTCTGTTTTTTAATTAGGCGCTTAGATTTATGTGAAGGGCACCTCTACAGTGAGGTTATGCGCTCTGTGGGACAAATAATTAGGCGGTAATTATTGATGTCGGTGGCTTAATTAACTAAAATTGAATATCAAAATTTAAAGTGGCTGCCGTAAGCAGGCATGTTTATATTGAAAAGTTAGACGCAATCGTGTTTCTAAGCAGTTTCATTTGCATAATTCTTCTAGCGCATCCGCACTCCAAGATACCGATCGGCGAAGTTTAATTACGATTCGCATGATAACGCATGCTAGACCGCGAAGGCCGGTGCAAGGCTCCTCACTTTTGTTCTTTGTATCGACAGCGGTTCCGAGTACTGCAGATAGCGATAACGCCAGCCCAGACCGAAGGGTGCCAGTTACCACTTTTGCCTATGCGCCAACCCCGTTGTCAAACTAAACAACGGCCACAGCACGCACGTCACAAAAGGGAGGAGCTTTGCGCCTTCCTGGCTACCTAGCATGCGTAATCATGCGAACGGCAATTAACCTTCTCAGTTCGATATCTCGGAGTACGGATGCGCTAGAAGAATTCTGCCAAATGAAAATGAGTAAAAACACAACTGCGTCCAACTTTTCAATAAAAGCATGCCTGCTTCCTGCAGTCACTAAAAGTTAATTATTAAATTTTGATTAATTAAGCCACCGACATAAATATTTACACCTATTTCTGTGTCCCTCTCGGCTCATAATCTCACTGTAGCGGTGGTCTTCACGTAAATTTAAGCGCCTAATTTTTTAATATCCTGTCGACTCAACTTTGATCATCCTATAATATCGGCATGCACACACACACACACACAAATACTACCCTGCCAACCCGCCTCCTTCTTCTCTCCCCAATTTGCTTAGCCAGGCCGGATCCATTAACAAGGTTGCTCTACCTAGTGATGCGAATGAAGCAAGCCAAGTGATCCAAGGCATCCCGTACTCGGGTCGCCTTCCACGGGTTGAGATCCATGGAAGCATCTCCTAGAAATAGAAATGGCCGCGTATCTGCTCCTTTCGTAGCAAAGGTCGGCGAAAGACGATAGTCGACTGGCGCCCTTGCCAAGTAAATCTCTTTCCCGCTCGCCTCTCATGCTGTTCCTCTCCCGTCTCGTTCCTCCCAAGATAACACGCTAGAGGTTTGCTCAAGTCAATTTAAATTTACCGTGTTTTACTGCTCCAAGTCGGGTGCCTCAATGCCAGCGCTGCCGTACGGCGGAGACGCCCGTAAATTGAGGCGCCCTACTTCAACGTTTATAGAACCACTTTGCCGTACTACACGAGCGTTCCAAGCGGAACGTGCATCCCATCTAGTGGAGCCATTCTTTGCTTTTGCCCGTTTTATTTCTTAAATGCCGCCAGGAGGTAGCGCAGGCAACAGCAGACGACGGTTTCCTGCCGTTGACGTAGTATTTCATTTGGTATCACAAGAACCAAGCATCCATGAATTTTATTTCAATAAAGGGCACTGCAAATGTCATTCATATATTGATTTGCTGTCTTATATTTAGGTAATGTCTTGTTCTTGTTCAGCAATGTTGACAAGTATGAACATTGAAACCGGACTTAGACGTGGGTATAGAAGACTATTGCGCAGCTTTTGTTTGAATTTGGCCGGGTGGCTGAATCAAGCCACAGACAGACAGACATATAGACAGACCAAAATTTCTGCGTTTAGTAGCCCACAAAAGGCTATCGCCTTTAAAATTAAGACTTGTTCTCCTCTACCTCTGGCAAAGGGGAATTAAAATACCCTGATATATATCCACGACTGGTAATAGCTGAACCATGGTGTGAAATCCTGATATGTTATCCGCCGCGGTGGCTCAGTGGCTAAGGCGTTGCGCTGCTGAGCACGAGGTCGCGGGTTCGATTCCCGGCCGCGGCGGCCGCTTTTCTGATGGAGGCGAAAAGCAAAAACGCCCGTGTGTACGAGATTTCGGCGCACGATAAAGATCCCCAGGTGGTCCAAATTAATCCGGAGCCCTCCACTACGGCGCGCCTCATCGCCTGCGTTGCGTCGGCGCGTTAAACCCCACAATCAATCAAATCCTGATATGTTCATTGACTATTTCCGGCTCGGAATTTCGAATCCCCAAAAAAATATGAGGATCAATCATCTTACGCGAATTCAATTTTTAGGAGTCACAGCGTCCATATGAACAGCAATAGGGTAATCGAATCATTATTTTTTTTTTTGGCTGCCGATTTTATGCAAACTCGCCTATGAAATGAAGAAACAGTAGTGCGGTTACTGGCAAGTCAAAAATGTTGACGTTTCAAAACCCGTGCGGGTACCCTTTTTTTTTTTTTGTGAACAAGGAACCCGCCCGGGTTTCGAAACATCTTTGTACTTTTTAAGGGCAGAACACTTTAAGGCCTCGCCTTGCCGTCGTAGCTCGCTCGCTGGACCAAAGTAGAGCCACACGGCGTTCCGTCGTAGCGGCTGTCGTCGTGGCGTAACCAAGAGGCTTCGAAAGCCAAGCGTAGTCATAAACGTTCGAAACTTGTGAACCGCTGGCGCTTTTCATACATCTCCCCGTTGTTAAGCGCAAAAAAAAAAATCTGCAGATACAATTGAGGTAAAATATAAGTAATTAATCGGCAGCGCTCGTGTTCATTTAGTTAGAAACATCTAGTTGGAAGTAACGATAGAAACGCTCGTTGCGTTGGTTTTCACGATAGTAAGCGAAAGAATTGGCCGCGTATCTGTTTCTTTCGTTGCAAATGTTGACAAAAGACGATAGTCTTTGCCAAAATTTGCCAAGTAAATGCCTCCCTTCGCTTTCCGGCTCACATCTCATGCTGTTCCTCTTCCGTCGCGCTCCTCTCAAGGTAAACTCGCTAAAGTTTTGCTTAAGTCGATTTAAATTTACCGCGTTCCACTCCTCCAGGTCGGTTGCCTCGATGCCAGCGCTGCCGCACGGCGGAGACGCGCGTGAATTGAGGCGCCCTACTTCAATGCTTATAGTACCGCGCTTCCCTAGTCCATGTGCGTTCCAAGCAGAACGTGGAGCCTATCTAGTGGAACCTTTCGTAACTGCTGCCGCTTGATTTCTTCAAATGCCGCCAGAAGCTATTGTGGCACGGGCGACAGCAGGCGACGGCGGAGTGAATTTTTTTCTGCAGTGGGTGCAGTATTTCATTTCGTAAAAATCACTTCTGTATTAATATGTTGTCTTATATTTGCGTAATGTCTTGTTCTTGTTCAACAATGTTGACAAGTATGAATATTGGCAAGTATGAAGTATGGCAGTGCACCGGACTTAGACGGGCAGATTTAGATGTGACTGTATAAGACCATTGCACAGGCCTTGTTTTACTTTGGCCGGGTGGCTGAATCGGGTCACAGACAGACAGACAGAAGACAGACAGACAGACAGACAGACAGACAGACAGACAGACAGACAGACAGACAGACAGACAGACAGACAGACAGACAGACAGACCAAAATTTCTGGGTTTAAGTAGCCCAATAAAGACTATCGTCTTTAAAACAGTGGCAGTGCAAGGCTGGCACGTGCGGGACGAAAATTAAGCACAAAAAAATTACACCATCTTCCCGTAAGGGAAGCCTGAGTAGTATGCAAAGCAGCCACGGGGTCGATTCAAGTGCCCATTAGTTTTCAGTTCGTCGTTTTCATTAGGTTGAGGTACGTAGCTACCGTTATATTTACAGTTTGGTTGCCATGGTAATTACCACACTTTTCACTTACCGGAACTACGAAATGGGTAATTGCGTTGAGCCCATGGCTGTTTCGCATACTACTCAGGGTTCCCCTACGGGAAGATGGTGTAATTTTATTAGATGCGACGGGGCTATGTCCTCCCCTGGTCGTTGTTGCGTCGTCCACACCCCCACTGCGCATGCTGGGCTTGCTGAACGCCCGGTGGTGTATTACCCTTTAATGGCTCCTGGAGCGACAGTGTTAACGGAGTCTTCCTGGGCCGGCCCAAGATGAGCCGAGCATGCGCAGTGGGGGGTGTGGACGGCGCCACAGTAAGGGAGGGACATAGCCCCCGACCATGAGATGCTGGAGCGACAGTGTTGCCGATGTCTTCCTGGGACGGCACGAGACGAGCACGCTTCCCCTTAAAGGGCTCCTGGAGCGTCAGTGTTGCCGGTGTCGCCCTCGGCTGGCGGATGGATGGACGACGGACTACGGATGACGGAGCCGAGAGCAAGAGATGCTCCTGATGCTCCGAAAGCAAGAGATGCAAGAGAGCAAGAGATGCCCCCTGCTTGCGCAGCCTCAAGCAGGGGGCGCGCGATCACTCTGAAGGCGGGAAATTTGAAATGCGTTGTACAAACGTACTTTGAATTCATCAGGAGAGAAATTACACACGCAGCGAAAAGCGTGATGGGGGGTAAAAGGGAGCGGATAAAGGCGCCATGGCCCATTATGGTGAATCACTGCTCTGCACTTCCGAAAGCTTTCACATTGAGCGGAACGGCTTATTTTCACTTGGTACGCGGCCGCATTACTCTTTTGTTCATACAATGACTGGCCAGACGAACTTTCGCCAAACCCTTGATTACATCGCCTATGGAATGTTTTGAAGGGGGAGACACTGCGCGTATTCCAATAAGTATTCGCTGGATATTGTGTTGGGTTGCATTTGCCTTTACATTCGTGCTATCGTTTTCCCAAAAAGAGGAACCCCAGTTCACCGGACAGACACTCAACATTTTTGTGCCTGGTCAACCGTCTTCGGCCTAATTACAGTCCAGTTTCGCCTATGATTATGACAATGGGGAATTTAATTAGTACAGCGTTGGTTGCCTTTGCTTATGCTAAACGCAAAATTTTTGTGTCACGCTACGTAAGCACGGCGAGAGGAGTTTTAGTAGAGCGTCTCATCAGGTTTGCGTAGCGACACGCTAATGCTTACGGCGCCATCTGTCGAATGTTTTGCGAAATGACTCGCTGACTGATCTGCCAGCGGAGTGCCGGAGTTCCTCACATTTTACGACTATCCAAACAAGAGCAAACAAACGCCTTCCCGTTAGTATTGAATGCAACACTTCCATAAAATATGAGATTCTCTTACCTGAGTATGTTCTATAAAGAAGGCGTTGAAGCCCCGTGACACTTCTTTCGTGCAATTGCACACAACGCCCTGATCCGAATGTCCGGGCTTGACACATACATTTCATTCAACTTCAAAACAGTCCAGAGATGCGCTTCGAACGAACACAACGTCACGACATGCGTTGCAAGTCTGAACCGCGATTTACAGGCGATCGGTTGCCTCTCCGTCCCCGTCGTATATTCGACACTCACCTCTCGCGACTTGCGGGGACGAACAGCTAGTCACTTAACTCTGGCGCGCAGGCCGAGAAGACTTTTAGCCATGCACACTGCACATACCCGATGCGAGGTTGAGTCGTAAGTTGCTCGAAGAAGATAATACCTAATACCAAGAGTGGGAAGCACTCTCCACCCGCAGAAGCACAAGGTCGCATTTCATCGCGAAGCGAATTCGCCCACAACACACACACAGCTTCGGTGGCTGGCTTGGCTGCACAGCTTCGTTCGGACAGTCAGCGCTGTCACGACGATACAGAGCTGCGCGAGGGCGACATGCTAACCATGCGACGTATTTAAAAACACAGAAGCAAAGAACTTGGTCCATCGGAAGTAAATTACAGTCCACAGAAGACCGGAACCGTGGACGGTTGTCGCAGTATTTGCCGCCATGTTGGAAACGCAAGCGGCCTCGCGTACGCACGCTATTTTGCTGAAATGGCGTCCGCTCCTCTTCCGTCCGCTAAACGCAGAACCGGCTTAGTGTACGGCGCATGCGCAGTGCGAACGACGCAAAGAGCGTTCGCTAACTTTGTGCGTAAAGCTGCGTACGTTATTCTAAAACTTTCTAAGGTACTCGCATACATACCGACTGCGTGAGAATGGTGTAAACAGTGAGCTGATGGTGTAGAAAGTGCATAAACGTGTTCTTTATTTGTCGGGACATTTTCTTCTCCGAATTTCAGCCAGTTGGACTGAGTTGGTTTTCACTTGTATGACATTAACTATTAAATTCACTGGCGCCTGCAATCAATCAGCTGGTGTTTGCATTAGGTTAAATCAAATTTAAATCAAATTGACTGTCGTTTGGAGCAAATCGGCTTGCCTTTCGATTGAAGTTCGCAAAAGAAGACACAGTTCGGGACCATAAAGGATGTTAGCATGGTTTTCAAAGATAGTGGGTCCTAACTATACCCAAATGTATAACTCTTGAAAAACAAACACGGGCACAAAAGTTTGACTGTAAACGACCGTTGTAAGTCGCGAAAGCCGTCACAAAGACTGGTGTTTTATCTGTTTACTAAGTTCAACCAAGATATACCACAAATGTAAAGTGGAATGTTTGAAAGTACTATTATTTTACAGGTCCATACGCAACGCTAGGGGAGATAATATCAACACCATTTTGAGCAGCAGCTCAAATCAACACCATTTTGAGCAGACTTTTTGAGCAGCAGCCGTAGGAGTTGGACGCCCTCTAAGCATCTGTTTCTTCCGATACAGGCCGGTGCTGTCCAAGTGCTCCCGCTGAGCAGCATGCACCCGTGCGCAACTACACGAGCCAACCGCCTGCGCCTCCCTTGCGCCTGACTGCGCCTGCGCTACGTGGCTACCAGAAGTGCCTATCGGCGACAGCGCTACGTGGCTTCCGGGGGATCAACATCTGCTCGCTATCGTCGTCTTGTACGACCTTTAGCGTCCTGTCATTCGCACGTGCTGCGCTGCGACAATTGGTGACCCCTGCGCATCCGCTGGCCTCATCGGAGGATATATAAGGAAGACACGGACGCACCCGGACCACTTTTTGAGCAGCAGCCGTAGGAGTTGGACGCCCTCTAAGCATCTGTTTCTTCCGATACAGGTTGGTTCTTGTACTATTTTTTTCGTTCATATAGCTTACTCACCTGCGGCTGCTGCTCAGAAGTGCTCATAAGTGCTGCCTTTGGGTTTTGCTTGCACAACATGCCTTCTAACATCGAACTTGCTAAGAAAATCGAGCACCTTGAGTCGCTGCTTCACGATAAACTTGACAATCTTGTAGATGACCTTGTGTCTAAAATATCGAAAAAGTTAGAAGAACAGGGAATTGGCAATCTTTCTGCTCTTGCTGAAAGCGTACGCTTCGTCGGTGACCAATATGATTCAATGCGCGCATCTTTAGATGAGATGGTGCAGTCAAACAAAGCACTGAGGGCGGAAAATGACGAGTTAAGCAAGAAGATGGCAGATATGGAGCAGTACAGTAGACTCAACAATGTTGAAATCAAAGGTGTCCCTTGTAAACAAGGCGAAGACTGCGCAGTTCTTTTGAAGACCATTGGACAAGTGATTGAATGCCCTATTTCATCGACAGATATCGATGCAGTTCATCGTGTGGCCAGCAAAACAGATGACAAGAGCATTATCGCGCGCTTCTGTTCACGCGAAAAGAAAAATGAATTCCTTCGCAAAGCGCGTAGGGCACGACTGCGTACTTCCCAGATAGGACTATCTGGAAGTAACGAGAAACCAGTTTTTGTCAATGAGCATCTCACCATCGCCAATAAAAAACTATTTAGTAAAGCGCTTGCTCTAAAAAAGGAAAAGAAATGGCGGTTCCTCTGGACAGAGAATTGTCATATCAAGGCTCGTAAGTCGGAGGACAGCAAGGTCTTTTGGATTAACACGGAGTCTGATCTCAGCATCTTCTCTGGCCGTTGACAGCTTCGGTTTGTTTCTTTCCATCCCATAGCTTTCGTCGTGTATCATCATGTCGTTGCTTTCTTTCGAGGAAACTAAATCTTTGCTTGCTAGTTCTACTTGTTCTTTGCTGCACGTCAATGCGCGTAGCTTGCCGAAAAACTACGACAACATTACTGCATTCATTGACTCACTCTGCCATTCCTTCTCATTTTTATGTGTTACTGAAACATGGCTAGGGTCTTGTGATGGCAACCTGTATGGATTTCGATCGTTTAATTCTGAATATTATCACCGCGATTCAGGTCGCTACGGCGGCTCGGCTATATTTATATCATCCCACATTAAGTACAAACGCAGGTCTGACCTATCTTTAAATGTTTTGAACTGCGAATCCGTATGGATTGAGGCTGACTTCCCCTCTTCCGGTAATCTGAACAAAGTAATCATTGCATGCATTTACCGTTCCCCATCTTCATCTATTCCGCATTTTCTACAGAATCTAGCTGCTGTACTCAACATTATCTCTGCTGAAAATAAACAAGTTGTTCTGGTTGGTGACATCAACATTAACCTAATGGATACAGATAATATCAGCACCATAGCATATAGTGATTGTTTTCTTGGCTTTGGGCTCGAATCCTTAATCTCATCCCCTACCCGATTTTCACCTACTGGAACTAACACTCTCATTGACCACGTATTAAGCAATGTATCACCAACGCCAAGTGCAGGAGTCATTGATGTGCCTATCACTGATCATCTTCCTATATTCGTTACTTTAGCCGTAAATCAACCTCGCCATAACACGTGTCATTTCACTTCAACCTTCAATCAGGAAAACTTTATCAAGGCAATTCAGGGAACTGACTGGACTTCCATTGGCAACTTTGAAAATCCTGAAGAAGCACTAAATAATTTCTCTTCCCTATTTCTCAAAGCTGTGTATGCAAATACTGCAACTGTTAAATGCAAGAAAATATTTAGGTTTCACCGTAACCCCTGGTTAACTCTAGGCTTGCTAACTAGTATGCGGAAAAAAGAAAATCTCTACAGGAAAACTAAAAAACAGCCTTTTAATATGAATCTGAGACTTAGGTATAAAAAATACAGTAATATGTTGAATAAACTTTTTAAACAATCGAAACGACTATATTATGAAAAAGAACTCTCTAAGTCAAAAAATGACCCAAAGAAAAAATGGAAACTTTTCAATGCCTTTTTAAACAGACCCCAGGTTAGTAATATAATTGATAAAATTAGGTATAAAGAGCAATTCTGTACTGAGTCATCTGACATAGCTGAAGCTTTTAGTGATTACTTCCATGAAATATACAATGATAGGCCCAATGTATCTTCGTACCCCCTTACTCGCTGTTCCCAATCATTCTTTCTTTTTCCTGTAACCTCCGATGAAGTCAATTCTACAATCCTAAGTCTAAGAAACTGTAGCGCTGGACTTGACAATATATCGGCGTTTCATTTAAAGCTTGCTGCTCCAGTTATTTCAGAACTGTTAAGTAATATAATTAATGTCATTTTTAAACGTGGTACATTTCCGAGCTCACTAAAAAAAGCTAAACTGATCCCGGTATACAAAAAAGGTGATACGACAGATGTCCGTAACTATCGCCCTATTTCTATTTTGCCCTCCATTGGTAAACTTATTGAAAAATTATTTTTGAAACGTATTAACAAGTACCTCAACAAATTTAAATTGCTAAAGCCTTGTCAATTCGGTTTCCGTGCTGGTAGTTCTACGAATTCAGCTTTGGTATCATTAACTGATTTCTTGAAAACTTCCATCGACAACGGTAATTTAGTAGGGTCTGTCTTTCTGGATTTTACGAAAGCCTTTGATACTATTAGTCATAATATTTTATTTAGCAAATTAGAATCCTTGGGTATCACTGGTCCTTCCTTAACCTTCATCAAAGATTACCTACTTAATCGCGAACAATCAGTGTGCATAGGGGGCGTTAATTCCAACCTTAAAATATTTAATCAAGGGGTACAACAAGTATTCTATTCTTGGGCCCTTACTGTTTTGTATCTATATTAATGATTTGCCTGACTGCCTTGATGATTCCAAAGTTATTCTTTACGCTGATGATACAACTATTTCCATTTCGCATAAATCATTACCTACTCTGATCAATATGTTGAACAAGCAACTGGCTAATGTTGTTGAATGGTGTCGTTTAAACAACCTTATTTTAAATCCACTCAAAACTCAGTTCATGGTTTTTAAAACTTCTCAAAAAGTGCTACCTTTTATACCACAAGTGTCCATTGACCATCATTTCATCCCTGCATCTGACTGTGTGTGTTTTCTGGGCATAAAATTAGACCCTTATTTGAAGTTCACTAATCACATTCTTTACGTTAAACAAAAAACAGCATTTGGTATACGAACACTCATCAAATCTCGTCCATTTTTTTCACTTGAAGCCTTATTGTCTTTATACTTTGCCTTTATACATAGTCACATCACCTATGGCATTACGTCTTGGGGAAATACATATAACACCCATCTTTCGTCCATACAGCACATTCAGAATCAGGCCATACGCATTATTACCAACAGTTCATTTTATTCTAATGCTACTGCACTCCTTCAGGCTAACTGCATTCTTACTGTGTCTGGCTTGTTTAACTTTCACTTAACCATAATGTTATTTAAACAGCTTAACAAACAGCTTGCGTTGGATTTAATCGATCCTAGATTACTCACTAACACCAATAGCACTAGGTTCGCCCACAATTACAACTTTCTTTTACCTAAATGTAACACCAACTATGGCAAAACGACATCGTCCATCACGGTGATTAAATTATGGAATAGCTTGCCCTATACTCTAAAATCATCATCTTCTTTGCATGCATTCAAACATGAACTTAAAAACTTCATCTTGTATAACTAGGTTGACAACAATTAGTTCTGATGTTAAAGTGTGCCCGTAATTAGAAAATGTTTGTAAATTTAGGTTTTCTCTCGTATGACATACTTATGTCTGTTTGTGTAACTGATTACTATGCGCTTTGTCGCATTGAGGATGCTTATATGTTTGTTGTTGTTTTCTAGTACTTTCACTACTCACTTTCGTTATGTAATTTTGCTTGCTGTATAATTAATCTTTTCAATGTTATTATTAACCGAGGGTCCCGCTGCAGTCGCCCGACTTTGGGACCCTCGTCTGCATACTACTGACTGTGAACTTTGTTATTTTGAACGAATAATAAACTGAAACCATACCTCTTTTATCACAAATCTCGCCAATTTAGGCCACTCTGCCCCCTAGTGAATGGTTCTGTATCTACGGATTAATGAAAAGACTACATTTGCACGGCTTATGACGCGGCGAAGTGCAGCTAAGTATGATATTTCTTTGCTAGAATAGGGGAATCAAACAATCCCTCACAACAGGAACGTTCAACACACTTCTCGCATTACTACCTCCAAAAAATGGAAAACCATGCTTGTTATGCTTTCCGTGCATTGCGGTATACGGAATTCATACGGACCATGATTTGCTCTTTGTGGAGGTCTCATATAAATATAAACGGCGTCAAAATTTTCTATCGTTATACACCCTCCTATTCCCATGTATTTCTTATAAATGTTCCTCTTTTTATTGCGGCCTTGTGATAGGCTAGCTACGTATTTTCATAATTCTGTATATATAGAACATTTGAGGAAGGTTCCTTGTTTGAGTCTTTTAGCAGGCTTGAAGATAAAAAAAGCAACTCAACACACCCATGAGTGGAGACAAAAGAGGGCCTAGGGCGAACCAACAAATAAGGGTTATGTTTAATGGCTGTGAAGCAAATAAAAAGAGAGTGAAGCCTCTAGCTTCCATTTTGCAGACGGATGATGACTTATGGCTCCCACAAGTGCTCTCGGCATTGACAAAAAGTGGCGCAGAACGGCGGTGGTGCAGACAGGGCGGAAGTAAATACCGCCGGAATCGGCGATCGCCGGCGCGATCTCAGTGCTTCTCGAGGAAAAAGAAACGGGAGAAAACAGTTCATTTGATTGCGACTGCCGTGATTCCGAGCGGGTGATTTTTCTCTCCTTCAAAAGATGCAGGCTTCCTCGGCCGACAAGATTTATATTCAGCGCAGCCATAGGCTTGATGCGAAGGGGCAATCGAAAGTGAGTGCTCAACAGTGCCTGCAACAGAGGCGGTGGTTTCGCATTGTGAGCTATATCTCGAGGTCAGAAGCCTTTTGTCCAGGCCACGCATACGCACACAAAATAAATTTACAACTTCTACGGGAAAGCAAAATTTAGCTGCCACTCGACCGTAGTGTATACAAAAGAAAGTGTTTGTTTTTAGATAATTGCTATTTTTACATTTGCGCATCTTCCTTTGCTCATCTTTGTAACGTATTTGCTGTTTTGGCAGTCCCCTGCATGAGATGGTCAGCTGGAATAAAACTGCTGCTCCATTTCTTCGCTCTATTTGTATGTGTAAAATTCTGCAGAAATTCATGGAATTACCTACTAATGCGTAGCATTCTTATGCCGCTTATCTTGAGTGTGAGTTTTTTCAAGACAATTTTTTTTGTTTTTCTAAATCCTGTCCGAGAAATTTTCTTCATTTACGCTATTATAACGATTAGAAGTGCAACTTTCGCGAAATCTGCATTATTGTGGAAATGCAAGGCGTTACACGTTTCGGCATTTTCCGTATTTTTATATCTTCTAATTTTTTTAGTTTTTGAAAATTTCGTGCAACCCGTTATTTCCATTTACGCCATTATAGCCATTACAGGTGGAACTTCCACGACATCTGCAGTTTTGTGGAAATGCACGGCGTTACACGGTCCTGGCTGTGGTTGTACTCGGCCAAGAATTGTACGCATTAATAGGCGTTTCGCCATGACCTAATCCCGAAAACCATTTGGGTGGTCAGTGCCCCCATTCGCACAAGGGGGGCTAACTGCCTAACGCAGCAATGAGGTTAATTCCAGAAAACGCCCTCATCCAGTAACAGAACTGCCTTGAAACCTTTAAAAAAACCGCGGGTGAATGAACGTATTCCTAGTAATAACGTAACTAACGACCCCGACTGGCACAATGGATAGAGAAGATGAGAGAAAAAATAATTGGCTGGCCCAACGATGAACAACACGCAGATGAAGTAGTCCTGCTTAATCTTACAGATGTGTTAACGCGAAGGATCGACGTCGAGAATGCCCAAGCAGCCTACCCTAACTTTCATCACGTTATTCCCGGGTACACGAAGAGATTTCGCTGACGTCATATCCGTCACGGAAGTGTCGCCAGTACAACGATGGAAGCGGCCTGTAAAGGGTGCACCCCTGCACGCAGGGTATTCTTGCGGGGAAGCAACCTTTAGTACTAAAGAGTACGTTATACTTAGGGTTGTTCGTTTCCGGGTTTTCTATTTTAACACGCAATTGTTTTATATGCCGGGATACACCAAGATTTCACTGGCGTCATATCCGTTCCGGAAATGACGCCAGTACACCTTTGCCGAAGCGATCCGCCAGCAGGACGTCGCTCGCCAAGCACACCCACAAGACAGCCGCCGACCCGCAAATCATGCTCAGCTGCAGAAAATTTTCTGCACGTTTCACCTTCGTGATTTACCGATTGTTATGAGAGAGGAATCAACCACTGTTTCATTATTTTTTAAGAATTTTTTTGTTTGCTTTTTCATTGGCGGTTGCACTGGCTTTGGCTACGGAAGCCAACAATGGGGCCGGCGTATAATAAATTTGCAGCCTTTTTTAATTTTTTCCCCAGTGTCATTGCAAACTCTGCGGACGGGTTTTTTTTTTAACACTCTCCTCATCCCACTCTTTACAACCATCAAGCGTATACCGTATAAACCGGAATATAGGTCGAGTTTTTTTCCAAAAAAATCCGCACAAAAGTCACCCCTCGTCTTATATAGCGGTCATTGGCAGAATGTAAATTGTGATCTGGCAACAATCTGCAAGCGTAGTCTGTCGCCATTGCCCTTTGTGTCGGACTGCTCTCTCGCACTGTCAGGCCTTTATTTGCTTTTCGCTTTTCTCTAGTTTTTCGTCTTTTACTCGTCTATTGTATGTGCGTGTGTGCGTACATTTCTGTACGTGTCTGTTCCGAAATGAGTTGCGGCAGTCGACGCCAGTTCACCGCGGCTGAAGGCGATTGAGTCGCCGAGCAGAATGCGAATATGGCAGCGCAACGCCAGTTTGGCGTTTCGGAAAGAAGCGGCGGTACTGGCGGAGCCAGAAAGCTAAGCTGTGCGCGTGCAACCCCCGGAACAGATCATTCCGTGGACATCAAGCGGTGCACCCAGAGTTGGAGAACAAAGTGGCGGACTTTGTCCGGGAACTTCGCTCACGATCGCGCCCGGTTACAGCGGAGGCCATCCGTGGACCAGCTCCGCGAACTGGACAATGAGTGGATGGCCGGCGACAACGAAAAGACCCATACAAGCCGGCTGCGAAGACCATCCCTCGTGACCGTCTCAAGCTGGGTGTCCTTCTCTTGGCAGTCGCTACCCGAAAACATGGTTGCACGAGCGTTTAGGAAGTGCTCCATCAGCAACGCGCCTGACGGCACAGAAGATGACAGTGAGAAGCAGTCGTCCTCGAACGACTCTGAGAGCTCGGACGAGTGACTTCGGCAGGCATAGTGAGTGGCAGGGACTGACAGGCGTCGAAAATAAATATAGACGTGTGTGCGTTCTGTGCCGAATTATTTTTTTGTCAACTTTTCCCACCTCAAGGTAGGGGGTCGACCTATATTCCCACTCGACCTATAATCCGGTTTATACGGTATTTACCGGCGACTGCAAACCGAGACATACTACAACAACACCATCCTGTCCCACATCTCCCCATCTCTGTTCCCCTACAATTGCCCACAGTGTGACATCCCACTCTCAACTTACCACCTAGTATACTCCTGTCCCCACCACGCTCACCCCATCCCATCCCCATTCCCTGAGTAGTGGGAGTCTGCGCTGACCAGCTCGGCGCCGGAGCGTCAACTCGCGCTGGTGCAACGAGCCACGGATGCAGCGCAGGCCCGCGGCCTCCTGGACGAAGGAGGCTAACCACACCCCTTTCCCTACCCCTTGAGCTCAGTAAAAAACGTTTTTCACCACCACTCTGCTGGACAAGAAAACCGCTCACGACTAATCAACAACCCAAGTTTTTTGTCGCGCAAAGACCCAGTTTTACGACTTCTAGGCGCCTAGTATCAGCCAGGCGTAGTAATAGCCAATAGACAGTAAACGAAATAGGCCTCGGCCAAAGACTCGGTGCAGAGATGAGCTACGACGAAAATTTTGGTAGGAAAAAGTGGACTCAACTAGCACTCGATAGACGTGTCTGTAGATATTTCGAAGAGGCCTTGGTGCTGCAGTGGACACAACAATGATGATGATGATGGTGATTGTTGTTGTGGTGGTGGTGGGGATGATGATGGTGATGATGATGCACCAAACTAGGACCCATGTGCCCCACTCGGGTGTTTTTTACCCGGCTTTTTCGGGCAGTTATCCACTTTCGGCGTGGGCATTCTCTTTAACCTTCCCATGGTTTCATCCATAGCTTGGCGGCCACATGTATGAAAAATCAAAATTTGGAGGTTTAACGCGCCGTAGGTACACCTCGGCTATGAGGCGCGCCGTAGTGGGGGGCTCCGGATTAATTTGACTACTCACGCATCTTCTAAGTGTGGCGAAATCTTGACACAGGGGCGTTCGTGCTTTTTGCTTCCATCTGAAAAGCAGCCGCCGCTGCCGGGAGCGAGCTTGTGTCCTTCGGCTCAGCAGCACAGAGCCTTGGCCTCTGGGTCACCATGGTGGTCTGGAAGAGTGCGTCAGCCCAATCTACAATGCTGGGCCGACGCACAATTTGTACGCTTAACAGAAGGCAATCAATTCCATGGCGCAGGATACAATCGAAAACCTTCCCACGCCCCGTACTGTGCCACCGAAACTTTCCATACACTTGCACAGATCAGTGCAAGTGGTGCAGCACCACAGCCGCCATCTCCAACCCAGTAAATCAGTCCCAGTAATCCAGAGACATCCACACCAGGCGTACGCAATACAAGACACGAGCAATGGGAGGCCCCGCTGCTTAGCCCCCAACCCGACGCCCAAACAACAGTCGTCCAGCTGGCGGAAGTCGCCGCCAGGGCCCATGGGTTCCTGACCGCCGTCTGAAGAGACGAGGACACTGCCACTCCCAAGCAGTGACTCCGTCTGAACAGAAACAACAAGGTTTTTCATCATCATCATCATCGCCACGGTGGGTTTGCGGTCACATGTAACGGGAACCGGGCCTGCGTCACTCGCATCAACCCGGCAATACAATGCGAGTAGATCCTAAACCTGCTCTATCAGAACACCCGCTAACCCGAAAAACTACCCCTCGTGGACGCAGTTGTGCTTGTGTGTGGGCTTTACCTAACGCGGTAGCGCTGTCTTTATTTCCATCAGGGGTGAGCCCGCATTACTTCGTGCGGGCCGTCAAAGACAGCTCGATAAACAATGCAGCAATGTCTACGATCCACGCTACAACATGCAGTGTCTGCTCAATCATGAAACTCCTATTTTCTTTTTTCTTTAAGGGAAGCTCTTTGTGTCTCGCTTACGTACTGGATCGTAACACCAAACGAAATGGCGCATTATGGTGATGATGATGACGACGACCATGATGATTATGATGAAACGTGAAGCGCCTCGAGAAAAAAAAACGCTTCCCGTGGTTGGAATCGACCTGCATCCCTCGCTCAATGAAGCGACGTCTACATGATCACGCCAATCATTGGAATGGCGAAGCTGTTTGCATTTTCAACATTTACTCAAGTTGCGAGGGAGGAGGAATGCCTTTATTATCAGAGGGGGCATGAATGCCCTGTTGGCGAAGGAAAGGGACATGAAGGAAGGGAGGGGATAATCGAAAAAAGAACAATGTTCAAGGTTCAATCACCTTAAATGGTGGAGAGCATTGTAAAGTCCGTGAACATATAGTTCGCAGAAACCGTAAGGAGATAGGTGCGACGATTTTTAGAGGTCTCTGTCCAGGTTATTACACCAGCTTGTAAAGACCACTAGTTAGTGCGTATTCAATAACTTTCTCAAGTACTGAGGGGTCCTCTCGAACGCGTTGCAGGTGCGAGATTCGTCATTTAACTATCTTTTTCTTTAAAGAGAGAGAGAGGGAGACCAAGAAAGGGCTTTGACTTTGTTAAAAAATTGATTGAAATGTTTTTGTGATGAAAAAGGGAAAAAAATTAAAAAAAAAAGCTGTGATAGAGGCCCGTGTGGTCGGGACATTGTTAGTAACGAATTTATTCTTAGCAAATCAGTTCGCGAACTGTTGTCCTAATTGGTTTAGTTAAGATATAAATGAGCCGCGGCAAATTGAAGCTGCCCAAACTTTCATCGCTTTCGCTTCAAATCTCGACATGAAATAAAATTAAGTAATAAGGATTACAGGAATGCTAACGGTTGTCTCCTTTCAGCCGTGATTCACTGCAATTAAAAACGCATTCTTTTTGCGTCCTTAAAAAGACAGCTGCACAACAATACGCGCATTTTCCGACCTTCGCGGCCCCTTTTCTGACAAAACGATTAAAGGGACACTGACGGAAAATAACAAGTTGGACTCACACGAAAGTTCTACTGCCCCGATGCTCTGTAAGCGTTCATTCGGTGGCGAAAGATGTCTTAATTTCCTGCGAATTACCAATTGAAAAACTAATTTCATTCTTCGCGTCATATTTCATGACGTTTCACGTGACGTAAACGGTTACCGAACGCGAATGAGACAGCGCTGTAGTCGAACAGGAAATCTAGAACCTACCGAACGAACCATCGCGGCTGCATGAGCCACTTGTCGCGCACTCGGCGCATACGACAAAACAACTTGCCCGCCTACACTTCCGTTACCTGCCACTCTCTATTCGTCAATCTTGGTGCTGCACGAAGCGTTAAATGGTGGTTAAACAATTTTGAATGTACCGCGGGGAATTTTAATTTGCCTACAAAACGTCCACCGGACAGCGCAACCGCATGCAGCGCGAACGATGACAGGGGCGCTCTTTTGATATGCATTCTCGTTATGGATAGTCGGGTTTCAGTCGCTTCGATGCAACCGACATAACAGTGTGGCGCCATCTGTAAGTTAAACTTTTAACATTTTAACAGCGTGCAACGCCAAATTTGTGCGGCCGGCTACGTCGGCACAGCCACGTGAGTCTTAGTAGAACGTTTCGTCAGTTTTCCGTCGGGATATCGTAACCCTCATTGCGGCGACTGTCGAATGTTTTGCGAAGCGAGTTGCCTATTAGCCATCTACCAGAAGTGTGCCTAGAGCTTTTACGAGCGCCCATACCACTACTAACAAACGCCTTGACGCCAGTACGGAATGAAAACCGTACATAACATGATACAAATATCATTTTACCTAGGTACGCACCGTAGTGGAAGCATAGCTGCACACAATACCCTGAATCGAAACATTCGGTTTGACGCACACATTTTATTCAACTTCAAGAATATCACGAAATAGTTTCGAAGAAACACACCATCATGGCATGTACTTTGCGGCCGAAGTACGAAACTAACAGGCGATCGACTGCCTCTTGTTCGTCGTAAGAGTAGCACTCGCTTATTGCGATTTGAAGGGGCGAACAAGTCGGTTCACTCCGGCGCAAGCCGAGAAGGTCATAAAAAAATCGCGCGCACTCTACATACCTGGTGCGGGTTTAAACGTCGCTAGTAATATTCTAACACAGTCCAACCGTCGGAGCTCGTCGTCGCACTTTATCGCGAAGCGAACGCGAGCACGACACACACAGCTTCGGCCGCCGGCCTGGGTGCAAACTTTATTCGGGCAGACAGTGCTACGTGAGGGAACAAAATACTTGTTCTATCAGACGCAAATTACTGTCCACAGAAGAGCGGAACCGTGGAAGGCCGACGCGTTACTTGTAGCAATAATGTAAACAAGGAAATTAAAGCCATATGACTAGAGTGTACTACTACACTCTAATATGACTACTCCAAGCCTGCAATAACCATCGCGACCGCCACTGGCGCCGCGGCTTGGCAGCTTGTGAATGTCGGCACGCCCTGTACTATTATAATTGTTTATGACTTATGGAAGTTAACGTGCAACGAAATATATTATGTGTTTCTTTGAAAGTTTGTGTGCGCGGTTCTCGTTCTGTTGTTCGTCACGTGACGTTTGGCACATCCACTCAGTCACCGGTTACGTCATCTCTGCTAGGCGACTGATAGCTTCCCTTTTTGATTATTTACGCGATTATTTTCAAGCTAGTGCCTCAGAGACTGGAATATTCGTTTTCTGCGGATGCCCATCTATCTATTTAAAAAACTTCGGCTTTGACTTCAGACTATGTGAGACGTACCCGGAATCTGCTTCCACCATATTTGAAGTGTACACGACAGACTGCGCCTAAGGTCGAATAAAGTAAAAATTATGCACCCTTCTGTCTAACCACGACGATGGTTGAGCGCAAAGCTTTCTCGTGATGGATCCTTTTGTTGGCCAATCCCACACTGCGAGCATGTGCTACTCTGCAAGTACGCCCCGCTTTTCTAGAATACCCACAGCAACACTCGGCCCCGCACTCCGCAGGCCTAACGTTCGGGTTTGGGTTGTACGGCGCTGATCGGTACCTGCTGCTTGGCACTCAGTGAGCGGGTATTTGAGTGGGTGCAGGTTTTAGGTATGGAACCACAAGATGGGACGTTAGGCCTAGCGTCCTGAACCTCAAAATGGGAAGTTAGGCCTAATGTCTTATGGCTAACAGCCTTACGACACGCAGAGCAACGCCATTCTTCTCGCGACGTGTTCTTTGGTACTCGTCTGAGTTGTCCAAACCGCTTCGACCATGTCGAAACGGCGCAATCGGATAGACGCCGGCTTCATAACGCGAGGGAACCAGGCTAATTTCGGCAACGTGAAGCGTTTTCTTCTTTCACTTCAGCCACGATCATTGATCATCATTGTCAGAGAAATTTGGCCATCCTGCAGGGCGTATTCGGCGTACAACGGAATCAGCGAGGACACTAAAGCTTTGATTCATTAAAAGCGGGTCATCAGCTGTACGTTACACAACTGTCGCGCCAATGAGAAATTGCGAATGCCCACATTTTTGAGACCTCTCGAAGGGGGTATGGAGAGCGCAGCACACACTACACGTACTCAGAAGGCGAGTAATGTTATGCACTTTCACCAGTCGCGGAATTCGAAAAGAACGAGCAGAGTCACACGCGTTTCTCGGCGCAGTTGAGGATGCGGCGAGGAAACTTCCAAGTCGTAGTCGTACCGGAAGGAACGCGGGGAAAGTTTTCTCAAATTTGTGCTCAACTCACGGCTCTTTCTCACTAGGGCCGTGTTGTATGGCTGGGCGGGAAACCTCGAGTGCTTATAAAAAGGGCTCTGACGTTGGTAAACTTCGCCAGAGTTGCGTCGGTTTGAAAACGAGGCGAACGAATAGTCCAGTAGCAGAGAGAAATGAGCTCCAAGAAAGTTGTTTTCGAGCCGAAAAAAAAAGAACAAACTTCGCGGAAAAGGGAAGAGGCGAAGTAAGCGAGTGTCTCCCATTCTAGGCCAAGTTCCGGGCTCAAGAAAGCGCTGGAAACTCCCCTGTCGACAAGGTAATATTTGCCGCGAGCCTTGCACGAGCAAAACATTGCAGGCATACAAACTTGGAAATGGGTGGAAGGAAGCGACGGACAATCCGAAGAAAAATGCGGCACAAGGTGAATGGCCATTCGTGGGCGCTTTGCATGAGCGGGCTGAAGGCCTCATTTGCCCTAAGTTATTGTTCTGATTTATGGAGACGATATTTTCTGCCGTAATATCTCAATTATAAGAACCTCCGACTGTAGCCAGGAGAATATCTTATAGAAGTTAAAAGCTTTACGTGAATAAGCTTCTCATTTGTGCATCCCTCACCGCTGTGAGCATCGGGAGCTTGAAAAAGCTTGAAAAAATCTGCGCCAGTTATAATACAGAACCTCAGGTAGTCTTACTGCCGGCTGCAATCAGTTTGTTATCGCGCTGTAATTATCGTACATAAGCATTAGAAGAAAATCGTGAAAATTGGGGTAGTTCTAATATAGAACGTAACTTTACCGTAACGAGTCGACATGTTTTTGTGCAATAATTTTGCTACAGAAGCCTTAGACGAAACGTTGAAATTTGAATTTTCCCTTTAAATTGTTGTCGAGTAAATTGAATGCGAAACTCACCCTACAGACTAAGCGAACGAAACGAATCCCTCTGTTGGACCACAAACGTGCAGGGAAAGAAAGTGAGAGAAAGTGAACTGAACAGAGATGGCTATGTTGATAGAAATGAGTAAAACGCGAGTGTATAAAACAGACAAACTAGCGCTTAAGGAACATAATTTTCACGACAACACGGAAGAAAGCCCGTCCCTTTTTGAGGCCCGGGCTGAATGCTAGAGGACAAGGACGTATATGAAGAAATGCTCGCCGCACGTTGATGCCTGCGTAAGCAGAATGAAAAGTACTTAAAAGTGTAGCAGGAATGCCAAATTACTCATCCGACTCGAAATTGGGGAAACTCTTTATCCCAGGGGCACTGGTTTTTACCACTGAAGGAAGCTCTAACAAGCCTCTCCTGGTTAATAGGAACCGGCGATGGCGTTGTGGTAAAGACAAAGTGGACCACCTAGATTTGTTTCAGATTTTAGTACTGAACGGGCCGGAACTATACCTCGGCTATGAGTGGCCTTGCAATCGAGAGCCACGAAATGATTTTGACCCCCGGCGTATTTTTTCGCCCGCCAAAATCTCGCCACGTGGGCATCTCCGCTTTTCGCCTCCATCAAAAAAGCACCCAACCTAGTGGCCGGGAATCGAACCCACGTCCTTGTGCTCATCAGCTCAACGCCTTTGCCACTGAGCAGGTGCGGCGGGTAAAGGTGTCAATCTGAGGTCATAAGAACCAGTTAGCCTAAAGGCATATTCTAAATCGGAATATCAGACAAATCATCAACAAAAACTAAGCCGTTGAAGACAAGTGCCTTCCTAGGCGACATGTCGTATGCCCTCACTCCGAATCGTGTCGTAGTCATCATCATCATCCTCATTATCATAAGTTACAGAGAGAAAGGAGGGAGAAAAATGAACTCACTCCTTACGTGGCACGGTTGCGAATGAGCATGTCTACGCGGCACTGTCTCTCGCGAAGAGGGACACAATTAGAAGGCGAACAGCCTAACGATAGAGGATTTGCCAGGATTTTAAGGAGGATGCCCTTAATGGCTCATTGAGCAATAGATCCGCCATCCCGCGTCCCCAACAGGAACTGCTCTTTAGGAAGCGTTCCACAGCACCAGGGGTTTCACAGGTCGTCCACGCCCGTACACCGCAGGTGGAAAAAGTAGACTAACGTAGCCGAACGAGCAAATAGACGAGCAGATAATCACCATTGTCGGCAATTCTTCCATGAGTTGTAGGGTATATATATATATATATATATATATATATATATATATATATATATATATATATATATATATATATATATATATATATATATATATATATATATATATATATATATATATATATATATATATATATATATATATATGTTTATACATGTGTACTCTACGTTTAGCTGAGAATAAGAAGATTGGCTGAGTGTGCCATTTCCTGGCATGCGTAGCGATGTCCTTCGAGCCTTCAATTGAGGCGCCTACCTGTTTGGGGTCAGCATGCTTTGCTAATACTCAGAGGATCGGCGTGCACCGCGGCTGGCTTACGTTGACAGTACTCATTTTCAAACCCTGTTTGGCATTCCTATTCTCTGAATCCCAGCTCAGAGTTCACTTATTAGCACATTCGTTGAAGTGGACTGATGCAAGAAAAAAGAAACGTTGAGTGAATGCCTTGCCCCAACTTGTTTAATCTATGGGTGGCCCAATAGGCGAAAACGAGTTTTCTTGCACCGTTCAGGACTACGACGATTTTGTTGCACCTCAAACGACCTGCTGTAGGTAGCTTGCTTGCTGGCATTCTACCAGTAGTTAAAACATTTTTCCTATCTCTGGGCCCACTAAACCTTGAATTACCTGGGTCATGCATGCATTAGCGATGGCGCTCTTAACTGTGTTTGCGTGGTCGAAATTATAGCAAAAACGTTCTTCCCATCTGGTTTTATGTAAGAGCACATACGGCTTTTTTTATCTTTGCGTTTATTTCTAAGCGTGGTAGGTTGCCTGCGGTAGAAATCACGTGGGTTTTTTTAAGCGTCCATAGCTGTTTAACGTTGTTACTATTCTTCTCTCGCAGGTGCATTTTTCCTTAGATATAAACGTTCTACGGAGTCGTTGAGATATCTCTCAAGCATTCCAATGGTATCATTTTACGAGACCATTCGTTAAGTAATGACTGATGGCCGAGAGAGTGGGAGCGAAGCACACTTGAATCAGCATCCCACCGACTGGTTTGTATACCCCGCCTTTACACTCTACGTACAGAAAGCTGAGGTACGATTCAACGTGTTTTATGAAGTTGGCGATACGTATACACTGATATCGTGATCATCTCGACATTTCAAGTTTCAAACTCTACCGATAAAATTATCAACCTATTTGACGGTTGTTTTCTACTGAATAATAAAGCGTGCATCTTTTAAATTTTCTGCAGGAAGTAAAGATCTGTTTCCAATATTAAACAGTAACAGTTTCCATATAACGAATGAGTGATTTACATGGAGCATTTTTTTTTTGCCTGTGTAAAGTAAGCGAAATATTCTACCATGGTGATCTTAATTGTAGAATTAGCGCTAGCGGGCTTCCATTATTAAGAATAATAATAACGTTTATTTCTGCCTCAAAAACATACAAAGAGAGACAGGGGAGCTGCAGAAAAAGCCGTCATTACGGCTTGACGAGGCCGCAGCCCCCGTTCAGACAAGCAACAGCAGTAGCAATGAACAGCGAAGCGGTTAATTACAACTAGAAACAAAAACAAGCTTCATGAGTTACATAAGAAATGGGTGCAGAAATAACACATTCCTCAAACAATAAATAAAAACAAACACACATATTTAGAGCATAATGATGTACCGGAAAAATTCAGCTGAAATACATTATTTATACCTGCAACGCAGTTCCCGGTGCGTACATCTGAACAAATGAAAACCTTCCCAGTCATACATGTTCAAAAGAGAAGGCAGAGTATATTTCAAGCATTCCCAACCGGTATAGGCGCACCATTGGAACAAACCAGCTTTCTTGCATTCTGAACTGGTAACTTGTTTTCTTTTGTTGAAGATGGGCCAGATTTCGTATATGGTCTATATTCCTTTTGGTTTCTATTTTAAATCGCACACTCAGCCAGTATTTGTACAAGTCATATGTTGTAATTGCACCTGCTTCAAGAAAGAGACCTTTCCTTGGCGCACAGTATTTCACATTGAAAACATAACGAAGAAACTTCTTTTGCAATAGACGAATTGTCTTCAGAAGTGAGTGTGTGGCAGTTCCCCATACAAGCTGACAATAGTTTATATGAGAGTAAAATAAAGGGTTATACAATAGTAGCTTTAAAGATTTTGGGCGAATATATCTGATACACCCAACGGTGCCGGTTATCCTTCCCAAGCGCGAGACAACATGATTTACATGATTTTACCATGACATAGTGGACGAAAATACTACACCAAGGCACTTAAACTGATATACCACTTCTATTTGTCGACAGCTAAACATAATGGGATCGTGGGAGGGAACTGGTTTGTTTTTCGGATGAAATATTAATGATTTTGTCTTGCGTGCATTCCTTAAAACAATTCTTGTAAGCCCTGTAAGTCACTCTTCTTGATACCTATTGGCAGTTCCTTAAATCCGACCTCTGCGCACAGGCGTGCCACCCGAGAGCGACGTTCTTTCGGAATCTTTCGTTTCAGTTGCTGTTTATTCAGGAAATGTTTATTTCTCTTACTGCTTTTTGTTATACATGGTAATTCTGGTCATACCAAACACACCTTTTTTCTCGAGCGAAGCAAATTCAACTCGGGCGCTTCCTGAATTGCGTAACAACTTATTTGGTAGGTCGTACCGGCACAATTTTTCCTTCCCCGGCGGGCTTCCCCCTCAGTCGATTCCTTGAGTCTTTCCGTGATGCCCACACACAGCTGTCGTACATACTCCGCTACATTTAGACGTAGTTGTAGCGCAGACCTAGTTCACGTGCCAAGAGTCTCCGATATTTTTGGTATAACAGTATTTTCAAAAAGGTTGATGGTTGCTATTGTCACGCTTTTTTTGCTCTACGAATATTTTGTTCTTTTATGCCAATGCGACAAATGGGAAAGGTTTGCTTTTATAGTTTTTTTCGCCGATTGTTCAGCTTGCTCCCACTAATATTTTGCCTTGTTCTTACACGCGTCAGTCAAAAAAGTCCACACACATTCCAAATAGATGGTCTTCAAACAGACGCACACGCCGTTTTGTATCCTTGGCGGGGAGATATGCTTAGCCTGTGGGTATTTAATTAAAATAAATAAATAAAACAAATTTCTCTCTGTTGGTTCCGCTGCGTCGAACTTTGCTAACATGATAGGAACAAAACGACACGCGAAATTTTTGAAGCCTTTAATACCTTGAAACAGCTTCCGTGAGCTCAGACTCAGTTCAGCTCGCCACAGCTAAGACTTCATCAAAAGCAGCATATAGCAGTTCAGGGGGGTGGGGGGGGGAAGAATCCAGTGCAGCTGGAACATCCGCCTCTCCAAAGAGAAAAACAGCAGAAAATAGTAATAGCAGTTTATGATGTCCTTTTCATTATGCATTATGATAAAATTTGGCCATTGTTTATCTCCTTGTATACAGTTTATCTCCGCGTAAGGCTTGCGTCGCGCATTTTTTTCCTCGTGTCTTGATTCCTTCGCAAATTGTGTTTTGCTAATAAACCAGCAGATCGCAGCGCTCCTGATTTCCTCTACGTTCCGTCTGTCTCCCCCCCCCCCCCCCCCTAACTTTGTGTACCCCGTAACTTCAAGCATTACAGGGTGCACGAAGCTTTACAGGATCCTGTATGCTTTACCACAAAGCATTACAGAGTCCACAAGCACAATTTCTTGCCTTCATGAAGTGGCGAAGCACTTTCACGATGAAGCTTTTACAGGCACCTCACACGTTGTTTTTACAGCGCTAGCCATCGTAGTTTCTGCCGGAATAGATATCAAGGATGCGACAAAATTAGGTGCGCCTTTGTGAGATAACTACCAAGTCGTGGGTAACACTGGTGGCTGCACCGGTTTGAACATGTTTTTGCATGTTTCTGGAAATACGAGAAAGGTCAACGCTGAAAATTTCCAAACCATTTTGCGGGCAAGCATAGAACGGCAAAGAGATCACGACAATTGATGCGTACGAGCTCTTATTGAATGTGGAAACAGAAGCAATCTGCAAATAGCAACCTTAGTTTCTTAAGCATAGCTCGCCCATATCCACCCTTCGCAAAGTTGCTCAGGAATGTCGAGAAACAGGAGAATAACAGAAGTGAAAGAGCAGCCATGCGAACCGAATACCGCTATGAATTCAAGGGTCGTATCAATCAGAAAATGGGAGAAATCCGCTTGCCGAAGTGCACTGAACCAAACTCATGTGCAAGGAGGAGGAGAGAGTAGAGGAAGAGGAGAATAAACATAATTATTGTTAAAAATTAGGGAACCCCTACAACACGTTTCTTTGGAGAGCAATGTGATATCTGCGAGCACTCTCACGTGCTACGACACTCGAATGCTAAATTAGTGGTTGTAACCACGTGCGTGATTGATTATGGGGTTTAACGCGCCGAACCCACGCCTTTGCGTCTAGGGCCCCGTAGTGGAGGGCTCCGGAATAATTTTGACCATCTAGAGATCATTAACATGCGCCGAACTCTCGCCGCTTGCCGCCTGCATCTCGAAAGCAGCCACCACGGCAGGAATCGAACCCACCTGCTTGGCCTCAGCAGCACCATACCTCAACCACTGAGCCAGCGTGCCGGGTAACCAGGCGCAAGGCAGGCCCTCATTGCCGCATGAGCCAAAAGCAGTGAAAATTTTCGCACCGCTGGGCTTTAACCCCTGGAAGCCCTGGTGCAGCATGCTGTCCGCGGCCTCAGAGGCAGTGCCCGCAGAAATCATCACCATCGCGATAAGATGCTGCAGTTGGTAAGTAACAGCGATGAGGAACTTAATGGTCATGGGGATTCTTCTTGAACGTAGATAATGTTAATAAAGAAGTTCCATCGTAGCGACGTCGTAATTATCTGCACAAACCTCGTGCAATGCAATTTTACGCGAAAGAATAGGAAGTGGGAAGTGGAAGTTCTGAGCTTGTAGTTAGCATGTCTCCATACCAGCTTGCCCACTTGTCGGTGCTAATAGGAAGTGGGCCACGTTATAACTAAAACATTCTTCAGGGTACTTACGTCTGCGTTGAAGACATCTTTACTGCTGTAGATCACTTTGTTCGCTTTCCTTTCTTCGTTTTCATTTAGGGGGGACGCGAATTACATCCCGTCTGAAGCACTGCTTGTGTTCTTGTGTCCTCTTCTTGCGCTGTCTTTTTTTGTTGGAATGTTACAACACGTCGACCACATCAAGGTCCTGCTGTGAAGTACTCCGACAGGCCGGTTGGAAACAGCTTAGAGGGACCCTGCAACACTTTTCTCAGTTTTTGCATATGTTACATGCTTGCAGAATCTAGTCAACCTACACAAGCAGCACTTAGATTAGGGGATCGCAAAGTACATCAGCAAAAAAACAAAACTACGCCTGTATGCCAGTCAGATACCTTACAGACTTTCTCAAAATATTTTTCTCTCTTTCCCGGTCTTGGTGTTCCTGTAACGCTCGAATTACGTCCTTACAGCGGTGTAACGGCTATTGGCCGGTTTCCTTTCTGTTGCAGCAATTTGATAGCTACTCTGAACAGATAGCCATAAAAGCAAAGCAGAAACGGAAGGTGACGAACCTATCACGCAGTACCACTCCATGCTGGCGATAACCACAGCTTTCGCTGTGCTTTCAGAAGCAAAGAAACGAGTGAAAGGCTTTTATTGGAAGCATTGCAGAGTCCCTTTATTTTCCCCATAATTCCAGTTCCCGTGACCGAAGTGCGCCTGTTCCACTCACGTGCCGTTACGTTCACTTGCCACGTGACACGCATTAATTAAGCAAACTCTGGTTCAGTCGCTGGCAATTTGGTAACATAGTACGGTGGTAATGTACTCGACTCCTACTCTGCATCCCTGGGTTTCATTACCATGCTAACTTAAATTCGTTTTCAAAGCGAAGGCTTTCTTAGTGGGACCTATGTCATCCTGTCAAAAAATTTACCATACCTTTCCAAAGAAATTTCAGAGAAGCCCGAAAGCTCAAAGTGCGTCCAACCTTCGATGAAAGTGCGTCCAATCAATCATCAAACCTTCACATGTCCAAATCGCGAACGAATAACGAGCCCACTCGAAGATATTTCGCGCACTAAGTAGCCGCATTTAAGAACGATCTAAATTACGCCAATACCTGGCTTATGAGATTCATGCATAATATTGTACTCCTTCTTCAGGATCGAGGCCTGTATTAGAACCGTTCCTTTTTGGCGATTTTCAGGTGCCCGTTTTGACACAATGGACGCCCACGCACGCGCCTGTGTCCAGAGATCTCACCAGAGCTTTTCGGTCGACCAACCGGTCTATGAGGGAATGCATTAGTTTTTTTCACAGGACGCCATCGGTCCAACTAAAAAAGCTATCGCTTTAAGAACTAACGCATTTCCTCAAGAACCGTTTGGTCTACCGAAAAGCTCGGATAAAATCTCTGGACAGACGGCGCATGCGCGAAACCATGGCTTAAATATGTCAAAACAGTTTCTTGAAAATCGCCAACACGAAACGGCCCCAGATAAGACAATACACGCATCGATCATGGCGAATTAGTACAATATTATACTTCTATCTCGTAAACCACGTATCCGCATACATTTAGATTGTTCGTAGATGCGCTTACCTGATAATTCAAGAACATTATCGCAGGGGTTCATTCTTAGTTGGTTATTTGGAACCCTGAAGGTTTGACGCACTTTCAGTGAAGGTTTTGACGCACTTTTGACGCACGTTTGTTGTTAGTAAGAATTCCCGCTTCTGTCAACTTTCTGTATGAATCGATTGCGAAGTTTGTTTTTATTTACTCTTGACAGCAGCGCCCATTTTCTGTACCAGACAACAACAGCAACGCCGGTTTTTTCTACCAATGGGGCGCCGAAGGGTTCCGCTTTGAAAATCGTTGTCTAGTTCCAGCCGCCCACTCCAGCCCACGGCACGGAGGAGGAAAGGAGGCAAGCGGGAGAAATAAGGAGGGAAGGGGCATAAACTCGAAGGAAAGCAGTTCCGCTAAGCGAAGCGGGCTCTGAATCTTTCCAAGCGGGCAACGCTGCAGTCCTATCAGTTTTCGCCTGGTTGCACGTTCCAGAGCCGCAACAAACATCGCTTCTTGCGGTGTATTCCAGGTTGCGACTGATCCCGGGGGAGATTTATACGCCCGTGCCGCCTCCCTACCGGCGGTTTAGAAAGGCGGAGTGGGCGGATAGCGAAAGGGCTGAAGAAGCATCGCCGAATAGTGCCGGCGAAGGAAGATTCGCTTTTATGGCCTGCGAGTTCGCTGCGGGATTTTATTTTTTTTTCTTTCAAGCGCCCACGTGAAGTGCAGTGAACTATCGTGTTATATACGGTTTTTTATATGTATGCCCGGTTCTACATTCGCGTCTGATTGTGTTTGCTGGGTGTATTCGAGCCACGGTGATTCATGGCGGGATTTATAAACTGCCGCCTTCGCTATCAATAATCGAGCTTATTTTTACTACGTGTCGGCCGTTTTAGTTGTTATTAGGTTATTGTTTGCAGGTGCTGCTTTTTTTTCTTTTGGTTCAAGAGTTGCGTTTTCTAGCAGTAATGCTGCAGGAAACGGCGAACGCTTGGCGCCAACTCGAAAGGGGTGCATTTGAGGGGGAGTTCTTTTTGCCAAGCTTTTTAAAGCGAAGCTTTTCATGCCTTACTGATGGTGACCGTCCCGTCGCCAGAACGCGATGCAGGAAAGCCAACTTTGCACAATGGTTTTCACAGAACGACGATGGTGATAAGCGGAGGCCCACCAGGCATTTCAGGAAAAAAACCGCTTCCCGTGGTCAAAATCAAACCTTTGTGCCTCGCATTATAAAGCCGACGTCTGTCCGAATGCACCATCACGACACGGCCGAAGTAGTTTCCATTTTAGAGATTGAGTTTGTCTGTGGTTGCATTGGAGAAAGCTTCGCGTTTTGACCATCGTTATATTAAGGAACTGACATTGCTTCTTTTTTCTTTCGTTCAAGAGTTGCGTCGCAGTTTTCTATCAGCAATGCTCCAAACAGAAAACGACGAAAGATTTGCGCTAACAAGCAAATAGGTGCATTCGGTGAGAGGTATTTTTGTACTGCCGTTTGAGGTTTCTTCTTCCTGTGAAAGCATGTGCACCCAAGAGCACAAGCTTACGGACCACGGAAGCAGCAATTTTGAGTTATGTCTGTGCCGCGCGGCAGCCCGGAGTACTATGTGCGGTAGTTTTCATTATTTCAGTACTTATGCATCTCGCATGCATTCGAAAGTTTGTCGGGCTGCTATAGGAAGAGAAATAACCTAAAATTGTCATTTCCCTGTTCCGGAAACTTTTGATCGTGGCAGCAAACCCCTTTCCTTTATCTTTCCTTCCTGCCAGCTACACATAGGGTGTGCCCCTCAAATGTGTAGAGATAACAATAACGCATGCCAGGGTTGTGAAATGCTAAAGGCAAATTGAACATATCTGAGTTTATCAACCCATCATGATGCCACTTGCACCGACAGCAGAAGATTGACCGTCTTGCGATAACGATTATTTTAAATGGGATATGATAATACAGTTGGATATATAACTGTCACTACAAAACAAGAAAATGTCCCTAGCCTGGGCATGGCTGGTGTTGTGGTCGGAAAAATTTCCTTGTAGGGTTGATTGATTGATTGTAGGGTTTTGACGCGCCGACGCAGAGAGAGAGAGAGAGAGAGAAACAACTTTTATTGAATCGAGCTACTACGACGTCTTCTTAGACGCCGTCGATGGAAGTGGTTCCCTCTTCACGGGACCCAGCGCAGGCGATGAGGCGCGCCGTAGTGGAGGGCTCCGGATTAATTTTGACCACCTGGGGATCTTTAACGTGCGCCGAAATCTCGTACACACGGGCGTTTTTGCTTTTCGCCTCCATCAGAAAAGCGGCCGCCGCGGCCGGGAATCGAAGCCGCGACCTCATGCTCAGCAGCGCAACGCCTTAGCCACTGAGCCACCGCGGTGGGTTTTCCTTGTAGGGGCTGCAAAAGGCACCAGAGGATAAACAAAAACATACCATACGCCTTAAACCTATAACTCTCCACCCATTACAAGGCTTGGCTTTGGACAATAGGCGCTGAACTGCGTCTGGTAGCCTCCCACTGCTCAAAAGTAATTATATGAACGAATATACGCGGGGAACGCCGGAACATTCTCACATTATGTGACGTAGGTCAGCTGTTCCACAACAGGTGGGGGAGGAGTAAACGCTAGGGTCGACGGAGTGGTTTAGAATTAAGCTAATAAAAAATCCCGCGCCATCTCCATTACCGCGAAACCTGAGTAGGGGCGAAGCACGCACTGTATAAGTGTATTCCTGGCGAATTGGCGTTTTCGCCAATGAATATTAACCGTTGGGGATTAGAGGTATACAGCTTGTAGCACGAAGCTCTCTAGTGTGAGGCGTAAACAAGTGTCCCAATGTTGTTGTTTTTTTTAGTACGCGTTACGAAACGTTCCAGCGCGAGGCGTAAACAAGTTTCCCGGTGTTTTAGTACCGTGACTACACGAGATTACGATTATGACGACGACGACGACGACAGGAGACGCCAACAGCCCCAGCCACTAATTCGGCCCTAAAAGGTGCTAGCCTTGAGGTGGTAAGCACAAAGAATGTCGTGTCGTGAAGTCATAGACAGGCCGATAGAGGAGGAATCAAGAATGCAGTGGAATAAACTAAGTTTTCTTCAAAAATTAAATTAAAGTTTACAAAAATTCAGGTAATTTTAAGAGAATAGTATTTAAATTACTTAAGGCCTAAATTTTGTAAGTTTCGCGTGCGTGTTCGTGTTTGTTTTTAACCTTTTGTTTTTAGCCTTTGATGTGAAGAGAGTTGCTGTCTCGTATTTTTATAATCCTTGCGCAGTGACAGAACCCATCGTCGAAAACGCTTAGGGATTTTTCTGAGCTTTTTAAAGAAGACTCGGTGGAGCAAGGCTTCTGGCTAAATGGTAGGGGGGAGGGGAATTGATGTTGTGCATGAAGCGCTTGTCTTTAGTTTCGCTCCAACTCTTGCTTTTCAAAGAGTGCGAAGCAAGGTGGTTTCTGAGATTTATTGCAACCACTAAAGGGTAACGTATCCCTACACCTTACACGAAGAACATTAACGCATGTATTATTTTAGGTAGTCGTTTTTTTAACCAGTAATGACTACACAAGTGAAAACCTGAAAGGTACAAGGAGTTACCGGCAATGCCGTTACCATTGTTCTGCAAGCGAAGGCCCTTGCGGGAGTTTAAATTTTTCTACTAAGGTATTGGTCAGTCTCCTCGTAGATGAATGCCGCATATGTTTGACGATGTGTGTAGCAGCACTGGCATGCTTTCCTTATCAGATTAATTGTGGTGTTTATCGCGCCGAAGGCACACCTGGGCTACAAGGCGCACCGTACTGGAGGGCTCCGAATTAATTCTGAACATCTGGAGATCTTTCGCGTGCGCAGATATTTCGACACAATGGCGTTATCGCTTTGTGCCTCCATTAGAAAAGCAGCCACCGTGGCGCGTTGGAACCCGCGTCATTGGACTCACCAGCACAAGCCTTAGCTACTGAGCCACCCCTGCGTGTTCTTCATGGTCAGGCTTGGCTGTTTATACTTTCCAAGACATGTGTAAGTTGGCTAAGTTATTTCACCAACCCCCAGGAACTTGAAACATGTCTAAACCATAAATACCACATCCGCAATAATGCCTTGTTGGTATAACGTACTAAGAAGAAGGCTCATTACTGAGTGGCTATAATTATTTCTTCAGAAACAAAAGAGGCTGAGTTTGACGCCCACAACTTTTAAATCCTTCAAAATAATCCCTTTTTTAGGCTTGTGCTCGGCGCCGCAAGAACCGCTGTTGCGGTGACAAACACACGTGCCAAGCTACAGACAACGGACATACGATGAAGGAAGCAGAGCCGGAAGTGCCTTCTGTAATGCACTATCCACAGCTGTCGCTATAGAAAAGGTACAGGTAAAACATCAATGGAAAAAAAGGAAAAACATTCTTGTTTCCATAGCTGTGATGTCGTGATGTTTAATTTCTGTAGGCTCGAAAAATCGCGCCTACCGTTGTAGAGAAGTTGTAGTACACTGTTGTAGAAGAGTTGCAGGACACCGTTGTAGAAGAGAGAGAGAGAATAACTTTAATGAAAACCAGCGATGTTAGCCGAGCCGTCGGGCTGGCTTGCTACGCTAGATGAGAGAAGAAAAACAAAAAGAAAAAAAAAAGAGAGAAAAAACTGTGAAAACGAACTCCCATTGTAGAACGGTTGTAGAACGGTTTTAGAACCATTGTAAAACAATTGTAAAACTGTTGTAAAACAATTGTAGAACCCTTGTAGAACAGTTGTAGGACACCGTTGTAGAACACTACCATTGTATAACGGTTGTAGAACGGTTTTAGAACCATTGTAAAACAATTGTAAAACCGTTGTAAAACGGTTGTAGAACCCTTGTATAACGATTGAAGAACCGTTGTAGAACACCGTTGTAGAACACTACCGTTGTAGAGGAGTTTCCAGGCCGTGAAATCAATTGTGCTTTACCTCGATTCATGTGCAGAGTTTTTTCTTCGGCATGAAAAGAGAATTAGGGGAGATAAGCTGCTTGGAGGGGGTGTGTGCCTGAACCAGCATAGTCAGTAAAGTGGCTTTCGATTTATTTAGCTACCATACCAGCAAAAGTCACCGGTAGTATTTCGTAATTGCCTCATGGACTCGAGTAGCGCCCTCCGAAACAAGGAGCCCTCGAGTTGTTTTTCGCCTAGCGTTTCCTACAAAGACCAGCAACGCTAGTCGGAGGGTTCAGATACCTACTTCAGAAGTTTATGGCACGAATAAAAGAGAGAAATGTGGTGAGTGTTCTTTCATGTAGCGGGATTCTGGAGGGCCCGCCAAATTCACTTATTTGTTGTCAGAGGTGCATTGGAACGACGTGCCTTTAAGAACAGCTTCGGGCTGCGCATTGTCGTCACTGAAGACTGACTCACTTGGGAAGGGATCGCCCATATTCTGTGCATGAGGACGACGTTAAAGGAGCAGTGACAGCAATTTTCGGCGTTAATATTATTGCACAGCTCGCTTCCTTCACTCAACAGAATACCCTGGCTGAAATATGAGCGGCCTGCGACGCGAAGAACATAGTTCAATGGGATCTCGTTTATCGCGCCGACGGAGCAGCGCGCGGAGGGGCACTCAACAAATGGACATCAGCGTGACATCACCCCGTGAAGCCAAAAGAAGTGACGCGACAGCACTCGTCAAAAACTCGTGACGTCACTTCCCGCGCGCGGCCCAACGAGCGGCGAGCGGGCGCAACACCCTCTCAAGCGGGCTGCGGTGGCGTCCGCACAAAGCGGTGAGGTCAGACCGGGATTCTGTCATATGCGCTGTTCGGGATGAAAGCGCGGGAATTTGAAACAAACGATTTTCAAGCCGTTCAATGTAATAACTATTGCGCGCTGAAGTATCTGAAATGCTGTTTCAGGTTCGCCAGACCATTAAGCATCGATAAAAGCAATAAAAGTGTAACAAAATTTTCGTGTCAGTGCTCCTTTAAAATGCCCTTTTCAATCATCTACGCTATCTATTTGCGAACGTCAAGCCCATCTTGGTGTTAAACTTTGTGGTTGGGCAGGTACAAATGGTTTTAAAATAAATGAGAAAAAAAGTAGTCATTTTCGGTTCTCCAACGGCTGGGATCCGGCCGGTTCCGGACATCAAACTCAAGGGTGTCTCCATTTCGGTTCAACGAACACAAGTTCTTAGATGTAGCGCAGGGCGAAAAACTCGCATTAATTTCTCACATACAAAAAACCTAAACAGAAATGCTTGATGCAATGAATATTCTACAAGTCCTCTGACATCAACACTATAGTGCCGACAAACAGCTTCTGCTGTGTTTTTATCGGCTCTGTGGGGTCGCTGTTGGACTACGTGAATGTATTGTGTGGGCCAGCAGCAAAAAAAGCATTAAATGGCTGCGGATTAGCTCAGCTGACCCTGAATATGCAAAGCAAGCGCTTTGCTTAGCCTGGTTAAGCTTTCATTTCAATTGGTTATCCCTTGATTTAGCTGCAATAAATATACTATTCCTCCAAAGACTGCCTTCTTCTACAGTTGCGGTCCCGCTTCCGGCATTTTCTGAGCCGAACGGCTCGCTCTTCCTTGCTTTCCAACGCTGGCTTCGCGCAATTGGCATTCAGGACGGTCTCCAGTGAAGCATACAGTTTCATACTAATGAAACTCTATGCAGTGAAGCAGCTCGCCGGGCTGTATACGCAGTGTGGTCAGAAGCTGCTTGTCGACGACGGCTCAAAAAATGGGGTTCCGTCGGCACCAGAATCCCGGGACGCTCGCCACCGAGTCTGTACACAAAGCAGCCGCGTCGGCGGATTGCCTCGAAAGCGCGTCATCCCTATTTCATATTTTGCCGCGCTTTCGAGGCGCTTTTTCAAAGAAAGTGCTACGAGTTGTGCCGCGCCTCCGCCAGATGGCGCCATGGGTCCCGCGACCGAGAGAAGACGCAGTGAAACATCCCCCTCGCGAGGGGCACGATCAAATGCAGAGCATTTCCGGGGGCGCACGACGTTAAGTAGTATGCGTTACGTTAATGTTGTTGCACTTGTGGCAACTGCTGACGATAGAGCGCTCGTCAGCAGTAATTTGAATGAGTCAACGATATAAGGCGCGTTCGTAGCGTCCCATTCGGTGTCGGCTTTGTGGCGCAGTGGGTAGAGCACCATGTACATTGCGTTGCGCCCGCAGGGTCGAGGGATCGAAACCGGGCGCCGGATAGTATTTTTTGTTATATAGTAGGGAGGGGTGCGGTGCGGACTACGGACGTCAACGCGGGTGACATCGTGAGTTACTGAAATGCTCTGCATTTAATATCCCGCTCCCGTCCAACGCTCAGAGAAGGCTTCGTTCTGATCTTCTCATCCCTGGCCAAGCTCGCATGGACGCGGGTGAATCACGTCGTCAGGCGGCGACCCAGCTGCGCACGGCGCATGCGCCAAGCCGGCAATGGCGGTGGAGGTGGCGGCGGCCATAGAGTTTCTTAGTAAGTATACTAGAGAGGCAACTGCACCTGAGAAGCCATGTCATCGTGGATGGGAAGACCCCCCTTTTTTACTTGGTCTTGGCATGACAATTGGATTCTTAAGCGGTTTTTGGGATTTACTTTCTTCACTATGCAATTAACACATCTACGAGCTACGAGGTTGTTGTTGCTGCAGTCCTTTATTGATCGAGGGAAGGCCATGCAGCCAAAGTAGGAGTAGGGGAAGGAGGGGAAGGGAGTAGTAGCCCAGTTAAAAAGATGCGTCCCTGAAGACCACACAGGGTTTCCCTTCAGACCGCGGAGGAGGCTAAGGTTAAGATCTACCATTATGGGATTTTCACGACCGGAGTAGGCCCCGGTCTACACTAATCTTGGCACACCACTCTATACGCCGAACAGCCCAAGGGCTCTGATAAAATTTGGATCTTCAAATGGAGGGTCATCTTCTGAGGCATCGGGAGGCATAGCATTGATGCGAGGAAGCCGAAATATTTCCTGTTGTGCGGTAGCCGTGTTCGGTGAAACAGCAGGCAGTGTGTGAACGCACCTGACGTTGGTCATGCCGGCGTGAAGGAACGTATGACTGAGCGGGTGATATCATGGTAATAAACCGCTGCAAAACTTGTAGCTGACAAAAAAAAGAAACAAAACCTACTTCGACGAATCTAAGATACCACTGATACGGGCGCCTGTATCTGTCCTGACTTCTCTTCGTCCGCGACGTTTTAACGCCAGGTTTTCTTTTTCCTTCGAGTATGAACCAAGTCGCTCAGCAACAAGATTTGTTAAACTGTAGTTGACGGTCGGTGCACCGGTTCAAAACGAAGACGACGTTTTGATAGGGATGCTCAAAAAACTTTTCAAACTCTTCAAACAACTAATTATTTGAAATAATGGCAATAATTAATATAATCATAGTCTCTCATGACTTTCCCCCAAAATAATAACATCGTTCTTAATACCAGCTTGGCCTGCCGAATAGTAGGCACAATCGTGCCTGCAAAAATGCGCTTTACTTCCTTTTTTCCTTAGCTTTACAACAGCCTGTTTTATTTCCCACTTATATAGTAACACACCATTCTTTGAATTTCTGTGGCACTGTGTTCGAATATACGGCCGCTAAAGCGTTTAATCCAAGTCAGTGATGAAACTAAGGCGAGCGCATGATCTAATGGCGGCCCATGACTACGCAGACAGCCTTGATGTGAGCCGCATAGACGCTAGCGCCAGATTCCTCTCTAGTGTACACTGTAAGAAACTCTATGGCGGCGGCAGCTAGCGAACGCCTAGCGGGTCACCTGATGTGTTGCCAAGGGTACGGCGCCGCTGCAATCAAATGGAGGTCGAATTATCCGCCACGGCGAAGCAGCCCGCCGAGATATGTAAAGCTTTGCTTTAAATGCTCGACCCAGTGCTAAACTTCGGGCTTCACCTTGCATGCGCGCCTTCCGTACTACCCCAGCATAAAGCCTATATGTCGAATATGACAAACACCGCCAGAACACCCGCTAACGTGCAATTCCGCGAAGTAAACGAAGCACGCTAGTGGTGGCCGAATCGCATCACATCTCCGCCTATAGAAAGCCGACCGGAAGTAACAAACAGCGTTTCGGGGATACGCGCGCGCCGCACCCGCCATTTTATCTGATATGGTCAATCGTCATTGTGCTGGTGCGTCTAACTGGCGGGAAATTTCGAAAAGGCAACTGTTAGCTGTGCAATGTCACTGGCTACATTCGCACGCATCTGTGCGTGGCGACCGGATCCGCCACCTATTTTTGGAGATCGACGAAGTTATGCACTTAAAAACGTTCCTTAGTGCAAGCAATAAAGCTCAGCAATCCATATCCTTACGGGCGACGTAGTATTGTCTGCCTGTTCAGTTTCCCAGCGCCTTCCTCTAACATATGATGCAAATAAACCGGCAACATAATGTTGCTGCCGAATACACCCAGCACATTCCAAGAGTGGATATCTAGGAAAAGTATCCTTTTTTTTCAAAGAACCCCGCTTCAGGTATTGTTCTTTTGTTCGCGGTTCCATCATTTGCGCTTAAAGGAGCCATGAAGAGAAAATACAACTTCGTTTAATTTGAAAGAACCAGGATTCAGTATCTCATTCAGCTACATTACAGCCGCAAAAGGTGTTTTTTTAACGAAAAAAAGCAAGAAGTATTTAAAAACTTTCAAATTTTGCGCCACAGTGGCGTGTTATGAGCAAGAATGACGTCATACGGGCCAACAATAAAACATAATTTTCAGTGCGTTAATTGCACGTTAGCATTCAAGTGATGCGGTCAAATGAAACTAGAGGCCCCATTACAGACGTCCAGTCATGTGTCGTCACGGCAGGTCAGTTAGGCGGCCGCCAATCGCACAAACAAGGTTCCGTGATGTCACAGAAAAGTTGCGGGAAATTTGCTAGGGGGTCGCGACTGCTTCCCACGTTTTCTTTCACATCTCCGTTATTTGTTCGAAGATTGCGATGATATTGGTATCATTGTTATCGGGACTAAGCAGTCTTTCTAATAAACCCAACTTGTATTTTGTCTTCATGGCTCCTTTAAGTAATGGCTGTTCCTAATTAGCTCGGGAAAGTTCATTCCGACGAAAGGTAAACAATGGGCGCACGGGCGGGCGAGAAAATTTTGCATTACAGGCTGGCAATACTATGCGGCCCGTGAGCAGGTCGGACAATTTTGACCACCTGGGGATCTTTAACGTGCGTCGAAATCCCGTACACACCGGCGTTTTTGCTTTTCGCCTCCATCAGAAAAGCGGCCACCGCGGCTGGGAATCGAACCGTATCGAACGCCTTAGCCACTCCAAGTCTAAAATCACAACAGGAATACCGCAAAAACGTAATATGACAAAACCCTGTCGTATGACAAAACATTTTGTTGTGATAACAGAAGTCCTGTTGTTACGATAAAGCCATCTGTTGTTACGACACACATTTCTGTCTCAACGACAAAGTCAATTTTCTCAACGACAAACATTCCTGTAGTCACAACAGAACTGACATTCACGCTACTCTTCACAATGGGGAATAACATTCATACCATGTGCTACTACTGATGGTACATCAGGATCACGAAAAGACAGGAATTCGGCACTACTGAACATCAAAATCAGAACCAGAATGCGACACACGACAGAACACCAGAATCACGACACGACAAGAATACGAGAAGACGACGGTACGGCACGCGAAAATATTACAAACTACAGAAATTTTTCTTGTCGTCTTTTTCGACTGGGATTGAGCCAACGCGGCGGGTACCATTTAAGAAACATCCGCATCTAAGCTTTTTCGCGCAGATAGAAGTCCTGCAAACAGTTTAGCACATACAAGGAAAAGAACGCATGCAGAATCATTCAGCGGTATGTAGTATATAGTTTATAATATTCTTGTAGAAAAGGATACACGGCGATTGCGAATTCTACCGCTGTCATTTGACCAGCATGCTTAGTTTTTTTCTTCTCTCAGTCAATCTTTTCCTCTTCATTTCCTTAAGCCTACTCAATTCTTCTGTTATTTTTTTTAGTTTAGTAAGTAAGGTCCACCATATATCCCATAATTATACGAGTTTCTCCGTTCGGCACCTCCTAATTGTACGGTTTGGGGTATTCAACCTCCTAATTATATCTTTTTTCTGCCGGATCCCGCCGTGCGTTCTCCTCGCGCACTGTTAAACGGCCCGTGTTAAAGAGGACTCTATGAATTCAGTCCATATGTAAAGCAGGAAGGTCGTTACGTTCGGATTTTTTTCCCTCTTCAGTAAATTACGGATCTTGAATCGTTCAAGAAATAAAGGGGTTCCTTCTAGATGATCGTACGTAGGCATAAAGAGAAGTTGACTGTGGGAGATGAGTTTGATTAATAATTTGGAAAGCTATGAATGCAAGACAGAAAAGGAGGGGCGTGGTATAGCTCGTTGCTGATGCGCGTATTCTTTTTTTTTTTTGAGTGACAAAAAAAGAGTCAGGACCAAATAAATCTTTACTACACAGCCACCAGTCACAACATACCGTAAGATCTTATCAGTGTCAGAAAGTTTCCAGTCAAGGTTACACCAGGAGCGTTCATGATGGTCAGCGCAGACAAAAAACTGGACAAGAAGAGTAAGGACGACACAAGCGCTGTGTCGTCCTTGCTCTTTTTGTCCAGCTTTTCGTCTGCGCTGACCATCATGACCGCACTCAAACTCGCCCAATTCGCTGCCTTATTACCAGGAGCGTAGTACGCGGACGAGCTGAAACAAATATCCTCTCAGGTAAATCTCGCCAAATGTAGATGCTTTTAAAAAGACTCTGTCCTGCCGTTTGGAGGTGACAAAAACACAAGGAGCATACTTGGGCTGCCTTGATAACCAGTCAAACTTTTCGAGGTGAAACGAAATGCTTAAGCTTAGTGGCTTTTGACATATCTTAGCTGACCGGACAGTCCATGACAATTAAAGAACCATCTTGCTTCCGCTTTCAAGGATTGATGCAGCTAGGGTGCTTCGTCAGTTCGCGCGCAGGACCTCCATTACTCAATGGAAACACCGGACATCGTCCATCCGCGCCTCCACAACCAGGACCCTCTACTCCAGCGCCGTCTTCCGTGTGGGCTGTCTCGATCAGTCTACTTTACTTTGTAGACTGTGGTTTGGAGTGGCTTTCACAAAAGCCTACTCCTTCCTCATCGGGATGGCCAGTATTGCCTGTTGAATCTCCCGATGGGTATGCGTCAGTAATCATCAGCATCATCATGTAGATTTTTCCCGTGCGAGTAAAGTGCAGATATCTACGGCTAGGGATGGCACAGGAAAGTACAACCACAGGCTTGGATGACTATTCCCATCTTGCTCACACTTGGAATGCGAGATTTCGCGAGTCCCGCCAGTGTGAGGTCACTTTAACACGCATCAGATGCAGAATACCGCCGCAGCTTAATTTTTATTTGCATCGCGCTGGTCTCATTTCCTCCGGTCTTTGTGCTGCTTGCGGTGAAATTGAAACAATTGAACACTTTTTCCTGTACTGCCGCGGTTTTTCTTTCATTCGGAAACGGTATCTAGCCGCACGAATTCAACGTATCGGCTTTTCTTTGTCGATGCCGGTGCTTCTTTCGTTCGGGGTCACATCCCTGGCGTTTTGTCATAGAGGGATTATTACGGCCATTCACGCGTACATATCAGAGACCAGACGCATTTCCTGCTAACCCGGTCAAAATTTTCCAGCCTTTTCTCCCAAAAATGACATCATTCACTGGTTCTTATTTAGATCTGTTATATAATTCGGTAACCGTTTCCCCAATTCCTTCAGGCTGATTATATAGAGCCATGAGGTGGGCGTTCTAGCCCCGAAAAGCCACCCCGTTTCTTGGCCAATCCCCAACGGGGGTATGTGCACTAGAAGAGGAACAACAACAACAACAACAACAATTGTCATCCCCGCTAAGGGCAGCCATGGCCCAGGTCTCCATTGCGCCGTTCTTCCGCTATATTCTTTTGGTGCCTTGAGACCCGCACCAAAGGTGCCTTGAGATGACTGCACGCTACGAAGGAGACCACCGACGTCCCCTCCGGCTTGAGGTTCGCAGAACCCCGCTCTTTTGACTGTTTTTACGCTGCTCAGCCCCGCACTCAGCCGGAGGTCAGCATGGCTGGCCCTGACCGCCTACCGACGACCGACCGAATGCGTGCGATGGATAAGCTGCGCCGGCAGCAACCCATCCTTCGCGGCGCTACTGCGAGACTTTTGAAGGCAGCGACGATACTTCTGGATGCTACCTCAGCGTCTCCGCACAACCTGCAACAGGCCTTTGACCAGCTGGAGAGCAAGTACACCGCACTTTTTGAGGTCGATCAAAAAATAATCGATATTCTTGAGAGTGATGAAGTTGAACGTGACTACTTCGAAGCCTTGACTTTCCAAAGAAAGATATGTCATGCCATAAACCGACTGCGCTCTGCCTTGAAGTCCCCGAACGCTGTCGTCCTGAGACATAAAACTGACGTCACTTTCGCCCATCCAGATGAGCCTTCTCAACGCGGCTCGCGCACATCGACCTCGGCAGTTGTCTTGCCGAAGCGGCAAGTTTCTGCTTTTGACGGCGAGCCACGTGGGTCCACGTGGATTGGGGTCCATGTAGAGACGACGGCCGACAGTCACCCGAACCGTACCGATGTTGCCAACGTGAGCACTGCGAACCGTTTGGAGCTCTACTTGCCGGCCCCGCAGACAGATGCCTTAACGCTCACGTCCCTGGTGAGGATCCAACGAAACAGAAGCAGAGGCGATCGCTTTGCGCTCACCATGACGTCCGCAACATCGACTCAGGATAGCGTGAGGCCAGCAGGTCCGTCGCAGTTCAACTGCTCCACGATGGTGATGCAAGAACTAGTTTCCTTTAACGCGACGCGGGACGCGGCGAAGAGGTTATTGCCCCAAAGACAAGAGAAGATAGTCAAGACTAATTTGTTCGGAAACGTCTCTCAAGTAGCCGTTTAGGGACAAGCCATCGTTGCAATGCACGATTCAAGGTTCCAACATGCCAAAGGTGATCCTCAGCGTAAAGACATGCAGGTTGGAGCCAGCACCGAGTTAGCTTCGAGTGTCCCGGAGAAAACTAAGCGTGACGAACGCGAGGCCACGCGGGCCGCAGACAAGGACGACTTAGTGGATCCCGTTCAAGTAGACGACGAAACACTTGAATTTAAGGACGTGAACAAAGGGATAGAGCCGCCGCGGTTTGATTTTGAGTTCGAGTGCGTCTTTGAACCCGTCTTCATAAAGAGTAAATCGTTACCGGACCTTCGTAAAGCCCGACTAGCACCAATCTCAGTACTCCGGTAGGTTTCACCCAAACACAGATATGAGTGTTTCCGTATTCCTGGAGATAGAAAATCTGCACCACTTGTGTTTACTTCTCTGAACTGCGAGGAGACCCAGAGGTCTGGTCGAGAACAACGAGAACCATACAGTGAGCCGATAACGAGCACGAAAACGAGTTCGTCAAGAGAAGAAACTACCGAAAGATTCATCCGAAGAAGTTACGTCTTTTCTAAGAACACAGCTCGGCTGTCTTCGCACGAGCCATCGCACCAACAAGACACTGGCAGTTGCGCGACAACGCCTTTCGGGAAGTGGATGCAATACTATGGAATACCTAACCATCCAAAAGGCTGGGTACAGAGTTTTGTGTACATCACCTTCACTTTGGCGACGCCAGGCTGTGCTCAAGGCTGCATCTCCCGACAGCTCTTCCAGGATTGACCTTATGGACCGGAAGCCAACCATTTAGGATTGTGGCCTTATTCATCCTCGCAGATATTTTCTCGCGGGCGGGAGAGAGATGCGACCTGCCCTTGAAAAGGACGCCTGAGTGGAGGTCACGGGTCACCAAGAAAAGCAGCGATGTGACGAGGTTCAGGAAGAACTGACCCGCGTGGTTCCAACTGAAGAGTAAACAATGTGCGTTCTAGGCTGGACCGCGAATCAGTGCAGGCGAGTTAGAAACGAACCAGGAGCGGTGCATCAGCTCGCAAGAGAACAAGGAGTTCAAGGTGCCACTCAACGGGGCTCTTTGCGCAAGCATCGTTCATAAGGAACGTGTTTCAGGACGCAGGAAAGAATCGGTTCGCGCTGCAACGCTTGTGCCAGAACATTGAATGACGCTGCTTGTATCCCTTAATAGCAGACGTGAACGTTGCGCGCGCTGGAGTGTGTTGAATCTCCCGATGGGTATGCGTCAGTAATCATCAGCATCATCATGTAGATTTTCTCGTGCGAGTAAAGTTGTCATCCCCGCTAAGGGCAGCCAAAGCCCAGGTCTCGATTGCGTCGTTCTTCCGCTATAGTGCCCACTGCGACACCTGCGAGGTTGAAGAGGCAATCGAACATGTGCTTTGAAGACGTGTTTTGGCTGCCGAGCTGAGCCGATCGGAAAATCAACCGTTCAAACCTAAGACTATTCTAGGACATCAACCCCTACAATCAACTACAATCAAGCAAAAGCCCTTCGGCTTTTCATGAAGGACACACGTTTGGATGAGAGACTATAGTTCCCACAAAGGGACTAAAGTGTGTGCGCAGCCCCGCTCCTATTCTCTCTTTTTCGCCTGCCCTCTCTTTCATCCCCTGAACACCCCTTCCCCAGTGCCGAGTAGCGATCCGGGCTCTAAGCCTGGATAACATCTCGGCCTTTCCCTTCGTTTTTCTCCACCTCTTGTCAGGATAACGTTTTTTTTCTGGACTCGAAGAGGGTGCAATATGCTTTGATAAGTATGTCCTAAACAACCCTGAAACAATAAAAATCTAACGCCCTTTTCTGGAAGAAAAATGGTTGAAACGCGAAGCTTTCTCCGATGCAACTGCCAAGTCCTCGATCCAATCACCCAAATTCTAAATATACGACAATGCTAGGCTACCCGAATGTGATATACTTTTGTGTCTCTTAGTTTGTGCTTGGGTCATCTGAATGTGCTAATTCGGTTAGCTCAATGTTGTCGTTGATTTGGGCTTTCCATAGTTAAGCGTGCGGCGTGATCGACGTGCCACATGTGCGCCTGTTAGAAAATGCTTTCATCTTCGTTGTCGCTCAACCGCATGACACTAAACAGCACGATAGAGCTCGTTATGCGTGAAAAGAAATCCCATTTATGCGGCGTGAAACTGGTGTGCCCTGCGCGGAAACCCATTCTAGAAACTTGGCTTTCCTGAAGTAAAGTTGGTTTCCTGTTGCTTGTTTTTTTTTTCCTATACCACCACAACTAAGACATAGAAAGCTTCGAAAGAAAAGCATGTTGGTAACCGTCAAGTATGTATAATTCACGGCACACTGTGGCATACCGAGCGTATACGAATTTAAAATTGCCAAGCAATGCAAACATTTGAATGCGAAATTATTTCGAGTGCCGCCAGAATGCCCGCCGAATGTCCTCCACGTTCTTGGGCGTCATCTTGAACTTCTTTGTCTTGTGGTTCAAGCTATAGAATGTTGCAACTATGCGTTGCACCGCAAATTACTGAAGACTGAGCCGAACGATAAGGTCGAAGAAGTGACGCCTGCCCACTATTCACTATGCTCATGAAATAGGAGCTCGATTGCTGCACATACATCTTGCAGAGTGAAAACTAACAATGAATTTCAGACGTGTGCTGATGGATCCAAAAATAACCTGTTCATATCACTACCGCACTGAGAGAAAGAGCAGACAGTGCGGTAAACCAAGGCCCACTCTAAGAAAATTTTCCATCCCCTCCTAAAGATAGTTGTTCAGAGAAGCGCGAAAGCTAGAGGTGCGTCTAATCGATCGTAAGACCTTCAAAAACTCAAATCGCTAACGAAGAGGAAACCCATGCGGCCATTTTTCTTCCTATAAATAAACGCATCAACGGCCGATCTAAGTGTATAGCGATGCGTGGTTTATGAGATAAAGGTATACTTTTGTACTCCCTCTTCATCATCTATGCGTCTATTGTCTTATCTACAACCGTTTCTTTTTCGAAGTAACCGTTTTGACAGAGTGGAAGCCCGGTTTCACGCAAGCGCCGTGTATCTAGATATCTTATCAGAGGTTTTCGGTCGACCAAGCGGTCTACGGGGAAATGCATTAGATTTTTTAAAGAACGCCATCAGTACCACTAAAAAAGCTTTCGCTTTAATAAACTGCACGCCCCACCGTCGCAATTTCACTAGACAAAAAAATTGGCTCCAATTCATGCTGTGAAGGTAGTTGGAAGAGAGAGAGAGAGAGAGAGAGAATAAACTTTATTGTTAGAAAAAGGGTTGCGATGGGGCAATGTTAGCTCACTTGGAGTGGTTCCTTATTCACAGGTTCCCATGTACTTCCCGAGCCTCCTGGCCCCTGTGGATCAGCCGAAGTTGGTCTTCCAGGGCGGGGCTGGTCAGCAAGATCTCCCATCGCTCATCCTTGTTGGAAAGCAAAGCTTTAAACAACACCCGCAACAATTGCTCATGAGGCGTCACTTGACATCGCACGCGTGGCTCTACAAAAAGTGCAACCAGAGATTCTGCCACCCGTTACCTGGGATTCGCGCTAAAGAGAGCCCTCCCCCTCCTCTCCCCAGCCGTTACCTGGGATTCGCGTGGGTGGCGTCCCGAACGAACGTGCGTCGGCGGAAACAAAACGGAGAGGAACGTCTTTCGAAGGGTGAACAGGAGGGCGGCACGCGCGCTAATGCGTCTTCTCTCTCACTGCCTCCCGTCGCTCTTGTTTCATGTGTCGCCTCCAAAGCGCCCTCCCCTTCCCCAGACGCTGAATGAAAACCAGGCCCAAAGCAACCATCGCTAAAACAGACAAATCGCTAGGAACGCTGGGTAACCATTCGCGGCGCAATCTACACCCCGTGCTCTGTGAGTGAACCCCCCCCCCCCCCCCCCCCCCCCCCTTCTCCGCCGCCGCCGCCGCCGCCACCGCGTTGGGAGTTCGTTGTCCCGCACGCCACGAAAGAACCGTTGGTTGGTAGAGGTAGAAAGCTTTGCTCCAAAAAAGTTACCGCATCGCACTGCTCCACGCGCGTTCCCAGCGTCATCTGCTGAAACCTTTCTTTACTGCTGCCGTTTGACTTGGGACGCCGCGAGGACGGCTAGTGTCGCGGGCGCCCGCTGTTTCGGCTGTTTCCTCTTTTTCTTGGGTTATTTTTTTATTTGATCGAGCAGCCATGTACATTTCATTAAAGAAACACTGCAAATATCTCTTATGTATTGATGTCTTGCCTCTAATGTTCCTAATGTTTTCTTTTTGCTGAACAATGTCGACAAGTATAAACATTACCACCAAATTTAGAAGTTTGTAAATGTCTTTCTTACATCAGCGTCTCGTTCAACAACTCTTAACTTCGCCTGGGCGGCTGAATCGAAGGACAGGACGATACATTGTTATATGCAGTGTTCCCTTTACCATGTGTGTATCTAACTATCTAAGAGTAGCACTGCTACCCACATTCGTGGTTTTTTTCCCTAAAGCTACCGTTCGCGTTTGTGGTCAACTGGAATTTCCACTCTGTCTATATTGTACCCTGCGTGGTACAAAATGTTACAACTTGTATGTAGGCCAGCGGCAGCCGATTCTGGATTGTTGTTTTTGTGTGTGTTTCCTTTTTGTAATGTGGATTTGTTACCTGATGCATAGTTCCGTCGAGGCATGCTATGTATCCGCTTCGATGGACAAATAAACCTCTTTACAGACAGTAACCGAGCTCGTTCCTGTTTACACGCGGCGTCGCTGATTGTAAGCTGCCTGCGCCTCGGGAGTACATGGGGCCCACACGTGGCCTACCCATTTCGACGCAACTTGCCGCCGGTGTTTGCCGTCAAGTTGACCCTTCCAACCCATACAAAAATATTGTATGGTCGGCTAAAGAAAATCCTTTTTATGGTCGGCTTTAGCTATTTGGCCCAATATTCTTTAGTCGTTTCTATGGGTGTCTTTAGCGAATCGTATCGCCATTCCTATGGGTGTCTTTAGCTTCTTCTATAGCCAGTTCTGTGGTTGTCTTTAGATATTCGTATCGACATTCCTATGGGTGTCTTTAGGTTCTTCTATAGCCGGTTCTATGGTTGTCTTTAGCGGTTCGTATCGCCATTCCTATGGGTGTCTTTAGGTTCTTCTATAGCCGGTTCTGTGGTTGTTTTTAGATATTCGTATCGACATTCCTATGGGTGTTTTTAGCTTCTTCTATAGCCGGTTCTATAGTTGTCTTTAGCTATTCGTATCGACATTTCTATGGGTGTCTTTAGCTTCTTCTATAGCCGGTTCTATGGCTTTCTTTAGGTCTTCTTTTGATATCGCTATGGCTATAGAAGAAGCTAAAGACACCCATAGGAATATCCATAGAAATGGCTAAAGACAGCCATAGAAATGTCTAAAGATAATTGGGCCAAATAGCTAAAGACAACCATAAGAAAGATTTTCAATAGCCGACCATACGATATTTTTGCATGGGCTGCAGCCAGAAGAGAATCGCCACTACTTGAAACACAGCGACAGCAGCAGCCTCTGGGAAATTATTAACACGCTGCCATGCCGGCATATAGCCTTGCGGATCTCTAGGACTTCTCCTGTGGCACTTAGGTTGTGTGGTTATCTGCATTCTGTAATATATGCTCCATGAACACATCAGCGATATAGGGGGAGTGCAAGGTTGCGACTGCAAACACGTCGCCAGTTTTCATTCACACAAGGCTTAAACAAAGGCAAACAAGAAAAGCAAAACCAAGGGGTTTATTCATCCCATTCATTACATAAAGGACTACTATCTACGCTACTTCGCCGAACGTAAAATGTTGTTCACATACGCCGATCGAAACACAGAGCACACGCATTCCAACAATCTGGCTCACGCTTACGTCATTCGCTCGACAGCCACACTACGCGGCGCATTTTCCCCGAACGCCCACCGAGACACATATACCTACAGGTGCTGCGTAGTCCACAGAAAATAGAAAACTCACAAGTCATGCATTTCACTCAGTACGCAATGCACGAAGTTGCAAGTATGGTGGCTAAAATGGAAATGCACTCTTAATTAAACAATGAGGATGGTCGCACATAATGCAATAATAAAAAACGTTTTCCAAGTCCATTCAATTAGTTCCTTGTACATTTTCTCAGTTCGCGAAAAAATAATTATATTTGTCTCATTACCGCGGCGAAATCTTCACTTCTGAGTACATTGCAATGCCCATGTGGTGCAGGGTAGCTTGGAAACGTATTCTTGAACACCAAAAAAGTCCTGCATTTCTCGCACAATACAGCCTCTTCAGTTCGTAAGATCACTCACCCTGGTGTTTTGCGTACGATGAAATTCCTGTCGCGGTATCGCAGGTATTCATTTTCGCATGACTTCGAGTTGATGTTGAATTAATCGTAACACTGTCACCATAAGCACCGAAATTTCCGACAGCGAAAAGCGGCACATTTGCTTGGCGTCACACCATCAACACGAACACATTGTAGTCGAGTCGTAAATTTCCAACATTAGGCAACACGTGCCATGCCCGCGCACATGAGCAAGGAGACGAGATGTGGCTGGCTGAGTACATCCTGGTATAACCAGGTCCATCGCGCTAGCAAATAGTGCGGAGATATGTGCCCATCTTTCGACCTTTTTCTAACTCGTTTTCTGGTAATGATTTTATTTGGCAAATACAACATCGCTTAACGTTTTGTTTTCTTCATCCGAAAAAACTATATCTGTTATCAGTACTCAGGGAAAATTTCCTGCCACTGTTATTGCTGCGCGCACGAATACTAACACAGCACAGACCGCTTGACCCTCTTTTCCACGAAAACTTCCCTTCGCACGACCGGGCTACAGCGTCGACGCGCGCGGCACTCACGCCGCACCTCCCCGGCCGGTCGTGGTCCCCTCTACCTTTTCAACGCTTCCCAGAACTTCCTGTCCCTGCCTCCTTCGGTCCAGCTTGGGTCGCTCTCCCCCTTTCTCAATGACTAATTTCAAAGTGAGCTCCGCGGGAGAAGGAATGCGGTTGTTCGCAGATGCCACCATATTTCTGACTGCGCCCGCAGGAACGGGGGCCGCGAAAGTTCTTTCCAATTTGCTTCGACGCTGAGAAGGCCGTTTTCAGAGAAGCCCGCTTTTTCACTTGACCGCGGCAGCGAAGGGCCGCAGAGGAAGAATTCTCCGAACTTATAAGTCTTTCGGTCGAGGTTCATTCGCAAGCTTTGCCGACGCACAGTATCCAAAGTTGCAACCTGAATTTGAGCGTTAATCTGTCTGTAGCTGCCTTTAGTCGTACTTTTCCCGTATTGTTGGTATACTAGGTACCTAAAGTTATTGAACAAAAACTTTCATATAACTGGCCGATGAACCTCATCATCGTTATTCAGTCTGTGTTGTAGATGTAGCTAGGTAAATCATGAGTGTATAAATTACGCGTCATGTCATATTGGAACCAGCGGAATAGAATTTAATGGTGCGCTCGAAATATACCTTTATAGGTTAACACTTTTTTATTAGCGGCTGGAGAGTTAGAGGCTTATGTCACCATGTAGTTAGCTAAGGAAGCTTTTATGGATGCAAGCCTCTAAATTCTGCGCCAAACGCTTTCCCAATTCCGGCTAAATGTTGCTTAATTGTCACACGTCTAAAGGTTGACAGTTATATATTGCGTCGTAGCCAGCCGCAGAAACTTTTATGGGTGCCTCTCTTTAGCTTTAGGGTAGATTCTTTCTAATAGCTGGCAGAAGACAGCTGAATGGCTCCAATTATGTAGACTTAGAGCTAGACAACGGCCTATATCCAGCCAAATGAACTTTTATGGCTTTCTCTCTTTAGCTTTAGGACGAATTCTTTTCAATAGCTGGCAAAACACAGCTCAATGGTTTTGAGTCTGTAGAGTTAGAGCTAAAAAACGGCCTATAGCCAGCCAAATGAGCTTTTATGGCTTTCTCTCTTTAGCTTAAGCACGAACTCTTTTCAATAGCTGGTAAAAGACAGCTGAATGGTTTCAAGCCTGTATACTCAAAGCTAAACAATGGTCTATAGCCAGGCAAAAGAGCTTTCTTGCGGCTAGCCTATAGAACTAAAGCGATAGATTTTTCTTTAGCTGGCTACAGTAGCCTCAATAGCTGTGACTTTATAGACTAAACACACTAGGATGTTCTACAGTCGTCTAAAGAGAATTGTATGGTTTACATTCTTTAGTGCAGGATGCATAAAAACTTCAATAGCTGGCTATAGCCTAATTTATGTACTTTTATGGGTGACCATAGGGACCCATAGGCGGCCATAGCTCACCAAACATTTTTCTATAGACGCCCATAAGGCATTTTTGTATGGGAAACCCGCTCCGCCGCGGCACCTCTCCCCGCGGTTGATTGAGCTGTGCTTCACGCGAGGGTTCGCTGCGAGCGCGTTCTGCTGGGAGAGAGATAACCCCAGCCAATCCTCCTACCCCTACTTCTACCTCCTCTCCAGCCTGGTCTTTTCGGAGTTGCGCTGAAAGAGTTTTCTGCGCACATAGGAACACTGAATTTTCCTTTTCGCCTAACTATATAAATCTATTGAAGTGCAAACCAGTGGTAAGACGCTACACAAGTGGGGAGAAGGCGCGCGCGGACGGCAGTGAACTTACAACAGACTTATTGAAACGATACTCCCCAAACTTAATACAAATTTTCTTCGCTTGCACATGCGCAGATATTCTACATCTTACGCACACAAGGAGGCAATTCAAAGCGCAATACCAATCTCATACGTGTTGCAGTCCGCTGAGAAAAGGTATTTCTTTATCTACGATTACCCCAGAAAGTTCACTAACTTTTTTTCACCGTGTTTATATATCACGAAGGCTTCGATACTCTCGCTACTGCTTCGTCGCTCCATGCCCCAGTATGGACAGATCCGGGGTGCATTGGTGCACATTGGCGCACATTGGCGCACAAGGGCATTGGCGCACATATTCCGCCAAGTTGCTGCCCTTTCCATTGTTGAGACATGTGCGATGAATGGAAGGAAGTTGCTGCCCCAACAAGGAAGGGGCAGCAGCTTGGCTAAATATGTGCGCCAATGCCCTTGTGCGCCAATGTGCACCAATGCAGCCCGGATCTGTCCATACTGGGTCATGGAGTGACGAAGCAGGAGCGAGAGGATATCGAAGGCTTCATAATATATAAACATGGTGAGAAATTTGTTATGGAACCCTCCGTGGTAATTACAGATAAAGAAATTGCTTTTCTCAGTGGACTGCAACACGTGTGCGATTGGTATTGAGCTATGCATTGCCTCTTTGTAACATTCTGGCGTGCTGTTAATTCGAAGGAAAATCAGGCAGTACCTACCTTTCCTGACGAAAGTGGGGGCGCTCTGTCTCTAGCAGCTTCTTCAGAGCTGTTTAACGCGCACTTCAGCGGCGTGTTTACAGACGAACTCCCTTTCGATACTCTGGTACCTCTTCAATCCCTTGTTATCCCTAATACTAATGACCCGATAACCATATCCAGAAATGGTGTGGTGAAAGCAATTGACCGCCTTCCCCTCAGCTCTAGTCCGGGGCCAGATAGCATTAACACAAAATTCCTGCAAATGACTGCTCACACGTCGACCGCCCTATTATCACTAATTTTTCAACAATCATTAGACACAGATGATTGGAAAAACGCGCATGTAAAACCTGTACCTAAGGGAGGGGATAATACTAATCCAAACAATTTCCGACCTATTTTCCTAACTTCAGTTCTCTGCAAGATACTCGAACATATTATATTCACCCACGTCATGGCGCATTTAAATGCAAATAATTTACTATTAGAAAACCAACATGGATTCAGATATAAGCGATCATGTCAACCCCAACTGTTTTAATTGGTAACTGGCCTTCACAAATCCATCCACATGTCCCATTACACAGACGCAATATTCATAGATTTTAAATACAGAGCATTTCTTTAACTCACATGTAGCATCCACCGTGCGTCCGCAACAGCTCAGCGTGCAGGCGCGAACTCTCCCCCACTCCTCCTCTCCCGCATCACGCTACCCTCCTCGCTCTCAACAACAGGTCCGCACCCCTCCCCCTACACTATATAAAAAAATAATACTTACCGGCGCCTGGTTTCGATCCCACGACCCTGCGGGCGGAACGCGAGGTACATGGTGCTCTTCCCACTGCGCCACAAAACCGACACAGAATGAAAGGCTACGAACGCGCCTTATATCCTTGACTCATTCAAACTACGTCAAGAAGCTGCTGATACAACGCATTCACTACCACCAACTCCCCAAACACTAAACGTTAACGCAATACACCCACCCCCTATGCGACGCATTTACTCGAGTCCCCCTCGCGGGGAGATGAGCCCTTTTTTCTAAAGCCTTTCATCTCGTGCTTCACAACCGATTAATGTTTAAAGTTCAGCAGTTACAACTCAATAACAAAACTACTCTCTGGATAAAAAAAAAATTTTGACAAACCGTTCTCAATCAGTAAACATTAATCAGTGCATATCCAGCAGCTTCTGTGTTAAGTCGGGTGTCCCACAGGGGTCAGTCTTGGGTCCCCTTCTGTTTCTCATCTATATTAACGATATAGCATCCGGTATTAACTCCTCTTCGCGTCTCTTTGCGGATGACTGCGTTCTTTATCAGCAGATAACTAACATTGATGATGCCATTACCCTACAGGATGATTTGTCCAAATTAATCGAATGGTGCAATAGATGGCAAATGGAAATCAACGTATCAAAAACCAAACACATGACTTTTTCTACCCTCTTAGATACTCCTTCCACTCAGTATTTTGTTGGCACTGGTCGAATCGAAACAGCCTCCCCATTGAAATATGTGGGTATATTTTTTTATTTCCGATCTGAGCTGGAGCACTCACATTCAATACATCACTAACAAGGCCCTTGAAAAACTTGGATTTCTAAAACGCCGCCTTTTTCAAGAGAACAGCAGTACCAAACTGCATGCGTACATTTCATTAATAAGATCCAGATTAGAATATGCTTCTGCTATCTGGCATCCACACCAAACGTCCTCTATTAACTCCCTTGAAGCTGTGCAGAACAAAGCTGCAAGATTTATCCTGAGTTCCTACTCTTCTGATTTAAGCGTATCTGCTTTGAAACGTTCTCTTGACCTGCCTAATGTGGATACCCAAAGGAAATTTTCGCGCTTGTCGTTTTTTCACTCCCTTTACTACTCTGAGCCATCTTTCAGGTCATCTAATATTTTGCCGGCTCATCACATTTCCCCCCGAGCTGATCATGCGCACAAAGTACAGCCAATGTTTGCTAGAACCAAAAACTACCAGAGCTCCCCCCTTGCTTTATCAATACAGGAATGGAACTTGCTCCCGGCAAGTCTTGTTCATCTGACAAAATCATCCTCCTTTCAAACCGCGTTGCATTCATTTATCACCCAAAATATTGACCAGTAAGCCTTACTCACTGCTTTGTTGAAAAAGTGTTTTAAAATGTGCATTTTTTTTCAGTTGAAGTTGTCTGTATAGTGTAATCCAGTAATGTGCACAAAATTTGGAAATGTTTGATTTTATTGTATGTATGCTTTGCTATTTGACTACATTCGATTTTGATCTTACGGGTTGCTCTTGCTAGCACCTTATACATAACCCTGTTGCATTACTAACTTATTTGCGTTCGTATATGCCCTGTTAAACAAAAAAAAGACACGAGGAAGAACGATCAATGATGGATGTACTCTGTATGTCACGCCTCGTTCAACGGTGAAATAGTGTTGTGTGTGTTTTTAAGCCCTTCCCCCCCTATGTAATGCCCATCACGGGCCCTTAGGGTACTAAAACAAACAAATAAATAAATAAATAAATAAATAAATAAATAAATACCATGTAGAATATCTGCGGCTGCGCTAGTGAAGGAAATTTGTATTTAGTTTGGGGAGTGTCGTTTCAATAAATCAGTTGTAAGTCCAGTGGCACCCGTTTGTGTCTTCTCCGCTCATGTATAGCGTCTTACCACTGGTTCACACTTCAAAAATCCTGAGCCAACTGGCCCAGCTTTCTACCTAAGTCATGTAAAGCTTCTCTTTAGAAAAACATTCATAGGGGTAGTTTGCGCTTGGGATATGCGTTCGGCTTTGCCGTTGTTAAAACAAAAAACCCGCAACGGACTTTGAAAAGTGTTTCAGAGAAGCTGTCAGAGGCTCTGGACAATGAAGAAAGTTGCTCATCTCAAAGCTACTTGGCCCTCCACTACGAAAAATGTGGACACCATCCGATTCCGCAGTTTCAGCTATAACTGGGAAGTATAAAAGGCATTATATAGCAACTTATTTCTTCAATAAAGTGCAACTGGGATGGGGCATTTATATGTGCAACCAGCTGCTAAAAATGCTTTCAGAGCTAGGTCATTTCATGCGTTTCGTGTGACTTTCTGCATTGGTATTTTACGCAGTCCGGGTGGCTGTTTCCGTGAGTAATATTGTTGGTGATATAAGGTGCAGTAATTGCCATTGTTATGAATTAAAGCCACTTGAAACTCAGCGATCGTGTCCTGTCTCTTGCTGTTGTCTTCAGGTGAGTTCCGCTTGCGTGACTGATGGAAGGGCAAACTCGTTCAGCGAGGGCATCGCGTTTGTGCCCCTATACCGAGGCAGCGGCAGATGTTACGCAAAAGGTCACAACGATAAAACTATTTTCATTAATTTTTTTTCGCAACTATGCCTATTAACTTCTCCGCACAAAGGCTTTAATGTTATCCAGAAATGTTACCAAAAGAAGAGGACTGCGAAAATGTGTGCCCGTGATGACGTAAAGCGCAACTGAACCGCGGCGATTTACGCAACTTGCAATTCTTCGCGCACGTCGAAGTAATCAGGGCGATGTCTTCGTGCACCAGTTTATCTTACCCCCTGCCTAGTTTCCTTTGTGCCTTGTTATTGCCAACCGGGTGTTACGGCGCGACTCTCATAAAGTTGGCGCACGATTCCTCCATGCTTTACGCCGTCGCGCAGATTTGCAACCATAAAAAGGGGTCAGTCAAGACAGCACCAACACCCACCGGCGACCACTCGCGTGAAATAAGGCGTAGGAATGGGGAGAAGGGGGGAAGGGAAAGAACCAGTCGTGGTCGCAGCAGCTGTTGCGAGAATACAGGGACAACCGAAAAGAAGCATCAAGTCGTGGCTGTGCCCACCAACCGTAAACGTGTGCACAACGCTGTTCCCTACGACAAGGAAGGCAGCCTCGCATCGCAGCAAGCTGTTTTAAGAAAGCCAGCTGTGGCAGTCGTTTATATTACGTTCAGACGGGGAGACTTTATTGAAGCTTCATTCGGCGACACCTTTCAGTCGGGGTGGCAACATCAAAGTTTTGCGCCACAAAAGGGGCCACTGCGTTCCCACCGGGGGAGGTTATAACAGGACCGAGAGAAAGAGTGTATTTTCTGGAGGCTACGTTTGCGCAAGTTGTAGGACGGTGTCAATTGGTTTCTTGTCAAAGAGATGTTGTAAAAAATAAATCATAGCTTGGTTCTTAAGTGGTTGGGTGTATCTATAAATCAGATATTCCCTTACGTTTGATACTAATGAGCCCTGGATGAGTTATAGGATTATGGCTTCCCCAAGGAAGCGGAACAACCGGTGGGCGAACATTGTCTTCAGTCTTGACTTCGGGAACTCGTTTTGAAGTGTATGTCCTGCCTACAGTTTTGCCCTGACACAAGATGAAATAAATAAGCAAACAGTACATATCGCTTTTTTTTGCATCAGCTGACCCACACATTGTTCTGCGGAGATTTCCCAGCAGGCAGAAGGAAGATAAAAAGTAGTGTAAAGGCGGCAGACGGCAGCAGCTGGAGGATAATTGATCACAATGCTCAAAATGATGCTCGTACGATGGCTGATGTGGTGATGAAAAAATTTGAGGACACCTAGCCCTTCTTCTGAGCTCTAACTTTGCCCTGCAGTGGGTGTAGATAGGCTGGTGGTGATGATGAATATGATACAAACGTTTCGTCGAAGTATTCTTTTACCTTTTACGCAACGGCTGAACCAAGGGACAAACAGATAGGCAGACAACCAGACATACAGACAGCTGTTGCGTTTAAGTATCCCTTGAAGGACTATCGTCTTGAAAGCATTTATGTTTCATTGAATGCCGCTGACGGCTCCTCCCAGTTTGGTGTTGCAGTTCATGCGGCTTTTGCACCGATGCGCCAGGTCAGCGGGGTACGTGCCCGATAAGCCGCCGTACACCACACTCACCGCAACTGCAACCGCACTCTTCGCCGAGCTGCAACTCTCCGCTTTCCAGGGTGCTCTGCGCTGCCTAACAGTCGGGATACTAACTTTTGTTCTAGAAACGATAGTCTTTCTCGGGCTCCTTAAAGGAGCCACGAATACGAAATACAAGTTTGGTTTGCTACAACGACTTCTTTGTCCGGAAACAATGATGCACTTTCACCTCGTTATAATGAACACTGATATAGCGAATTATCAACAATAGCGAACTAAATACGAACTTTGGTTGGCCACGCGTTATTGCAGTGACACTTCTTCTGTTTATAACGGAACCGAAACCGCTACAGCCGCACGCGATATCGGCTATAACGAAGAAATATTTGACTAGTAGGGTAATATGCTACTTGGAAAGTAGAAAAGGCCCTTTCGTGGGTGTACAATGTGAAAAACGTCCTCTCACTCGGTGCTGTGAAAAGCCACCGGACAAAGATCACATCCTACTGCAAATAAATAAGAAAGAACACAGGCCTGTTTTGTCGAACACACTTTGTTGTGTTGCAATTTCACTTTCTCGTGTTCTGGTACATTTAGCTCGAAATGCCAGGAGACAGAGAACGATTACCTCGTTTATAGTGTGTTCGAAACCTAGCATTTAGTGTTTTTGTATCTAAGATATTTGAGCTAGCCATATTTCCCAGTCGTTGAAGCCCATTTTGACCCGTACTGTTACTTCAAATGTCGGATATAACGAACTAATACACTGCCCCGATACTACTTCGTTTATAACGAGGTTCGACTGCACCAATTTTATCGCAAATTTCGAAAAAATGAAGGAGATATTACAGCAAGCGTGTGAAGCAGTGGCGACTCCCTCGCCACTTTCCGGCAACTCTTCAATGACGTCACAGAATCTTGTTTCTCCAATTGGCGGCCGCTGAAATAAACCATCGCTACGACAGTTGGCTGGGCAATTGGAGTGGGGCTTCTAAGTCCGTTTAATCGCATCACTTGAGTGCTGAAGTGCAGGGAAAACTGCGTTTTTATTGCTAGGCTATATTACGTCACGATAACGCCAAATTTGAAAACTGACATTCCAGGTGTTTTCTTCTTTTTTTAAAAGAATTTTTTTTCCCCGACTGGAATAGAGCTGAGAAGGTCCTCATGCCGAGTTCATTCAAAATACACAAAGTTGAATTTTGTCTTCATGGTTCCTTTCAACTAAAAAATGTTTGTCTTCTGCCTTACCCTCGATTCAGCCACCAGGCCAAGAGTTTTAAAACTTCTAAAACGAGATATATTTATAGGCAAAACAATTCAAAATCCCTCAATCCAGCAACTACAGTTCATACTTGCCAACGTTTTGAGTATAGCGAATAGCGTTAGCGATATTCACGGCAGAACATCAATAGATAACTCGTACTCGCAGTGGTCTTTTAATACAGAAGTAGATGTATGCTTAATTCGAGCGGCAGAAAATAAAAAATACCCGTTGAAAACAATATTGTGACCCAGAAACACAACAAACCTCGCTCCTAAACCTTGAGGCGGCATATTATGTCCACCAGTAACAATTAAGGTTCTAATAGATGCCGCAAGAGAAGTGGAAGCGGAAGCCGGGAAAATTGAATTGACTTCCACCGTGCTTATCATGGGAGGAGCGATAGAGGAAGAGAGGAATGTGAGAGGTGGGCGGAGGAGAGAAGAGAGAGACGCATTACGTGGCAGGCGAGGCATATGACTATCGTCTTTTGACGACATTTGCAACAAAGTGAGCAGATACGCGGTTAATTATTTTTATTCCATTACGAAGCATGGTTATCTCCCACGTTGCCGCACTTATATCCAATAGAAGACCGTGAACTTGTCTGCTTCTCTTATGTCGAAGATCGCTACGAAGGCTGAGAGCAGTGCACCAGAAAAGGCGGTGGTGGCGTCATGTGGAAGTCTTCTGACGTTCCTCAAGGAGCGGTTTTTCTCCCACAGGCGCTAACGCCGACGCCCGAAGCCCGCTTTTTTACACGATTGGCAGTAATGTTTTTATTTCCATCACATATTGACGGATTCATTCGTCAGAACTACCTGCGATCTCTTAAACACCATTTGTCGCAGACTGCGGGACGCGTGCAATGTAGTTGTTCGTGTGTACTGGGTACCGGGACACGCAGGCGCGTGCGCTAGCGAGCCTGTTGATCTCAGCTCCAACCCTGCGTTACCCGTCCCATTCGCAAGATACGACCCCCACCCCACAGAAGCCAAGGCTACACCCAGGCACGCATCCAAGCTGTCGTGGCGGAACTTGGTTCCACCAGACACCGCTTTCCTGCCCGTTGGATCGCCCCGTGGCGCACAAGTGCTCCTGCACAAGGCACGGGCTGGTTCCGCGCTCACGGATGACGTGCTGGCCAAGTAATGTGCCTATGTGCCAAAGCGCCACCAGCATGCAGACCAGGATCAGCAACCTGTGGCAGAAGTTGCCTGCACGTCCTGCTCCACAGGAGCCACGCCCACTGTACACCACATGTTGTGGAAGTGTCCCGGCCTCCAAACGCTGCGTTTACAGTGTCTTCCGACCGGAGTCCAGCGGCTCGAGGACTGGACAACGCCGCTGCAATCCGCCACTACACGGCAGACGCTCCTTTCTCTGTGGTAGCTCGCGCGCTTCTCTAGATGAGGAAGAGGAAATAAAGGAGGAATAACCGACTTCCTAAAGCCATCAGCCATGAGCAGAGTCATCATTCTAGGACCCCTTGAGTCCGTCCGGCTTCTTGGGCTCTCTTCAGGCGTCAACCCCCAAATGTAACCTATAAACCTTCACCGCCTGCCCCTCACATCTTCCAATCCCCCAGCCGACCGACGTGTCCGCCCCCCCCCCACTAATAAAGTTCTGCTATGTTATGTAATGTTATGTAATGTTATGTTATGTTATGCTGTTGCAATCACCTGACCCTGATGGTGGGAAGCTGGCCTGGTGGGTCCAGGTACCTCCGTATAGCAGTAACTGAGACGCCTAGAGGAGGACACCCCATTGCCCACACCCCGTTGCCCCGGTGTATGCACTGCACCCGTGAAGAACAACGTATAGGGGCCCTTCCGCAGATCGCGCAGATGTTTTATCCTTCTCTCTTCACGTCCGTGAACCAAGCTGCAAGGATTCAAGTACATTCAGTTAGGCCCAACGTAGCTCTTTGAGGCCCAACGACCCTACTACGTGAACAGGTGACCGCGTGGCTTGTGTTTAGCCTTTCCCTCACATCTCTTTACAATTCTCGTTCCTGTCAATTTTGTTTCAACAGCCATTGAAGTTGTATTTTTCACAAGTATTGGAAAACAGATAGTTAAAATGTATTTGTAGCTTGCGGCGCGAAAGGAAAAAAAAGTGCAGAGAACCACACACCCCGATAGCTTTCTCCAAAATGTCTATTTAAAAAATGAACTACTTATCTCTTCTATGCCGATCCTTCCTGTTTAGACATATGCGCGAAGCATATTCCGCTCACATTCCTTTACATCTTAGCACCCCGCGCGAGCCCTTGAGACATGCCTCCAAAATCCTTAACTCATTCGCTTGCGGTGCAATTGACGCCCCGCCTGGGCACGTGTCTCCTGATTTTTAAACGCTCTACGACGAGTCGACAAGTTCCACCTATGTGCCTGTACTCACCTGTTTCATTTCTACATTGGCGTGATCATTCAGAGGAACCATTTCCATGACCACTATCTGCGCATGCGCTATAGAAGACGAAGCCATTACTTTTAATGGCTTTCTCCTATCAGAATTGACGCTTCTCATGAATGTCCGGGGAACACCGGGACCGAGTTCAAATGAGTCTTATTATTATTCAGTGGCAACTGCCAAAGTGCTAAGTCGTTGCACAGCCAATCACTGGCATTGGGAAACGCGCTGAACATGGTCAACAGCGCACCGTGTCAACATGCGTACCTTTGCGCATGAAGTTAGAACACTTCTAAACGCAGTTATCACTAGTAAAAGCAAAAGCTGTGATGCCCGCAATGCTGCATTAAACTTTGCTTTTGTAGCGTGAGCTACACTGTCCGAGGTTTAGCAGTTTCGCGTGGCTCCTGGAGAGCCGTGCTGCGCATGCGCGAGGAGCAGTGACGTCTCACGGCGCACAGCTGGCGCGCCGAAGCCGCGATTGGGTTGGATTGGATATTGGATTGGATTGGAATAAATTGGATTGGATTGGATTAAATTGGATTTGATTAGACTGGACTGGAAATCGTTTTAGCAGCAGTAAGCATGCTAATCAGCTCCCAGACAACTGGAAGCCTAAGAATAACCAGCTGAACCTTAGCTCACGCTACGTATATATCCTGGCATATCCCAGCTAAGCCATTGTTAATTTTTTCTTGAGATTTCGCAGCCTGCCGTCTAGTTGTATCTGCTAGAATATTGTATTGATATCTTTTCGCTTGCGCTGAAGGGTGTGGACAGGCAGACGGTGTGTCATCAACGGCGAGATTCAGAAACCGCTCCGCTCTTTGCTGACAAAGCTGCCGGAAAAGCAACGCTTTTGTAAGCGCGCTCTCCAGTCGTTCCGGCTATAAACTTAGTCAGCCCAGTGTTTTCCTACATAATCGGATAAGCCATCGCGTAGTCACGTCATTCGTTTTCACTGAAATGCGCGGACAGACAACCCACCCGTCGCTGGTGATAAGGCACACTCGAAGCAGCAGCTGTTTCACCCTCCCTGGGCGCTGCATCAGCGAAGCGATGAGAATTGCGCAGAATGGAAGACGCTGCTTGTGCGCTGGGGGCTGGAGGTCATTGCGACGCCTTGAATGACCTTGAAAGATGCAGCGTAGTAGAGATCTTGCTCAAAAAGCGGAGCGCGACATGCATGCAAAGTAAGCCTTCCAGCTACCACAACGTAAGCGCCCAGTGATTTACCAATATTGTACAACATTGCCACCGGCAATTGGGGTCGAAACACCCACCAATTGTGATTTCCATATCCGCCGCTACTAGCGCTGTTCTGTCAGTGCAAAGGGTCCATTCAACATAAAGAACGCCAACGCGAATCTCGCAGTTTGTTGTAACGCGTGCAAGTGCCAGCCGTGGTTTGCGTTTGTCCTGGCACTTCAATTACAGCGATAAAGCGGGGAATAAAGCGCTGCCGCCGAAAACAGGGAGATGCCTTTTCATTACATTTGCTTTTGAGAAAATATTTTTTGCTTTCCACGCTTCCCTCAACAAAAATCAAAGCAAAAAATATAGAGTAGCAATGGATCATGTGGCACAGCACCATCCTGCATGCTTGCATTAACGGTTTTTTCTCTAAATCCCGAAAAGCGCACGCAAGAAAACACATGCTCCACACTGATTTCGCGTCAAGGAGAAACCCGAGCTACTGGTAAGAACAGCCGACGCAGTGGAGGAGTTGTGCGATCCGATCTAAAGTGTTTTATAACGGAAGACTCCAAGTGGCGCCCGAGGGGCCGAGCAGAGAAAGCGCCCTCCAAGCGTCTGCCAGAAAGCTAAAAGAACCAACCACACGGGAAAATAGAAAACACTGATTGAAAATACAGCTAAAACTCGACTCAGAAAAGCTGTAGAAAGGCTGAGGATTGGTTTCCTTTTCCGTTTCCCGAGTCGCTGACAGCTGCGTTGTATCAAACTCGTATTATCTGTTCCGTAATGGTTCTAACGACCGGAAACTGGCGAAGGATGCTGTGACTTTTATCTCTACCGAATAGCTTCCTCAGAAAGTTGTTTTCAAACCGCAGAACTTTACGGGCCGTCAAGTACCTAATTTTAGTCGAAAAACATTAAAGCCACCTTAAGTGATCGTCAGGAAAGGATTTTGAGCGCGAAAGCGCTACAGATGTAACACTTGCGATAAACGTCGTCGATGTGCTAAGCTTACGTGAGCGGAAGAATGTCTCGCTAGCAAAAAAGAAAAAAATGTAGGAAGCTCACACTAAGGCGCAAGACCTGAAGGTAGCGAAGCTGTACACAAAAGTAGTGTTTTTTCTCTTTTTCGTCTCACGGCGTTGTTTAAGCCTCGCCGCTGTGCGAGGTGCCACGGCTGGATGTCCGTCTTCCTCTATCGCACACGGTTCTGCGCCGCACGTGGCCTCATGGCCTTCCTTCGTGGCGTGCGCTTATCGCTGCGGCGGCGGCGTCCTCGCCTTCCTGCGCCACGTCCCGCGCACGGGTCCCGCGCACGTCCCCTTTCCCTCCTCGCCTATATCTCCCCTGCCGCCTATCTCACTACGTTATCGGGTCGCTGCTCCGTGACGCGTGCTTGCGGAAGGGGGTGTGGTTTGACATCTAGTGCTCAAGGGAAAAACGGTTCACCCCGCCAAAACCGCCCGACGTAGCGTAGTGTACTTGCGCTACAAAAAAAAACTTGGCCCCGTATTGGCTTACTTCGCTACAAATGTCGTCGTTTGGTTTGTCGCTTGGTGCATCACACCAAGTAAAGAAGGATACATATGTAAAGATTTGCTATCTGCCATTGAACCAGTTGCATGCCGTACCCTGTCCTAGTTCGATTTTTTTTACATGCAGTGTGCCTGAATCTGTAATGTTGATCAGCATTAGTATATAATGATAAAATTGTTTCTGGGTCCGATTTCAAGTTCAGGAATGCTATTTCGGCTAGGCGTTGATTATACAGACAGACAGACAGGCAGACAGACAGACAGACAGACAGACAGACAGACAGACAGACAGACAGACAGACAGACAGACAGACAGACAGGCAGGCAGACAGACAGACAGACAGACAGACAGACAGACAGACAGACAGACAGACCAAAATTTCTCCGTTTAGTAGCCCACAAAAGGCTAGCATCTTTAAAATAAAGACTTGTTCTCCTCTACCTCTGACAAAAAAAAACTTGGCCGCGTATTGGCTTACTTCGCTTAAATTTTGTCGTCGTCTTTCGTTGCCACTGTCCCGCAAAATCGTCTTTTCCCTTCAACGTCCACCTCTCGCGCTCCTCCTCTCCGGCCTCGCCTCTCCCACGATACACACTGAGGAAATGCGTTAAAGTCAGTTCAATTTTCTGGCGTTCTCACTGCTAGTGCGCCATCTACTGGAAGGTTTTATTACTGTTTGACTTGGAATGCCACATCAACGTCCAGCCTCGTGCACAAGCCCTTTTTGAAATTTTTGTCAAAAAATTGTTTTCAACACGTTTTTTTCTTGTTTGCTGACAGAGAAATTAAGCAAACTTCTATTTTAAATTAAAGGAACATTGTTGTTACCAGTCATGTCTTGATGTTTTGCCTCCAATATGCCCAAAGATATGTCTTGGCTCAACATTGCTGACGCGCATGAAGTATGGTACCAGAAAGACAGACCGAAATCAATTGAATTACATTGATTTGTTTATTTCGGCAACAAAAGAGGTTGGCCTGGGGCTATGGCAGAAGGCGAAATTTAAAGTCGCCTGACTAGTCCCACAGCCCCAGGCAGCGCAAATATATAAACAGCAGTTTGTTACAAACACACAGTCGGCTTAAAAATTGTAATTCAAATCTTATACAATTCTATATACAACTATAGAACAACATCGGGTTAACCATACACAGTTTGTATCCATTAGTAGAAGCTGCACAGTATTCACAATCCAAATTTCTAAGTACAAATATGCGTAATAAAATACTTTTGTTACATACCGACCGAGAAATACTATTTTTTACAGTGATTACAACACAAAAGCATTTTTAAACAAAACACACGCACAAAATAACAGAAAATCAAACAACAAAAGAGGACACGGAAGAAACATGACATTATTGCTCGAGTAGAAGTGGTTTAACTTTCTTTCGGAAGGCTAACAGAGAAGAGCAGCTTTGCGTCACACCAAGTAAAGAAGAACACATATGTAAAGATTTGGTATCTGCCATTGAAGCAGTTGCACGCCGTACCCCGTCCTAGTCCGGATTTTTAAATGCAGAGCATTTCTTTAACTCACGATGTCACCCGTTCTTGGCGTCCGTAGTTGTCCGCATCGCTCGCCTCCACATGCCCGGCTCAGACGTTTCGCTATCGGCGCGATCAACATTCGATAGCGCTCCCAGGCACGTTTCAAGGACACTCTCTCCCCTCTCTCGGACTCAACGTGCGCCGAGGCTGCCAATTTTACTGCTGACGAGCGCTCTCTCGTCAGCAGTTGCCACAAGTGCAACAACATTAACGTAAGGCAAACAACTTAACGTCGTGCGCCCCCGGAAATGCTCTGCATTTGATCGTGACCCTCGCGAGGGGGATGTTTCACTGCGTCGCCATGCGAACAGTATGTCATGCTTTAGTTTCAGTTCCGTATCTCCCTGCCGCGGCCGTGGAGAGAAGGCGGCCGGCCGCGACTCTCGCCACCGCGGCGCTGCGGTTGCGAGTTGCGCTAGGAAAGCGAGCGTCGTCTGCTAGCGGGGAGCGGAACGCGTTCCGCTCGGCATCTCCGGTCTTCGCCACTTCTGGCTGCGCACTGCAAAAGAAATAACTTTCCCTCTTTTAAAAATGCAGTGTGCCTGAGTCTGTAATGTTTATATAATGATAAAATTATTTCTGGGTCTGATTTCAAGTTCAGGAAGGGTATTTCGGCTAGGCGTTGATTATACAAACAGACAGACAGACACATAGACAGACAGACAGACAGACAGACAGACAAATTTGCTTAAGTTTATGTAGCCCAAAAAGTCTATCGTCTTTAAAAGACGCCAAAGGCATGTCTATAACAGCGCCGAGAAACAAGCAATTCGAGGAGCCAGGGTAACAGTGCCAAAACACTCGACGAGCAAATCGAAGCCCACCAAATTCCAATTTGAGCGACTCACGAAAAGCCAGACTCCGAGATACGTACTGCAATCCATAAACATCGGTTACATTTGCCACACAAAAATAAAGTCCAAATCTCTCCGAAGCTCGAACACGTAAACACATGTCTCTTTGCCCAAGAGCATGCACCTTGTGCATGACCAAGAGCACGGGCAAGAGCCAAAACCACCAACAAACGCTTTGAGAAGACCAAGGACGCGATAAACATCGAGGCTGCTGACTAGTAGGAGTGGGAAAAGAGAGAGAGAATAGTCTTTAATGATACTGGTGAGATTAGCCTGGCCAAGGCACCTAGCTTGCTACACCAGATGTATGAAAAAATAAAATCACTGAACAGATCACTGATCTGTTAATAATAAAAATAATATCTGTTAATAATAAAATCTGTTAATAATTTTTTAATAATAAAATCTGTTAAATCTGTTAATAATAAAAATAAAATCACTGACTGTGATGAAGATGACGCGCTCATTAAGAGAGACCCGTTTAAATAGTCTGATCAAGTCCTGTGCTTCGCAGGAAAGACAATAGAGCTTTTGTCGCTCGAGATGCTCGTTTACAGTTCGACCAAGGGCCCAGCACGTCACTTAGAGTTAGTCCTCTAGAAAGCGGACGACCCAAGGAGACTAAAAGGGACGTTCTAGCTGTTCTATACCGCGGACACTCACATAATACGTGGTTTAAGTCCTCGCGCACGTCACAAAGAGTGCAGAAGGGGGAAGCGGCCTGTTTCATCTTGAATCGAAAATAACTTGCGTAAGCGACATTTAGCCGCACGCGGTGAAGAACCGCTCCGTCATGCTTGGAAAGTCCGTCAGGCATCCTAAAAGTGACGTGCGGAAATAACTTTAATATCCCTTCGTAAAGAACGTTTAGAAGCGAGAAAGTTTCCTAACATCAAAACTGCGTCAAACGTGCGTCCAAACCCTCGCTGAAAGTGCGTTCAATAGATCATGAAACATTCAAATACCCGAATAGAAAACCAAGAACGAACCCATGCGACGATTTTTTTGCGCCCTAACTAAATACAATCTATGAAAGATCCAAATGTATACACTAACGTGGTTTAGGAGATAAAGATGTATATTATGCTCCTTCTCCACGATCGATGCGTGTATTATCATACCTAGAACCGTTCCTTTTTTGCGATTTTCGAGTAACCTTTTTGACACAATGGAAGCGCGGTTTTGTGCCCGAGCTGTGTCCACCGATATTCTCAGAACTTTTCAGTCTACCAACTGGTCTATGCGGAAATGCATTTCACTGGAAGCCTTTTAAGAACTTCGGTTAATCAACATGCTTAGGTCACACAAGCACGCCTTGGAGTGGGGAAGAAACTGTCATTGCCATGGCGTTGGCATTGAAATGCAGTGAAGTGGCTATTTGGGCACGTTGGTTGAACATGATCAGGAGGCGGCAGCTGAGCTGGCACACGGATAAAAAGGGACAGAACTGGACACAGACCAGCGCTCGTGTGTGTCCTGTTCTCTTCGTTTCTGTTCGTGTGCCAGCTGTGCTGTCGTCCCCTGATCATTTTGGCATTGACTAAAGCAAGCCACACAATAAGCAACTCAATGACGGCAGTGAGAAGCTCTGCAAGATGACGCATTGAGACTGGACCACTGAAAACTGTGAATGGATTTAGACAGAAAAAGATAGGTTTGTTTGGGCAGAACGACTATATGTCAAGTAGGGGCCGTGGGAGTGGAAGGTAGGGGTGTTTCTTGTGTGGGACATCTGCAAGGTCTATGGAGTTCCAACGGTGAGACTGACGGGCCACTTGAAAAGGTGCGATAGGCCGTGTTGGTTGATGAGAGCAGACTGGCGGCTCTGAACTGATTACGCTATAGACCGCTTTCTATAGACACGGGTGCAATAAGAGTAAGCGTGGAAGTGTCCCACGAATAGCGTCGATGTGTGAGGAGGAGACATTTGGAAGAGAGTTGAACCTTCTGTAGCGCGTGAAGTTTGGGCAGTGCTACTTTAGGAGCGGAAGATTGGTGGGTGTGGGTATACGTAGTAGGGTCATTGAGGTCGCAGAGATGGGGTGTTACATACACAGAAGCTTTCTGGGATAAAGCTAGTTTTTGAAACATATTTGCTTATGAAATGTTTCGCTGAGGAAAGCTCAGAAGTGTACAAATAATATGGGCACCATACCGCACCGCCCTTCTAGGCAATGAGTACCCTCACAACCTGGCTGCAGGATTATCCGGCCGAGCTAGCACAACACAAAAAGCTACTGGCTGGAGCAGTAGTTTATACTGAAGGTTAAGAAAAAACAGTGCAGGAAAAAGGTTAGTGAAAGAAACATATTAGAGCAGCTTTCGTTCCGAAAAACCCGAAGGGAGCATATTGTGACTTAAGGAGATATCCCATATCACTACCGATTGGGGTGGCTAGAAAGTACGCAGAACGTTGAGAAAAGGCAGTAAGATTGCTGTGGACTGCTGCATACAGGGATGTACCCCAACCTGGTAATATACAGTCGCCACTACCGAGAACGTCGCAGCGAGAGGTTTAAAACACTGCACAGCAAAGGGTGACTCAAGCACACATTGTGGCCCCGCTCTGCAACCAGAACCACAAACAAAGCATGAGAAAAATTGACCGCGTATCTGCTCCTTTTGTTGCAAATGTCGACAAAAGACGATAGTCTTTCGTCAGCATTTGCCAAGTAAATGCCTCCCTTCGCTATCCGACTCACCTCTAATGCTATTCCTCTTTCGTCGCGCTCCTCCCAAGGTAAACACGCAAAGGGCTTGCTGAAGTCAATTTGAATTTACTTCGTTCCACAGCTCCAGGAAGGATCCTCGACGCCAGCGCTGCCGTACGGCGGAGACGCGTGCGAATCGAGGCACCCTACTTCAACGTTTGTAGAACCACGTTGCCCTTCGCCAAGTGCGTTCCAAGCGGAACGTGTAACCTATCTAGTAGAACCATTCGTAACTGTTGCCGTTTGATTTCTAAAATGCCGCCAGAAGCTATAAGGCCGTGGGCGACAGCAGGTGACGGAGTGATTTTTTTTCTGCAGTGGATATAGTATTTAATTTCAAAAATCAAACAACAATTACTTTTTTATAAAATAACACCGCAGATATCACTTATGCATTGGTTTTCTGCCTTATACATACATTCTGCCTAATGCGTAATGTTTTGTTCCTGTTCAATAATGTTGACAAGTGTCAACATTGCCACAGGACTTAGACGTTTAGATTTGGCTGTGGGTATATAAACCCGTTGTGCAGCTTCTCTTTCACTTTGGCCGGGTGGCTGAATCCAGTTACAGACAGAGACAGACAGACATACAGGCAGACCAAAATTTTCGCGTTTAGGTAGCACAAGAAAGGCTGTCGTCTTTAATAATTATACCCCGGCGAAATACAACCAGAACTTCTGGTTGTATACCACGACGTGGGCAGGGCATGTACTGCGAAGGCAAGATCACCGTTGGTCATTAAGGGTAACAGAGTGGATCCCTCGAGAAGGCAAGCGTGGCAGGGGGCGGCAGAAAGTTAGATGGGCAGACGAGATCAAGAAGTTTGCGGGGATAAATTGGTCGCAGTTAGCACAGGACCGGTGTAACTGGAGATCTATGGGATAGGCCTTTGCCTTGCAGTGGGCGTAGATAGGCTGGTGATGATGATGATGAGTGCTCAGCTCGGACCCCGAGGCTCACTCCCGGGTAGTCCGGATGGCGGAGGCCGCCGCCAAGGAGCGCGGGCACCTGTATGAAGCCTTGAGGTAACTCCAAGACTACCGTACCAGTGACAACCAACAGTCTCTATCTCTCTCTCTCTCGCTCATTAGAACTAATGTGAAATTTGGATACCAATTTCTTTGTACGCTGCTGTCACAAGCGAAGAACTTATAAAACTTAAAAAACTATTTCGCAGAATGCTCGCGCAGCCAATTTATTTTTTTCTGCAGCCATGGCATTCTGTTCAGCCCGTGACCATAGTGATATTCACACTATGCAAAAACGTCCGGGGAGGCAAACACTTCAGTGAAGTCCCGGACCGCTCAGCACAAAGAGTCTAAAAATTGATAAACCAGGAAATTTTCGATTCACTTCTGCCTAGTAGTTCGCTCAAGATCTCCTCGTCGTGCTCCCCTAGTTTCATATTTTTTTTGTCTTCCTCACCCGGCTAGAACAATAAGTGAATGACCTTCTTCAAAACGCGCCTTCTAACGATGCACTCAACGGGCCTAACCCGACAGAACAGACCCCGTGAGTAAAAAAAAAAGTACCTTTCAAAAAAAAGCATGTGAGAGAGACCTGGTGATGGAGTACCAGCGATTTAAAAAAAAAAAAAAGATAACGCTGTTACGAGAAAACCAGTACACTACTAATATGGATGGATTCTGCTGAGGAGTTTCAGGAGCGTGTAACCTGAATGGGTGCCTCTGCCGTCCCTCGAAATATGATTTGCGCTAGCCCTGTATCGATAACAAGGTGGGCGAAAATAACTACTGGCGTGGAACTATGCTCGTGTATTCTGCTAATGCGCCAATCAGGTTGTGCGTGGCCCTGACGAACGCAGTTTCAACCTTTTTATTCTTTTAACTTAAACAGTTCGAACTAATCATGATTTTAAAAAGTTTTTTAACTCAGTTCCATTCCTGAAAAACCGAGCAAATTATCCTGAAAAATAGTCTTCGTAGGCACAGAAATTTTTAGACGTAAGGTGTCTTTTTAAGCTTTGACTAAAACAAATTTCTCGGTATCTTGCGAACAAATTTCTCGAAATCTTACAATAACTTGTGCCAAAAAATGCTTCGGTTGCGACTAGGTTTTACAAGAACAAGGTTGTAATAATGGCGTAGCCCAATGGAATTTACCGTACTTACATGGTGGTTAGCGCCGCTCAACGAAGGCACAAAATAACCAAAAGCAGTCCTTCTCAAAAATGAAATACTCCTTATTCTGCGTAGCTATAGAGATCTTTCCGCGCAAGGCACTTAAGAAAGAAGCCTGATCTCTACACGTCTTTCCCTATTTCCAAAGCAGTGTGGGATCTCCGGCGTCGCGACATTCCGTTCCAAGATAATACGTACAATCCCCAGCACTTTCAGCGCGATGCAGAACGTTAATTAAGCGTGCTGATATGCAGTTCCCCGCCTCTAAAAACAAAAAGACACCAAACTTAACTTATATGCAAATCATTCGCTGAATTGAGCGGAGAGAATATTTTGCCGTAAAAGAACACGGATCTTGGGGAAGAACTGACATTGTGGGGGCCTAAGGCCGGACAGGGGAGATCTTTTAGCAGCTGTTTAAAAGAACAGAAGGCGTGTTCTAGGCACACAAGTGTACAGCGCCGGGTGCACAGGGAAAATTCCAGGCTTCAAATAGCCAAGAATAAAAACCCAAGTTAGGTTCATTCAAGATTGCCTCGTTAGAACCATACTGATACCACATTTAACGCAAACTTAGCTCAAATAAGCTGTATAATTAGGAAAAAGGGAATGGCCATGCGAGCCACTCGCTCATTTCCCGCAACAGAACCTATGATGTCATAGCAGCCTGCTCTGCGATTGGCGGAGGCTGGCAAAAGCAAACGCAAATTAGGCTGAGCTTATAAGCTTGCATAACAGGCTATTTGTGCTTAAATTGAGGGTACATTCTTTTTAAAGCAATAAGAATGGTGGGACAAACAGTGGAAGCTGCGAAAGCACATGTAAACATAGAAGTACTGATGCGTACTGCTGTTGGTACTACTCGCACTATGCTTGGTTTAGCTGCACAGCACTGCAGGGCATTGGAGTTGTCTCAGACGACACTGGCTGATTGACGCAAGCAACGGTGTCTTACGTGACCATACTTGTAGAGCGAACACTGTTTCACGAAACGATTACTTTCACCCAGAACAAAAACAGGCCAGGTTTAAATAAGGTCAAATACAAACCAAAGGCAGAAAACGGCGTGCCACGGTATGGTGGCGCCATCTAGGTTCAGTAACGTAAACAAACGCGCGAACGACGCCGCTGTATCCCGGTCGTGCGCAATCGGCTGCTGAGCGGTCGGTTCTTGTGATGCCATTGCAAACCACGAAAACGCACAATTTAGCGGGAAAATCAAAACCTTTACTTAAATTGATTAAATTCTCAGTGAATAAAGCATCGTTTGCATCCGGACAAGCGCTAGGCCCGTCCCTATAAAACACGAAACCTTTCGAATAAAGCAAACTTTTGTTATGTCTTCATGGCTCCTTTAAGGGTTTGAACACATGGACCTAAAAGCACGCGTTCCCGCATGCGTCTCCCCGCCGAGAACCGGTTCGGCTGCCGGATGACCCGCCGCGTCCCCCTCTCCCGCGCGCATCCAACCTGCTATACTCGGTGACAACTTAAGAACGGCACCGGAAGTTGCCGCTGTGCCTTATCGCCGTAGCCGGATGTTTCTCCGCACGGCGCAAGTAGGGCGTTACTGGGAATATTTTGAACATGGCGTGAGCCGTTCCCGTGATTTTTTGGACTTCACATGCTTATAAACGACTCCAGTGACGACAAACAAACTACGTGAGACAAGGCAGACGATATCACGATTTCATAACAAACCCCTTTCAAAACGCGCGTGCACTGACGTCACGGGTCCGGCGCTTTGGCGGAGTGATACACTACATGAGGTGGTGCCGTTCTTGAGTTGTAACCGAGTGTAGATATTTTGACGCGCCGCGTCGGAAACCTGATTTCTCGGACAGACGTGTGTCCCCAGCATTATACATACTGGTGAACGGAGTCCTGCTCCGGCGTCTCTGCTGATTCAAATAAGTGTCCGTAGAGCCTCTCTCTTTTTTTATTTCCATAATCTAACTTGTGTAAACAAGTTTAAACAGCTCCACTCAACGTGAAAGCTGTCAAGTCCGGAGCAGCGATTGCGTTATCCCCTCTTTGCTACACCACTCACGATCTTCCCCTCGGATCCCTGTCTCGCTCCTCTCTTGACGAATTGAGCGGAGGTTTGTTCAATGCAATTCATTTTATCCGCTTTCGCAGTGCTCGCGCGCCTTCTCCTTGTGTAGCTAACGTCGTTTTTTTTGTATTTTGTTTTTTGTTCTTTCTGCAGCAGTACGCCTGGGAGTTCGGTTCTTTTAGGTGCAGAGCACTTAAAGGGACACTGAGGTGAATTTGTCAAGCTAATGTTTTTGCTTGCACTGCATGTGGCTGGCTCAAATTAACACACTTTTCATCGTTTGCCCGGCCGATAAAGCGGTATTTATTTTATAAAGACCGAAAGAAGAAAGATTACCATGCGCGGTCAGCGGCGGCCGCACAAACTAAAGCAGCGACGTCCATACGATGTACTACGTGACTGGATTTCAAACCAGTTCCGGTTTCGGTTCTGTGAAACAACATGCTTCGCATCCGATGATATCGTTGGCTGGGCATACTGGATATCTCAGTAATCGGCATACCGCGCTTCTGCCGTATTCTCGACTCTAAAATTCGTCAGCACGGCTTGCAATCGCAACAATCACTAGCCGCGGCGTGCGCAGTGGATGAACGCTCCGGAGTGCAGGATAAACACACGGTGGATAAAATACACCGAATATTTAGGTTTTTCTTCTAAAATTTGTACATTCAGAATTCCCCCGCTCAATGTTCTATAGCAAAATGTTTTGTTTTCTCAGGAGTTTAAAAAATCGATGTCGCTATTTTTTTTATTTTGCTTACGTTCATTGTCAAATTGCATACAGTTTCGAAATTCGGGACGAACATTGCGATACATGTACCAAGCACCGCAGCATTGTAGCTGCAACCAAACAGTTAAGTACAAAACATCACATGTGCAGCCGACCTCAGCCGCATGGTGGTAAGCGGTGGTATTCGCAATCACTACATTTCTGCTATTTTTCCAGCATTCAAATGCTGGTAGTAACAAGTATAATACACTTGCACGCTGTAGCGGTCTTTCATCACTTTCAGTTCCGGAATTCGCGTGCTTAGGAAGTATGGTGCATGGTGTAATTGACGCTTTGTAAATATCACATCCCAATGGCGTATGAGAAAAAAGGGGCATTAATTGCCGTCGGTAACTTGCTACTCCAAAATTTCCAACACTCAGTCGATAAATAAATAAATAAATAAATAAATAAATAAATAAATAAATAAATAAATAAATTTACCATTTAATCAATCATTAAAGGTCGACTTAGATTATCTAATTACTTCACGTGACTCGAGAATGTACGCTCAATACCTGCATACTACCGCGATAAATCTAGAATGTTTTAACAAAAAGCGTCCAATAGAGCAAATGAGGGCTGTGTGTGTAGCCTCCTTCTTTATGTCCCGTCTAGAGCGCTGTTTTTGTTTGAAGTATGAACCAACAATTGGCCCAAACACGTCCATTGCTTCGGAACCAAGAACTGGTTTGAATTTCTCTCGCAGAAATGCGTTTGTTTGTTTGTCGTTTGTAGGGCGCACAATATAGCTTCCCTTTCCCGTTCTAATGAATTCCTGGTTTAGCCTTAAGAGTTAAAAAGAAAGTTGCGTAGTTTGTTTCACGGTGGGATTCCAACCCGACATCCTCTGGAATGCGAGGCTTACACGTCTGCCCAAGACCACCATATCCAGGTGGTGCTAGCTGACAAAGGTGAACCTAATGAATACGTCGTGGCCTTCGACTTCGAAACGTGTGCTGGTGGCATTCACGAGCCTACATGATCTATTTGCAGACGCTAATCACAGAAATAGCGATTAGGCAGGTAACAAGATGCGTTCCTGTAAAAGGCTTTTTTTTTTTTTTGCTTCAGGATGCCAACACAGCTACACTACCAAGTAGCCGTAAAGAGAAGAAGAACAACACGCAAAACGTTGAGGATAAGAGGAATAGGAAAACCGGTCCAGTAATTGGACACTGATGCTTTCGCAATCAATGTACCGTAAGCAGGGCTTATGTGTTCCCACAATTTTTTATTCGTCGCTCTCCCTCAGGCAGCAACTGGATCGCGCTCGCCAGGCTATACTCGGGAACAAGTTAAGAACGGCAATAGCTTGTGTACGGTATCACTCCGCCTATGCGACGGACCCGGATGTCAACGGGCGCGCGCGTTTTGAAAGGAGACTTCTGTGCATGCGTGATGTCGTCTGACTTTTCTCACGTAGTTTGTTTGTCGTCGCTGTAGTGATTTATAAGTATATAAAGTACAAAAAATCACTAAAACGGCTCGTTCCATGTTTAAAATGCTCATAGTAACGCACTACTTGCGCCGCGCGGAGTGACACCCGGCTGCGCTGGCGAGGCACAGCGGCAACTTCCGTTGCCGTTCTTAAGTTGTAACCGGGTATAGGCACGACCGCCTTGCCCTTGGGTTTCGTTCCTAACGCCCCATCACTATCTCTCCCTGCCGAATTCACTAGTAACAAAGTTCGCGAGAACGCTGCACACGCTCATGGCATCACCCGGCGGGTGATTCTCCGCCCTGCTGCCAATATTGCGGCACAGCTACACTAGCAAATCTGACATATCTTATATGGCACTGCTCTGCTTACCAATAGTTCCGCCCCATCCTGCTGAACGCCCTAACCAATACCAGCGAGATACTCGCCATGACACTGAGCGACCCCGATTTCTTCGCAGCCCTTGGCCGCTTTGCTCTCGAGAGTGGCCTCGGAAAGGTATTTTAGCCGGGTTCTACCACCCCTCTCTGTGCAATCAGGAATTGATTATTCCTCTCCCGGATGTTCAGGTGAACGTCACCTCCTGACCACCCCTCCCCTCCTGTTTACCCCATCTCCCGTTCCGGCCCCTGGGTCCTCCTCGTGTTAATAAAGGACTTTTACTCACTCGCTTTGAAATGTCGGCCATCTGCGAACCATTTCACGGGCCACTTTGTGCGCAGTCTCCGTGCAAGGAACACGGGATATTTTACCTACTGACTTAACTGCTACTTTCGCATTGAAAAGTACAAGGCTCGTACACAGGACATTTTATATCGCCGCTAACCACGCCGTTTCAATGGTTTATTTATGTTTCGTACCCCTTGTGGTGCTGCGTCCGGCAAATTGTGCTCTAAGAGGAGCGCGACTGTACTTCTTTTCCATCTCGAACCTCCGATCTTAGGAAAAAGTGTGTTTCTTTTCAGTCACTGTCATAGCTTTTCTTGCATCATTTTAGATGTTATGCACCTAATTAATGTTGTTAAAGACAGCACTGTACAGAAATGCGTGCAGAAGCAACGCCGTGGCATTTGATTCGCCGACACTCGACTGTGCGTATCGCGTCGTTGACCACTTCTTCGCCGCTTGTGTTTACTTGTTTGCTGCGGAGCAGACGGTCGTTCCAATAAACCTTGTTGCTGAAAGAAACCTCCATCGTTCTTGGGCACGGCGCTACATCTGGTGCAGGTGTCGGGCAGGCACCCATTATGCTCCCTACGCCCTCTGGATGTCGCCAAGCCAGTCAGCTGAACGACCGCCAGCCGCTGACGGCTACGTTTACCGGTCGAGCTTGGTTTGATGCTAGAAGGAACCAAGATAACGACCATCACAATCTACACCATGGTGCAAGAAGTCACTTCATCTATCTACCTGCAACCGCCCAGGAAAACCTCATCGTTTCGAGGATCCCCTCCTGAATACACGGAAGAGTGGTTAGAGGAACTGGAGCGTGTCCTGATTTTCAACAAGTGGGACTACCAAAATCTGCTCTATCATGTGCTTTTTAGGGGCGAAGCACCTTAGGGCCGAGGCTTGTCCGTCCGGCGTCCGTCCGGCGTTCGTGCAAAAGGCACAGCACCGTGTAAATCGAAACATCTGTGAATAAAAGGTTCACAAAAGGTTAACAAGAACAAAACAAAAGGTTCATAAAGGTCAGAGAGAGGGAGAGAGAGAGGCGCACAGCACCGTGTAAGTCGAAACATCTGTGAATAAAAGGTTCACAAAAGGTTAACGAGAACAAAACAAAAGGTTCACAAAGGTTAGAGAGAGGAAGAAAGAGAGACGCACAGCACTATGTAAATCAAACATCAGTGAAAAAAATGTTCACCAACGGTTAACAAGAACGAAACAAAAGGTTCATAAAGGTTAGAGAGAGGGAGAGAGAGAGGCGCACAGCACAGTGTAAATCGAAACATCAGTGAATAAAAGGTTCACAAAAGGTTAACAAGAACGAAACAAAAGGTTCATAAAGGTCAGAGAGAGGGAGAGAGAGAGGCGCACAGCACCGTGTAAGTCGAAACATCTGTGAATAAAAGGTTCACAAAAGGTTAACGAGAACAAAACAAAAGGTTCACAAAGGTTAGAGAGAGGGAGAGAGAGAGACGCACAGCACAGTGTAAATCGAAACATCAGTGAATAAAAGGTTCACAAAAGGTTAACAAGAACGAAACAAAAGGTTCATAAAGGTTAGAGAGAGGGAGAGAGAGAGGCGCACAGCACCGTGTAAATCGAAACATCTGTGAATAAAAGGTTCACAATAGGTTAACAAGCACAAAACAAAAGGTTCATAAAGGTTAGAGAGAGAGAGAGAGAGAGAGACGCACAGCCCCATGTAAATCGAAACATCTGTGAATAAAAGATTCACAAAAGGTTAACAAGACCAAAACAAAAGGTTCACAAAGGTTACAGAGAGGGAGAGAGAGAGAGAGAGACGCACAGCCCCGTGTAAATCGAAACATCTGTGAATAAAAGGTTCACAAAAGGTTAACAAGAACAAAACAAAAGGTTCACAAAGGTTAGAGAGAGGGAGAGAGAGAGACGCACAGCCCCGTGTAAATCGAAACATCTGTGAATAAAAGGTTCACAAAAGGTTAACAAGAACAAAACAAAAGGTTCTAAAGGTTAAAGAGAGGGAGAGAGAGAGAGGCGCACAGCACCGTGTAAATCGAAACATCTGTGAATAAAAGGTTCACAAAAGGTTAACAAGCTCAAAACAAAAGGTTCATAAAGGTTAGAGAGAGGGAGAGAGAGAGGCGCACGGCACCGTGTAAATCGAAACATCTGTGAATAAAATGTTCACAAAAGGTTAACAAGAACAAAACAAAAGATTCACAAAAGGTTAGAGAGAGAGAGGGAGAGAGAGAGGAAAAAGAGAGAGTTGCGGTGCAAATGCGTATATAAGCGCGTTCTAGACCACGCATTCTCTTTCTGCCATGGATGAAAACGAACGTCTGGTCGTAGCATGCGGCGGCTCAACGTCTACGCAGACAACAAGCTACTCCGAAGGCGAGAGCTCGGGAAGCGGCTGCAAAACGGCAAGAACGCCAAGCGGACCCGGAGTTGAGTGATCGGGAAGCAGCGGCTCAACGGCAACGCCGACAACAAGCTAGCCCGCAGTATATACTGTACACACGCATTGTCACTGATTTACATGCGCTAGTGGGCAATGTCACGGGTGATTTACGGTAAGAACTATCCCCAGTGCTTCGCCCACTCGCCATGATTTACTTCGTGGAGATGCGTGATTTGTTTTATTTAGAAGACGGAGTTCGAATTTGCTTCATGAACCATGAGAGTATTCTAACCTCCCGGAGCCTTTTTGGGAAGGAATTTCTAGAAACGTTCACTGCGGTGCTACGGTAGCAACGAGATGAGATCTTGCTGCTAACATGCAGGCAAGACCCCCGCAAATCTGTTTTTTGTGTCTTGAGCACCTGGAGAGGCTCTTCGGGATTACTGACCCTGAATTGGAGGAAGAGGAAGTTTTTCTTCCTAATTCGAGGTGTAAAGCGGGAGCTATTCGCTGCGCTCGTTCGTCACCCGTCCAATACCGTCGCTGAGTTAAAGTCCGAGGCTGCCATAATTGAGAAAACCCTTAACACGCCCTCAAGGTACAGCACGAGCGGCAGGTTAATGTGTTCGCGACAAAACCTGTTAGTGCCGCTGGAGGCTCAACAGATACCTTGCGTGAAGCCATCTGCACCGTAGTTCGCGAAGAGCTTCGGAAATTGGTTCTCATTTCTGGCGCCGTCAAAGCTTAAATGTTGTTGTGCCTGCTAGTAGTGTCAGGCCGAATTTCTCGTTCGTACACAAGAAACGAAAGCAAAGAGAACGCTCTTCACTGCGACGGTTGGTGAACTTCAGTTATTTCATTATGCAGTTAACAAACTTCAAATCAATCCCACTGTCCCCACAAAAACAGGGTCAAACTGAAATAGGATTGTGCAATGCGCAACTGAAACTATCCCTTTTCAAAAAGTATTTCGCACAAAAAAACGCTAAGCGAACCAGCTTGTAATGTTAACTTAAACTCGAGCTACTGTTTATATTGTTGCTTGGGGAAGCTACCCGAAGACCTGCTTTAACTTTAAAATTCCCCTTGCGGTCGATTCAACGGAAGCGTAAACGTTTATTCGTAAATTGAATTATTAAAGTTGCAATACCAGTGTGCTGTGTACAAACTACTAGGTGTTTGAGGTACGGCGTTGTATAGAGGCGAAAATCGAAAACACCTGTGTTCGAGATTTTGGCGCACGGATCCCCAGGTGGTCAAAATTAATCCGGAGCCCTCCACAACGGCGCGCCTCATCGCCTGCGTTGCGCGGCGGGTTAAACCACACAATCAATCGAATTACGGCGTTGTAATTCTGTGTGGTAAGTTCTTGCCTCCTATAATCACTCCCAAAATGTCATATTTTATAAAGATGCATGCCATTCATTGTGCACATAATCGAAGTGCCGCATTCGTCTTATTGAATATTTCGACCGAACGGTGCAGAGCGCGAAGCCATGGCAGCCTATTAAACGAAGGTGTCACTTGAACAAGTACCCTGAACTTGTTCATTTTTTTTCTTCGATACGAAACCGACAGAGCGCTTCTGCTTTGTGCCTCCCGTTTAGCCCCAGCAATGGCGGTATGGCATTGTAGAAGCACAGCTATGAGGAAATGGCCAACTGAGAGCAGCTTGTTAAGGATTTAATCAAGCTTCCACTCACTACACTTTCCTGGAATCAGTACGGGCCTCCCTACATGCTTCTCTTGTGTATCTTGACAGAGTCCAAAGAAGCAGCTTCTATAACCTAGTCAGAAAAGAAATTGAGACAACCACAAGAGCCGTACCCCAAAATACGAACACTACACTTGCGCACATAGTAGAAGCAGCTTTATATCGTGGCGAAGCAATACACAAGACCCGCGCATAAAACGCAGTAAAGTAACATCACGAGAGCAAGTTTCCTTCCTCGCCTGTAGACGTAACCGAGATGAATGAGAGGCAATTCCTTGGACTTTCGCTGCGCGAACAACGCCTTCCCAAGTGAGGGTACACGGAAACCGTTTTGTTCAATCTAGAGTCGCTTCTGTTTCGACGTCCGCCAGCTGCCGCCTCTCGTAGTGAACAGGATAAACTTGCCCTTTTTGCTGTGTTGTGCTGTACTAGGCCGCACTGCAATGTTTTTACTACTTCAAGTCTATCCGTGAAGAGATTCTGGTTGTAATGAAACAAAATTGCCACTCTAACTTGGACTTTCACATCAAGAACCACTCCTCGAAGAATCTTCCGTACAGTGTAATTAAAATAAAAGTGCTGCGTATGCTAAAGCGTGATGCAGTTTTCGGAGTAGGAATTCTCGAAAAGCTGCGGAATTCGACAAAATTTCGCAGTTTTTCGTTGAAACTTCTGATTGTTATAAACTGGGTAGGCCAACCAGTTTAAATTAAGAACTCTTAGCAGAAAAGGAGCGATCTTGTGGGTGTGTCTTTCCTGGCGAGAGTGATTACACAGCTTAAACTATCCCCAAAGGTATAAAAAAAACTGCGAGTTTCTCCTCCGCTGAGTACACGTTTTCGGCTCGGTTGGTTGGTTGGGTGGCAAGCATAATGGTTAACAGCCCCATTACAAGTTATGAGCGGTGTTCCGCAGGTTCGTACAAAAAAAAATGATGACGCCAATTCCCCTATGCTTCTCAGAAGACACTGCACAATACGCGGCAAATGAAACGCGAACACGAAAATACGAATCAGGACGCGCAAATAGCTCGATTTCTTTCCATACAAGCCAAAATGACGCGTGGCTTGGTTACAAAAGCAAAGCCCGGAAATGTGGCTTTCCGAATATACTAACAGCGCGCCATTATTAGATCTCAACGAACAGTATCTTTCAATTTCGCGTGTTCTGATTCATATGTCCGGCTTCGTGCTGCCTTGGCCGCGTACATCCTGATGTACTTGCAATGTACCCAGTGTCCCACAAGAACACGGTGGGCAGTTTTGGAACATCTGCAACAGTTTTTTTTATGCTTGTGAGTCTGACAGTCAAACTGAGAGTACGCTGCTCTCCTCTCATGAAGTCATTATTTCGGGTAGTATGAATGCTCATCACTCTTGGGAGCCAATCTCAAGTCGATGTAGACCATCCCGTTCCCCATTTATTTTTCTCTACATACGTCTCTGTGCGTGTGCAAACTGCACATGAATCTCTGACAGCGCTTTCATTTCGGCGACATCGCCCTGACAACAAAAACTTGTCAGGAGATTCTTACGAACCAAGAGAGCGGGAATTTCTGTTCCACATAGCAGCCCGACAGATATATACCTCGCATTTTTTTTCTTTTATAATTTATGCGTTAAAGAAGCGCTGACACAAACGAACAATTTCTCAGCTGCAAGAATGGAGAGAAATTGGCGTAAATTTGCTATCGCCGAGTCCGTAAACTTTTGCTCAAGTCTGACTGCCTGTCATAATTTTGGAGTTAGGGTCTTAAGCTTTTCCGCATCCTGTAGGGCGTAGGCGGAAGTTCCCAATGAAACTGACTTACAGTTGTACTTTAAGGATTACAGTTGTACTTTAAGTAAGGACTGAATAAATGAAACTGAATACCTCGACCGTTCCAGAACGTCTTGTTGCTAAGCAAATTCATTTTGCAACGCTTGATGATCAGCGTAATTTTAGCTTTGTGTCTTGCCGTTTTTCGCGCGTCCTAATGTAAGACATATCTTCCTTCCGACACGTTACGTGTGGCCCTGAGACGTGGGAGTGTAAACAAACAGCCACTTCCATAACGTACGAGCAGCGCGCCTGGTGGAAACGTGTGCTCTTCTAAAAGCGTGCCGTGCGTTCCATGCGCAGTTGAGGGCACGAACAAGCTTCTTCACGGGACGAGAAACTTTTCCTTCACTCCTCGCGTTCTGCAGACGACAGCCGAAAGAACTGCTCCATCTCCTTCCATCCCGCTCTTTCCTTTCACGCTGGCAGTTTGGCGCGCAACACGCGTCCGCGTCGAAAAGACTCGCCGTAAGTGCGCACAGGAGCAGAAGAGCTCGTCGTTCGCATTGATCGAGGAGAAAGAAGTAAGAAGCCACGTGTCGGCATCGTTAAGGATACGTTTTCAGGCTGCCAAGGCGGAACGAAAAGTTGTCACGCAGCAAAAAATTGGCAGCGCATCTGGCCACTTCGTTCCAAATGTCGTCGAAAGAAGATAGCCTTCAACAGCCCGTGCCGCGTAAGCGCCTCTCTTCTCTCGCCCCCTCCAACCTCTCACGCTCGACCCCTCCAGTCCCGGCGCCTCCCGCGAAAAGCACCAATGAAGGTCCGCTGAATTCATTTCAATTTTCCCGCGTTCGCGCCACTCACGCGCCATCTGTTGGAACCTTTCATTACTCTTGGAAAATTGTAGTTCCGCGACGTGGTCTGGGCTCCGGCGCGAGTTCGTTTTGCCTTTGGGGTCAAAATATAATCTTCGGTGCGTACTTCTTTTTCATTGCTAAGCACGCATCAAATTTAATTTACAAGAACACTTCCAGTGTCATTGATGTACTCAAGGTCTAGCATACATCCGGCGGTTGACCACGCCGCTACACGCCACCGTTAGGGGACAGGGCAGGCACCCAGCGGGAGTTTCGCCGCACCTGTCTGCGCCAACTGGCACCATCCAGTTGGGCTATTGTACGCATAGAGTTTCTATGTTTGTACGGGATGCACTCCTCGAGAGAGGGGGCGTCGGTGGGTGGCGTCATCGCGTTCACGGAGCTTCCACGCGCAAGTTGTTGGCTCATTATGTTTTGCCTCCAACATGCCATAAATTATTTCTCTTCACTCAATAATGTTGATAGCATGAAGTGCGTTTACAAATTTAGTCGTTTGGAAAGAGTCTGCCTAAGCTTCTAAGCTTCTAAAAGTTTGGCCGGGTGGTTGAATCGAAGGACGGACGGACGCACAAAGCAACGCACAAACAGGTCAAGATTTTCGGGTTTAAGTAGCCCAAGAAAGACTATCCAAGATTAGATATCCCAAAGAAAGGCTAAATTACACTTCCCAGCTACACGGCGTGAATTGCGTAAACCGTCTCATCTTTGCGACATTGCACGCCCATAAATTTCTGTTTGTGGTCACAAGAACACATTGTCAGAGTCTACGCAGGTACGAGCGCCAAAAGGATACCCACAAAACAATTGAGATGCCAATGTCGGCGCATGTTTTGAACTCTCAAGTGACCCTAAGCGCGTGTACGCTAATCACTCCAACAGGCGACGTTTCGCAATTACATACATGCTTTGCTGAACAATGTATTTTTTCCTTTAAGGAACGTGAACGTGAAGTGCCCACACAACACAATTTACTCGGCTTGAGGACGGTATTGGATTGTGGCCGGGAACGCGCTGATTCACGATACCTGTTTTGCTTGTTTTTTCTCGCTAGGTAAGCTACGTGTGCCCAAAGCGCGAAGCAATGCGGTACGGGAGCTGACCCAACGAAGGCGGCGGGGCGGGGGTGGTCAGGCGGGCGGGCCAAGAGGGGGTGGCAGAATCAAAGGTCCCGAAATGGAGAACATCACCTCTCCCCCCAACCCGCTGTGCCTCCTCGCGTTGTTGCCATGACAATTATAACGCTTACACGACCAACATGGCGGCGGCGTTGCTCTGGGAATCAGAGTTACTGGAGAGCTCTGCTGGGAATGACTGCGCACCATGTTTCCCCAGGCTCACCAGGGGAAGATGTAGCGGTAGTGCCGGAATTAGCCCGGACTTGGGTTGAAGGCCAAGAGGCAACCGCCTGCTATTATTGGCTAATACACTCATGATGCATATTGCAAGTGATGAGACGCACATCAGCAAACACCCGCCGCGGTGGCTCAGTGGCTAAGGCGTTGCGCTGCTGAGCACGAGGTCGCGGGTTCCATTCCCGGCCGCGGCGGCCGCTTTTCTGATGGAGGCGAAAAGCAAAAACGCCCGTGTGTGCGAGATTTCGGCGCACGTTAAAGATCATCAGGTGGCCAGAATTAATTCGGAGCCCTCCACTGCGGCGCGCCTCATCACCTGCGTTGCGTAGGCGCGTTAAGCCCTACAATCAATCAACATCAGCAAACACCACTTGGATACCTCAGCGGGCGAGCGAGATAATTAGGAATGTGCGCGAAGACAGTTTTCCCCTTGTCCTGCATTTGGGGCGGAATTACCGAAAACTCAGTCCTCGTCCCAGATTACGCCGTGATAGTAATGTACTCCCCGAAATTTCGATAGACTAGGTCCAGCAGTTTCGTCTGGGCTCTATGATGAATCAGTCAGTCTGTCAGTGAGTCAGTCGGAAGCTTCTTTTTGTATGTATAGATAGGCATGATGAGACGATAACTGAAGCGCACATTGTGCCAAGATTAAGGTTCAGCGAATTGAAGCCATCGATATTTCATTCTGTTATATTAGCACGAAGTGAAAACTTTTTTTTTACATTTTGAGAGGTATTCGCAGGAAAATAAAGTTGACAGCGTGTGCCAACTTGCATAGGCGCTGTCAAACCAATACCAGATGAGAGTAGCTATATTACTGCTTTCTGTTCAAAATGTGTGACTTCTACAGGCCTTGGAGTCTCTGTCTGCGTACCGTAACTTTTACCCCCACAACAGCCCCCTCATACTGATGTTCTAACAATGCCTTTATAAAGTAACGTGCTGAAAGTGCTCACGAATAAAATTGTTTCGTCGGCCACTTCTGAACGTTTACGAAAACAGCAAAAACTTTTATAAACGCCATTTCGAAACAGTTCGCCGTATATCTATCTGACCGCTTCCCTGCAAACGTCTTTGAAAGGCGATATTGTTTTACCGTCACTGCCACGTAACTGCCTGACCTCACAACCCTGCCCACCACTCACACAGTTACCCCTCATCTCGGTCCTCCCGCGATAAACACCGCGGAGGTATGCTAAATACAATTCAATTTTCCCGCCGTCACACTGCTGGCGCGCCATCCGTTTGGACTTTGTTTCTGTTGGGCTTGATGCAAGCTGCACGAGCACGAGGACCGCGCGCGAGTCCTGTTTGCATTTTGTCGTTAAAGTATTGTTTTCAACGAGCTTTTTTTTAGATGAGAAGCATCTCATGCTCGGGGCTCTGTCGCTCCCTCCCTCGTTGTCGTTGTCCGCCGTCAGCACTCTACTGCGCATGCGCGCCTCTTCAGCCCCGTCAGCGTTTGGGCTGCCGTCAGCGCAGTCCACTATCAAAAGAAACAGTTAGGCGCCGCCCGGCTTCGATCCAACGACTCTCTGGCCGCAACGGGAGGTACGTGGCGCTCTTCCCACTGCGCTATACAAACCGAGACGGGAGCATGTGCGACGAACGCGCCTTATGTCCTTCACTCATTCAAACTACGTCAAGAAGCTAGTGATACAACGTAGGCACGCGAAGCCGAACGTCAACGAAAACAACGAACTGAAAACTAATGGCAACTTCAGTCGACCCCATGGCGGCTTCGCATACTACTCAGGGTTCCCCTACGGGAAGATGGTGTAATTTTTTTCTCGCAATCGCAAAAATTAGCGCACACGATTGCTCTTAATTAAAGGAACACTGCTAGTATTTGTTATGTATTTATGTTTAGCCTCAAATATTATTAATAATATTTTTTGGCTGATCAATCTTGCAACAATGGAGCACATGCTGTCATATTCCGTAGTTACCTGCCGCGGTGGCTCAGCGGCTAGGGCGTTGTGCTGCTGAGCTCGAGGATGCGGGTTCGATTCCTGGCCGCGGCGGCCGATTTTATGATGGAGGCTAAAGGAAAAAAGCCCGTGTGTACGAGCTTGCGGCGCACGTTAGAGATCCCCAGGTAGTCAAAGTTAAGCCCTGAGTTAAACCTGAGCCCTCCACTACAGCGCACCTCATCGCCTGCGTTTCATCGGCGCGTTAAACCCTACAATCAATCCAACCAGATTCCGTATTCTGGAAATGTTTTACCTCAATTACGCTTTAATTCTTTCTTTCTGTTTTGCTGAACATTGTTGAGATGTAGGGAGTATACGCAACTTTTTAATGTTTTGCCTATTTTGACGTCCCATTCAACAATTATTTTAACTGTTGGTCAGGCGTCTGAATAAGGGACGTACGGACGGACGGACGGACAGACAGACAGACAGACAGACAGACAGACAGACAGACAGACAGACAGACAGACAGACAGACAGACAGACAGACAGACAGACAGACAGACAGACAGACAGACAGACCAATTTTTTGCGTTTTAGTAGCCAAAAAAAAACTATCGTCTTTAAAAGCAATGAAAGAAGGTCAAGCATAGGCGGCGGCAAATTGAGGGCGCGCGTGTGGCAGCAAATTGGCTCTTCGAGACATTGCAGGCACCCTTCGGAGACGCTGAGTCAAGCGATTTGGCGCAAGAAGAGCAGAAGCGCGAGAGCGATTCCGTCCTTTCCCCGTTTGTTTCCCCAGCGCCGCCATTACTACTTTAGGAGGCCATCAATTACTTCCGCCGCATGAGACCTTGGAGGGGCGAAGTGACACAATGTTGCGATACACTCTTTCCTTGCCGAAAGAAGCGAAGTTCTCTCTGCCTTCTTCAGTACGCTTACGCTTTTTGTTTTCTCGATATCCCGCTCTTAGTCTTGTAGTGGCCCTCATTCGTGATAATCTCGGCGCTTTTGTGCGTTTTCTCTTCATCATTTTTTGCTTTCCCTTACTACGTTCCTTTCTTTTCTGTCTTTGTTATGTCTTGTGCTGTTTTTTGCTCTGTTTTTATGCTTTGTGCGCAAATTCGCATAAACATGAGATATTTTTATTCTTGGGAATAGTCAGGATAATATCGTGTCATATGCACTGTGCGTTGTCGATGTGTAAGAGAAAAGCAAACACTGACCATGAATAAAAATATATTTGACGTTTCGGAACCACATACGGGTTCCTTGTTCACAACGTAAGACAAGAAGTCGTCGCCAATTATGTAGTCAGGACGTGACGTAGAGAGCATGCGTAGACGGGAGGCAGAGTCCCATCCGTCCGGTTCATTGTGGCTGGCGTTGATTGAATGAAAATTATGTCTTGTATAGGGGCGCTCGGGCGTCCCCCAAGTGATTTTGTTGAGTTTTAGGGGCGAAGTCTCTTAGGGGCTCGGTCTGTTGGCGTCACCTGTCATCGTCGTCGTAATCGTCGTCTCATGTAGACACGTTCTAAAACACCGGGATACTCATTTACGCCTCGTGCTAGAGAGCGTCGTGCTTCAAAGACTTTTGCAGAAATGCTGTATAATTCTGTCTCCAAAGGTTTCATCTCCGTGGGCAAACACGCCAAGGCGCCAAGAATACACTGATACACTGCTTGCTTCGCCCCTTCCCAAGTGTCACGTTAGTGGAGATGGCCCGGGATATTTTTTTGCTCAGGCCTGCCCGCATCGCTCGTTTTGGAGATGTAAATAAACCCTACTTTGACTTTGACATCACTACGCCTTTATGATGCAGTGAAAGCAAAGAGAACAAGGAAACCATAGAAAGGGGCGAAACGCTGAAGACAGGGCAAGGGGGCTGCGCTGGCGACACCTGCCTGGTTCTGCCCCGCTCAACTTCCTCTGCAGTAGACAAAAAATGCACTACACTGGTTATCAAGGCGCACAATTTCAACCGGCTCATTGTGGGTGGCATATTTCCATCGGAGCGTGAAAAGGCTACCCAAGTTAAACCACATTAAAAGTAATACGTAATGCGTGAATGCAAGTGGCATAACGTGTCATCGTTTTAACGGGTTTAAAACGTCATCTTTTTTTTTGTATGCTCGCCTGGTGATCAACCAGTAGAGGGTGTAAAAAAGGCATTTTTTGCGATTGTTTGTACCCGCAGTAATCTTGAAAGGGGAACTGTCTTTCCCAAACATAAATGCGCCATATTATGCATGCCTGGCAAAAAACAAAAGACATAATCCGCACCAGAATAAACAAAATTTTAGATGCGACGCATCTCTTTAACTCGCCTTGTCCCTCCATGCATGCATCCAGCGTCCATCCGCGCGCCTCTCCCCCATTCTCCTCGCCACGCCAGCTGTGCGGTAACGCCGCTCTCACCGCCGCGCCATCTTGCGTTAGCGCTCGCTCCCCTCGCCATGCCAGCTGTGCGTCAGCGCACGTTAGCGCTCGGTTAACACATGCGCAAGCGCTACTCTCTCTCATTCCCTTCACCGTTAACGCGCGGTACATATAAACGCGATAACTGCGCCGCTCCGCTCAGTCGCTCCACCGCCGCCCCTCCGATGACATCCGATGACCACCGATGATTTAAATGGAGACTAACAGGTCTGCTACCGCGATGGTCGGCGCAACCATAACAAGCACCGCCCAGATGCGTCGCATCACCCCATGGTTTCCCCCAGCGGAAAGCTGTGGTCAATTTTTTTTATTTTTTCAGAGACATTGTGATTGTTTTTTTGTAGGTAGTCGTTCAATCCCAATTTTCCACGGTTTTTCAAAACGGCGGTTTTCCATTCTGAAATACTGACAAGTTCCTCGTACGGTTTTCCCTTCATTTTTACCGCGAAACTGTATATATAGCTATCCTCCGGCGGTGGTCGATGTCAGTTAGTCTACGCGTCGTGTCGACAGGAAACAATTTCGTCTGCAGTTTCTTCTCGCGAATGCTCCGTAGCTCTTAATCTATCTAATGTAGGTTTCGTGAAAGAAAAAAAATCCCGCTGAAATTGGTCGCCAAGACGACTCTGTCATTACGTCGCGTTTCGTTTACGTGCCGTAATTAGTTCGGAGTGAGGTTGTAAAAGTTACTGCTGTCAATACGTGACCCTCTGCAGAGAGAGTGCGGTTACAGAAAGCAGCTGTAACTCTTGATTTTCAGACATATACCGGAACAAATTAAGTTATAATAATCCGCTGAGGCGAGTCTATTATTGCGCTAATTTCATCTGTTGTTTCGCAATTGCGTGGTTTGCAGTGAAGTTGTAAACATTGTGAATGTCCCTTGCTGTCTTCACGTGAGCTCTACGGCAGGAAAACGGACTACCCTATCTTTGTCCGCTCAAGCTGTCCAGCCTGAGCTTGGGTCCAGTGAAGCTGTACAGCCAGTTTTTGGAAAAATTCATTGCATAGAACTTTAGTCATTCCAAGTTTCACTAAGGTCATTACAACAATCGCAAATTGCAAGCACGTGTGTTTTGTTCCGTGCACTCCCTGGACTGCACCCAGCTCAACGAGCACCACATTTTCGCGCGTATAAGCCGCCGCTCAATATAAACCGAACCGCCCCTTTCAGCCGGCCGGAAAAGAAAAAAATATCTATTGCCCGCACATTTGATACAGGAAATGCTGCACCAAAGCTACTGCTCAAGCAGCACATAACATACTGTGTAGACAGGAAAAAGCGTACAGGAATTCCTCGTTACAACGAAGTCAGCGGGACTGCGAAAAATGTCGTTATAAGCGGTATTTCGATATAAGCGACCACTCGAGAAAAGCTAAAGCAATTGGGCTTTGATTGCGGCACAACTGCAAGGAACCAAAAGAACGTATTCAGTGAAACAAAACTTTATTCAGGTACGAAAAGGGGAAGTGAGTTTTGGCTGTTTCACGTTTTTGGTGGGCACGAGCAACCCCTGCCCAAATTTGACCAAGCATTTCGTGAGACCGTGGTAGTCGCCCATAAAGGTGGACGTGGCTGGCCAATTTATAGGGAGGGCGTGCGGGCGTTAGGGAATGCTACGCCAGTTTCGCCCTGGAAACCACCGCAAATGGCGTGGCAATGGGGTTGTGCTTTTTGCGCTCAAAAAAAAAAACGATTTCCCTCTCACTCTGGGTACACAGCGCAATCGTAAAAACTGACGGCTTTTGCATGATCACTGGGAAATTTTTCCTCGAGGTGTGCAGCCGTGAAGTTTGCCAAACAAGCGCTTTTCGGCAGGCCGTTGTCGGCGACACTGCTAATATTACGGTTTTAGTGTCGGTGTTCGCGCACCGTTGCGCCCACGCCATCGACCAATGTCTAGGAATAAAATTCAATGACCCTACCATGCATTTGGACCGTTTCTCTGAAGTGGGATGGCGCAAATCGAGTATGAACCGGCTCGAGAAAATCGCCGGGGAAACACCAGCTTGCGTTGACCCGCCATGTTGACCGCCTGACTTGCCGCTGGGTCGGCGCCGATCGGCGACGCCCCCGCTCGACACTTCGCTCTAAGCGGGTCAAGCTCTTAGTGCGCTTCGAGTAATGCGACCTAAAATGCATGCGTTTAGGTTGGGACCAGAATAAATTTCGAATAAAGCGATATTTCGAGTAAAGAGATTTCGTTATAGCGAGGGATTACTGTATATTTAGCCAGTAGAATACAGTGACTACAATGCGAAAGTAACGATTCACTCAGCCTGACTGCTCTCGCTAGAGCTATAACTTGAGCCGCTGTCCTCACTGTTGTACACAACGTCATCTTAACGGCACAACGCTCAGTGCAGCTTCACGGCACAACATGCATTGCCGTGAAGCTGCACTAAAAAAAAATCCTCGCCTCTTATCCGCACCCACACTTTGCAACTTAAACTGTCGCATTTTTGGTGCGAGTAATACGCGCGAAAATATGGTGTCGTCACTCGACCTCTGCTGCTGCTCCCTCTTTGCTTATTATTGCGCTTTCTCTCGCGTACGTACTACTCCCTAGCCCACCGCCAGTGCGCGTTTTGCAACGAACGAGTAGCTTTTGAGCTTGACACAACTTAAATTTCATTTCCACGCTGCTCCAAAAAAAGTGAGGATTCCTGGTCGTTGCATTGTTAGTTAAAATTTTGAATCCCGAGAATCGCGCACAGCCCTGCTCCTCTCCCGGCTGACTCAGCAACCGCGTCTCCACTGTTCCGGTCTATCCGTCTAACAACAGGAACCACAACGCAAGAAAAAACGCCAGTGCCGACCCGGACTTCCATGCGGGCCTGCTCCATCCCGTTGCTTGCGGATGCGTCATCCCTTGTTACCATGACAAAGGATACACGCCTCCCATCCGCTCTCGACCCTCCTCCGTCCGGTGCTCTTCCCTCGCTTCTTTTTTTTCGCCATTTTTTGGGGGCCACGGTGCCGGCCAGCTGTGCTTTCGTCGCCTCCTTCCCGTGTTTCGCGCCGCAAGTCGCGTCGACACGCGCAAGGCCGCCGCTGCGCTGCCGCCTTTTCTGCCGCGGTGCGGGTGACATGCGAGAGTACGTCTCGGAGCGAAGGAGCGCGGGATCCTGATTTCACGCTGACGCGCTCAAACATAGCGTCCGCGCATACACCGTTCACGAAAGCAAGATACAAGGCGCGCAGAGCACGTACTACCGACAAAAGGAAAAGACGGCCGGTTTCGAGGAGAAAGCCTTGGGTGTCTCATCAAACGCGAAAAGTGACCGCGGTCGGTGTAGCCGTCCACACGAATAGTGTCAAAATGTAGAGAGAAAACAAATTTGGTTCGTGTGTGTTTCGATCCCGGGTCACCAGTGCCGTAGTTCAGAAAGCTAACGACAGCGCCGATGCTTCTTGTTTTTAAGGGCGAGCATTTTAGTCACGGCGACGCGCACCCAAACAGAGGCTTTGAAAACATAGTTGCTTCCCGTGGTCGTGATCGAACCAAGATTCCTCGCGTTCCGGAGCTGATGTCTATTCTATTGCGGCAGAGGGGCCCACGTTACTCGTGTGCGAAGTTTTGGGGTGACCTTTCCGCTGTGCCTTTGCCACGGAGGCTGCCGTTGCTATGGCGCAAGTGAGAACACAATGATATCAGATAAGGAAAACAGTATCACTAAACGCATAATTACTCCAAATGAATGAAAACTCAATCCAATGTCTCTTTATACGCCTAGTAGTAGTAGTGGTAGAAATTTATTGCGAGAAAAAGGGGGGAAGCGGCTAGGGTTAAAAAGTTGAGAGGGAGTTCACGGTTGGGGCCCGACGTCCAGCGCTCAATATGCAACGCTTCCCATCTTGGCTCTCTGCATGAGACGTAGCTGATCTTCGAAAGATGAGCTGGTAAGGGCTGCCTCCCAAGTCTCGATATGATTATCTCGGTACTATTGTTTTTCTGGGGCAAGATGCGAGGGCACGACCAGGTTGCGTGAAATAGCGTGGCTATCTCTCCGCATTTTGTGCACGTTTCTTGGAAGGGTCTGGGGAATATTTTTACCAGTCGTGGTCTGTGTGGGTACGTGTTTGTTTGTAGTTGCATTAGTATTTGAGCTTCTATAGCATTTAATTCCTTGTGTGGCCTTTTCAGTGGCTGCGGCGCCCCCTTATAACTACTTTCGGTATCAACGCCGGGCTGATACTGAAACTAGACGAGAGAGGGCGCCACAGCCCCTCTGGTGTATTACTGCTCCGCACTTCGACAACATTACTTTTAGTGGAAGCCCCTTAACGTTTTCTTTAATGCCTGGTTTGTACATCAGCCAAAATTTACGGACAAGGGTGAAACCGCTAGCGCTGCGGTTGCTAGCGTCGCATAATTAAAAACGTGGCAGTTTAAAAGAGCCATGAACACAAAAGGAAAGTTTATTTTATTCGGCAGATTTCGTATTTTATAGTGACTTCGGCGCTTCTCCAGATACAAACGATGCTTTATTCACTGAGAAATTATTTAATATAAGTTAAAATTTTGATTTTCCCGCCAAATCGTGTGTTTTCGTGGTCTGCAATGACACCACATGCAGGAACCGGCCGCTCTGCCACCTAGGGTCCCCTGATTTACGCGTCCGCTGTTCGGGGTGGAGGTGGAGACACGTATACGCTGGGGCCTCCATTCTGGGTCACTCGCTCGCCGCCGAAGCAAGTCATTGTGTCAGAACAGCTATAAAATTATCGCCGCAACGCGGTTGACTGGCGTAATTTGAATAGTCTTATCTGTTTCGCGTTGCTGGGTCTCGTGGTAAACGAAAAGAACGACACGCTGAGCACGTTGACCCAACTGCAGCGGCACGGGACCATTCAAAGGGTGTCTCCCATGGAGGAAAAAAAAGCTTAGGAGAGGCCCCCAGCTATCCCCACGCATTGGCAAAAGTGTGGAGGAAGTCACGTGCTTTCGGCGGCCATTGAAAGTCGCGTTAGCAACGGCGTCCTAGCAACGGCCCGCCCGCCGTCCGCCAGTCATGGCGGAAAGGCAGCGCCTGCCTTGTCGTCCGATTGCGAAGATTGCTGCTTCGCTTTGCTGCGCTGTGGTCTTGCGGAACTCCAAAAGGATGCTGCGAGTTGCGACAGCTGCGCCTATGTGAATATGTCATTTAATTTCTACTTGCAAGTGCACCTTGTACCGCGTCAAGCTTTTGCTCCGGTCGCAATCACGACGCGCCAATTGAAGTGCAGATATAGTGAACGCGCCGTCCCGTCGTACGCGCGGACACCCGTCAGGTAGATTTTCTGGAAGTGATACACGCTGTGCAGTACGTAGGCGACTTGCAACCGAACGATTCGCAACTCAATTTTTTTGGTTATCGCCGCTGCATGTAGTTTGCTAGGCCGGCAATGTGCGGCAGTGCCTTTACAATTGTTACAAGGTATATTCCCAGTTGATATAATTCCATCGTCCTATTACCTTAGTAGGTGTCCGTCTGTTGACTGGAAGAGTGCTGGATCTGGAATCTGGATCTTTTTGTGGTCTCGCTCTGGATTTCGCTTTTCAACGCTTCATACTGCGAGGTTAGTGTATGAACGTTTTCAACTGATATCACCTTGAATTTATTGACACTGAGACAAGTTGAAACTTGGCGAAAAAAAGTTTATTGACGCCACCCACCCTCTCCTTTTTTTTTTTTTTTGCTCAATAAAACGTTTTGCCTCCTCCCCCCCCTCCTCCTCCTCCTCCTTCGCAAAAAATTCTATCGAAGGCACGCGAACAACGGTAAAAACATTCCGCAATTTTTTAGCTTGAAATCTGCATGAAGTGCTGCTTACCTATATATATAGAACGGCCGTTTAATTGACTAGTCATCTCTGGGATTGCCAGTGAAACTGCAACGCAAACTTGGGCACTTTCCAGTCCGGTAGCCGCACGGCGTTCGCCCACTGTTTGCGGCGTTCTCCATCGCTTGGGAACCTATAAACGGCGGCGATTGCAAACAAAGGATGAATGCACACCAATGTACAGCAATACTAGTCAGCGGAATGACGCACTCACCGGTGGAAAGTGACGCCCAATTCCTTGGGTACCGATCGCGACTTGCAGCCTGGCACCGAGCATTGCGGCATTGTTAGAGCGAGCCGCTTCGCAAAACTGTTGCGGCCACACTGAAGGCCGTGTAACCGCACGTTTAGGTTCACGGTCACGCGCTGCAAAACGGCCTTCTACCTGCCTATCAGCTGATTTCCGCCGGCTCGGCGCTGGCAGATGCAAACGACAAGAGAGGCGATACAGGACGGAGGAGGCGGAGAAGGTGCACCGAGAGGGAGGGAAAAAGGGACTTACAAAATTGGCGTTTCCGGCTGCGCTGGGTGTAACGTCAGGGCTTCTCCTAAGCTTTTTTTTCCTCCAAAGTGTCTCCCCTCTGCACGGCGTCGCTATCATGAGGTATTCGCGCGTTTGTTTACGTTACTGAACCTAGATGGCGCCACTATACCGGGGCAAGCCGTTTTCTACCTTTGGTTTGTTTTTGACCGTATTTACACCTGGCTTGTTTTTGTTCTGGGAGAAAATCATTTCGTGAAACATAGTGCTCGCTCGACAAATATGGTCAGGTAACACACTGTTGTTTGCGCGAATCGGTCAGTGTCGTCTAAGACAACCCCATAGCTATGGTGCAAAGCCCCGCAGTGCTGTGCAGCTAAACCAAGCATAGTGCGCGCAGTACCAACAGCAGTACGCATCAGTACTTCTATGTTTACATGTGATTTCATAACTTCCACTGTTTGTCCCACCATTCTTATTGCTTTAAAAAGAATGTGCCCTTAATGTAAGCCCAAATAGCTCGTTCTGCAAGCTGATAAGCTCTTCCTAATTCGCGTTTGCTTTTGCCGGCCTGCGCCAATCGCAGAGCAGGCTGGTATGACATCATAGGTTCTGTTGCGGGAAATGAGCGACTGGGTTGCGTGGCCATTCCCTCTTTTCCTAATTATATAGATTATTTGAGCGAAGTTTACGTTAAAAGTGGTGTCAGTATGATTTTAACGAGGCCGTCTTTTGAGTGAACCGAACTTGTGTTTTGTCTTCATGGCTTCTTCAACACTTATTCAACCTCCGGCATTCAGACCGGCTGGTCCTTCCGTACTTTTACGATTCTTCTGACGTTCTCGCAGAATTATTGTCTAGCCGGCCCGGCATCAACATCGCTGTTCCGGAAAGCTAGGAGATACGTCCATATCCCGCGCGAGACCTAAAAGCATCAGCAAATCACCATCATAATCTCCCACACATAGGAACGGAATATCGTGACAACCAAGAGGTAAATCCTTTGTCGCCGTCCGCAGGAAAACAGCCCGCAGAAAGAGACCGCTTACCAATTCCACGAGCACGTGTTCGATTGTTCCCGGCTTTTTGCAGCGAGTAGTCCACACCCCGCTGACCAAACAGGCCCCTCTCCAGCATCCAGAGGCAATCGGGCACTCCGAGAAAATGGAGCGAGAGAAAGAGGGAGACTTTAGTCGCAGTTGAAGTGAGCATATTTGAAGTGAGTGTGCGTGCGTGCGTGTGTGTGCGTGTATGTGCTCACATGTGCGTACGTGCGAGTGTGTGCGCGTGTGTGTGCGCGTGTATGCATGTATGTGTGCATCTGTGTTTGTGTGTGCGCGCACTTGTGTGCGCGCATGTATGTATGTGCGTGTGTGCGCGTGCTTCTGTGTGCGTGGTGTGTTCTAGGGGCGTGTGTGTGCGTGTGTGCGTACGTGTGTGTATGCGTGCGTCTGCGTGTGAGTGCGTGTGTGCCTTTGTGTGTGTGCGTGTGTGTGTGCGGGTGTGTATGTGTGTGTGGTTGTGTGTGTGCGTGTCTGCGCGTGTGCGTGCGCGTGAGTGTGTGTGCGTGTGTGCGCCTGTGCATGCATGTGTGTATGCGTGCGTCTGCGTGTGCGTGCGTGTGTGTCTTTGTGTGTGTGCGCGTGTGCGTGTGCCTGTGTGTGCGCGTGTGTATGTGTGTGTGCGAGTGTGTGTGCGTGTGTGTACTTGTGTGTGTGCTTGCGTCTGCGCGTGCGTGTGTGCTTGTGTGTCGTTGTGTGTGTGCGTGTCTGTGCGTGTGTGTGCGTGTGTGTTTGCTTGTGTGCCTGCGTGTGCGCGTGCATGTGTGTGCGAGTGTGTGCACGTGTGTGCGTGTGTGCGCGCGTGTGTGTGTGTGTGTTTGCTTGTATGTGCTTGCGTGTGTGTGTGCGTGTTTGTGTGTATGTGCGTGCGTGGGTGCTTGTTGTACGTGTGCGTATGTGTGCGTGTGTGCGTGCGTGTGTGCTTGTGTGCGCGTGTGTGTGTGCTTGCGTGTGTGCGCGCGTGTGCAAGTGTGTGTGCGTGCATGTGTGTGTGTGTCTGTGTGCGCATTTGCTTGTGTGTGTACGTATGTGTGCGAGTGTGTGTGCGTGCGTTTTTGCGCGTGTGTGCGTCTATGCGTCAGTGCGTTTGTTTACATGTGTTGCGTTTGTGTGTTTGCGTTTGTTTGCGTGCGCGTATGTGTGTGAGTGCGTGTGTGTTTGTGTGCGTGCGTGTATGCGCGTGTGTGTGCGTGTGTGAGTGTGTGTGTATGTGTGCGTGCGTGTGTGTGCTTGTGTGTGCATGCATGTGGGGGGTGTTTGGGTGTGTGTGGGGGGGGGGGTGTGCGTGTGTGTGTGTGTGTGTTCCGAGTGTGCGAGGAGTTGGAGTTGTGAACTGAATAGTTCACTTTAAACCAGACCACTCGATATCCAGCGTGTATTGCTTCCGTCGTTTGTTCACTTTTTGCAGTGCATTGGAAAATTTGCGATTATTTATTTTATAGCCTGCGTGAAATTTTCGTTTTTTAGATGCGAAGCATCTCATGCTCGGGGCTGTGTCCCTCCCTCCCTCGTTGTCGTTGTCCGCACTCTACTGCACATGCGCATCTCTTCAGCCCCGTCAGCGTTTGGGCTGACGTCAGCGCAGTCCACTATAAATAGAAATAGGTAGGCGGCGCCCGGTTTCGATCCCACGACTCTCTGGCCGCAACGGAAGGTACGTGGCGCTCTTCCCACTGCGCTACAAACCGAGACGAGAGCATGTGCTAAGAACGCGCCTTATATCCTTCACTCATTCAAACTCCGTCAAGAAGCTACTGATACAACGAAGGCACGCGAAGCTGAACGTCAGCGGAAACGACGAACTGAAAACTAAAGATGGTAAATTTTTTTCTTTTCTTATTACTTATTTTATTTATTTATTTATTTATTTATTTATTTATTTATTTATTTATTTAATACATACTACAGACCACAGTTGTGGTCCTGGCAAGACGAGCACTTGAATATCACAATAATACAAAAAGAGCAAAAGGGACAAAAAAAATGAAACGGCGGACATTGCATTGTCAATCCAAGACACAAACAACAACAACAACAATAACAAAAAACGAGGCTATACAGTATCTAATAAGTATGGCTCAGCAATGGAATTCCATTCAGCCACGGTACGCGGGAAAAATGAACATTTGTAAGTATCAGTATGCGCTTGGTATGGTGTTAGCGATCTAGGGTGATGGTGCCGCGTGTGTCTTGTGGTCAGGGCGGATGTATACAGAGAGGGGTCGATAGCCAATTCATGGTTAATAAGTGAGCAGAGGAAATCAAGACGAAGTTTTTGTCTTCTTAACTGAAGCGTGGGAATGTTATTGGCAATCATTAATTCAGAGGTAGAATCCATGCGACGAAATTTTGAAAAAATGAACCTAACAGCTTTCCTCTGAATCTTTTTCAATTTATCAATGTTATTTTTGGTATACGGGTCCCATACTACAGCAGCATACTCAAGTTTTGGTCTAACGTATGAATGGTAGCAAAGAAGTTTAACACTTGGAGGCGAATTACGAAGTTTGTGTCTCAAGAAACACAGTTTTCGAAAAGCGGAGGAGCAGATGTTGTCTATGTGCAAGTTCCAGGAAAGATTATTAGTGAACGTTACGCCTAAGTATTTGAAGCTGTTGACTTGGTTCACCGCGCACGATCCCAGTGTATACTGAAATTCGAATGGAGATTTTTTACGCGTTATGCGGAGGGAAACAGTTTTCTCTGCGTTGACAACCATTCCCCATTCCCTGCACCAACTGTATATATTGTCCAGGTTTGTGTTAAGTTCTATTTGGTCTTGCATGCTGGAGATTTCACGGAATAAAATGCAGTCATCTGCAAACAGCCGGACATGATTGGTGGGTGTAACTACAGTGACGATATCATTGATGTATAAAAGAAAAAGCAACGGCCCCAGAACACTACCTTGAGGCACTCCGGATGTGACAGGAAGACAGCTCGAGGCATGACCATCAATCAAAACATACTGCTCTCTATTCATCAAATACCTAGACACCCACGCTACCAAAATTTCCGGAAGATTTATATTTTTTAATTTTTGAATTAATTTGTCATGAGGAACTTTGTCAAATGCTTTGCTAAGATCAAGAAAAATTGTGTCTACCTGAACATTATTATCAAGGGCCCTTGCAAACTCGTCTGTGACGGTGACCAGTTGAGTCACAGTCGAATAGCCTTTCCTAAAACCATGTTGGAAGCTTGTTAGAATCGAGTGTCTTTCAAGGAATTCAAGAATACGGTTGGCTATGATATGTTCAAGTAATTTGCAGCATGTTGAAGTTAAAGATATAGGACGGTAATTATCCGAAATTAATCGATCCCCTTTTTTAAAGATAGGGATGACTCTAGCTATCCTCCAGTCACGTGCAAAATATAGGCACAATTAGCACTGGAGGCGCATGACTGCAAGTGCACTTTTCGTGTAGTTCTTTTTTCTTCTTTGTACACACTACTGCGAGTGTGGATTGTAGTGTTTATTGTACATTTGTGCTCGCACCCTAATGCCACACGGAGCATGGCCCCGTTAGGCATCAAGCCTTTAGCCTCTGCTCTCTGCTCCGCTTTCTGGAAAGAAAGAAAGAAAGAAAGAAAGAAAGAAAGAAAGAAAGAAAGAAAGAAAGAAAGAAAGAAAACACCCCAGCAGCCTGAACGCGCTTGCGAGCAGGCACCAATGCCTGCTTCGTCGTCCACAACACCTGAACTATGTTATAAAAAAAAAAGAAAATTCCTCCCAACCTTTGCAGGGAAAGGCATGCCGCAGGGATCGGTTCTTTCCCCGATTCTGTTTAACTTAGCATTAAGCTGACGCCTGCCCCCCCCCCCTCCACCCCCCCTCCCTAGATGCCATACCGCCGGAAATCAGGCATTACGGGTATGATATTAGTATCTGGGTCCCCAGAGGCTTGGGTGGAGAAATACAAGACGTGTTACAGGCAGCAGCGAACGGCACCCAACAGTATGCAAGGGCACGTGGACTAATTATAGCCTGCGCACCACAAAAATCTGAACTTCTCATGCCAGGAAATGCCGCCGAAATACCGACCCACCACCCGACATCACGGTCACTCTCGAGGGAGAGCCAGTTAACACAGTAGGCAGGCTATGGACGCTAGGGTGCACGCGCAAACGAACGCGAAGGAATCGCGTACACCTTGGCGCTGCTGAAGAAACAGATTAATCAGATAATCCACATGTACCGAAAGATAACCAACCACTGCCGCCGCCTAAAAAGAAGCTGACGCATTACGCATCGTGCAGGGTCTAATCATAAGCTGCATAACCTATCAAGGATCTTACCACCCACTCTCCCAGGCAGAGACAAAGCACGTGAGCACCCTAACCGCACTGTAGTAAAAAGAGCAACAGGCATCCCTATCTACGCCGCAACGAACCTGTTATTACAACTGCACCTACACAGAACGACGATGGAATAATCGAAGCTCAGAAGTCAGTCAATTAGAAAGACTGAAACGCACCCCTGCAGGGAGACACGTCCTCAGACAACTAGGGTACTCGGCGTCCGAATTTTCCTCTCCCGAGCCCAAAACAATAGCCCGGGAAATCAAAGCGAGTAGAAAAGTCGCATCCATACACATCAATATGCACACAGAGCACCATGCGGCAAGCGCGCAGCCCCCCGGATATATGGCAGCAACACCGACACACTCTGTGCGGATGCTGCAGACTATCCAGCCATTAACGCTAAGGTGGCAGCGGTAGCCGAGTTGGAGTGTGAGGCGATAACACCAGCCGCTGTACGCACCGGGACAACGCGGAAGCGGAAGAGTGTGCAATAGCTCTCGCTGTCAGCACTCGCCCTTTAAGCCACCCACTATTGTCGCACTCTCAAGAAACACGCCGAAGTTACGCGCAAAGACGTATCTCCCCCACCACCCATCCCATCCGGCAAAGAAACCGCTACCATCCACCAGTCCGTCTGATCTGGGCACCGGGGCACGCGTTTCTACCTGGCAATGTGTTCATGCGAATCCCCCTCACATACATGCATACACTACAACACTACAGACTATACCGTGTGACACTTCCACCGCCACATGCGGAACTCACCCGTGAAGAATCCGCTGCAAGGCGCCAGCTGCACACTAACGCGTTCGCTAACCTCTCTCTCCCGCACACCTTTTATCCTACCAGGTATCCAAACCGGTGCCCCTCCTGTGGTGGACACCCAAACCTTTATAAATCCACATGAGAATGCCCCAGACCACGACACCCCTCTACAGATGGGAAGCCTCTCTTTCCAGCACAGCCCCCGATGACCAGCCTAGACTGACCGGTTGGGAAAGACGACTGCAGAAGCAAATGGGGCCCTGGACTAACGGCACGAATCTCTCGGAGCTGAATACTCAGATTCAATAAAGTTTACTGCTACTCCCCGGCCTGTGATGTATCGAAGACCACCAAAACGTACGAGCCCCACCGCCTCCCAGCCCCATACAGGAGAGAGAGCGCAGCATTTGTCGCGTGGTCCAAGGTCGAGGTGCGCGCTCTCTCCTGTAGGAGAGAGCGCGCAAAGGCATTTATGAACCACGAGAACAGAATTGGTCCCAAAACTCAGCCCTGTGGTACGCCGGTAAATACCCTTCGTGGGTAGGATATGATAGTTTTAATCTGTGTCTTGTCTGTGTCTTGTCTGTGTGTCTACGGCGCCTTGTCTGTGTCTACGTGTTTCTTCTGGTCCGAGTTGTTTGCGCCTCAAAATTTATTCAATTTTAATCGCCACACGTTGCCCACAATCTAAAAATAGAAAGCTGGCATCGTACCCCAAAAATCGTGGTTGTTAAGTTTACTCAATCGTTTTGTGTCGCTAATCGTGGCACAGCCCTTCTGTGTGTCGCGATATAAAACTGCGGCTACATTGGTAAGAACTTGAGGTAGAACTAGTACATCTGCAGACATAGATTTTTTTTGGTGGGGAGAGGGGGGAGGGGGGAGGGAAACCTTACCCCAGTTAGGGCACCAACGATGCCAGAATCTAAAAGACGCTACCAGCTCTTTTATTAATATTCACCTCATCCAAACTGTGTAAGGATTAATATGATAGGAGGAAGCCGGAGCTAGAGGGAAAGAAGCAGATCGGGAAGCAGCAACAACGGATTAGGTCTCGGCAATTGTGAGGGCTCTTCTTCGCTAAAAAGACGCAATAAAAGAATGGGCGTCGCTCTCTTTTTTTCATGCTTCCAGGCGTATAACTACAGAAGGCAGTAAAAGCGGCATTGTGCAAGCAGCTGTAAGAACCAGATAACGTTGTAATCTTGCCATGAGCGACTGTATAGCCCACTTTATTGCGAAGAATCTGCCAGATTGTTGACTAAAAGGGAAACAAACAATGAACGAAACAGGACACGCAAGACAAGGGCACGTCCTGTGTTTTCTGTGTATTCTTTTCACATTACTCTAGGTTCTAGCTACTTTTCAGTACTTATGTACCAACACATACTCATTGGAGTCCTTCCACAACTCTCAACTTGCTTATACAGCCCTAATCTTAGAGGGTGTTCTTTGAAGAAATGCTGTGGTGCTAAGGTTCGAAATAGTGACAATTTTATATTTTTATTCCAGTGGACGAGAGGCAGTGCAGTGAGAAGCAGCCAATCGCTTCCATTGAAAGCCCCAACAATATGATAACAGTATTGACTACGCTTTCAAAAAAATTATCAAAAAAGAATGCCGCAAGCGATTCCCGATAGCCGAAGTCCCCCAGGATTACCCGGAAATCACCCTCTCGCCGTTAATGCGTAGTCACTCCCTGAAGCGTCCCGCTTCAATGCGTTTGGGAGCCTCGGGATAGATACAATCGTCGCAAGACCAGGTGAAGCGCCCATGCGTAGCGTCTTCTCTCCTGCGTCGCCTCAGCGGTTGCAACGCTTCGATCGTCCAAAAAAACCACCCCCGAGTCACGTACAGAAAGTAAGAGATAGCATGGGCGGCAGGCTATATTGCATTCAGTTTCCTGCCATTACGGCCGGCCGGAATAGCTTTCGGGAGGGAAAATTTGAAAATAGAGACTCGAGAGATTACCGAGAAGCGCTATCCGCCAAAGCTCTCGAGAACGTTGCAACGGCAGCCAAGAGATTAGTGCCCGGAAGTCAAACGTGTTTGTTGTACACAAGACCGTTCATGCCATGCGAAAGTTGCGGTACGCAGTGCGCAACTTTCAAGTTTAAAGGCGTGCGCAACTTTCAAGTTTCAAGTTTAAACTTTCAAGTTTACGCAAGTTTAAAGGCGTAAGGTTCGGGTTCTCTATTGTGAAAAAAAAACCGACTTTTTTGTTATTACTATTTTCCTGTGCAAAAAAATGGCCACCAGTGTAAAGAAGTGAAGAAATCATGAGCCGTTACACTGAGTGAAGGTGCTTTACCATAGAAGCTGTTCAGCAGATGACACAAAAGTGACACATAATTTAGATCAAAGATATGAGAAATTTTTATTTCTCTTAACTGCTGACGGTGGCCACCTCGTGAACGAAGAACGAACCCATGCGACGATTTTTCGCGCACTGAGTGAACGTATCTACAAACCATCTAAATTTATACCAATACGCCCGGGTATAATGATATGACGGTAAACAATTGTACTCCTTCATGATCGATGCGTGTTCTGTCTTATCTAGAACCATTCCTTTTTCGCGATTTTCAAGTATACTCGGTTACAACTCAAGAACGGCACCACCTCATGTAGTGTGTCACTTCGCCAAAGCGCCGGACCCGTGACGTCAGTGCGCGCGCGTTTTGAAAGGGGTTTGCCATGAATGCGTGATATCGTCTGCCTTGTCTCACGCAGTTTCTTTGTCGTCACTGGAGTCGTTTACGAGCATATTAAGTCCACAAAATCACGGGAGCGGCTCACGCCATGTTCAAAATATTCCCAGTAACGCCCTACTTGCGCCGCGCGGAGAAACATCCGGCTACGGTGATAAGGCACAGCGGCCACTTCCGGTGCCGTTATTAAGTTGTCACCGAGTATAGCAGTTTTGACACCAGGTCTCACACACGCCGTGTGTCTAGACATCTTAATAGAGCCATTTGTTCGACCAATAAGTACATGTGGAAACACATTAGTTTCTTTACAGGACATTATCGGTCTCACTAATAAAGCCTTTGCTTTAAAAGACACTTAATTTGTGCACTCGCGTTATACCTGAGGACGCCGATCAGGATTTTATGGGCACCGGCAGGTCATAGTATTCCTCGAAACGAGGCGGCTGACGCAATCGATCAAGAATTGAGCCACCGAGTGTAAGCCGAGAGCAGCGTTAACTGACCCCAGTGTACGCAGCCTTTGACTTCTTAAGCTGAGATCACGCTAAATTACAGGCTGTCGCGAAGAGCGCCAGCTATAGTAACACGAATGCTATACTTCGAGACCACGAACGGAATTTGCGCGCACTCCAGGCCAATACATTCTGGCATTTATACCCGCCTCCACCTATTAAAGGGACTCCACTGAAACACTTCCGATAAACGCTTTCATTCTTTGCTTCGCGTTTGGAAGAACTGCGAAAGCTATAGTTGCGGCCGGCACGGAGCGGCACTGCGTGGTTTGCTCGTCGCAGCAGATACGCCTTCCGGTTCTGCTTTGCTTTCGTGGCTTTCTTTTTTTTTTTAATGTGGATATCACAAGCACTCATCGCTGTGGATATCACAAGCACTCATCACAAGCACTCATATCACAAGCACATATCTGCTACACCTCGGTAATGACGTAATTCACGCGGTGGAAGAATTCCGAGACCCGGAAAAAGAGAAAAAAATTTCCCCGCATTTCCCCGAGGGGAAGAATGTGAAAGTGCGAATGCAGGAGTTGAATGTGCGCGGTTCGGTAATGTTCGCGAAAGAGATATCACACACACACACACACAACTACAAAGAAAGAAAGATGCATTTATTCACAGACACCTATTTGTGTTGTCGTTGTACTTGATTGCTAGAGCGGATCTCAGCTTTGAAATTTCGTGTCAGTACTCCTTTAAGCGGGTGCATTAGCCCTTCTCACGCCCGATTCTTGGCCAATCGCCCTAAGCGGGTATGTGCTAAAGAAATTAGGAACTCTTCTTGACCAATCGCCCTAAGTGGGTATGTGGTGCGGACGGACGGACGGCGGTGGACGCGTGATTCAGATTACTTGGCCAATCGCCCTAAGCGGGTATGTGCTAAAGAAATTAGGAACTCTTCTTGGCCAATCGCCCTAAGTGGGTATGTGGTGCGGACGGACGGACGGCGGTGGACGCGTGATTCAGGGTCGCTTAAGAAGTGCATTCGCACTTAAAATCCTTTTTGCAAGCTTGTAAGATACCTTATTGGCATAGCGCAGTAAATTTTAGCGCAGGTACTTTGCGACACCCTAATGTAAGTACTGGATGTGTTAGTTGACTACGTTCTCCAGGCATTTTAAATTTCGATAAAAAAATTTTCTCCAATTCACGCTGTGAAGGTGGTTGAAAAGCAAAGCTTTAAACGACGCCCACAACAACTGCTCATGCGATATCACTTGAATTCACATACGTTGTTCTACAAAGGGTGAAACCAGTGATTCTGCCAGCCGTTACCTGAAATTCGCGGGGCGGGGGCGGCGTCCCGAACGCAGCAGCGTCGGCCACGGCTGGGCTCGAGCCGCGGACGCCGCCGCTGTAGCTCTGCTGTGCGTCAGCACAAAGAAAAAAAAACAAAAATGAGCGTCTTTCGAAGGGTGAGACAGCAGAACCTAGCCATCCTGATGTGCTAGCTCGGGGCTACAACACGTCGCGACACAAGCGCAGACACCGAAACAATTCGCCATGTGAGGCGGGTGCGATAAATCCTCCCTAAGCACAAACACACGCGCGCACGCACGCACGCGCACGCACACACGCGCGCACGCACGCACGCGCACGCACACACGCGCGCGCGCACGTGCACTGGTAATATCATACCAGGGACGGTCACAAAAAAGACGTGGGAAATCTTTCTACTACCGTGACGTTCATTGTTTCGTCTGCAAGGCCCGTCAATTGCTACGATGTTGAGTGTAATATAAAATTTCTAACCAATAAAATGCCGAGTAAAAATCTTTACACCATTTCTTTTTATGGGCGAAGCCCCTTCGGTGCTGGGGCTGTTGGCGTCTCCTGTCGTCGTCGAAATCGTCGTCTCATGCAGTCACCGTTGTGAAACACCGAGAAGCTCGATTTCGCCTCGCACTAGGACGTAAGGCGTACCAAAAAAAAAAAAAAAACACCGGGACACTCGCGCTAGAGAGCTTCCTGCTTCAAAGACAAGTGACTTTTACAGCAAAGCTGCATACCTCTACTTCCCCAACGGTTTCATCTCCGTTGGCAAAAAAAAAACGCCAAGGCGCCAGGAATACAGTTATACACTGCATGCTTCACTCCTCCCCACGTTTCACGTTAGTGGAGATGGCCGGGGATTTTTTTCGTCGTAACGAGGCAGCCAAACAGGCCGCCCGCTTCCTTTTATCTCCTCTCATTTTGGCTTCTACTTTTGTGCTTACACCTGCAGCCTTAGCGAGCCCTGACCGCAGGCATTCGTGGGCGGCGAGTCGGGCGGGACAGATTCAATCCGCGGGCCTCATTAGCGCGAGTGCCGCGAACGCGGTTGATTTCAGGCCCCAGCGCCCGCACCAAAGCAGCGGTGTCCTAACGTCGTTAGGGCTTCGCGGTCGTCGTTCTCAACACTCGCTGCTCTCCGAAAGTGCTGATTCACCAGTGATACTTAAGAGGGGCACACCTCACGACTTTCCGAGGGACTTACTACAATTCGTCACCCACGAGCTCAAACGCCGTCGTGCGCCAATTCGAAAAGGTTTACAGGTCCATAAAAATGTTACTTGCAGCCCACTTTGCTCATTATAGGAGTACAGTCTAGTCCACTTATACCAGTATCCAAGTGCCAAGGAAATCCCATCGTTATAACCTATGATTGTTATATGCGGGTTGCTAAATAAAAAGACGTAGCAGAGCTCAATACATTTTATTCGCAGGCAAGCAAGGCTGTACTGCTACCTATTTGTTGACAAGAAACGATACTCGGTCAGCTTTGTTAGCTCCACATGAAGCTGGCGCACATCTTTTGCAAGAGCATCTATAGGTGCTTCACCTAGCTGAGCGAAGGGTCGGTCCTTGGTGGAAACGAAGCCCCTGAGAGACTATCATGCGTTGGGCCTCCTTACCCGAGTTGTCTGTGCAACCGCGTCGTCACAGTTGCCACTGCCACCGTTGTCCGCAGCACGTATCCGCGCAACGATCGCCTCTTCAGTGAGGCACTCAGACGTTTCCAACACCGGCCCTGACGTCTGGTCCACGGCGGCACCTCGCATTTTCGGTGCTTGCTGTAACCCGATTCAATCGTTATATCCGATATCGTGGCACTGGAGCATTGTAATAAGCGGTTTATTTTCCCATGGAAACCACACAAAAGCGGACTATAGCAGTTCATTGTTATGTCAAATATATTGTTAAAAACGGTATCGTTATAAGTGGATCCCTTCTGTATTTGTAGAAAAAATAAACAAGAAACACACTTCTGTTTTTTCAGTCTGCGCTAAATGGCGCTTGCTGGCTAGAAAGCGGGGGTTTACTTTTAAATGCAGAGCATTTCTTTAAAGGGACACTGAAGTGATTTGTAAACATTGCGGGATTACTAGCGCAAATTGTAGTTCGGAGTCCGTAGGCCTTGTTTCGACCACTCTGGCCTCGTTTACGCGAATTTATTTAGTAGAAAAATCAATTCGAAAATGCTGTCCTCCTCTCTTTACGCTCGCCCATTTTCTGTGGCGTTTTCGTGTGACGTCAGCAGGAGGTGAGCTGGAAAATGGCTGCGGTTCGCCGACCAGCCGACCTACCGATCGAGTCAGTCGGCCCAGCGTTTCGTCCGCCGGCCGCCGACGGGTCGTCGCTATTCGCTCGCTCAATTGAAACTAAGCCACAACACCTTTGTGAATGAAAAAATGTGCCTTTCTTTACTTTGTTAGTTTGTACACTGTGTCAAACTCAGTGTCCGGGTCGCTCCACACAAGAGCTGCACAAGTGCACATGCGACGCTTCGCTGACTTTACGCTAGTAGGAAAATCTAAGGCCAATTGAAGGCGGGAGAAGAGTCAGCGAAGTCAATATAGGTACTATGAAAATAAAATCAACTGAAACTTTTACCGTACAGCGCAAAACTAGGGAGCAGGAAGCATTTTTTGCGCTGGGTAAACAAGCACAGCGGTCAGCAGCACGACCGCACATCTGCGAACGCTTTTCCGTCAAAGAAATGCAATTGCTAGACGTGAGATATTGTGGAAGTTTGGGGGACGCTTACTGCAGGAGCGCTATACAACAAATAGTCACATGAAGTACTTGAAATGCTTAAAACAAATAAAAGTGTCAACTGATTATACATTATAGACCTTATATATCCCGCCCGGTCAGTGCGGGCTCGTGGCCTAGTGGTTTGAGGCGCTGGGATTACTGTTTTGAAAGTCGCACGTTCGAATCCCCGAGAGGACATGTTTTTTTTTTTTTTTTTTAAGTTGATTTTTTCGTATGCGGCCGATGTTTTCTGGACTGAGTTCACCCTTTTTGGGCAGTAACGTTCACTGCTTCACGAGCGAGATCGCAGAACGCGCGCATACTGACAATGACGCGCTAGCGAGTTCTCGTTGGCATGCTGTTGCCACAAGCACCGACTGCTTGCGGGCAGTGGGCCCAGGCCTCAATCAGCACACCCTTGGCCTGGTGCGAACTAGCTTTTTACGAACAGACATGAGTGAGGCAAGCTCCGAATATGCGAGAAAAGCGCATGGCATTTGAGAGTCTGCGGTGACGCGGAGGGCGTTCATCCACTGCGTAGGCCTCGTCTAGTGATTTCTACGATTCTAAGCCGCCCTGGGAGGTTTAACTTAGACATTTGACAGCCGACAACATGGCAGAAGCGCGGTACGGCGATTACTGAGATATCGAGAATGGCCATCCAACAACGCCATCGGATGTCAAGCATGTTGTTTTACAGAACCGAAACCGAAACCGAAACTTGTTTGATTGCTAACCTTGGGCATCGTCCAATCACGGTGCCCCCCCCCTCCTGACGTCACAGCCTTTAGTTGGTGCGGCCGCCGCAAACCGCGCATGGTAGTTTTTCTTCTTTCGCGCTTTGTAAAATAATTACCGATTTGTCAACCGGATAAACGATGAATAGTGTGTTAATTTGAGCCAGTCTACACAGTGCAAGCAAAAACGGGAGCTTGACAAATTCACTTCAGTGTCCCTTTAACTCCGTCCGTCCGCAACAGCTCAGCGCGCAGGTGCGCCCTCTCCCCCACTCCTCCTCTCCTGCATCATGCTACCCTCCTCGCTCTCAAAAACAGGTCCGCACCTCTCCCCCTACACTATATAAAAAAGTAATACTTATCGGCGCCAGGTTTCGATCCCACGACCCTGCGGGCGGAACGCAAGGTACACGGTGCTCTTCCCACTGCGCCACAAAGCCGACACAGAATCAAAGGCTACGAACGCGCCTTATATCCTTGACTAATTCAAACTACGTCAAGAAGCTGCTGATACAACGCATTCACTACCTGTGGACGGAACGCGCGGTACATGGTGCTCTTCCCACTGAGCCACAAAACCGACATAGAATCAAAGGCTACGAACGCGCCTTATATCCTTGACTCATTCAAACTACGTCAAGAAGCTGTTGATACAACGCATTCACTACCACCAACTCCCCAAACACTAAACGTTAACGCAATACACCCACCCCCTATGCGACGCATTTACTCGAGTCCCTCTCGCGGGGAGATGGGCCCAATTTTTTTTATTACAGAACAGACGTCATATGTCTCCAAAATAGGCAAATTAAGCGGTTTGGAAACGTTTATACGGAGCTATAAAACGTCTTGTATTGATGCACAATGGTTTTTAAGCCCCGTGGGTCATGACTTAGTCAGTACAATACGAATGTGGTGAGGTGAGTCCCTATTAACAATTCTCCTCCAAGTTACATTTCAGTCTGGAACGTTGCTCTAATCCCCTCCTGCAATGCCCTGACTGATTCCGTAGATGTTAGCCCATCGATGTCGGATGTCACTAGCCCGCGCTTTTCGCGCGCATTAAAAGAATCAACCCACCAATCAGCAAAGCCAACTTGTGCCCAGGAAAGATGACGGTCATTTTATTTAGCTTCTTGACCAAAACTTACAACATTCCGATCGGGCGGGAAAAGAGGTCCAAAAGACCATCCGTTTGGACTCCCACAGTGAAGGTATACGAACGGAGTTTCTGAGAATTATTTTAAAAAGAGCGCAATAATAGACACTCTGCAGACAAATAATACGCAGCACGAGAGAAGCACACTGCAGACAAAGAATATACATGACGAGCGCTCGCCCTGCATATTCTTTGTCAACCATGTGCTTCTTTCTTGCGCGCTTTTTCAAAGAACCCTGAACCCACCCCACAACAGTAAGTTTAATGAAGCCATGTTCATAAAAATGCCGTTTGTTGGGTATCATAAAAATGGTGCTTGGGTTTCCCAACTTCCGGTCGGCTTGGTCACTGGTTCATTTATTTTTTCGCATTTCAAAAGAGAGAGATCATCATCATCATCATCATCATCATCATCATCATCATCATCATCACCAGCCTATCTAGGCCCAGTGCAGGGCAAAGGCCTCTCCCATTAATCTCCAATTACCCCGGTCCTGTGCTAACTGCGACCAATTTATCCCCGCAAACTTCTTGATCTCATCTGCCCATCTAACTTTCTGCCGCCCCCTGAAAAGCTTGCCTTCTCTAGGGATCCACTCTGTTACCCTTAATGACCAACGGCTATCTTTCCTTCGCATTACATGCCCTGCCCACGTCCATTACTTCTGCTTAATTTCTACTAATATGTCCTTAACAGGCGTTTGTTCCCTGACCCACTCCGCTCTCTTCTTGTCCCTTAATGTTACACCTATCATTTTCCGCTCCATTGCCCGCTGAGTCGTTCTCAATTTAAGCTGAACCCCCTTAGTGAGCCTTCAAGTTTCTGCCCCGTATGTGAGTGCCGGTAAGATGCAGTTGTCATACACTTACTTCTTCAGGGTCAATAGTAGGCTGCCATTCATTATCTGAGAATGTCTGCCGTATGCACTCCACCCCATTCTTATCCTTCTAATTATTTCTGCCTTATGGTTGGGATCAGGGGTCAGAACCTGGCCTAAGTAGATATATTCCCTTACACTTCCATTGCCTCGCCAGCTATCTCAAACCGCTGTACTGTCCCGAGGTTATTGATCATTACTTTGGTTTTCTGCATATTAATTTTCAGGCCCACGGTTCTACTCTGTTTGTCCAGTGGGGAAAGCATGCTTTGCATCGTCCCCCGAGTTACTTAGCAAGGCAACGTCATCAGCAAATCTGAGGTTACTGAGGTATTCTCCATTAACCCTTACTCCCACCTGTTCCCAATCCAACGTTCTTAGTACTTCTTGTAAACATGCTGTGAATAACGTTGGAGAGATTGTGTCTCCTTGTCTGGCGCCCTTCCTTATAGGTATTTTACTGCACTCCTTATGGAGGGTGATGGTAGCAGTAGACCCACTGTTCATATCCTCTAGTATTCTTACATAATGCTCGTCTACACCCTGGTTCCGTAATGCCTGAATGACTGCTGAGGTTTCGACCGAGTCAAATGCTTTCTCATAATCTGTGAAGGCTATATATACGTGTTCAGTATATGCACAGCTCACTTCTATATCAGCTGATTGATCGTGTGAATATTGTACATTGTTGAATAGCCTTTACGGAACCCTGCATGTTCTTTAAGTTGACTGAAATCTAAGGTTGCAGAAATTCTGTTAGCGATTACTTTGGTAGACGACTGACAGTAAGCTGATCGGCCTGTAATTTTTCAAGTGCTTCATGTCACCTTTCTTATGGATTAGGACGATATTCGCGTTCTTCCAAGATTCCGGTACTCTTGCGGTCATTAGGCATTGCGCATACAGGTTTGACAGTTTTTCAAGTACAATTTCTCCGCCATGCTTCAAGAGGTCTGCTGTTATCTGATCGTCACCAGGTGCTTTGCCCCCGTGGGCGGCGAGTGGAAGCACCGCTGGGAAGAAAGCGGTGGCGTAGAGGTAGAGCATGGTTGGAATCCCGGTGCGGGACAATTCCCTTCGGATTTTTAAAAAATTCGCGTATTGATGAAATTGCAGATTAAGGCTTGGGGTGCGGCCTCACCCTGGCGACCATTGCCGGTAACGCACTCCCTCACCAGAGCAGGATTGGCCACCCTACCACAACCTCCCATGAATACGCCAATTAACTAGAGAGAGATAGGCTGGTTTTCATGGCCATGTGTGCCATGACCTTGACATTAGCAATCATCGCTTGTAGACGAGTTCTCCTTCATGTGCTTCTGTGGGGAATGCACGCGTGGTTATATGTAAAATTTTTACTCTGCCTTGAATGAACGAATGAAGGAATGTGTATGCCTCCCCGGTGCTGCAGACTACGGAGAGGGGGAGAACTGTCCTGGCGAAGCTGCAACTGCCTCTCCGTGCACGGAAAGGAGCCTCTGGGCCTCCAGTCCTTGTCCTTGTTCCCTGGTCCTTGCTGGTCCTTGTCCCCCTCGTCCTGTGTTTTCTTTACTGCGCTTAACGAAGTAACAATGGAGTACCCACTAGCTCGCACCCATTCGTTGTTAAATTATATTTCCGGGTACGGATCGCTCAGCGCGGCCACCCATTGCTCCCTCGAGAGTTTAAGAGGAGTGACCTGGGTGATGGCCACCCCGCGATCACGGGATCATTAAGGCGAAATACAAGTCTGATTCATTACAAAGCCTGCTTTGTCCGGATAACAAAAGCTCAGTTTTATTTTAAACTTTACATTTGTATTCAAGGTATTAAAGAAAGCGTATGGACCAGTGACGATTCTCCAGCCACCTTCCGGCGATTTTTGATGACGTCACAGAATACTGTTTGTGCGATTGGCGGCCGCGGACCTTAGCCAATACCTTAAAACTTGACTGAGCAAGTGTAATGGGGCCTATACCTTCGCTTGATGGTATTTGATTTTCATTGTAGGGCTTTAACGCGCCGACACAACGCAGGCGATGAGGCACGCCGTAGTGGAGGGCTCCGGGTTAATTTTGACCACCTGGGGATTTTTAACGTCGCTTGATCGTATCCCTTCAAGGTTAACGTGCAGTTAACATACTGTTAACTACGGTTTTAGTGCTCACCCATACTATGCTCCTCCTGCTCTTATTTATTTATTTATTTATTTATTTATTTATTTATTTATTTATTTATTTATTTATTTATTTATTTATTTATTTATTTATTTATTTATTTATTTATTTATTTATTTTAAATGCCTTCAAGAGCTTACGCATTGTAGAGAAGAGTGGGGTACATAAAAACAGAAAAATGTAGTTGACATAACTTCGGCACAGAAAAACACACGCACAAAAAGAACACATTGGCTGATATGTTACACTGATCATACAAAAAACTTGCAAAACAGCAGCGTTAAAAACAAACCAACCGTAACAGCACAAACCACGCATACCCAGATACATATAATAACAACCCTGCGATCAATGATGCGACATCATCGCCCATAAAAAAAGCACATAAAAAAAGTCCGATATCTGCGGAATGTCACGGGGAAGACGATCCTAGTCATTGGAAGTATTGGGAAGAAATCAATAAAAGCAGGTATTCGTGCGACATTGCGTTCTCGCTAATTATGTTGATGATACATGCGAGAAGAGTGGTACGCAGGCATCAAAATAAGTTCGTTTTCAAGAGAGGCATGATTATATCTTGAAAAAGAGGCTAAGGCAAAAAACGTTTCGACGAAGCAATAAACATATTAAAGTCAGTGCAGACGTCATGTACGTGATACGAGCAGTGCGGTTGTAATTGGATAGGATGAAGCGGCAAGTGTTGTTTTGTAGAAGTTCAATGGCTTGACCTATAGATTAGCGCGACTGGGATCCCATATGGCTGTGGTATATTCAATTTTGGAGGGAAATAAGGTTTCGTGCGAAAGTTATTTTAAAGAAGCAGGGGCTTTGCTGAAACTCCTCCTCAAATAAACAAGCCTGACGGACTGCCATCTTCTCAATAAGTAGTTCTCATGATAATGTGGAAGAGTGTACGCCAAGGTAATGCTTTCACACCGAAACATAACGTTACCTAAATCTTGTTGCAGCGTCAATTTGTCATGTTCGTTATGGATTTCGCAATAAATGACGCAGCCGTCTCCATGAAAATGCACGTAAGAAACACAGCTGGGTGAATCATTAACGTAAACAAGAAATAGTAATGGGTCTAAGACAGAACCTTCGAGTACACCAGACATTACTCCGACAAGGGGCCTTCATTATTAGATGCATAATGTTCATGGTTAGCAAGAAAGCATTCAAGCCATGCCTTTATTTCAGCGTCTATAGATTTAACCTACGAAGCTTTAATATTAGTGATGCGTGATTAACTGTGTCGCACGTCTTCCGGAAATAAAATGCAGTCTGCCTGTGCAAGGAATGAGTGAAGAGGACTAACTGAGTTTCACATGAGAATTATCGATGAATACTACGTTGAGCGGCTGACAACAAGGAGTTTCATTCCAAAAAGTGTAAAATTGGAGTGTACAGGGCATGCCACACAATTTACATGCTGTGAAGATCAACGAAATCGGTCTATAGTTTTGTGGAAAGTGCCTGTTACTGGGCTAATATTACGGTACTGTTTTATCTATTCTTCATTGGAGTGGTAAGATGCCGCGTTGAAGTGATAGTTCAAAGAGCTTACTTAAAGACAAGAGTACACTTTATTCTGCTTGATGAATTTGGAATTTAAGTTATCAAAACCGCAGGACAACTATATTTTGAGTGACTCGGTTATCTTTATAAAACCACAGGGCTCACTAACAACAGGAAACCGCATGAAATTTATTTTCAAAAACATTTCCAACGTCAGGAACAGTCGGTGATAAGCAAAATGCGTGGGAAAACGCATCGTTTAACAACAAAGCCCTTTGTGCGGGCGAGACAGGCGCTGCGGCATCACTAAACAATAAAGTGTGCTGTCTTTTTTGGGGGGAAGGGGGGGGGGGGGGGGGGAGCTAGCAGACTTCCAAAACTTTCTGTGGTCATTTACTAGAACGTTTGGCAGACTTATAGCGGTGAAATGCTTTTTAGCTTCTCAAACGGCCGTGTTATATTCCGCTTCTGAGTTGCGGTATATTTCCCAGTGATCGCTTGAGTTATGCATGTATTTCTGTGCGGAGGAGCCTTTTCCTTTTAAAGCGAAAGCTTTCTTAGTGGAACCGACGGCGTCCTGTCAAAAAACAAATGCATTTCCCCATCGACTAGTTAGTCGTCAGATCTGTGCGGCCGACATGACGCGTGCGTGAAATCTGGCTTCAAATGCGTCAAAACGGTTACTCAAAAAATCGCTAAGAAGGGAAACTTAAAAAGACAATACACGTATTGATCATGAAAGAGGAAAGTACAATGCAGTAAACGTTTATCTCATAAACCACGTATCGATATACATTTAGATCATTCGTAGATGTGTTTACTTAGCGCGCAAACAATCGTCGCACGGTTGGTTCTTCGTTTGCGAATCGGGACTTTGAAGGCTTGATGATCGCTTGGACGCACTTTCAGGGAAAGTTGGACGCACTTTTAGCTAAAGGTTTGACGCACTTTCGACGCAGTGTTCATGTTACAAACCTTTCGCGCTTCTCTAAACTTTCTTCATGAAGGGGTGGTAAATTATTGCAAAGGCGCTCGAACGAGTTGGTGAAGAAAGGTGCCCCCGCGTTGGAGAGAACAAATTTTATAGGCACATGCGCATCGGTTAATTCGTTTAGCTTGTTCTGAAAGAGGTGCCAATTTTCCTGTGCACTCAGCTGTTCAAATCCTGCTAAATACGTATCAAAACAACTACAGCTCTTTTTATTTATAGTGTCGAAATCTGCCTTTCTGCAATGGAGGATTTTTGTAGCGTCAACGCAACGAGTAAGGGTGACGGTAAGGAAAAACTGCAAAATGCCCTGACGGCTCAACCCGGGAAGATATTGCCGCGAACCATGCTTCGTGACAAAATGAAAGAATAGATATGAGTTTTGGGTGCGTGAATAGAACTAAATCTTAGATTTAATTCTAACGATAGAATTAAATAGGTACATCGGGTGGGTTGCTTAAACCACGTGAATGAAGTTAGAACGTGTGCATCAGTTAAAGAAGCTTTCGCCGGCCGATGAAAAACGATCAAGCGCAGTGTATTAGCCGGACCAACTAATGTTCTTAAAATTGAAATCTCCCATCAAAACAATGGGCAGATAATTACAACGGCAGATGATACTATTGGCAAACTGGTGGAGGTCACCAACAAACGCTGGGGAAGCATCAGGAAGGCTGTAAGAGGCGTCTAACACATTTTGTTTTCGCTTTTAAATGTGGCACAGATCCGTAGGCTTTCAAAGTTATACGTTATAGGCCACGTTATACGAGTAGACGGATTGTGCTTAGAAACGGCTACCAACGTGCCGCCACCCCTCCTACCCCACTTCTCGCAGCGGTAAACTTCATATAGTGCATTTCCCTGAAAAATCTCCCTACTGCGCTCTTTTGACCTGAGCCATGTCTCTGTTAAAAAAAAATTGGCTGCGTATCTGTTCCTTTCGTTGCAAATGTCGTCAAAAGACGATAGTCTTTATCGACTTTTGCCAAGTAAATGCCTCCCTTCGCTTTCCCGCTCACCTCTCATGTTTTTCCTCTTGCGTCGCGCTCCTCCCAAGGTAAAGACACCAAAGGTTTGCTTAAATCATTTTAAATTTCCCGCGTTCCACTGCTCCAGACCGGGTGTCTCGATGCCAACGCTGCCGTACGGCGAAGGCGGGCGTGAATCGAGGCGCCCTACTTCAACGTTTATAGAACCGCGTTTCCCTATTCCACGTGCGTTGCAAGCAGAACGTGGAACCTATCTAGTGGAATCTTTCGTAACTGTTGCCGGTTGATTTCTTAAAATGGCGCCATAGCTATAGTGGCGCGGGTGACAGCAGGCGACGGCGGGGTGAATTTTTTTTCTGCAGTTGATGAAGTATTTAATTTTGCAAAAGTCAATAATGTATGCTATGTTTATAAAGAAACACTGCAAATATCACTTCTGTACTAATTTGTTGTCTTATATTTGCGTAGTGTCTTGTTCTTCTTCAACAATGTTGACAAGATGAACATTACACCGGACTTAGACGGGTAGATTTAGGTGTGACTATATAAGACTACTGCGCAGGCCTTGATTGACTTTGGCCGGGTGGCTGAATTGAGTCACAGACAGACAGACGGACAGACAGACAGACCAAAATTTCTGGGTTTAAGGAGCCCAAGAAAGACTATCGTCTTTAAAATGACTGTCATCCCTTCCTTAAGAAGTTTGAGAGATGCGCAAAAGTTTGACGTGCATCCAACCTTAGCCGAAGGTGCGTCCACCGATCTTCAAACCTTCAAAGACCAAATTGCAAACGAAAAACGAACCCACGTGACGATTTTTCGCGCACTAAGTAAACTTATCTACGAACGATTTAATGTACACCGATACGTGGTTTATGGGATCAAGGTATGCTGTTGAACTCCTCCTTCATATCGCTGCGTGTGTTGCGTGTTATCTAGAACCGTTTCTTCTTGGCGATTTCCAAAGAACTGTTTTGACGCAATGGAAGAAGTCCGATTTCACGCACACCCGTGTGTCCGGAGATCTTATCCGAGCTTTTCGGTCTACCAACCAGTCTATTGGGAAATGCATTACTTTTTTTTTACAGGACGCATCGGTCCCACTAAGAAGCCTTCGCTTTAAAAGGACTGATATTGGTGAAGAAAGGCAGCACTTAACCCCACTGGCCCTGGGTATAATTGTTACGCCAGAGAATTCGAAGGCTGCGACCCAGACGAGTTTATCAAACTCGTACAAGATGCCGGCCCGTCACCAGTACACGCGTTTCCCTCGCAGGACATGGTGTTCTGAGCTGCTTCCTGCACGCTATCACTCTGCCGAAAACGTAAGTTGAATTGCTTAAACCAGAGTCCTTCAATGCTTCTTAAACTAAGGTTTGTATATCGAAGCCTAAATTCTGGTGATTGCGGTAGCGCTTTCGCAAACCACATTACCTTTTTACTAGTTTGCCTGGCAGCACATAGACTGTCTTTCGCTACTGATATATTGCAGTCCTTAAGTTGTATTCGCTCTGAAAAAAAAAAACCTTCTCTTTGTTTTGAAAAATGCAAACTGCCCAACAGGCCGGCGTTTCTGTTCACGATAAGGGCCACTAAGGCGATGCGCATGATCGATAAGGTCCTGGTCAAGTCGTGGATCCAAGTGTTTTCTGAATATATTGACAATCTTTTCTCTCTTCCGTTTCCTCCCGCGCCTCCTCGGCATTCGCGATGCCATAAAAGATGAAGTCATTTCGACGAATTTTCTCTTCCAGATCGTCTATAGACTGTTTCTGAAATCGTCACTCTGTTCCACTACACTGCCAGTTGATTCTGTAGTACACTGAAGGCTCTGTTCAATTGTGCCCAAATCATTCGTCCTGGCCTCAGTTATCGTCAAACGTTCGTTAACGGCTGGAATTTCTCTGTCCTGAAATTCTTGCGCAAACAAGGTGTACTGTTAGGCGAATCGGCAATTCATATTAAAAAACAGCTACAGCGCGAATACAAACAAGGACACAGAAAGACGGCGGGACGAGTGCTGAGATCGTCACTATACTTTTCGACACTATAAATCAAAAGATGTGCAGTTATTTCGATACATCATTAGCAGGATTTGAGCAGCTGAGTGCGCAGGACAATTAGAACCACTTTCAGAATAAGGTAAACGAATTAACCGATGCGCATCTGCCTCTATAGAATTTGCTCGCTCAAACCCGAGCGCACCTTGATTCGCCAACACGTTGAAGCGGCGCCTTCGCAATAATTTACCACCCCTTCGTAAAGAAAGTTAGGGCAAGCGCGAAAGGTTTGTGCCATCAATACTGCGTCAAAAGTGCTTCCGACCTTCACTCAAAGTGCGTCCAATCGACCGTCGAACCTTCGAAG